>NC_134235.1:98746383-100238883 GCF_965152275.1 Natator depressus | reverse complement strand
CTTTGTGACAATGGGGGTCTGACTCAGCTGACTCAGCTGTGCTGGCCAGGATATGGTGGGTCTGGAGCCACAGCTTCTCTATCAGCAGTAAAATCCTGGGGAAAAGTAGTTGCATTCCCTGCCCTGCACACCTACGTGGGAGGAGGTGTAATGAGTAATGATTCTGTGGATGCTCTTCCTTCTCTCGCCCAGTGACTTCTGACATGGGTAAGGGGAGAGTTCAGTGGCAGGCAGATGGGCTCTTTATATGGATTTGTAAATGGAGCTATTCTTAGGGCTACTTGATGAACTTCAAAATGTTTTGAGGGATGTTAAGCATAGATTAATTTCGAGTCCTGCAGGCTGTGAGGCCTACATTCAGAATATAGGAGGGGAGCTGTTTGTTTGGTGACAGGTTTTATCTTAAAGAACATCACAGGAGGTAGTGGATTGCCTCATTAGTTAACTCAGTCTACTGGCCATTTGTTTTTCATCTGCTGATACTTCCCCCAATATTTTGTTTTATAATGTCTATGAACGAATTTACAAAGTAAGCTCTCCCGTGCTGCACGGCTGAAAGGAAATGCATACTGTGATGACTGCGGATCATTCCATAATGAAAAATATCTATCATTATATACTGGACCCAGTTCTTATGTAAAATTATAATATCCTCGCATTTGTGTAATCAAAATGCTCAATCTAATCCAGCCAAAAAGAAAGCTGTGGTTAAACATTGCTAAGTGTCTAATCCTGTTACAATGTGCTGGAGAGGTGCTGGGGCCCTCAACTCTTTTGAGCTCAGTGGCAGTTGAGGGCACCCAGTATCCATCAGAAAGAATCCTGTCCCTTGCAGAAATGAGCCCCAGATTGGTTTCTCATTGACCCTTGATGGAAATTCAGTGGGATAAATGATATGTGCTTGTGCAGTATATGTGCAGAAAAGCATGAACTCTGAACAAGGCTGAGTCACATGTCCAAAAAGAAAAAAAAATGTGTGTGTTAATAAGGGCAAAAGAATATAGCAAAGACTGGAATTAAAAACAGATACAATTAAACTGATATTATCTGTACAATCTTACTGAACAATGCTGATCAGCTGCAGAGAATTACTGAGAGCAGAAAATATATACATGGCAGAACAAGGAGGCTGTTAGAACTATGAAATCTAATGACAAAGGGGAAGATCATGGCCCCGGGGTGTATCACAGAGAGGACTCTCCAGGGGACTGATCCAAAATATAAGGAATCAATTGGAGTCTTTCCACTGATTTAAATGGACTTTAGATCAGCCCCCATGTGCAGGTGACATCATTCTTGCACCATCCTTCCCCTTTTTATGTCCCTGAAGTGGACTATCCATGGGATCCACACCCACAAACTAAAAAAAACAATGTCAGGGGTGTTGAAATTACATTGGAATGAAATTTCATGTACGTGTTTTCTTTCTCTCTCCTGTAACAGGTAAGGGCAGCAGGGGCATTATGACAAAATAGACAGCTTATTTCAATGAAATGGATGTCTGATGCCATTGGACAAAACCCTGCCCTATCAACAAAACCCCACCAGAACGAAACACCACTGCACATACAATTCTCCCTCTCTGGTGAAGATGAGAGAAAACAAACTACATGTGACAGATGTTAGTCATGTCGCTTAAGACATTACTGGAAGGAGCTCAGATACTTTGTTTGTTAAAAATAAGAACTAAAGTAAGTGGGTGGGATAAAAACATTCTACTTTATCTTATATAGGTTCCTATGCCACCCAATCACAAACAAATCTCCATTATTTTAATTCGAGTCACTGAAAAATAGTTTTATGATTTTTTTTTTATTAAAAAAGTCCAGTAAGAAAAAGGTGAACTTCAGCTTTTTGGTTTTTAGAAAAAAATTGCACAAAATTGACAAGCAGTGTTTGTTGTAAAGAGTTGCCTGAATATTAAGCAACGATCTAATATTAAAACTAAACGAATGAATGTCCCGCTGATCATGGCCCAAGTCTAAATATCAAGGGAAAATGGTTTACGACCTCCTCATTGGAGTTGTGTATACCGGTAGTACTCCAGCAACATGGCCTGAGGAGACTTGGTCCTGGAGGAGGGAGAGAGAGAGAGGAAAGAATCTAGCATTGGAGTGCCGTGTAAGTGAGGTGAGTAGCTACTCATCTATATAAGCTCTATGCACAGCCTCAAAGCACTTCAACAACTTCCTGGAGTTAGAATTTTATTTTATACCTTTTTTGACTTTGCACAGCAGACCATCCTTTTCTCTAGCTAGGCTGGCCCAGCATATGTGTCATAGGTCTTGCAGGCTTCAGGAAGCTGCACATATTATTCTTTAGTTACTACACACAATGCATATGGTCCAGTGGGTAGAATTAAAGTTGCAATAGGAATCTTAGCCCTGAGTTTCCTGTCTTTTATGAGTTTATCATCTCATCATGAGCATTGTAATCACAACACTTTCCAAGATTCAGCCCAAATTCTTCCCTGCCCAGTGGTGCTAAGAGAAGGAGGGCTGTCAGTCAGGGCAGGTTTCTGTGGGGCGTGTCTATGGGATCCACACAGCTTGCACCTCAGTTTGCACTTCATCAAGGTTTGGGCCGGATATGCTTCATAGCCAGCCCTAGGGATGCAGTTCTGGCTGGCGCACTAACCAGTCATAAGTTGTAAGGAAGGCATATATTGAGAAATGTGAAACTTTGTTAAAAATAGAATAAAACCAGCAAATTACACCAGATATTCAAAAAGGATGAAAGGTGAAATTCGCCCTTGTACACGGTGCCAGCACAAGGTCTATGCACCTCTTTGGCCATGCACCACTTGAGTTCCAACCCGAACTCTCTTTCAAGGGCTTAGGTCAGATGGGACTTAAGTAGTGAGCTTTGTTCATCCCTCTCCACAGGGATGAACTTCACCTAAATGCTGGCAAAAATGTCTTAAATGAAACAATTTTTCATGAATTACATGAAGTACCAAAAAAAGTGGCTGAATTTACTAAAACACTTTGCTTTTAAACTGTCTAACACTAAACGATAGATGTAGGCAATTTTTAAACGTTAGCGCTCATGTATTTGTGTTGAAAACATGTCTACCAAATTGCACTTGATACAATTTAGAACAGCCATGTTCTAAACCTCTTTAAAAGATTGGAAATGCCATCAGATCCTTAATTATAGAGGCAATACTGGGCACTGTTATAACTATTGAACTTACCTAAAGTCAAATTTGCAGCAATACAAGCTTTCAGCTCCAAACAATACCTTCGTCATTACTTGCCTGCTTCTGAGACTTGTTTAAATATAACAGGCATTATTTGCCACAGTTTTTAATTTCACATAGTGAAATATGAAATTGACTAGATTGGATCCTTTTATTTAAAATGATTCAACGTTTTCCCCCTATTTTATTTAAGGAAAATAGCTTGAGTGTGTTATTGCCAAAAGTCAGATTTTGATTATGTAATATACACACACAGCAGAGCTTACTGTCACTGAATGACACTTTTTAAAATGGCAGTTCTTGAATGGTTCACATTATTATACTGCATGGAGGAAAAACTACAGAATTACAATTTTGTGCCACATCCTGCGCTCACTGAAATCAAGAGAAGTTTTCTCATCAGTTTTAGAAGCAGCAGGATTGGCCTCTTAATGTCAGAGCATAGGTAGTGCAAGAGATCCCAGTTCTGAACACACGTGCCAGCTAATAGTAAATTAGTAACTTGTAATTAATCATAACTTATCAAATTGCTAAACATTAAATACCTAGACAGTCCATCACTGAATATATTAAGAAAACATTTTTAATGCCTGAGCTACCAACCTACTGAATTATCTTATTTATATATGCATTAATTTTAATAAGTAACTGCTAATTTGGTAAAGCAATTGTCTAACAAAGGCCGTTCATTTTTTTGTAGTGAAAGGTTTTTTTGGTGGGGTTGATTTTTTTCACTTAAACTCTCTACTTGTGTTGTGCCTTTTAGAGCATATCTCAGAAGTGATCACAGCAGTAAATTGCTTCTGCTTGTCTGTTGATTGTGAAGTGAAGAAGCTGGTTGGGCTAGCAACTGAAGAACTCTATTTATCCACAGGCCAGCTAGGTTGAATGAAGTTAGAATAAGAACTAGCCTCATCTCAGCTTCACCACTGACCCTCATCTTGACCTTGAGTTTGACCCTTAGTTACGGTCCACTTCCATTTACATGAAAGTAAGATAACGGGCATAATGCAGTCCGTATGCACTTTTATGTCTTCCTGGATCTAGTGCTACATTTTAACGCTACAATCAGTTACAGACAGACCTCACTACGACTAGTACATTTATTTAACTTTGAACCACAGTTGACAAGTTTGAAGTTTACAAGTGAATGATAATTTTTGGTTACGTGCAATGCTGAATTGCCACTGTTTTTTCAAATTCCTATCTAGGGGAAAGGGAGACAGAGGTTTCCACTGCTGAATAAAATAAAAGATCAGACAGCTTAAGGGATCAAACAAATAAAATATACAAGATAAACAATCTCAGTACTTGCATTGTTCTGATCTTTGAGGCTCCTTTAGCTACATCCAACTCAACTCTCACATTTTTAAGTGGGTAGTGCACAAAATGAAAAGCCTATTCACAGGTCCCACAACAGCATATTATCTTACCGGAAACGATAATGAGAATTTCACTACTTATGGACTCCAGTGTTTTCCAGATTTAGCAGGATGGAAGTTAGAATCACCAACTGGTGTTCCCTTCTGGCTCTCTTCTGCCAGTTTATTCAATAAAAGTGTGCATAGGGCCTAGTATCTGTGTTTCAAGTAATTGTATTTGGTGGGGGGGGGGGGAGTTGTTTGTATGTAATGGGATTTTTTATTGCCGCAGAGAGATAAAGCACACATGGTGTATACTTTAAATAAATTCAATAAGGGAAATGTAACATATTTGCCTCATGCCTGACTGTATTATTTCTTGTGTACAGAAGGAACTATATCAAACATTATTTTAAAAACTGTTTATTCCTGAGAGCAGAACCACTGTAGACTGATATTTAGGGCCTAATCCCTTCATGTGTGATAATAAGCAATAAGTCAATAATATTCACTGGTTTATGGGCCAGATTGTGTTTGCCTTTGGTGGGGGTGAATTGGGAACTGCTCCATTTGTGCACATATTGGGACACAAGACACCCAGAATGAACTCTGTTTCCATTCCTTTCCTACTGTTTGTCTTCCTCGCTTGTTGTGTGCCAACTAAAATTTAGATGGTGAGCTATTGGAGAAGGACCATGTCTTTTTCTGATTCCTGTGAAGCAATTAGTACGCTTCTGGACCCTAAATAAAATTTATATTAAACTACTTCCAAGGATTACCCGCTGGATCGACAGGCAGCGATCAATCCAGCGGGGGTCAATTTATCACGTCTAGTCTAGATGCGATAAATTGACCACTGAGTGCTCTCCCATCAACTCCAGTACTCCACCGGAGGGAGAGGCACAGGCAGAGTTGATGGGGGAGCATCAGCCATCAACTCACTGCAGTGAGGACACCATGATGAGTAGATCTAAGTATGTTGACTTCAGCTATGTTATTCCAATAGCTGAAGTTGCAAAACTGAGATCGATCCCCATCGATCCCCTGGTGTAGACCAGACCTCAGTGTCCTGGCCTGGCTTGACTTAGTTATTCTTAGATTTGAGTTATTCTGAAGCTGAAGCTGAGCAGAGGTGAGGTGATGCTGGCAGGCAGAGAAAAGTATTTTGAGGAGCTTGCTGTCTCCGTTGGTTGAAGATACACAACTGATACTAAGTTCTCACACAGCAGCTGTTGTGAGCAATGTTTTCTACCATCTCTGCTTGGCTAGGAAATGCTGTCCCATTCTGGTGGAAGAAGACCTAGCCTCAGTTATTGTCAAGGTTCCTTTCCCACTCTGAACTCTAGGGTACAGATATGGGGACCTGCATGAAAGACCCCCTAAGCTTATTCTTATCAGCTTAGGTTAAAAACTTCTCCAAGGTATAAACTTTGCCTTGTCCTTGAACCGTATGCTGCCACCTCCAGCGTTTTAAACAAAGAACAGGGAAAGAGCTCACTTGGAGAAGTCTTCCCCAAAAATATCCCCCCCCAAGCCCTACACCCCCTTTCCTGGGGAAGGCTTGATAAAAATCCTCACCAATTTGTACAGGTGAACACAGCCCCAAACCCTTGGATCTTAAGAACAATAAAAAATCAATCAGGTTCTTACAAGAAGAATTTTAATTAAAGAAAAGGTAAAAGAATCACCTCTGTAAAATCAGGATGGTAAATACCTTACAGGGTAATCAGATTCAAAACATAGAGAATCCCTCTAGGCAAAACCCTAAGTTACAAAAAGACACAAAAACAGGAATATACATTCCATCCAGCACAGCTTATTTTACCAGCCATTAAACAAAAGAAAATCTAATGCATTTCTAGCTAGATTATTTACTAACTTTACAGGAGTTGTAAGGCTGCATTCCTGATCTGTTCCCGGCAAAAGCATCACACACACAGACTAACCATTTCTTCCCCTCCCCCCCTCCAGATTTGAAAGTATCTTGTCCTCTTATTGGTCATTTTGGGTCAGGTGCCAGCTAGGTTACCTTAGCTTCTTAACCCTTTACAGGTGAAAGGATTTTGCCTCTGGCCAGGAGGGATTTTATAGCACCGTGGACAGAAAGGTGGTTACCCTTCCCTTTATATTTATGATAGTTATTCATACCTTTGTCACATCTCTGGATTACAGCCATGCAATATATTTGAACATGAAGCCTTTAGCACTTAGGAAATTCCAACTAGTTCAGAATGCAGCAACACATCTCCTCAGCAACACAGGCTACCCGGCTCTCAACAATAGGAGAAGAGCTTGTCTGAGCATGAGGGAGAACTTTCCACAGGGCTGGCCTGAGACCATGGAATGAACTCCTCCGGAAATTAAGGACCATCACAACCCGCCCCCATCAGCCACTCCAAGTGTAAGGCACATTTCTTTGAACTTGCCTTCTCTAACATAAATACAAAGCCACAGGTATATCTAAAAGAGAAAAAGACACTATCAAAACAAGACACTTCACAGTACATGAACAAACAACACATGACAGATGTGCTTATTACACTACTGGAAGGTGCTCAGATAAGATGGTGATGAGCATGGTATAGAAATCTATAGACAAGAGAAAAAAACCTGAATAAAACAGAATGAATGTTTGTGAAAGTGAATTTCAAAATCACATGGATGAATAATTGTAATAACTTGTGCAAATATCTGTGCTGGAAGTGCTTGCACACTCATACATCAGGGAGGAGAAACCACACTACCTGGCCATTCCCAACTTGCACCCAAAACCAATAGAGGTTTGCCTTGACTTTTACATCTTTCTTGAAAGCACTGCCTCTAAATGGTAGCAATATAAGTATAATAATTTTAGAGATATCTGATGTTTTGACACAATCCCTGACAAGAATGGGTGAGTAGGAAGAGGAAAGAGAGGAATTCCAGGAAAAAGCATCCTGGTTCATGATTAGGGCCCCAAGTTCTACAATAATAATAAATAATATAGATAGGGTTAGCAAAACACCCAGTCTCCTTGTGGGCCCATGAATAACCCTGTAATGATTAGATCTAAAACTAAATATATATAGCACTCCCTAGTACCCCCAAAATGTATATAGTTACAGCTTCTACGGTCAAATTAGGATTGACTGTGCAGCAGGTATCTTATTCAGCTCCTTTACTCTAGCTCCCCCCAAGAATTGTTCTGTCTCCCCCAAAGAAGGAGTTAAACCATGGCAACACTGCAGTACAATGGGCTACTTGTCACTTATTGTCAGGGAAAAGGTGTTCATTGCTGACTCCTGTGCTGCTTGCCTTTAGATAAATAGACATACGAACTTCTGGCTATTTGGACCTTGCAATCTTTTATTCCCAAGAGAAAACCATTGATCTTTTCCCCCAGAACATATGTCAAAAACTAGTAGCAAAATACCCATGATCCCCAGCATTCTATTCCCTTGGGCTTTCTCTGCAAGGAGAAAGATTGATTTTTACTTTTTGGGGTGGATTTGCTCCTAAATTAGCCCTTTTTGCAGCATTTCATTCTATAATGTTGGAGAGGAAAGAAGAACCAGCAATGTTAACTAGAAGGAGCAAATGGCTCCCTCCCCTTTGGTACTTTGAGAGGAATTTCAAACAAGTCAAACTTTTCTAGGTCTGAATGTTACCTAGTAGTGGCTCTAAACCATGTTAACACTACCAAGAGTCCTATGTCGCTGATACTACGCAATTTATCCCACCCGCCCAAAACACTGAATGAAATCTTCCCTTGCCTCTCATAAGGAAAAGTCATTAACTGTGTGAATGCCCTGAGGGAGAGGAGAACAACCATCAGATCTAGCCTCAGGGTTAGCTGAGGGCACACAGTGCACATACATGCACACACAGTGCATTCCCATTAGTAGCTGGCCAGTCTCCAAGAAAAGCAGCTCTTGTTCGGCACAAGGCACAAGAGAACTATTATTCATATGTGTTTACAGAAACAGCTGTAAAAGGAAGACATGAGTTTACAACAGTGTCAAATACACGTGTTGGCTGTCATGCCCTAATGCTACTGTTCTGCTGATGAAAGAAAGGGAAAGTAAAGGATCTATCCTTATGCAGTTATTTATATGCATTGGCTGAAACTGAATGAGCTTTTTGTGATCTCCCTATTAAGCGATCTGGCAACAATTTTTGATTATGAAAGAGAAAGAAAATAAGTCCTCTCTTTCATTCTAAATTAGCCAATAACAGAAAAGTTTGGGTTTGTTTTTAATTAAGACCTGAAGAAGGAAGAGATCAACATCTGGATCTCTTCTCTAACACGTCTACCAGGGGAAAAAAATATGGGACCTTCTTTCTGATGTTTATCACTAAATGCTATGGGCAGCCCTAATTTTTATCTGTCTGAACTTTTCTGGAGAGGAAAAAGAAAAAGAAAATAAGCATATTGGTAATATTTCAACAGGGACAATTGGTGAGAACCTTTAAAAGCTCATGAAACTGTGAATAATATAAGATGGCTGCATCTGGTGCAGGACCAAACAATCAAGACCAGGAGGATTTTTTTTTCTTTTCATTCCAACTAAAGCAAATTTACTTTGTTGCAATTGGGAAAATCCTTTCATTGGGGAAACTGCAGTCCTCCATTTTGCAAATTTTCCAGCCATTTCTGGCAATGTGAACTTCAGCATGTAGCCTAGTTCTGAGCACCTCCCCTTCCCTCTGTGTTCCACCTAAGGAGATAAACTAGAAAAGTACAGGGAGTAAGACATTACAGAAATCAAACTGACTCAGGTTTGTGGGGCGAATCTCACATTTCTCTCCTTTTTTTTATGGGTGTGTGTATTTCTGTGTGTATTTTTCAAATGTTTACTCTGAGTGGTGTATCTAAATATTAATTTGAAATTATATTTGATCTGGAAAGGCATTTCTTTATGGGAAGTATAGTAATGCTGGAAATTTTTCTTCTGGTTTTGGAGGTGCCTTATATTATAATTTCTGTTATCTCAGTAATTTTTCTTTGCACTTCATTGAATATAGCTGGAATCTGGTAGTGCCTGCTGTAGTTAAGAACCAACTTCTGCTCTCAGATGTAGCAAATTCTGGTGCAATTCCACTGGCACATCTAGCTCTTTTTTGATGTAAATGTAGCTTTGAAAATATACAACAGCATAAATGGATTTATAGATCATTAGATTATCTAGACTGAGCTCCAGTCCACAAACAAACCAACTGCTGGTTAAAAGAAACAAGTAGCTGAGATCAACTTCTGCTATAGGAAGCTGGAATGTATCCCAAATAATCTTGCCACTAGCCTTGCCCTCAGTCCTTAGGCCAGTCCTGTATATAATGGGGTGAGCACAGTGCATAGAAGTCAATAAACATTGGGACTGGGCAGCATCTAAAACTTTTTGCACTTTCTAAGATGTTAAAGCTGGCTCTGCTTTCTAAAATGCTTAGCACTTGTTGAGGATAGGACTGAGACGGCTGCCACCTACTCAGGCAGAGGCCAAACCATGGTTGCCCACAACACTGCTGGAGCAGCTTCTGCAGGAGATACTCCCTTCATGTGCATTTCACCAGTGCTGCTACCAAACAAGAGCATGCTGTGGAGGATACCAACCATTTCCTGTATCCCTCAGTCCTTGCTGGTCATTCCAGAAGAGTAACAGGGGTAGGGGGAGGTGAAAACAAAGAAAGCTCAGTCAGCATCCTGTAACTGCCGCAGTCTGCCACACTCTTCTGGTGACTGGGATGCTCAGACCCAGCTAACAGACTGATGAGATGATGGTGGGGGGAAGAGACTGAAGCCCCAATCCCACCATTGCAACCCAGCTGATTCTTATTCTCTTTGCCCTTTCCCTATCCCCCATCCCCTACACCATCCACAGATACCCACTTCTTCCCCCATGTCACATACAGAGCAACTGCAAGAGACCCACTCCCTCATTCAATTGCCCAACTCTGGGACCAGAAGGGATCCATTCCCCAACTGACCATTCATCCCAACACCAGATTCCGCACCTGAAGAACTATTCTGCAGCGAGGGGATGCAGCACACCTGTCTACCACCAATATTGCCAGCATAGGTTGCAGGTTACTGTCACCATTGCTGCAGCTGTAAGGAACAGCTGCCAGGTAAAAGAGCCACCCTAGAAGAGATTCCATGTGGTACAGGGAAGGAGAAGCACAGTGTGCTGAGACATCATGGGCCAGGGTGATGGTGGAGGTACTGATGGGTTTGGAGGGGGATGGGTCAGAATATTAGACTGAGGGGTATTTCTGGGGAGTGGGAATAGTGTGGATTTTTTGCAGGGGAAGAATTGAGTTGCTGGATTTTGGGGGTAGAGAGGGAAAGTATTTTACTCAAGGAATGTCACATACATGATAAGAGAAGGTAGAACATTTTTGAGATTTTGCAGCACAACACTGCAAACATTGGCTGCTTCCCAATGCTGGTCTCCTCACATAAAATGAAAAGACAAGAAATTGGGAAAAGACAGGAAATGTCATCTGGGAAGAAAATGGGGGTTTGGATTTGATTGTAATTTCTATGTCCCGTTTTGTAGCCAGTGTAGTAAATCATCCATTGAGTTAGGTAAGGGTTTGACTTATTTTGTGTATACATCCATATTACATCTCTAGCTATTAGTTGCACATCTGCTTTACATTGGTGTTAATGTTTATTTTGACTATCTGATTTATTCTTGCACCCATCTAGTCAAGAGCCTGCTCCTGCAAGGTGCTGAGTGCCTCCTGGAAAAGGGTGGGAGAGGAGGAGAAGGGGTTAATTGGTAAACATTTTACTGATGTATGGAAAGACAGACGATACAAAGCATTACCACGGGTACCTCCCGAGAGCTAAGTAAGACTCAGGGCCCGATTGTGCAGCTCATACACTGGCAAGTTCTTATGTGCTTGTGTGTAGCTCCAATATGGTGATTAAGCATTCACCAACATGAGTAAGAACTGCGCAGTTTGGCTGTGACCGATTCTAAGGACTTTTTCAATCTTTTTTTTTTTTTTTTTTTTTTTTTTACTGTGGTCTGTGTGGGCTCACAACCTGCATTTCTCTAAATTTCAGTTTTGAGGAAACTCAAAATCTCAGAATGAAACGTCACTAAAAATACATTTTGTATCTAAACCATAAGAACTTGTGGTTTGCTAGTTGTTTAATGGGCACTCAGCACCTTGCAGGATCAAGCCCTAAGTGCTTAAATTATAATCAGAAATACCATTTAAGATTCCTGTAAGCATGGCTGTTGTTAAGGCAGCTGGGAAATACTTGAAGGATATTCCAAATAATACTGCCATCTAGAATACTGTTTATAGCTACCATTACCCTCGTTTACTATGGAATTATTGGATTTATTTTTAATCTCCAATAACTCTGTCATTGATTTTGTTTTATACGCCTCATATTGTCCATGTTTGCTTTTTGGCACCCAGCCGTAACACCTTCATAACAGTTTTGATTTCATTAATTTATTGCACTGTTTCAGAAACATGCTTGGTATAGTATAAAAAAGCCCTTCAACCTCTGCACACCCACTGAGGAAGCTCAGCTCCAGAGTAGATTTAGATCAAATCTTCACAACGAGGGGCCAATTGTAATCTATAATTTAAAATTAAGGCTATTACTAGGGGTATTTTTTTCTACATGTGTAACAAGTCAGTCCAAATTTTCCAAAAAGCAGCCCTGAAAAATTGTGAGAGTCGCTTTTCACATGCAATTTGCCATGAGGAGGATTTTACCTGCATGTCATCTTGGACATGGACATGAGTTACAATTTGTGCATGCAAACTGAGTTAGTACATGCCAACTTTCTGCTTTGTGTGTGCAAATGCAGTTAGTGTGTCCAAAAAATCCTGCCCACAAAAAATTGCTGCTGCAATTTCAGAGTACAGGTTGAGGATCATTTTGAAATGATAGTCAACTATGTATATTTTAAAATTATACCTTTACCATGATAGATACCATTACGGAAATGTACATACTAAATTATAATAGATGTCATTACACACAGTAACTTAAAAGCTTCCAGACCTCCAACAGAACATATTAAAATCTTCTGAGAAGACACATATGTACACTTTTCTTAATTCTCATGGCAGAAGTAGCAAGAAATTTCCATAAATGAATATACTACCTCCATGCTTCCCTAGTAACTGTGCACCAGAAATCATGAGGCTTCATTTCCTAGGTCACTGGTGCTAAATAATTCCTCAGGGTTATCTAACCACTCCACAAGCCATTAAAGGATGACTTAGACTACAGCCACTGCAGGAGGAAAAAAATTCCTCTTCTCATTGTCCTATCATGGCCACAAAGTCACTTAGGTGCTTTTGAAAATTTTAAATAAGAGGTGACATGATAGAAATATATAAAATAATAAATGGTATAGACCAGGTCAATCAGTTCCAGTTTACCCTTTATAATAACACCAAGGGTCCCACAATGAAATTATAATGCATCAAAAAATTCAAACTGAAAACAGAAACTTTGTTTATACAACACATATAACCCGTGGAACTCACTGCCACAGTATATTATTGAAGCAAAGAGATTACTATGATTCAAAGCAGGATGAGACATTTATGTGGATAATGGGCAAAATTTTCAAACGTGCCTAAGGGTTAGATCCACAAAAAGCAGGCTTAAGTGTTGCAATGCTCATCATTGCAACACTTAACTCCCAGGTACCCTGCTGCATAGTGGAATTCTTAGCAGCAAATTAGGCATCTGGTCCCTCCATACAATGAGTTAGATGCCTAAGGAGATGCTCAGAAGCCAGCAAGCTGAACAGGGAGATGCTAGCCACATGTGAAATGCAGAGGAAATAGTAGCGCTTAGGGTCCAGATCCACAAAGGTATTTAGACACCTGGATGATACCCTGGCTGGTATCATCACTGACCTGGGTGTTAGGCACCTGACTGATGGGCAGAAGAGAGGTGCCAATCTCTGCCTGGGATTCTTAGCTGTGAACCATCTCCTGGAATTAGGTGTCTAGGCCCAATCACAAAAAAACAGAGAGAGACACTCCACCACCACCAGGCAGCTGGTTATGACAAATAGCCCAGTGGTTAAGGCACTACATGGGATGTAGGAGACCTGTTTTCAGGGACTTGAAGCCAGGTCACACACACACCCCTGGTAAGTGTCCGAACCACCAGGTTATTAGCATGTGGGTGCTTCAATCTCTCTTGTTGAGGCTGTTCCACTGGGTATAAATAATTAAATATTCATTGGACCAGAGAACAAGGCTGACTCTATAGCTCAGTGGTTAGAGCTCACACGTGGGATAGTCAGATTCAAATCCCGGCTCCAATGAATTTGTATCATTGTCACAAATAGTTGCAGTTGACCTGAAACTGAATTTTTCAACGACTAAGCTATTTGTCTGAAGATTTTTGCCCAGCTCTACTGCGAAATAGCATGCATTTTTAAAACTAACCTATACAGCTTTGTCGAATAAGAAAAGTTATTATCCATGTTATGATCCATTTTCCTTCCATAGTTCTAGAAATTCTAATTCCGCAATGATGCAGGCAGTCATTACTACAATTTACCAGAGTCTATTGATTTGCATGATGAACTCACACCTCATCACATATTATTGCTTAACGACAGCTGCACGTGTTTAGTCTTCTGTAAATGATCACAGGTAGGAATGTGTGAAAGTGATGGAAATTTGTCCTAAAAAATTGTTTAAATATATTTATAATTGCATTCTGCCCCATAATATTTCGCTTTTGGCAAAATATTCATGAAGTGTCTGATGTTACATGGACATCTGTGAAAATTCAAAGTAGTGATGGGCAAACTAATATGTCCAAATAAAATTTTGAATTTCAAACTACACAAGTTCACAATGGGATATTTTTGCTTGAATATAGGGCTGCTTTTAGTGCAAATGAAGTTGCTGCCAATCAAAAATTATACTAATTTTGAGATAAAATCCATGATATTTCACAGGTTTAGCATAAAGTTGATGAGTTTTATGAAATTTAAATGAAATGTAAAAACCCTGCATTTTGAGATTTTACAATTCCATGAGTATTTACAGCCTTAATCACAGCAATTGTTAATTTCCTATCATATATTTCAAATGTGTGCTATTTAATGACACTGACACATAAGTAATCATGATGTCAGCATTCGTCAATAAACATATCACTACTGAATATACACAATCACAATGAGACTGTCCCTCAGCATAAAAAATTCTCAAACCGTTTTCAGAATTCTCTTCTGCATTCCAATACTTTTTGAATGTTAATATATCGAAGTCTTAGCACCTCTGGCAGTAAAATACATAGGGCCATATTGTCAAAATTGCTCAGGTGTGGATTTTCAAATGTTGAGCACCTGCTACACCGATGTTTACCCTGCAAGTGAAATGTGTGTTTGTAGGACAAGTAAGCATACCTCTGTTGGTTTTAAGCTAGCTAGAATTGGTAACAACAGCAGTACAGACATGATGGCACTAGTTTCAAAATGGGTCTAGCAAACTGAGCATACACCCTCCTGGGCATATCTGCACTGCCTCTGGGAGGTGGGATTCCCAGAGCAGATAAATAGCTTTACACTAGTTCTTCTCCAGCTAGGGTGCTGGATACTGCAGCACAGACGGTGGCTTAGGCTAGCCATCGAAATACAAGCCTGCCCAGCCCCCCTGAGGCAAGCCTGAGTGGCTAGCCCCAGTCTCAATGTCCACACTGGTATTCAAAGGACATGAGCTGATACCTCCCAAATGCAGCACAGACATACCCTCAGGGACCTAGGAATGTTCTCTGGTTGCTAGCCAGTATTTAAACCAATGCCAGAAAGTCTACACTGCTCTTGTTAGCCAGGTTAGCTAGATTAAAGCTGACACAGGTATGCCTACCTATGCTGCAATCAGAGCTTGCACTGTAGACATACCCTAAGTAGGTCTAGATTTTCAAAAGAGCTGAGCTCCCATTTAGGCACCTAAATAAGGGCCATATTTGAACCAGCACTCAGCAAACATCCAGTAGCTCCCTTTGGGATGTCTATGGTTCAATATGTCGAGCTCTCTTGAAAATCCAGCCAACAGAGCCAAACTGAGAAAGTGGCACAAACTCCCCTCAAATGATGACACAAAAAATCAGCATTGCTTTGTACCTTTGTAGATATTCTAGATCTAGGCAGCCACTCAAACACGCACAAGAACAGAAATAATATACACTGGGAGCTGTGCATATGGGCTATCAGTGAGGCAGAGTTTGTATATAGATGAACATGCAGACCAAAACCTTTAACCCCCCTCGTCCATGGCCCAGAGTGTGCTGACATTGCTCCTATCAGACAAAGCTTGTATAACAGCTCTTCTGCAGGTTTTTGGGGTGTTGGAACAACTTTTATAGGGGAAGTGCTGAGAGCCATTGAACCAAATTATAAACGCTGAATGTAATAGAAACCATTTCAAGCCAGGGGTTGAGGCAGCACCCCTAGTTCCAGCACCTATGGGGGTGAGGGAAGCACAGGGGCAGGCAACTTCTGCTTCACACCTGTTGCTGGCAGATTTTCTGGTGGGCGTCCTTTTTTCAGTACCTGCCTCACATTGTACCACTGAATGCCACATATTGTCTCCAGTTTGCCTCATAATGTACCACCGAATGAACCTTCAGAGTGACAAAATAAGGGGAAAAAATCAAATTTGTCACACACATTAATTTCTCTTCCTCATCTAAATATTGTATAAATGGTAAAAACACTGTAAATCTAGAACACAAGTTATCTGGTGCTTTTGGTTTGGGGGTAAATCCTACCCCTGTTGGTACCTCCTCCTTTACGGATGGGCCCTGGGCTGTGGAATGGTTCAGCTGAGCAAAGTGGGGAACAAGAGTTGGTAGGAGGTGTTTTACAAAGGACATGTTTTCCCTGGTGTGGAACGGCACAGCTTTTTGTGGCAAAGCAATTTGTGGGGGAGGCTTTTGCTGTCAGCATATATAGTTGTTTGCTGGGGTTGAAAGAGCTGCTCCTCCTTTTTCCCCTTTGGAAAGGGCACACTAAAGTCAAAGAGGCAATTCCCACCATCAAACAGATTTAGCCTCTGTGGAGCAACTTCTTTGTAACCTGGGCTGAAGGGGTAGGATTCCTCCCTCCAGTGATGCTGGAACATTTTTTACAGTGAGGGTGCTGAAAGCCAGTGGTCTCCACCCCAAACTTTTTACCTCACACCCCCTTACTCCTGTCCGTGCCCTCTGACCCCCCAGAGCTGGGGCCAGGAGTGGGGCCATGGCTGGGGAGGGGACGCGGACAGGATAAGGGGCCAAGGCTGGGACCTCCCATGTGGGGCTGGAGCAGAGCCCTGGCTGTGGGGCCGGTGGCAGCTGGGACCCCGCATACAGACTCCAGGTGTGGGGCCATGAACAGAGCCCTGGGTGCAGGGCCGGCGGCAGCCAGGAGCTGAGCCCCGACGAACAGAGCCCTGGGCGCAGGGCCTGCAGCAGCTGGGACCCCACCCAGGTTCGGGTCCAGCAGCAGCCAGGACTCCACGTGCAGGGCGGGAACAGAGCCCCAGATGTGTGTCCAGCAGCAGCCAGGACTCTGCCTGCAGGGCAGGAAGAGAGCCCTGGGCACAGGTCCTGCAGCCGGGAGTCAGGACCCCAAGTGGGGGCCAGGAGCAGAGCCCCAGACACTGGGCTGGCAGCTCCAGGACCCTGGGCACAGCATGGCAGCCGGGACCCCGCACAAAAACTGGGGGTGCTGCAGCACCCCCCAAACCCCTAGTTCTCCCCCCTATGCCTCCCTCCACAAAGCATCCCCCAGAGCTCAGTCCTGTAGCTCAGCTGGGCATTTGGGACTGGACTTTCCCCTTAGATCACTATAAATAAAGGCCAGTTATAAAGCACTCTAAAATAGTATGGACAATGTGTTATGTACAAAGTTTTGTTGCAGAAAAGCTATGCTATTATGACATAGGAAGGTTCAGATGGCAAAGGCATGTACTTTCTAGGCTAGGCTTTCATTAATAAACTTTGCATGCTTTGTTTTTTTCCTTAGCATGAAGCGGGGGGTAGGGGAAGTGTGGCATGAAAGAGACACCATTTGTATTACAGTTATTTGCAATCTAATTTGCCAGGCCAAAGGAAAGTCTGAATGATCTAATTCTCAATATACTACAGGAGTGAGGTGAAGTACAAATCATCTTAGAGGATCCAATAATTTTGTTTCAATTGATCAGTTTCTTAGGCAGTATCCTTCAGTTGAGACTTTTCAGATAAGTAAAGTAAATTAGGTTGAAAACAAAATGCTTCTTTCTAAATTCTGGATTTCACAATGTATTTGCAGTCCTATAAGAGCTTGGTAGCTTTTCTTTATCAGCTTGAGGCCTACTGAGCTGCATATACTGTACTCTATCAAAGCCCAGTTCTTTTCAGCTCAGTGAATAAAATACTGCAGTTTCTCCCATTGACTGACTGAAATAAAATAATCTATGATGCATGAACAAGTCTAAATGAAATAATAATATCCTTAGCAGTGAAAAACGGATTGGTAATACAGTAATTGAGCAGATTTATTGCCATCTCCTTGAGCTAGCCTGCTGAAACAGCCTGCTATTTTATTTAATCTCATATCAGAGGAATTACTGGCTGGTAATCCATTGTTAAACATCATTTAGAATGATGGATGAAAATGTCAGCTTTTCCAACATAATCAATTCATATCTCATTAGCACATATTATTTATGATTCTCATAATGGGACCTGCAGGGGTCCCCAGGGGGAAATGGAGACCTCAGCTGTTGTTGAAATGAGATGAGATATACTGTAGCTTATGAGTTAATAACTGCATAAAAAACATACTTCCCCACAGTATTGATTGTCCTTACCATTTTACAAATGAATTGAATGCCTTGGCTTCCCCTGTTGCTGTGCACGGCAGCTGTTCTTCCTACTCATTTTAGGGCTAATAATTCCATTTTCTTTAAAAAAATTAAAAAGCATATTAGAAAGACTTTAAAATAACTTTTAAGGGAGTCATGGGGGGAAAGAGCTTCTGAATGTAAAGTAATAAGAAACACTTTACTGCTCTGTTGCTGTTTGTTAAGGACTTTGGGCACTTTTTTCCCCCTCAGTACCTATGAAGACAAATCGACATATTTCTTCAGCTACAGCACAGTTGCATTTTACGGATACTTTCTACCGTAAGCTGCCTCAAAGACCAATGAAAAGCAAACCTTGATTCATGGACTTAATGCAGCTGATGGTGCAGCAGTAATCATGGTCACAGTGTCAACTGCTGCCTCAATTAAACTACATTTGAGAATCATTTTATGCTTCAGCTCATAAACATCAATAAAGGAAAATGAGTAATAAATGACTGTCTAGAGTACAAAGGACCAGCTCATATTTCAGATGAAAATGAAGACAAAATGTAGCTTTTATTTGCCTGTGGAATTCCCATTAACTGCATCACTGACAGGAGGGAGCTGGATCAATAGTTGGCTGGCCGCAGAAAACAGTTTCTGGCTGTTCAGCAGCCAGTGCAAAAGGAAAACTGTCATATTGTGATCTTTATCAGGTAATCTTCATTACACCAGACCAATGATATATGTATATGCTGGTCAGCTAGGGGCACTTCTAATTCTTGGTTCTATTTGTGGTCTGAGTGCAGAGCGCTCACAAATTATTTGTTTACAGCCATGAAAAACCTTCAATGTTCATCTCTTTTATTCTTTTTATAGGTAATCCATATTGGAAACTTTCGCTCGAGACTACTTTATTCACTCAGAATTTTTAAGAAAGCACGGTATCAAAACTTATCTTTCTTCCTGCTGAAGAAGTACTTTTGTTGCTGAAGTGAAGCTTGAATGAGAGATTTACAAAGTATCGTTCTGTAAATTCTTCGAGGATATATGTGCCTTATTATGAATCGTTCCCACCTTATTTGAACAAAGAGGCTGTGAAGGAAAAACAAACATTACATATGAGATGTTAGTACAACACAGCTCTTCCAAGTTGCAGCTTGTGTGTATGGCAAACTATAACCAAAATGATGGCCTACCATTTTTTCCCGAGAGAAGATATTTAACGTGAGTGTCATCATAAGCAGCCAGAATGTCAGCTGGTGTAAACTGGTATAGCAATGTATGCAAGTCAGCTGGCCCTATAATAGTGAATTTTAGCCTGGTTTGGTAAACAATCTTTTTAATGAATAGCTTTTCAAAGTACAATCCAGATTTTCTTTAAAATGACATACAAATACTTAGGAAGCTAAAGGTGGAACGATTCCTACCATATGCGCTGATAGGTAGAAGTGCATCATTAAACCTTCAGGTCTAATCTAATAAGGAAATCTGAGCTGTATTATTTTTACACGTCTTCAGGACTCCATCCTCTCTGACCGGATATATTTGTTCTTTTTTCTCTCTGTGTAGTTCCCTGTTTTTACTAACTCTCTCAAAGAGTCAGTATTGCCAACACCAAGTATTCAAAAATCATGAATTAGCCCCCTGCCCCCCAAATCATAAGATATTTTAAAAACTCATGACTTTTAAGACAAATAATAACAATAATAATAATAATAGCGATTAATATATTTGAGTTTTTTGTTTTGTCATGCCTTCTGATTTTTGTGTCTTTAGTGGAGATCACAACCTGCAAAGTGTGTGTCAGCACTTCAGGGTCTAAATGCAACCTGAAATGAACATGCAAAGCTGCAGACCTATCTCTTGGCTGTTCAGAGAAGAGTCCCCTTAACCTTTCCTAATTGCTGGAGTGAGGGAACTATTATTCTATCCCTCTCCAGCATCATCCCTTATCCCGACTATCCTGTCTGCTTCGACTCTCCACCCTCCTTGCTAGCCCATCCAGTCTCCTCCTCCATTCACTTTCCCTCTCCATGCACTCCTGCAGTCTTAAGTCCCCTGCCCACCTCCTTCATTTATCTGTCCCACATTTTCCCCTTTCCCTTTTAAATATCTTATTCCTCACATTTGCTTTCTGTCACACCCTACTTCCCTGCACAATTGCCTCAGTCTTCGCCTCCTCCTCTTCAGTCTGCCTCCTGCACCCCACATTCCCATGCACCCCCAAACTCTGCCATTTATATTCCACATTCCTTAGCACTCTTCAGTCTCAGCATCAGCACAGTAAATTCCCCTGCACCCTGCTCAATCTCTTTCTTCACTTTATTAGCTTTCTCCTGCGCCCCCTTCAGCTTCCCCATTCCCCACATGACATCCTCAGTCTCCCTCTTTCCCTCCACATTCTCCTCCACCCTCTTTGCTTCCCGCTGCCCCCACATCGTGCTGCAATCCTTCAGTCTCCCCTGCTCTTCAGGCTGTCTCCTGCTTCCCAATTTTTCCTGACTTGTATAGTTTCCAGTTTCTGAAGGTACCCTAGCTTCAGTCTATTGAAAACTGGAGGTTCAGCCATTTTCACTAGGGCAATGTAGCTTCCGAATGCAAAGCCTGTAGGGAATGCTGGCCATCTTATCAAAGGGCAGTTTGGCTTCAGTAATGAGAGATAGTGGCCATTTTCAATAAGAGAAGTGTTTGAAGCCAGGATCTGAGATTGTTACACTTAAAAAAAAAATAAAAATCCCTAAATCTCACAGTAATACAAATCTCACAATCATATGATAAAATTGAAAGAATCATCAGGGTTTTCACTGACCCACAACAGAACCAAATCCTGCAAACCCGGTCTGCAGAGTTCAAATCTCTGGTGACAGCAGTGAAGATGTGGGCATTAACATGCAAATCAAATAATTAATCCAGGGTAAAAAACTGGGTAGTACCGGAAGAATATAAAAGAATGAGTTCAGGCCTGGGAATCAGGAGAACAGTTCTAATCCTGACTTTCCAAGTAGACTTTAAATAGAAATCATTATAATAAAGACAGGTTAAATGATTCCTTTAAATACTTCTAGAACCATAATCAAAGCAAAAGCAAAATTTTCAAATATTCTTACATTCTCTCATTGAAAAGATCTACTTAAAGCATGCATAGGCCAAACAGAACTCTTGGTGAGTTTGTAGCATGTAGGTACATCATTCATCTTTTCTGGAGGACAAGGAAATAGAGAAAAGGGTTATGTTGATTTCCATGTTATGTTCTTCCCCATACTCTTGTGAGGCTGTGTATGTACCAGACTTTTCTCTGAATATTTCTCCACTGTTATGATTTTGGTGCTGGTCACATATGGTAGCAACAAGGAAGTCTACACAATGTAATGATAAAAATAGCAGTGTTTGCCAGTGCTTTGTTTACGCTAGGCCTCACACTCTTGGTACCACAAGTGGAGCTGTGCTGGTGTTCGCAACGGTGGGAAATTTATCAGAAAAATTGAGAAAACTTTTGGTTCAACTAGTCAAAATAATGTAATATAGTCCAGTAAAGGAGCAGATCCTTGTGGTAACAGAGTACATAAAATCCACATTTAGATTTTTAATGGACTGGTTTTCATCTCCCAGGATTTAACTGGAGATGCAAACAGAAGGCATTATAGTATCATGGCTGGTCAGTTAAGTTAATGCTGGCTTTTAGTTGCACTCTTCTTCACCTGCAAATGAGTGGCACTCACATAGCATTACAGCCCTTTCAACCTTGGAAAAATAAGAAATAATCTCCAGTCTGATCCTTATAATCAAATGCCCTTTTATCAGTTTAAGCAAAGGGGCAAGTCAAAAGGCACAAACAGAGAATGACTTTTGGAAAGTAAAATTTGATGTGTGTTGATCACAACAATCTGGGGAGCATGGATCAGTGTTCATGTCCCACTCTCCTTCACTACCCGTCCCAAGGCGGGGAAACTAATGATCCAATCA
Source organism: Natator depressus (assembly GCF_965152275.1). NCBI lineage: Eukaryota > Metazoa > Chordata > Testudines > Cheloniidae > Natator > Natator depressus. The sequence continues at coordinate 100,216,554 of NC_134235.1, read as the reverse complement.
GTGGACCAAATTTGGTGATGAATCCTGGTGATGTGCCACTCTGAGGTACATTGCACATATGAGAAGACAACAAGCTGATCACTAAAAGTTAATTCCATTGTGCCATAGCAAGGAGGGACAGGGTGTTCAATTACAGCAAATCTTAAGTGTATGACTATTGAAAGCGAGTAAGTACATTATTAGTAATCAGCATAGGCAGGTGGCTGATTTTAATATTTCATTTTGAGTGGAAAACAGTAAAGTAGCAGATGGTATCTGTAAAGTTGTGTGAAATCAGTGAGAAAAGAGGACATTAGGTAAGGGGTGGAATATAAGTTTGCTGTTTTGAAATTAACTCCAAACCAGGCCACTTGGTTAGGATTGGCAAACCAGATTTTGTACTTTTGGATAATTGAAGCACTACAGCTCAATGTACAGACACTCTTTCCTTCACCTGTGTAACATATAATTTTAGCATTAGCTTTATTGAAAGAAAGAATTCAACCTCAGGTGTGAGTAAAGAGGACCTCTGAAGGACAGAGTGCAGAAATAGGGGAGGAGATCCATAATATAAAGATAGCAACATGTAGGGTGGTCTGCCAGATGAAGTTGGTACTATATTGTTCCTTTGTGTGGTGATAGGTTACTTCTCAATGGAGACTTCAAGTTTTATTGCTATTTTTCATAATATGCTATATGATTTATAATTAACATTAGGGGTCACTGCTGTATCATTAGGCTACAGAAATAAAAGTAGCTCCTTTTTGCTGTATAGAAGCAGTGGCGCTTTAATTAATTTTTGAAAAAGCAGGGAGGTTGTAAGAATTTGACAGGGAGCTTTGCAAATCCTTTGGTTCCTTTGAACTTATTGTAGCTGTTGGTTTTTTGGTTTTTTGGGTTTTTTTGGAACGCAATCAGCGTACAGGTAAAGCTGCAGATGAAAGATCCTTTTCAATTGGGTTAATGTGACTCAGTTTTTAAACTCACTTTTTATTTGGATGGAAAAGTCAGTGTGCCCCCCTTTTGTGCCAAAATATGGTTTACCACACTAAGACACATGCACAGTAAAGGCAGATTTATACTTGGTTTATCTGTATGGCTTCGTGATGCTTTGGATAAAATGTAGGACAGGTGTCTTATCTCATTCACTTTATAAATAAACATTCTAAGTGAAAAATATTGAAATATAAATATGTACTACCCTTTATATAAATTAGACAGGTTCTGTCTTTCCCACCCCTTTTTGCACTTAGTGGATATGTAGTTTGTTATATTGGATGAAAGCACAGGTATGCACTGTTTTATGCTAGCAGCTATCAATAGTATGTACTTAATATATCATACTGAATGAAAGACTTCATAAATCAGTTATATAAGGGATCATACAATGCTTTTAGCAAATTTCTAGAGTCATAAAAACTATAAATCAAAGTATTTTTGATTAATCAGCTCACACTGTCAGCTTTTGAGGAATCTCTTTGATGTGTCCTTCTTACAGGATATACAGTCGGGGGAGAGATATCAACTATCGGGGTGGGGAGGGGGGAGAAGTGTGAATGAGAAAATATCAAGCTCTGTTAAAATAGTGGCCATATTCATGCCACACCCAAAGTCCTGGAACAGAGCTCAAGGATTACACATAACAGACCTGATCCTTCATTCTTGGACATTGAGATCTTGCACCGGACACAATAAGAGCTTTGAGCCTACAATGAAAGTAGAATAACACCCTAATGCCCTGATCCTGCAAAAGTTTATGCAGGTGCTTAACTTGACATATGTGAGTCGTCCCACAGAGGTCAATGTGACAACTCATGTATGTCAAGTTAAGCACCTGCATAACCTTTTGCATGATCAGGGCCTTAGATGCTAACTCACTGATCTGAGAGGGCTCGAGCACCTCCAACCCTCTCCGAAGTCAATATGAGTTATGGGGTGCTCACCAGGAATTTTCAGGATCAGACACTGCCTGGAGAAAAGGGAGCAGAATCCCAGTTAAGCAGCTCCCTTTAAGTCTAAATGCCTTTAAATAGAAATTGCCAAAGATGAATTTTTCAAAAGAAAATACTGTTGAATAGTAAAGTTCTATGAACATTGTAAAAGACATCTGACATCAATATTTAATTTTATTAGTTATACTACGGGTGCTCCAGGGAAACTGATGGAGAGCATTCTCAGTATTGATTAGAGTGTTCAGCAGTCCCACTGCATACTATTCACAAAACTACACAATTACAAATTAATTACTCAAGTCATGATAAATATAAATGTATCACGAACTGAGAAATTGTTCATAATGTTGTGTTTGTGATCAGAATGCAGTGGGATTTCTGAACTCCAAATTGGAAATTCTAAGTGTAAGTGATTGTGATTTAAATATGAATACACACATTAACTTTTTTTTTAAATCATCCCTTTTACCTCTACAAAGTGATCCTGAAGGCATATATTTTGACATCTTGTGCAAATCTCATAATTGTCTCTTTCAAGCACATTGTGGGGAAATAGATCATTACTTATTAATATCTTAAATGTTGTTGCTTTCTGGTTTTAAGAAAACAAGATTTAATAGCAACAGTAATGAACAAATTCTTAATGAAAAATGCATTGGATGTGCTTTTAAATGAATAACTAGGAGCCAAATAATGCCAATCTTAAAACAAATCTATTTTGTGATGTTTATCAATCACACAGTATTAGAAACTTCCAAATATTTATTTTCTGTGTAGAATGCTGTGGTTTCTTTTGGTCCTTCTTATGATGTTTTGTTATGCTTTGATTCAAATAAGGAGTTACCCAGCTAAATGCAGAACTGAAGGATCTATGAGGAACTAAGACAAGGTTCAAAAGTAAAATACTAATTAATTTAAAAGGTTCATAAAATTCAAGATAGAATTATAATACAAGTACCTTTTAAAACAAGACTAGTACACTTTAGTAAATGCCTGAGAAAGTAAATAAAAGTTAGGTTCCTATCTGTCATGTGCCTTTGAAAATCTTCCCTTAGTATGCTACCTGGTCATATATGAAAGCAATGTTTCACAACAATATAATCATATAGGGTGAAATTCACCCTTGTGCAGAGGGACAACACAATGCCTCTCCAACTCTTCAATTTATTTTACACCATCCAAATAGACTGTGTATTTATCTACTGTGCAGAATTCTCCAATAGCTGCTGTATTAGGTACTGTTGTTCTGGCTACCCCTCTAAACCCCACAAATATATTTAGCTTAACTAGAAACTTCAGGTGTTTTGATATACAACATTCTGGACCAAATATTCAAATGTAAATAAGTGAGTTGCAGCTGCAAAATATGTGTGGACACATGAAAGCAAATAATTGTGACCAAGATTTTTAAAAAGTTCGGCTCTTAAGTCCATATTTAGGAACCTAAATAAGGTGCTTGATTTTCAAAAGTGCTGAGCGCTGAACAGCTCCCCGTGAAGTTAAAGGGAGCTATGGGAGGCTCAGTACTTTTCAAAAAGGCCCCTAAACATCGACTTAAGAGCTTAAACTTAAGAACCTGTATTTGAAGAATTTGCTCTGTATTTTCAAAATGGGTATTTATGTCTACAATGGGGTACTTGCTCACAGGAACCCATTTACTCATGCATGTGTTTTGCAGGAGCCATTTGTGGTTCTAAGCTTGCAAATTTGCCCTTCTGTGTCATGCCCTCCAAGACCTCACAAACGTATTGGTACATTGGTATATGGTTTCATTGAATTTGTCTTTGACGCCACACTTGCAAAGAACTGTATATTAAAAATTCTTTAAACTACTTTTGGTTAAAATGTAAGAATGTCTCATTTTCAAATAATGTTGTTTGTTTCAAGAGGTTGTTTGTTTCAGTCACTCCAAAAATTTCTCCACTAGACTCTGCAATACCTTGGTTGCTCAGAAGAAGGAGAGCCAATGCAAGAGGGGAAAGTAATTACTTTTAAAAAAGGATAAACAGAACTCTGAGTTCTTCTGATTACAACTAAATAAGATTCTTTGAGGTAAATTTTCAAAGTGGCATTTTAGATGAAGAACTCCCATTGACTCTACCAAGCAGGTAAAAACCTGGCATGTAGGTGAAAATCTGGCATAACGCTTTTGAAAATGTACTCTTGTGTATCTTGATATAATACAGAGTAAACAAAAGCACATATCAAATAACGCAATAACACAGTGGGGCAATGATACCCTAGTTCTATTCTTGCTGTGCACTGAGCAGGAAGTTTTCATTTCACACATCATCATTCACTGTTTGCTGCAGTGACTCTACACAGTCAGAACATGCCAACAACCCACAAAGCAAAATATTTCATTGTGGTTTTCCTTCAGAAAAATAGAGGCATGGGACTTTGATTTCAATTACCTTATGTTATGGTGCGAGCAAAGTAGGAAAGAAAAGAATCACATCTGCCAATTTGGTAACAACCCACCAAATCAAAAGCATGTTCCATAAACAATTTTCAACCACTACAGAAATAGACATCTATAAGGTACAGATGGTATATATAAAAAGAAAAGGAGGACTTGTGGCACCTTAGAGACTAACAAATCTATTTGAGCATAAGCTTTCGTGAGCTACAGCTCACTTCATCGGATGCATGTGCATTCATCCGATGAAGTGAGCTGTAGCTCACAAAAGTTTATGCTCAAATAAATTGGTTCGTCTCTAAGGTGCCACAAGTCCTCCTTTTCTTTTAGCGAATACAGACTAACACGGCTGCTACTCTGAAACATGGTATATATAATTTATTAGGGAGACAATGGCTGTCAGTCAGTCTCGCTCTATTTAGTGAGGCACTGGTGCCATGGGTGAAAAAGAATGCTGTGCCAGAACAATTCTTTTACTTGTCTGATATTGATATACAACCATAGCTCACCATTTTCACCAATGACAGTACAAATTCAGGGAAGGATATGGACAATACCACATCAAAGGGATCATAATCAGTTCTAGTTAGAAACAATCAAGAAAACCAAAAATGCAGTGTCTAGCTCTGAGGAGAAGCAGGTGCAAGAATATAGTTTGTGTATTCTGGGCTATCATCCAAGTCCGCTCTCCTCTCATCCTTTTCCCTCTCTCTCTTTCTGCTTAGTACTCCCGAGAGTGAAAAAAGTTGTTATAAAACATAAAAGAACAGAATTAGAAACTTCTGCAACATGAATAGCTGGCCCATGACAAATGCCATTACATAAAATGATGGCCATGAAAAGCAGGTGGAGGCACAGGCTTGGAACAAGAACATTGCTGGCAGAGCTCATGTTTGAACTAATGTTACCATTTTAATGTCATTTCTAGTAAACGATTCATAAAACTGCTGGCCTCAGCTGACCCCTATCACCGTGTTTCCTTTTATACATGCTTCTGAAAACAGCTTTCAGAAGCCATGTATGAAAGTGTGATGTGATAGCGAAAAGCAAGCTAAACGGTACCATCACCATAGACACGTGGACCAGGTGTCAAAATGGTAGGTTACAGCTCAGCCATTAAAAAGGGCAAAATTCTAGTCTGCCAGTTTTGATCTGCACTGTGCAAAGGCAAGTGACTCCAAGAAATGTTAAGAGCTTTGAAAGAGCCCACACTGTACCAATCTGCTGGTTGATTGACACCTCAAGTCTCTGAAAACTTGTATTAATGGTAAGGGGAAATTATGGCATTCTATGTACAGGAAACAATGGCTTCTATGCAGTACATATTTTGCAATCTTTTGAAATATCATCATCAGTGATCATTTCAGGTGTGTTGTTTTAATGTGTGACACGTGAGATCTTTGGATACATTGTCCACATCATGACCCACCTGCAGAAAGACAGAAACTTTCTAAACATAACAATAGTGACTCTTTATATAAGTGATTGCTATTAAAAATATTGCCACTTCGCATTTGAAAGTAAAATCAGCTTTACTGGGGTGTTTGTGGCATTCTTACACTTATTCTGTTGAATAGTATGGGAAATGTCAAGTTTTGAATAGGGGCTATTATGGTTATTATTTATACAGCAATATGCATCTTCAAAGCATTTCTAATTAATCTTCCCCCTTGTAGGTAGACATTATTACCCCATTAGACAGATGGGGAAGCTTGTACACAGAGAGTTTGTTACCTGACCAGACGCACACACAGCTAGTCCAATGTCAGGTTAGAATTTAGGAGCATGTAGCTTTCAGTCCTGTGCTCCATTCAGTAAACTATATTGCTTCAACAGCTCAAAAACGGAGATTCCCATCACATCTGGTGGTCTTTTAACATCATCAAAAGCCATGGACAGGGGAGACGCTTAAAACACTTTACGATTAGTAATGGTTTTAGAGACATTTTCTATACTTAACACAAGAGCTAATAATATCTTTAGAACCAGAATGATTTGTTTTAATTACAGCTACTCTATACTTGCTATGATGAGTCCAAAAAAGAAAATGCAAATGATAACTTTTCCTTCACCCCATTCAAATCTGGTTGCCATTTAACACCCTTCCCTGTTTTCAGGTGATCATTTACAGATTTGGTGCTTTTTATTCACTGTCAATACCCTGCAGCTGTGGTTGGGAAAATGGGTTCCAAGTGAACGGAGATGCTGTGGTAATATTACTGGTAAGAATGACCAGATGGAGCCGCACCAATTTACACCATCTGAGGATCTGACAACTGAGTTTCCCCAGCCTTCAGAACAGCTAGAATACTTCAAGTGGAAGAACACAGTGTTTCAGAGTGGTATAACTGACAGTTAATATTTATAAAACTCACTGAAGGTATAAAGCACTATATATGTGGTAACAATTATTTCCATCTCATGCAGACATAACATGATGGAAGGAGGTTCTCAAGAAATGAATTACTTGAGGTTATATTGTATTCTCTTTCTCTATCTCCCTCTAATCCTTTGCTTCCAGATTAGATACATCTCAGGGCACAATGGGCCAGATTTTAGTCTGATTTAAATTCAGAGAAACTTCACTAAATCCAGTGGAGCTACTCCAGTGCTATTGAAATCAGAATCTGCCCATTGTCACTGAGACAATTGCAAACGTATGCAACATTTCCCCTCACTCTGAATAGGACAGGACTGTTTAGGTAAACAATTATTCATCTTGTTAATGTACAAGAATTTACATTAGGAAAGGTCTACAGTTGTAGAAGAAGAACTTTTAGCATACAGGAGATTAACAAGTTTGCGTTGCTCCTCACTCATAAAAATTGCTTTGTATACATAAGGGGGATAAGGTAGGTGAGGTAGTATCTTTTATTGGACACCTCACCTACACTGTCTCTCATATTCTGGGATCAAGGCAGTTACAACAACACTGCAAACAATTTCTATACATAAGTTCATCACCCACTATCTCCCAAGAACTTAGCAGAATTGTTGCTAGTAAAAAAAAGACACTGTCTAACAGCCCCAAGCCAAATTCTGCCCTGAAATAAAGAGGAGCAATTACCACTGAAGTCATGATGCTAAGATTTGTCCCTTGCTCTCTTACAGAGAAGCCCCAAAGAAAATGGTCACCTTTCTTTACTATTTTTAAATCGCCCTTTAGAAGTTAACAAAAAAATATATCTTGCTACAGAATTCTATAAAATGATTTTAAAAACACCTCAAAATTCTATAGATTTTTAGGGTATTTTCTATAGAGTCCAATTAAGTTCAGCCCTACTAACTTCTATATGACTTTTCTGTAGGTGTCCTTTTAATTATACATCTGTCCTTCTAAGTGACACTATATACTGATGAACTAATACGTGGTCTGAACCCTGAGAATCATCTTTCAGATATGGAGCACCTTAGCCCACACGTATATAGCTGTTAGTTTTAATTATTCTGATGTTTTGCTAATACATATACGTAACTGGATAACTTTGTTATTTCAGTCCTCGTTTCTTTCTAGCAATTAAAAAAAACAATCCAAACCACTCTCGGATTCAATCTCTATTGCCCTGTACCTCCGGCAGTCATTTACCCCAGTGCAAAGTAGGTGTAAAACACTACCATTTGGATTTGGTAGCAGTTTACAGTCACATTGGAGAATCAGGATGTCGACTCTGCTGAAATAAAGGTAATTTTAAGAGACTTTGCTTGCATATTAATTTGAAACATAACCTAAATATAATTTAACTGAAACTATTTATTATAGGTTACTTATTTTACATTATTACTTGTGAGTCAGTGACTGTGAAGCTGGGTTGGTATTTTTTTAAGACACTGCTGTTGGTTTCACTACCATGTGCCAAAGGCTAAGACTACTGACTGCTCTTTAAAACACCTGGGAAATGTCAGAAAAAATGAAGCCCATAAAGATTTGAGATACTTCCACTTGAAACTCTATCCAAATAATGATTAATTACTAGTTATTCTGATAGTGAAAAAAAACGACTTGTAACTTAATAAATGTCTGCTAGTGAAATACGTGCTTTAACCATGGTATTCTGAGCTTGTAACCAACCTGATATACATGCATTTCGTCTTAATTTATTAGTTTTCAATAGAAAGAAATATTTTATCATAAATTAGAGCTTCATCTTTTGCTTAATAGGAAACCTGGGTTTTCTTTTTCTTTTTTTTTTTCTCTTTTCAATGGCACCTTAATTTTCTTCCTTTTATTGTGTTATTTTGCATGAAATGAAAAATTCAAAACTTTGGGTCTGTTTGCATTGCACTTTTAGGAGACCAGATCCTCCATAATTATCCAGAATGATTTTTAAGAAAATGGGGTAGAATTTAGTACCACAGTCACAAACCCAGTCATTGGGCTCTGCTGTTCTAGGCTGATGCAATGCTGCCACCATATGGTAAGCCTCAGATGGAACACCAGGATAAAAGCATCTTTTAAATCTGATATGGTTTCTTCTTAACCATAGATTTGACTTTGCAAAACCTTATTACTACCTGCAGTACTGAGTAGCAGGATAGCAGAGTGGCCAAATGATTTTATCACAAGCTTCACAATGTCTGGTGTTTTTCTTAAAGCCCCAGCTCCTGTAGGTATGTGATTACATGAGTTTCTACTTGGGCTACATTGATGACATCTTCATCATCTGGACCCATGGAAAAGAAGCCCTTGAGGAATTCCACCATGATTTCCACAATTTCCATCCCACCATCAACCTCAGCCTGGACCAGTCCACACAAGAGATCCACTTCCTGGACACTATGGTGCTAATAAGCGACGGTCACATAAACACCACCCTATACCGGAAACCTACTGACCGCTATTCCTACCTACATGCCTCCAGCTTTCATCCAGACCACACCACACAATCCATTGTCTACCGCCAAGCTCTACAATACAACCGCATTTGCTCCAACCCCTCAGACAGAGACAAATGCCTACAAGATCTCTATCAAGCATTCTTACAACTACAATACCCACCTGCTGAAGTGAAGAAACAGACTGGCAGAGCCAGAAGAGTACCCAGAAGTCACCTACTACAGGACAGGCCCAACAAAGAAAATAACAGAACGCCACTAGCCATCACCTTCAACCCCCAACTAAAACCTCTCCAACTCATCATCAAGGATCTACAACCTATCCTGAAGGACGACCCACCACTCTCACAGATCTTGGGAGACAGGCCAGTCCTTGCTTACAGACAGCCCCCCAAGTGAAGCAAATACTCACCAGCAACCACACACCACACAACAGAACCACTAACCCAGGAACCTATCTTTGCAACAAAGCCCGTTGCCAACTGTGTCCACATATCTATTCAGGGGACACCATCATAGGGCCTAATCACATCAGCCACACTATCAGAGGCTCGTTCACCTACACATCTACCAATGTGATATATGCCATCGTGTGCCAGCAATGCCCCTCTGCCATGTACATTGGTCAAACTGGACAGCCTCTACATAAAAGAATAAATGGACACAAATCAGACGTCAAGAATTATAACATTCAAAAACCAGTTGGAGAACACTTCAATCTCCTTGGTCACTCGATTACAGACCTAAAAGTGGCAATTCTTCAACAAAAAAACTTCAAAAACAGACTCCAACGAGAGACTGCTGAATTGGAATTAATTTGCAAACTGGATACAATTATCTTAGGCTTGAATAGAGACTGGGAGTGGATGGGTCATTACACAAAGTAAAACAGTTTCCCCATGTTTATTCCCCCCCACCCCCGAACTGTTCCTCAGACGTTCTTGTCAGCTGCTGGAAATGGCCCACCTTGATTATCACTACAAAAGGCTACCCCTCTCCCCCCCACTCCCCTGCTGCTAATAGCTCACCTTAAATGATCACTCTCCTTACAGTGTGTATGGTAACACCCATTGTTTCACGTTCTCTGTGTATATAAATCTCCCCACTTTATTTTCCCCTGAATGCATCCGATGAAGTGAGCTGTAGCTCATGAAAGCTTATGCTCAGATAAATTTGTTAGTCTCTAAGGTGCCACAAGTCCTCCTTTTCTTTTTGCAAATACAGACTAACGCGGCTGCTACTCTGAAACATGAGTTTCTCAGCTTTCTTTAAAACAAAAATAGAAAAAGTTTCTAGCCCTCCTGGGTGCAAAAGCCTGAAAACATGACACAAGTGCAGCTGTAGGGCTCAGAAAGTAGAAGGCAAAGAAAAAGAGCCCAAAATGTACTACATTTTAAACCCATAATTTTTAAGCGATATTCATGATTTTTTTTGGTGGGGGTCTGACTCATGATTTTTAAATACTTCAGGCTGGCAATACTGCAGGAGTAATGATTGAAGTCAATGGGCTGTTCACAATACTAACCATTGCATCTGATAATATTTGTGAGATTATGCCCTAAAAGGTTCTTATCAAGTACACAAGCAAAGCTATATAAAATTTTATAGGTAAATGTCTATCACATGTCCCCTGATTCTAGTTTTATGCATATTTAGAGTTAGGTTGAGTCTGCTCAATATCCTGAGTGTGGACTAGTATGTAGCTGTGCCAATCCTCCTTTGCTCCCCATCATCCTTGCTCCTAGGGGTGAGTAATTTGTTATAGCCCTTTACTGATTGTAGAACATCATTCTTCTGGTACCCGATGAGCTTTGCTGGCTGGATCATTTTGTAGGGACCACAGCCAAGGCTCCATCTCCTCTCTCTTCAGTGGGATGGGCAATACCAAGTACACAGTCCTTGCTTTCTATCCTGTGCCAGGACCTAAGATTAAAGAGTTCAAAATAGAGCCTCCCAAGGGCAGGGAGCAATTTTACTCCCCCTTGCTCACTGGCATGGCCATATTAGAGCCACACTAAATCTAGCCCTTAATTGTGAATTCTTTATGTTTGTCTGCTGATGTCCATCTTGGAGTGTTTTTACATCCGCCTTAACCATACTGGGTCAAATTCAGTTCTTCCTCAGGCATAATTCCCATTGCGATCTATGCACGTCTGGACTTATTTTACACATGGTGCCAATAACAATTAAAAAGCTGTTGAAACAGTCATGACAAAGTCTAATTTTGTTATTAATTCAAGCCAGATGTTTTTATTGGAAAAAAATATACACGAAACTTGAAATCAATGGGAATTTTGCCAGTTACATTAGTGGAAGCAGAACAGGGGCCCAGAAATCAAGCAAATTGATTCAGCCTGAAAATTTGGCTGAGTAGAGATGGAGCTGTTTTCTTTAAATAAAAAAAAAAGTATAAATTATCTGTTACTGGGTGTCATAAATATAAAGGGAAGGGTAACACAGTACAGTATACAGTACTAATGAAATCCCTCCTGGACAGAAGCACAGAATCCTTTTACCTGTAAAGGGTTAAGAAGCTCAGGTAACCTGGCTGGCACCTGACCAAAAGGACCAATAAGGGGACAAGATACTTTCAAATCTGGGCGGGGGGTAAAGGTTTTGGTCTGTCTGTTCTGTGTGCTTGCTGGACGCAGATCAAGGAAACAAGCAATCCAACTCCATTAGAATCAGTAAGTACTAGCAAGGGAATGCATTAGCTTATTTTCGTTTTGGCTTGTGATTTTCTCTGTGCTGAGAGGAAGGTGTATTCCTGGTTTTCTTTTTGTAACTTTAAAGTTTGGCCTGGGGGAAATCCTCTGTATTTTTGAATCTGATTGCCCTGTAAGATTATCTTCCATTCTAATTTTACAGAAGTGCTTCTTTTACCTTTTTTCTTTCTAATAAAGTTCTGTTTCTTTTAGAATCTGATTGGGGTTTTTGTGTGTGTCCTAAAAAATACCAAGGTTGGCCTGTGCTCATCTTGTTTATTCTCAAGCTTCCCCAGGAAAGGAGGTGTATGGGTTTGGGGGGATATTAGGGGAGAATAGGAACTCCAAGTGGTCCTTTCCCTGAGATTGTATAAATCACTTGGTGGTGGCAGCGTTACCTAATCCAAGGTACAAGGGAGAATTTGTGCCTTAGAGAGTTTTTAACCTAAACTGGTAGAAATAAGCGTAGGGGGTCTTTCATGCGGGTCCCCACGTCTGTATCCTAGAGTTCAGAGTGGGGAGGGAACCCTGACACTGGGTTATATGGTTCATATGCGAAAAAAAAAACAGTGTTTAGGCGGAAAGAAATCAAACTTCCAAACTCTAGTTAGAAAAATGCCTTTAATTTGAAAAGTGGAGGGTCCCATCCTTGTCTCACTGAAGACAGTAACAAAACTTGCATTGACTTTATTGGAAGTAGGACTGGGCTCACAATACTTTAATCTAAGAAGTCAGGGCCTGACCTTGCAAACACATGAGTAGCCTCAACTAATGCAACTAAGTAAGCAAAGTCCATTTATTTAAGTCTGAATACTGGTGATAATATAGCAGAATTTTTAGAAGCCTCCTTGATCTATTGTTGTCATAAATATAAAGGGAAGGGTAACCACCTTTCTGTCCACAGTGCTATAAAATCCCTCCTGGCCAGAGGCAAAATCCTTTCACCTGTAAAGGGTTAAGAAGCTAAGGTAACCTAGCTGGCACCTGACCCAAAATGACCAATGAGGAGACAAGTTACTTTCAAAGCTGGGGGCGGGGCGGACAAAGGGTCTGTCTGTCTGTGTGATGCTTTTGCCAGGACCAGAGCAGGAATGCAGATCAGAACTCCTGTAAAGAGTTAGTAAGCAATCTAGTTAGATATGAGTTAGATTCTGTTTTGTTTAAATGGCTGATAAAATAAGTTGTGCTGAATGGGATGTATATTCCTGTTTTTATGTCTTTTTGTAACTTAAGGTTTTGCCTAGAGGGATTCTCTATGTTTTGAATCTGATTACCCTGTAAAGTATTTACCATCCTGATTTTACAGAGGTGATTCTTTTACTTTTTCTTTAATTAAAATTCTTATTTTAAGAACCTGATTGCTTTTTCCTTGTTCTTAAGATCCAAGGGTTTGGGTCTGTGTTCACCTATGCAAATTGGTGAGGATTTTTATCAAGCCTTCCCCAGGAAAGGGGGTGTAGGGCTTGGGGGGGATATTTTGGGGGGAAGACGTCTCCAAGTGGGCTCTTTCCCTGTTCTTTGTTTAACACGCTTGGTGGTGGCAGCATAAGGTCCAAGGACAAAAGGTAAAAGTTTGTACCTTGGGGAAGTTTTAACCTAAACTGGTAAGAATAAGTTTAGGGGGTCTTTCATGCAGGTCCCCACATCTGTACCCTAGAGTTCAGAGTGGGGAAGGAACCTTGACAGTTGTTAACTTCTCACACTCAGTAGCTGACATTCCAGTAATCTGCTGCACACCATCTATCCAGCTCCTCACAGTTGTCCCCTTCTATGATGAACCATCACCATTCTTTCCATGATAACTTTGTCAAGTTATTTCCATCTCTATGCCTGATGTGACCACAATATGTAAGCCTGCATCTGTTGATTTCTGAGAGCAGTCCACTTCTCTCTAATAATATTTCTAAAATATACTCTTATCTCAGAGATACATATGAGTCTTCACTAGCACCATATCTAAAAGGATTCAGTTTTCCTCTTGTCAGCAGTATTAGTTTCCCAGGATTCAGCTCCATAAGCTTTTTCACCAGTTGAACCTACGCGCATTTCAAGATGGCATGGTTTTTCCACACTTTAAGGGAGGCCATGGCTGAGCAAGTCGTCCCTGTTCTTCTGATTTCTTTGGAGCTGCCTCCTTGGTTGCTCACACTCATGCAACTTGTACCATTGGAGTCAATAGACTGCTTAGGTGTATAAAGGCTATTTGTGTAAGAAGAGAGAATCTTTCTTATCTGGCACCCATTCATTTCTCTGGAATGGTATTTTTTTGCAGAAAGAAAAAGATCACAGTTGAAAGATAGTTCCTGAGCTTTTGGACTGTCTAAAATCCAAATACTTCACCTCATAAATTTTTATTCACATACACACAATAAATAAATAAAATGAAGATTACTAATCACCCAAACAAAAAACCCCCACTATTTTTGAGAAATTTCACAAATGTGGCCAAGAGTAAAATGATGCACTACTTGCCAGAAAATTTGAATTTTTTCACCTGTAACTATTCCCTTTCATATTTAGGGTAAAACCTGAAATAAAACCATAATGACTCCATGAACCTTAATTTCCAAGGTTTCATATTTAAGTTTTTGAAAACATTTATAAATATTTAAACATGAGCCACAAAATTCAGATCTGTTCTTTAAAACCCCTCACTCTCCCTCCCCATAATTCTGTGATGTCAAATTTGGATTAGCTCATTACGAAACAGCGGCAAAATTCAGATCTGGATTCTAACTTTCCATCCCCCAAATCAAGTAAGGGATTGCTCAAATCTGGACTTTTGGTTCATGCTCATTTCTATTTGTACTTATCACATACATTTGGCGTCTTACTATGAGTATGATTTTTTTTCACAAATCGGTCTTAATCTCCAAAATCTTTATTCATTGATACCATGATTTCAATGCAATTTGATATATAGTCAGCTACTTGGTAATAGCACATAACTTCGCATGTGGAAAAGCAGATGAATTTTACGCTGCCTTTAACTAAGTTTTGGAAAACTTAACTCAGCTACTTATCTCGACTGAGTAATTTTTTGGACAGAGATCAGTAAAATGTTTTTACTTTTTCTTCATCCTCCTGGAGGCATGTGGGTAAATAAACTTCATGCCTAAATTGGTAAATGTTCATGACAATTTTCCAAAGCTACTTTAACTACCTATCCTGATATATAAATATTACAGCTCATATTGTCCTCACTTGAGCTGCAATTCCTAGGCAGCGTTACTTAAGAAGTTTACATCTGTTCTGAAGTCCACTCAGTTCTTCGCTATGCACTTCTTTGTTTTTGTGGGTTTAAGTGAACCCATAATGTTATTTTAATGCAGTTTTTCCTTTTAAAAAATATATGCTCCCATCAAGTAAATGTATTTGTCATGATTGAATTCAATGGATTATAATGACCTTTTATCTTTATTTCAAAGCTTTAGATCATGGTAGGAAGGGCTGGTTTAAACAGCTCCAGATAGGAATGTTTTCTAATTGAAAGTCTTCAATCCTCTTTAATGACAGCATTATTATCACTGCTGAATGTGTTCTGCCACTTGCTTTTCCCTGTAAAATCCATTTTTTTTTAGACAGGTCAGTGATATTTGGGTTTATGAAAGTTAAGGCAATGGTAGTATTTGAAACACTATACCTTAAACCAGGAGTGATGCAGGCACATGTAATCCCATTTTCACCCTGAAGTCCCCAAGATGCTTCCTTGAGCCTTTCCTCAAGAGACTACTTTCACCGAACCCTCTAAGCAAGGGCTATCAACTGCGTGGCTTTCCCTGAAGCAGCTTAAATGAAGTTCACTATGCTCAGTACCTGTTGCACAGCCAAAGCACTGTAATGGAGACCCATGACAACTTTTTTAGCAGCTTTTATGATAATTAAGAGGGGCTGGCTAAATAGTGTGAAAGCGTTAGTGCATGTATAAAAGGCCCTTTAAAACTGTGTGAAGTAGCACAGTCTCCTAAAAAACAACGAGGAGTCCTGTGGCACCTTAAAGACTAACAGATTTATTTGGACTAACACAGCTACCCCCGGATACTAGTCTCCTAAAGACCTTTTGATACTATCATCTGTACAGACCCTAAACTGAACGACAAATGTATGCCCCTATCCTGCTAGTACTTATGCATGTGCTTAACTTTAAGCTTATGATTCGTCCCATTGAAATCCTGGTCATTATTAAGTTAAGTAATTAAAAATTAATTAATTAAGTTTTCATCCAATGAGAACTTTGAGGAGTTTGCAGGTGTAGGGTTGTGTTGGCTGGATGTTGTGTTCTTTTCCTTTCTTTTTCTTTTTTTTTTTTATGGAAAAAACTAAAAATTACAAGAATGGGGGGAAAAGCTGTTTCTTCTAGTTCATTGTTGTTAATGTGAGAAGCTGTGCAATGGAAATGGCTGCTAATTCCAGCCTTTGGGAAGCTAAAAGCAAGTTTTAAGGATTTTTTGTTAACTCCTAACTATACTTCCAAACAATGCTCTATATGTTTAGTCACTAATGGTATCTATACTACGCCCTATTTGAGTTTCATAAGAGTATTTAGAAAAATACTTGTTTCCTATATATAATGAAAATCTTGTTGTCTTTTTTCTGGTAACACTTGTTCAAAATAAATATTTCTAGCAGGCCTTGCTGTGGTTTGCATCATCTTGATTCATTTATGCAATGACGCAGCAGGCTATTTAATTGATAGTGATTAGTGAACTTTCTAAATCGGTAAAACTTCAGTGGGTTAAGCTTCCAATAAATGCCAGCATCTATTTTTACACCAAGGCTTCCATTTAACAGAAAGGCAAATACATCAGTTTGCAGCTGCCGCTGTTGCAAACACCAAAAAAGATCTTGTATTCCTATGGTGAAGTAGGAGTGTCTCTCTGTATTATCACTTAACTGTTTTGTTGTACATATTTTATCTGGCCTCCTCAAATTAGAAAGAGCAGGGATTTTTAATGAGGAAATACCCAGAGACAATTAATGATCTCCCACTAAAGTCTCAAAACAAAATTGCCTACCCTTACTTGCCCCGAAATAATTTACTACCTAAAATTGAATAGTGCATTCTAGTGACCATGGGCCAATTTTTTTTAAATGGCCTCTAATTTTGTGCCTACAGCCACTGCAAACACAAATAAAATAATTTAGACATCTAATCACCTCATTCATTTGCCATTGCAAATCATGCAGTTACACATCTAAAGTCTTATTAGTTCCACTTCCAATGTTCAGGCCACAAAACTACACCTGACTTAAATGCAAAATTATAATAAAAAAAATTAGAGGCCAGCTTGCAGATCCTTTGACTATGTGGCTTTCTAAGAGAAATCTTCATGTATTTGTATGCCAGAGGATCAATATATATGGAAGGGATGGGGTTTCATTTATAGGAATAATCAAAAGAAATCTCTGGTCTTACGAAAGATATCAGAACGTTAATAGCAGTGAACACCCAGGTGTGTACTGATGCTCCTTTATTGCAGAGCAGAGGGAAATTAGCCCCTTCCAGGAGGTTTTCAACACCTTGCAGGATAGATCCCTGTGTCTGTGTGCATTTCCATTATAAGCCCTACTATAAGAAGGTTTGAAACGGACCACAAAATTTTCTATATTCCGTAGTAAGCCTCTGGGTGGGAGCACAAAGTATTTAATTATTTTCAAATTTGTTTTGGACTAGTTATCATTTATTCAAATGTAAATACAGGCTCAAAAATGTTTAACTTGCATTGCTGTAAATGTGGTCATACTGGGCTCTCTCTCTCTCCATTCTGGAGGTCACTTGCACGGGATTCTTTTGGGAGGCACATTGCAGCCTCTGAGAGCACATATGTTCTCAGAACCCTCAAAACTCTTCTAAAAACTCACTCTTTCTATCTCACCAACAGGAAGTGAAGGACAGAGAGGATGGGGAACTTACTGAGTAACCACAGGAGCTTATTATTGTTACCCTTGTCCACCCTGCCCTTTACACCTTTGTCTGATTATGACCCTCATTTGTTTCACTTTTAAGTTACATTTTACATTCTTTGAGTAAGGGATAGCAGCTTTTCCTGTTAAGATTGGTGCCCCATTGTGCTGAAGGGTCATACAGACATATCAGGTGCCTGGTACCTGCCCCCAAGGTATCTGTAG
Source organism: Natator depressus (assembly GCF_965152275.1). Classification (NCBI taxonomy): domain Eukaryota; kingdom Metazoa; phylum Chordata; order Testudines; family Cheloniidae; genus Natator; species Natator depressus. The sequence goes on along the minus strand of NC_134235.1, from coordinate 100,198,537 downwards.
GCTCAGTGGAGAAGACAGGGAATGACAGATAAACAACATATAAGTAAAAAAGCTAGAGTGATATAGCTTATCAATTATAATATCACTTTTGAATCCATCCCCGTTTGCACACACATAACCCTTTCTTTCTGTCCTAGTGCCACTCAGCATTTTCAACCATTCATGCCCCAAAGTGCCCGCCTTCATCCTGCTCATCCATATCATATAGTCTGCCCCACAACCAATGTAAGAGGTGTTTGCTCAACCACAATGAGGAGGAGGTGCACAAGAAGCTTCCTAACCCAGGAAAAGCTACTCAAGGGGCAGCACCTAACTGCAATCCTTGCATTTCTTGCAGAAGGAGAAAGATGGCTGAAATAAGAAGTCAGGGACAAGTCCCCATCCCCTTTCTGACTACAGAATGGAGGTAGTCAGCTGGGATGAGCATTCTGTGTCATCCTAATGACTGATGCAAAATGCTCACAAGCACACCGACCTGTAGAGGGGCCACCCCGCTATTGCTTCTGGAGCAGTGAGGCTTGGTATATATATATATGCTTGGTATATGCTTGCTAAATGCTGCTGTATAGCCCAATATGTCTCAGTGTTTGGGAGAAAAACAGTGAACCAGTGCCAAATAGTACAGTGCAAGAGAATGTTTTTAAACTAGTGCTGGTCAGCGAAAGTGGGGTTTTTTTCTGTGGAAAATTTTGACTTTTTGGTGAAAAATTGAAAACTGAAATATTTTGTAAAAAAGGTTGAAATAGTTCAGTTTGGAAATATCACCACAGTACCTCATGGAGTTGTGGTTTGGATGCCTCATACTCCCATTTTCCTATATATACTGGCTTCCCTGCTTGCACAAAATCTCCCATGATGCACCACAGTTGCATTTCTTCATAAGGGGTGGTGGTGCATCATGGGAATGCTGTGGTCATGGTGCATCATGTGAGATGGAGTACAGCTGGAGAACCTTGCACATAATGGAGAATGGGACATGAGACAACCAAACTACAACTCCCATGAGGCACAATGGTGGCATATCCAAATGAAAACACTTTTTAGTTTTCAGGCATTCATTTTTTAATGAAAAATCAATTTTCTGAAGAAAGCAGACACTTTTTGCAAAAAAAAAAAAAGTAGTCAAAAACCCAATTTTCCATTGAAAAATTTCTACCATCCATAATCTAATGGACTTCAAAGAGGGTTCCTGCTCTCCATGCCCATCTTTTCTTAAGAGGAAATGACAATACCTGTGGACACTGAATATTTTTGTGCAGGCTCATACCATATCTCAGCAAGTATCTTTGTAAGATTACATTTTCTGTAAATCACACAGAAAAAGAGCTCTCATATCTTCACATACTTCACTGCCTGATAGTACATTGCTGTCCTGTTTAGCACAATCAATTAATCAACAAGGATTAGACAGCATGGATTAGACATGGATTTACTGGACATGGATTTACTGCACATAGGTAGACACTTAGGCCTTGTCTGCACTACCGCGGTAAGTTGACCTAAGTTACACTACAGCAGTGGTGGGCAACCTGTGGGCTGCGGGCCGCACGTGGCCCGTCAGGGTAATCTGCTGGTTGGCTGCAAGAAAGTGTTTACATTGACTGTCCACAGACATGGCCGCCCGCAGCTCCCAGTGGTCGCGGTTCACCATTCCTAGCCAATGGGCGTGGCGGGACGCAGTGGCCAGCATGTCCCTGCGGCCCTCGCTGCTTCCCGCAGCTCCCATTGGCCAGGAACGGTGAACTGCGGCCGTGCCTGCGGATGGTCAATGTAAACACCATCTCATGGCCCACCAGCGGATTACCCTGACGGCCGCGTGCGGCCCATGGGCCGAGAGATTGCCCACCACTGCACTAGAGAGATATAGCTTATCAGTGAATAATGTAACTGAAGTTGACGTAGTTTAGGTCGCCTTACCATGGTGTCTACACTGCGCTATGTCGATGGCAGACACTCTCCCACCGACTTACCTTACTCTTCTCAGGGAGCTGGAGTACCAGAGTCAATGGGAGAGCACTCTACCATCGACTTAGCGGGTCTTCACCAAACCCACTAAATCGACCCCACTGCATCGATCACAGCAGTGCCGATCTACTGGTAAGTGTAGACATGGCTATACTAACACACTCTTGAAGATCTAAATCGAGCAAAACTGGTAAACATTCGAGAAACTTCCTCTTCCCTGGCCCTCTCCCCATAGCTATCAAAGTATTTGTTTAACAGGGCTAACAGCATCCTCCCTAGCTCCCTTCAGGTCAAGCCTTGGTCCAAAACCAAAGGATGGTAATTAGGGGAAAGGAACAGATCTAAAAAAAGTGGAAAAAATAACATCAGGTTGCTGAGCACAAAATGTGGACCATTTGGAGAACATTGAGGTTGCTGACAGACAGCTGTAACCTGAAGTCCTGCTTCTTTCAACCATGGCAGTGCCTGTGACACCTAACAGGTAATCTTCAGACACGGATGAATGGCTTTAAAACAATGTTTCCAGTGCTCTGTTCATTCAAAAATACTTTTTTGCCCAACTACTGGAATGTATGTCTTCCGGTTCATCTCTGTTAGTTACTTTCATCAAGGCAGGGAAATTCCTCTCAACATTTATGCCCAATTCTTGCCCTCCCTAGCACATTTTAGTATTCCAGAGCAGTGATACAATGCAGAATCTTATTCTAAGCCTTTATTTGTGTATTTGTTTTGCCCCACTTGTCATAAATAAATAAATAAAAATCATTTGGTTACATACACTGATTTTGTTTTCATCAGTTCTTCTCTTAAATATTAATTCCTCTTATTTGGCCATGTGAATATACAATCTTTGAACTGCTAATCAATTAACTTGTTCAGTGATATCAGCTAAAACAACTGTGGAGAGCTGAAGAGGCATCATTACCAGCAGCAGCATATGCAGATCATGTGGATGCAGTTTGATACTATGAAACCAACCACTACCTATTTAGCATAGGCTAAATTCCTTCATCTGATTATCAGTTTATTGTTCAGTCAGAAGTCCCATTGACTTCAATTGAAGTTTTGCCTGTATGAGGATTTGATCAATGGTGCTGACAGAAGCTTCTCCTGTACATAATATTCTGCAGCAAAGTCCAGTCTGTTATGTTTCTTAAAGAAGGATATTTCCATACTGGATGATAAGGTATCTCACCTAATTCACTGAGATCTATGTATTTTTGTTCAATATTGTGCACTGAATGGAAATAATTTACCCACTTCTGAGTGGAATCCCTGGGTACTACAGTAATAATAATAATTGGAGTACTGCATCTGTGACAGAATATATCCCTGTGTCCACTATTTTAATAACCTTTGTACAAAGTATGCCTTGTGCGGTATCACTTGAAAACTCGTAATTTGCTGGTCATAATTGTCCTGGTACAATATATGTGGCAACATTGTATGTAAAGTTATGAAAGTCCACTGTATGGTATTACTAAAACATGTTCCAAATCTGAGGAGTGGCCAAGCCAGTTCTTCAGAGACAAAGGGCAAGCTGATGCCTCAGCCAGGTGTAAACAAGCCCAGTGGGCCATTATCTGCTAAATGGACATTTTGTGGCAGGAAAGAGGGTGTGGGCAAAAAATCTACATTTTAGCAGAGAAATAGCATGGGGTTCCCCATCCACAGAGACTGCCTGTCATCATGCTCCCAGATGGATATGCTTCTCAAAGAGGGGAGAAGTCTATAAAAAGAAAGGGGAAACACCCCAAGGTATCCCCTCCTTCTCACTCTCTCTCTGTCCATTGATTCACTGCATCAGAAGGAACAAAGGAAGTAGCCATCAAACTGGGGAAGGGGTCCTGGCCTAAGAAGTTTGGCCAGTATGACTGTTGAGAGCATGTGGTGAGAAAAACTTTACTTTGAATTTAACACACAGACCAAGCTGAGAGTGACTTACATACTGGAGGCTGTTTGTGAGCAGTCCTGACTGGAGGCTACAGCAGCAAAATAGTGTAACGGGCAGGTTAGAGGGCAGGGGGTTGCACAGCTACTCACTAATCTAGATTGTATCCTGGGCATGTCACAGCATCATATTACAAACTAAGACCTGGATCCTGCACTGAGCACTGTGTGGACATGTCTACCTATATACAGCTCATTGTAGGATTATACGTCATTGGGATAAATGTTACATGAAAAAGGAACTGCTCAGTGCTCTGATATACATAGGACTTCCAAAAAATTGTTCTAAAATAAATATTTAAAACAAGTTCTTATACATTGGGTTAAGCAGGAGAACTGGAAAGGCCACCTTGGGATGGGCAGAGGAATGCTCTGGTAACATAGGACTGGCATTTTGGAAATACAGTCCTGATGCAGGAAAGAGCTTTAAGCATGTACTTAAATCAATCCCTATTTAGGGCATCATTTAGGCATGTGTGTGGAGAATCAGGAAGTTATGTGTGTTTTTTTTTAAATAATTATCATGGGCACCTCACTTTACCTGTGTGATATTATCCAACCTGTCTGCCAGGAGTAAATCAAAGGTGACAGTAAAGGGGCAAATCCCCAGGAAATGAAAGATGTAGGTACCTGGCTTAGATGAAACATACCAACGCTTGCAATGAAAGATTAAGGGTTAGATAAGGGGAAATATGCATGTAGACTTTTATTGCTTTTAGTCTTTGCTCTGCATGCTTTGTCCCTTTGGGTGAATAAATAAATAATGCTTTGTTATGAATAGCTGTTTTTGAGTCACTTTAATCAGCTCACTGGTCACAGGTCCCCAGAGTGAAAGGGATTAGTGCTAAATCCAGATGGGCCTGTCAAGTTAAAATGGTTGGGAAACTAGGGGGCTGCCACTCAGTGACCCAGTTCCACATTGTTAAGCTGTATAGTTCTCCCAGAGAGGGGTGAGGTGAGCGAGGCTATCCCCAAAATGGTATTCAAGAGGGACTAAAATGGGTCTAAAGCCCAGTTTCCCCTGTAACTGTGATAACCTGCTTAACTTCAAGGATGTATTTAATTTCCACTGACTTCTATGGATTTATGTCCATGCTTAAATTTAAGCCCGTGTTTAGGTGCTGTCCTGAATAGAAATGCTTTCCTCAATTGGGGCCTTAATGAAGACATTTCTGAAGACAGGTTTAACAGCCTAGATACGATTTTTCCCAGTTTTTTAAAAGGACATTGCGCATCTGAAGTGTTATATTTAGGAGTAAATGCGGCATAAACTGCTGTGATGTTAGTGCTACCTTATTCTGTTGATCTTATTAGAGAGGGAAAATTATTATAATCAGTCAATATTCTGGCTGGGCAAGTAAAAGCCGCTCTAGTTCAGTTGTAGGTATCAGAATATCATTATTAAATATAATGTGAAATTCATGTGAAAAAATGAACAGTTTACACTGTTAGACATATAGCTAAGTTCCATAAAATCCTTTATATAAAACCAGCCTCCTACCTCGTCCTACAAGGAGAACAGCCACAGCAATGTGGTTTTGGTCAGTGATCCTGAGGCTGGATTAACAATAATCTCAGGAAAAAGATAAAGAAAGAGTTGCAGGTTCCAAAGGAAGAAATCTGATAAAATTAAAGTGTAATAGACACTTCAAACTGTGTGATCTGACCTAATAAGTTATTAATAGGGAACCATTACTCCTCATACATTTTTTATTAGGAAGGCATTGCCTTTTTGTCAAGATTAGTGGATTATAAAATATTTGTGCTACACAATATAAATGACCCTACCTATTAATAAGTCTCTAGAAAGATATGCTTAAATTGAATTACATTAAGAAGAGAAGTGCCAACTGAAAATTAGGCATAATTAATGGGAAGACATAAATAAACCAAAGATAGAGGGAAAAGGACATTCTCTCCATTGATCATTTTGAGGATTAATTGCTGATATGCTCTAATGACTATTACTGTTTTTATAAGGACCATTTCATAGAAGATGAAATTCATGTAACAATGAATATGTATTGCAATTTATTGCCAGAAGATAATTACATTGATCACGTACCTCTAATTAGTCAGTATAATTTTGAAGGGCTAAAAACTACAGCTTAAAATGTAATATACAACAAAGGCTCATTAAACACTTTCACTGAAGCAGAATGGTGATTTCACTGATATTCAACTACTAGCTCTTCCCTGTGAGTTTGGAGTATGACTGCACAGGACAATCTGCACTGAAAGGAATGATGTGGGCCATATCACTTTATTATTTTCCATGGGTTGGAGCCAGCGATCCACTTAGTGCAGTGATACCTTAGAGATACAGGAAATTATTTTTACATCTCATTCACATAATGGATATTGTGAATTGAGTTACACAGTGAACGAGCACCCTGGATCTTCTCAATTTGCTAGCATATATAAGGTTTCCCCTGATATCAAAGCGCTGCCTCCAATGTGCTATCATGTAGGGGAAGTAAACATTTTAAATTTTGTGTCTCATACTCTTACAGACCTTTTAAAGTATTAACCATTAGCCAGAAATTTAAATATAAAACTTTATGGCTGAGCTATATTAAATTTTATATTAAACATGGCAAATTCAGAACATCTTTCTTTTTGCTCACAAGGTTAAGTTTTAAAAATGCTCAATATTCAATTTCATACAGTTATCAAGCTAAAATAAACAAAACTTTATATAGCTTCTACTTGCTAGACCATGTTATTAATGCACAAAAACTTCATACAGGTCATGTTAAGGGCCAGGCAAAACCACAAGAGAAGACCATTCAGTGTTAATGTGTTCATTCCCATCCTTTATTTTTCCCCGTTCTACCTAGGTAATGCAGAAGTCTGAGAGCAGTGGATGTGGTTATCCATCGTGCCACAAGTGCTGGGATACGTTAGCACCATGGGATACATTCAAAGCTGAATGGCAGTCTGAGAACCGAATTTACCTCAGTATCATTATTGTTATTATAATATATCGACATGGTGCTATAAATGTACATGTGCTTTACAGGAGAGAAAACATGTTTTGAGCCCTGCCAGTGCTTAAAAGATCTCGTTAGGTCCTTTCTTCCTATTAAAAAAAAATGGAGACCTCAGTAGAAGCATTGGACACATTCTGAAGCTTATTTTCATTATTATTTGTGAAAGTCACCATAAAACCAATGTGTTCTTAAACAATGGATTATTGGCACAAAACCTCTTCATCTTGCCATGGGGGAAGCAAACACTGTAAAACCATAAAATGCGTATTTTATATTCTATGTTAAACAAGCAGAGCAAAAACACATGCTAGAGACTTTACAAGTAGTCTCAATCAGAGTGGATGGGAGGCTGTTTAAACCTCAGTTATTATCATTATTATTTGCATTGCAGTAACGTCGAGGAACCCCAGCCTGAACAAGGATCCCGTTGTGCTAGGTGCTGTACAAAGACAAAAAAGATGGTCCTGCCCAGAGATGTGTTCCTTTTCCTACTATAGTCAATGGCAAAGTTGTTGAGTGGCTGCAAAAAAATGCCCATTATGTTATTTATGCCTCACAGTATCCCAATAAGGTAGTTATCATAGAATTGATCATAGAATTGTAGGATTGGAAGGGACCTCGAGAGGTCTTCTAGTCCAGTCCCCTGCTCTCAAGGCAGGACTAAATATTATCGCGACCATCCTTGACTGGTGGTTGGAGAATTTTAAGAGCAGGTTAGACAATGACAGAGATTCCACAACCTTCCTAGGCAATTTATTCCAGTGCTTAACCATCCTGACAGTTAGGAAGTTTTTCCTAAAGGCCATCCTAAACAGCCCGTGCTGCAATTTAAGCCCCTTGCTGCTTCTCCTATCCTCAGAGGTTAAAGAGAACAATTTTTCTCCCTCCTCTTTGTAACAATCTTTTATGTACTTGAAAACTGTTATCATGTCCCCCCTCAGCCTTCTCTTCTCCAGACTAAACAAGCACATTTTTTTCAATCTTCCGTCATAGGTCATGTTTTCTAGACCTTTAATCATTTTTGTTACTCTTCTCTGGACTTTCTCCAATTTGTCCACATCTTTCCTGAAATGTGGTGTCCAGAACTAGACACAATACTCCAGTTGAGGCCTAATCACTGCAGAGTACAATGGAAGAATTACTTTTTGTGTCTTGCTTACAACAATCCTGCTAATACATCCCAAAATGATATTTGCTTTTCTTGCAACAGTGTTGCACTGTTGACTCGTATTTAGCTTGTGATTCACTATGACATCCAGATCCCTGTCTGCAGTACTCCTTCCTAGGCAGTCATTTCTCCATTTCTATGTGTGCAACTGATTGTTCCTTCCTAAGTGTAGTACTTGGCATTTATCCTTATGGAATTTCATCCTATTTACTTCATTCAGATCATTTCTCCTGTTATATATTGCTACTCCCATTTATGGTTGGGGAAAGAGAAGCACAATGAGTGTAGCTGTAACCTAAAGATCTATCTGATGGAATTGGATCAAGCTGCCCATAAAACATCATTCCCCCTTCTCTCTGGATCTGCCAAGGGAACTCATTTGGTCTCGGGATCTATGCAGGGGAAGGTAGTGGGAAGAGGGATCTTGGGAACAGAACACATTGTTCCCCTCCCTGCAACTCTGTGGGACATCTGCTCTGGTAAAGTTCTTCTGCACTGAGGTAGGTAGGTGCACAACCAACTACCTGTTTGTATGTGCGAATGTGGTAGGCCCCTTGACAAACTGAACCTAAGTGAACCTGTTAAAACATCATAATGTAGATATACTAAGGGGAAAGGAGCTAAATGTCTTCTTTTATAACCAGTGTTCTATTAAACCTGTACCACCTGCTTTAAATAAAATATTAGGATGATTCTGAGGTCCATGAGCCCCTTTTGCTATCCGGCTGAAAAGAAAGAGGACACTTTCATTAGAAATAATCCAACTGAAACAAAACACCCTACACTAATGCCCTAAAAACCTTATCTACTCTTTGACACGGTTGTAACAAACACTTTGAAAGTTCTGTGCCAACATTGCTCATATGTTCAGTGGATTTTAATTAGAGCTCTGAGAGCTTGGGAAAATTGGCCGAGTGAGCAAGCTTGTGTCTTTCAAAGGGCACCACAACTGACCTTTCACTCAGCTTACAATCAGAGGGTGAGTTTAATTAAAATCAGGGCAAATAACGGAGACGGGGGAAAAAATCCTCATCCCAGAGATTAGTGAAGAAAAAAGTGATTAAATAAGTGTACAGTGAGATGAACAAAGCAATCCATGTTGTTTCTTAATTGCGCACTGGACACATCAATGGATAGGTCTTGTAAACCATTCTCAGTGAATGCTATGATACCATTCTAATAGTTGCCTTAAAAGGGTTTAGACAGAATAGAGGGATTAGACAAAGAAAGAGATTAGCAAGAGGAAAACTACAGCAGAGAGAGAAAGATCTCACTTTTTCTGCTGCTGGATTAGTAGTAGCACATAAATGGTACAGCAACCCTTAGTTGTCATACTAGATTTTGATTCTGCTAACTAGCTACCTACAAATGCTAAGAATAATCATCATACACATTTTCTGAAGCAGGTACAACACCACCTTCCCCCCTTCTCCTCCCCACCTTGCCATGTCACATAGGGCCACAGTACTGTGGAAGAAGGGCCACACTGAAAGACCACTCATCTCTGTTGGAGAAGGCAGAAATGATCTGTGGTATTCCCCTTACTCCTACCAGAAGATGACACTGCAGCAGCAGTTGCTTCAACCTTCCATCCTTACCTTGCTGCTTGCAGTAGATAGCATGTTAACACCCTTATTTCTTAGGTGGAGTCTGTTAGACTTCAGGAACCAGCAGTAGCTCCACTTCTTCTGGCATTTCCCTCTCCTCTTGGACCTATCCAAAGCGGGAGAGTAAAAAGGCAGTCTGCTTCCCCATCTCATGAAAATTAGGGGAGGAAAGAGAAGGCACAGCCAAGGGGAACCATAGGAAAGGGTCACAGTGGTGGGAACTTTGGCAGTGGGCCAAAGCGTAATAGTGCATCAATGAGTGAGTGGTGGACGTAGGCACAGGAATAAGATAAGGAAGGAAGGGAAGATTAATGGGAATCTGAGAGAGAAGGAGAGATTGAGGGGAAGGAAGGAAAGATTAAAAGAACACAAGAAAGGATGGAGATAAAAACATAGGTGAAGAAAGGCAGAATTATGAAACATCATAATAAATGGACTGACAGAGAAGTTGTACTCCTTGCAATCCATAGTGCAATCACAACTTCACTCCTGTAGTATATGCCTATGTCTTGTGATCAAGTCAAGGTTTCACTGTGGGAAATACTTATGAAAAGTTTAGCATCTTTTGTCCCTTGTATGAGTTTGGATTTTATCTGCAAGTTTCCTATATGCTTAGTTTAAAACTTATCCTATTGACTTTAAATGTAAAGAGTCGGTGGAACTGGTTGTTGGTGGAGAATGGCCCTTTCTGAAAGAATAGCATTGTATATCATTAAGTGGTTATGAAATGTAATAACTGCCCTCCCAGATATGTGAAAGGGAGATTGTGACACTGGCAGGCCAGATGCCAGCTCTTGCCAAGACTGCAGGCGTTAGCTAAGGACTGACAAATTCATAGCTGAGACCAGTGCACCTGTAAGCTAGTTTTGCTCAAAATAGGTATCAGTCTTATAAAAATGTATTTAGTGTTTAGACTCTATGAAATGCTTTTAAGTTCCTGCATGCATTAATCTCACTTGTAATGTCTGTATTTCATGCTATGAGAAAGTATATAAGTGTTGCTTTATAACTTTGAAATTGTTTGCTCTGGGCTTGTGAACCCAGACATGGGAATCATCCCTCCTCCTTCCCCCGTCGCCCCCATCCAGAAGGACTATCCACATTTAAGTGGGCCATTATAAAATAAAAGCTTTGTTAATTGCCCCATCCACCCACGGAGAAGTGCGTGCAGAAGGCCTAAGGCCTCATCCCATTGCCTGCAATGCTGGAAGAGGGAAATAAAAATAGTTGACAAGATTTTTCATCTCATTGTTGTTTGAACTCTCACAAGGCCAGAGAAACCAAACTGAAGCCAGAGATCCCCAGAGGTTACCTCCTGGGTCCACCCTGAAAGACATTTTGAACTGGCTGATCACTACAACTCTCAAAAAGAAAAGGAGTACTTGTGGCACCTTAGAGACTAACCAATTTATTTGAGCATAAGCTTTCGTGAGCTACAGCTCACTTCATCGGATGACTAACGCGGCTGTTACTCTGAAACCTGTCATTATGCAAGGCACTACAACTCTGTCACTCTTAGGATTTAGATGGCAAGTCATTTGTGTATATATGTTTGCTTACTTCACACTGTAGATAACTCTTTATTTCTTTTTCCTAGTTAATAAAACTTCAAATAGTTTCTTACAGGACCGGCTACAGGCATTGTCTTTGTTGCAAGATCCAGAGTACCAACTGAGCTAGGGTATTGAGACTGGTCTCGGGAATGGAAGCAACCTAAATATTGTATGATTTTTGGTGTGAGTGGCCATTTATCAGTAAGGCCAGTTTGCCTGAATGGAAAGATAGACTGGAGAGTCTAAGGGGATGGTCTGTGACTCTCTGGTGAGGCTGTTATAGTGATCCAGGAGTTCTCATTTGTTACTGGCTTGATGAGATCTAATTATAGAACATACCACCACTTTAGAAAAAAGAACAGGAGTACTTGTGGCACCTTAGAGACAGAGTGGCATTGCTGGCACATGATGGCATATATCGCATTGGTAGATGTGCAGGTGAACGAGCCCCTGATGGCGTGGCTAATGTGATTAGGTTCTTTGATGGTGTCACTTGAATAAATATGTGGACAGAGTTGGCATCGGGCTTTGTTGCAAGGAATACCACTTTAGGATATCTGCCCTGTTTTTGACTGGGGTAGGCACTCATAGTCGTGAGCCACTCCAGACAGCGAAACAGAGATTGTAGTCAAATTTATTAAATAAATAAGTTAGACAAAATAAATACATCTAGATAAATCTATAATCCTAAAATGTATAAGACAATAAGTGTGTCTTTAAATTCCAGTTTTCCCATATGGCTTGTTCTATAAGCCCAGACTCCTAATACTAGACCACCAAACAGCTAGAATCACAAGAGTCACTGAACATTGTGATTTGTCGCAATGTTTGACAATTGCTGAAACATAAGTGCTAAATATTAAATAATAACCTTGTGATGAACCACTGTGAAAATGAACAGAGCATTCAACAGCTCCCATAATTGCTTCTTTTATACCTACTGTGAGGTGGTCTAGTGGTTGCACATTGAGTTGCGATTAAAATAATAAGGACAAAGATTCAATGGCTCATACAGGGTTCGTTTTACACTGATTGCAAGATACACCTGAGCTTCTTTATTTAGGTAGGGGTAGTTCTTTGTTTCTACAGTTATATTTAGCAAATTGAAAAGAAAGCAAAATAGCATTTTAAAGATGCTGCCACTATGTAGCAGCACTTACTAAAAAGCACAGTTCTTCTGCAAAAATATTGTGAACCTCCTCTATTGACCCTAGGAAGCAGGGTATTGTAATGCTGATTTCTTGTAGAATCCCAAGATTTCTCTTTTCCATGGGCTCAACTATAATTATAAAAAAGCAAAGGGATGTCATTTAAAGCTTGAGAGAAAAGCTGCCCCCTACAGTTTGCATGCACACAAGAGAACGAGGAATTACCTGCATTGAAAATAAATGTTTTGTGATCAAGTCACTGGTTGCATAAGCAGGTGAAAAACTAATTGATAGTCTGAACCCATCAAAGCTTGCTTGGAGCAAGGCATCTTGTTCAACAAGCTTTGTGCTAGCTGTTTCATAGTTAAATAAAGTTAAACTCAGAATTTGGCCTCTTGAACCTTTTAACTTCACAACAACAAAAAATGGGTTGTTGCATCACTTAACTGAAGGTGCCGCCTGACAGTTAGGCCCTGGCCAAGGCTCTGGGACAAGACCAGGGAGCTCCTCTCCTGTCCCAGCTTCACCCCGCACTCGCTCCTAGGAAAAAATCGACAAGCCTTCTTATCTTGCCTGTTGGTTCCTGATTGGCTACAGCCTTCTCCCAGCCCTCCTAGCCACTGGACAACCACGTCTTTTTAGTACCTAAGCCTAAGTGGCTTTTCTAGGTGGCAGTTTTCAAGGTGATGATATCTTCTGCAGCGACCAGTGAAGGCCCGGTACACCCCATCACATGCCCACATTCTAAAGTGCTGAGCATTCGGTGAGCTGTGCAAACCCTCACGTGTACCCATTGAACAAGTCAAACCCACACACAAATATTTGTTTGTAGTTTTGCAGTTGTCTGCAGAAGTACTAGATTTGCACATACAAGTGGTACTTTGCTCTCACATATGTTTCACCGGCACAATGGGTGTAGTTACATTTTCTGCAACCCACCTGTCAAACAGGGCTCTGAAAATGTGTTCATCTTTCTAACAAATCAAAATCAACGCTGATGTAAGTGGGTGCAACTTCAGCTCAATTAATTGTCTATGAGTCTATGAGTTGCACTCCTCTGAGCCAACAGTCAATTTGGTTCAATAAGCCTAAATATATTCTTTCATTTTCTTTTTTAAACATAAGGAGGTATTCAATTTGTGTCCCAGTCAAGCAACCTGAACTTTTGCAGGTAAAATAATCACTGAGAGAAGACTATGGAAGAGACTATTTTCACTCTGCCATGTGTCCCTAGATTCTAATTTTCATAAGACCATTTAGGAGATAATTGTTACCATAGATTTTGAATTAAGATTTTTTTCCCCTAAAAATAGGGGAATCTGTTCATTTTGCACCCTGCACCCTCTAGTGGTAGTGAACAAGAATTGATAGTCAAAAGCAAGCTGTGAGGTGCTCTGTTGTTTTACAAATGGCAGATTTTTCAAACATGCCAGCTTTAAGAAAACTATGCTGTTGAATCATGATCTATAGATGAATGTGGGTAATATCAGGCAAGGAGACCATCAGGGAAGGAGAAACAAATAAAAGTACAGAAGATAGCAGTGGGAAGACAGGTCCATTATTTCATTTTAAAGAAAAGAAAAGATCTTTGCTTAGCACTGGAAAATGATCTCAAGCAACAAAATTTAGAACTGAATTTTAAATACGACAAAGTTCAGGTTTGTTTGGCTCTAGTGGATTGGATCCTCTCATCAGGTCTGTATGGGCACCGGGGTTTGCCTGCCTGAATTTAGTTATGGGATCAGGACCATACTTTGGTAAAATACCAGCCATTTGCAAAATTTAGATCTGGTATCAGGTTTGGATTTCAAACTATCCCAGCATTCAGGTGTGCTCAATTGTTGTTTTGCTTCAGGCCCATTTCTATTTGTAGTTACATTTTTAAAGGCATGTTAGCATGTACATTTTTTTAAAAAATCCTTTTTTTAAAAAAAGCTAGGAGCAACAGGACTAGTATGTTGTATATCAGTGTCTTCTTTAAAGTGATTGGTTCACATGTGTATTTTAAATGAATTTTTTTCATTATTCTCCTATGATCATTGGTCATTCCTTTAGGGGAACCCAAAAGCACTTTCCCCAAGCTCAAAGAGGGGGGAGGAAATCACATGAAAAGTCACACACATACAAGGTTAAGATAGATTTAAAGAAAAAGTACAGAAATGTAATCTGATGTAGGCTGATAGTGATCAAAAAGTTGTTAACATCTGATGACTGTCTGGCAGTGTCAATCAAGTCCTAGGAGAAAATTGGTCACAAAACCCATCATTGCAGTTGCCACTAATCTAGAGTCTTGTTGGCAGTTTTAGAAAGACCGAGGATGGAATGGGCATTTAGCTGAACTTCTTGATAACCTAGGGATTCTTTCTCCATGTCAGAATTGAAGTATATTGGTGAGGCAATGTTGAGAAGCTTACACAACTGCTGCCTTTGCTATACAGAGTCCACCTTACTTTTCACAGCTGTCACTCTGGCTCCTTTCCATTCACTTAAACACTTTTATTAAATGTCTATCTACTTATATGGACCCCATCTTTGTAGCATCTGAGCACTGTGTTACAGTTGTCCACGGATACCATGATTTGATTTCTGAAATAATATTAAAATACACCAGCTGTTTTTTATACAAAAAGCATACATTTTCCAGGTTATTTGTGCACTTAGTCCTAACTCAGGTTGTTGTGGTGGGGGGTTTTGTCTGGTTGGTTGGTTGGTTGGTTGTGGGTTTTTGGTTTTTGTGTGCTTGTGTGTGTGTGTGAGAGAGAGAATTGGTTCAATTTTCAAGTATCTTAAAGTACCTGCCAATCATGCTATGATTTCTGTCTCTCTTACTCCTGTCAAGGGATCTTGTCCTCATAATGCCATCAGCTTCCAAGCCTCTTCTGCTGCTGAGCACAGTAATCTTAGACACTGCAACATTCACAATAAATAAAGCCACAGAGCTTTAACTGCTGTCTTCCAGAAGAAGTGACATAAAGAAGGATGATTGCTCTAGAATGTGTTGTCCTCCTAAACCACATGATGCATTCAGAGAATTAAAATTTCAACAAGTCATTTACTGATAGCTGCTCTGTGAGTGCTACTTCACCGGCTTAAGTTTCTTGTGGTTCCACAGACATTTATAGGACAGGGCTATGTTATGGAAAGCTGCTACGTAGAAGAAATTCTAATTGTCTTTCTCTGCCAATGTTTGTTCTGACTCAACAAGGTCAGGATTTTAAAAAAAAATAGTTAACTCTTTAATAAATGTCCTCTAATTTTTAATAGCTGTGAGTGTTATGGAATAGCACTCCTCCTCAAGTGTGTTCTGACTAGCTAAAGTGCATTCACTCTTGATGGGCAGCATATGTAAATGAAACTGCAGCTGCTCAGTGGTGGAGGTTTTTAGAACACATTTGTCTCTGACCAGGTTTTTTGAGATCCTTATCATTTCTCTGAAGTGAATAAGCTTCAGTGGAACATTTCTTGGAACAGAATATGTTTACCATCCAAATATAACAAGGTGGTATAAGTTCCACACAGAGGTGATAGCACTATCATCTTCCTTTCCAGAAGGGTGGCAGGTTGGGGGGAGGGGAGGGGGAGAGCTAATTAGTAGCAATAGGAAGAATAGGATCCCAACAAAATGCAGATTTTACATAAATTGCAATTTTGCAGCTAAAATGTTGCTCTCTAAAGAAAGCTATTTCTCCTGTTTGTATTCTCAGAACCATTACT
Source organism: Natator depressus (assembly GCF_965152275.1). Taxonomy (NCBI): domain Eukaryota; kingdom Metazoa; phylum Chordata; order Testudines; family Cheloniidae; genus Natator; species Natator depressus. The sequence continues at coordinate 100,182,439 of NC_134235.1, read as the reverse complement.
TGTTTTCTTTTCTATCCTTTGTTTCTATCCTTTTCTATCCTGCTGTTTCTCTTTCTATCCTTTGACTGTAACCAATTAATTTATAGACATATTTCTGATACTCTTTTCCCTTTAGGCTTCTTCTCTCTCAGTGGGTTAATTATGAGTTTGCAAAACTTCTTACTGAGTCACAGAGTTCTGTAATATGACCCCATGTGATTAAGCTTTCCTGGTCAGAAGCAATCCTTCTAAATGTTCTTTTTGTTCATGAGACCACCCCTGGCAGAACCAAAGGTACCCTCATGACAGTTTAGTCTCCCAGCTGATAGCTAGTTTCTTTTGGAAGTCTTCCTTTGTCTCTGTGCCTCACCAAAATCTATATTAAAACACATTTTTCTCACTTGTCCATGCCCCTTGATTTTTTTCTCCTTATGCTATTATTTTTTCTCTTTATTTCACTCTGCTGGCATGGATTAATGCAGAATCTATGGATTTGGGTTTGAAATTCGAGGGGCCCTCAGTGCTGGATCTAAAGATGCTTGTGGGATAATATGTCAATTCTTTTGGAAGAAGTCTGCTCAAAACATCAACAATATCATCAAGCAAACAATAGCTCTTATTGTTCTTTGAGGTATTCCAGTAACAGGAAGATGCAGACAAATCAATGGGAATTCAGAGAAGATCTACAAAATTGATTCAAATGGCTGGGGCTGATATAGCTGTCTGAGGAGACATTTTTTAAAAAAAAGAGGGAGGAGGATTGTTTATATTGAAGCAAGGCTGTGTAAGTAGTAGCAAGTGAATGACATTTATAGAATGAAAATGTAGGATGATTATCAGAAGAAACTGCTTAGCTGCAGTGGGAGTATGAAGAATTTACAGACCTTTTCCACTTCTCATTTCCATGATCCTTCAAGTGACACAGAAGGTTGATTCTAATATTTTTAATGGGAGAGTGTCATAAATATAAAGGGAAGGGTAAACCCCTTTAAAATCCCTCCTGGCCAGAGGAAATCTCCTCTCACCTGTAAAGGGTTAAGAAGCTAAAGGTAACCTCGCTGGCACCTGACCAAAATGACCAATGAGGAGACAAGATACTTTCAAAAGCTGGGAGGAGGGAGAGAAACAAAGGGTTTGTGTGTCTGTCTACATTTTTGTCTTTGCCGGGGATAGACCAGGAATGAAGCCTTAGAACTTTTAGTAAGTAATCTAGCTAGGTATGTGTTAGATTATGATTTCTTTAAATGGCTGAGAAAAGAATTGTGCTGAATAGAATAACTATTTCTGTCTGTGTATCTTTTTTGTAACTTAAGGTTTTTGCCTAGAGGGGTTCTCTATGTTTTGAATCTAATTACCCTGTAAGGTATTTACCATCCTGATTTTACAGGGGGGATTTCTTATTTCTAATTCTATTTTTATTAAAAGTCTTCTTGTAAGAAAACTGAATGCTTTTTCATTGTTCTCAGATCCAGGGGTTTGGGTCTGTGGTCACCTATGCAAATTGGTGAGGCTTTTTATCCAACATTTCCCAGGAAAGGGAGGGTGCAAGTGTTGGGAGGATTGTTCATTGTTCTTAAGATCCAAGGGTCTGGGTCTGTAGTCACCTAGGCAAATTGGTGAGGCTTTTTACCAAACCTTGTCCAGGAAGTAGGGTGCAAGGTTTTTGGGAAGTATTTTGGGGGGAAAGACGTGTCCAAACAGCTCTTCCCCAGTAACCAGTATTTGTTTGGTGGTGGTAGCGGCCAATCCAAGGACAAAAGGGTGGAATATTTTGTACCTTGGGGAAGTTTTGACCTAAGCTGGTAAAGATAAGCTTAGGAGGTTTTTCATGCAGGTCCCCACATCTGTACCCTAGAGTTCAGAGTGGGGGAGGAACCTTGACAGAGAGGGAAACTGAAAATACAGTATCTATTCTTCTCTTGTCACAAAAAGATTCACAGCCGCAGCTGGCGTAATTTGATGTAGACCCATAGATATCAATGGAGCTACAGCGATTTATATCAGTTGAGGATTTGGTCCTCAGAGCACAGTTCTCATCCTATCTTGTCCTATATTAGAGACAGAATTAATTACATATGACAGTTGTTAATCACACATCCATTTCATCCTTATCCATAACAATTTTACATTCAACAAGAAACTCTTTGTCCAAACCATGGGAACATCTGTGAGTACTAGGAGGGCTCTCCAACATGCCAACCTATTAATGAGCCACCTTGAAGAATAATTTTTGGACATATGCACTACAAAAATCAATGATCTACCTGAGATACATTGATGATATTTTCATTCTCTGGACAGATGACCTAAACTTCCTCATAGTTTGCCACTACAACTTCAACCACCATCACCCGTCCATTAAACTCTCTCTGGAACACTCCCACACTAACATCCATTTCTTGGACACCGCAATCAGCTTCAACAATGGAACCCTACAGACTATACACAAGAAATCCACGGATCACCACACCAGCCTTCATAGTTCCAGTAACCACCCCAAACACACCAAGAAATCTTTTATATACCACAGAATATGCTCTGAGGAGAAAGTCCAGGATACACACCTTTACACACTTAAAACCACCTTCACCAAACAAGGATACTCCACCAGAGATGTAGATCATATCATGGAATGGGCCACCCAAATACCTCAAGAGAACTTGCTTCAATACAGAAATAAAACCCCCTCTGACTGCACATCTCTAGTTGTCACCTACCACCCCAAACTGGAACTGATATGGGGTATTATCTAACAGTTACAACTCATATTTGATCGGACCCCATCCTGAAAGAAATCTTTCCTGAATCTCCTCTTCTGGCCTTCAAATAACCCCCCAATCTCACCAAGCACATCATAAGAAGCAAGCTCCCTACGGACAAGTACACACCAACTCAAAACAGATAAGACGCTGCCAGAACAGATGCAAAACCTGTAGACATATCTCCACTGCTATCATGATCAACACCACGCCCCAGCACAACTTTCAAGATCCAATAAGTCCTACACATGCCTATCACAACATGTGGTGAACCTCATCCAGTGCACTAAGTGTCCCAAACACAATGTGACAATCACTACGCTCTCAAACATACTCACACAGAAAAATGGTAAAAGACAAAACCACCATATCACCTGTGCGTGACCACTTTTCACACAATGATCACTTTATATCGGACCGCTCAGTCCTCATCCTCAAAGGAAACCTGCAAAAGATGAGCATGGAAGCTAAAATTCATAACTTTGCTAGATACTAAAAATCATGGACTGAATAGAGAAACTAGATTTATGGCTTATTACAACAATCTATAAGCCACTTAAACGCCCATATCCCCACGGGTTTTTTTTCTCTCTTTTCCCCCTCTGACTGGAGAGTTGTTAACGGGCCAATGCACCTTGAATGGTCCCTTGAAATATGTCTTAACTACTTATGCTAAATTATCTGTTCCACCTTGTATTTAGCTGTGACACTCCGAGGACATTTCCCAGACCTGAAGAAACCTTGTCTCTCTTACCAACAGACCTTGGTCCAATAAATGATATTACCTGACCCTCCTTTTCTCTCTAATATCCTGAGGCCAACATGGCTACAGCAACACTGCATACAAGTTATTAGTCATGCAATGCACTAGTGGAAGGTGCTCAGATACCATGGTGATGATGGTAGTATAAGAACAAGAAAAGAATAGAATCTCCTACCAGAGAGTACTGGCACAAGCAGCAGAAAGTGGATAGCATGCAACTTTCAGAGAACTACTACCCAGAATAGGAGCATCAGTAAATTATATATAAACTACATGTCATTGAGTATCTCCATCCATTTCCTATGAACTCATATAATTATTTTTATGGCACAGTACTCTGCCAAGTGATCATTATGGCCTGATTTGTTTCTTTCTTAGGTTAAAAATCCCTTCTAAAATACATTTATAGTGAAACCTCTTCCAAAGGCTGTTAATGCATAGCCAGATATTAGAGAGATTCTTTGATCAGGGTATTGTAACGTGTAGCCAACATACTAATCCTGCTATGCAAAATATCCGTAGATGAAAAAGAAACATATAAGACTGTAGCTTTAAAAAATATCAGTAGAAGGCCTACATGAGCCACAATGGAAGATGTGTGTGAAGAAGTCTTCTGTATTATGATGCAAAGCTGTTTAGCTCTTTAGTGTGTTACTCTTATAATTGTTATGTTTCATTCCTCATAATTTAATTCCACTGATGGTGTGTAACAACCAAGGCACAACTATATTTACAATTGCTCCTGGGCATTTACCTTCTTCCCAAGCAATAATCTCCCTGGTCCGACCTTGACCTATAGCTAGACCTTGGCATTTAGTGATACTGTGGTTTGTGGTAGCAGTAACCGCAAAATAGGATCTTCCCAGTGGCTTCAAGCCAGAACGTTACTCACTAGCTAATGGTTGGATTGGAATGATAATAGATATGGGTGAAAAAAACGCTACATTTTGTGTTTGTGTTAGTGTGAAATAAGTAAGAATAAGCAGAGAAAACTACACTAGTAGGCCATAAAAGTTTACTTTGAGCCCACAAAATGTACAGTTGTAAAATAATGCTAAGTTACATCTGAGTGACTATGTCCACAAATATATAACATCTATGAAAGAACCATGAACATCTTTAGTTTAAAAACTGAAAAACATGCTATCTGAAACAATTCTGCCATGCTATCTTGGTTTATGCTTTTTACTTCCCTCATTATACTACTGCAAAAACCTCATTTTTACAAAATAGGGAGTCAAATTCTGCCCTCAGTTACAACCATGCAATAGCACTGAAGTCATTAGGGTCATACAAGCATAAACAAGGGCAGATTTTGACCCAGGATCTTTATTTTTAAAAGACAATTACAACACATACAGTGGTTTCCCCATCTTTGCAAACTCCGGAAGGCCATGGATGGCATCCCTAGCAAGCCCACCTAGCAAGAAGAATAGTCAGTATAAAAACAAAACAAATCCTTCACTCCTTGGTGATGACTTATATATCTCCCTGGGAGGAGATATCATGGGCCAGATTTTTCTACATTTACTCATGTTGAGTAGTACTTTACCAGTAGTCGAATTGATTTCAATGGGGCTAGTCACAAAGTAGGTATTAGTCAACATAATAAGGTCACCAGACTCAGGGACCAAGAATGCAAGAATCTCACTTTCTCTACTTCATAATTTATGATTATTGTTTCTGTCCATTAACCACTCCACCTCCTCCCCCCCCCCCGCCCTCACTTGTTGCTGTGTAGCCTGTGTTAACCCTAAAGCAAGTCTAGGGGGAAGGGACAGATGAATCCAGGCCTTCTCAATCAGCCAAGTCCAAAATATAAACTATATATGCCTGATTTACCATAGTTTTATTCCATCTTCATACTGGTATGACTCTACTGAAATCAATGGAGTTACACTGAGATAAACTGGAGTAATGCAATAGTAATCAGAGCCTGTGTCTGGAAATTCTGGATGAGAACACCATTTCATTTGGAGGATCAGACCTTCCAATAACTCATCTGGCATGCTAGAAAGGGGGTTTCTCAATCAGCGGCCTACTGTTCCAGGGTGTCCTATGATCACCAGTCAGTTTGAGCCCATCTCTATAATAAATATTTCTGAAAGCAAAATTTTGACATGACCATAGGAAATTCAAACATCTGCTTGATTCTGATTTTTAAGAGAGAACCTAACTTACCCACCAGATTCTTACACTTTTCAACCTCAGCAGCACTCATGTAAAATATAAGGTACATACAGGATCACCACTTCATCACTATCAATTTCACTGATTACCATTCATGCTTACAAGTCATTATTTGCTGGGATTTCCCTTTGTTAAAGGGTTTCAAAATGCTGATGTACTGTTTTCAAAAATATAGCTCCTAGTTACCGTATGTTTCCATTAACTTTCAGCTTTCTGTTTTAGCAGTGCATGTAAGGTAGACATTTGACAAGAGATCACAAAATTTCAGTGTGCTTCAATACTAGGAAAGCTTATACATTCAATGTATTAAACTTTCATTTTGCCAAATACAGTATATGACAACATATGAGACAATACTTAGAACAAATAATTATTTTTGTTCTCAGAGATGCATTTTCCAGTGGTTTTAAACTGTTGTGATACCTTAGAATATAAAACAATATTTTGAATATAGGGCTGTGTTAGTGTTTTCATTTTATAGGAGATCTATGTCCTACCAAAAGTTGCTAATCATAGCTATGATGTCCAAGCTTAAAAGAAAAAAAAGTAATTCCAGCTGGTAACAAATAACAACATTAAGTTTTTATTGTAAAATATTTTGAATGGATTTTCTAAGTATGATAAAAAGATAGACTACCTCAGAACATGAAAAAGACTTTAATTAAATATTTTTGAAGGACCTTCATATGCTATGAAAGTTGTTCTTAGGCATTTTCTTTACCCATTATGCAAATATGTCAACTTATTAATAATTCAAAATAGGCAATACATTAATAATTAGGATCCCCCATTACAAATCTGACCTTTAATTGAATTCTATAGAAAGAGACTGTGAAAAATGAGCCTCTTGATTTATGCTAAGAATAAAGGTTAAAAAGCGTTTTCCTAGTAGATCTAATTTTTGTCATTATTGGCTGAGCAGAAATATTGAAATTAGAAACTTTGTTTCCCAAGTCAAACTCTTGTGGTTGTTGTTCTTGTTGCTGTTTTAGGTTTTGTTTTTGTTTGTTTTTTTGGAGAGGCCAATTCCAGAAAAAAACATGTTTAGTTTTGTATGGTTCGTAGTAGGGCTGTCAGGCGATTAAAAAAATTGATCAAGATTAATAAAATTAATCGTGATTAATTGCACAATTAGTTGCACTGTTAAACAGTAATAGAATACCATTTATTTAAATATTTTTGGATGTTTTCTACATTTTCAAATATATTGATTTCAATTACAACACAGAATACAGAGTGTACAGTGCTCACCTTATATTTATTTTTTATTACAAGTATTTGTACTGTAAAAACAAAAGAAATAGTATTTTTCAATTCATCTAATACAAGAACTGTCGTGCAATCTCTTTATCATGAAAGTTGAATTTACAGATGTAGAATTATGTACAAAAAATAACTGCATTCAAAAATAAAAAGATGGAAAACTTTAGAGCCTAGGAGTCCAGTCAGTCCTACTTCTTGTTCAGCCAATCGCTCAGACAAACAAGTTTGTTTACATTTGCAGGAGATAATGCTGCCAGCTTCTTGTTTACAATGTCACCTGAACGTGAGAACAGGGATTCACGTGGCACTGTTGTAGCCGGCGTCACAAGATACTTAAGTGCCAGATGTGCTAAAGATTCATAGGTCCCTTCATGTTTCAACCTCCATTCCAGGGGACATGCATCCATGCTGATGATGGGTTTTGCTCGATAACAATCCAAAGCAGTGCGGACCGACACATGTTCATTTTCATCACTTGAGTCAGATGCCACCAGCAGAGGGTTGATTTTCTTTTTTGGTGGTTCAGGTTCTGTAGTTTCCACATTGGAGTGTTGCTATTTTAAGCATGCTCCACACCTTGTCCCTCTCAGATTTTGGAAGGCACTTCAGATTCTTAAACCTTGGGTTGAGTGCTGTAGCTATCTTTAGAAATCTCACATTGGTACCTTTTCTGCGTTTTGTCAAATCTGCAATGAACATGTTCTTAAAATGAACAACATATGCTGGGTCATCATCCAAGACTGCTATAACATGAAATATATGGCAGAATGCAGGTAAAACAGAGCAGGATACATACAATTCTCCCCCCAAGGAGTTCAGTCACAAATTTAATTAATGCATTTTTTTAACGAGTGTCATCAGCATGGAAGCATGTCCTCTCGAATAGTGACTGAAGCATAAAGGAGCATACAAATGTTTAGCATATCTGGTATGTAAATACAAGTTGCAAAGATCGGCTACAAAATTGCCACATGAAAGCCTGTTCTCACTTTCAGGTGACATTGTAAATAAGAAGCAGGCAGCATTATCTCATGTAAGTGTAAATAAATGTGTTTGTCTTCACGATTGGCTGAACAATAAGTAGGACTGAGTGGACTTGTAGGCTATAAAGTTTTACATTGTTTTGTTTTTGAGTGCAGTTATGTAACAAAAAATCTATATTTGTAAATTGCACTTTCATGATAAAGAGATTGAACTACAGTGCTTGTATGAGGTAAATTGAAAAATACTATTTCTTTTGTTTATCATTTTTACAGTGCAAATATTTGTAATAAAAATAATATAAAGTGAGCACTGTACACTTTGTATTCTGTGTTGTAATTGAAATTGATATATTTGAAAATGTAGAAAAACATCCAAAAATATTTAATAAATTTCAGTGGGTATTCTATTGTTTAACAGTGCAATTAAAACTGCAATTAATTTTTAAAATCACAATTAATTTTTTTGAGTTAATCATGCGAGTTAACTGTGATTAATTAACAGCCCTAGTTAATCGTAAAACAAATGAAAGGTTATTAAATTAGTGATATGATAACTGTAGAAATTTCACTGGTCTGGAAAAAAATGTCAACTCTCTTTTAATTTCCATTATCCAAGTTATCCAACTGGTTTCACGATCACATAATTCTTGCTTAACCTTATTATCCAAAAGTCTTAACTTATTATCCAAAGGTATTAACTCACCATATAAAATAATGATCATAGTACTAGTAGAAAAATTGACACCAAAACAAGTGGAGAATGAGGCAACATTGCAAGGATGTTGTCATAAATAGAAAGGGAAGGGTAAACCCCTTTAAAATCCCTCCTGGCCAGAGGAAATCTCCTCTCACCTGTAAAGGGTTAAGAAGCTAAAGGTAACCTCGCTGGCACCTGACCAAAATGACCAATGAGGAGACAAGATACTTTCAAAAGCTGGGAGGAGGGAGAGAAACAAAGGGTTTGTGTGTCTGTCTACATTTTTGTCTTTGCCGGGGATAGACCAGGAATGAAGCCTTAGAACTTTTAGTAAGTAATCTAGCTAGGTATGTGTTAGATTATGATTTCTTTAAATGGCTGAGAAAAGAATTGTGCTGAATAGAATAACTATTTCTGTCTGTGTATCTTTTTTGTAACTTAAGGTTTTTGCCTAGAGGGGTTCTCTATGTTTTGAATCTAATTACCCTGTAAGGTATTTACCATCCTGATTTTACAGGGGGGATTTCTTATTTCTAATTCTATTTTTATTAAAAGTCTTCTTGTAAGAAAACTGAATGCTTTTTCATTGTTCTCAGATCCAGGGGTTTGGGTCTGTGGTCACCTATGCAAATTGGTGAGGCTTTTTATCCAACATTTCCCAGGAAAGGGAGGGTGCAAGTGTTGGGAGGATTGTTCATTGTTCTTAAGATCCAAGGGTCTGGGTCTGTAGTCACCTAGGCAAATTGGTGAGGCTTTTTACCAAACCTTGTCCAGGAAGTAGGGTGCAAGGTTTTTGGGAAGTATTTTGGGGGGAAAGACGTGTCCAAACAGCTCTTCCCCAGTAACCAGTATTTGTTTGGTGGTGGTAGCGGCCAATCCAAGGACAAAAGGGTGGAATATTTTGTACCTTGGGGAAGTTTTGACCTAAGCTGGTAAAGATAAGCTTAGGAGGTTTTTCATGCAGGTCCCCACATCTGTACCCTAGAGTTCAGAGTGGGGGAGGAACCTTGACAGATGTTTATGGTCCTGAATATTTGGTTTTCTTTTCTTAGGTTTAATAATTCTTGCTTAGAAATGGTGTGCACATACTGCAATTATATCTTCACACAGAGTCTTCTTTCTCATAATTCTCAGATTCAACGTAGAAAACCAGTAATAATGAATTGAACAGATTAGGAAACTTTTGTCAGATTAGAAAACTAAGGACCGGGAAGATGTTTGGAGACACTAGGGAAGGGTTTGTGTATTTTTCTGGTTGCATAAAGCTAGAAGTAAAATAGGAGTATTTTTCCCTGTAAAATACTATTAGTGTAAAGTCTGGGAATGAGCGCTTCTATGTTTCTTTCCAGGAGGTAGAACAATCAAAATAGAAACAGCTACTGAGGAATACTTTGCCACTTTTACACAAGACCCATTGTGTCCTGTGCTAGCATATTTTGGATTTTTAGTTCCTATAATAAATAGTGACCTCCAGTCCAATGAACATTTCTTCACCTTAGTGATAATGATATTTCAGAGTCTTCTAAGACACATGACATTCAGCAAATTGCTAATAAGAAGCTTGATACAGAGTAAAGGATCGACTGGTGGATCAAGAGTACCGCCTTGTACATTTTCATAATGCCACAGCAGGAGCAATAACTCCCCAGACATGCTAACACATTGGTGCAATGCTCTTTAGAAAGTGACTGATCTGAGAAAATGTCATTTATAAGGCTAAATAAGTGTCTACGTTTGAACAATTTGGGTAGCTCTGTATCAAAATATATTCCAACAATGATTAAAGGACTGTAAGAAGATATTAGCAATGAGTGTTTTGATATTATTAGTTTGCAGACACCTACAGTTACTTTTCTACTCTTATGAATTTATTACTCATTCAAATTATATTTAAAGGGCTGATTCTCCACTGCCTGGCAAGTTGTGTGGTCAGCTACATGTATGGGAAAAGAGCACAAAGAGTGTGGAAAGTACTTCCACACTGCAAGTGAGTGGAGAGTATGGGAATGTTTCTCACACATTTTATATTCACTTTACAATTATCATGCAAAGCATTGGTGGATCAGATCAAAAGTTTCTATCTATTGCCTGGGGTGTTTTCACAATAATTAAAAAATAGAAAATATCACAAGCCAAATCAACATAAATAACAAAACTCTTTGCAATTTAATACCATGTATTTACATACTACAATGATATTCATCACCTTTGATCAGCTCCCCTTAAAAAGAGATGAGCTTCAGAGTGTGTTTCAAAAGATTAACAGTTCCAGATTCTTTCAGACCAGGAAGTGACTGAAGAAGAATAGACTAGAGTCCTCCTTACATCACTCTAGGAGTGCAGAAGGGCCTGACTCCAAGTGGCTGTCAATTTAATTATAATGTAATTAATGAGACTCTGGCCCAGAGAGTTTCAGTGGCTTGCCAATTGTTACAGAGGCTAATGGCTCCCCTATGAAAGATCACTGTTGTAACCCAGGGTGAAAAATTTAACAATGCAATGCTGGTAACTGCACCCTGAGACTCATTAGGAATTTGGGGATGTTAATGGCCAGGCTGCTCCCAGAACAATTCAGTTGTTCAGAGGCTTGGATTAGGTATCGCCTGCCCAGGCCTGGAGGTGGAATAGAGATTGTGTTCATCTGGAAGCACTCTGGGAGTGAGAGACAACAGAGCCTCTCTTGGGACAGGGCAAGATGCCAGGCCTGAGATTTTTGCTAAAGGGGGTTCCCTGGGAACTATTTGCTACATTCCCTTCTTCCCACCTCCACTTCAGAAAACAGGATTGCACTGGGAAAATATCTGGCTCCTGCGTCACCAATCTCTGCTCCGGATAGGAAATTGTTTTGCGGGGTCCCAGCAATCTGCTACCACTAAAACTAGGCAGGCCACTCATCCAGTATTAAACCAGACAGTCCTGCTTTTCTACGGTTTGTCCCCCATCTGGTACTCTGACAAACCCAGATGTGGATTTGTCTGCTATCAGGCAGGGGACACCCTTTTGAAGAGCATGCTGCTCTGCTCCTACCAGCATGACCTTACACACATGGTCACACCAGCAGGGATGAAGTGGCTACTCTTAAACATGGTGCATGTTGTGCAGCGTAACCTCACACACACTGTGTGTCTGAGTTCATGCCAGCAGGGGCAGGGTTACGCCAGCAGGAGCAGACTCATGCCATTCCTGGAAATACCCGAATGTCCAGTATTTCAGAAATGAGTGAGTGGCCACCATAACTTTAGCCCAATCATGAAAACATTTACACATGTGAATAGTTCTTTTGAGTTCAGTTGGACTACTCAAATGCATAAAGACCCTCATGGCCACAAGTGTATGGAAGAGTTACAAAGCAATCCCACAAAAATGGGTGACTGCATGACAAAATGGCAGATAAAATTCATTTGTGATAAGCACAAAGTAAGGCACATTGGAAAAAATAATCCCAACTACACATACAAAATGATGGTTCTAAATTAGAAATTACCACAGAAGAAACAGATTTTGGTGTCTTGGATAATTCCCTGAAAACACCTGTTCAATGTGCAGTGGCAGTCAAAAAAGCTAACAATGTTAGGAGCCATTAGAAGGGATAGATAATGAAACAGAAAATATCATAGTGCCACTATATAAATACATGATACATCCACATCTTGAATACTGCTTGCAGTTCTGGTCAACCCATCTGAAAAAAAAAGGTATATTACAGTTGGAAAAGGTACAGAGAAAGGCAACAAAAAGTAACCCCATTGACATCAATGATGATGAGTAAGTGTTTACCCAGGGTGAATGAAGGTTGCAGAATCTGGCCCTCTGACAGTATCCTATGTTTTATGAAAACAAACTGCAGTTCCAAAATATTTATTATAGAGAAAAAAAACCAAGTGACAGTCAATGAAACCCATGACCCATGAAATATTGCTCACTGGTACTTAGGTGAAGTCACTGGGATGAACACATATTGAGTAAAGCAAGCAGGATATATCCTTGTAAGTCCTTTTCCTCACCTGTTTAAAATATTTATTTTAAATTTTTGCAGCGTTGTCATTGGGATTGTATGGAATATAAATCAGCAGAGAATTCTGCCCATACTTTAGAGTAAATTAACCTAGAAGGAAGGATGCTGTGAGTTGCAAAGACAATTCTCCACAGAATTGCTTATGAAAACTGGTATCAGAGAGAGAGTTGAATTTTCCTCCTGAGGGACATCCCTAGTGTGTGTGTGGAAGGTCAGACATTGTCTGATGATTTTGCTTGCCATTTCTCACACCTATTTGCTGAGCTATTCACTGCTGGTGCTGTTTGCTGCTATCGCTGAGGGCTGACTGGTAGCATCTCCTGCTCTTGAGCACTATACAGTTCTAATCTTCAATGTCTAAATAATCAGAGCGGAAATTATAATCGTTATCAGTAGAGGACTTCTGGATCACAAATATGTCAGATGGGTAGCTTTATATCTTACGTATTAACATATATGATAAATGACCAAATCAAGGAACATCACAAAAGTTAGAAGGGGAAAACTTCATATTATTGTAAGTTGTGGCAAATGGCTCTTTACATACTTCAGGTAGCTAAAGGGAAATATTTCAAATGCACCAAAGGAATTTCGGAGCACAACTATCACTGACTTTCTAGGATTGTGCTCTTGAATCCTTAGATGCTTTTGAAAATCTCCCACTAAATAATTAAGTTATATACTTGCTAACAGTGAACTCTTCATATAATAATTTCTCTCTTTGTAAAACAAGCCACTTTTACTCTGAAGCAACAAATTTAATGATGTATTCATATAAAATAGACCCATAATCTTGTGATATATTTCTGGCATAGCTATAGCAGAATGATTATACTGTTATAGCTATATTGAAATAAGCTCTCTATGTGGACACACTATTCTGGAATAAAAATTATTCCGGAATAATTATTCTGCTATAGCTATGCTGGTCAATTTCCCTGTATACACGTGTCATCAATCGCTTTTGATAAACTGGGGCCTAAACTTGCATCACAAGTATCTCCTTTGACTACCGTGGGACTTCCTGTCTGAGTATAGCCTAAGGATTAGATCCATAAAGCCTGAATCTGAGAGAGTCTGATCACTGTCAATTGCCACTGAATGTTACTAGATCCCAGCACCCTGCTGGATTAGACACCTAAGTTGTACCATAATACTTGTTCAGGTAACAGAAATTTATCCAGCTATGTTCTTGGTCAACTGACACCATAACTAGTTAGCAAATAAAAAAAAATTGAAATAAAATATGGAAGTATGGCAATCATTTTAATGTTTAGGATTTTAACATAGTTGTATTCCTGTTTCTATTGCCAAGTGTATTTACCTTGACTTTGTAAATGTGCTGTCATACCTCAGTGAGACAACCTAGTGAAATAAAGCATTCAACAACATAAGAGTGTGATTTTTGTGACGTGTTTTTCACTGCTTCCATCTGTGTTTTTTATTTTCCGTAAATCAGCTATTCAGTTCTATTACACTGCAGACATGACATTTTGTGAAACTGCTTCATGATTCTGTTAAATAGGAACAACTGGTAGTCAAGAAAATTAACTGGCCAATTTACAACTAGTGGCTTAGATGACAAAAACATAAACTGACTGAGCAGAAATGAAAACAACTGCAATGTAAAGTAGCTACAGCAATTTTCAGTACTTCAGCAACACAGAAACTGTGAGGAAAAACTTTTATGTTACAGGAGTTGAAACAAATAATAGAACAGCATCATTTTAAATCTGCAAGTATATTTGATTACAAAATTTAGATAGCTATGAATGGAATCTCATCCAGACATAAGAAAAGTCAGCGTTACAAAAAAAACCCACTCTCCTATGATGGATTTCTAGGGACCCTTTAATAAAGTGGCTAAAAATGTTCACATATTTTTGAATCGAAGGGATGATGCAAAGAAAAGTGGTTCCAGGGGGAGGGCAATACAGGTGAGACACCCATAGCAGCAGCATAGCCATCTGATAGGTACAGAATCATAGGAACAGCCATAGTGGATCAGACCAATTGTCCATCTAGTCCACCATCTTGTCTTCTGACAGTGGCCACTACCAGAACTTCAGGAAGAGTATATAGAACAGGGCAATTTTGGAGAGAACCTCCTGTCTTCCCCTCCCAGCTTCTTTCAGTTTGAGATTTTAGGCTGTCCTGAGCATCAGGTTACATCCCTGACTAGGGTGACCATATTTCCCAAGAGGAAAATGGAACACTGAATAAGGCTGGCCTGAGCCCTCCCCGTGATGCTGGCTTGAGCCTCTTGCCTGAGTCCCCCTGTGCAGGGTTGGCATGAGTGACTCACCCAAGCCTCCCCCACCCCGTGCCCCTTCCCCCCCACCGGCAGCATGGGGCTGGGGCTGGCATCACTGCTCGCCCAAATCCTGCCTGCCCCCTGGTGCGGGGCTGGTGCTGGCATCACTGCACCCAAGCCTTGCCTGCCCCCTGCACAAGGCTGGGGCTGGCGTCTCTGCTCACCCGAACCCGGCCTGCCCCCACCTGAGCCCTGCCTCCCCCCCGCGTGGGACTGGCATTGTCACTCACCCCACATTCCTCTGTATCCCACTTTTTTGACAAAACTGTGCAATTGTCCCATTTGCTCTTGCAACTTGGCAAGAGCAAACGGGACAAATGCCCCTTTTGCCAGAAAAGTCGGGACGGCCAGGACAGAGTTTAAATAAGGGATTGTCCTGGCCAAAACGGGACATATAGTCACCCTATCTCTGACCCTCTTGGCTAATAACCATTGATGGACCTATCCTCCACAAACGTATCTAGTTCTTTTTTAACTTTGGCCATCATAACATCCCATGGCAATGTGTTCCACAGGTAAATTGTAAGTTGTGTGAAAAAGTATTTCCTGTTGTTTGTATTAAACCTGCTGTCTATTAATTTCATCAGGTGACCCTAGTTTTTGTATTTTGGGAAAGGGTAAATTACACTTCTCTACTCAGCTTTTCCACAGCAATCATGATTTTATAGACCTCTGTCATATCTCCCCTTAGTAGTCTCTTTTCTAAGCTGAAGAACCGTTGCAGTTTTTAGTCTCTTCTTGCATGGGAACCATTCCATACCCCTGATCATCTGTTTTGCCCTTATCTGAACTTTTCCCAGGTCCACAGCCAAAAATACTGTCTCAAGAGCTTACAAAAGGAGCCAGATGTTACTGGAGGAACAGTGTGTTTAACTGCCACAGTTTTTGTGTGTCTGTGGGTCTTTTAATGGACACACTAATGGTATAAAAATGATATAACGGGTTTGGAGTGGTAGAAGTACCCTATTTTTGTAATTACCATGTAGGCTGACGAATGAAAAAGTATGTATGCTGCTCTAATTTGTATTGTATTTTAAATAGTCTCCCATGAAAATTGTACCTATAGATAGTCAAACATCTGATTCTGTTCTCCCAACTACCCTGTTATTTTTTCCACAAATGGCGTATTTTTGAAATTATTATTTTAGTCAGGCTTTTCTGATTTTTCAAAGAAAAATATTTTTGATACTGGAAACATAGGTTCTAATTTCATTCTGAAAATACAACTTTATTCTAAAAAGTAAAAAAGGGAAATGAAGAAAGCATCAGTGTTCTTGTTATGCCTGTTAGGAAACAATCAGACTACTATAGAACTATCTAGAAGCTTGGAGGACAAGGGAAATGGGTAGAGTTACTGGTGGCTGGAGTGAGGAGCATGGCTAATGGGTGGAATCAACTGGCGTTGGATATTGAAACGGGGAGTGGGTGAAGTTTTGAACTGACACGTTTGTTAGAATCTTAAAACTTCTGAAAGGTGATCAAGAGCCTGGCTAGCATGGTCCTAGATAAATCTCTTATTTTTCAGTCTTCACTATGTTGAATTAATTAGCTGGTCATTTCTCATTCTAACTGTAGTAAATTAAAAGTTGATGATCAGTTTTACAAACAAATTATTAAAGTTCAGCGTTGACCAAATATCAGCCTATATTTCTGTAAGCAGAGTCAGAAATATGCTCCACCCTGACATCTGGTGGTAAGTTGTGGAAAAGAACTTTAGGGGTTGATCTCATTTGCATAGGCACACCCACCTTGCCTAGCATGAGCCCATAGCTGCCCAAATAGTCACTTTGGCTGCTGCGGGATCCCCAGTTTCTCTGTTATTGGGGCAGGAAGAATAAATTGTTATTATCCTGATTATGTGAATCAAGGACAGTGGAACTGTAATTAGCCTTTTGTTATGATGGAGGGACTCGCCAACAACGAAGTAGCACTCGCTAGGCAAGGGGCATGGGTTCCAAAATGCAGTTAACTGAGAGAGGCTGGGGTGGTTATTAATACCTGGTGGTGAGGGGCCTATGTACCACTTGCACCTCTTTTTCCCCTTTACTATAGAATGTCAGTGCTAATTTTGATTCCATTAGGAATCTAGTTACAGGCTGCTGAGCTGAGTTTGCTTTGGGCCAATGGTGCATCAGCACTGAGGCTCCCCTACTACAAGCTGAAATCACTCAGTGTTGTGTTAAGTGGTAGGGGAGCCTGAAGATATATTGTGGAACAGTTTGCAGGACAGCTGGAGTGGCT
Organism: Natator depressus; assembly: GCF_965152275.1. NCBI lineage: Eukaryota > Metazoa > Chordata > Testudines > Cheloniidae > Natator > Natator depressus. The sequence goes on along the minus strand of NC_134235.1, from coordinate 100,165,235 downwards.
GGTGGAGCAGAGCAGTTTGTGGGATGGCTGGAGCAGCTCACAGGGGGGCTGGCAGAGCAGAGCGATTTGTGGGATGGCTGATAGAGCGGAGCCTCATGGAGAGGTGGGGCGGTTGGCTTTGGACTATGTAAGGTGCCCTTTAACCCTCCCACCTCCACCCAGGTTGGGAGGTAAAACTCTGCAGATACATTTTTGAACTCTGGGGCTGCACTGACCAGGGACAGAGACTTTTGGGTTGTTGGACTTTTTGGACTTTGGGTGACTTTTGGGTTGCTAGACTCAAGAACCAAAGGGAAAGGACACGGCCCAATTTGCTTGGGATGGGTTTTTGCTCATGGGTTGTGTCATGAATCTTGTTGATGGTGTTCCCCCAACATAATGCCACATTGTTTCTCTCTGTTATTAAAAGGCTTTTGCTACACTCAGACTCTGCTTGCGAGAGGGGAAGTATTGCCTCTTAGAGGCACCCAGCGGGGGTGGTATATATTTGTCCCAGGTCACTGGGTGGGGGCTTGAGCTGCTTTTGCATTGTGTTATTGGAATGGAACCCCTAGATACTGAACCTGGCCCTTGTTGCTGCCAACTCTGATGGGCAGAAGGGTTACATTTCCATGCCTGTAATTGAAGGCAGTATTGGAAACAAGTGATTGAACAGATTGAAGCAATGAAAATAGATAATATTTTTGAATCACTAAAATGACTTACAGAGGTATCAAACTGTCCTATTTCACAATTGGAACCCATGACCTTTGTGAGGATCATTTGCATTACACATGTGGATTATGCTATTTTCTTTGAGGCGGGGAAGAGGTTTTTGGTCAAGGACATAGATCATAAACTATGGTTTTTCCCTTCCTTCATCTGCTATCAATGGGGACCTTTTGCTGTCCCAAGGTAGGAGTTCAGGAACTATAGCTATCCCTTGGGGTAGTTTGATAGTCACCCAGTGCCTCATACCTAATCCTTAAATACATCATGTATTTCACCAGTCTGTGCACCAAAGAACACTCTCCCACCATAGAAATCTAGCCCTTTTACTTCAGGGCTTCAATTTTATTTAAAAGATATAATTCAAAATAAAACAGTTCAACAAAAGTTCAGCATATCAATCATATCTTTTCCCCTGCCCCTGTGTCTTCTGTAGGAGCCTAGCTATTCTCTACTGTATTACATTCTTCAATCCTGTATGCGGAGGAGTCAAGGTGAGCCTCACTGCATCCTTCTTCCTATTCTGCTCCCTGCAGAATTGCACTTCACAGACCACCTGCCTGGGAGTCACTTCTGAACTGGGTTCTTTCCCTGACTCAGAAATCTCTTCCTTACAGCTCTCACTAGCAACTGAGCTCTTGCTGGTTGTTATGAGGACCAGGTGATCTTCTAGCTATCACTTGATTCCCAGCTTCAGAGTATCATCTGGGAGGGAGCTGATCAGCCACTCTGACCGGGGGATTGTAGCCAAAGGGTTTCCATCTGCAGAACATGTGAAGTGAGTACAATGTTTCTAAATTTCTGCAACACTCCAAAGTCAAAAACTGGTCCTTATATAGACATGCAGTCCCTCCAAAAATTTATAAATACTTTTCTAATGCTAACCACTTCTTCTTTTTTCTCACTCTGACATTACAAATGCTTGTTTTTTTTCCTCTTGTTTCATTCACTTACAGGCTCAGCACTTTTTATTCTGCTTTGAGGCAGCCTCACCACTGCCACCAGCCCTGCTGTTGACCACATGCCTGCAGCAAAGAGTTAAGAATTAGGAAGAATTATATGAGAAAAGTTAGTGAAGCAAAGATGCTAAAGTTTGACAATTTGCAATTCCACACCCAATGAAATCTCTGCAAAAGCTTTAGTGTCCCATGGATATTAAATACTTCCCTACCCATTAAACTCTTGTGCATAAACCTGACATGATCAGTTACTATATCTGTCTATATCAGTCTAGATAATTATATGACACTCATTACCATAGTAAGGTGCTAATGCAATGCCTATTGAAATCAGTGCAAGTCTTTGCGGACTGCTGGATCAGGGATTATCTGAGCAAATAAAATACAGTTCATCAAGTTACAGATGACCTGCTCCTGATGGGGGGAGTTATCCCCTGTTGTATTGAACTGGGTAAAATGATTGCACCAGCTACACCTCAAAGGTGAACTTTGCTTTGTAGAGCCTTATGAGAAGACCTCCTGTTCCTATAAGGGAGGATCCACAGTGGGAAGCTCATCATCATAATACCACAGAAAACCCTTCCCCGCATCAGCTATTCTTTACCTAACCTCAGCTACAAGAGACATTTTATAGAAGAAGATACCAATTCCTGCAGTCAGATGCTGATACCAATGTATCTTCATAAATTATTAGCAGTTAAACCACAATCCCAGCCAAGAGGTCAGCTCAATGGCCTTACGGAGTACCACAGAACTGCTACATAGTTGTAGAACTCTCTCAAGCACATAAGATTGGATTAAATGGTGTCTCTTTTTCTTGAAGAACAGTAAACAGTCTGGAAGTGTTTCTTCACTTCAGTTACCTTGCTGTCTTAGTCACTTGTACAATTTATTTTACTGACTTTAATCACTGTGTGAAATCACATAAACTATCCAACAGCTTTAAAAGCTAGCGCTCCGAAACACTGTAGCATATTTTAAATTCTAACTCTCCTACTTGCAATATGACTCTTCAAACCAAGTTGTAAGATCTTTGGGCAGGCACCTTGCCTTCCTATCGGTTTATAAAGTGCCCAGAGCAGGAGTCAGGTGGGGGGCTAAAACTGATTAGGGCTATTGGGTGCTGCCATAGTAGAAATAATAACTTTTAAAAAGAGTCATTCACCTCCTGGTCTAGTGATAAACTTCCATTGATGAAGCACCAATTTTCAGGTACTAGCACCTAGCAACACTGTCCTCTCACATTAGTGTGTTATTGTTTAATACCCTTAACATTTAAAGGAATACAAATATAAAAAAGTACTATAATAATAAATAATAGTAATAATAAATAATACTAATAACACGATGAATGAATAAGTTAGGTGCACATATAACCCACAGCGTGAAATTGTGGTTCTTTGTCCTGGTCTAGTGGCTGGTCAATAGGTGAGGTTAACAACTGCAATGGCTGCCAGTGAGGGGAGCTAGTTCTTTAGCTCAAACAGCAGAAGCTCATTTACTGTGAGAAGGCCTGGGTTCACTCTACCATTTGGCCTCAAGCAGGGCCAGTTACACAGGTGTTTGTATACATGTAATTATCTACTGTATGTGTAACATAGGTGCATGCAACTACATTGATGCTATTGTGTGTGGTTCATTCTGAAAATCTGGCCCTGTGGACCAAATTCTAAGGAAAGCTATGGAGCCACGTGAGGACCTATTGAAGCAGAGACTGTGTGCACTGGGAAGGGAGAAGGAGCAAACATGCTCAGGAGGATTCTGCACCCCCTGCATTCCATGGATATCATATTTGCAAGAGGTCTATGCTAAGGAATATGGAGGGGGAAATGGTTGTGTCACCTACCTATGAGGTAGTGGCCTCAGGATCTGTGCACATGCTCACATATTGAAAAGCCTCACTTAGGAAGGGAGCAAGGTGTTGTTTCCATTGCAGAACCATCCATTAGTGAGCTAGGTACCTGGGTGCTCTACCACGGCTGCACTTATTGTGGCAGAGAATTCCTTCCCTATAACCTTCTAGGTGCAAGACTTTTTTATGAGTACAGAGATCTTTTACTCAGGCCTTGATTTCCTTTTTCAGGACTAGGCCATTTATGATGACAGGAATTTGCATTGTAAAGTGCTCAGTATTGTACATGGCTCCTATTTACAAAAATATCATATTATTGGTTTGTTTATAAGGCAGAAGTAGGAAAGAAAAGAAATTTTGTAGGAGGAGGCCATCTAGTGATCTGACATATATTTGCATGCTTGACTGTTTGCTACTGTGTAACTCAGCTAGACAGCTAGTTAGATAGAGAATAGTTTCCCTAATTTAAAGTGATTGGTGAAGCAAGGGGAAGAAGCCATCGGCATGGTTTGCTGTAAACTAGAAGATTTATGAACTCAGATTTTGATAAGTTTACCAAGCAATAACATCAATGATTTGTCTGGAATTTATTGCTTCATTCTCAAGACAACCACTTGTGACTGTGTATTACCTGCGTGTAATGATTATTTTTACCTATTTTCCATCTGTACTTACAGAGTATCTCACTTCTTAGGTATGTATTGTACCTGCTCTTATCACTAAATTCTACAATTTGCTTATATAAAAATCAATTAAAATTCATAAAGTGTTTCATGTTTCTGTCTTAGCCATTCGAATTTAAACTAATAGTTTAAACTAATAATCTCATGGCAGCTGCAGTAGCCGCTAGTGTAATGATGCTGGTAGTGGCAGAAGTTGCTTTTTGAACTACATGAATGTTCAATGCTCAGTGCTTCAACTTTGAAGTTTTAGTGGTAATCTTTTTGAAGTTCAGCTGAAAGCATGACAACTCTCCATCCTGATGTTTGACATTAGCAAGTTGCATATTTATGCTACGTCTCAGCCTGGTGGAAGCTAGAATAGTCATTCTACAGCATAATCACCCCCAAACTAGAGTTCATAACAAATACCATCAGATCCACAGCTATAACAATCCTCCCAGACACAGCAACAATAAATGATTTGAATATGTGGTCACTGTCATAATCTACTGTTACACTATATACCATTCGGAGAGAAATGCTAGATAAAGACAATATAAAATGAACATAGAAAACAGGGGAGTATTTAAACGTTTGAGTTTGGAATTACATGTGTTCGAGAGGTGCATGTCTCTAGATTTTTCCCTCACTACTATCTCCACAGTGACAAAGTCAGCTATAATGGCTCATAACACATCTTCGGATGTAAAATCCTCCTAGGTGTTGATTCAAATTTCCCCTAAAACAATGTATTTATATTGTGAACTACTTAAGTCTAATCTGTGCAACATTAGAGGAATTCACACTTGCATTTTGGAAGAGATAAACAAAGATTTATCACTATGCCTCAGTTGTCTCTCACTGAGATATACCTTAGTGAGAATATATGTACATTAGTGATAGTTGTCAGTGCACCTGGAGGAGCAATATGTTCATAGATATGCTGGTCTGTAGTTATGAAAAACTATTCAGATTTTTATGAAGCCAATGTACAGAGCTGAGGACAGGTCTCATGTGCTCACTGTAGTGTGTGTTACTGAGGTTTTTGTCTTCCAGGATGAGATGAAGCCAAGAGGAGAGGGTATTGTTGCTATGTGAGAGCTCAGTGTTAGTTATGAATCGAAAAGTAACCCTAAACTACGGACTAAGTTGATCAGTTCTCCTAGTAGTTCCTTGTAGATGTTGAAAAGGACTGGAGAGAGAATTGGTACTTGTAGAACTCCATAAGTGAGGAGTGAGGAGTAGTGAAGCTGCAATTTCCCATCACTAGTCATTGAGTGCATCCCTCCAGGAAGGACTCAAGTGATTTTCGTACAATCTGCCGCCTCTCTCAGTGAGACAGCTGAATCTCATGGCCAACAGTGTCAAATATTGCAGAGAGGCCCAGGAGGATAAGATATTGTCTGTCCTGGATTCATTGGTAGGAAAAGATCATCCATCAATGCCACTAAGACAGTTTTGTTTCCACATCCTGGCCTGAATGGCCAGGTCCAGGATGTTACCTTCTGTTAGATGGGCTTTTAGTCAGCATTTGGTTATCTTACTCAGGAATGGGAAATTCAGTACTTGGCATCAGTTGGCTAGAACCCATGTATCCAAAATGGGTTTCTTCCGTGTTGGTCAGAATATTGCATCTTTGAAGGAGGAAAGTAAGATTCCTTCTCTGAACGTTGCATTGGCTGTTTTGGTTAGGAGTTGTACCAATTGTTCATTATTCTCTTTCACAAGACAATTAGGCCTGCAACAGATTCACAAGTCACAGACTGGGACTCCATTAGGGTGTCCAGAACTTGATAAGTGAATGGAATGCTGGGAATACAGAGCTGCTGTTTGTTGTTGGGTATAGGCAGCATGGATGCCTGCTGTCTGAGATGGCTTCCTGAACATAGAGTCATAGAATCATAGAATATCAGGGTTGGAAGGGACCTCAGGAGGTCATCTAGTCCAACCCCCTGCTCAAAGCAGGACCGATCCCCAATTAAATCATGCATGATTATTTCAGCAAAGTGGAATGATAGTTCTTCACAGCACTTGGGGCTTGGCTCTGATGCAAGTGGAAGGCATTCAGGACTGATGTTGAAACAGTTCCTGCTCCTGAAGAATACAACAAGCAAGCTTGCATTGCGTTAGTATATTAGCTGTGCTGTTTTCTGAAAATGGACAATTAAAGTTGTGACATTAAACCATTTTTAACCATGAAAATTCAGCATTAGGTCTAAAGCTTTTGGGGCATTTTAAATTTTTGCAAGGCGCATTCTTTCTGCCTTCAGGTTACATGTAGTAACTGAGTGCCTCACCATCTTTAATGCGGTATCCTCAGAATACTCTTGTGGAGAACTGAGGCACAGAGAAATTAAGTGACTTGCCCAAGGTCACATAGGAAGTCTGTGACAGAGCAGGAAATTTAATTCAGGTATCCCGGGTCCCAGGGCAGCACCCTGACCACAGACTGGACCACATCTGGACAACTCCAGTACCTTGATTGGAGGAGCATGTAACTAGCAATAAACAGTCCGTGACTCATGCTGTTACGCTGAGCTAAGGTACTGATTGGTCGTGTTAAATTTTAGTTTTCTGACTTTTATCTATTTGTATTGTTTTATGTAATGTATTTGCGGGTGTGCTGTATCCATAATGGCACAGTAGCAAACTGGTAAGTAATTGCCTTTTTGTTTATTAGTATTCAAAAGAAGTTAGTTTGGCTCAAACACTTTTGGTAACCACACGGTTTGGGTTTTAAAAAAATAGTGACCTTTCTTACAGAAACCTAGTAGTAATTGTATTTGCCATGCAGAAGTAAAACAAGTGGGCAGAAAACACCTCGTAATCTTGGAATGGAAGGAAAGTTTGATCACATGTACTAGTAGCTCAGATAGAACAAATTCATTTTCAGTCAGTAGACATGGTAACAGGAAAAACTAACACAGTTGTGGTGATAAATATTTTTTGGAGCAAACTGAAAAAATATTTGCTCAGTGTTTTCTTTTTTCTCAGTGTTTGTTTTTATAATATACTACATAGTATTTTTGCACCATTCATTTGAATGATTTTCTTATTATTAAGATTAAAATTCTTCCCTGGAACATTACATAGTAGATTTTAAAAGGCACAAGGAAACCTCCTAAAACCAAACATTTAACTGGAACTGAACATTTGTTCTCCTTCTGTTAGAAGTGATGCATTATTAAGAATTAACTGAAGCCCACCTTCAGAAATGTAATTGTTATATCTTCAATGGAAATCTAATCATACAGAAGGGAAACTTTTATTTCACCTCATTGCACAGCCCAAAGAGAATGAATTCTTCAATTTGACTCTGAAGCCATTCTTAAAGAAATCAGTTGAAGACTGTATTATTGCCTATTACAAGACATGAAATCCTTCAGAGTGAGTTGTAACAATTCACCAAAATTAATACCAGTATACAAAGCATATGATCATTTATAATACAAAGAAACAGATCTAATCTTGCTTCAATTTAGTAATTGAAAATCCACTCAAGTTGGTAATAGCAAGCATGCAGAATAACTTTTTAAGGAAAGGTAATTCTGCATAGTATTCGGCTTATTACCATAAATTACCCTTAAACCTCCCTGATTAATGAAATAAAAAATCCATTTCCCTTTTGTTGACAATTTCTTTGGGGGGAAGATGGGAAGTTTCTTTGTCAAGCTGAAAAATTTCTTTCAAAAGTTTGCTAAACAAAATTGGCAGTGACACTGCTGTGATTATTACAGTCAAGGTTCTTATTTTTAATATTTTCATCCTGACAGATTTATTTCTTCCTAAATCAAAAAAATTCCTTCTCAGAATAAAAAATATATAGCTTTCTTATATTTCCTGATTCTGAAAATTACTAGGTGCCAAGCTGTGAACATAAGGAAATTGAAGACCCTTGAGGGTGACCTTAAGAACCACAAAGGTGGGGAATTGTGATATAGTGGTTTAGGCAATTTCATTGCGGCTGCTTGGCTCTGGAAAAATGAGAAATTGGTTTTCTATTACTAAATATAATGAATTTCCTTTCTGTCCTGTCACAAATTGTCAAACTTCATTAAAGAGAAAAAAGATGTGGTACATACATATATAAAAGGGGAGTATGAATATACATATTTTAAAGTGGAGAATGGCTGCTTATTCATACATGTGTAGTCTTTGTCTCTTGCTATGTGATCTGCAGCAAATATTTTTAGACTTTAAAAAAAAAATTCAAAATTTACATTTTATATATATACACACACACACATGCGTCAAGATAACCAGAAACAATTCATTACTATAAAAAAGATATGGTGACACTTTGTTCCACTGCATAAATACAGCACTATGGCTTCAGTTCAGCAATGCACTCAAACTCAAGTTCCAGGCAGAGTTGAAGGAGACCTAAACACTGCAAAGGAGACCTGATTTTTATTTTTCTAGCTATGCCTTTTCCCCACTCCTTGCCTCCTCCTTGCTTCTTCCATCTGCCCTTGTTCTTCATAATTGTGCAATTCATCTGGTGATTTAGCCATCCTATATTCTGGCATGAAGCTGGTCCATTCTTCTCCCTCAGTTGCTGTGACAAATATGCGGGTGATTGTTAATAATTATTGACCCTCTATCTGTCACGATCATGGTGTTGTACTGTAAATGGCGATAGATGTTTTACCATATGGGTCTGTGGGGGGAGCAGGGCTTGCCCATCTAGGGAAAGAGAGAAGGCTCTTTCCAATAATGGCCTAAGAACTTACATTTAAGGGTTGTTAATAGACTATGCCAGAGCAAGCAGCCTTAATGGCTCTAGTCCAGTGTTGAAGGGAGCACCCAGACTAGTTCCAATAGGAGAGAACTAGATGTCTGAGTCCCATGTAAACAGGAAGATCTGGGTTTGCTAGGGGAATGTAAATTGGTTCAGTTCTCTTCCTATAAATAAAGAGGAAAGCTTATATAACTTAGCTTGTAGTGAAGCATAAGACTAGATGAGACTAAGCATGTATAAGCTTTATGTTGCTTTAAAATCTTTTTTCTACTGTTTTTTTTTCCAAACTGCTGAATACAACTTTGTTGTAAGAAGGCTGTTGGTCAATATCAGTAATTACAGGTTCCCGAGGGAATGAAACACCATTCCTTGACACCCAGCTTGGCCTGCAAAATGGTAAACAATTGATATGCAGAGTAGGGAACCTGGGCCCCAGTCTAAGAATGGAAGACTCATGAGATTCCATCCTGCCTGAGGTAGTAATGGCAAGAAGCTGACAATCCAAGGAGAGTGTAGTTGGAGTAGAAAGAGGAAAGACGCACAGCTACACCCCTAATTCTGAAAGTCAGAATTGGCTAACATATATTGGACTAGAGTAGGGGGTCAAGAGCCAGTCAGGAGAACACCCATGTGTTAGAGCTACAAACACTGGAGCTCCAATGGGGCCACTTGATTTGAGAGGGAGGGAAAGATCAAAATTGGATGGAGGAGAGAAAATAGTAGGAGTAGTGGTAGGAGGATGTAATGGTTAGCAGGCACAGGCCACCAAACAACCATCAGCTGGTAAATTTTAGTTTATGCTGATGATTAACTTTTCATCACTGCTGTCCTGGACTGTCTTCAAAGTGGTGATGACCTAGAGGTGAAAGGCTCCACATCCCATTAGCAGTATCCTGAGACAGTGAGCCATCCAGTCCTCCACTTTCTAATTTCATAGACTTTAAGGCCAGAAGAGATTGTTATGTTTAAGCACCAGCCAGAGGTCAGCCTAGATAATTTGTGCCAGAGCTTGCTAGGGCTTGCTGCATCAGTTATGAAAGTAAAAAAATTGCTTGAGCCCCAGCACCTCTTTCATTACAAATTAAGCACTGCCTCTGGTATAACACAGGCCTTAAAACTTCGCCTAGTAATTCTGGCATCAAGCTTCTGTGTTCGCTATAATATATCTTTTAGAAAAAAAAACATCCAGTCCTGATTTAAGACAACAAGTGATGGAGAATTTTTAAACAAATATTTATCTTGATAACTGAACTTCTACATTTATATATATATGAAGTACTATATCTGTTCTGTCTGCCCCTGCGCATTCCTTCAATTGTCCTGTTATCCATCTGTTCGGTAAACCAGCTTTTTATAAACATAAAAACCAATGTAATTTACAAAAAAAAATTTCTTGAAATTCAAAGCCAATAAAAATAAATAGAGATGTTATCAATCAAGAAATGCCAGCTATAGGAATATACATTCAGGGCTCAATCCTGCATTCATTGAAGACAATGGCAATATTCCCATTGACCACAGCGGTGCAGAATCAGACCTTTATTTTTTTGTAATGTCTTTGAATTATCTGTCGCTTTGTTCCCTGAGCATGAGAGAGCCTGTCCATGTTTATTGGTCTCTTTATTTATTTATGCGTTTGCCGGATGACCTGCATGCTATCTTATTAATGGAGAGTCTGATTCAGCAACAATAGATCTGTTTTTGCACTGTGGAAATTTACACCAGGCTTCAAATCAAACAAAGTGGGGAGTGTAAAGGCAGACATAGTTTGTATTAGAGAGAGTAAGATCCCAATCCTGCAAATACATATGTGTAGGGGTTATAGACTCAGTCCTAAACAGGAAGAAATTTGAGCCTGCAGCCCATCAGTGTGCTAGGGGTTGAAATAGCTACATGCTATAACAATGGACAATATATTTCTGCTATTGAAGAGACAGGCCATTCCAGCTGTTTACAGTTTGAATCTACAGATGGTATTATTTCTTTTCAACAGAGATACGTGAATATCAGCTTATAAATGACCCTTTCCTTTCTTATAACTTGCTCTTTGAGCCAAGTTTTTAAAGAAGGCAGCTTGAAGTCTTCATGCAAAAATATACATGCAACTACAGGCCTATATATGTAGGGCATAAGCTACCACCTTATCGACTTGTATATGCAATCACTCCTTTTGCATATATTGTACGTGCAATTGCATGACTCCCAAGGTTCTGAAAACATACACATGATTTTGATCTTTCACCCATATAAATGTAACTCCACTGAAGACAATAGAATTACACGTGAAATGTGCAACTAGAAAATGTTATGTCAGTGTATTCTGACTGGGTTTTACGACAGTACTAATATCAGCTGGTGTAGATGGGCATAGCTTATTGCAATAAATGGATTTATTTACAGCAGCTGAGAATCTGGCCCTATTTTATAGTTAATCTCACAAAAGGAAAAGGGAGATTTAAAGAAAATTAAATTGACCAACAATTGATTAACTAATTGTAACAAATTTTATGTATCAACACTTTATGAATTGCATCTCTTTTTAATACAGCTGTAAACTGTTAGTACAGGAAATGCTTCTCATGAAGTTATGTACATGTGCACGGAAGAATAAATTCCAAAAGCCACTGTTAAAAGTTGTTTTAAGATACTTCCTAGTGTTATCTCGAGAGACCTCTAGTGGAGTAAGAACAGTAAAACTGCACTATGTTAACCATGACATTGGATATGTCTACTGTTTGACACATAGATTAAACCAGGATAATTAGGGAACCTCTGAACAGGATAATCAATTGTATTCATGATGTGGTGAAGGAGTGGGAAGCAGTAACTATGTATAGTGGAATGGAAATAGATAATTTGCACTGAGGAATTAAAAATAAGCTATGCAGTTGAGCAGAGAAATTCTATTTCACAGATGATTTCAAAATATGTTTTAATTCCAAATAGGACAAAACTTGAACATTTTTAAATTCTCTGTGAAAGAAAATTCTGAAAAAAGATTTGGTTTGGGTCATTCAAAATGTTTAAATTTTGAATGTTTTTATTATATATAATATAATGCAAAATAAAAATCTGACATGAAGTCACTTTTAAAGGAAAAATCAAAATGGTTCATTCTGATAATGTCAAAATGGGACACTTCATTAACATCAGAATTTCACCCCACCCCCAGTGAAAGTCTGGTGAAATTGACATGATTTTGTGAAGTGTTTTGATTTTGACAGAACTGGCTATCCTGATGGAATATGGTTCTATCAACATTTTTCCAACCACCTCTGATTCAAAGGCTTATCATTATTATCTCTGATTCCCCTTATTCTGGCAATTTACAATTAAAATCACGTTCTCTGTCTCTCTATCCTGAAGGATGTGGAATTCTGTGGTGAGTGGGTGGTAATGCCTAATGGTTAGTCAGGAGTCTGCAACATGAGTCAGAGATCAGAGACAGAAGCAGGCGTCAACCCAGGGGTCAAAACATCAGGGTAGGGCATAGGAGCAGGGTCCTGGAATGAGGCAGAAGAGCACAAACCGGGAACAGATGACAGGACAGGAACAGGGTAAGGGGCAGGCAGTAGGAACAGGCTGAGAAGCAGAGCTCAGGAGGCAGGCAGGCAGGCAGGCAGGGTCCATAGTAGCAACCAGCCAGTGATTCACCTAGTTAATCAGGCAATTTCCTGTTCCTGTTTCTGGTTTAAGTAGTGGGTCCTAGGCAGTAGGGCTAGACATCTGCCCCAGTCAAGAGCTTTGTGGGTGGAGCCCTGTGAGCTCGAGTTACATAGCCCCATTCTCCAGGGGTTCCAGTGTGATGGTGGCCAATGTCTGAAAACTGTTTGAGGACCCATGGCCCAGGTTTGAGGCCCGTGATTCCTCACAAATGCATGGTCTCTGAGACAGGTGTCAGTTCCTCACCTTGGACACCAAAAATGCCACCTCCCTACCTTCCCAGTATGGCATGAATTCTGAGGTTCACCCTAGTGTCACTGTGTCATCAGAGGCATGAATACAATCTATTTTATATTAACTTTTGCTCCTTTTGATTTTGCAGTAACGTGGAGAAAACATGGTAGGCTGTAGCTCAGCAGTGGCTCTCTTATTTCACAAAGGGAACTGGCAACATCAAAAATAATTTAAAATCTCTTTAGAATCTAAAGGATATTCCTGTAAGATAACAATATTTTAAACTAGCTCAGACTTTAGGTTTTAACTATAGTTCTTGACAAGTGTCTCTTTTAAACCATTGAAAGTATATTGTGTGCCAGTATAAAGAAGCAACCTCCAAGGTGGCTTCAATGAAGTTGCCTTTACCTCAGGATCTAATGCAGCAGAGCTAATGCTTTATAATGGAGACTGCAATCCCTTGAGCTTTATGGAGTTTTCTTTTTCATGAAGCCGAGAAACATTCTTCTCCCATATTTATTGGGGGAAGGTCTTGCAATGTGTCCTGAAGAATGTCCAACTCAGACTCCTCATGATTTCCAGTGATGAGTGCCATAGCTAAGGACTCTCCATGGGGACCGCCCAGACTATGGTTGTCAATCGTAAGGGATTAACCCTGGATTCCATCAGCCAAAGCATCCACATTGATGTTGTGATGGGTCAGAGAAAAAGAGCCTCTTATAATGGGATAACAGACAATTAAAGGCTGTGGATGTCAGGGCCCGACAGTACAGTGCTGAAGTACCATTATTACACAAGTTAAGGTCAGTAGGTTTCTTTCCTTTCTGTACACTCAGTTTCCAGCTCCTATGTCATTAGTGATTATTCAAAACTGTGAATTGAAAGAACATACAAGGTTATTGTGCATTCTCTAAAGCAAAATCTGCTTCCCAATCAGAGTTTATAGAGTTTATAGGGCTGTCTATGTAGACATAGGCATATTTTTTCAAACAGTCATGTCAGGCATTATTAATATAAAATTAACTCAAGATTTTAAAGGTCATATTTGGATGGGTTCACAGCTTATATTTCTCCCATTCGGAAGTAGAAGCCCACTTGCAGAACACCTTGCATTATTACAAAGAGCGAGATCAAAAGATGACATTAGCAGGCTTTTACGCAGGGAAAGATGACAATTTTACTAAGAGCAGTGGTTATAATCATCACATAGCTGGAACAAAGAAAGGTGTCCTTTAGCCTCCAGAAAATGCATCTTACCCTTGCTGAGACAAGAGGGGCACTGTCTTTTTCTTTCTCTTTGGAGATTTTCAAAATACAAGAGAAAAAAAAGCATTATTACTGTGTAACGTTGCCTGTAATGGCCTTTCTTCAGTGGAGCTACATGACTAAATGAGGTGAAAACTTGACCCTCAGTGCTTTGCTGATGAACTAATCCTCCATAACTGGGAAGAATTAGTAGAGGAAGCAAAAGTGGATGGGAACCTGGGAGGCAGTGACCATGAGATGGTCGAGTTCAGGATCCTGACACAGGGAAGAAAGGAGAGCAGCAGAATACAGACCCTGGACTTCAGAAAAGCAGACTTTGACAACCTCAGGGAACTGCTGGGCAGGATCCCTTGGGAGAATAACAAGAGGGGGAAAGGAGTCCAGGAGAGCTGGCTGTATTTTAAAGAATCTTTATTGAGGTTACAGGGACAAACCATCCCGATGTGTAAAAAGAATAGTAAATATGGCAGGCGACCAGCTTGGCTTCACAGTGAAATCCTTGCTGATCTTAAACACAAAAAAGAAGCTTACAAAAAGTGGAAGATTGGACAAATGACATGGGAAGAGTATAAAAATATTGCTCGGGCATGCAGGAGTGAAATCAGGAAGGCCAAATCACACCTGGAGTTGCAGCTAGCAAGAGATGTTAAAAGTAACAAGAAGGGTTTCTTCAGGTATGTTAGCAACAAGAAGAAAGTCAAGGAATGTGTGGGCCCCTTACTGAATGTGGGAGGCAACCTAGTGACAGAGGATGTGGCAAAAGCTAATGTACTCAATGCTTTTTTTGCCTCTGTCTTCACGAAAAAGGTCAGCTCCCAGACTGCTGCACTGGGCAGCACAGCAAGGGGAGGAGGTGACCAGCCCTCTGTGAAGAAAGAAGTGGTTTGGGACTATTTAGAAAAGCTGGATGAGCACAAGTCCATGGAGCCGGATGTGCTGCATCTGAGAGTGCTAAAGGAGTTGGTGGATGTGATTGCAGAGCCATTGGCCATTATCTTTGAAAACTCATGGCAATCGGGGGAGGTCCCTGACGACTGGAAAAAGGCTAATGTAGTGCCCATCTTTAGAAAAGGGAAGAAGGAGGATCCTGGAAACTACAGGCCAGTCAGCCTCACCTCAGTCCCTGGAAAAATCATGGAGCAGGTCCTCAAGGAATCAATTCTGAAGCACTTACAGGAGAGGAAAGTGATCAGGAACAGTCAGCATGGATTCACCATGGGCAAGTCATGCCTGACTAATCTAATTGCCTTCTATGATGAGATAACTGGCTGTGTGGATGAGGGGAAAGCAGTGGACATGTTGTTCCTTGACTTTAGCAAAGCTTTTGACACTGTCTCCCACAGTATTCTTGCCAGCAAGTTAAAGAAGTATGGGCTGGATGAATGGACTATAAGGTGGATAGAAAGCTGGCTAGATTGTCGGGCTCAACGGGTAGTGATCAATGGCTCCATGTCTAGTTGGCAGCCGGTATCAAGTGGAGTGCCCCAAGGGTCAGTCCTCGGGCCGGTTTTGTTCAATATCTTCATAAATGATCTGGAGGATGGTGTGGATTGCACCCTCAGCAAGTTTGCAGATGACACTAAACTGAGAGGAGCGGTAGATACGCTGGAGGGTAGGGATAGGATACAGAGGGCCCTAGACAAATTGGAGGATTGGGCCAAAATAAATCTGATGAGGTTCAACAAGGACAAGTGCAGAGTCCTGCACTTAGGATGGAAGAATCCCATGCACCGCTACAGACGAGGGACCGAATGGCTAGGCAGCAGTTCTGCAGAAAAGGACCTAGGGGTTACAGTGGACGAGAAGCTGGATATGAGTCAACAGCGTGCCCTTGTTGCCAAGAAGGCCAATGGCATTTTGGGATGTTTAAGTAGGGGCATTGCCAGCAGATCGAGGGACGTGATCGTTCCCCTCTATTCGACACTGGTGAGGCCTCATCTGGAGTACTGTGTCCAGTTTTGGGCCCCACACTACAAGAAGAATCTGTAAAAATTGGAAAACGTCCAGCGAAGGGCAACAAAAATGATTAGGGGACTGGAACACATGAGTTATGAGGAGAGGCTGAGGGAACTGGAAACTGCAGAAGAGAAGAATGAGGGGGGATTTGATAGCTGCTTTCAACTACCTGAAAGGGGGTTCCAAAGAGGATGGCTCTAGACTGTTCTCAGTGGTAGCAGATGACAGAACGAGGAGTAATGGTCTTAAGTTGCAGTGGGGTGGGTTTTGGTTGGATATTAGGAAAAACTTTTTCACTAGGAGGGTGGTGAACCGCTGGAATGCGTTACCTAGGGAGGAATCTCCTTCCTTAGAAGTTTTTTAAGGTCAGGCTTGACAGAGCCCTGGCTGGGATGATTTAATTGGGGATTGGTCCTGTTTTGAGCAGGGGGTTGGACTAGATGACCTCCTGAGGTCCCTTCCAACCCTGATATTCTATTATTCTATGATTAGACAGTGGTGAGACATGTCAACTGTGGCAGCAGCAAAGATGGGGTGGTAATGGCAGCATATTAACTGTTAATAACATCATTAATTTATGCCACCTCCATATCCAAGCAACAGTGCCCTCTGAACCCTCTAGTACAAACCTTTTACCTTGCAAACTTCATTGGTGTAACTGGTATTCCCACAGAAATAGACAATATGCAGCACCCGCTAGTGGACCTTCCAGGCACTGCAACACACCCAGAGATTTCCGCATGGGGGAAGAAGTATCTGTCTCTGGTGTCCTCAGAGTCAGGCTCCAGACCACCAGCTATTTGCCCCTTCAGTCCTATCCCCCTTTGTGGGGGCTGGAGGGGTTTAGCCCCCAAATTTTCAAATACAGAAAGCAAACCCAACTCAATATTGAGCTATACATCAGCCTTTCTGTGAGGTGTCCCTGCCCTTTCCTCAGGTTTGATTTCCAAATAGTCCCTTACTCATGGGTCACTCACTTCTTTGTGTCTAACTGCTCCTCCCCAGCTAGAAGGCCCATATCTCTACAGGCAAGAGTCCATCCTCCTTCCTGGCCAGTCAGCCCTGAAATGAGCTAGGCCCTCTCCTTTTATTCCCATCAGGCTTGGCATTGGCTGCAGCAATAGTGGAATAGGACTGGCTCGGCCCATAGTCTCTCCTTAACCCCTATTCTGATGGTGTAGAACCTCCCTGTCCCATCATGCTGCAACTTGCATAACGTGGGGCCCATTTACTTAGCATGAGAGGCCAAATAGCATTTGGCATTTCACAATACCTAAGGTAACTATAAGTATATGGTGGTTCCACTGACAATCATTTTTTAGTGTAGAGTTGATGAAACAAGGATCTATTTTTCTCTTTTTCCAGCTCTTCAGTATAAAACTTTGCTGGGCTTCCATCATTAAAATGTACCAAATACTATAAATATGGATTCAGGAACCTTAACCAAAGCTCCTATTGATTAGTGTACCAGAAAGACAAGGAAAAATCAGACAATTGATTAATTGGGGATTTTCATAGAAATCTCTTTGCTCTCTTTCCAGCAGTCAAAGGACAATTCTGGGATATCACAGGAGCACTTACTGAACTGCCTCACCTATTACTTTCAGGTTTCATCTCTAATTTTTACTATTGCCATGCAGTTGAGATACTTTTCTTAGGTTTGGCATCAGAATAGGGAATTTCACCCATGGAATGTGTATTTGGATCAGGTCTGCATACTTTTGGTATATGTAGCAGGATTGCCATTTATATACCTCCTCATAGAATTGCGGGCCTTTTCTGCTCAATCACTCAGATGCTCAGGGTTATTTCTGCGGACTCACAAAGTGGTGCTATTAGCTGCAAACCAGGTGTATAAAATTGTCTCTCTGAGGCAGTGGTAACTATGGGCAAAGGCAGAGGGTTCTTATAGACAAAAAGCACAATGCAGGAGAAATAACATTTAAGTTTTGATGTTAACAATAAAGACAAACCAGTGTTACACTACTTGCAGGATATGCATTTGGCAGCTACTTCCAGCAACGGAGTTGAGATCTCCTACTTCTTTCTGTGCTGTCAGGAGACAACTGCAGTTTCTTCCTCTAGCCACTGGGTTGCTATGGTGCCAGCTTTCAAGCACTCAGGTGACCTGTCTGCCTCTCCCTACTGACATCTGGCCTGAAAAGAGCCCTGGAGGTAGAAAGGGTTCCTAGCAGAGAGTGCAAGGATTGAAGCAGAGAGAGTGGGGGAAGTAAAGGGGGGCAGATGGGAAGCGTTTCTCCACACCCAGAGCAGCACCCGATACTCCCATTGCCCTAACAACTTTTCCCAGATTGCACCAACCTCTCCTACCAACTCAGCAGCCCCTTCTCCCCCTTAACTATCCCTCTTCCAGGCTTTCACCCTGCAGCCATGCAATCCCCATTCCCTCCCTGCAGCCCAGTGACTTCCTCATCATCCTTGGCTGCCCTGATTCTCCCCGACCCATGGCTTCTGAGGTGTGTGAGGAATAGTCTCCCACCTCAAGACCCCTGCTCGGAAAGACCCTGCTGGGGAAATCAGTGACTTTTCCTTACTGTCAGAACACGTTACATATGTGACTGCATGAAACTTAGAAGCAATACCTTGTGGTAGGGGTTATTAAGTTTGTACCATAGTTCACGAGTGTAGGTACTGCATTAGGAGTGGGATGAGCATTCCGATGATTTACAGTATGATTTAGAGGAAGATAGTAAATGTTGCACATTTAAAAGCTTGGACAGAAGCTTTGCAATCGGCCAACCATTTTGAATGCATATGAGAGAACATAGTATTTAAACTCTGAACCTGGCAAATAAACTGTGCCGGAGCCCAGTAATTTTTTAGAAATGATGTATTGAGCAGATGTGTGGCTTGGGAAGGAGAAGATTAAAATGTCCAAATTATCTTTATTTGCTATCTCCCTTATATGCTCTCTCCCTGTGAGAGATTCTTTGCTAAAGAAGTTCTTTCCACTTGCCTCCTGGTTATAAATTATGCTCATCTAATCTGAGAGCCAATATAATATTTTGTGAACAATTGTAATGAACCAACACTCCTCAGATTTTGCATATTGGGTACTGAATGTACAGTGAATTGTTTTGTTCACAATCAATCCACAGAGTAAATAAAAAATGAAGAAAAAACCTGGGAAATTAGGGTAAATAAGAAAAATTGGAGGAAATCATTCTCTGTTTGCAGCCATTCCACAAGCAGGGGGGAAAAAACCAACATGAAATACAAAAAGCACTCACTGCAAAATGCATTGTTACACAAAAACAGTAATTGTAAATATTTTAACTCTTACAGCTGCTTTTTGTCTCTTTAAGAGGGTTAACACTTAATATATTAATACCCACCTCTTATAGCTCACTTTAGATCATTAAATCTCAAAGCACTTTTGTCACAAAGGAGAGCAGTATCATTATCCTTATATTACAGATGGAGAATCTGAGACAGAGGAATGACTTGCCCAAAGCCAGCTAGCAGACCTGTAACCCTGCTGGGAATAGAACCAAGGTCTCCTAAGTCACAGTTCAGTGCTCCATTAACTAGGCCACATTGCCTCTCTCATAGCTTTCCGAGGGGAGGTGATATGTATTTACACCTGCAGTCCTCAGGAGACTGATTATTAATAATACATTTTCATCATCTTGTTGAATGCAACAAGAAATACATTCCAATCACTTTTTTATTCTGTGAGCGAGGGAAAAAGTGCAAGCCTGAAGTACAGAATGCTAAAGGAACTATAAGGAAATGAATGAGCGCTGTCAATCTTCAAGTCAGCTACCACATCAGAATCTCTACATAAGCAGATCTAAACATCTGACCCTGTTTTGTCTGTACTGAGCAAAGTCATCTCGTAAGTTTAAAGTACATCTGTCTTACGGTCACCTCCCAGGAGATGGCAGTAGTCCCACAGTATTGCATAGATTAAGAAAGGCTGCTTCCTGCTAAAAGAATCACATTTATTGCATTGACAGGTTTCAGAGTAACAGCCGTGTTAGTCTGTATTCGCAAAAAGAAAAGGAGTACTTGTGGCACCTTAGAGACTAACCAATTTATTTGAGCATAAGCTTTCGTGAGCTACAGCTCACTTCATCGGATGCATACTGTGGAAAGTGTAGAAGATCTTTTTATACACACAAAGCATGAAAAAATACCTCCTCCCACCCCACTCTCCTGCTGGTAATAGCTTATCTAAAGTGATCACTCTCCTTACAATGTGTATGATAATCAAGTTGGGCCATTTCCAGCACAAATCCAGGCTTAAGCTATTACCAGCAGGAGAGTGGGTTTGTGTGGGGGGGGGGGGGTGAGAAAAGCTGGATTTGTGTTGGAATTGGCCCAACTTGATTATCATACACATTGTAAGGAGAGTGATCACTTTAGATAAGCTATTACCAGCAGGAGAGTGGGGTGGGAGGAGGTATTTTTTCATGCTTTGTGTGTATAAAAAGATCTTCTACACTTTCCACAGTATGCATCCGATGAAGTGAGCTGTAGCTCACGAAAGCTTATGCTCAGATAAATTGGTTAGTCTCTAAGGTGCCACAAGTACTCCTTTTCTTTTATTTATTGCATTGAAAACTTTTGATATTTTTATGATATAATGAAGTAAATATTAATATTACTTTGCAGTTCACATACTGTGTATAGTTGGCAGCCAAATTATATATGTATTTGGTTTATTTCTTTAATATTGGGAAGAAAATGTAAATGAAGATATGTCATAAAATCTACTATTAGTATATTTTTGAAGAACATGGAATGTAGTAGATTTACTTCTGGGCTTGATACAATAACATACATAAGATTGGGTGTATTGACCTGTCAGCCATCTTTGATACACCTACCATTTCTTCATGAATCTTGTCCTTCCTTGGCTTCCATGACTGTCCTCTCCTCATTCTCCTCCTACCTTTTTATTTGCTCCTATGGAAAACCCCTCTAATCCCTCTCCAACTTTCTGTCAGGGTTCTACAGAGCTCTGTCCTTGGTCCCCTTCTCTTCTCTCTCTACCCCTTATTGATGGGTAATCTCATCCACAGGCACACATTCAACTACCATCTGTATGCTAATGATTCACAGATCTACCTCTCTACTCCAGACCCATCTCCTGTCCAAATTAAAATCTTGGCCTCTCTCTCTGACAACACCTTTTAGTTGTCTAGCCATCAGTTCAAAATCAACATGGCTGAAACAAAGCTCTTAATCTCCCTGCCCCCAATCACTTGCTGTTATCTTCTTTCTCAATCACTGTGGACAACACAATCCTGACTGTCACTCAGGTCCATAATCTGGGCATCAGCTTCAACTTGGACTTCTCTCTAGGTCCTCACATCCAGGCTCTGTGTAAATCTTGCAGATTTTTTTCTGCATAACATCTGTAAGATATGGCCTTTCCATCCACACTACTAAAACTCCTGTCCAAGCTTTCATCATCTTATGCCTCAGTTACTGTACCATCTATCTTTCTGGCCTTGACAAATACAATCTAGCCCCACTCATGCCCATTCAGAATGATGCTGCAAAAATTATTTTCCTAGTTCATCACTTTGACCACATGACCCTTCTCTTTGCATCCTTCCACTGGCTCCCTCTTCTCCATCACATAAAACACAAGCTGCTCGTCTTCACTTTCATTGCCCTTCACAACCTAGTCCCGCCTACCATTAACCTTTATTCACTACTAAGATAACAACTCCTATCTCCAATCGGCCTAAGATTGTTGCCTCCATTGTCCACTTGTTACATTTTCAGGCATCTTCATGTTTTCTCCTGTGCTGCCCCTCACACTTTGGAAGAGCTCCCCTTAAACAACCTCCTTCAAAAGCTTCCTCAAAACACCTTTTTCAAGATGCCAACAAAAAGCTGGACAACAGTTAGGTTGCCTCTCATGCTAAAAAACATTGTCTCATTTCCTTGTACTCCCCATCTATTGTCTTAGAAAATTGTGAGCTTCTCGGGGCAGGGACCATCTTTTTGATCTGTGTTTGTACAGCACAAAGGGGTTGGTCCAAGACTGGGGGACATAGTGCTATGGTAATAATAAAATAAAAAATAATAATAATAATATAAAACTATTTTGTCTCAGGAAAGCATGCAGAAGATTTTTGTTATTCAACTCAAGTTTGCTTTGAGCTAACAAACATTTAAGAGCTCTGTAAGTCCTGGTGATGGACTGGAATTGAACCTTTTGGCTAAGAGCCTCAGAGAGTCTCACATTCATGAACAGAGACATTTACGTCCACAGCTTCCTGTGATGAGACGGACCTAAAGAAAAGCTTTCTGTTCCAGTGTTGCAACTCTCACTGCAGTTGATGCTTCTCTTACAGCCCCAGCTGCTGGAGTCATGTGATGATGTGAGACCCTCAGCTTCTATTTTTCTCCTTCTTTAAGAAAAATAAGTTTCTAGCCCTCATGGTTTCAGAGAAAGGCTTGAAAACATGAACCGTAAATGTCCAAAAAACAGAAGGCAAAGAAAAAGACCAATATTTTAAAAATCTCATTATTTTTGCAGGGGCAGAGGACTGACTCATGATATTTGAAATGTTGGGATTGGCAATGCTGTTATTTCCTTGTGAAAGGAGAAGAGGAAAAGCATGAAAAAATTCCTCCTGACTGTTGCTGCTCGAATTGCTGAGCTTGTCAGCTCACTTTGGAAGCCTTGCCTTTGTTTTCTTTTGCATTTGGCTCTTTTTATCAGCTATTGATAACTTGGGGAAATATTTTATCTGGATGTTTGTGGGCCTATGTGTGTCTGTACATGTGTTGTATGCTGGAACATGCACCCTTTTTAATGTATTTTTACAGTACCTTACACGACAGGCCTTGATTATGACTGGGACTTTGGGGCACTTCTGAAATAATAATAAAATAATAATGTCTTGTTTCTACTTTTGCTGTTTTTGAAGGTCAGTTTCTTCCAGACAGACTTTTCAGAGTCACTGGTTTCTATCTCTTTTATCTACAAGCCAATAATTCATCTCATTATGATTAAATACCTTTTTTTCCTATACTTGTAATGTGAATTGTGTAGTACATTAGAGCTATTTTGAGGACAATAGGGGAATTGTAAAGCAGCATTTGTGAGTTAGACCCAGAAATTACTGGGTCTAACTTTGATTACTTCTCTTCTTCCTCCTATATTCTCTGAGGTAAGTTGATTTCCCAACATAATGACTTGGGTATGCTTCTAGGATGGTTAAAGAACAATTTTTAAAAAAACAATAATCTCTCTCTTAACCTTATTTCTAAAGGAAAAAGAAAAATGAGTTCAAATCACTCTCCTGTACTTCAGTTCCCAGGTGTTGAATGCATCTTCATCAGTACTGGAAGAACTATTGAAAAGGCCTAATTTTCATCCAAAAATCCCTTGAAATGTCTATAGTGCTAAAATAAGATGTAGAGGATGCTGTCACAGCCTGAGTAGACTGCCTCTTCTGAGACCCCTTTTCCAATCCCATGAGTACATCCCTTTCAAGTGACAGGCCCATACCTCCATGTTTCTTTGGGAAGGGGCCCCATGGCCCAACCACTCCCCACCTGGGTCTACGGATTAGACCCCTCAGTAGTCAACTGTGATCCTAGCAGGCCCAATGGAGCTGGCACCTGTGAGAGTTCTTCTTCTCAAGCCTGCAGACAGTGATAGTATGTCATGACACAGACACAGCTTTTCCAGAACAAATTATGATTTATTATGCCCCAAAGGTACACAGTGCTTAAAGTGGGATTTAAAGTAACATATGTATTGTTTTACCTATGCTTGCCTCCTGCTCTGTTGGGGACCAGGTTGTAACCTGCTTCCTGCAGACCCTGGTTCTCGGTCCATTTCTGGGTCAGCCTGCAGCATGTTCTCTCTGAATTAGCCTGATGGCATGCTGATATGGAATTCCTCCTTCCCTTTCTGCAGGGGCACCTCAACATATCAGTGTATTTTGATCTCCATATTTTCAGCCTTGGCAAACAGCTGTGTCTCCAGAGTCCAGGCTGAGGAGCTTCATGGCTATAAACCTGGCTATTGTTTGAGGAGATGCCCTTATCTAGATCATTGTTTTGCCTTTCTTGCATGGTTCCTATAACTACCCCATTATAGACTTGGGCAAAAATCATTAGGCATCCTGTCCAATGGCCCTTAGGAAATCCAGACTCAAGAGTCTAAGGGCTTCAGTCTCTTGGCTATTAGAGATGGACTATGTTGTTATGATAGTGGCTCAGTTTGGTCCTGGTTCAAGCAAGATACTTTAAAGTATCCTCCACCTGTAAAGAGCCACACTTCCCAGATATTTTAAATTAGACATGTGCTTAAGTACTTTGCAAATTAGGGATTTGGCGATGGTGGTGGTTGACTAACATGGGTGTTGCACCTAATTACAACAGACGTGAAATTGGCCCTATATCCTGGCATGGGGGAGGCTACTGGTGGACATGAGATAATGATGAAGATCACCACCCCCATGAAGTGATTGTTTATTATTCAACTACAGAATTAACTAGAGGATGAGTACCACACAGCAGCAGCAAAGAGAGAGAGAAAGAAGATTAAGGGTTTACCAGTACACTGGGGGAATTGGGATTGGGGGACGGGAGGAATTCACCCATCTGGATTCAGAATCCCGATGCTAACTCTAACCATGCTCTTATAGCTGAAGTGGAAGTTCAGGACAACTGGAATTTTTAAAATGCAGATCCTAACCAAGACTAATGAGCGATCTAATGAAGGAACTGCAAAGGTATGTAGCAGCACACCACCAAGGGCCTGATTCACTTTTCAGTTGTTTTGGTGTAAAATTGGAGTCATTCCATAGAAGTCAGTGGATTTACAGTGAGAGAAGCCTGATATAAGTAAGAGAAGAATCAGTCCCCTAATAAACAAGTGCTGACAAATATACAATGCAAACAATCAGGCCCCAAATCAACAAGGCAACAAATATAATAAATATTGTTCTGATTTTTGCACAGATAGGTACAGGTGGTGAAGCCCTAACTCCAATGGTGAGCACTTACACAAGTAGTACCATTGACAGCAGTTCATTCAAAATATGGACAAAAAACTTGGCAAATGCTAATACCTGTATATAAAATATAGGAGCTCAATTCTCCTTACATTCTTTGTTTTCCCCTACCAGCATAATTCCTCTGACAGCAGTGACTTATGCCCATGTAAGGGAGAGCAGAGTTATTATTTATTATTTATTTGCATCGTAGTAGTGCTTAGAGACCCCAATCATAGAGCAGGACCCCATTGTGATTGGCACTGTGCAAACACTTAACAAAAAGACAGTCCCTGCCATTGACATCAGTGAAGCCAGGATTAATTATCTACAGTGTCTTTCCATTACCTCGACACTGATCATTTTCTGCTCCACATGGTGGATCCAGGAGTAGACGTATGAGCCATTCATTCTCTGTTACTGTAGAGCAGAGACTGAAATATCATAGCTGTTGCAGAGCACCTCTGCTGCTATTCTTTAGCCTGGAGGAGAGAATTTATTTTCCTTCCTACAGATCTTACGTCAATCCCCAGTGCGTACACCAGCTACTCGGCTTCATGGTGGGAACCAGAATTAGCCAGTAGAAACTGATGTAGACTCTCATCTTGCATTCATACCGACTGCAAGATTAGTCCATTAAACTTGAAAATTCAAAATAATAATATTTGTGATTTACCTAACTCCTTTATGGAAGAATCTTATAAAATGTAAAATCAATTAAACCAATAGGGTCCTATAGAAGTGTAATAGGGTACTACGCAAATCACCCTGACACCCTATAGAATTTAATAGAAAATTATCTCCTTTCATATAGAATTCTATTGCAAAGACATAATTCTCTTTGAAGTGTTAGAGGATGATTAAAAATATGTATAGAAAGCTTAATATTCTCTATTAAATTCTATAGTTTATTTCCATTGGGACTTAGAGTTTTTAATCAAAAATAAACCTCCCTAGGCATTCTGGAAAGATGAGTTTTTTCCTTTCTTTTCCAAAAAGAGATGATGTATTCTGGATTAACTGTTTAAAGGCTAATCTAAAATTACTTCTAAAAAGCATGGTGAAATCTAAAAGCTGAGTAGACATAGGTATACATACATACATGTAGAGGGATGGATACTAGTAATATTGTAGAGAAGCAGTCAAGCTGAATCCCTTGTGCCTGCAGGGGTGCTGGAACAATTTGTATAGTGGAGATGCTGAGAGCCATTGAACAACACTGTAAACCACTTCAAGCCAGGGGGGTATGGCAGCACCCCTAGTTCCAGCACCTACGTGTGCCTGCCTACAGCAGTATGGTATTGTGCTTGGTCATCAGGAGTTGGTCATCAGCAGTTTTGTTAAATAATTTTGCTTGTAAAGCCTTAGCACAGGAAGCTGATGAAGTCTTCCAAATCTTCTGAAACTCCTGTGGGCAAAGTAATCTTGTCAGCAACACAAGTTAATGTTTTTTGTGCAATTTGCTCATCCTAAGGAGTATGCATTCCATTTCCCAAACTCACCCCCTGGAGGTTTAACAAGAGCCAAAGAGGCCCATGAATAAACAATCAACAAAATCTTTCTTTAGCTTTGTAGTGAAACATAATGTATTTACTCTTTTACACAAAAATATTGCTTTTTAAAAGAAGAGTACATGAACTGTTCAGATAGAAAATCACAGAATACCTATTAAAACAAATTATACTACTAGAGTAAGAATAAAAATATAACATATATGACTATGAAATCATTTGTTAATATTTATCAATAATAATAAATTATTTGTACTCTGTTATGCCCATTAGCCCTGATCAGGGTGAGAACTCACTGGTGCTGTACAAGCACTTAGGAAGGCACAGTCCCTGTCCAGAAGAGGTAGCATCAACAATAGCATGCCTAGTAAATATAACACTTTTGCACTCACATAGCAATTTTCATCTTCAGAGTGGTTTAGACATATTAACTAATGAAAGTGAAGGCCACATAGGGAGTTGGTGCCAAAGGTGGGACTCGAACTCATGATTTTGTGGCTCTTACTCCTACCACACCATTCTCTTTTATAGAACCTGCTCCCAGATTCCATAAGGAACCCTGGATAAATCATTGGATGCTGGATCTAGAAAACACCAAATAAACCTTGATAATAATATTTAAGGAAGGAATGAGACTAAGCAAGGAGAAGAAGAAGAAGAAACATTGGAACAGAGACTGTGGCTACCTCACAATTCAATTCTGACTGAATTATGGAGCACTAATATAGCCAACAAGTGAATCACTCTGATTCATCTTGTCACAGTGTTGGGGTGGCAGGGTGAGGAAGACAGTGTTGGGGTGGCAGGGGTGAGGAAGAACATAAGAATGGCCATACTGGGTCAGACCAAAGGTCCATCCAGCCCAGTATCCTGTCTACCGACAGTGGCCAATGCCAGGGGCCCCAGAGGGAGTGAACCTAACAGGTAATGATCAAGTGATCTCTCTCCTGCCATCCATCTCCACCCTCTGACAAACAGAGGCTAGGGACACCATTCCTTACCCATCCTGGCTAATAGCCATTAATGGATTTAACCTCCACAAGGAAGAGAAAGAGGGGGGAAAAAGAAAGATTCAGGCCCTTAGTGTTGCAAAGAAAAGCTTGAAAATGTGTCCCAAGTCCACCCTATAGATTTAAAAACCACAAGGAAAATAAAAAGAACTTAATCCTTATTTAAAAACAAAAAAACCTATGATTTTTAAGCAACTCATGATTTTGAGGGCCTGATTCATGATTTTTTCAATGCTTGGAGTTGGAAGTGTTGGACAAAGCATCTGTTTTAGACATGTGTATCCGTGATTTAGCATTGTCCAGAGCTGGACTCAAATCAGAACCACAGATCTGAAACCCCTAAGGCTTGTTTTAGTCTTCATCGTACCAGCTACAATTAGAGAAGGTAAAAGAGTGAATGGGAAACAGTTAACAAATTTTAGTGTGAAATGGAAGAAACAGCTGAGAAGAAATAAATCTTTCCACTATTCTCTGATTGGCAAAGCATAAATGAGATGACCACTTTAATGGGAATGTTCCAAAGAGGGGAGATTAGCCTTAGCAACTGTACCTGTTAACTAGGACAATATTCCAAAAAATCATTCATTCAGTGTCAAGGTATCAAATGTAACCAGGTTTAAAAGGGATCTTACAAGTCTAAGATCTATTTTTCCAAACTGGTAGAAAGGCCCTAAAATCTGGATCTACTGTATCCCAGCAGCATATGTAGCCTATGCTATCAGGCAGTCTCTTTCCTGCTTTGCCCTGGGCAAGAAGGTGGCCCTGTAACCAATTACCTGTTCCCGCTAGGACAAATCTGAGCTTTTCCTCTGGAATAGCATGCTCATCCTCCAATGGGATTAGACCTGGCATCAGGGAGTGAGAGGTGGAATTTTCTGCCACCTCTCTAAACACCAGGAATCTGGAAGGTGGACAGGCAAGCCTCTCCTCTCTGCCTGCCCCTACCATGAGACAGAGTCAACCCCTTCACAGCACTGCGGCTGATGTGCTAAACTGCTCCAGTAATGGGAAACTGTTCTGATTTAAGATCTAGGCAGGAATTTTCAAAGGAGCTTATAGGAGTTTGGTCTTCCAAATCCCATTGTATTTCAGGATGATTTGGGGGCATTTTCCTCCCTTAGGCTCTTTTGAAAACCCTACCCTTTGTAAGTTATACTAGCTGTATGTTCTTGTGTACATTTAGAACATTCTTTGTGTTCTAAACGTAATCTGGCTGTGCACAGTATAATAGCAACCAATGGTATTTCTCCCATAACAGTCTGTTATTTCCTTAAATGAAAATGCCTCAGCTCGGCAAAATGAATAAGTAAATAAAAATAATAAAGGTTAATAATGTATTGCTTTTAAAACACATTTACAATAATACCATAGAAAATTAGGAAAACCTAATCGGTTTTTTCTTTTGCTGCTACAAATGTATGTTTAGAGAAAAAAAGAGACCATTATAACAGGCTTCAAAAAAGAACTACATAAGTTTATGGAGGATAGGTCCATTGGTTGCTATTAGCCAGGATGGACAGGGATGCAAAACCATGGTGTCTGAAGTGTCTGACATGTCCCTAGCCTCTGTTTGCCAGAAGCTGGGAATGGGCAATCAGGGATGGATCACTTGATGATTATCTGTTCTGTTCATTCCCTCTGAAGCATCTGGCATTAACCGCTGTTGGAAGACAGGATACTGAGCTAGATGGTCCTTTGGTCTGACCCAGTATGGCCGTTCTTATGGTGTCATTTTCCCCATATTAGCCTTGAATGCTTCTTTGCCCCTCGCATAATAACTTTCAGAAAGTGATTAATTGATACAATGAACAGCTCACAGGAGTTGAAATTATATTTATTGTCAGGAATGACCATATGTAGTCTTGTTACTGTTTTTATACATGCATTAAAATAGAGTTAACTAGAATATTCTGTATTCCATAAACAAGAATCTGCCAAAGGAATGCTTTCCTTCCCTGCCCACCTACACCCCACCCCCACATTAAATACATATTGTTAGTAGAGAAAGGAAAATTTCCAAGTCAAGCTGTGTCAGGTGTAGAAGTCACTGGATGAAATTGAATGAGCTACAAAGCTAAATTGGCTTAAGGTCAATTTGCACATTTAATGCTTGCGTTTCTGTAACATGTGAAGATATTTATGAGAGGAAAGGAAATCAAAGTGAGGTTTGTGAGGCTTAGACATGCATCTTTGAAAAATATTTCTAATTTTCCCTTTCAGAGAGCCAAGTTTCCTGATGTGTTAAATTGGCACTGAAAGATTCTCTCTCTCTCTCTCTCTAGCCGCTTAATTTTTATTCCTGTTTTCATTCTTGTTCAAGATGCAGTAAAGCTGATACAAAGCATCTATACTCTCCCACACTAAAGGATTTATATTCTGCCTGGTTTCAGTTACCCACTTAAGGCAGGAGAGTTAGCAGTGAACAGGGCCTAGCCCAGTAAAGCTTTGTAAGTGTTCTTTCTGGAACCCACATCACAGCTAATTGATATCCTCAGAAACTCAGGAGGACAAACAAAAAAGGAGTACTTGTGGCACCTTAGAGACTAACAAATTTATTTGAGCATAAGCTTTCATGAGCTACAGCTCACTTCATCCGATTACTTTGTGTAATGACCCATCCACTCCCATTCTTCAACAAAAAAAACTTCAAAAACAGACTCCAAGGAGAGACTGCTAAATTGGAATTAATTTGCAAACTGGATACAATTAACTTAGGCTTGAATAAAGACTGGGAGTGGATGGGTCATTACACAAAGTAAAACTGTTTCCCCATGTTTATGATCTCTAAAATAATAATAAGGAAACTAGAGGTGGAACAAAAAAATATTCTCGAAGGCGACCTTTCAATAGTGTAGGTAGAAAATCATGTTGGCACTTCCATACTCTGTTCCCTAAGGAACACCAATAATTTATACATGAGAAGTTTTTTCTGCATTTTCCAACATTGCAATCTTGTCTTTTAAGACCTTATTCTCCACCATGAAGGATGTGGGTATTTTATATTGTCCAGGAGCCATCGTGTCAGTTTCTGCAATAAGAATTGCCACTCCTTACCATTTAGAACCTAATTTTCATGTTGAGAAATACTTTCAAACCATGTAGTCTTTTATGAAGTAGAGGACAATCAATACAAATGAGAAGTAATGAAGTGTATAACATTGATAAGGACTGCAGACATCAAGGGGAAATGGCTAGCAGGGTCAAGGACATTAAGAAGAAAGTTAAGTACATAAGGAACAAATAAAATAAAAAGAGTGCTAAGGTTTTTCCAATATTCAAAAAGAGTAAGCAAGATGAAAGTATAGGCCAGTTAGCCTGATAGCAATCCCAGGCAAAATGAAGGAAAAGCTGAGGGGGGATTCAATCAATGAATGTAAAGGTAGGAAAATAATTAATGCCAGTCAACATAGTTTTATGGAAAATATATCTTGTCAAACCTATCTGATTTCATTTTTCTAATTAGATTACAAGTTTGGCTGTAAAAAAGTAACTATATAGGTGTAATATACGTAGATTTTCGTGACTTTTTGACTTAATCCCACACAACATTCTGATTCAGATACTGGCACTGTACAATATCGATAAAGCATATGTTAAATGGATTAAGAACTGACTAGTCTCAAAAAGGAGGTGTCAGTGGAGAATCATTATCGAATGTGAGTATTTCTTTTGGGGTTCCACAGGGATTTGTTCTAAGCCTGATGCTATTCACTATTTTCATCAATGATCTGGAAGTAAATATAATATCATTGATAAAATTTGTGGATGATACAAAGGTTAGTGGAGTGGTAAATAATGATGAAGACAGGGCAGTCATACAGTGTAATCTGGATCTCTTAGTAAGATGCTGGGCCCATTAAAGCAAAATACAAATCATGTAAGGTCATACATGTAGGTACAAAAATGCGGCCATATGTACAGAACAGGGGACTATATCCTGGAAAGCAGTGACTGAAAAGAATGTAGAGATCACAGTGAACAAACAACTGAACATGAATTTATGGTAAAAGGACTAATGCAATCTTTGCATGTGTAAAGAGGGAAGTGATGCCTCTTTGAATGACTATGCCCAATTCTGGTGTCCACATTTTTGAAAGGATATGCAAAAATTGGAGAGGGTTTAGAGAAGAGTCACAAAAATGATCTAAGGGGGGGGGTGAGGGGAAGCCTTACAGTGAAAGATTTAAGGAGATTATGACTGACAGATCATTTGATTACAGTGTATACCTGCTTACAGGTAGAGAAAACACATGGTATTAAAGGGTTCTTTAATCAAGAGGAAAAAGGCATAACAAGAACTAATGTCTGGAGATTAAAACCAGACAAATTCAAATAAGAATTATCACACACATGCTTAACAGTAAGGGTGATTACCCATGGGAAAAATCTACTAAGGGAAGTGGTGGATTCTCCAACTCTTGCAGTCTTCACAGCAAGACTGGATGCCTTTCTGGAAACTATGGTTTAACCAAACAGAAATTATTAGGCTCAGTACAGCTGTAACTGGGTAAAATTCATGGACCTGTGTTATGCAGGACAGACAAGATGATCAAATGGTCCCTTCTGGACTTAAAATCTTCGAATCTATGAAAAACTGAGTTAAAGCTTTTATTGATAACAGCTTTTAGAATCTGTAATTATCATCTAGGTTTCAGTAGCAGGGTTGTTAGAAGATGCTGTATAATAAGTTTCTCTTTAAAGAGAATATAAGTTTATTTAAAATATTCCCCATGGTCTCTGTGGAAGTGCACACTGGGCAGCTGCATATGTAATGTGTGGCATAAGCGCATGCTTGAAGTTAAGCATATGTTTAAGTGCTTTCCTGAGTCAGGATCTAAAGCACTTACACTCTTTCTTTCTTTAAAAGAAAGGCATGAGGACAGTGTGAAACTAAAAGAATACATGATGGTTGCCATGAATTGGACACTAAGTTATCCCCAATTTAAAAAATAAATCATATTAGAATAGCTGTTTAAAGGATACATGAAACATACAGTTAATCATAGTGTATTGACCACAGTATTAAGACAAGTAATGAGGACACCAAAAATCACAATACAACAAGCAAATGTTCCAGTTTAAATAATGTTCAAGTATTTCAATCAATATTATAGAAGGCTATTTATCAGATGCATCCAGAAGTTTTCCAAATGTGGACTGTAAAAAACAACAAAATCAATTAAAACAAAATAAATATATGTATTAAGCAGAAATGGCCACCAGCTAACAGTGAGTAATAGAAAACCAATAGTTTCTGATAAGAGAAGAATACCTGTTGAGAATGTTACAGCAAAACACTTTGCTGTGAGTTAATTGAAACATTTTTTGTGACTTTCTGAAGGAACATTCACTTTTTTCATTTGAAATCAATAAAGCAGAGTGAGACCTTTTACTGGCAGTCTTGACTTTGCAAGGATAGTACCAGAATGTATTAATAATGCCGTAAATTAGTAATGTCACTCAGGAATTGGGGGACAATGCCACAAGAGATAGCTGTTAAATACAAACCACCAAAATAGGGATATGGACAATTGATTGAAGAAACAGCTATCCTAAACTGACCAAGACCACATGGTTGTACATGAACTAAACTTATAGAATATGTGTTCTGTCTCTGAACAATTGAGTTGAGAGGTTTTTGAATCTTTACCAAATATTGAAAATTGCAGATTAAAATTAGCAAACCTTTTCTCATCTCAGCGTTATGAGACACATACACTCACCAAACTAGAAAAATCTCAGATGCAGCTTTCACACTATCATTTACTCCAACCTTTTTGTTACCAGGCACTGAACCAGAGCAGGGAGAGCGAGAAAGAGATTAAAATAAAATTGTTCCAGGCTTAGCCCACTAAACCACATTGCCCTTCACACTGTTGTGCCAGCAGCCACATTGGCAGTTTAGCAGTTATAATTAAAAACTCTGAAAAAGAGAGCATTGTCAAGAACTGTAATGCCAACCAAAATAAAGGCTTAAATAATCTTCACTTAGCAAATGTGTCTGTATGGTAATGTTTTTACAGTGTTGCCAACTCACAATTTCTTGGCAAGTCATGAGAGTTTGGTGAGAGCTACAACCAGTCTCATGATAATACAAGAAGCTTCAACCTTCTTAGGAATGTCAGCTCTGTCTTGGGGAAAAACCCAGACTTGCTGTCTTCCCCACTATCCTGCCTCATGGGAAAGAGCACCCAGGACTGCTGCAGGAGGCAGACAGAGATCTCCTCCCGCCCCTTAGTAGATCTCAAATCATTTTACAAAGGAGGTCAGGATCATTCTCCCCATTTTACAGATGGGGAAACTAAGGCACAGGAGGGGAAGTGACTTTCTGAAGGTCACACTGCAGGCCAACGGCAAGGAACTGAACATCCAGGTCCCCTGAGTCCCAGCCCAGTGTCCTAGCTGCTGGGGCACACTGCAAAAATATTCAGTTGTGCACTTAAGGGTGCTCATTTCATACCTGTTGAACTGGGAGCTTTGGTTATTTTGTGTGTTTTCAGAGAAGTTTCTCTACAAATTTAGCTTTTTACTTGAAAGGGAAATAAAAAGTAATTTATGTATTCTTTTTTCAGATAGCAGTAGATGGCAACGTAAGCTACTAGCAGCTAGAGTACATATTGTAATGTAAGGCTGGAACTCACTGATATTGGGATTTGGCATCAGTGTTCTGATTTCATTGAGGTAAAAGTCTGTTTGAGTTTATTCCTTTTGAAGTAGGGTTCATGGAGGGATTGCTCAGCTTTGCACTGTCAAACATATACCTATAGATATCAAAGGCTAGATTCTGCACTGGACAGCCAGAACTGTGCTAAAGGGGTGTTAAGTGCTTTGAACTCTACTGATGAAAAGTGCTAGGTAGGAGCTATGTATTATTAATTATTATTATTAAAGGAATGTGCCAGTCTTGAGAGTGGTCTCAATGAGATAATTCCTGCTACCTTCTCCTCTGCAACCAAGGGCTCCTGTAGAGATAAGTCACTGTAGACTCACCGTGCAGGGCTGATGAGCACGATGGGGGAGCCTGGGCAGGTAGTACAGACCTTCTGCATGCTGTTGAGTTCAACCCACAGAGGCTTCTGCGGGCACACACAGGAGAGATTTGGGCACAGAGTCCAAGAGGCTGTAGCCCTGCCGCCTGTGTGGGAGAAAGCTATTTACAATGTGGCTTCTTAATTATAGTAATTGAAAAGCTGACTATGTTATTAGTGTCCTCCAGTTAATACCTGTGCCTTAAAGAATCACAGGGAGGAGGAAATATCATTGAACTGACACTAGCACCATTCTTGCTTTTTGTTGTACTTTTTCAAATCTCACCCCCATGACTAGAGTCTAAATTACACCTTTCATTAATTACTAGTGAAGTAATAGGAATAGGATGTGTGGACAGAGAAATAAGGTGATTACAGAAGTGTTAATAGGGACAGCAGTGGTATCTCATTGACTCTTATTTAATGGTTTGATTAATCACTCACTGTTGGCATTATTCTCGCTTAAGACCCAACAGGTTATTAAAGCTCACAACAGGACTTGAGATTCTATAGCCATATTCATCTCTTATTGAAGTCACAGAAGCATTGCAGACTGAGATTAATTTTACTGTTTCTTACAAAGGAATTGTCAAAGCAAAACCTGTGTTCAATTTTTCAGTGCTTGCAGTCCACACACTATGCACAGTTAAAAGTCTGAATACCTCACATGAGCTACTCTTACTTTTTTCTAAAGATTATCTAACTCCTGCAGTTTCTTTGATAGATAAAACTATGGGTTGTTGTTGTTGTTTTTCCCCTTTTCATCTGTGGTTTTGCTTCTTTCCAAAGGCATGTCTCTGAATTTTCCTGGAATCATTCTCTTAATAATTCTGTTTGTCTAAAAATGTAGATGTCACACTGAGGGGCTGAAATTCTGTTTTCAGTAACACCAATGTAACCGAAAGCAGAATTTGGGCTGTTTCCTGGTGCAGCCCTAAAGAATTCCTCTCATTCTTTGGTATTTGTTTACATTTTTCTGATGTTCGCCGATAGTTTATTGTCATGTTTCCTGACTCTATAATAAAAGAGGATACGGTGGGGACACAAGAAGGAAAT
This sequence comes from Natator depressus, assembly GCF_965152275.1. Taxonomy (NCBI): domain Eukaryota; kingdom Metazoa; phylum Chordata; order Testudines; family Cheloniidae; genus Natator; species Natator depressus. The sequence goes on along the minus strand of NC_134235.1, from coordinate 100,129,596 downwards.
AGATTTCTAAGTCTGGGCTGATACTGTTTGTGGCTCTGGCTTGGCTCCTGCCATCTGCCTCATCCTCATAAAACCCAACTAAGACTTCATCTGGGGCCAGGCTTAGGTACAACTACTGCCCAAATAACAGAAAAAGTGTGTATGGCTGCCATTTACTACAGCCACAGATGTTCCTTTTCTAATCCAATAGAAATGTCCAGGGGAAAGTCTATTCTAATGCTGTTTTGGCAGTACCTCATGTTGACCTGCCTCCTTCACTTCCAGTAAATGTAACCATCCATGTTTCTTCCTGTGTTCTTCTACATCTTCAGAAAGTGGAGATGCCTCTGGGAGGCAAATGTCCTCTGCCCCACTCTATCTTCCACCATCAGTCACAAAAAAAGGGAGTGTGTCTGATGCTGTTTTTCTACAGGTATAAAAGACAGAGCACTTCAATCTCAACTGTGTCTCATTGCCCCTTGCCTGTTTAAATTCCTGTCTTTGGCTCTTGATGCCAAATGTTTATGTACCTGGCATTTTCTTGCCCATTTGTACTTACCCTTTCTGGACCAGATTCAGCATTCATTACTCATCCAGTTTGACTGTCACCTTCTCCACAGAAAGATTGTAGAATTCTGACTCCTCACTGTATCCAGCTCTTTCATTTAATGTGAATTCTACTGATTTAAGGCACAGAAACTTTATCTCCCTTGGCAACTGTTTTCATTACCTGCCCTTGGTTTCACTACCCATAGCTTTTCTGAGGCAGGGATAGACATGACTACTTTGGATGCTTCTACAACCCTCAGAATTATTATTATCTGTATTACAGTAGTTGCCAGAATCGCCAACCAAAATCAGGGCTCCACTATGCTAGATGCCATACAAATTTTAAGAGAAATCCCCTGCCTCAAAGAGCTTATAATCTAAATAGACGAGCTAGACAAACTGTGGGAAGGGAAATAGAGGCACAAAGAGATGAAGTGACTTGCCTAACAGCACACAGAAGGTCACCAGCCAAGCCAGGAAAAGAACGTAGGTCTCCTATGTTCCAATCCAGTGTCCTGTCCAGTAGGCCACACCACTGCTCAGACCATGCTGCCTCTTGGTTATTATCCCTCTGGTTTATATCTCACCATCACTACCCCTCATGAAGCTGCCTCCTTTGGGAGTACTGTCAGTTGATATTCTCCTCAGAATTCTGCATCATCTCACTGCTGTCAGCCACAGGAGAGAATGCACCACTATGTAAGATACTCCCTCCTTGTCCCCCAAAGGCTGAGTGCATTTTCTCTACAATACAATTTTCTCTCCAGTGTGTGCTGTCCTGGAAACCGAAGTCCAGTCACAGAAATTGACCCCAGCACAGACATTTGTGGGAGACATGGACCAACAACTTATTGACGTACAATATGTTAGTGGGAACTGCCCTAGGCTAAATATGATATATTTAAAATACAGCAGAACCTTAGAGGTATGGACACCTCGGGAATGGAGGTTGTCCATAACTCTGAAATGTTCGTAACTCTCAACAAAATGCAGCTCCGGCTCCAGCAGTTCACACTTCAGGTCAGGTTTCAGAGGCAACTTCTTTGCAGGCAACTTCTTTCCCGGCAAGCTTGTTCCATTTTCCGACTAGTGGGGGAGAAGAAACAGCGTGTCCCCATCCCAGCAGGGTGTGTGTGTGTGAAAACAGTGCCCCCCCCGGCCAGAGGGGGTGGTGAAAACAGCACCCACAGCTTACAGGAAAGCAGCACAGACTCCAATGCTGCTTGTGCTCCCGCTGCCTTGGGCTGGCAGCAGGGGCTCTCAGCTTTGCCTGAGAAGCTCAGCGTCTTCAACTCCAAGCTGTAAGTGGGTGACCGACACGTGGGCGTGGTGTTGGTGGCAGGGGTGGGGACAGGCAGGCTATATGTGTCTACCTTTAACATGCAATACAAGCACAGTGCAGTATTTTTGTGTTCCCCCCGCTCAGTCGGTGACTCTGGTGTTCATATCTTTGAGGTTCCACTGTAAGTTGAAGAGAAACAGAAAAGACGCTAATGGAACACAGTTTCCATGACTACTGGTCAGCAGCTGGTACCTCTGGACACAGCTGCAGACTTATTCTTATGATTTCAGGAAAGAGCCTGTTAAATAAATGCTACTGCTAGACATTGTGGTCTTATGATTTCTGGGGGAGGAATGCAAAGAATATATAGAGTTTAGGTAACAAAGCAAAAACACACAGTCCACAATCCACTTCATTATTTAATAAAACATAATGAAGAAGTGGGAAAATTTAGCTTTCACAGATTATTATTTAAAAATCTACTGATAACTAAAAATAACTCCACTGCGTAGCAAATTCTATAAACAGATCATGCTGCATGCATCGTGGTGGAAGTTTTTAATACCGATTCTATAAATCTTTCAGATACTTTTCTGCATCATGTATTTTTACTACACATAGGGTTCTGTTCTTCCATCGTTTTTGTGTGTAGCTTTCACAGAAAATAGTGGGAGTTACATGCATTCTAGTGATTAGAGCCGGGAACTAGGAGCCAGGAAATGTAGGCTCTATTCCGTGATGTGTCACTGACTGACCCAGCACAAATCCTATGCACTACTTAACTTCCATGTAAGCCTTCAAAATGAGATTTAATGTCAGTCTAGAGTGCTGAAGTCAAGAAGCCCATGAGAAGGGTCTCCCCTCCTGTGCATAATATTGTGTATGGGAGGTGGTGGGAGGCAGAGTGTGTTATGAAAAATGCATGGGAGCTGTGTAGCTGACAAAGCTCTCTGGCAAATTTTCAACAGCTCAGTTCCCATTCATAGCTTTTTACCACTATTTTCCAGATAAGTTTCTGAATTGTCTCAGACAGAGCAGTATTGTAGCTAAGATGAGGGGTGAAGAGGGGGACCATAAGAATATCAAACTGTAGTTAATATCTATTTTATTCTGTGTCTCATATGTTTAAAAAAGAGCATGTCTGAATAACTTCAGGCCAAAATGCTGTCTGCTGGCCACAGACGACACATGAAATCTTAAGCAGAAAGGCCTTTCACTGGGGCTTTTTGCGAAGATGTCCCTATCAGGCTGATAAGACAAAACAAGGTTCATCCTGAAAGAGACACCATCAACTTAACTTTGGCCCTACATTTTGTAAAAGCGTTTATAAAACCTGAGACCAGTAGAAATATTTCCATGCTGGGCTTTTTTTTGTTTTTGTTTTAATTACAACAAAAATAGGTTTTCTTGAAAGGTAAATGGTCCCAGTTGAAATTCAACTATGGCACCAATGAAAATTGAAAGCAAAATTGACAGTGAACAAAATTAAATTGAATTCCTGGATTTTCATTGTCCCATGGGACAAGTCTATTGTGAGCAGCACAAAGCAAAATGAAAGTAGACAAAATGCACTCCACAACTGACATGCAACTTTCAGTTCCAGGCTACACTGTCCTGGCTCATCACCATCACAAGCATTATGGGATGGCATCTGACATTATAGAAGGGCTGTCTGCTGTCACTGTATTGACCCATGGTCTAAATTACATAGTAGAATGGCAGGCAATAAAGGTGAATGAGCTTATGCTGATTAATGCCTATAAGCCTTGATCAGTGAACTGGCCACCTCCACTCTGCCCACCTTTCCAGGTCCTTTCATCTACTGTGGCAATTTCAGTTCTCACCATGTCAATTCAGTATGCCCCGAGAACAATGTAGTTGGAGACATTCTAGTGGAGTGGGCATCAGCCACTGATTTACAACTCATCTGTGACCCAAAGCAAACACCAAGCTTTCATGGTAACAGATGGGCAAGAGACTCTAGCTGACATCACCTTTTCATCTTCCGGGCAATTCCCATCAGTGCTCCTAGAGTGGAAGTTTCTTGACATCTCAGCACTGGCCGTCTTTGATCAAGATGGGCCTACAGATAACAAATAGCTTACAGAAGGCCCAGTAGAAGGTGTTTCAAGCAGAACTAGAGATATCTGTAAGCAAACTGGCAGTGTTGGACTGGACATGTCTAGCCAATATAAATTAGTTCAGGCAGCTGCTAAGAAATTGATTTCCAGAGGCTGTCATTGACAGTACATCCCTGAGTGGTCATCAGAGGCAATTAAACTCGACCAGGAATTCAGATCTGCTGAACAAACAGGAGGCCATTAATAAGAGCAGAGAACTCATTCAACTGCTGGATCAAACCAGGTGCAATTGATGGAGAGAGACAGTCACAAAGATAGGCTCGGCTCATGCTAGCCAGAAAGCATCGCGGACCATCAAAAGACTTTCTGGAGATTCCAGCCTCAGCAAAAGGAAGTTTCCAGTCACCACAAATACTGTTGCATTCCCTCTAGTGGTTAATGGACATATATAGAACTTGGATAAGTCTCTCATCCATGGAGACAAAAATGAGGTTACAAAGAGGTAGCAGATCCTTAGTGTGGATTCAAACTTTATGCTCTTTTTTCAGACAGAGATTTGGACCAATCCATAAAGCTTATGAAAAAAGGAAAGGCTCCAGGCCTAGATTATGTCCATAGGAAGTTCTTACTTCATCTAGGCCCAAAAGCTGGCTTTTTTCAGTTCCTCAACTAATGTTTCCAGGGGCAGCTTCATCCCAAAAAACTAGCAGTGGGCAAAGATCATAGCCATTCCAAAACCAGAAAAAATACTTGAAGATCCCAAGAGCTCTCTCTTTTGCGTAATGTATAAGCTTATGGAAAGACTGATTCTGATGTACATCAGTGAGGTTATTGAACTACAACTGCCCTTTGTTCAGCATGGCTTCAGACATTGACAGTGTGCCGAAGATCAAGTCATTTGCCTAACACAAGTCATTGAAGATGCCTTAGAAAAGGGCAAGAAAGTTGGTGCAATTCAGGTGGATCTGTCAGCTGCATATGACACTGTCTGCCAAGTTGTTTCAGACTATTCCCGGGAAACCCATCATGTGGTTCATCATGGAAGTGATAATGAATGGGAGCTTCATCTTGCAAGATGGAGACAAAGTCAGCAGTGTTACGCATCTCTGTAACAGACTCCCTCAAGGATCTGTTCTAGCTCTTCTCCTTTTCAACATCTATACTAAAGATCTACAACAACCAAGACCAGTAAGTACATACATGCAGATGACATCTGTGTCACTGATGCTAGTAATGATCTACACAATAGTGACGGGTCACTTGGCTAGGACACGAAAGCTCTGGCCACTTACCTTTGTCAGTGGAGACTTGCATTACATGAGTTTAAGATGATGGCCACAACCTTCCATTTGAATAACTGCCTGGCCAGTCTGTGTTGGGGAACATTCACTCCCTTTACAGTCATCATCATCATCATCATGTTCCCATTATGCCTCTGGTGTTTAGGGCAGCGACGAAGCTCCTCCATTCCTGTCTGTTTCTGGCAAGTCTTTCAATGGTTCCCCAGCTGTGCTCCAGGTTTTTCAGTTCAGCTTCCACAGCTCTTTGCCATGTTGTTTTCAGGCAGCCTCATTTTCACTTGCCTTCACGTGTCCATCTTATTGCTATTCTGGTGATGGAATGAGTTTCCATCTGAAGCATGTGGCCAATCCATCTCCAATGCCTCCTGGCAATTATGGTGCTCATATCTTCTTTGTGCCCTCTGGTGTCCGTGCCTTGTCATGCTGGGACAACTTGCGGGCTCTAACGATCCCCAGAGTCTGTGTCGGCAGGGGTTTTTTGCTCCTGGCAGGTTCAACCATGACAGGTTAGTCTGTGGGAGAGGTGCCAGACAAAACTGACAGTCCTCCAGGTTGGGGATTAGGCACAGGCCTAACAACCCTGTCCCATAAAAAACAAATTATGTTATGGAAACAGTGATGGAGAAATCGACCATTACTGTGTGTGATGGCCTTCAGGAGTCAATGACTCTTTACAATCAGTTGTTGCTTATTTAGGAGTCAAACTGGACTACAGTCTAACATACTGGTCCCATCTAGAACACTTAAAGAAAAAGACCACTTTTGAAGCTATCAGGGTGTCTGGAACCTCCTGGGGAGCAGAGGCAAATGTTTTACAAACTTCAGTTCTGGCACTGGTATTCGTTCCAATGGAATACTGTGCAGCAGTTTGTGGCAGAAGTCAGCATAAGCATCTCATTGATGCAGAGCTAAATAAAGCCACCTGTATCTTTAGTGGTTGTCTTAGTCACACATTAACATCTAATTTATATGTGTTGGCTCATATAGCTTACCCAAAACTTAGATGAGATGCCATCACCCTTAAAGCTGCATGGGAGGCTATGACGAATGAAAACAGCCCGCTGCACACACGGCTGACAATGGTTCCAAAAGGTGAAAATAAGCAACACGCACTTCCTACAGGAAAATCTACCCCCTCCAGAAGAAAACACCTACAGCGGCAGTTCCTGCTGACTTGCCACAACTGGCTTTGCAACATTCTTGTGCAGTGGCCATTCATGCATTCATCTCACGTGCTGCCAGCCCAATGCCAATCTCAGATGAACAACAGCATATCAGGGCTGAAAACTATGTCTCTACACAGTGGCAACTCTGGGATAGACAGACAGGCATGCTGCTGAACTTCAGGAGCCCTAACTAACTATTTGCCACCTGGGATGCAGATTCTGGACTAGGCTTAATAGGCTGCTGACTGGAACTGCCACAGTGGCTGCCACAATGCAGAAATTTGGCTTAGCCTAATTTTCACAGTATGACTGTGGGGCAGTAATGCAGATGGTCAGATATGTGGGGGAGGAGGGCACAGTTACCTTCAATGACACAGCTCATGAATCACCACCAGTAAGTAATCAGACACAGCCTGTTGAACTTATCTACTGATGCTACAAGCATCAGAGCGGAATCCAATTCCATTTCCCAGTGCTTTGTGGTCTTTGCAGTAGTAAAAGGAGTAAAAAGCAGTAGAAGCTTGTTTTTATCATGAAAGCAAGCAAATGTGATACATACAGAAGGTGAAATCCTGGTCCCACTAAAGTCAGTGGAAGTTTTGTCATTAACTTCATTCAGGCTCGGATTTGACTCAGAGTAGATCTGATCAGAATGAAGGTGTCAGCAACTTTGTAGCCAGACAGCCAGCCCCCCCCCTCTCAGACCAGCATTGCTGGAAACACACGGGAGCCAAAAAACCACAGGGCACTTAACATGAATTCCAGCACAGCCTTTGAAGCTGAGAGAAGCACAGGTGTGCTGCGACAATGTGCCTCTGGGAACGTATACAACAATTGGGCTCACAGCAGGCAGAGGCGCTGTGACAGACATGGCTCTTAGCCCCTACTAAAACAGCATGATGCACACACACCAACATCCTAGGTGGGAAAATATTTACCCTGATAAAAGAAGTGTCCAGTAGTCGAAACTTATTGTTTCTCCCTTGCAAGTGTGAACTACTCTTGCGAGAGCTGGCGTCACCCCGACAGACCAGCCCCAATTTAGCATAGAAAGGAGAAAGAGAATAAAGGAGTACAGAGGTATAAGTAGGGGACCTACAGCACCATGATTTTTGAGTGCTTTTCACTATCTATCTGCTGGTCAGATAAGTGACAGCCTCCCAAGGCTTCTGCAGCTAAGAGGGTCCCTAAGCCTTGTCCCTTATTCGTCTTTCCGCGGAATTGAGTGACCGATCCTGGCTTGGCACCGCTGGAATCGAGAGATGCAAGGAGGGTAAGAAGCACCCACACCTGATCTCCTATCTTTAGTGTACACATATTTTGAAATAGAGCTCTATACTTGGTTTTCTTTCTTTGGGATTGTAGCTTCAGTTTTGTAACTTGTTTGTGTGTGTAACATCTCTACACTTAAATAAGTAGGCACTAGCAATTTTGTAACCACATGATTAGAATCTAGTTTAATAAATTTTGGTAACCATTTATGCATAAGCCTGACTTGTTTCTCTGGTTTACTGTGAAGCAGCCAACACAATTAAAGAACCTCAGCCGTTTTGGCTATAAAGCCTGGCCATTAGGTGAGAGTACTAAGAGCCTAGCGTTGAGTTGTGCCGCCTCCACGGGGCAAACTCTTGGGGCACCTGTCAGTCAATCCTGACTGCCCGCTGCGAAGGAGCTCTGAGCTCTAGCAGTTAAAGTCACGGGTGTGGAGAGGCTCTTAGTGCTGCCATTGGGGCACCTGTCAGTCAGTGTTGACTGCCCGCTGCGAAGGAGCTCTGAGCTCTAGCAGTTAAAGTCACGGGTGGTTAGGACCTTGGGGCATCCGTCAGCCTAGCCCGGGCTGCCCGCCGCGAAGGGACAGTGCGTCCTAGCGGTTAAAGTCACGGATGGTATAAACGGGCATAGCTGGCACCTCACCAAACATCCCTGGCCATCGGCTAACAAACTTACATGCCTACAGTTAATCACCAAAAAAAAGGACGATGAAATTCTGACTACTGATGATCTTGAATGGAAAAACACATTCTGATAGGACTTTTCTGCTACTGCAATTAATATAACTTATGACCCATCTTTTCCCTTTCTCTTCAGTGAAGATTTTGAGCCTCTAGAGAGGTAGGTGATTATATCTCAGCAATATTTTATGTCCTGCTTTAAGTTTGGAGTTATACTTCCTTGAAGATTTTTTTATAGAGGAGGAAGCTCTGGTTTATATCTCATTACACAAGTTTAGAGCTATAGGCTACTGCATTATATTGAAAAAGCAGACAAGCAATGTTTGACCTTAGTTGTTTTTACATGCGCTTTGTTATCTGGCCCAACAGAGATCTACAGCGCAAATAAGTCCTTTTTGGCATGGTTCTCCAAGTCAGGGGTTCTCAACTTTTTTTGTTTCTGAGGCCACCCCAGCATGCCATAAAAATTCCATGGCCTTCCTGTGCCACAACAACTGTTTTTCTGCATATAAAAGCCAGGGCCGGTGTTAGAGAGTAGCAAGCAGAGCAGTTGCCTGGGGTACCATGCCACAGGGGCCCCCCACAAAGCTAAGTTGCTCAGGCTTCGGCTTCAGCCCTGAGTGGCAGGGCTCGGGGCCCCAGGCTTTAGCCCTGTATGGCGGGGCTTCGGCTTTCTGCCCTGGGCCCCAGTGAGTCTAATGTCAGCCCTGCTTGGTGGATCCCCTGAAACCTGCTCATGGCCCCCCAGGGGACCCCAGACCTCTGATTGAGAAATGCTGCGCTAAGTGACAAACAAATTGGATAATAGGCATCTCAAAATCTCTGCAGCATGCAGTTAGATTTAACAACCTGATATGCCAACACCTCTTTCAATTATGCTGGATTCTATTAAAATGTTTCATGTAACAGAAAATGACATTTTAACTCATGCACGTTCAGGTGAATAAATATGCTGAATTTTTTAAATGAGGGCAACAACATTTGATTTACACAGACTGTAGTTCAATTAAAGATATAAACTGAAGAACTTTCATAACAAATATATGTCCTCTCTAGAAAATAGGTAAAGTTAAGTCCACTGTGTAGTTACCACAATATGATATGCTTTCCAAATGCAGAACAATACATTTTATTTGATGCCAAACATTTCAAATATAAAATGTATGCCAAAAATTAAGAGAACAGTTAAGCCTTATAAAGACACGACATTGTAGCTTTGAACTCAGCCACCCTGGAAAAAGTTTGTAAATTATTAAAGTAAATAAGACACAATTCTAACTAGCTTTAATCACCTATTGGTTCATAAAAGCAAACATAGGTGGAATGAAATGGGAAAGAAGGGTTGGCAGGGACAAGTTTGGCTTAAGTACATGTTGATTAACTGGAGCATTTAAAATGCCAACCCTTTTCTAACACTGCTGTTTCACAGCTATCCTGGCTTCCACAATTCAGGAAAACATTTGATTGACTTCAGTGGACCTTAAGCCAGCACTTGCCATTCCTGAATAGCAATTAGTTCTGTTTAGTTCCAATTTATAGCACATTTTGTTATTGTATATTGCAAATCATTTAAAAATTATTGCATAATACAATTAGCTCTTTTAAAAATGTTTTAATATTGATTTCAGGTACCTTAGTGCTTTTATTTAACTTGATTAGAAACACTGGCCTTCAGGCAGTACATTACAGATGAATTCGGCATGAGTGAGAACTCCAAGAAGTTGTATCCATATAAAAAGAGGCATTAGCACAGCATGAAAAGTTAAGCAGATAAATTCCTTACTGGACAGAGTGTGCTGTGATTTTGTAATGAAAGTTAGCAATACATTGGAATGAATTCTACAGTGTTTCTACATGACATACTTTTCCTTTGCTATGATGCGTTGATTGTGTTCATTATATATTCTCATTACTTGTTTTATCATGCTGTGTATAAATCTGTTCTTAGGAGAGCTAAAGATGAATTGATTCAAGAGTTATATGAATCTAGTAAATTTCACATCACAAATAAACTCTTATGAAATCATTGAAAATAGCAAAAACGAAGGTTATGTTGGCAAAACGAATGAAATCCTGACCCTAGTGAAGTCAGTGGCAACATTCCCTTTGTGCCAGAATTTCACTCCCTTGTGTTTCAAAGCCAGTAGATTGAAATTCTGCTAAAGTGTGAAGGAACTTTATGGATTTTGGTGGAATTATATTGTCATTAATCAGAGGAGAATTTGGCCCAACATCTTCATGCTTTGCCCCAAAGCGAAGAAAAGGGTGAATTTGCCTTTTTAATATTTTCTTTGTGGGGATGGCAATGTATCACAAAGATGAGCTGGAAATCTCTCTTAGTGTTCTGAAGCCCAAGAAAACTGGTGTGCATTGTAAAATGGTTAACATTTGCTTAGGACATGAAAACATCAAGTTGAAGAAAGCAACCAGTTGAAATGAAGAAAATGTCTCTGTAATTCTCTTTGTAGCAGTACCTTATAGGTGCTCTAGTTCCACATAAGGATGCAGAATGGATTCTCATTTATTGCTGAAATATCGGGGAGTATATTGCAAAAAATAAGGTAATTGTTATAATCCCCAATTGTGCAAAAAGCAGCAGCTATCAACACAAAGGGCAGATGCTATAATAAACACAACAACTTCTATAGCAGATGGTGTTCCATCAACACCTCCTGCCCCGACTAAGTGCCACTTGCATCATTCCTGGGTCAGGGAGGGAGCAGAGTATTAGTCGACTTGCCTCAGCCTTGTCATTTTCTTCTACTACTTTTCAGCATGTGAATGTTCATTCCAAGAGACTTCTGAAGCGCCTGCTTCAGATGAAAGAAAAGGAGGACTTGTGGAACCTTGGAGACTAGCATTAGTAGCTTCTGTTCATTCCAGGAGATGGTTCAATCTATACCTTCTAGCTTTTATGGGTAGTCTCTGCCTCTGCACTGACTTAGTGCTATTATTAGCAGACACAGTGTGAAGGACTGAGTAGCTGCGGGCACACAAGACTAGCTAAACTATGGAACAGCCAAAGAGGAAGTGGAGAAAGGAATTAGATGGTGGCAATGATGGCTTCATGGGCTGACTCAGGAATTCCTTGTCACCCAGAATTACAATGCTTGCACTGCCCATTACAGCTACATTTTTGTGTAGATTGTGTTGCTTCTCCTTTAAACCAATGCATGTTGTGTTTGTAATAATTAAAATGGGAAAGACCGCAACATGTATTTTACTGTACTATACATTCAGTTCTAAGGAACAATGCTTTTTCCATGGAACAGGAACCATTAGTTTTATTCTTTATATTGTACTGGTGCCCCAAATTTGCTAGGTGCTATATAGGTGAGTAAGACAGAGGGTGTAATCTAAAAAGGTACTAAGGTGGATAAATCCCATTTTTAGGCATAACTGTGATCCACAAAACTCCTGCTCAGCTGCCATGTAAACTCACTTGGAGCCTAAGTTTTTTCCTCTCAGCATGTGCATTGCAGCTATAACCCACACACCTCCTGGGTGTGGTGCTCTGTCCCATCTAGTGGCAGGGAGACCACTTAGAGAGAGACTAATGAGTCTGCTCTACAGCCTTAGCTAAGAACAAGATGGCTTTTAGCTTATGCAGTAGAAGCTCATGCTCTAAGCTTCAGAGGTCCCAGGTTAGATCCCGATGACCGGGCTCTGTCAGTGTTACAAGTGGGGGCTCGTCCGGGATTTCAACTGGGAGGTCTCAGAAGCTCAGGACATGCTTCCTCAGATAGGGGAAGTATGTAGCCCACATACCTCCTGGGTGTGGTGCTCTGTCCTATCTAGTGGCACTGAGACCACTTAGAGAGTACTGAGTCTGCTCTACAGCCTTAGCTAAGAGCTATATGGCTTGAGGCTCATGCACTAAGCTTCAGAGTCCCAGGTTGAATGCCGACAACCAAGGGTCTGGCAGTGTTACACAGCCTCACTCTAGGCATCAATCTCCTGCCCAAGCATGTGTCTTGATGTTTCCTAAGAAGCATCCAGATGCCTATCCCCTGCTTTAGCCCCAGAGTGATTAACAAACCAGACAAGACATGCAGCTGAATTTTTGTCACACGCAGGGGCTCAATCTGTTAGGCAGCCTCTGAGGACTTTATAATCTTTAGCTTACTGGCTTTGATTCTCATTCAGGATGTGGGAGACCCCCAGTCCAAGTCCCCTCTCCTCTTAAGTGGGAGAAAGAATCTGAACAGGGATTAGCTACCTCTCAGGTGAATGCCCTAACTACTCAACTATGGAATATTCTGATGTGGGTCTCCTTCAGTGTCTGCTGTTGAAATTGTTCCACTTTCATTAAACTATGAAATACTAACATGTTATTTGGGCCAGTAAAAGAGTTAGAATGATGGTTTGAGCACTCCCCTGAGCAGTGGCTGATTCCTGTTCAAGTCCCTTCGTCCCCCTCAGAAGGAGCAGGGACTTGAGCTGGGGGTCTCCCACATTCTGGGTTAATACCCTACACACCAGGCTAAAGGTTATAATGGAGCTCCTCCCCCAACTGTTTTGTTTCAGGGGCCTCCCCTGAAACTAGGCAGTCAAGTACCTATCTTCTCCCAGTTCATGGATTATTAGCAATCCAGACTTAGGTGCCTATTTCTGTGAGAGGGACGAGGCTTAGCACACACCACTCTGATCAGCATCTCCCATTGGCTAGCTTAGGTAGCTCGCTACCTCGTGCTGGCTTTGTGGGTAGCAGTCTAAGGCACGTACTTCTCTCCATTCATTGTATGGGGAGCCTAGCCACCTACCTCAGGCTTTGTGGATCTCATTGTTAATCCAGAGATTTTCCAGGTACCTAAAAGTAAGGCACCGTGACTTTCAGCAGTGCAACTTGTAAATCCCTTCATGGATCCCAGCCCAAGGGAGCTTGCAATCTATAAAGATAAAGCAAAGGTTGGAGGAAAGGGATACTGCATACAGGCGGAGTAGCGATGGTGACAATGAGCAGGTGTCTTGTTTGTTCTGTGATTTGGAGTTTTCTTGTGGGCTCCGTGTCTTTAAAATGGCTAGAATTGATTGGCATTATACTAGTCATCACAGAAATTCTACATTAGATACATACAGTGCTGGACATCAGCCTGAAAAGAAGGGTAACCAATTTTAATAAATTGCTGATTTGTTTTGATCTTGTTACACACTAGATTATTTCCATTACATAGTTCTGAAGTATTGCCAATGAAGGGGGAGGGGTTGTGGTGTTGTGTTTGTTTTTAAATAGTACACTTGAAAGGAAAATAATTCTGAAACGAGAGCTAAAGTTCTGAGAGCTTTTTTCAGTTAAATTATGTCTGTCTGGAAAATTTTCTAATATATTTTCCCTGCATCTCAAGAGTCAAGTCATTTCTTAGTATGGTTGAGTTATTTGAAAGAGCAGCTAGTAAGGACTCAGAGAGACTTTCTTCGGGAAATTTATACACCAAAGATTGATATCCTCACCCAACTACTCCCTATGGGATTTGTATATACAAACAGTTACTAACTGCGTGGCTGTTGCAGAAGGAAAATTTGGAGCTGGAAAAACAGTAGGGGGCAGTGCTAACTAACTATTAAAACTTTATAGTGACATGGAACTTCAGTAACTATAGAAGTCTAAAGTATATTTTATTTGTAAGCTTGCTGTGCATTTTTGGTAGAAAAATTGAGTGTGAATTACTAGAATGAGTACTAGTGAACTTTCCTACAAATGTATTTAGGCATAAGATTTAATATTGAATACAATGGGCTGCTGGTTCATGACTAGGGCTTTTAGCACTAGAGTTACACAAATAAATAACAATAATAGAAAGATTTATATAGAGGGATAGCATAGAGTATTTTCTGTAACATAGATTTCTATTGCTTTTATCACATAATGAATGGTTTGTCACATGGAAATAACATCTAGTGTAACATAAAGTGACAGATTTATTTTTAATCTCTCATAACAAACCCTAATATAAAAAGAATGAATGGAAAACATGAACTCAAGAGAAACAAAAATGAAAATGAATATTTGAGATAAGTAGAAGTAGACCATGCTACTGATACCTGTTTACATATGCATATTCCAGACCAGATTGTTTCAAGCACTGTTGAAGGTCTGCTGATTGGGAGGGAAGACCTGCGCAAAGGTCAGAGGTCTGTTCCCCCTACAGCTCAGCAGAGTGCAAGACAGCTAAATTGGTGGGAACAATGGACCTGTCCCCCCTGCACTAGTCCATTGAGCTGGCTACATATGCATGGAGGAAAAGACCGCATCTTCCCAAGGGACAGCTCAGTCTGTGCTTTCCCATTGCATGCCAGACAGATCCAGCATTTATCATGCAACCTACGACACACCTCTCCCAGAACTCACAAAGAGGCATTGCTGCACCTCAACACAAAAGTATCTCAGGTTTCAGAGTAGCAGCCGTGTTAGTCTGTATTCGCAAAAAGAAAAGGAGTACTAGTGGCACCTTAGAGACTAACCAATTTATTTGAGCGTAAGCTTTCGTGAGCTACAGCTCACTTCATCAGATGCATCTGATGAAGTGAGCTGTAGCTCACGAAAGCTTATGCTCAAATAAATTGGTTAGTCTCGAATGTGCCACTAGTACTCCTTTTCTTTTTACATAAGTATCTGACTCTCGAGGCCAGCATTTTTGAGCAGTCACAGAGGATAGTTTTTTTGCCTCCTCACCACCACCACCCAAATATCACAGCAATATACACAGGGCCAGCTTAAGGATTTTGAGGTCCAAAGGTTCTTTGGAATCTACCCTAAAAATATTTTTTGATGTTACCACTGCACTGTTACAGTTCTTCTTGACTACCACAGAGGATTTACCATCCATGTAAAGGAGCAATAACATAGACCTTGTTATATTATTTTTTCTTATGTGTGTGTGGATGCTCATACACATAAAGGACTGAGTAATATAGAAAACATAGATATATCAAAATATATACTTTTACTGTTATCAGCACACTCCCAAATATTAGCTGTATGCCCTGAATATTAATTTAAGTTGTCTCTTTTTTATAAGGTGTTCATCTATCACTAATAGGCTTTGGATACCTAAGTACCACATAGGTTGAAGCAGTGTTAGACAACATCCTGCTGGCTATTGTTGAGTCATCATTAAATACTGTATGCTAGCTGGAAAATGAATCATTATAGCAGCAGGTATTTAGCATCAGCCTGTGTTTGTGAAGTCCCCTTAATTTTTATAACATAAATCATAAGTCAGAGGAGAATTTGAACCGTGAGCTTTCCACCAACAAAACACAGAAGAAATTAGTCTTCCCATTGATTTTTTTTGTATATACCACAGGAGGATGGTCCAATGACCAGGTGGCCTAGCAGTCAGGTCATGTTCTTACAGTTTCTGCCAGCCTAGTCATCACAGAGGTGGTCCCAGTTGCAGTCTCAATCACTCCTGCATTCTCCAATTGTCCCTCAGAGGTTCTGTCACTGCGATGAGGAGGCAAGGATGGCAATCTCGGGGGACCCAAGCCCACACATTCCACTCGGTCCCAACCAGGAGCCCTAGGGGTTTATCAAAGCATCCAGCCCAGTTATTCAGCAACTCCAAATTATATTTTTCCAGTGGGCCACTTCCTACCAGTCTGGAGCTCCTCAGTTTGGGGCATGGTCATTAGCTTAGAATACTCTCCTCAGTCTCTTTGTGTCAGGTTCAAGGAATCTCTTTTAGGGCTTTCCGAGGGGGAGGGGAATCCAAGTCTCTGCTGCTAGAGCAGCCTTCACAAAGCTGTAGCTACTCCTGACACAGCTCTCAGCCTTGCACCCCAGTGCATCATAAGGTCCTTCCTCCCTTTGCTGGGCTACCAATGTCCTTTTTAACTGATCCTCCGCTGGGAACATGCTCTGCACCTGTTGTTGGGCAGGGCCTCCCTAGCCTAGTATTGCTCTACTCCCAGCCCTGGTTCAGTGTGGTGCCTGTAGACCCCAGAACAATACCCAAACTTGAAGTGTGGTGTGGAAGAAGCAGACGAGTTATGGGACACAAGTTTCTAACAAATACCCTTAAAGGAGGCAGGATTCCATCAGTGCAGAAAGAGAAGTAGCAAAAACTGGAGGGCTTCCTGCACATTGATAGTGCTATAAAAGAAAAGCAGCACTTTTTGCTGTAATTTATTTAGTTTACAGTAGCTTGGTTACAACATCTGGTTCTCTACTTTCCAATTTTACAACTTGATAGATTAAGACGCACAAAGAAATCAAGTCACTTAGCTGAAATCATAAAAACTGAGTGGAAAATCAGGCCCTTAGCCTCTAAATAGCATCTGGGAAGTTGCTCGTGTGTCATGACTCAGTAGAAATTATGGTTTCCTGTCAGAATCAGCAGTGAAAATCTGAAGCTACAGAGATTAGCAGCAATACAGGTGAATCTCAGATGGAATAGCACATTTTTCTGTTAAAGCCTGAATCTCTCTCACACACAAACCCAGCTAAATTTATTCAGATGGGATTTTGTTTTTAGAAATATATCAAATTCACATGGGCTTGTAATTGAATCTCTGACAGACCCATAACTATTGGAGTATGGCTAGGTATAGCTATGATCTATAAATCAGATGTTCACACAAAGGGGAAAAAATGATGTCCTAATCACATCAAACACATTTACTGCACTTTTTCGTTTGTTCTAAAACTTGCCCTCTAAGGTTAAAGACCTAAGTCCATAATTCTTTCCCTTTATAGAACTATTGATGATCAGGTGTCCATTGTAATTGGAGTAAGATATATTTTTAATCAACATTTTTTACAATCACAGAGCTTTTTACCACAGCTGTATTAGCAGCTCACACGAGTATGTGTGATTAGCAGACAACATTGCTGAGAAGCCTGCAGGAATGTTTGAAACTCTTTATACTAATTCACAACCAAAATAAATCATCATTTACTCATTTGGCACATGTGCAGATATAACTGATTATGAAATAAGGCAATTTGTCGGGAAAAAAAATCTAAAATAATCCACTCTTCCCCACAGGGGCTGTTCAAAGCTCATGAACAGAACACCTCTGAAGAGTCTGTATCAAACTCAAATTTTTATAGCCTAATTTTTGAACCCTGCAGCATCTTTCTATTTTAGCTGGGTGGGACCTGCTTTTCAGAAAGCTCTTACTGTACTCTCCGAGCCATTATCTTCCATTATGTACAGAGGTAGGCCTGAGCCTTGCTAAGCTATAACTAATGATGTCTCTGTTTTCTTACTCTTTAACAAGCCAGAAAAGCTTTTCTTACCCTTTAACAAGCCAGCATGGTAGCAGCTTGATCACTCAAGGATTAAAGTAAAAAATACCATTTTAGGAAAGTATTCCGGTGTATTTCAGCCTAGACAGATGTTCAGTGGCACCTGAATGAAAATAGAGGATTAAAAATATATATATGTGGCTCTGGTTGTATTCTCCTCCCTTCCCTTTTCTAACAGTCTCCCTCACTCCATGTGTTTTATTAAGAGGACAGTTCTTGCCCAGCTGTGGAGGGATCACTGAGAAATTTGAATTACAGATATCTATCAGTCTTAGATACTTATACAGCCTCTATTACCATAGTACCCTATGAGCCTAACAGCTCATGAAGTACCAATTCCCACATTTTACGGATATGGAACAGAGAGACTAAGTGACTTGCCCAAAGTCACACAGGAAGTCAGTGGTGGCACAGCCAATGGAACCTGGATCCCCCAAGTCCCAGGTCAATGTCCCAGCTACTGGAGTGTCCTTACTCTCTGGATATCATACTTCCAAACTCTTATATCGTGTCTTTATAACCTCCAACAACTGTCAATAGGTTACATTACATTAAAAGAAATTTTAAAAGATTGATAATCAAGGAATTAAGAGTTTATGCATGAACTAAAGACCATATCATCCGTGGGTCTCCCCAAATGCACCTGCAAAATTTGCCAGTGCACCATTCATTGGCATGCTCAGAAATCTGGCCCATTCATATGTGCATGCAAATTGTGTAATTGTCCAACGATTTCCTAATTTGAGCCCAGAAATACAAGATTATTCACACGTAGGCAGATGAGTCTGCCTACATTTGGGGAATTTGAATGAACAGTTGGATCCACAATCTTAAGTGATAAACATACAAAACCTATGTTTTATGTTTTGTTTTTTATAAATATCATAATTAAGTAGCATTAGTAGAATTATTCATTGAGTATAAATTATAGTAGGGAATATAAAATGACTGACAAATTGCTAGTTAAGTGTGGACAGATTTAACAATGTGGCTGTGTTTTCGTTTATTTGAACTACCGAGACACAGGTGAACAGGCAACTCAGGGTAGTTTACTGGTAGCAGCTGCCTTTCAGAAAAATCATAACAACCTACATTCTTTTAAAAAGTTGTATAACCCAAAGACGAATATATTCCCAAAGCTATATTTTTCTCAGGCTTATGCTGTATTTCCCACTGTGTTGTTAGATCAGTCACTTCTCATACAGACTATCCCTTCAGACAGATGACACACAGAATTTGAGGCAGCATGACACGTATAACAAGTCGGAGCTGATAACGTATAAAAATAACATCTTTTTTTCCTCCAGAGAGTTCCTAAGTTTCAAAATTTTATCACTGCTTTCTGTGAGCATGTAAGGAAGAGTAAAAACCTCAACTCATTAAAACAGGTATTGCCATTTGATAGTGTTTTCACTACCTCAGGAAATGGCTACCTGCAAAAGTCTTTAACACTGACCTGTGCCTGGGAGGGTGCCTAGAAAACCCAGAAAGGGAAAATGAAATCACTCTGAGTTTTAAGAATGTTTGGCCTTATACAGGTAACCGCCGTTGGAGTCTGCAAGCTCCTGGAACACGGAGCTGAACCTCTAAGGGTCTAGGGGAGCCTCTGAACTACAGCAACAATGGCTCCAAGAACCTCTGACACCATTTCCTGCCTGTTTAGGGTCCTGGGCAAGGACAGAATAGACTGGAAACTCGTCCAAAGCCAATGGGGATATTTGAATGGAGTGATTTACATAGACGCAGTTTGCTGGGCAACGAGAAGCCAGAACTGATCAATTCCCTCGGGAGCCTGGGATAAGCTTTCTCAGAGACCAAAGGGTTAATTTTGGTTTGACATTGGGTTGTTTGAGTTTGGAGCTAGAAGAGGAGGTGAAGACTGTGGGGAGTTTCTAATCAACTCCCAGTCCCCACACAAAGGGGGATTTTGAATTATTGTGAAGAGACCAGAGATCAGGGATGCAGAGAACCAAAGCAGTGCTAGCTACCTACAGCCAGCCGAGACCGCCGCTGGAATCCAACCCCAGGAGCAAGGAGAGGACCCAAACCCCTTTCTTTTTGTTTAATCTGACCAACGTTCACAGTGCTGCAGCACTCATTGCGGGACTTATCCTCAAGTCCCATCTGCCTGGATCAGTACTAAGGAGGCAGCTAGGGGGTTGCGTACAGTCAGTGATGAATGCAAGGAGGTTGGGAATTTGTTATATTGTTGATGTTTTAGTGTTTCGGTTAATTTTAATCCTTTCCTTCCCTAGAACCTTTAGTTCCTGTCCCCAGCAAAGTTCCCTGTGTTATATTGTTCTTTTTGATGGTGGTATTTCATTTGTTTGGGTTTCTGTTATTGTACTGTGTTGCATTTTGTATTTTATATATATATATATATATTCATTCACTGGGTTATATTCCTTGTGAATAAAGGAGTAGGAGAAGTTATTTTCTCAAGGGATAGCTTCCTTGTGTCCCAGGCACAGAGATGTGGAGGCACGGAAATAAAGAAACCAGGACCCAACCCATGCAAGAAGAAGGGGTGGGGGGAAAGAAGCCACTCCAACTACAAAGCACTAGGGAGCAGGCTTGAGGCACTCCTCCAGGGAGGGGCTACACACGGAGAGATACAGTATTAGTTGGACTCTCTTCTGAATTCCTCTTGGCCAGTTTCAGGAAATGAACCATGTAACATTGGAAGATATGCTCGAAGAGATGACACAGACTGTTGATATTGTGCAGTATCTGAGTTTGCAAGCTCATCATTCACCCCTCACTGGAGGCTCCACAGATAACTTCTGGCAGCAGCTTAGTGTCAGGCTAAGTATTTATGTCTCCATGTCATGTTCTACAGCCTGCTTTTACTTAATCAGCTGAAGCAACAAATACAACACAGCATTTCAGAATATGCTCATCTTCTGTAATGAAGGCAACTAAGATATATCTAAATTACCCTGAGCTACCAGTAGCTGGTTAATTGCTTTCGCCAAGCAGTGGAAATGTCTGCAAGTACACATGACAATCCTAATCCGCTTCTCACTTACATTGTTTATGAGTGACAAAGAAACTGATCTTAAATTGCCCATCTTCTAGCCATGTAATTCTGATTTCAGGCAAATTTCATGTTGATGGATGTATGGACTATGTTAAGAAGGCCCATGCTAAATTAGGGCTGATGCATAGATTCTGGTAGTGGAAGGACCCAGAGGAGGAAGAGGTGACAGAAGTAACTGGTAGCTCCTGTGAGCTGTCACAACAGACAGGTACGTATGGAACTCATGCTGAGGACAGCCTGAATGGACAGAGAGTATGTCTACATTGGAGTTAAGGTAGTAATTGCCATCTTGAGGAAACATACTCGCACTAGCTGTCTTTGAGCTAGCCTATGAAAAATAGTAGAATAGCCACTATAGCACCGGTGGTGGAGTGTGACAGGAGGGGCTAGCCATCCTGAGTACAAACCCAGCTGGACCACATGGCACATACTCAGGTGGCTAGCCCAAGTTGCTGCCCATGCTATTGTGGCTACACTACTCTTTTTACACACTAGCTCAATAAGAGGTAGCATGAGTATGTCTTCTCAAGCTGGGTATCACACACCCAGCTCCAAGTGTAGAGATACCCATAGAGAGGTTTAGACGCTCCCATTTGGGTGCTCTCAGGAATATCAGTCGCCAGCGATCAGGAAAAAGTAATCTCATTCTCGGTTTGGAACTCCTAATAGTCCATCAGCAGCCCAAAACCAGTGTCCTCCATTGATGAAAAGGGTTCTTGGGACATCATCTTACCCATCTTGGGACATCATCTTACCCATCAGCTTTGTGGTCTGCTGAGCAGTTCCTTGAGAGTGCTTATACTTAGTCCCATTATGACATCCTTTCATGCAAAGATTAACAGGGAGGAGCAATGCTGCTGTTGTTACTATCACAATTATAGCCTTATATTGGCAGCTGCAATAGCAGGTAGGGTACCACTCACAGTTGACCAAGCTCTGTTTTTTGCTGGGTGCCACAAGTTTAAGCCTGATGTGCGTGGCAAGTTTACACGTTTTTCTTGCATCTATGATTGCACATTGAACCGGTTGTCAAGTGCTGCATAATGACTAACTCACCTAAAAGCATTTCTGGAACTTGCACACAGCTATTATAATGATGAGGAGGAGGAGGAGGAATTCAAAGAACACATCTCAAAATGCCTACATAGTTCCTTGTTCTTTTCAGCCCACAGCACACTGTGATAATCCAATGAGACTTGGACTAGGTCTTGTGCCAGCTGCTACATCTTTGTGCTTCTGCCTGGTTGCCCTGCAGCAGTGCTAGTTGCAGCTTTTACATCTAGTATTTGTCTTTCCTGGCCCACTTCTTGTCAAGGATGGCAGCAGAGGTAGTGAACAACTAGTTTTTGTGTTCCATAAAAAGCAAACACAAAAATTCTCTCTGAACTGATTATAGTTACAAAAAGAAATGGGGATGAGCTAAGAGCCCTGTTTCCCCCTCTTTATTGATCATTTGAAGCCTTTGAGTCACACGGCAGGAACAAACTCATAGTGACTTTTTACAGTGAGGAGCCAGGCTCTCTTCACAGCTTGCTGAGTGACAGCAATGCTAATACAGCCGCTACTGGGCTAGAATTTCAGTATTCTCATAGTATACTGTGAACTCCAGGCCCTTGTAGGTTTTATTTTACCTCATGTTCTGAAATATTTCCAAAAATGGCTTATAACATTGTGGGGAGGATTAACTTTCAGACACCTGACGTCCACTTTTTCAGAAGTTGTGAACATTCACTTTGCTCATTCAAATCAGTGGCCAGTGGGGGGACGTTTCTTCTGGGAATCAGGCTACTAGCTCAGGTGCCTTAGTTTGTATATAGGTGCCTAACATTGGGCAATCACATTTGAAAATTTCGGGTTAGATATCTAAAGTCGGTTTCCAAAAAAAATGGAGGCAGCCTAAATTTAGAGGCCACTTTTGAAAATATGAATCGATGTCAGATATCCAGAGTCAAATGCTCCCAAACTGCAAGGAAATGTTGATCTCTATCTTGTTTTAAATTTTGTAGCTAGACCTTAGCCCAATATTGGACAAATCAAAACCCAGGATCCCACAGTGCAGGTTTTTTGTTGTTCATCCTATTGACTGGAATGCTTGTGGAACTTCATAATTTTCATCTAACCCCAAACTCCAGGACTGTGTGCACTGATGTGCTTCAGGTTTTTTTTACGAATTTAGTCTGTCTGGTTCTCTTGCACCTGTTTATAACATTCATTATTGAAAGCAACTTGACATACTTTCCATCAACATTTGTTATATAACATCATATGAAAGTTATCAAATAACTTTCATATGCTTTTTTTATCATTGAGCTCACAATTAGAGTAAAATATGTTGGCCCAATTTTCACAACATGATATATGTGAAGCCACTTTACCACAGGACTCAAGAGTAGGGTTGGGGTTTTTTTTGTGTGTTCTGTCTTGACAGGACCGATGTCTTTATTACATTCATGTCATCTGTAGAATCCAGAAATTTTCTAAGTCAGTCCTGAGTGCTGTAGCAACCCCCAATTTTTCAGAACTGCCTGAGAACCAAATAGTCAGTTCTAATTATGATGTTGTATAAATTAGAAGCTGGAATGAAAAGAGGAGACTCTGAACATGCTATCTGTGTGTAACGGGGGAGAAATGATGTAATTCCTTTTAAAAATAAAAATCCTGGATTTCCTACTCCCCATATTTTTGAGATTTATGAAATATTGATAGCTGCAACCCTCCATCCTTCAGCTCTTCTCTCCTTGTCATTGCAAACATATACATGCACATACGCCATGGACGTCAGCAGTTTAATTACTAATGATGACGCAAAAATATTTAAGGAATGTTTGACACAACAAGGATGAAAGATTTCAGCTCTCAAATGCTTCTAGTTTCTGGAAAAAGGAAAGAAACAGGCAGCGGGGATTAAAAGAACACAACTAGATAGACTGATGGAAAGCAAACACATTACTGCTGTTTGAATGAGTGGATTCCCCTCCCAGAACGTTCATGACAGGTACATCACTTATTCTCACAGGCTCTGGCAAGCTGAGAAGGAGACACTCTTCTGAAAAGGAGTTACAGTGTGTTCTCGGTGAATGAGAAGATGAACTACTAGGGGCTTTTTGTATCTATCTTTACTCCTACCCCTTCAGCTCCTCTTGTCTCGTTCTCTGGCGGTATTGACTTACATGACATTCAGAAAGAAAGCAGAGAAAAGACAACTTTCTTTTAAAGTGTCAAGCTTAGAAAGGATATGCAGCAGCTTGCTGAATACATCTGTTTTGCAATATATGTACAATGTTAAAGATGCAAGCATTAAAGGAGAGTCAAAGGTTTGGGGTCCTTTAAACACAGATTCTTTTTTCCAGGTCATGTTTTGGGAAAATGAGGAGATGTGGCATTCTAGCAGGAATCCCAACCCAGAGGAATTTTAGCTGACTCAACAGACATTCCACAAAGGTATGAGAAAGCATACACTACAGGTAGAGCTCCAGTACTCTTTGAAATGGGTATATAGTATGCAGTGTATTCATGCCAGTTCACCTCTACTGCTCGGGTGAAGAAAGGTAAGGCCAAGATGCATCTCTTATACTGTACCCATGTTTGGGGTTAATACCACCACCCATGCTATCAAGAGCGGAGCTTTCATTTCTCTTTCCAGCTATTATTATGGCTGGTCCCTGGCCATGGGCATGAGCGAAAGGTTCCTTGTCCCCCCCTCTCCTTTCCCTTGGCCACTCTCTCAGGGCTAACTGCAATCTTGATTTAAGACGGTTAGAGGTCATGGGCATTTCACTGCCTTGACCTACATTTTGCCTTTGTTTAACTGCTGCCATGTGTTTGGCTTTTTGAATGCATAATTTGCAGAAGCACAACACCTAAAAGTGTATTTCTGACAATGACATGAAAGCACTGGGGGAAATGATTAGCTCCTGGCAACAGAGGAGCTGTTTTATTGCTACGGGTAATCTGAGAAGAGTTGTTAGCACAAAGGGGGCCAGAGGTGCTGTTTCAGGTTTGTTCTATTCCTTCTGTGGGGCAATTATGTGTTTTGCTTTTGAATAAAGCTGTAATGATTGCTGAACACTGAATGATTACACAAGTGCTAATGTGGCAAAGTGTCCTGTGGAACCTTATAGACTCACAGACGTATTTGCCACTTTTGCAGATCCAGACTAACACGGCTACCACTCTGATACTTGACAAGTGCTAATATTATTTCCAGAAATGCCAATTTGCAGGGAAAATGCCACAGTACAACATATACAGTAAGTAAGTGGGTGTTTGGAGCTGGGGGAAAGGGGAAGCGCAATATGTATGTTTTACTCCATCACCGGCTAATACCTCTTGACTGATGCTATCTCTTTATGAAATTCTGAATCCTCAGAAAGTGTGCTAAAAAAACATACAATCTATTGAGAAATATAGCTGGCAATATCCACAAACACTGAAGCATCTGGCTCAAAGGCAGCGTGGATATTTATACATCTACCTGAAGGGCAATGCTATATCACTAAACCCAGTTGATTATTATTTCTGGAAGCAAAGTATTTAGGAGGCTGCTCTTCTGGAGGTGGTTAAAGTTCCAGAAACAGAGGGTGAAACCTGGCCCCATGGAAGATAATGGCAAAACTCACATTCACTTCAGAGGAGCCAGGATTTCACCCAGAAAAGGTAATTACCTGAGTGATAGTTGTCCAAGGCCTGAGTCACCATTGCTGTCCCCTCTCTGTAGCCGTTTATACCAGTCCAAAGTGAATGCAAAGTGTGTTAGTTTCTCCCATACTGATTGGATAGCATTTTACATCTAATTTGCTCTGGGGTAAATAACTACAAAAGAGGCAAAGTGATGGTGAATCAGGCCTGTTATTTTAAAAATCAGTGTTACTGTGTGGCATGTTCTTGAATTAAAATAGTTATCTAGTTCTTTATTTAAGTGTAGTAGAGAGGGCAAATTCATTGTAGTAACACTGCACTGGAGTAATATTGTTAACCTAGTAATCAATTTAGTATGGGATAGAAAAATATCACAGCTATTAGAATCTGATGAATGACAACAGCACTTATTAAATGCTTATGTGGCATTGTTGGATCATATTAAAGAAGTTCTGTATTAAAATCACAAATGAGTTTGATTCCCCATAGTTTAAATTCCAGGGTATTACTAATTACTAATCTCTTGGGTTTTGGTACTGTTTCTCTCCCTCTATGTGTGAAACTTGCAAGCTGCTAATCATGTTAGTACATTCTAAGACAGAGTCTGTTCTCAAAGCAATTCTTTGTAACAGCAACTATTCACACAGAAGAGACTCAAAGCAATACTCTGTAACAACAGAAACAGCACCCAGAGACTCCCCGCCCTTTTGTTGTATTCATCTCGCTTTGTTAACAATTGTGATTAAAATAGAGATAGAGGATGTATGTGGATGGATACTTGGTGTGGATAATAACTGAATGATCAGGGAGGTGCCAGCCTAAGAATCCAGTGTCCATCGGCTGAAGAAGGCGTCAAGTGGAAATAACCAGAGGATCCCTGGAGGGCAGATTGGAATCCACCCAACAGCGTCAAGAATGGGAGAACCAAATAACAAGATAACATCTGGCAGCACGGAGCCGTCAGGAATGTGCCATCTGCTGATTGATTCCGCAACAGTATGATGAAGCAATTCCCATAGACTGGCACAGGAAGAAATTCCTAAAAAAATGGATTCTAGAAAGCGAGAACTTTGGGGTCTGATTCTGCAAACCAACTTCCAGGAGCATCAGATGTGCATCAGACAAGGCCCTGCTCCCTCCTCATGTCCAGGCCACCTGGCCAGTGGCTTGGCATGAGCAACTCTAAGGCTGGTAACTATGATGACAACCTTGCAGAACCTGTGTGTGTGTGTGTGTGTGTGTGTGTGTGTGAATAAATATGAAATTGAATGGAATGTTATAGCTATAACTAATTGCTTACTATGATTCTTTCTGTATTCACAATAAATGTGGCATTTTGCCTTTTCCCCTTTAATAAGATCCAGCTGGTTTTTATTTTATTGGTGTAACAGTATAGATTGGGAGGCCTTGCTATAATCATGATTAAAGAGACTTCACAGTGAATTGTTTTACTCTAATGAGAAAGCAGATTATACAGGCTTTGGTATCGAAATACTATTTGATTACTTCTATTGCAATGACAAAATTACTCACATTTACAAAGTCCTATTATTTTAATGAAGTTTATTAAGCTTTCTTTTGTTCTTTTTAACTGTTAAAAAACACCGTGACTGAACTAGTCAAAACCATTGGCCTAGTAGCAAATCTAATTGGATAAATTCATGGTTTACTAATTGCATATTTACTCTACCATGTTCTCGCATATTAGATGAGTTGTAAATTCTTGATTTGCATTCTTCACATCAGACATTAGGATTTTTATCTGTGCATAAATGAAGAACTACAGCAGGCTGCAGACAAGGCTGCAAGCACCCCTCCATAGTTTTGTTGCTGTCTCTTAAATTAACTCATTAGGTAGCCAGAAATTATGCACTGACAAATAATTACCACCTCATTTCTCTGCCCCTCAAAACATGTGGTGTAAAGAGAAACTCTTATATCTGCCCTTTGCTTCCTTGTTGATGTTCTAGGCTACACCACATATACTAGTCTCTGCCTAACTGTATCCTGAACCATGGCATGAGTCCTACATTGAAAACAAATGGGAGACTCGCTCCAGTGTAACCTTACAAGTATTCTTACCAGTATTTAACACTTTTAAAAGGGTGGACAGAGCTTTTAGGCTGAGCCCTAAGTAAGGAGAGGTTGTATAACTCCTCATATCCGATACCAGAGTTCAGGGATCTACATGGCTTTAGGTATTAAATGTTTGTAGATGTCATCATTTACCCTATTTCAGTGCCTCCAGGAGCCAGATATAGGCCCCTATATCAGGTCCTTTCATGTTATTTCATTTCATAGATGGCAGAATACCAGTATTATGGTGCCTCTGAGGCAAAACAGGCCAGGACAATATTAATATAAATGAACAGAAATAAACAAAGAAAACATGTACTTAGAAATACCAACACCTGATCCTGCCCCTACAGACACCCTTACAGCTGTTATGGAGGTTTTACTATAAGAAGCAATTGGCGAACTAGTCCTTAAGTCCACCCAGCTGTGATTTTATGGACCCTGTGGAGAAAGGCTAAAGTAGCCTTCGGTCCCATTGGAAGGAGTTCATTCATCTCAGATACCCCGTTGTGGGTAGTTACGGGCATAGCAGGATCCCCTCCTCTCCTTTAGAACCCCCTGCCAATGGCCCCTTGAGCCCTGCAGTGGTCTGGATCCTCTTGCGACTCATCATGCCAGCCAGGTCACATTTTATGTCTACCCCTTTTGGGATAATAATGTCGTTTCCTGATCCCTCTAGCCAGGCTGTTTCTACCATTTTGCCCCTTTCTGGGAAAATGGTTAAAACACCTTACAAATCTTTAATCTGTTTCACTCACTAACTTGGCCCCAGCCCATCCTTCAGGGACCAGGTGTCTGGTATTTTTTTGTCACTTTTTTCTCATCCTGACCCTTATCTCACAGCTTAAATCCCTTTTGTCTTTTCCCAAAGTCCAGATTTCCTAGCCTGTAACCCAAGGTTTATTTTTCCCCTGGGCCTCTTCTGCCCTGAAACCCTACTCTTATAGTAGTCACCCAACCCTCCACAGTTGGGTCACATCCCAGACTGCTCCTGGCCCCTCATCCAGATGCGACTGAATGTAGTAATTGAGTCTGCCAGCTTCTTTTAATCCCTCTAATGGCGGTGTGGGGTTTACCTGCCATCATACCCATTAAAATGGCAAGAGTTTTTCTAGCTTGTCTTTCTTGTAAATATTGTATCTACAGACAACTGACTTTTTTTAAACCTAATGAGTTTGGCTTTATTGATGTTAAATAATTTAGGATACAATTTTTTCTTTTTGTAGAAAAATAAGTGATGAGAATGTGTTAATCTGTGTGACTACCACAGAAACACCCATTATATATATTTATAGAAAGTTTCCCCAGTCCCCCAGGAATTTTAAATCCAATACTTCTCTCCTGAACCCCTCCGCTTTGTTCACTAGACTAACTGGGATTCTTTATTCAAGGAAAACCACAAACTTCTACCCCTATACCTTACACAGTTATACAGTTTTATTTAATAGCTACAAGAATTGACATATCAGATAATTATTCAAATCTATTCCCATTGTATTCCTATTCTTCTATTTTTTCCCATATCAAATTGTTTGTTACAGACCTGCAAACCTAGATAACAATTTACACAACCTATTTGGTGTCTTCTATACTCTTTCCTAAATTGAGCCCTGATCCTGAAAAGCACATAAGCATGTGTGTAATTAAGCACATTGGTAATCACATTAGTTTCAGTGTAACTATTTAAGTGCCTGAAGTTATACATGTTCTTCAGTACTTTGCTGAATCATGCATGGCCTTCTTGCCTCACAACTAGGAATAATTGAAGATTTGTTAAAGTTTTCAGTTATTCATTCATTCTGAAAAAGCAATTAGACCCACTCTACCCCTATTGCTAAAACCATAATCCATAAGCTAGTCATCACTTCCTCTTCTGATTCCCAAACCATCCTGTCAAATATGTTAATTTTAATGAAAATACCCTCCTCATATACCACCCTGAGCACCCTCCTCTGATATGTGCAATGGTGTCTGATCACTTTCTGCATCCAATTCACCCTGCTCATTTTTACTTCCAAGGCTGTGTCCCAATTACAGCTCCTCTTTCCATACATTCCAACTTCTACCCTATGATCTGTCAACCCAGTACACCTTGACACTGTCTTTAGCCCCTTCTCTGAACCAGAACCTTCCTCTTATTCCTGGAATATCTTTCCTGACCCTTGATAGCCTGCTGCCCTGTCTGCCTCTTCAGTCAAGTCCCTCCTCAGGATTCATTTCATTCAGTTAGCCTGCCACTGTTGTAAATTAAACCAAATACATCTCCACTATGTTTCACCAATATCATTGCAATCCACCCATATTTTTATACTGAACCTGGAAATAATTATATTTCAGTAAAAGCAATCTATTCAACAAAGGAAGGTTTACTTTTATTTTAATATGACTTCAGGTTTCCCCAGGTTGCATTGCTATAATCAAGTGAAGATCTTTTGGGAAAGAGACAATTCCTTTCTTTAGTATTTTATAAATCAATTTAATTATAAATATTCCCAGCGGTTAGTTAATGATGGTAAAACAGTGTTCAGGGAGTATTTATAATCTGGTACAATTTGTACTGTTCTTATACTCTGCTGCTTTTTTACATGTCGTAACACTTATCTTTTAAACAGTCATATAGTTGAAATCCAGCTTTATCTTTAGAAAGGCAGGTTAATATGGTAAGAAGGGCAGGCCGTGTTGTCCCTTGGACTGGGCTCTGAACTGGAAGTCAGGAGACATAGATTCTAGTCAGTCTTAAGGGCAGGGACTGTCATTTTCTATAAGTTTGTATACTCATAGGACAATGGGGCCTTGGCCAGATTGGTCTCTAGGAACTATCATAATATAAATATTAGATCTGTTCCAAGGATGGAAGTTTTGTTTCATGAATGATTTTGAGATTTCAAAATTTGGCTTATTTCCAATTTGGAACTAAACCTGAATATTTCAAAATTCTCTACAGAGGAAAATTATTTTTAAAAAACAAACCATTTAGGATTGATCAAAATGTTTCAGTTGGATTTTGACTTTTTACAATTCTATATTACACTATAAAATGAAATACAAAATAAAAAATTTTATAAGTAGTTCCAAAACTCAGAATGTTTTGTTATGTAAACATTGGACTGGGAGGACATTTTGATATTGTCAGAACTGTTTTGTTTTGTGTTTTCCCCCTCTTACTCTTTCTTGGAAACAATTTTTTTATTAAATCCCCACAAATTTCACAAAGCATTTCCATTTAATGGAACTGCATTTGACTTGAATGGAACCAAACTCTGAATGGAAAATGGTTCCACGAAAGCTTTTTCAATCAGCTTTAATAACACTCCTAGCTCTGCCACTGTCCTGCTGTGTATCCTGAGACAAGTCACTTATCTAGGCTTCAGTTCCCCACCTGAGATATGGGGATGGCAGATAAAGATGGTGAAAAAATAACTTTTTGTAAACAAAAATGCTTTCTGTTTTGGGGAACAGAGAACTGAAAATTACTGATTTTTTTATTCAGTTTTCAGGTTTTTGATGAAAGCAAACAATTTCCATGGAAATTTTCATATATTCCTTCAAAAACTTTTCTGACTAATTTCAGCCAGTGCTAAAAGATGCTTATCTTTCATAAAACACTTTGAGATCTAGTGATGAAAAACATTTTAAAAGAGTTAATTATTATTCTTGTTTAAAGAAATTCTCTGATCTTTGTGGTAAGTCAAACAATTTTTTGGCTAGTTTATTGTACTATTTTGTTGAATAATTGTTTCGGTGAATAATTTGTGGTCTCTCTTTTTCTGATTTTTTTAAACAATTACCATTGGACTACATAGCGGCATGATGTTCATCTTTTTATGTCATTTGTCCTTGCGGTTGAATACAAAGCCCAAAACATTTGGAAAAAGTGAATCCTCTTGTATTAGTTTGTGATCAATCCAACTTTTTATCATAAAGACTGACTCACAGATGAAGAGGATCTTTAGTGACTCTTTTTCTGATCCAGAAAGTATCATTTTTTTTACTACTCTTCAGACAGTCAGTAAAATTTTAGAAATATCAGGCCTCTGATAAGAAAGAAAAGACATTAGCTGTATATTATTTTCAGCATGGATGTATACATGCTAGGTAGATAATATCAATCTTCCTTATTTTTCTCTTAGAAATTTGGACATGATAGATTAAATTAAGACCTCCCCATGCTGAGATACTTTTAATTACACTAATTAAAGTAAAACTTTAATGTGTCTGTGAGCTAAGTTAATTATGCATTCTCAAACTGAATGTCACGCACATGTAACTGTTTTGTACTGATCTTGTCCAAACATATTTTTTATGTTAAAGTATTGCACTAAAAAGAGAGCTTCATTTCTGCTTTTGACTGTATAGTGTAATCCAGTCAAGAGTACGGGAATATGTATGTACAGGTCTCTTTTAATGAATAAAAAAAGAATTTTAAGGAGATTAAAGTTGTCATATAAACCATAACTGAAATTGGAATTGGGATTTAGTCATGAAGGTAATGGTCAGAATATTTTACAAAATACTAGAGAACGCAGTCTTTCAATATCTAGGGGTCTATCAGTCACAGAGCTTATACATACGTAAAATAGGAGTAGCTCCACTGAAGCCAATGGATTTAACCTGGTATGAACCCAGAGTGAGATAAGAAATAAATGAGATTAGAATCAAGATTTTTCTACCTTACTTATCTCAAACTAAAGGCTAGATTTTGGCCGTGTGTGCGCGAGGCATAACACTGCAGTGGGATGTTCTTCAAAGGAAGCCACTTCTCCAAATAGGGTCTGATTCTGCTCCAGTATAATTCAGTGGCAAAACTCCCAGCCCTTCCTATGCACCTGTCCAGCCACAGAGGTGAAAGTTTATTGCGCTCTGTAAAGGCCATACTCCTGCCAAAGACAACCCAAGAGCTTTGAGAGGCAGGATGCCTCCATTGCTCCCCCTTTAGTGGTGTGATTCTGTCCCACTGCTTGCTAAACATTGTGAGCTAAATGTCACACTCTAGCTTATATGAAGAAATATTATATTGAAGAATATTGATCAGATTCAGATCTCAGTTACTCCAGTCTGTAAATCTTATTTTAACTTCACCCCGGTCAATGGAAATAAATTCAATTTACACAGGTATAAGCAAAAACAGAACCTGGCTTTATGTATCTTTTGTTTGAGGAATATAATCCCTTTATACATATAGTGTGTTGCAATATATCTCCGTAAGTTTAAGTTTAAAAGTTAATAAATACAAACAAAAAAAAAGAATTCTTCACAATAGGTTCCCAGAGGCACAGAATTTGAAAGCTAATATTTATCCCTTAATGTAGAGACACAAACATTGAATATGTTCATTTAGAAACCATAGCTTCTATTAACATTAATTACATTTTCTCCCTCGGTGATTTTCAAATTAAGGGGGCTTCAAATTCAAATAAGAGATGGCTTATAGTAAGTCTAATAATTTTCTATTGCATAAGTGCATAGTTAATGAACAGAGGTGGCTTCTAAATTAAGAAGATATATTGATATGTTAATATGACTTTTTTGTTCCTTTGGGAGGTATGGCTACTTGGATTATTAGTTCTTATTTTGGTTGCTTATTGACTCTTCATTCTGTTTGCTCTCTGAACAAATGCAGTAAATTAAAAATATAGACTGCCTTGACAAATAGAATGAAATACTAACAGCTGGGCTCTAATAACCTTCCTCAGAAACTTTAGCTCTCTTATCCACATCACAAGATTAGATTTATATTTTAATACCACTGGGGTTGTGTGAAATGTTTTGCAGGGCTCAAGGCTGGAGCATATCAGGGTTTGTTTGGTTTTTTTACTTGAAAATGTTTTGCACTCAGTTGTTTGGTCATTGCCTTAATAAGAAGTTTCAAAAAAAAAAAATCTGGGATCACCGTGACCTCAGCAGTATGGTCTATGGAACCTGTGATTTTCAGACAACTTAATGGTGATTATGATATGAAAACTGAGGCACAGGGAGATTACACCCAACATCTTCAGAACTGAGTGTCTATATTTAAATTATTAAAAGGCATAAATGCTGATTTAAGTAAGATGTCTTTCAAATCGTTTAAGAAGAATTTTCACTTGATTCATCATGATCAGAATTTCTTAGTCTGCTCATCAAATCACATTACAGGGGCACTTTTATAACACCTCAACTGCTAGAAGAGGGCCTCATTTTCCCTGATTGAACTAACCTCATTATCCCTAGCCTGATTCCTGCTTGCATATTTATACCTGCCTCTGGAAATTTCCACTACATGCATCCGACGAAGTGGGTATTCACCCACGAAAGCTTATGCTCCAATACGTCTGTTAGTCTATAAGGTGCCACAGGACCCTTTGCCGCTTTTACAGATCCAGACTAACATGGCTACCCCTCTGATACTTTATAATTGTTATTATTCCTCTTTCTATTTTATTTTATTTTTAATTAATGAAAAACCTACTGGGTTTAGCACTATGAAATGCCTGCTTATTACTGCTTTATTTTTCCTATAAAGAGAGCCAAGTGTTGAGGACATTTAAGTTTGACTGTGTTTGGAAAAGAATATTCTTTAGAACACCTTGTTCATTCAATTTATGGGTTCTTTCCTGAAGAAAGAACCGACAGTCTCAAAAAGGGTTTCCAGCAGAGGGACAAGAGTTGCAGTTTGAATCTTGCAGTTTGAAAGGAAAAAACTGAAGTGAAAAATTCTGAAAGCTCCCAGAACCTCAGCGTCTCCAAACCATTAGGGTTTCATATTAATTTAACATTAAAAATGAGAATAGAAACAAATATAAAAATATGCTATGCCAAATTGTTTAAAAAGCTCCTGAACTGAATGCACAAAATATGCAGCTGCATGCATAGCTTCCTATTTATGCTCAGTCAGATATTTTGCATGTTTGATTTTGGTGTCCTTTTTAGAAAATACAGTCCTAAAGATTTTTTTCAAGTTGGTATTATTCTGCCAGGAAGTACTGTTCTTGAGGAAAGATTCTACTTGCACCAAGACTGTAATTATGGCATTCAAGTTATATCACGTTTCAGGACCCAATCCTGCAAGCATTTCTGCACATGATTAACTTTACACTTGTGATTAATCTTACTGAGTTCATTGATGTAATTGGCACTGGAGCACATGCAGAAAGTTAAGCGAATGCTTAACAGTTTTCTTGAACTGAGGCCTTTCTGTTTACATATTCTTGTGTTCAGCTCTGATGCAGAATATGTATTTGTATGTATTTTATAAAAGCAGCTGTGAATATATTCATTAGCAAATCAGTTTATTTTTTAATATATCCAATGATTCATACTGAGTATCTTAGCTCAGAAAACAGGCCTTTTCTGAGAATGGGAGAACAATATCTTTAGAAAGGTATAAACCTGTTGCCACAGATGCCAGAATAAAATTGTCTATATTTATTTATTTATTCAGCTGGTCACATATGATCAATAGACTAACTCAAAAAATTGCCTCTGTTGTAATTGTTGGGTACTGTGAAATCACAACCCACCAGCTTGGATTTCTTTAACCAAGCAATTAAATTTTATATAAACAAAGAAAGGTTTATAAGAGGTGATACAAGATGAAAGCAAATAATCTAAACACTTTACAAGACAGTACATTTCTCAGTAGCAGCTCAAAGCTGCTCTTCACATCTATTAGCCCAATCATGAGAGGCTGGAGCAGGTGCAACTCCTATTGAAGTCAGTGGTTATGAACCATCTGGGGTCCAATTCCCTTCTCACAACAGCTGTACATCAGTGTGATTCCATTGACTTCAGTGAAGTTTCTCCCAGTGCAATGGTTAAGCCTGGGAGTAGCCCTATTGAAGTCTGTGGATTTAAGTGTTTGCCAGAATTGAGGCCTACAGTACAGAAGCTAAGGTAATAATATTCACTGTTACAATATTTTATTCTTTAGAAAAAAAAGCAAGAAGACGGTGTGTTGGAAGAGATAAAAAATTTCATGTTTCAGGGTTTAAGCCAATCTTTAACTATTAGATTACCTCACAACTGCCTACTGCAAAATTTCTTGCACCTCCTTCCCAGCCAGCTGGTTCTGACCGTAGTTGGAGACAGGATACTAGATTACATGGACCTTGGGTCTTATCCACTCTGGTAACTGTTATGTTCCTGAGGCTGTAATTGTACAAATAAAGACCAAGCGTCAGCTAGTCTAGCTCCTGAACACAGAAACACTCTGGGTTCAGTACCTCAGGTTATGACGGAAAACAGGTCCTACCAACTTTGGAGACAGAACAGGAGAAGGCTTGTGATTTTGAACATAGTACCCACACGTCTAGCTCAGCTGTACTGGAAATGTGATTTAAAGTAGCCCTTTGTTGCCAGAACACCGCAGATTGAACGGGAAGCTGTGTGTGTTTACAACAGGCAGTCCCCCAAATTAAACCACGTTGTTTTTTTGAGTTTTGACTCAACTACTTGCTTTCATGTGCAAAGCTTCATAACTTGGCTGTTTCATCATCTAGGCACACAGATTATTATTATGTTATATACAGGGCCAAGCTGTACACAAGCAGTAATAACAATTTTTAAAGTGTAGATTTAAATGTTTAAACTGAGTGCACTAATAGCTTCCTGGGGTTCAAATGTTAAGGAAGCACAGTAGCCACTGTTGGGAAAGAGATTAAAGTCTGTTTTCACTCTGAAAAATTAGTGTTAAAATGACAGTGTGTATACCTCAACTGCACCTGAATTACACCTGTATTCTATCCAAGTGGAACACTCTTTTCAAGTGCGAGTGCAGTACAATGTTTGCGGAGAATATTGATGGGTGCTTCATGGAATCTGTGTGATTCATACTAACCTAGGGCAACTTTATTTTGCACACGGCCTGTCAGGGTAATCCACTGGTGCACCGCGAGACAGTTTGTTTACATTGACCATCCGCAGGCACAGCCACCCGCAGCTCCTAGTGGCCGCAGTTCGCCATTCCCAGCCAATGGGAGCTACAGGAAGTGGCGCGGGCCGCAGGACAGTCAATGTAAACAAACTGTCTTGCGGCCCACCAACAGATTACCCTGTCTCACTCCAATGACATCTCATAGGTGCATATATCAGCCTTAGGCCTGCCTATGCCATCAAATGCCAGCATTCTGACTTGTAATTTACCGTTAAACAAGGACTGAATTGGACCCTGAAAAGTAGATTATGCTATTAAGTAAAAATTCTGAATAGGGTGTGCTTCAGGGGAAAAGGGAAAAATTTGTACCATCCATTAGCAGGATGCATTGACTAGTGTGTGTGTTCGGGGGAGGAGGGGAGATAAAGCCAGAGGGAGGGATAGCTCAGTGGTTTGAGCATTGGCCTGCAAAACCCAGGGTTGTGAGTCCAATCCCTGAAGGGGCCATTTAGAGATCTGTGGCAAAAATTGGGGATTGGTTCTGCTTTGAACAGGGGGTTGGTCTAGATGACCTCTTGAGGTCCCTTCTAACCCTGATATTCTATGAGAGCCCCAGCTCCTTCCTGGCCCCTTGGGATAATCTGTTCCCCTGAGGACACACACACAGGAAGCAGTCTTTATATTCCATCAGTCACAGGAATTGCAATGCCAGTGAGAGAAAATTGCAGTCATGCCCTTTGTCTTTAAGGATGGAATTTTCAAAATGTCTAAGTGATATAGGAGTACACATCCCAATGACGTTCAAAATCCCACATTAAGTGCTCCTCTGTGCATGTGGTTACCCATCCCTAATATAGACATCCACAAAATTTGCAAAAAAGTGTTCAATAGTTATTACAAAAGAAAGCAACCATCCTTAAAGCCATTATACTTAAAGGCCCACAGATTTGTTGAAAAGATATTAGCATATAAGGTGTCTGAATATCATTCAGTTTCATAGTCTCACAAGAGAACTGGCAGAAGCAATCTTTATATTTGTAAATTTGTCTTTGTATTTGGCATTAAAAACCAAATTTGTCATATGATTTAATACCCTATTCGTGTGCACAAATCTCTCCTTTGCATGCTGAAGTTTAGACTTCCATTGAAAGTTTGACCTAATAGGTCTTTTTTATCACTACTTTTCTAATGATCACTACTGATCACTACCCAGCTCACTACTTTTCTAGCACTGATTTGTGGCGATGCATGCAGGGCCTGAGCAGAGAGATGTTTCCTGTTTTGTTATTAAACAAATAGAGGAATGTACAATTATGTAAAAATGTATATGAGTCTTAAATAGCTTAGGTGAGGTGGGGATTAGAGCTGTCTGAATAATTTCTAATTCTTTTTTTTTTTAAATAAAAGTAATCTCTTTTTGAGTTTGCAAGTTGTCCAGCAGCAGATTTTTCCAGTTCTCAAATTTATTTGCTAGTCACAATTAGTCAAATAATCTGTGAATACTTCATTTCTACTCAGTCATAGTTTCATAATTTCATAGATTCCAAGGCCAGAAGGGACCACTGTGATCATTTAGTCTGACCTCCTGCATATATCAAGAACATCTCAATGTCAGTATTCACAATTCCACACTTGAGATGTGTAGATCCGACACATGGTCATATGTTGTGTTTCTGTTTCCTGACTGGATGAGCGTAATCTGTGAATAAGGCTTCTGATGAAAACACGTGTAATTATTAAGTGAAAATTCACTCTACATGAATATTCTCCAGTATCCACTTAACATTTTCTAAAAAGAAAAGGAGTACTTGTGGCACCTTAGAGACTAACAAATTTATTTGAGCATGAGCTTTTGTGAGCTACAGCTCACTTCATCGGATGCATTCGGTGGAAAATACAGTGGGGAGATTTATGTACATAGAGAACATGAAACAATGGGTGTTACCATACACACTGTAATGAGAGTGATCACTTAAGGTGAGCTATTACCAGCAGGGGAGCAGGGGCGGAAAAAACCTTTTGTAGTGATAATCAAGGTGGGCTATTTCCAGCAGTTGACAAGCAGTTGACACACTGTCTGAGGAACAGTGGGGAGTGGGGAGGGGGAATAAACATGGAGAAATACTTTTACTTTGTGTAATGACCCATCCACTCCCAGTCTCTATTCAAGCCTAAGTTAATTGTATCCAGTTTGCAAATTAATTCCAATTCAGCAGTCTCTCCTGGGAGTCTGTTTTTGAATTTTTTTTTGAAGAATTGCAACTTTTAGGTCTGTAATCGAGTGACCAGAGAGATTGAAGTGTTCTCCAACTGGTTTTTGAATGTTATAATTCTTGACGTCTGATTTGTGTCCATTTATTCTTTTACCACACACCACACAACAGAACCACTAACCCAGGAACCTATCCTCGCAACAAAGCCCGTTGCCAACTGTGCCCACATATCTATTCAGGGGACACCATCATCGGGCCTAATCACATTAGCCACACTATCAGAGGCTCATTCACCTGCACATCTACCAATGTGATATATGCCATCATGTGCCAGCAATGCCCCTCTACCATGTACATTGGTCAAACTGGACAGTCTCTACGTAAAAGACTCTCCTGGTGATTGGGCTAACGTATTGCCTTGAGATAAAAGCTCTTTTAGGAGACAAAATTGAGAAGGTCTTTTATATTCAATGTCAATGTTTTGGGATGAGTTGTAGGAATCCTAGTAAAATCATGCCCAAAAGCATTTGTAACTTTGGGAACTGGTTGGAATAAAAATTGGTCTGTCTTCCTATTCATATCTATATTACATTACGCTCTCTCACCGATGTCTGACTTGTAGATGGAACACAGACAGCTCTTTATGGAAGGCCAGTTTGTGTGCTGCCTTTGATCTGGCTCCTCTGTCCAGCCTAAGGCAGCTGTACAACGGCAATCCTCATGATCCCTGCTCTCTAGTGTGTACATTGCTCTCTCCTGCTCCTCCCTAAGGAGCAAGTTGGGCAAAAGGGATTGGGCAGTCAGTAGGCCCCCATAGTGTGGGGCAGGGACTCTAAAAGGAGCATTCTACACCAACTATTGTGTACCTTGCTGCTCAAAGAGCAGCACCAGGAGTGATTATGGCTGCCTGAGGCTCAACTTCCCCAGTGCTCTACCTGGCAAAGAGCAGCTCTAAACCCTCAGGGCTTGTGGCTACATACTGTTTGCTAGCCTGCAGACACATGCATTTTAAAATTTATTTTGTCTCCTTTCCTTGTGCATTATATTAAGTGAAATAAAATGCTTTCTAAGCAATGGTTTTTATTCATCCTTCTCCTAAGGTCTAATTATAAGGCTTCCTTCTTTCTGTAGTCATGAAATACTATTGTGAAAAAAGAAAAGGAGTACTTGTGGCACCTTAGAGACTAACAAATTTATCTGAGCATAAGCTTTCGAAATCTCCCCACTGTATTTTCCACTGAATGCATCTGATGAAGTGAGCTGTAGCTCACGAAAGCTTATGCTCAAATAAATGTTAGTCTCTAAGGTGTCACAAGTACTCCTTTTCTTTTTGCAGATACAGACTAACACGGCTACTACTCTGAAACCTGGGCTATTATGAAATACAGTCCTGTCCTCCAGCTATTGTTAGCAACTTGCCACCATTATTCAACAGGACATTTCTAATACATAAAACAGTGAATAATAATAAGCTTTATCGTATCTCTGTCCTCTACTACGTAACTCCTCACTTAAAGTCGTCCCAGTTAACGTTGTTTCGCTGTTACGTTGCTAATCAATGAGGGAACATGCTTGTTTAAAGTTGTACAATGCTCCCTTATATGCTTTCTCCTTCAGGCAGCTCCCACCTGCCCTTGTCTGTTTCTCTCAGACAGCTTTGACTCACCAGGCCTATCTCCCTTCCTAGACCCAAAGGCCTTCACTTAAATCCACTTAAATGGGAGATAGCTAGTGAGTCACCGGTGCACTGGACCTTGCTTTCTCTTAAAGCAGCAAATCACCCTGTATAACTCTATATAGAGAGATAAGATATATATAGTTGCTAGAGAGCCAGTGGCCTCAATTAAAAAAAAATCCCCTTTATATGTATTAATCCTGTCTCTAAATCCAGGCTGAATCCTGTCTCTTCCAAAGGACACATGGCTCATAATGTTTTTGTAACTTCTGCCCTAGACAAGCCCCTCACATGCACCATCAGGGAGAGAGGGTAAATGCATGTGGGTCAGTGTACATACAGAATCAGGCATGCACTGAAAGTGAATTAACATAAATCCAGATTTTGACCCTAAGTGTTCTTCCTATAAACACAGAAGACCAAATATTATAGTCCTTCCTCAAACAAAACTACCAGGCAGTGGGAATTTCACCTTAGGGAGGCAGTCGTTGGTTTACTTTTGAAAACATGTGATAGCTTTAAGCACTATGCAGATTTATGGATGCATTTTAGTTAATTAGCTTGTTTAGTACCAATAATTTATCAGTTGCTTTATGATGCATTATTCACAATTTTATACATTTTAAGGTGATTTCTTTATCTACACTAACCAGATTAATGTTATGTTTGAATGGACACAGTTATCTGAGAAGTAATTGCATATTACTTGTTTATTCAGGTCATTAACCCTGTAAAGCTTTAACTCTGGAAAAATAAAACCCCAAATGAAAACTGTCTGGGCATGTTGGTTATTGTTGAAGAAAGGTTTGCATAAAGCAATGTTTCTAATAAAATAACTAAAGCATATCAAATCCTGTATTCAAAATATGGTTTAACTAGAAGCTGACAAACAGATCAATGTTCTCCTTAGTGAAACCCCTTCCAACTGGGAAACTGAATCAGTTACCATGCAGTAAGATTTTTCAAATGTGAAAAAATATTATTTTAATGTTTGTTTACAACATTCTACAACATAGTATCATAGCAATTTCTGTACCAGATCAGATGAGTGATCCATCTAGTACAGTATCCTGGCTTTGATAATGTCCAGATGCTTTGAAGAGAGGTTTAAAAAACAAAACAACAAAAACCACATCTAACTTCTCCAATTATGGGATAAATTGCTCATAGAAAAAAAAAATTTCTGAGCCCTTAAATTAGTGGTTGACTTACCTGAAGTCTGAAGGTTTATATCCATAATAATTTTTTGGTATAATCCTGTCTAATACAATCAGATGTTCTCATTAGCCATATAAGGACCCTATTTTCATTTACACTAAGACCAATTCAAACCGCTGCCACAGTAGTGCAAAGGGGCCTTTATATAAATGATAATCAGGTCCATAAATATAGCTAATGTTTTCTGAGTTCTACTAAACTCTTAGCCTAAGATGCCTTATATCAAAGAGTTCCATAAGTTAATTGTGTTATTTTTTAAAAATCCTGTATCAGTTTTGAATTTTTTACCTCTCATATTACTGAATGTTCCATTATTCTTATGAATGAGACTAAAGAGGAGTGTCTAATTTACTTTCTCAATTCCATTTATAATTTAATATACCTCTGTCATATCCGCTCATATCCATGTTCTCTAAAAAAATAAACAGCGCCAGTTTTAGAGTCTCTCTTTATAAAGAAGACTTTCCATATCGCTAATTCTGGTCACCCTGTTTCAAAAAGATATAGTAAAAAAGATTAAACATGATATATCATGTCATATCATGGATTTATATGGCATTATGGTATTTTCAGCAGTATTTTTATCCCATTCTTACATACATGCTTTATTGACCACAACTACAAACAAATCAAGTAAAATTTTTCATTGAGCTGTCCACGAGGATGTCCACGAGGATGTCCACGAGGAACTTTTTTCCTGAGCAGATAGTCAATATAGAACTCAAAAATATATGTGAGTATATATTATTTCTTCCAAATGCCATTTACCTTGCATGTAACAAAATTGAATTTCATCTTCAATCGTGTTGCCCATTTACTTAGCTTTCTTATATTCCAATGATCCTCATGGTCTTCTCAAGTTCTGACTACCCTAAGTAGTTCTAGGTCACCTGTGCATTTTGCCATCGCACTGGACACCCACAATTTTAGATGGATAATGAATATTATTTAAATAATATTAGTCCTAACATAAACCTTTGGGACCCCTCATTATTAACTAGAATTAGTCAGGAAAAGATACGTATATTTCATATACACACCATAAATACAAAATTGAAAAAAAATAAGTATTTCATTGTGACAGAAATTTTCCAAGACATTTTTTGTTTTTTCAATGAAAATTTGTTAATGATTTTTTAAAAAATGTTTCAAAACGGTACTTTTTTTTGTTTCAGTGAAGAGTCTGGGTACAAGCCCAAAATTTATGTTTGTTCAACAAAGGAAAAATTGCTTGGAGGGAAAACTGATAAAAAGGGACCTCATAGGGTCCTAGAGCTTGGGATCCAGCCTGAGCCTAAACATCTATACAGCAATTTTTCATTCCTGGAGCCTGAGTCAGCTGATCCGTTTTTCATCCCTGTGTATATACCTAAGGGTATGCAGTGTAAGCTCAGGATTCAAACTCTGGCTCAAGTCTAACCCCCCTTTCATCTACACTCAAATCACGCTAACCTAGCACTCAGACCCAGGGTTCCAGGATCCCAGAGGGGTGGAGGGTCCATGCCTGAGTCAAACTGGGATCCAGGATTCAAGCCCTATTGCTTTGCAGAGTAAATGCAGCCCTACTAGATTTGTGCTCTGTGAGTCTGCAAAAAGTATTCCACGGTCCCACTGATGGACTTTCTTTGTTCTCTGTACAGTCAAGTTTGGTAGACAGTCAAGTTTTCACACACTGCACCACAAAGAAAAGGCTAGAGCGGCCACATTTTGGGAGGGTGCTAGGAAGTTGGGTGGTTGGAATTGGGTACACATAATACAGTAAACACACTGGAACCCCAGGTTGGGACCAATGTTTAACAATTCCTCCCCTGGGGTTACAAATGCATGTTGATAATCAAGGCCCAGGTTAACAAACCCAGGGTCTTCTCACTCAAATTCTACTAACCCTGGGCTTCCATTGCAGTGTAGACATAACCCTTCTCCTCTCTTCTTGACTTTTCTGCAAAAGTAGCTTATCCCTTTAGGGATAACATTGACCATAAAAATGCTGAAATGAGGAAAGCAGAATGCTTCAAAAGAGATTTTTTGAAACCATGTTTCTCTGGGCGCACAGGTGGCAGTGCTCCTTCCCCTTCTTCCTCCATCATGCGATCTTCAGCCTGAGAACATTATACAAGAGTAGTGAAGGGCCCAGTGACTCATGCATGGGTTTCTTGCACAAGGGACTGGGCAACATACCCGGCACATGATTCTCCGACTATTTCTGAGCAAAGGATGGAATTTCTTGTTGCACTGGCAAAAAAAAAATGGAAATCAGGGTTATAGATTTGGAAACGTTTATTCTTCTGAGATCTAGAATGGCATCTTTGACACTTTGATGAAAGTAAGCAAATAATTGTTCTAAAATGGATGAACTGAACGGACAATGTAGCCAGAATGTGACTACAGAAACTACCACTTCTTATGGGTAAAATCCTGGTCCACTGAAGTTAATGGGAGTTTCATTTTACCATTACTATGTCATCCAAAACTCTTCTGCCTGTTGCATCTTGTCACTTTCTGGGGGAGGAACTTTTGTTTGTTTGTGTTTGTGAAGCACCTAGCACAATAGAATCCCAATCCTGAGTAAAGCCTCTAGCCACTACTGTTACACAAATAATTAGAGCTGGTCATTTTTATTTTATTTTTTTATAAAAAGTTGCAGGTGGGGTGCCAGAAAACAGACGTTTTTGTGAAAAATTGTTGACATTATCAACTTTTTTATTTCATTACTTTTTTTTTTACTATATAGTTAACTGAGATTTTTATCAAAAGCTTGATGTTTTTCATTTACTGAAAACCTGGCTTTCAGAGAAAAAAAAATGAATTCCAAAATTATAAAAACCGTAACCAAATTTCAATAATTATTTTGACAACCATTTCTATAAATATATTGATAAAAATATCACCAAAATATTAACCCTGTGAAACAAAAAAACCCTCAAATTTTCAATTATTTTTAATGAAATTCATTCATTTTTTCAGTCAGCATTCATGAAATAATGTTCACAGAAATGTCTCTTTTCCACTTTGATGACATTTTTTTCCTGTGATTGATATAATTATTATATTCTTTGCATGGAGGATCCTGGCTCTCCCATGCCTCACACTTTGTATCAAGAAATGGAGTTTGCACACATAAATTTGGACTTATGGGAATCTAAGCATTTTTGTCATATTAGTGTCCACTCCCCTTCTGGCTATCTATATTGTGCGGAGAGGTCAGATGCTGCAGCAGATTTGGGAGGATTCATGTCTGACAGCTCTTTCCCTTTTCTCCTAAGACTCATCATTATCCTGTTTAGGAGAAAAAAAAAACAAAATAAGAATTGAAACAAGAATGTGTTGAAAAGGCCTGGATCTATTCAAAGAAAAAGAGAACACAGTCTCATTAGTTAACATAACTGGCCCATGTAGCCCCTGCTGCAAAAATTAAAAATTCCCTAGTGCACATAAATGTAGACCTGTGAACTAGAAAACTTAGTTTGTTACTGTACTGAAAGAAGAGAAGCATTGCCACCTAAAACAAGAAACTTCACTACCTAAATAATAACAAGTTAATAGAAGTTTATGTAGGGAAAAAAAAAACACAGCACTTAGGAAGGCATAGAGTGTACTGATAACATTTACATAGAAGCTTT
The DNA here is from genome assembly GCF_965152275.1 of Natator depressus. Taxonomy (NCBI): domain Eukaryota; kingdom Metazoa; phylum Chordata; order Testudines; family Cheloniidae; genus Natator; species Natator depressus. Next base: position 100,084,702 of record NC_134235.1, on the reverse strand, counting down.
TATCCAGTGAGTACAAATTATATTTTATTTCACCCACCTGTTAAATACAGCTAGATCAAGGGCAAAACACAGCACCTGTTTAACAACATATAGCAACTTTTTAGGGATAGAAGAATACCACAGACAGTTAAAATTGCAAGAGAATTCTAGGTAGGCAGGTAGAAATTGACTAGGAAGCCAAAGTAAACAACCTCAAGCTATTGAAAGCAGTCTTGGCCTAAGTCTTATGTCTCCTCAGACCAGCCTGCCCAACATCAGGCCAGGACATTAGAATTTTTGCCAACTCTTGTAATTTGATTGCAAGTCTTGTAATATCTGGTGTTTTACTTAAATTTCTGGCTGCTGGAATCAAAAGATTGCAAAGGAATCTCAGCTTTCATTTTTAAAAAGTATATTTCTAGCCCTTCCTGATGTAGAGAAAAGCTTTGTTTCCATCCAGGTCCCCCAGCCGACCCATGGTTTGGACCTTACCATCCACCACCCTTGTAAGAGGGTTAAGGAGGGCTATGAGAATTGGTGGGGGGGGGAGAACTGGCTCCCTGCCATACCAATCATAGGACTCCCCAACCCCCTCCCCTTTTCTGTTCCATTATCCAGTACCTCCTTTTAAGTCCTTTACCAGGCCATTTATCTGGTCACTGGCTGGACCTGCACTGAACATTCGCCACAAGGAGGCACCAGCAATTTGCTTGGCTGCCTCCCCACCAACCCCACCAGGTTCCCAGACATCTCCAAATGGCCTCTTACCTAGCAGCCCTACCGGGGAGAAAGAACCCATTGTCCCATGTGTGATCATCAAGGGGCACCAGCAGCTGCATCAAGGGGCACAAGCATCTGTCCTTGACCCAGTACTGCAACAACCGCCCTCCACAGTGGGCCGCATAGGCGACCCATTCTCTGGATCTTTGAATTGACAAGACTTCTGAAAAGAAACCAAAATAACTTGTAAGCTGGAGCCAAAAATCTCCATTCTGCCGACCACATCACATTCTGAGGTTCCAAAGAGCCAGCGGCATCTGCTCAGGTTCACTGCTAACCCCTGGTGCAAGCTCATGGAATCTGTCAAACTGGAAATGAGACAAGGCGTCTGCTATGCCATTATCCATGCCCGGTACGTGCTTGGAAGAAAAACAGATGTTGAAGGTTAAACATTGTAGAACAATAGCCCTTACCAACTTCATAACCCTGTGTGATCTGGAAGTTTGGGGACCAACCCCAGGGGAAAAACTCTCAAATGTGCTATAGGCAATTAATTAAATGGCCCTGCTTTAATTCCTGTGCAATCTTTTTTTGAACAATATGTCCCATCACAGCTACTGACTTTAAATTTTTTGACATCAAATGAATTCTATTTCCCACAAAAGGGATCCAAAATCCTGCTGTAAACCCCTCCCATAAATATGCCCCATCTGCCCTGTTAGGGTAATCCCATAGGAGAACCCTTAACACATCCGGCCTAACTGGCGTTGGAGCCCGTGCCCATTGCATCACCCCCAGCTCGTACCCCTCCTCAGCTTGTGCTCTGTGTCCCAGGCCCTGTTCCACCTGCGCCAATCCTGTGGTTGACGCTTGCGCCACCCCCATTCCTGTTTCCTCCCTGTGATCTTCTCTTTCCGCTCTGGCAAGAACAGGCTGAATGGGTTCCACAACATGTCTCGCAAACATGCCTGTATCTACAGGGTTTGCGAAAACAACCACCATCCTTAAATGCCCAGCAAATACTATTACGTGCCTGGGGCCCCTCCTGAGCTTTTTGCGGTATGAACAAACCACTGTCTGTGTGAACTCCTGGTGCCCTTGGTGTCATCCACTCCAACCACAGTGTGCGATGAGGTGTGTCCCACCTTATCCCAGTTTGTGTTGCTGCCCTTAATCGAAACTGCTCATCATAATTAAACCATGACATGCCCCCAAATATATTGTGTGCCCACCTAATTATATCCATATACATAACCAAGGCAGGGCTCCTCTCTGGGGAGGCCTGTACTGTAACACCTGTGCAGATGAGGAAGGCAGCCTCCCAATTTTCCCATGTTCTAGGCACCCTTGGCCTCTTGGGCAGCTCGCTGTTTTGCTTGCCTTGCCCATGTTTACTGTCTGTCAACACCTCCCTGTGCAATAGGGATAATATATCCACGTATTCGCCTCTCAGGATTTTATCTTTAGTTGTACTGAGTAGGTGAACTCCCATCAGGTCAGCCACCCCGGCATAACCGTACTCGGGACTGCATGGAGGGAGTTCCGCAGAGCCCTGCTCCCCCAGAGACTCCCCGGGAGTCATGAGGTTACATGCCCTGATGGACGATGAGTCCCCATGTGCCCAGGGGGTTCATTCCCAACACGGGCTTCGCTACCCTTGCCAGGGGCCTGCCCCTGTCCTGCTGCCCAAACTTGAGCCCATGCTGGGCCTACCCTGTCACCGTGTGCAGACCCCTCACATCTAGCTGCCTGAAGCTGCTGTAGTAAATGCAAATTAGCTTGCAGCAGCTGTGTAATACCATCAGTGCCCCCACTGAAGGTGCCACCCCAGCTGGCTCTGCCCAGGTTTCTGCACCTCCCATTCCTGGGCCGAGAGTATTTACTACCCCGATAGGCTCACTCCTGTCGCCCTCAGGTGAACTCACTGAGTGACTGGTTGAGCACAGCCTCTGCACCTCACTGTGGCCCCAGCAACTGCCACCCCTTGCCAGGCTGGAAGGTTGGATACCACCTCTGCCACCCATTCCCCCAACCTCTGTGTGGTTCAGATCACACTCACCCCTGGGATCCGCATTACTGCCATCCCTTGTGTTCAGTGGAGGAGAACATCCTAGTTCTAGGTGACCTTGTGCCCTTTGGAAGTGCTGTGGAGAAAACCTCAGAAACAATGTCACTGACCATTTGCTGCACAGCTCTGCTGACTACCCCATTAATCCATACAGCCTGCCCACCTGCATGCGTGGACGCTTCCCCTCGGTCATTTCCCTCCCTCAGTCCACGAGGCTGCCCTGGGTTGTTAAACCCATCACCCAGGGCATTAGTAGCCCCCGTACTTGTGAGTACCCCTGCTCCTGCTGCAGTACTGTCTCCCTTGGGTCCCCTTCGAGTCCTTGGGCTCCATTGCGACCGCCCTGTGCTGCAGCTGCTGCAGCTGCTTGTCCCCTTTCCAGCAAAGGTACAGGCACCTGAGCAGCAAGCTGCTCTCTGGTACATGAAACAGTTAAATTCCCTTTCCTCCCCCTCCCAATGCACGTTGATTGTTTCAGACACTGACTAGCCTCGCGTGCCAATTCACCCTGCCCGATTACGGATTCCAACCTGCCTATGGGTGGAAGTACCTGGGGCAGGAGGATGCTAGTTCCCCTTCTTTCCACTCTCCCCTTTCTGCGTGAGCCTGAAGCCAAGCTGTCTCTTGACTGCAGTTGACGCCGAGCTTCACTTGCTAAGTCACCCTCCTTGCATCCTACTTGTAATTTGCCTCTGCCTGCCCTTCCCTGCCTCTGGGGCCGGGGGGAAACAGCCCCCTGTTTTCCCGAGCTCACCCTACTCTGTGCCCCTGGAGCCATACTGCTTAACAATCCTGTTTGCTGCTTCCCTGGGGCCATGCTGGCTTCCTTGCTACATGGAACAAAGAGACTTGCCCCACACAGGTTTCGAACCTTTATGCACATTCCTGGGGGGTGGGGGTGAGTCATTGCTACAAAGCTGACCACGGAGCACCTTTTTTTACAGCAGTTTCTGACCTCCTTCCTCCCCACCCAAAGCCGAGCTGCCCTTTCTTGGGTAAGCCCCAGACAAACTCTGCCCCACTTTAGTTGTGGTGCCGTCATTCATAGGGAAAATGCCACCTATGGGATGACAGCCCCACCCCATGATATTGCCTTTTACTGAAGCACTCTGGAGGTCTTTGTTTAAGTGATGACTCAGCCCAATTTATATAGCTGGGGAGATCTGACAGGAGCACCATTGAAAGGGGAATATCTGCAGATAAAGGAATAAATATACTGTGGCAACAGTCTCCCCTCTTTTCTACACTTCCTCAGAGTTGAGGTATATATATACTGTGCTTCCGCAGTGAAGTGGTTAGTGAGTGGTGAGGGTAAATCTTTATTAGAAAAGCTCAGTTTTAACTATCATTGAGTGGAAATTTATACTGCCAGGAGCACAAGTTATGTCACACATTGCAATAGAAGAGGAGGAGAATGAACTATAAATTATACAATTTTAAATTCAATTCAATTTGTTCCCTTTTTACAGTACCAGTATTATAGCTTGTCATATACATTTTCAAAAGGTTATCATAATCGTAATTGGGGCAATTATAGATGATCAATAATGTTTTGCCTCTGACCCATTTCTTCTGTTATAAATAGGCCTATATTTTTTTCATTTTCTCCTGAATAATTTAAGGAAAGTGTTTCCTGAACTGTACTGTATGTAATTGGGGCTCTTTTCTGCAGGGAAACCCTGGAGAATAAAAGATTTGAATAGAACAGCTAACTGGAGATTGTCTGAAGAAGTGCCATACTTGATACATGTCCTTCTCCCTTCCTGATAGGATATCATGAAAGGTAAGGGACACCAGCCAGGGATCAGAGGGAGTTGGACATAGAAGGCATCTCTAACCAAACCAAAGCGTACCCTATATACTCTTTGGAGAAGAGCCAAAGATCTTAGACAAGGAGAGGTAATGATAATACAATTTTTCAAACTATTTACTTATTAACAGCAAATTTAAATTCTAATACAATTAGTCCTTAGCAGATGACTGGAAAATAACACTTTTTGTATCTTACTTCAGGTAGTAGAGGTGCTCCTAAATATCAGATTCCTTTGTTCTGCTGTAAAGATGACACTACTACATCTTAAGTTTGCTGCTGAACTAGCTCGGTTCTTTTCTGGCCTGGTGCTGGTAGAGCACAGACCTATTGTTCTGGGTGACTTTGATGTCCATGCCAACAATAACCCTTGCAAGTTGATTCAGGATAGCAATGACAGCATGGTGACCATGGGACAATTTCAGGTGGTCTGGCTGGTCTCATACAGACACTTCTCAGCAGCATTCTTGGTATCATACTTTGGGGCTGGGACTGATGTCAAACTCTTGTCACTACCTCATTTATGCTAAGATCAAGGCTCACTCATGCTTCCAAATTAATTCTATCCACTTTTCAAAGGTAACCATTAAGGGTGCACCAAGAAGTCTGTTGCTGAGTCATCTTCTTCCTCATCTCTAAATTATGTATCTTGAAACTAGAACAGCAAAAGGCATGAACTTTCTTCAACTTCAGACTTTTCTTCCTCCCCTCCTAGTAGAGTCCTTCCCTGCATATAAGAAAGCACAATTCAACCAACCAGTCTCTCCTTTCCCCCATTTCCATGATGCCTCTGGACAGTTTGACCCAAAGTTTTCCCCACTCCCACAGCTCTGCATTCTGTTTTACGGTTATTTCCTCTGCTGTGTCTCCACAGGGAAGCACAGATGCACAGCAAGAAAGCATGTGTATAATGAGTGCTATTTGTACTATCCAGAACTCTTCTACCAGGGGAATAGATGGAAAGGCCTTGTACAACATGAGCAATTTTTTCAGGGGATTACTCTTATGCCCTCCTCTTGTATGCCCACAAGGAGGCATACAAGAGGAGGGCAAAAGGGTTGGTGGAAAGAATCTGGTTGAGTTGGAAGGAGCAAAGGAGCATGATAGAACCCTGGAGGAAGAGGAGAAGGAAAGGAAAACAGGAACTTAAAAATTTAAGGCAAAGCTTTGGATGGTCTTAGAAAATTTGGACGCTTATCAGAATTCAGCCTCTTGAGCCTAATTTTTTCTAATTCTTCCTGGAGTAATCTCAGTTTTAAAAAAACATCAGCAGGCATCATAAGTAAATAGCGTTTCTTGTTTTCTGTCCTTCATTTTGTAGTCTAACCCACTGAGAAAACAAGAAACTTCCACAGAAAAATGTGGAAGAAGTGCTGTTGATTTTGCAGACAGAAAATTAAGGAAGAAAACATTACAGTTTCACTGTAAAGCTTCCCATATATGTACATACTGATGTGATAAACTTTCTTTTGAATACAAAAAAAAAAGTTTACAAATGGCACCATTTTACATTCAAACTGAAATTTCAACACCATAGAAGAGTTTGCGAAAAGCTACAAAACTTTCAAAGGTTAAAACCGAGGCTTCTAAGAGTATCTTTGGTTCTTTTTAAAATGTAAGGGGCAAGAAATTAGCATTTTGAATCTGCCCAAATGTAGCAGTTAGGAGATGGCATTTATTTTAAATTAGATTTTTTTCTGGCCATTAAAATCAGTTTACAACTGCTAATTACTCCTATCAAATAATGAAAGAAAAACTGGAGAATTCTCCAGGTGTATGTGTGACAGGACAATGCTCTGTCCCATCCTCTGATACCCCAGAAACAGCTCAAACCCACTTTTTCTAGTGTTCTGTCTGTCTTTTATTCTACACCCTCCCACCAACATCAGTTGAGTGCAACATCACATTTTTTAATCCCTACATCTTTCAATCCCACTTTACCAGGGGTCTAGGAGGGAAAGCGATCTCTCTGTCTTGGGAGTGCTCTGACGCACTCCAGTCCAATCCACAATTGCACTATCTCTCCACCCTTGTAACACTTCTTTCCTGGCTTTTATCAAGTTACCCATCTGAAGTCTAACTAGTTCCTAGCCTCCCCAGCCTCTCCCTCTGATTAGCTAATTACTCAGTGAACCTGTGAGGAGGAAACTAATTGAGGCTACAGTGATCAGAGTGCTCACCCACCTGTCAGACTCAGTAATCTTTCACAATATGTATTCTGGTGGGAGTCTTAGGCCTTGTCTACACTAAAGGGAAAAGTTGATCTAAGGTACGCAATTTGAGTTACGTGAATAGCGGAACGCAAATCGACATAGGTAAGATCTACTTACTGTGGGGTCCACACTATGCGACGTTGATGGGAGACGCTCTCCCGTCGAGTCTCCTTACTCTTCTTGATCAAGTGGAGCACAGGAGTTGATGGGAGAGTGATCAGCGATCGATTTAGTGGGTTTTGGCGGTCGATTTAGCGGGTCTTCACTACACCCACTAAATCGACCGCCGATGCATTGATCGCCACAGCGTCGGTCCTCCAGTAAGTGTAGTCAAGCCCTTAGAGAGCTACAAGAACTGCAGGGAAGCTGACAACAACTAGGGTTCCAATCTGGCAATTAATGGGCTTACATATGTGCCCATAGAAATCTCAGTGATGCCATTGTGGTTGCCATAATTTTCCTCAATTAAAATGGCTATTTTTCTCAAAAATGAAAACTTTCACAATAATATTTTGATAGTCTCTAAAATTTTAATGAAAAACCAGAACATTTTGTTTATAGTTTTAATTTACCATGTTGGGGCTTCACAGTCTTTCATAATGCCAAATTTGATTGTTCAGTTTGGTCACTTAGAGGGGTTTTTCAAAATAAAAACATTTCTATTTGGAATTTTTAAATTTTATTTTCAAATATTCCAAATGTTGAAAAGAAACAACAACAAAGTCTATGAAAAACTGTGGAAAACAAAAAATCAGTCCAGCCTCAAAACTAGCATAATCAAACAGTTTTTGAATTTCTCAATTTTTTGGTGATTTTTAAAAAAAGTTTACCTTTCTAACCAATAGTAATGCTGCTCCTAATAAGTTCATAATGGAAATATATCATTGCAGTCCAGTGTCAAATAGTCAGGACTTGTGGATTCTAATTGCTAGTTTCATGAACTCATTAAGTATCTTGCCCAAAGTTAGATAACTTCATTAAGGTTAAAACACAGGTTTTGTATCTGTAAAAGAGGGATGATAATACTTCCCTACTTCAGAGGAGCAAGAGAGGAGAAGTTCATTAATGTTTGTAAGACACTCAGACACTGTGGTGATACGCACCATAGAAATGCCTATAAGTCAATAACAAAACTTCATAATTAACGTTATTTACTCAACAATTGGTAGAACAAGTGATTAAACCCTGTGCACTCTGATTAAAAGAAACATTGACCGTGTTTCTTTGAAGAAAAGCATAGTGGTTCGTACATGAAAGTTATGTGCCTGCAGTTACACATTTTGTTCCTGTATGCTTTCATTTAATGTTGGCATTCACTGCAAATGTCCAGCTGCCTTTGATGTTAATGTATCTCACACATTTTATAAGCACTGAAGAGAGTTCATGTCTTCTGCTATTATAGTCTCTAGTCACATACTTCAGAGCTGAGGAGGGAGATGTCTCAGTAATAGACCTATTGATGCACACCGCATTGAAATGTGGATGGAATATAGTAAAATCCAATTGGTTATTGCAGAAAAGTCAGTTAATCTGTTTTTGTATAGCAGAATCCAGAAGATCATTGCAGAAAAGTCCATTAATCAATGACTTTATGTCCTCAGAGTTATGAACATCAATAAAAATGCTTTCACTTTAATGGGGCAACTTTCATCTGAACCTCTCAAAGTTCATTACAAATAATTAATTCCCACATAACACATTTTAGGTGGGAAACTATTTCATTACTGCTAAACAGATGGGGAAACTGGTTTACAAGAGAAAGTTCTGACTTCCAGAGCAGTCCTCTGCTTTAACCACCAGACAGTGGCCCTATTCTGAAGTGCAATTCAAAAGGCACAGCCTCTTCAGAAGTGTGGGGAAGGGGGCGCAAAAGTGACTTTAAGCCATCCTAATTTACCCTCCAAATTCTGGGATCTGCCCAGTGCAACCTTGAATGGCCACTTATTGCTTGCTCCACCAGCCCAGAATAACCAGAGTGCAATGCACTGCAGCCATCTGCCCACTGTCCCACCATGGTGCTTGCCATGGAAGGTTCTTCTGACCACTTATCAGTGGAGAATGCCCTTGTTATAGATGTCCTGGTTCTGTTTTATTTCCACATATGCCTGTATGAACTTTCTATAAATCTTCATAATAATTCTCAGTTGTATGTATATGATATAATAATAACAATCAACAGTACTGTAGGTTTGCATTAACACTCTGAACCTCCTTGTCAACTGTTTGAAATGGGCCACCCGGATTACCACTACAAAAGTGATTTTTCCTCCTGTTGATAATTTCCCTCTTCCACTTTAATTGAATTGTCTCATTAGAACTGACCCACGACTTGGTAAGGCAACTCCCATCTTTTCATATGCTGTATATTTATATCTGCCTGCTGTATTTTCCACTCCATGCATCTGCTGAAGTGGGTTTTAGCCCACGAAAACTTATGCCCAAATAAATTTGTTAGTCTCTAAGGTGCCACAAGTATTCCTCTTCGTTTTTGCTGATAACACGGCTACCACTCTGAAACTCTGAACCTTGTAATTATTTTGAAGGTGCTTGGTACCTTTGTAATTGATGATCATATGTACTATACTATATGTACTAAGCATGAAGTAATGTAAATTTCAAATGACAAAATCAAATTTCAAGATGTGCAACATCAAATTCAATAGTTATCAGGTCTCTGAGAGACTTGTGGATGTCAGTGCAGAAATCAACAGTGTATTTTAAACTAATTTATGCCCACATTTGAAGGGCACAAAGAGGTCTAGTATCTCCACAAAGCAGATTATGTCAAGGCTGATGTTACTCTTTTTTGGCATTGATCCTTCAGACTCTTATGCACATGAGTATCTTGACTCACTTAGAAAATTTATGTGCATACTCATATTGAAATAATACATATTCACAGACAAAGACTCCTTTAGCAGTGTTTCTTACAGTGGCAATCTTTTCATTTTTTTGTGCACATTCCTTTTCTGTGCAAATAACTAGTTTCAGTTTTATTGTATCTAATTTTCAGTCACTATACAGGAACTAAAAGTATAATTTTCCTTTGTACAGAACAGCTCTTGAATTTGGTTGGTTAGAACGATAAGGTATGAGAAAGCATTCAGCTAACAAAGCATTTGTTTTTCCTACAGTATAATAGTAACTGACTGCACGTGAACCAAAGTTAAAGCTTCTTTTTTTCCCATTATTTTTGCTTTGTGTATCAAAGAGACTATTATTTAAAGCAAGACATTTGTGTTGGTTTTTATGTTCATGAAAAAATGAAGAGCCTACTTCTCCCTTTAGTTTACTACAGGTTTACGCTGGTATAATGGCATGTCATCAGTGGAGGTACTCCTCCTGATTAACATCTGTGAGAGGAAGAAAAAAAAATCAGGTCCAAAATGTTTCTTGTTTCTGTCATACTCCTACAATATTAAAAAAACATTAACATTGAGATAAGCCAGATAGGTAGAGCTGAAAATGATAAATCCCACACCACTGGCTGGTTGTGTTTATTTTGAATAATCAATAATATTTTTGCGTGCTTCAGGCTGGTGCTCTTCTTTTGCAAACATAGTAACAAGATTTTATATTCAGACTCATTCTTCGGTGCCTGATGGCATTGTTTGAGGTTTTTCTAAGCCCTAAGTTTTGGGCCTGGCTGTCAGGTTACAGAGAGAAATTGCTCTAGTGTAGTGTATGGGTCTAACATAGATCTTGAAGAGGAAGACATACATCATACCTTAACTTCTCCCCAGTACCCTTGAGTTCAATCTACACTGAAGTTCTAATATGCTGTGCTAGTGTTGTTTACTGAACATCTGTGCATATGATAAATATGATACCCTATGGCTACTGCAAGTTTATGCACAGGGTGGAAAAGACCTGATTGTAATATGGAAGACTTGTGGATCCTCTGAATTTTATATTCAGCTGTGTGTGCTGAGGAGTGACTAGACTAAAAAATCACCTGTTATCATGCTTATTGGTTGATATGGGATTTTGCAATAGAGTAGACTGTCTTGTGCCCTGTTGTATTGCACAACCATGCGACTACAGCTAATATAAATGTTGTCAACTTAACTAGTTACCGGGGAATCTGAGGCAATGTAGCAAATTGTTTTTATTTGCAGCTCTGAGCGTGCACTGCTTTGTGAAAAAAGGGCTGTAAAAACAGGTGAAGACGACCATTATTATTATACCTATGCAACTGAGTGAGCAGAATCACTGAGGAAATGAAGTCCAGCAATGTACTCCTCCACTTTCTTTGAAAATAATTCAATAGTCCCAGATAGTCACCTGAGGGATGTGAGAATACGACATATGAGTGAGGAGGAAGGATAATCCAGTGTTTAGGGCACTAGACATGAGTTAAATTTCCTGCTCTGCCACAAACTTCCTGTTTGATTTGGGGCAAGTCATTTAATATCTCCATGCCCCATCTGTAAAATGGGGATAATAGCACTTCCCCACCTCTCAAGGTGTTATGAGGGTAAATGCCATTATGAGTTGAGTGAAACTTTGTTATGGATAGAGTTAAAACCTCTTTGAAGCTTATGTCCTCGTTCTAAGATGTAAGAGACAGTTCAGGGACCATATCTAAAACAAGGTTTTCATACAGTCTGCCCAGAAATTAGCACCATGTGAGCAGAGAGTTCAAGTGGGTATTGTGACCAGGAATATGTGAGAGACAGAAACTGAGAACAGACGAGAACAGAGAGAGAGAGAGAGAAAGGAAGAGGCAAGAAAGCCAAGAAGAAGCCTGTGAGCACAACATGACCCTGAAAAAAGCAAGAGCTTTTGGTTCTGGTGTTGGCTAAAGAGGCTTTGGGACTGCACACTAAAAAACTGCTCCTTTTGTTCTTGGTTCCTTCTGCATTCAGATACACAGGACTTTGTACATTCCTTGGAAATAAACAAGATGGCATCAAACAGAATACCAGACTCCATCCATTTCTACTTCCAAATGGAGCATCCTCAGGGCCCTAAACCTTGACTAGCAGTTCAGGTCAAAAAGGGGCAACATTACTTAAATATTGGGTAGTGGTTAGATACTATGGTAATGGGGGGAGGGGTGTATAAGTACCTAAGATAAATAGATAATGTGTGTGTTAGGTTGGACCCCCTTTTTGGGGTGCCCCCTGCTGTACTGGGGTCCCAATGAGCCCGCCTGTCCCAACAGCCTGGGTTTCCCTTACTCTGTGTTGCTGTGACTGGCTCTCATGCCCCTTTCCAGCACACACACAAAGGCAGGGACACATCCAGCTGTAGAATCACACAGCGCCTGCAATCAGCTCTCTGTGGGAGGACTCAGATAGGGGATTGCCCACCACTCACATGCTCACCTCCTTTGGGGTGTAAACCCAAAATAATATTGTCTTGCGCTGTATAGAGAGATCTGCACAGCACAAGCTCATAAAAATCTCCCCCTCCCTCAATGTCGAGGGAGATATGCACAGCTTTTTGTTCCCCCTCACCCCGATATGAACTGCACAAACTGGATTTTGAAATAAACAAGAAATAAGTTTATTAACTACAAAAGGTAATTTTTCAGTTATTATAAGGGATAGCAAAGAGAACAAAGCAGATTACTGAGCAAATAAAACAAAACATGCAGCCTAAGCATAATTCACTAAAGAAACAGATTACAAACAGAAATCTCTCACCCTAAATGTTGTTTTAGGCAGGTTGCAGAGTTTCTGCAGCTCAGAGTTCCAGTTATTTCTTTTTACAGACTAGACCCCGGTCTCAGCCTGGACTCACCCTTGCCTTTCCGCAGCTTAGTTTCTTTGCTTCTTCAGGTGTTTTTAGCGGTCTTCCTTCTTGGGCAAGGAGGCTGTAGAGAAGAGCCCTGATTGACTCACTTCCCAGCCTTAAGTAGGATTTACGTAAGGCGGGAATCCTTTGTTTCCAGTGGAAAAATACCAGCAGTGTCCAAAGTGGTACTCCGTGCAGTGTCAAAGCAACATCCCAGGAAGCTCCTCAGAAAGGTAGGAGATTAGTATCTTAAAAGTTCTATTGTCCTTCTTAAATGACTCATTCAGGCTGATTGTCTACTGTCTGGTGGGCGTTCCCCCAAGCACACACACAGTTGTAATTGTTACATAGTCAATATTCCTAACTTCAGATACAGAAATGATACATGTATAAAAATTGGATAATCACATTCAACAAATGATAACCTTTCCAATGATACCTCACATGATCCATCTTGCATAAAATATATCTTCATCATGCCATATTCATATCATAATATTTCTGTGAAGCATATGGGGTGTAGCGTCACAATGTGGTCCCATAATTAGTACTGCTCCTTAGTTATATTCCTGATATCCTTGCTGGTAGTGTAAATGTTGGAGGCCCAATAGTAAAAGTCTTCTATTTATTCACCTTGCAACTTTTGGCACAAACCACCAATTGCCAGCACAACGTGGAGAGGATACCAATTCTGTAGTCAAATATCTGTACAAACAACACATTCTCTGGTTGTCTGCAATGTGCCATAATGAGAGTAAAGGAAAAGTCTAGCCTTATCAAAATAATTGATGCTAGGTGGAAATGGAAAACGAAACACAACCTTTTCCTTTGTGCTTTCATTGGTTGTTTTCTCCTGTGTAATCTTATCAATGCCCCCCATCAACCAGAGCATCTCATTTGCTTAGAAAATCTAAGGATACAAGCAAGGACTTACTGACATAAGTTTCTCACACACAATTTAGAAATACCCTTGGAAAGTTTCATTGACATTTTCCTTTTTTTAAAGCAATCAGTTCTCTTCATTATACATTTTATCAAAATGATAAAATTATAAAAGTAACTGCAGAAAGTAAATAGTACATTTATATTGAGAGAGAGAGAGAGAGAGAGAGAGAGAGAGAATCTAATAGAAAAAAATAGAGTAAATATACTATATAAAAGTCACTTGTTTGGGCCAGCATAGCTTTTCAGGAATTTGGCTGTCCCTGGTAAATAGCACAGTAGCTAGAAAAACTTTTTATTAGAATCTTCCGCTCAAGGCTCTGGAAAGTCTCATCTGTCTCCCACAAAGGACAGGTGTGAATTGTCATAAATACTATTATTATCCACTTTGTGGCAAATCCAGCTCACTTTTTGAAGTCAATGGGATTTCTCATGTGAATAAGGATCAGGTTTGTCCCTTTGCTATTATGTGCTTATTTGTTAAGTGCTGCTGACGTGCTCAGCATTGTACAAGACACAAGAAAGAAAGACAGTGCCTGACTCAAGGAACTTACAGTTTACAAAACAGACACAGGGGAGGCAAGAGACATTGGGAGGCTCCAAGTTATTGACTTAGAACCCTGAAAAGGCCCTAACTCCATGAACTCATTCTTAACCTTCTTCTTACCTTTTATGGGGCTCCTAGAGCCCGTGTCAGTGTTGGCATTCCCCAGTACTTGTACAGTGAATGCTCAGGCACCAAAACTGTTTGGCCTAACGTAATATAGTCCTATTTTAATAAATTGTTTTATTATTTATACAGAAAACTGGAAGGCTGACCTGCTGGTATCTCAGATTATATTAGACATTAACAGTCATATGTTCAGACTTACAATACAGGAGAGTGGCTACTTCTCAAATAAGATTTGAGCATAACCAACAGCAGAGGAAAAAACTTGTATCCAACAGAGCCCCACATCGAGATCCCTGTGGAAAAAAGAAACTTACATTTCTTCAGGCAGAGCCTTTCTTGGGGAGCTGATACACATCTTCTGCTCAGTTTACCAGTATTAATCCACCAACAAAGGGTTATTAAACTAAACTAACTCAGGGCTGCTCTGTGCAAAATCCATCTCTGAGTTCATCTGAACTGTATTGCTTGTCTATTTTGACTGTAAACTCCTTGGAGCAGAAAACATATCTCCCTTCCTCTGTGCTGTGAGTATTCAATAAATAAGTAATAAAACGTATAAAATAACTGTAACTAGAACAAAAGCAGGTGTGGAGTAAGATTATATTTCTCATTATATTTACAATTTAAGGGCCTGTAATGGCTCCCACTGAAGGCCATGGAAGTTTTCTATCGACTTTTATTTGGGGTTAGTTCCTGCTCCTGTAATAGACAGATATCTTTACCCTTAGAGTGTGGGCACTTATCAAAATGAGATGGTACCAGAGATACAGCTGTAGATAGTTCACTGCTTCAACAATCATTGTACCAGTTTCTGCAGTACATAAAACAAATAAAAAAGGAAGAGTTGTAGTGGACATTAAAATCCGGTTACTCTTCACTGTCATTTAGCAAGTTTTGCATTTCTTACATTTCTAAATCAAATGGTCATTTGGGGATGGGGGGGGGCACTGAAGAAATTGCTTGTTATCTGTCCACTTCTTACTGGAAAGCTGTGTACATCGCAAAAATCATCATTATTATTTGCCCACTTCTTGCCAATCAGCACTGAAGGGAGGGAGTAACTGGGTGTGAGGAATGATCTCTCCTCTCACACTAAGCTGTAATCCCTCAGGAACAGGTTTGTGGGGTAGTGTTGAGAAGCTTACATGATCTCTGCCTGTGTACTTGTTTTGCTGGATAGAGAAAATCAGTCTCCAAGGCTGTCAAGTCACCATCTTTCATCGGCACAAAATTCACTTTAGAAAAGGAAAAAAACTTTGTCAGATCTTTCCTTCGCTGGCCACAGTATCTCTGATGTGAAAGAAGGTCAGTAACCCTTAATTTCTCGAAGACATTTACAAATCAAAGGTTTGTGTATTTCTGAGTGAGAAAAAGTGTGCATGAGCCAAGCTGCCAGTTTCTGGGAAATCAGAAATGAAACTCAAGACTTTACCTGAGTTTTTGGACACTGCAGAATCTGTCATTGTAGCAAAGACAGCAACTTTCATTTTGAACTGAACAGCATTTTTAAAGATATAATCAAGCAAATATAATAAATAAGCAGTTGTTGATGTGATTGCAAATGAGACTGGTAAGCGCAAGAGACTCATCTTATAACCAAAGACTATATTCATGGTACCACCACAGAAATGAATGAAAGAAAGAAATCAGTCTAACCCCACTCTCACTGAAGTCAATGACAAAACTCCTACTGATTTCAGTGGAAACAGGACTTAGCACTAAAAATGTAATCAAAGACATTGTTTGCTGAGGAGTGCTAGATTCCTAAAATTATGGAATCCATTCTCACTTCTTTATTGATTTAACATCTTGGACACAACATAAAATTTAAAACTTATATTCAATAATAATTTATTTGCTAAGCTTTTACAACTGCAAAAATATTATGGTCCCAGTCCAAGGAAGCATCCCAACTTAGGACAGCATGCACTCTCATCCCAATGAAGTCAATAGGAGGAGTCATACACAGGAAAGGCTCTGATCATAAACACGAACCAAAGAACCAATTACAGTAGACAAATTGTGGAGCAGAAATGTTGTCACCAACCCACAGGGCTATATTAGTACATAAAATTATCACAGTCACTATCATTCGCCCTTCCCCATGCTTTATTGTTTTTTACTCTCATATGTCTTGTCTTCAACTACATAGTAAGTCTTTGGGGCAGGGAACATGTTTTGTTTTATGCTTATACAGTGCCTCTCATTTGGGTGCCCTAGATTTTAGAGTGGTATTATATTATTAACAACAAACCACACCTTCCCCCAAAACTTTCAGAAAGGCTGCTTTGCAAGCCATCTACAAAGGAGCTGCAGAGAGATATATAGCCTTAGAGTCAGAGAGCATGGACTACATCTTCTGTGCATACACCGGCTTGCCCAGCAACACCTCCTATATGGGCTTGATTATGTGTCCATTTGAAGCCAATGGTAAAGCTCTCACTGAATTCATGGATCAAGCATTGGAATGAACTACCACAGGAATTAAGGACTGTCACAAACCTCACCACCGTCTGCTCTAAGTGCAAGACACATTTCCTTGACCTTCCCTTCTTTAACATAAAACACATTGCAAATATATATATATATATATATATATAAAATTCCAAAACAAACAAAAAAACACTCCACGGCATGCACATCTCTGTCATGGGAGAGCAAACACAGGATAAATGTTAGTCACGTTGCTTAAAGATGCTCAGATATCATGGTGATGATCATGGTTGTAAGAACCTTTATAGAACTGAATGGAAATGAAGGACTATACGTGCTTAAACACATACATTTCTTGTAGATTTTCCATGTACATAGTAGCAATGAATGCATGGAGGGAGCAGCTGCAAACAGGGCTGCTGGTGACAGGATATGGATGTGTATTAATGCTGCTTTTGCAAAATATATTTTTGCCCACTTTTAGGGCATTTATTTATGTATTTGCATTGTTACGACACTCAGCACCAAAGCAGCTGAGCAACCGTAATAGTTCTGTGATGAGCCTGAATTTTGGTCCATCAAAGCAAGTGGAAAATACAAACAATCCTTTGTTTTGGTTTCATACAACTAACTGATAAATCAAGATTTAGAACTGAACATTTGAGTTAGAAGGGAAAGGGAAACTGAACAAGGTGTAATGGTGTTGGTATGATTTCAACAATTTTTTCCTCAAGACACAAACTTAGTCATAAAATACTATCAGATCTTAAGGTATCAAACCAACTAACGGAAAATAAATTTAAATTAAATAATCTTCAGTAGCTTTTGCAAAGTGCAGTTCATTTATAACCGGGACAGATTTTCTTGTTTTTCCTTGGGGTCATTTAAGTGGAACTGAACAAAAGTTAGGTTCTTCGTAACACATTCTGGAGCTTATTTTAAAATACCAAAATGGAACAGAGGAATTATGAGAAATTTGATCAGATTCTAATCAAGATCACAGGGATACTAATGTGTATGCTAAATAATGAGTTTCATGGGGGAATAAATGTTAGTTAATAGCTGACTTTTCATAACATAAATGTTAGTTAATAGCTGTGTAGAGAGTTTGTTATAAAAGTTTCACCAAGGCTAATTCACTTCCCTCTGCTGTTACTCTGCTCTGTTATTGTAATTTTGAAAAATAAAGTAACAGGAAGCAAACTTCAGATAAAACGAACAATTTCAACTGCTGTGAAGATGGCCACCTAAAGAATATGTTAATTAAGGGTATGTCTACACTATGAAATTAGGTTGATTTTATAGAAGTCGATTTTTAGAAATTGATTTTATACAGTCGATTGTGTATGTCCCCACTAAGCGCATTAGGTCAGCGGAGTGTGTCCTCAGTACCGTGGCTAGCCTCAACTTATGGAGTAGTGTACTGTGGGTAGCTATCCCACAGTTCCTGCAGTCTCCTCTGTCCATTGGAATTCTGGGTTAAGCTCCCAATGCCTGATGGGGCAAAAACATTGTCGAGGGTGGTTTTGGGTACATGTTGTCAGTTGCCCCTCCCTCCGTGAAAGCAATGAACAAGGTCAGCTCCCAGACTACTGCACTGGGCAGCACAGCATGGGGAGGAGGTGACCAGCCCTCTGTGGAGAAAGAAGTGGTTCAGGACTATTTAGAAAAGCTAGACGTGCACAAGTCCATGGGGCCGGATGCGTTGCATCCGAGAGTGCTAAAGCAGTTGGCGGATGTGATTGCAGAGCCATTGGCCATTATCTTTGAAAACTCATGGCAATCGTGGGACGTCCCGGACGACTGGAAAAAGGCTAATGTAATGCCCATCTTTAAAAAAGGGAAGAAGGAGGATCCTGGGAACTACAGGCCAGTCAGCCTCACCTCAGTCCCTGGAAAAATCATGGAGCAGGTCCTCAAGGAATCAATTCTGAAGCACTTAGAGGAGAGGAAAGTGATCAGGAACAGTCAGCATGGATTCACCACGGGCAAGTCATGCCTGACTCATCTAATTGCCTTCTATGACGAGATAACTGGTTCTGTGGATGAAGGGAAAGCAGTGGACGTGTTGTTCCTTGACTTTAGCAAAGCTTTTGACACAGTCTCCCACAGTATTCTTGCCAGCAAGTTAAAGAAGTATGGGCTGGATGAATGCACTATAAGGTGGATAGAAAGCTGGCTAGATTGTCGAGCTCAACGGGTAGTGATCAATGGCTCCATGTCTAGTTGGCAGCCGGTATCAAGTGGAGTGCCCCAAGGGTCGGTCCTCGGGCCGGTTTTGTTCAATATCTTCATAAATGATCTGGAGGATGGTGTGGATTGTACCCTCAGCAAGTTTGCAGATGACACTAAATTGGGAGGAGAGGTAGATACGCTGGAGGGTAGGGATAGGATACAGAGGGCCCTAGACAAATTGGAGGATTGGGCCAAAAGAAATCTGATGAGGTTCAACAAGGACAAGTGCAGAGTCCTGCACGTAGGATGGAAGAATCCAATGCACCGCTACAGACTAGGGACCAAATGGCTTGGCAGCAGTTCTGCAGAAAAGGATCTAGGGGTTACAGTGAACGAGAACCTGGATATGAGTCAACAGTGTGCCCTTGTTGCCAAGAAGGCCAATGGCATTTTGGGATGTTTAAGTAGGGGCATTGCCAGCAGATCGAGAGACGTGATCGTTCCCCTCTATTCGACACTGGTGAGGCCTCATCTGGAGTACTGTGTCCAGTTTTGGGCCCCACACTACAAGAAGGATCTGGAAAAATTGGAAAGAGTCCAGCGGAGGGCAACAAAAATTATTAGGGGACTGGAACACATGAGTTATGAGGAGAGGCTGAGGGAACTGGGGATGTTTAGTCTACAGAAGAGAAGAATGAGGGGGGATTTGATAGCTGCTTTCAACTACCTGAAAGGGGGTTCCAAAGAGGATGGCTCTAGACTGTTCTCAGTGGTAGCAGATGACAGAACAAGGAGTAATGGTCTCAAGTTGCAGTGGGGAAGATTTAGGTTGGATATTAGGAAAAACTTTTTCACTAGGAGGGTGGTGAAACACTGGAATGTGTTACCTAGGGAGGTGGTGGAATCTCCTTCCTTAGAAGTTTTTAACGTCAGGCTTGACAAAGCCCTGGCTGGGATGATTTAATTGGGGATCGGTCCTGCTTTGAGCAGGGGGTTGGACTAGATGACCTCCTGAGGTCCCTTCCAACCCTGATATTCTATGATTCTATGATTCTATGAACGCAGACAATTGTTTCACGCCTTTTTTCCTGGGTTACCTGTGCAGACGCCATACCATGGGAAGCATGGAGCCCACTCAGCTCACCGCTGCTGTTGTGAGCATTGTAAACACCTCACACATTATACTGGAATATGTGCAGAACCGGGCTAAGAGACACCAGCATGAGGACGATTGTGATGAGGACATGGACACAGACGTTCCTGAAAGCATGGGCTGTGGCAATTGGGACATCATGGCAGCAGTGGGGCTGGTTGATACAGTGGAACGCCGATTCTGGGCCCAGCAAACAAGCACAGACTGGTGGGACCGCATAGTGTTGCGGGTATGGGATGATTCACAGTGGCTGCGAAACTTTCGCATGCATAAGGCCACTTTCCTTGAACTTTGTGAGTTGCTTTCCCCCGCCGTGAAGCACAGGAATACCAAGATGAGAGCTGCCTTGACAGTTGAGAAGTGAGTGGTGATAGCCCTGTGGAAGCTTCCAAGGCATGACTGCTACCAGTCAGTCAGGAATCAATTTGAAGTGGGGAAGTCTACTGCGGGGTTGGTTGTGATCCAAGTAGCCAATGCAATCACTGACGTTCTGCTATCAAGGATAGTGACTCTGGGAAATGTGCAGGTCATATTGGATGGCTTTGCTGCATTGGGGTTCCCTAACTGTGGTGGGGTGATAGATGGAACACATATCCCTATCTTGGCACTGGACCACCTTGCCAACCAGTATATAAACCACAAGGGGTACTTCTCAATGGTGCTGCAAGCATTGGTGGATCACAAGGGACATTTCACTGACGTCAATATAGGATGGCCGGGAAAGGTGCATGACGCTCGCATCTTTAGGAACTCAGGACTGTTCAAGCAGTTGCAAGAAGGGACTTACTTTCCAGGCCAGAAAATTACCATTGGGGATGTTGAAATGCCAATACTTATCCTTGGGGACCCAGCCTACCTCTTGCTCCCATGGCTCATGAAGCCATACACAGGCAGACTGGACAGTAGTAAGAAGCAGTTCAACTACAGGCTGAGCAAATGCAGAATGGTGATAGAATGTGCTTTTGGACATTTAAAAGCTCGCTGGCACTGTTTGCTGACTAGGTTAGACCTCAGCACAACCAACATTCCCATTGTTATTGCTGCTTGCTGTGTGCTCCATAATATCTGTGAGAGTAAGGGGGAAACGTTTACGGCGGAGTGGGAGGTTGAGGCAAATCACCTGGCGGCCGATTTTGAGCAGCCAGACACCAGGGCAATTAGAAGAGCACAGCTAGGTGGGCTGCGCATCAGAGAGGCTTTGAAAACCAGTTTCATGACTCGCTAGGCTACAGTGTGACAGCTGTGTGTCTTTCTCCTTGCTGCAAACCCTTGATTTTAATTCCCTGTAAGCCAACCACCCTCCCCGCTTCGATCAGAGCTGGCAAAGGAAATAAAGTAACTGTTGTTTTGAAACCATGTATTCTTTCTTTATTAATTAAAAAAAAGTGAGATAACTGACAAGGTAGCCTGGGTGGGGTGGGTTGCGGGAGGAGGGAAGGACAAGGCCACATTGCTTATTGTAGCCACACTAGAAGTCAAAACTGTTTCAATGACAGCCTTCTGTTGCTTGGGCCATCCTCTGGAGTGGAGTGGATGGGTGCTCGGAAACTCCCCCTGCGCATTCTCGGGCCTCTGGGTGAGGAGGATATGGAACTTGGGGAGGAAGGTAGGCAGTTATACAATGGATGTAGCAGGGGTCTGTGCTCTTGTTGGCTATCCTGCCGTTCCAACAGATGCATCATCATGTCCGTTTGCTCCCCCATTAGCCTCAGCATCGGCTCCTGCCTCTGCTCTTTGCGCTCACTTAATGCTTTCCTGGCCTCTGCCACTGAATGCCTCCATGCATTAAGCTGTGCCCTATCAGTGCGGGAGGACTGCATGAGCTCAGAAAACATGTCATCACGAGTGTGTTTTTTTCGCTTTCTAATCTGCGATAACCTCAGGGACAGAGACGATAGGGGGAGCATAGAAACATTTGCATTTGGGGGGAGATAAAAAGGGAGAGTAAAATTTAAGATGATACATTTCTGAGAACAAAAGGGAGACTCTTTCACAGTGAATCAAGCAATTCATAGCAAACAGCACATGTGCTTTAGGTACAAGGTCGCATTTTGCCTTTTATATTGAGCGCCTGCTGGTATGGTGACACATCACACACAGCTGGGCAACAGAATCAGGCAGCCAGGGTAAGCCTTTTGGTACACAGGGTTGGCTTCTTCCGCCTTCATAACATGTGGAAATGGTTTCAGACTGCAGCGCCATCCTTTCCCATAGCAAGCAATGACGACTGGGTTTCACATTTAAAAGGAGGGGCTGCAGTTTTCGGGTGGATGTGCAGCACACACTTCCTCCCCACCCCAACGCATGGCTATTCTCTGGGACAATCCTTTCACCCCTCCCCCCACCACATGGCTATTTGCTGGGATGATCCCTTCACCCCTCCCCCCGCTCATGCAGATGTCCCTGGAGGATTCCCGCTCCATCCCCAGACATGTTAACAGACTTTTCCAGTAGCTGTACTGGCCGCAAATGCATCCCAATTCTTCAGGGCAAATCAAACATTAAACACTATTGCTTTTAAACCTTGTACTGTAGTTACTAATGTGCACTCACCAGAGCTGCCTTCTCCAGCTTCAGGTTTGGGGATCCTGCCTTGGGAGGGTATTGGCTCCAGGGTGATAAAAAGGTCCTGGCTGCCAGGGAGAACGGATTCTCTGCTTGCCGGCTGTGCATTCTCCTCCTCCTCCTCCTCTTCCTCATCCACAAAATCCTCCTCCCTGTTGCATGAGACTCCCCCCTTGCAGGTGGCCACGGAGAGTGGTGGGGTAGTCATAGGGTCGTAGGGTCGTCCCCCCAGAATGCCATGCAGCTGATCATAGAAGCGGCATGTATGGGGCTCTGGCCCAGAGCAACCGTTTGCCTCTTTCATCTTTTGGTAGGCTTGCCCAAGCTCCTTAACTTTCATGCAGCACTGCTGTGTGTCCCTGTTGTAACCTCTCTCCACCATGCCCTGTGCGATTTTGGCATGTATATTAGCATTTCTTCTTTTTGATCGGAGTTTGGCCTGCATGGATTCTTCTCCCCATACAGCAATCAGATCCAGTGTCTCCCTTTCGGTCCATGCTGGAGCTCGTTTACAATTCTTGGGGGACTGCATGGTCACCTGTGCTGCTAAGCGCGCCACGCTGACCAAACAGGAAATGAAATTCAAAATTTCCCGGGGGTTTTACTGTGCACCTGGCTAGTGCATTGGAGTTCAAAGTGCTGTCCAGAGCGGTCACATTGGAGCACTCTGGGATAGCTCCCAGAGGCCAATACCATTGAATTGCGTCTGCACTACCCCAAATTTGACCTAGCAAGGTCGATTTTAGTGCTACTCCCCTCGCTGGGGAGGAGTACAGAAGTTGATTTTAAAGAGCCCTTTAGGTCGACGGAATGGGGTTGGTTGTGTAGACTCATTCATTTTAAAATCGATCTAACACGGCTAAATTTGACCTAACCCCGTAGTGTAGACCAGGGCTAAGTGTTTTGGCCTTTCAAATACTAACATACTTTAATTCTTTTTTTCTTTCCAATTAAGAATATAAGAACGGCCATACTGGGTCAGACCAAAGGTCCCTCCAGCCCAGCATCCTGTCTACCTACAGTGGCCAATACCAGGTGCCCTCGAGGGAGTGAACTTAACAGGTAATGATCTAGTGATCTCTCTCCTGCCATCCATCTCCACCCTCTGACAAACAGAGGCTAGGGACACCATTCCTTACCCATCCTGGCTAATAGCCATTAATGGACTTAACCTCAATGAATGTATGCAGTTTTCTTTTAAACCCTGCTATAGTCCTAGCCTTCACAACCTCCTCAGGCAAGGAGTTCCACAGGTTGACTGTGCGCTGAGTGAAGAAGAACTTTTTTATTTGTTTTAAACCTGCTACCCATTAATTTCATTTGGTGGCCCCTAGTTCTTATATTATGGGAACAAGTAAATAACTTTTCCTTATTCACTTTCTCCACACCACTCATGATTTTATATACCTCTATCATATCTCCCCTTCATCTCCTCTTTTCCAAGCTGAAAAGTCCTAGCCTCTTTAACCTGTCCTCATATGGGACCCATTCCAAACCCCTAATAATTTTAGTTGCCCTTTTCTGAACCTTTTCTAATACCAGTATATCTTTTTTGAGATGAGGGGACCACATCTGTACGCAGCATTCAAGATGTGGGAATACCATGGATTTATATAAGGGCAATAAGATATTCTCAGTCTTATTCTCTACCCCTTTTTTAATGATTCCTAACATCCTGTTTGCTTTTTTGACTGGTGCTGCACACTGCATGGATGTCTTCAGAGAACTATCCACGATGACTCCAAGATCTTTCTCCTGATTAGTTGTAGCTAAATTAGTCCCCATCATATTGTATGTATAGTTGGGGTTATTTTTTCCAATGTGCATTACTTTACATTTATTCACATTAAATTTCATTTGCCATTTTCTTGCCCAATTATGTGATTTATTTTAAACACTCAAATACTGTATCCCTTCTGATATTTGTCATTAAGTGCAATTATGAAAGTAAACAGAATTCAAAAATTCATAACACCCCAGGGTTTACAAATCCCTTGAAGATTTTAGCAGACAGAGAGTGAGAACAGTCTTTAATTTAAAAAAAAAATTGGCTAGCCATAATGTAAAACAAAAAGGGACATTACACAAATTGTTGAGTTCATTATTAATACAAGTATTACTATTGAATCAACTCTACAGACAATAATCTCCATTCCCCCGCACAGACCTGTTACCTGGGGTTTTCAGAACCCGCAACAGGGGCAACTTAACTATTTCACTCCTGGCGATGTTAGGAATAAATCAATAGGAACACAGCAATTGTGTCTGATCAAGGATTAAATGCAAGTCAACATACTCTTGTCTAACACTGCAGTTTATTAGATTTAAGCCCACACAGTCATAAGCAATAGGTTTAGAACATCCCAGATATTTATCTATATTCTGAGATGGTATTGAATAATCAATGACAGGTTAGCACTGGTCAAACTCCTCCCTGCCAGAAAGTAAAGATATCAGGATAGCTCCACAGGCCTGATCCAAAGTACATTCTATTATCTAAACTTTTTATGACTAACTCTACAAAACACATAGGTCATAATGACCCCTACAAAATCATCAGTTTTCCTAACTTTCAATAAACGTTTAATAGCAGAGGTGTCTAGAGTCAAGGCTGTCCATCCATGTATCTTCTTTCATTCTCAGTTATTTATTTTTTCCTCCCCTCCTCCCTTTCTGATTAGCAAAACTACCAGTAGTTCTGATCTTGCTTCTGAAACCTGTCTCCAAATTAACTCTTAACAATGTGGTGTTCTGTTTCATTAATTCAAAGTGGCTGAATGCATTTATTATGATTACAATTAGCTTGATCACATTCTGGGGCATATACAACCCTCAAATCCAGGGCAACAAGACCCACCATGTACATTACTTCTGAGGTGTAGAAGCATATGCAGAGTTTCAGTCATAGTCTCCTCTGATTTCCCCATGTTGAGAAAGTGCATTTTTCCACTTCATTTGCATAAAAGACCTATGCATTCGATTTATGTTAGATAATATTATAGAGTTAAATGTGCAGAAATGGTGGTATATTGTAGTGTTTGCTTGTTTACTTAACACCTATTTTAGAGAAAAATAATGAAAAACAGAAGTCAGAAGAGAGCAGAGGAGAAGAAAATCTAAAATCCTGTCAGGCACAGAAAGACTAAGAGGTAATCCCAAAGACAAAGACTACCTGAGAGGATTATCTGCTTGCACAGCTTCCATGACCCGGCTATGTGATCAGCAGAACTCTCAGCCTTTTAATATTCTTACTGACCTCTCACCTTCCTCGCTGGTTTTAAGAATACCTGCAAGAGTTCTTTAAAAAGTGCATAGCATGGCTATTCTCATTATTATTTATGCAATACTGTCTCAGTTTCCATCCTGTTCTTTCACATGATGTTTAACATGCTGTTCATTCCATGTTAACATTGCAGTTATTATTAAACATTTTTCTATATTTTATCAACAGAAGCTTTTCCCTTGTACTTTTTACTTATCTGTCTGCAGTGATCACTGATTGGTGATTTTTAATAATATGTGTAGAGACAAGCAGTTAGATTTTTTTCAGGAGTTTGTGAATTCATGCTGTAGGTTAACATAGATTTTACAGTATTAATACAGGTTTTTGTTTTGTATGCTAATACACTTCTATCTCTGTGTTGTCAGTAAGGAAGATACGTGGTGGAAAATTAGTTGTAGTGGAAGATTATATAAGTCTTTCATAATTTCTGAACCTACATATTGCTGCGTATGCAGAGGATTATTAGACCAAATGTGTTCTGCTAAATAAATCTGAACTATATCAATTGATCAAGAGATACTGATAGCCCCACCCCAATCTGCTTTTATGACTCAGAAGTGGTTCTCCAAGTTTTACATTATGCCTTCTGGTCTGCATGGCGCTCTAGAAAATTACCAGTGACTCATAGATTCATCACTGACAAGTCATAATCAGTAATGGAGCTGCCTATTTCAATTATGCAATTGCTTTTAATCATAAGAAGACTATCTCCATCCTTTAGGAGGAGGCAGCAACTGAAACCAGATCTCTTAACTTTGTTTTAGGGAATGGTCAGATGCAGTCAGAGCAGACATAGAGCTGCTGATGGAGAAATTCCCCAGCTATCCAAGAAAGAAGTGAGATCATGTATAGGGCTAAAGAGATGCACTTTCATGCTACAAATTATTAATAATTAATAACTACACCCAATATTCCAATCCAATAAAGTTATTATGGTTCACTGTACAGAATTTGTGTATAGAGAGGCCTTTTCCATATACAGTTAATCACAAACTTGCTGTGTTCAGTGCATGCTTGGCACTGCCCTAAATTGATCAGTCCTTTATTGTGCAAAATGATGCCTGCAAATACCACATTCAACTGACACTTAAGAGACGTGGAATATTCTAGCCCATATTGGAACTGAAATTTATTCCCTCAAGAACAAAAATGTTTGGTTACAGTGTTGCACCACACAAAAAGTAAGAACATAAGAACTGTAACATAATGAGATGCCATTTTGTAGACATTGGTTTGGATCAAATACCTCAAAAAAAACTGGTTGATCCAGGTCTGAACTTTGCAGATTTCACTGTAACAGGCTGTCAGGAACCAGGGTCTGCAGCGGAGCTAGTGTCCAGGCAGCCTCATCAGTACAGCTGACCTTCAGCAAGCTGCCTGATTAGCCATATCACTGATTAATTGCTAGCTCGTTGGCATCTCAGCCACTGTAACTTCTTCTGTGCTATCTTGTTCCCGTTGCTTCTGTCTTTCACCCAGCCTGGCCTCTGGCCTGCCCCTGCCTTGAACCCCTCGTAGCCTAATGCCAGGCTCGCTCCATTTCCTGCTCTCCAGTTTGTCCCTTGGCTCTGCCTCTGGTTATGGAGTCTGGCTTGACCCTTGACTCTGCCTCTGGTTATGGAGTCTGGCTTGATCCTTGACTCTGGCATCCAGTTCCTGCCCTCCTGTTTGACCCTGAGCTTTGGCTCCTGGCTCCTGACTCCAGCACTGACCCTAACCCTTGGGCATGATGCTCACTCTGACCACGAGGCCTGATGCCCGCTCTAACCGCTAGGCTACACTGCCCTCCTCCCAGGTGGCTGACATAGGCTGACCCAAACCTCAATATATGTGAGGGCTGTGTGTGTGTGTGTGTCTGAAATTTTCTGCTGAGATCCCAACATCTAGTATTTAGGTTTACATGCATGATTATTCAGAATGAAGCATGGAATTGAAAATCATGATAAAAATAAGGATTTAGGAAAGGTTTACTAAAAAAAAGTAAAAAAATTGAAATCCTTCTGAACTAGCCAAAGTGGAGCTAGCCAAGATAACAGACCTGATCCCTGCATGTTCAAGCCCTGCAGCACAGGGAGTGAAATTGATTGGCAGTCCCAAAGCACGCACAACTCAGGAGAGAATGTCGGACTGTATTTCAGTTGTGGCTGTGGAAGAAGCCATAGAACTCATTTTAGTGCAAGTTAGCTCTGAGGAAAGGAGAAAAGATGAATATCTAGGTTATTTAAAGAGCATGATTCCTGTGAAACACAGAAAGCAAATTATAGATGGGCCTGAGATACAACATTTGCATCTGAATTTCCCCAAGGTTCAGTGATGTTTGGATCTGAAGTTCTAGTTCTAGTTTTTATCTAAAATGGTAAAAACACTGAAAAGTGTCTGACAAGGAGACAGAACTGTGAGACAGGAAGAAAATTGTGTTATATTTGTCTTCTGCAAAAACAGAAAAAGTTATGAGGACATAACATTGAACAGACATTGTACAATACAGAGTGTCACTGTTGATTTTGGAGATAAGTATTGTGTCATATGCAAAATAAAATCACAAGATATCATTAACTTGTTTCCACACAGATTAGCATGAGGGTATATATGTTGGGTTCCCTAGGACCTCAATGACTTGCACAACACAACATCTTGTGCAAGTGCAGTCTTATAAAGTGCAATGACTTGAAGTGAGAAAATGTGAGCTACTAAGGGGTTGATGAGTTTGTAATTGTCTAGTCCCACATGAAGAGGTTTCTCCAGTAAAACTTCTGCTGCAGCAGCACTCTGTGAATGTTATTCTTTGAATTCAGGCTCTCTCCACCACAAGATAATCTATAGCATTGGTTAGAATGCTCAGTTCATCTTTTTTTCAATCTTTGCTGTGTAAATCATGTTCTTATCAGTTCCACACTTCGGCAAACATGGGAGTATACTACTCATCACTCATGCTGTTGACTTTGCTACTTTTAGGCATACTAATGCCTCCTGAAGGCTTCCTATGTGACTCATGCTCCTAACCACTTAGTATTCTCTTATTGCCTATTAACTCAGTTCCCTTGTTTTCCTTAAATCCATAACTTTTTTCTTTACCCTTAGTTTTATTTTATTACTGTTTCCCATTTCCCCTCCCAAAAGGAACCATTTAAATAAAAATTATATTGCCATCTTTCTATCTACTCTTTTTTTCTACATGATTCTCCTGTATCCATGAATAGCTACTACAGGGCACCAGGAGAGTCATTTTGCCATCACTGGTTGATTTTAGGACTTATTATGGCATAAGGTACGACAATGCATTGTCCCTTGTTCCTGGCAAGCCATGATTCAACTCTTAGATTGTAAGCTCCTTGCGGCAGGGACCATATGTTTATTATATGTCTGTACAGCACCTCGCACAATGGGGCTCTGATCCTTGATTTTGACTTCCAGGTGTTACTGCACTACACATTGTTAATTATTATTAATACATAATAAACAACAATAATAATAATTAATGAGAAGTTAAGTACTGTGTTCAAAGACATACAGTGACTCATTGAGAAAGCTAGAATTAGAACCCAGGAGTCCTGGTTCCCAGTCTCATGCTAATGTTTCTTCTCAAGAACTGTTAAACTTCTTGTTGAAAATCAAAGGCATTAAATAAGAAGTGGCATTCATCTGCAGACCTTTTAGTTTTTATACAGGAAATTGGATTTTTTTAATATAGTTTAGCAATGCTTGGCTAGCCCCTTGGAGAATTATTAAATTAAAAGTACGGAAACCAATTATACTATGCTGACAGCAAAGTTGTAATTAAATTTCAAGTGTGTAGAAAAAACCCTCTAGAAAAACCCATGCAACCATTGTCAGTTCTTCCTGCACAATACCACTAGCAGTAGATTAATTAATATTTTACATGAATTAATTATTATGGACACTACACGGAGGTACAAGCTGTTTCAGTGGCAATTGTTTTTAGTCACTGTGAAATTCTGTGTACTGCCTGGGATCCGCTGAGATTTACAATAAAGAAGGGGATGCAGTGTACAGAAGAGAATGACCTGCCTGGATTTGAACTGCTGATCTTGTGGTGAAAATTTCTGTTTTAATCAAATTTTTATGGTAAAACTATGATTATTACAAATTCATCTTTGAATGATCTATGAATGATGGCTTTTTCAAAAACATTACCATAAATGACCTCTGCTTCAGCAATGGATTTATTTAATTTATTTATTTTACAAACAAGAGGATGTAAAAAATCAAATCATCTCACTTCAAAATTAGCATGTTAATCGAGTGTTAGGTTGTAATATTATATCTGAGCAATAAAGTGAGAAGCCTAAAGTAAAGCCAGTATTTCCCCTGCTTAGTTTTCTTTACTCTCCAATATAAAATTGGGAAAGCCAGGACAAACCTTGAAAAAATACCTAATCATATTTGACATGAATAACGAGCAGGTTAAATAAACACTGTATGACCCTAAAGAGAGGCATTTGCATGGTAAAGATAAAAAGTATAAGGATTGTCTATAAAAGACTGGAAAAAATAATTTAGGTTGTGCTATTAAAATAATTTGATGCACCAGAGGATATCATAGGATCATAGAACAGGTCAAGTCAGACAAAGCTTCAACATGACTACAGGGTAGATGGACAAGAGGACATGCAATGGAGGTTTGGTCCTCTGAAAGGACATTAAGGATCCTTTAGCGCTTTTCATGGGAGTTACTGTACTGTGTTTGACCAAAAATTTTCCTCCTCTCATTTCCATTTGGTTCAGTGCACTTAGGGTACGGCTACGCTACAATTAAAAACCTGCAGCTGGCCCGAGTCAGCTGACTCGAGCTCACGGGGTTTGAGCTGTGGTCTGTTTCATTGCAGTGTAGACTTCTGGGAACCCTCCCACCACACAGGGTCCTAGAGTCTGGGCTCTAGTCCGAGCCCAGAAGTCTACATTGCAATTAAGCAGCCCCTTAGCATAAGTCCTGTGAGCCTTAGTCAGCTGGCACAGTACAGCCGCAGGTGTCTAATGCAGTGCAGGCATACCCTTATGCCCTGTTTGGATGCTGTTTTCCACCATAGATGGCTGCATTTTGCTGATGTGATACATACATACGTACATACTGCGGACTGTGAACCATATTGGAATCTTTCACCATGAAAGATGTTATATATTGGTAAAATGGTATTATTAATAGATAGGATGTAGTCATTTTGTAATAATAGTAGTTTTGTTGTTGACCACAAAATGTAGTGTCCTGGAAAACTGCTATCACTCTCGGGCTCAATTTCACCGTCAGTTACTCTGGTATAAATCTGCCCTAAATCCATTTGATTTCAGTGGACTTACTGGGGAATAACACAAGATTTCCCTATTGGAGTTCAATCCTGGGCTGTGCCAAAGGGAAATGCTGCATTGTAAGGAATTTAAAACTGTACATAAAATGGGATTGTCTAGATCTTAGGTACTTAGTTTATCTTAATGACATATTAACACTGAAAACTTTCAGTAATAGCTACAAGCCAGATTCACCACCATGTTTCATGCAAGTATAACGCCATTAAAGTCAAACTGGACTGAAGTAAATTCACACTAGTGAATCGGGCCCCTAGAGTTAGAATCATTTACATTAATTTAATGTCTTCTTATTTTACAATCTTCTCTTTGAAGCTATTCATTGTATTATGGTTGATAACAATATTGCTGATCTTTATGTCAAACCTGGTTTGCTCAGGACATGTAGCTGAATGAAAGACCAACACCAGAATGTATGGGCCATGGGTCACATGCTGCTTTGAACTAGAATAAATGGTAGATTCTCTGTAACCTGAAGTCTTTACATCATGATTTGAGGACTTCAGTAACTTATCTAGAGGTTATGGGCCTATTACAGGAATGGGTGGGTGAATTTCTGTGGCCTAATGTATTTTAAGCAGCAGACCTCAACTTTATTAACTTGACTTTGGGTCAGCATACACGCACCCATCTTACATGCCAGTCATTTAACTGGATCCAGTGCCGGGTCACAGATCTCCCACTATATAACCACTAACCCAGGGTAGATCACCTAGCCTACCCCTAGCACTCAACTCACTTGTGAGTTTTCTATCCTTCTGCACAACCACCACCACCACGAGGGTGGTAGAGAGTACCAAGGGGGAACCTTGGTCTGCAAAGACTTCAGGCCTCCCCTTCTCCTTACAGGCACAAATTCCATCCATGAACATCCCAGGTCTCTGGGAGCTGGCTCCATTAGCCTTTATCTGCACTGAACACCGGCCACAAATTGCAACAAACTACACATTTCTTATATTATCTCTTAATAATAACCTTCCAAATTACCCCAACTGAGCCTCCATAATGCTGTGAGGAAGGCAAAAAACCCACCAAACCTCTGCCAGTTTGGCCTAATGGGAAAAAATTCCTTCCTGATTCCAAAAACAGGCAATTGGTCAGACCCACAGCATCCTGAAAGCATGCAAGAGGCTCTAGCAGCAAAAGGAGAAGTCTACATTTTGTGGATGGGGCAGGGAAGAGCATGAGAACCAAACAGCTACCACTCTGCCCTGGCTGGCCACTGGGATGCAGTGATATCCCCCCCCATCAGACTCTGAGTCAGGGTGTGCCTTTTTCAGGCACTGGCTCCCCAACCTCCACTTCCATTCCAATGCATTCTCCCTGCAGTCTGACCAAATCCCCCACCCCCTGCTGAGATGGGGTAGTGGGGGAATTCAGGCTGATGCACGTCTATTACATTCATCAAAGTCTCTCCTGAATTACACCAGTCTTAGTGAGAAGAGAACTAAATCCTTTATATTTGTTACATGACTCTCTTGTTTAGTCATCTCTTGATGACTCTCTTGTTTAGTTTTCCCCATTGTAGGTCTCCTTTTCCCGCACTCCTATACAGACGGGTACATTGTATTTTTTTTTTAAATAGACATTACATAAAAAGAAAAACGCCAGTGTTTTTCTAAAAAAACAAAACATCTGAATATTCATGATACAGAACATCTCTCAAATAGCCAGGTGAGTGCTGCAGCCCAAGGATATATTCTGTATGCACCTCAGGAAGCTGAAAAAGAAAACGATGACAGGATAAGACTGGCAGAAATATTAGTAAGTTGTGTAGGTTAAAATGATATAAATGAGTGAAATGAAAGGTGACATTAACACTGTTACTGTCAGTGGGATGGGAGAATTGATTATGGGGGAAATGAGCGAGGAGACTAAGCTGGGGAATAGGCAAAGAAAATGATGCAGGGAGAAGGCAATGATGAGACAGTGCAGACTTTCACTGAAACAGAGGCAGTGTTGAGGGGCTCAGCTGAATTAGAAAGAGAGAAGAGGAGAGAAGAACAAATCAATAGAACAGACTTTACAGCCAGGTAGCAAACTGCGCAGGAAAAGACTGGGGAGCATATGCCTCTGTCAAGGTTCCTTCTCCACTCTGAACTCTAGGGTACAGATGTGGGGACCTGCATGAAAAACCCCCTACGCTTATTTTTACCAGCTTAGGTTAAAACTTCCCCAAGGTACAAACTATTTTACCTTTTGTCCCTGGACTTTATTGCTGCCACGACCAAGCGTCTAACAAATATAACAGGGAAAATGCCCGCTTGGAAACGTCTTTCCCTCCAAAATCCCCCCCAAGCCCTACACCCCCTTTCCTGGGGAAGGCTTGATAAAAATCCTCACCAATTTGCATAGGTGAACACAGACTCAAACCCTTGGATCTTAAGAACAAGGAAAAAGCAATCAGGTTCTTAAAAGAAGAATTTTAATTAAAGAAAAAGTAAAAGAATCACCTCTGTAAAATCAGGATGGTAAATATCTTACAGGGTAATCAGATTCAAAACACAGAGAATCCCTCTAGGCAAAACCCTAAGTTACAAAAATACATAAAAACAGGAATATACATTCCATTCAGCACAACTTATTTTATCAGCCATTTAAACAAACCAGAATCTAACGCATATCTAACTAGATTGCTTATTAACTCTTTACAGGAGTTCTGACCTGCATTCCTGCTCTGGTCCCGGCAAAAGCAACACAGACAGAGAGAACCCTTTGTTCCCCCCACCCCAGCTTTGAAAGTATCTTGTATCCTCATTGGTCGTTTTGGTCAGGTGCCAGCAAGGTTATCTTAGCTTCTTAACCCTTTACAGGTGAAAGGGTTTTTCCTCTGGCCAGGATGGATTTAAAGGTGTTTACCCTTCCCTTTATATTTATGACAGCCTCATTGATCGCTTGTTTCAGAGCAGCTAACTGTTCTCCTAAAAGAGAACTGTATCCTGAAGATTTTTCAGATCTTGCATAGAAAGCATCAGTTTTGTACTTGTAGATATCACACAAAACTACAGGAATGGCCCTTCCCATTCATTGACTGTTTAAAAACCTTCTGTATCAGTCTGAACTGAAATAAAGATGATAAATTAAATTCCTTTGGGCAAATCAGGGTAGAATTGGCATTGGAATTGCCTTACCAAACCGAATACCCATTTAATCCAGCATTTTGTCTCCCACAGTGGTCAATATGAGAAGCCTCAGATGGAGGTATAAAACTGCTACAGAAGGGACACCTGTGTATTAACACTTACATGAGGGAAGTTTCTTTCTAACTCGGGGCAATTAGTTGTTGGCTTATGCCCTGGATTTATGTTCTGAAGCATTAAACCCTGTATAAATGTTTACCTGACATAGTTTATTTTACTTTCTATTGACTTTACTAGGACTAGCCTTTCCATTTCTTGACGTCTACCTGTTTAGCTGTTTGTACCCTGCAATGAACCACACTGATTGTTTCTTGCCTTCCTGCTTCCTTCCGTATTTAGGATGCTTCTGTGTCTCCACTGTGACATGCTTAAGCAGCCTCCAAGCTGATTCTAAGAATTTTTAATTTGTTAAAATTTGTCTTAAAAGTGCTTTAAAAAACCCTAGAGAGTACTTAAGTTAATCACATCAGCCCTAACTTGGAGTTAGGTTTGGAATATAAACAATGCCAATTTTTTAAAGATGTGCAGCTAAAATGTCAGGACCGTATTTTTACACACACAATTTATGACTCCACCCATCCTCCCTCATGCGTATTCAGTACGTACTATAGGGCTCCCACCCCTACCTGTTCTCATGGGTACTCAGGGCATAAGGGACCCAACTTTACCGCTCTGTGAGCTCAAGGTTCTATCTCTCCATGGGCAGGGTTCTAGCCCTCCATGAGCTCAGGGCAAACACCCATTCCCAGTGGACTCAGAGCTCTACAGGTCTGTGAAGCCTTTTCCCAGTGAAAGAGTTGTCACATAGTTAATATCCTTAAACATGTACAAATATTTATTAACAATTAGCAACAAATCAACAGAGTACACACGCCAAGCATCTGATGCTCACCACTCCCAATAAAACGGACATCTCCCAATGGCCAGTCAGGGTCATATCGTCTGGGCTCTAGCTTCAGCACAGTCTAGCAGCTTTGGTCTTGAGCTGTATCCCACAGCTAAGTTCTAACAAGCTTCTTTTCTGACCCTCATTCTCTAGTTAAAATGAGGCTCTCTCTTATCCATGCCTTAACCAATTATTTTACTAAAAACATAGCTATGCAAAAAAACACTAACTAATTACTTTCACTATACAGGGGTTCATGTGCCTAAGACCGCCTACTCATTAGTTTTTGTATTATTCAAAGTTAGTAAAACGTTCTCAAGGTCTTATCTTTAGGCTTCTTTAGTGGGATACACTTGGAACAGCAAAACCTCATCCTTGTTATTATCAGAAAGAAACTGCAGAAACTCAAGGTTAGCTTGTCCGTTCTCTCCCATTCTCATGACTTTGTGAATGCATCTCTCTCACTATTAGTAATGTTGCAGCTGCAGCTGCAGCCGATACTTTTCAGTCTGTCTGCCTGCATCAAGACTGACTTCTCCTGACTCTGTAGTTTTTGTTTCCAACTTACGGTGGCTGAGCATATAAGATGGCTTTGGGTTATGCTAAGTCCATACACAAGAATGATGTGGGTCATGTCAAGTCCACGCCTCTCATTACAGTATCTTGTTTTGGACTCCAGGCTTCTGGCTGCAATTTTATTTGTATATAGAATTATATAAAACCTTAACTCAGATGAACCAAGATGGTTATTCCATTGACCTCAGACCTGGCAGGCTGCAATCCCAGTAAGCCTTGAAGGCCTGAAGACACCCTCAGATCACAACCACCTGGGTAGACAGTTCCCCATTAAGCTGCAAGCTCCCATCTAGCCCTCCTCACAAGTAGAGATTTGAGTTCACCTATGCGGGTACCTTATGAGTCCCACTCTCCATATTCAAACTTTTTCTTATCCTTAACCTAGTCTTCTCCCAAACATTGCCACATAATTTGGAACAATTGGCTAAGAAGCCTGTAATCATCCAGCAAGGACACCAGCCCAAAGAAGCGGCAAACAAGTTCTTCTGAAACTGCCTATATAGACTCCCATGGATGTGCTTCCTTGTTCCTCAGCTACTGATCTGTTTCTGGGAGCTGGCTGTTGTCCTCCCAAACTGTGAACTGTGATCAGAAAGAGCTGAAACCCACAGTGACTCAGCCAGTCCAACTCCAAGGGAAAATTCCCCGTAAAAGGTGCTCAGACTGACCCTAAACAGAGTGTCCCTGAGAGGATTACCAGGCATTCTCCACTCTTATATTCCAGAACACTTCACAAAGCTGAATTCAGCTCTTGTTATGGCAAATACAAAATCTTAACAAACACAAAACCTGCCAGAGACAAGATATATTACAATGTCTTGGTATATGTCGGGAATGCTTTCACAGCCCACCGGAGCCTAGAATGTGGCCAAAAACAAGGATAGAAAAGGAACCAGTTGATACAGGAAAACAAGACAAAAAGCTGATTGGTGGGTGAAGTCTCAAGTGACATGTAAAATATTCTCTAACATGTAAACAACCATACTATACATACAGCTAGCTTTGAATGCATATTTTCAGGGCAAAATTGAACGCTGTGAGACTCTGCTCTCTAGACTGCATTGTTAAACTCTTTCCTTCCTGTACTGTACTGCTTAGTCTTTGACTAATAAAACTTGATTAAGCTTAGTTATTGGGTCTCTTCAATAATTTCAATATCAAACCAAAACTGTAGTCGAACAATTGGCTATGTTTTAGTCACAATGAGGGTAAACCAGAATTGCCTTACTTCAAAATTGCTTCTGCCAGGACTGAATTTGGGCCTTTGTGTGTTTTATCATAACAAATATTCAGTGCAGTTTTTCCTTTTGAAAAAAAGCATGTATGATCATTCCTACCGCTTAGCCAGTCAGCATGAACTTGTGATTACGAACTGGGGAGGGGGGATATTTGATAATGAAACAGATTTCATTTGAAACTTCCATGAAAATATTGTCAGTGGGTTTTGTTGGTGGAAGTGGTTTGATTTTTGTTCAATCTATTTTCCAATCAGAGAAAATAATTTCCACACAGTAGGGCCTGTATACAATATTGCATACAAAAAGTCAACATTTAAAGAATGTTATTTAGGGGTAGCCGTTGTGCATCCATCCTGTGCACTGAATGAAGCAGAGGTCCTGTGGAAAAATAGTATGTGACCACGTAACTAAAAAGACTCGCATAACGCAGAGGCAGCCAAAAGCAGAATTAAAGTTACACAAACAACTGCAAACCAGCATTTCCAAACTTCCAATTGCTTGACTTCACAACCTAAAGAATATTATTGTGATGTTGTTTTGTATTCTAAGTAATTTCCTAGGTTTATTTTTTTCAAGAAAAAACAAATTCTTTCATGTACAACTGTGACAACCTTCTATCATGCTTCATCCGTGGGATATAAACCCTGAAACTCCAGTATTACAACAGATATATACCACTCAAGCAATATGACTCCCTACATCAGATGGCAGCAGGAATAGACTGTAATCTCAAAACGGGGATGGGATGGTGGGATCTTGTATGAAGTCAGGGTCATGTGTGATCAGAGGAGAGAGTCCAACCAAGCCCGATTCTCCCCCACTCTCGGCTGCCACTGCAGCAGCACCCATGTGTTCCCAGTAAAGTGTGAGCTTGCGGTTGCTGCCTTTTTAGAATGTTCATGTTCAGTTATTATTTTACACTCTAACTCAAGTCAGAGTAGGGGATCAGTGATTTTTAGCAGTTTCCATCTCAGCCAAAGGATATCATAAGACAAGAGAAAGGCATCTCTCTCACCTCAGGGGGTTGTCCCTGTCAAATTTCATAGGCCTGCTGCCTATGAAGGCATTTGAGAGGCTCAGAAAAATATATGAAGAGTCTTTTATAAAGGAAAGTGTTAGGCCACCTAAATACAGATGTCATTGCCATCACAGCTCCTCCCATAATGTACCAAATACCCATGGTTTTGAAAGCAATAATGAAATAAGTTACTATGGACTATAATACTTTATTGCAGATTATCAGCTGTATGTGCAGTAGATTTGCATTTGCACAAGCAAAGCAGGCACTCACATGTGAAAACAGATAGTTATATAGTTATCCAATTTTCACATGCAAATACCAGGGTTTGCTATTGTAGTGTGTTTGCTTCCATATATGATGTTGCTTTTCTTGTGCCGGACTTCAAAACTTTGGCTCTGCATGTATTCTTCATCTGTTTTAACATTTCCTTTGGGCTTCATCTCTTCAATAGTTATTTAGAGTCTCTTACTTATGAATGACTAACCCGTTCTGCTGCTGTTGTTTTTAAATCGCAGACAAACATAATATTTTGTGAAATGGTTATTTGCAAATTTGTAACACTGCATCAACTCAGATTATTCCATTTTGCTGAAATCCTAGGGCATTTGCTATGGAGTTATTGACTGTGGAGGCCTTCAGTATTATTTTACATTTCATAAATCATACTAATACAATTAGGGGAAGTTAAAGTTTCTAAAGGGTTTCAGAATGCTGAGGAAATAGAAAAGGACAAACCCAGTGCAAACAGATGCCTTCCTAAATACCTTCCACCAGGAATGTGCTTGCCATGGTTGCAAGGAGGAGATCCACTTGCTATGATCCAGTTTGCCTGAGGTTTTACAATTGACTGGGAGTGCAACCAATCAAGGGCATATACTGGGGCCCACAGGTAAAGGGAAAAAGTCTTTCTTATCAGCCACTGGGCCCTGGAAGTTTTTAGTCACCAGTTTTTACCACCACCTTTCCACAAGGGAGCTCCACCCATCGTGCACTACCCAGTACATTGGGGGTTGGGGGCAAGAAATAATGGAAAAGGAAGGAGAGGAAGGTGGTATTGCATGCAGTGTTTTCAGGAACACTTTGTTCCAAATTATGAGGGTGTCCTACCATTTCGTCTGTTAGACCTTTCCCCAGACCTTACCATTAGAACATTGCATAGACTCATCGACTCACAGACTTTTAAGGTCAGAAGGGGCCATCATGATCATCTAGACTGACCTCCTGCACATTGCAGGCCAGAGAACTTCTCCCACCCACTCCTGTAATAGACCCTTAATCTCTGGCTGAGTTACTGAAGTCCTCATCTCATGGTTTAACAATTTAAAATTACAGAGAAGCCCCCATTTACACTAGTTTAAACCTACAAGTAACCCATGCCCCACATTGCAGAGGAAGGCAAAAAAATCCCAGAGGCTCTGCCAGTCTGAACCAGGAGAAAATTCTGTCCTGACCCCAAATATGGCAATCAGTTAGACCCTGAGCATGTGGGCAAGACCCACCAGCCAGCCATCTGGGAAAGAATTCTCTGTCGTCAATTAACTCCTCCCCCCATCCAGTGCCCTATCATTTCCCTTGATTTTCCAGCTAATTTTTGCTTTATTTCTACAAATATTTCAAACTAATGGCGTTCTCCTATTCTCTCTGAACTCTAAAAATGAGACAGGGCAATTTGCTTCTCAAAATGACTTACCAAAAATATAGCAGTGATGGAATAGATAATAGCTGGAGGAGAGCATGACCATTTTCCTCCCTCACTACACCTTCTCTTTCAGGAAGGGTAGCTTCTGTGTCCACATCTTCAGTTATATCTGATTTCAACGTACTGGCATCAGTACTTCCATTTGCATCAGACACCACTCATATGCATTCTCCCACCCCCAGCTTTTTGTACTATCAAATGAGAATTGTTCTTTGGGTTACTTATCTTCCTCTAAATATTCAAAACTTCTTAGGGGTAGCAGGTCACATAAACAGAGAAGATCAGGGTAAAATACTGTGTTATTACCCTCACATCCCAAGGGCAATGATCTATTTTTAAAACCAATTAAAATTGGAAATGAAAATTGGAATGTAAACCAAGATCCACCATGAGCGGTTATCAAAATACAGTCCAAACACTCAGGTTTGATATACCTTTCCTCATAGTCAGTTTTATAATAAACAGAAGAAGAAAGAGGGCTTAAAGTAACACTGGTAACAGAGGCCTGACTTGCTTTCCACAAGCTAGGAAGAAAGAGGTCATATTCTGCCACCTACATAGCTTTTTAACTATCTCTTGGGCCTTCTACCAGGTCCCATGGAGGGAATTCCCTCAGGGCTTTTCCTCAATCCTCATCTTCCTAAAACCAAAGCTCAGAGCATTCCTTCCTATACTCTCCAGCCAGCAATCACACGATTCTTGGTCAGCAGATCCCTCCCTTATGTCTGGAGATTTACAATTCCTATTAAGCTTCTGATCTTAAAAGGCCCAGGGCCCTGTTACCTAGCCTGGCATGATTAAATCAGAATTTTGGACATATTTTATACCACAAAGAATGCTAATTGTTAATTCTTGTTGATTTTCAAAATACTAGAGTTTATATAAGGCCACTAATGTGAATTTGCATATGATTTGTTTATATTTAGTACCAGATGTTTTTCTTAACCAAATACATAACTTTCAGTTTGAACCTATGATAATACATGAATACAGAAGGACACTAAATTAACTATGATTTTTACTGCCAAGGTTGTTTGAAATAAGTGGGCAAAATAGGAAAAAATATCAGCAGGCAGAATGCTGGCTTTATTGCTGAAATATTGCAGTCCTCACTGGAAATGATAGCCATCTTTCTCAGCTATTAATTACATTTTTGTTCCTTAAAAAACATTACTGGTGCTCAAGCCCATAAAAAAAATTAGTTGAAGAACTGTAGTGTTTTTAAAAGAGTCAAAATTGATATTAAATAGACTCACTTGAATATTTGCATATTCTCCTCTTTTAATTTTCATGTCAAAAGAGGAAATAGAAATAGATTTTTAATTATGAAGAATGAAAAATGCTGTTTCTTGTGTAGGAATCAAACTAGAGGTAGAAGAATTTAAACTAAATCATTAGTTTGAATCAATGTGCCATTCATAACTAGAGATGGGATTGAAAAAGAACCATATGTCAAAACTCCCTTCCTTCCCTGAATTTTACAGAGCTGAGGGCAGGTTTGGATACCTAGATCCAGAACTACATACACAGCTTTGGTTTGGGGTTCAAGTCAAAATTGAAAGGTGCCTATTTTCATACATCCAATTTGATGTGGCTCAAGATGGAGTGTTTATTTCAAGTAAAAATGTGTCATACTGCTATAAATAAAAAATATACCTAAAAGACACATCATAAATAGACATCTCTACTAAGCAGAAAAGCTCCTGGGGAATCTCTCTATATATAAATCCCTTGCAAGGGAAAAGGTTTCTGGGGAATACCTCTCTGGACAAAAAGCCTGCAAAATAAAAAATACTATTGCAGGAAATGTTTCTGGAAGAAGCCTCTCTATGGTAAAAACACGTTATTGCATCTCCCTGAGCAAACTGAAGCTTTTATCATTTCAACTTGCTCTAAACTCCTCATAGGTTAATTAGCTTTTTTATTACTCCTTCTCCAATCAGGTCAGAGAGGATTACTTATAAAACTGGAACCAGCTGCTCTCACTCTTACTAAACTCAAACAGTTACCTGCGATAGAGATTGTAAATGCAGGATGTGAGGCACATTGAAGCTAGAGGTTTGTGAAATATTTGTAATAAAAAGGCAAAGCTACAACGAGTTTTTGTATTTGTTATTGACACAAGATGGCCCTTTTAAACATAAGACATTACATTTTATATTGATAGTTATTTTTGAATGAGGATACATTTTAAAGCTAAATTTGCATTATCATATGCTTTGAAGCACAAATAGCTTGTTTCATTGAAATGTGCAGAACAACAACAACAAACTGCGTTTTTGTCTACAGGAAGAGCTCTGTATAGCTTGAAAACTTGTCTCTCCCACCAACAGAAGTTGGTCCAATAAAAGATATTACCTCACCACCTTGTGTCTTTACATGCAGATACTCAGAAAAGTTAAGATGAATTAACTGAAGTTAATGTGAAGTTAAACTACAGTAATTAAAGTGCATTAAATTCCTGTGTGGATGTTTACTCAGAAGTAAAGTGGTCTTAATATGTTTCAAAGGTGATTAAGCTACAGCAAGCCAAGGTCACTTTACTTCTCAATGAGAGCATCCGTACAGGGTTTTAACTTGTATTAACTAAAATGCTTTAGCTTTACACTTTTAGTTAATTCATTTTAGTGTTCCCTCTAAAGACAAGCCCTGAGGTTTGCAAAATTGACTGAAATTAAATGGCAAACATGTTTGTGGAAAAGGTTCCACAACTGCATCTATTGCTGATTCTTGAACAATGTACTCTTAAGACCCAGAACTTCCCCCAGTCATTTCAGTGGGAGCAGGATTGGGCTCCCAAAAGTAACAATAGGTATGTACATTGGATTGCTGTCATTGAATATCTGAATCATCTAGCCCAGGGAAAGGAAAATTGAGTAAATATGTTTATGGATTTCTGATATTGCCTTTTTCTTGGAATTTCCCAAGCGCTTTGAATCCATTATGAACCTTCTCAAAACCTCACTCCTTTCTATTTAGTCAGTGAAAAATAGATTCGTACAGCTAGGCAAGTGTGCTGCAAAAGATCTTCTTGTAATTTATGGGCAGGTGGGGGGAAATGAAGAGACTAACAAAAATCAATAATTCCCCAGTGCCACAAAGTCTAGTATTAGGAACAAATCAATGTTATTTTTGAGTGGAATCGAAAACAAAGTGGTTACAATTAAAAAGTCAGCATTTTCCCAAGTGTTCTAAACAATCTGGTAACTGCTATAGTATGCTTATTTCCTTATGTAAATAAAGAAAATGGTGTTAAAACTCAGTTACAATGACGATGAGTTGCTTATTGTGCTGTAGGAATAGGTCTCCTTTCTAGACCATCCAGTTACATGAGGCCACTAAAATAAATTAATGTTATAAGCCTACAATTATTAAAATACTAAAAAGCTATGAGCTGTAATAAGAGAATTATATGACCACATAGGTAGTAAGTCAGTGCAATAAAAGTCAAATAGTTTAGTCCAATTTATTATAGATGGATCTGGATGAGCTACTTATTGTAGTTTCCCAGCACTTCCCATTGTATGGCCCCATTTTGTTGCTTATAATTTTGCCACACTTCCAACCATTTGAGCTGAAATTTTCCATGCCATGGATCTCTCTTAGGCTGAATGTTTTGGGAAAGTTTCTTCAAAAATGCTTTAGCCATTTCTGAGAATGGGATTAGGGGATAACCTATTGATTTGCCCATGTTAAAAAAAAAAAAATCTTGTAGTCATGTCATTGAGGCACTCAAGTCTAGCCCCTCCATGCTTTGTGGCTAGAGCTTGAAATTGGTCAGTTATAAGACTTTGCAAAGTGAGATTTTTCACATGTTCAGAAGTGAATTCTTAGAGTTTGGCAGCTAAATTCTCTGAAGAGTGCATCTGTGCTTAGTGTTCTCCTACTCCTCACAGCTCCTACAGCTGAGCTGTAGCCTGCACATGTGCTATTCCCACAGAGCAACCAAGCATGCTTCTGCTCAGGGGTGCAGGGGCTGAACAGGACTTCTCCTGCAGTTGTTCCATCTGTTTGCGAGGGGCCACTGTGCACCATCAGACACCTCTTCCTTCCATTGCTCCCCTGCCCCCCATCTCTCTCTTTCTCTATGTGTATGTACTCATGTTGATTCCTCTTTGTGTTTCCTCAGGGCCAGGATCCCATGGCATCTCTCTCCCTTCCCACCCACCTCCCTTTCACCTCTATAAGCCCAGAGAATGACTGTGAGCTTCCATACTATAGCTCTTTTCCATGGCAAACTTCCTGTCTTTATACCTTAGCCAGCTTCTGCCCCCACCTTGGTTTTATGAGCCATTAGTCATTTTCAGTCAAGCCAGAATCCACCAGATGTGGCCTATAAAGTTAATTGTCCCTCTCTGTGCCACCTTAACCCTTCAAGGCCGGTGTTGTGTGAATACCCCATCACAGGCTTTAAGTACAATAAAATACAAGTGAATTTTTTGTATGGGTACATACAACCCCTAGCTCTCAGGGATCTCAGAAAATTCACCTGTGTAGCCATCATTAATTACAGCATTGCAATCCAGATTTTCAAGCAAGCATTAAATTTTAAATTGACAATTGTGGCTGAGGACAATGTAACAATAAATCTGGATCTCTTAACCACCTTCACAATTCCATCCTCTTTTTCAGGTATTTAGGGGAATTATTCCAAAATACACAGGGATGCTTCAAGGGTTTATTTCTTTGGTCTGTAAATAAGTATGAAACATATTAGATTGTATTATATACACAAAGTTATTAGTAGTTCATTCATCATGAACTTGGTATACAAGATAAGTTTATGACCGCATTACTGTAGTACCTGACACTGAGTGCCTCACACTCAGCTAAATGTGCACTGATTTTTTTTTTATTTTAACACCAGTAATTGCTTTACAATACATTGAGGTGAAAATGTAATACTAAAACACAAAATGAAAAGATAACTTTCTAACCTTTCTGCCATTGTGAAATAGAAGATTTTTCCTGGGATTGATTTGGAAATCTGTGCAACAATAAGTTTGTCTGTTTATATTTGTTTGTTTATATTTAATCCACTATTACCCTAAAAGTTGTCAAGCTGGCAAAATGAGTTACACC
Organism: Natator depressus; assembly: GCF_965152275.1. NCBI lineage: Eukaryota > Metazoa > Chordata > Testudines > Cheloniidae > Natator > Natator depressus. Next base: position 100,039,982 of record NC_134235.1, on the reverse strand, counting down.
AGCCCTTCCAAGATACTGTTTTACCTTATACTGTACATATACGGCTACATAGTATATTACAAAGCCTGTTTATGACAGGACTGAATCTTCTATTTCTGAGCTTCTGTGGCCCATGAGCTTTTCCTTGCTGGTATATTTTAAGTGTAATGCAAAGTGTCATTTTAGCAACATGGTAATTTGAACTGCAAAATGTAGTGTAATTTGTCAACCTAATTGCTGTCTGAAGGCTATGTAGACTCTGTAATTTTTCCTCAATAGCCCTGATTAGAGCTCATGGCTGGGCTGTGTGATCTTGATGAACCCCAAGTAATTTGAAATCTTGCAATCATTTATGGTTTAAGCATTTCATAGCCTCTCTAGGTCTCATTCTAATGGACAAAATGATATATTTTAGGAATGTTTTCAAATGGTACTAGCCACAGTTACTGAAGCACTACTATAGGGAAGCATTATACTTAGGGTAAATTGTGTCTTCGGTTATGCACATCCAATTACTATTAATTTCAGTGATAGTTGAGCATGATAAAGATCACAGTCCTGCAAAGTGCTGAGACCTCTAGATTGAACCCAGCAAATCAAATAATCATGTGCTTCAGTATGAGAGTAGTCAGAATTCTGGCAAATCTAGGCCTCCAACAGATGATGCCTTACATCAATAACTTCCTTGCCCATTTAGTCAGACTACTCACAAATTAAACACATACTTACGTGAATTGCTGGATTAGTGCTAGAGTGCTCATCACCTTGGAGGATCAAACTTTAAGGCCTCGACCCTGAAAAGACTTATGCCCACGCTTAACTTTGCTACCATGAATGGTGCCATTGCAACCAATGGAGCTACTCATGGTAATGAAATTAAGCACATGCATAAGTATAGTTTTGGCACTGGATCCTAAATGAAGAGAGATCACCAGAATCAGATAGAATTACACCCAACTGCACTGATTATTGTCTTAGTTAAAGTTTTGGTGACAAAAACTAGGCACAAATTATCTAAAAGTAATATGCATTTTAACAGAGTATATGCAGATTATAGTAGTACCATTGTATTCATTTTTATCTAATTTAAGAGCAAAGAATACGGTAGATTGTGTGTAAGTGGAAACAAAAGTTTGAAATAATTGCTCACTTGTAGAAACTGGAGACTACTCACTCCTAATGAGTAAGTCTGTTTATCTTCAAGTAGCTACCTAATATTTCAGTGACAGTACATAAGAGAGCTTTGGGGGTTGGTCTGGGTTTTCTAGATGACTTCACTGAGATGGAAATAGGGAAAATGCAAATCTCCTAGTTGCTGCCAGAGATCCTGAGCAGATAGAACTGATTTATTTTTCTATATAGCATTAAGTTTTGCCTGGTATTTGATCACTGACTTACAAGATGAAAAGTGTCAATAGAACAAACAAACAAGGTGGTAACTCATTTGTACATGTTGATTTACTCATCTGGATCTGTACCTTTCAGCTAAAGAAATAATTTACATTGAAATTATGTATGGAATTTTGTTTTAAAACCTTGCCTTCTTTTTTTGCCTACACTTTAATAACTTGTTCACTATTTATACAGGTACAGTGGTCACTTTCTTAAAGTTTCTTCTGTTTGGAGAATTATTAACAGTTCCAGCAATAATACTCCATATTTTACTACAGGGATGTTGTAGCAACCAGGAAAGGTACTAACAAACTTCAACAGAACTTTATTTTTAAAGTTGAATCCGCTTTATCAAGCTGCTGCTGCACCCTTGGTAGCTCTCACTCCACCTCCTCAACTTCCCTCCCTTCCTGTTTCCTGTCCTTTCAGACTCCCAACACCCAGTTCTAATAATTACAAGCAGCATCTAAACACCACAAGGGAATATCTCCCAAACCTGCAGAATCTTGTAAAGTGACTAATGTATGCCCATAACCTGACCCACACAGGAGCGACTCCTACTCCCCACTTCCACAAGTGAAGGCTTGTCAAACACATTAGAACGACAGTGGTTCCACTGCATAGCAGAGATGAGGATGTGTAAGATATTGGCAGCCAGGGCAGGGTGTCCAAAACCTCCTGCACAACATGGACCACAGCTCTACAGGGGGTTCCAGCTAGCTGATATAGGATGGGTTGCGACAGAGCAGGGGGTTTATGGGAAAAATGGGGTAAGGCTAGTGAGTCTGCCACTATGTATTCTTTCCACTGACCACTTTGTCTATGGAGCAATGGTGCAGGAACTTCACACTGCAGCAGCAGGCATGGAGCATCTCTACTACCACTCTTCAGCCTGGAAGGAAGGACTCCTTTCCCATCTCCAACTGTGGAAGCCTTTATTGCCCATCCTAGCTAATTGTCTGTTTGTATGGAAAAATTTGCCTTTTCAATAAGTATTCAAAAAGTAGCTTTTTGTCTGGTGCTGCACTTGTAGAATGGGTCATGCTAAAGATTTGTGTTCATAAACTTCCTTGCTGACAATCGACTTTATATCAACATTCAGATAGATATCACAGTTTATGGATATATCCATTTTCTTCACGCACCTTTTCTTAAAAGTAGGAGGTGTGAGAATCCTCTGCAGAAGAGCTATGAATCTGAACCTAAACCATGTGAGTCATTAATTTTCTTCAAGAAATTAGATATCATGGGCCAAATCTAAGGACTTATAGCTTTCTTCACAAAACAGGCTCAAAAGTAACATTAATTGTGTTCCCACAGTCTAAATGTCAACTCAATCTGCACAGTAGAAGGGTATATGGAATCATGGCATGTCAGGGCTCGTGTCCTTTACAATGCATGAATCATATCTTCAGCTCTCTAGAGCCTTACTCTAACATATCATTCCACTCATGGAGCAGAATAGGAATGGCACTCGTGAAAGTTTTGGGGAAACCACAATCAAAGTTCTTACATTGTCCCCCCTTCAAGCTTTAGCTTTTCTGGTGCACAAGGAGGCACAAACACCAGCCAGAATTCAGTTCTAGGGACTTGTTGTACAGGACAGGTCTCCAAACTATAGAATAAATGTATCTATTAGAGTGGCTGCCAGGAACCTTTACGCTGAAGTGATAGCTAATTCAAACTGATTCTTCCATCCTTGAAAAGTGCATGTGGTTATATCCTCAGATCAGCTGAATTTGTGATGACAGGTTTCAGAGTAGCAGCCGTGTTAGTCTGCATTCGCAAAAAGAAAAGGAGTACTTGTGGCACCTTAGAGACTAACCAATTTATTTGAGCATAAGCTTTCGTGAGCTACAGCTCACTTAGAATCATAGAATATCAGGGTTGGAAGGGACCTCAGGAGGTCATCTAGTCCAACCCCCTGCTCAAAGCAGGACCAATCCCCAATTAAATCATCCCAGCCAGGGCTTTGTCAAGCCTGACCTTAAAAACTTCTAAGGAAGGAGATTCTACCACCTCCCTAGGTAACGCATTCCAGTGTTTCACCACCCTCCTAGTGAAAACGTTTTTCCTAATATCCAACCTAAACCTCCCCCACTGCAACTTGAGACCATTACTCCTTGTCCTGTCCTCTTCTACCACTGAGAATAGTCTAGAATCATCCTCTCTGGAACCACCTCTCAGGTAGTTGAAAGCAGCTATCAAATCCCCCCTCATTCTTCTCTTCTGCAGACTAAACAATCCCAGTTCCCTCAGCCTCTCCTCATAACTCATTCCAGACCCCTAATCATTTTTGTTGCCCTTCACTGGACTCTCTCCAATTTATCCACATCCTTCTTGTAGTGTGGGGCCCAAAACTGGACACAGTACTCCAGATGAGGCCTCACCAGTGTCGAATACAGGGGAACGATCACATCCCTCGACCTGCTGACAATGCCCCTACTTATACATCCCAAAATGCCATTGGCCTTCTTGGCAACAAGGGCACACTGCTGACTCATATCCAGCTTCTCGTCCACTGTCACCCCTAGGTCCTTTTCTGCAGAACTGCTGCCTATCCATTCGGTCCCTAGTCTGTAGCGGTGTATTGGGTTCTTCCGTCCTAAGTGCAGGGTCCTGCACTTATCCTTGTTGAACCTCAGATTTCTTTTGGCCCAGTCCTCCAATTTGTCTGGGTCCCTCTGTATCCTATCCCTGCCCTCCAGCGTATCTACCACTCCTCCTAGTTTAGTATCATCCGCAAATTTGCTGAGAGTGCAATCCACACCATCCTCCAGATCATTTATGAAGATATTGAACAAAACCAGCCCCAGGACCGACCCCTGGGGCACTCCACTTGACACCGGCTGCCAACTAGACATGGAGCCATTGATCACTACCCGTTGAGCCCGACAATCTAGCCAACTTTCTACCCACCTTATAGTGCATTCATCCAGCCCATACTTCTTTAACTTGCTGACAAGAATACTGTGGGAAACCGTGTCAAAAGCTTTGCTAAAGTCAAGAAACAATACATCCACTGCTTTCCCTTCATCCACAGAACCAGTAATCTCATCATAGAAGGCGATTAGATTAGTCAGGCATGACCTTCCCTTGGTGAATCCATGCTGACTGTTCCTGATCACTTTCCTCTCATGTAAGTGCTTCAGGATTGATTCTTTGAGGACCTGCTCCATGATTTTTCCGGGGACTGAGGTGAGGCTGACTGGCCTGTAGTTCCCAGGATCCTCCTTCCCTTTTTTAAAGATTGGCACTACATTAGCCTTTTTCCACTTCATTGGATGCATACTGTGGAAAATACAGAAGATGTTTTTAATACACACAGACCATGAAAGAATGGGTGTTTATCACTACAAAAGGTTCTCTCCCCCCACCCCACTCTCCTGTTGGTAATAGCTTATCTAAAGTGATCACTCTCCTTACAATGTGTATGATAATCAAGGTGGGCCATTTCCAGCACAAATCCAGGGTTTAACAAGAACGTCTGAGGAACAGTGGGCGGGGGGTGGGGAGGAATAAATAAGGGGAAATAGGCTTGAATAGAGACTGGGAATGGTTGATTCATTATAAAAAGTAACCTAAGTTAATTGTATCCAATTTGCAAATTAATTCCAATTCAGCAGTCTCTTGTTGGAGTCTGTTTTCGAAATTTTTTTGTTGAAGGATAGTCACTTTGAGATCAGAAATCGAGTGACCAGAGAGACTGAAGTGTTCTCCGACTGGTTTATGAATGTTATAATTCTTGACATCTGATTTGTGTCCATTTATTCTTTTATGTAGAGACTATCCAGTCTGCCCAATGTACATGGCAGAGGGGCATTGCTGGCACATATCACATTCGTAGATGTGCAGGTGAACGAGCCTCTGATAGTGTGGCTGATGTTATTAGGCCCTGTCATGGTGTCTCCTGAATAGATATGTGGGCACAGTTGGCAACGGGTTTTGTTGCAAGGATAGATTCCTGGGTTAGTGGTTCTGTTGTGTGGTATGTGGTTGCTGGTGAGTATTCACTTCAGGTTGGGGGGCTGTCTGTAGGCAAGGACTGGCCTGTCTCCCAAGATTTGTGAGAGTGTTGGGTCGTCCTTTAGGATAGGTTGTAGAACCTTGATAACGTGTTGGAGGGGTTTTAGTTGGGGGCTGAAGGTGACGGCTAGTGGCATTCTGTTATTTTCTTTGTTGGGCCTGTCCTGTAGTAGGTGACTTCTGGGAACTCTTCTGGCTATATCAATCTGTTTCTTCACTTCTGCAGGTGGGTATTGTAGTTGTAAGAATGCTTGATAGAGATCTTGTAGGTGTTTGTCTGTCTGAGGGGTTGGAGCAAATGTGGTTGTATCACAGAGCTTGGCTGTAGACAGTGGATCGTGTGGTGTGGTCAGGGTGAAAGCTGGAGGCATGTAGGTAGGAATAGCAGTCAATAGGTTTCCGGTATAGGGTGGTGTTTATGTGACCATCGTTTATTAGCACTGTAGTGTCCAGGAAGTGGATCTCTTGTGTGGACTGGACCAGGCTGAGGTTGATGGTGGGATGGAAATTGTTGAAACCATGGTGGAATTCCTCAAGGGCTTCTTTTCCATGGGTCCAGATGATGAAGATGACATCAATATAGCGCAAGTAGAGTAGGGGCGTTAGGGGACGAGAGCTGAGGGAGCGTTGTTCTAAGTCAGCCATAAAAATGTTGGCATACTGTGGGGCCATGCGGGTACCCATAGCAGTGCCGCTGATTTGAAGGTATACATTGTCCCCAAATGTAAAATAGTTACGGGTAAGGACAAAGTCACAAAGTTCAGCCACCAGGTTAGCCGTGACATTAATCGGGGATAGTGTTTTTGATGGCTTGTAGTCCATCTTTGTGTGAAATGTTGGTTTAGAGGGCTTCTACACCCATAGTGGCCAGGATGGTGTTATCAGGAAGATCACCGATGGATTGTAGTTTCCTCAGGAAGTCAGTGGTGTCTTGAAGGTAGCTGGGAGTGCTGGTAGCGTAGGGCCTGAGGAGGGAGTCTATATAGCCAGACAATCCTGCTGTCAGGGTGCCAATGCCCGAGATGATGGGGCGCCCAGGATTTCCAGGTTTATGGATCTTGGGTAGTAGACAGAATATCCCAGGTCGGGGTTCCAGGGATGTGTCTGTGTGGATTTGATCTTGTGCTTTTTCAGGGAGTTTCTTGAGCAAATGCTGTCGTTTCTTTTGGTAACTCTCAGTGGGATCAGAGGGTAATGGCTTGTAGAAAGCGGTGTTGGAGAGCTGCCGAATTTGTGATGGTATATCACCAGAATCAGACAGATTTACCCCCAAAAGTTAGGCCAAATTCAGATCAGATGTAAATGCAGGTTTTTCCACTACAGTCAATGGGACTACTTAGAATTGGTCAGAGAATGGTGATTCTGTTTCGTTGAGTATTGAGATTGCAACATTTTTGTTTCAATTTGGAATAAAAACAAAAAAATTGAAATTCTTTGCACTACAGAAATCTGAAAAAAAAAATTTTAAATCAAAACTTTTCAGTGCCAGAAGTCACGAGGGCTCTGATTCTGTGGCAGTCTGCCTGGAGGGCTACACAGACCAGGTGTGGAAAGTGGTTCCTGTACAGTGCGTATGTACCAGAATGCATATGCAGAGGAATTTCTGGTTCACAATGGACAAGCTTGAGTGACTTTTCTTGCTGACGTTGGGTGCCTTGGTCAATATCCATCTGCGCAGGCTCTGTTTGCTAGTCCTGGGACCAACCAGACATTGATGGTTTTGCCCAAGAGTTCCTACTTCTATTGGGAGACATGATGCTTATTGTCAGTTCCTCCCTCCCAACCCCAGCAGATTGCTTTTGGGCATTTCCCAATATATTGTCAGGTGCAATCTTCGGCTTGTGCATGCTCCATTGGGAAGAATGGAGAACAAGTGACACTCTGACCATTAAAATTAAAGGTACAATACTACTTAGGTTGTTCGTGAGCTGGGAAAATGGAAACTTAGGTTGCTTCATTTAGGCAAGAGTCTCGGGTGCTGTTATTGATTGTCACGTTCCTTGTGGTTTGATGATGACCGTATTAGCTTCTGCAGAATTTGAGCTTCAATTTAAAAGAAAAAAAATTTCTAACTCTTCTATTGGCAAAGATAATCTCCTGAATTTTATCCTTTCTGAGCTGTCAAACAAGCATCTTGAAAAACCACCATGCAGGCTAGTTGTGAAATGGCTTTAGTCTCTCCAAAAACATCAAGGCTTTTCATCAATGGGAATTTATCTGGTAACAAGTTTGCATTGGTTTTTATTAGAGTTGGGCAAAACTTTTTGGCTGAAGTGTTTTTTCACTGAAAAATGCAGATTTGGGTTGACAAGCATTTGTCAAATTTGTGTTGAATATGTGAAGTTGCTTTACTCAAAACAAAAAAAATATAAAAGGTTTATTCTAAAAATTTCATTGTTTTCAAAACTTAACATTTTTAATTTTTGATTCAAAACAATATTTGTTTTGAATTTTACTTCAATGTCAAGTTTTTATAAGATAAAAGAATCTCAAAAGTAAAAAATGTTTGGGCCTGAACAAAACATTGTGTTCACCCCAAAATGATTTGCTTTTAACATTATTGGTTCACCAGAAAATTTTTGTTGGAGTTAATTTTTCCTTTTTATCATATTTAAATTTTTCAGTTCTGCCAGTGAATCAATTTGCACAGCTCTATTGCCAGAAAAAATTGTGTCGTGAATCAACTCAGAAGTCTGTGAATTTCATACTAAGCTGAATGACTCTCTTACGAAAGGTATCAGATTCAATGGATGCCCTTGCAAACTTGCATATAACACGATACATTGAAACAGTTATTGCAGTGTTTGTGATAATTCCCCATCACAAGTACAGTATAAGTAATTGGTAACAATTACAAATGCTAAATATTTAAGAACATCCACTGTACATCAGATTACATCATATTACTGCTGAAAAATATATCAAAGAAACTTCTCCTTGACATTCAGAGCTACTGATGTATCCATCATTCAGATATTATTTTGTCTTTACTGAATAACAAAAAAAACAAAACAAAATAAAAATCCTGCAGTGTATGAAGAGCTTTTGAGTCTAGCTTCAGTTCAATCCCAACCAAAGGGCTCTGACCGTTTCAAAAGCTGCAACACATGGAATGTCTGGATAGATTTGTCCAAACATGCTAGCATCAGACAAAAAGGTGCTTTTTAAATGGCGAAAGCGAATGATGGAATGGAGACATTTCTCATTGTCCATCATGATTGATCAAGAAGAATTGATTCAGATATGGTCAGGCCCCTGTCCTAAATCACTGGCAATTTAAAGCTTTCCTTTAGAAAAGCAAAGCTGATGTATGGTACTATGTGGAGGTCAAAAGAAGGAAGATTTTGGTAATGTTTGTCCTTTTTAAACCAAAGCTTACATGTTCAGTCACTGATGAGGCCCACAGCACCTCCACAAGAAACATTTTGGCAGGATAGAGGCTGCTCACAATCAGCAGACATTCCTGTGGGTTTGGAAAGTTCTTGGCAGTACACGTTTATGGGAAGTGTACTACTTGGAGACTAGACAACTTTGGAATTATGTGTTGCTGACAGTGTTGCTTAATGGCAATGGTGACAGTGACAGAAGGATTGAGGCCAGGGCCAGATGCTGCACTAGAAATAACTCCTTTCTGTCTCAGAACTAATCTGGCCTGCTCTAAGTAGAAGAGGTGTGATTGTCTGGCTCTTTCTCTAACAGGTTGCCTCACATTGAGCAATCAGCAATACAGAGCTAGTGGATAACAAATCTGATTTATTAACATTTTTGTGGATAAACATGTTGAGTTTGATTCACTATGATTTGTGGGTCATTATCCCAGAGTATTTAAACAGCCACCCACTATTCACATGAGTGTTTGTGAATCCCTCAAGTTTCATGAATTTTATCATACAGTGTGCATCTAAATTCTCTCATAGACAGTCTTATTTATTGTTCAATATTTACTTGTTTAAAAGGTTCCAGTTATCCAATCAGGAAGCAGAAAGAATATCATGTGACACACAACTCAGACCGCAAATAGGGAAAAGTGAACAAAGAGAACAGTTCACACATAACCCACTGGGCCAAATAAAGGCATTTAGCCATTGCTTGGAAAGCAATGCAGAGCTGCACCCCTTCATGGAGAGTGGGGAACTCATGCAGGGCTTCAGCCTACCTCCTCAGGTGAGCTGGTGCTCTGGGTATACATAGTGCACCATTTTCCAGGGTAGTAAGCCTCCCCTTCCCTTTGCCTCCCACTGTGATTGTCCAGCTTCATGAGTCAATGTGGATGAGAGCATGTCTGTCTCCTCTTCCACCCTACTGCCTCCACCAATTCCCTCTGGAGCACCATGCACCCCAGAGATGCACTGAGGGAGCAGTTTGGGCAAAAGTCTAAACTAGAGTGTCACATACATCATAGATTTTGTAGGCTGAGCTCCTTACACATACACACACCCCCCAGGGGTTCCTTGCATCCCTTCATTCCCACAAACTCCCTGTGAGTCACCCTCTGAATCCCCTCTATTTCAAGAGCTCTCTCCAACTCCCCTCACTCCCTCATGCCAGAGGTTTCGTTCTCCCCATCTCCCCCATTGACAGGGACTTGGTTCCTCCTCCCCTATCCCCACCACATGCCAGAGTCCTTCAATCTTCCCCCTGCTAGGGGTTTTCTCTGCCCCCATTCTCTCCTCCTCCCATCCCAGGGTTCCCCATTACCACCATATCAGAGGCTGTGTTCATGTCCCCATACCAATGTTCCCCAATATCCTCTTTCTTCCCTCCATGCCCATTATTATTTTGCTTCCTTCCATGGAGAGATGTGTCAGTCAGGATGTCAGCATGTTAAGCTGTATTGGGAGGAAGGGCAAAGATAAGATGGGGTGTTGTTATATTGGACAGCGCTAATGGGTGCCACCAAATGGTTCTTTGATCTACAGGCAATTGCAGAGGTGCTTGAAACTGTGGATCTGCTAAACAAATGACCAAAGCACCACACGTTCCCCCATTTCCCCTCTTTTGGTTTACCAATTTTCCCTAAAGTCATGCCTTGGGCTGCATGTGGAAGATGGATGAAACCTGGTAAGTTAGAGTTATTAAGACATTTATTCAGAACAAGAGCATTACAGAGAACATACAATACTTTCCTTTATGAAGGCTGACTGGTCACGGATAAACCCTCTCAAGTCATTGCCCCGGAGCAAACAACACAGCAGGTGCTGAGCTAAGGTCTGATCTGCTGGGATAGCCATTGAATTGCCAAAGCAACTGCTACCTAAATCTCTTGTCTAGAGGAAGAGAATTGGGGGATCTTGCCCAAAGAAAGGTGATGGTTAGAGGCCTGACCCTTAAGTAGAGGGCCCTCAAGAAGGCCAGGACGGGGCAGAGGTACAGTTACCTCAGGAACTGTGATAAATTGATGGTTAGTTTGGGAGTTACCCAATCAGGAAAACAATAAAATATGACTTAGAGGACCAGTAACACTGGTATGATAAGAACAGCAAATTCTTCAAGCAAGAGTAAAGACATTCTCATTGAATAATATATTCACATAAACTATTAACGAAATGATTTCAAATATTTAACACAGAATGTGTTAAAAGAATGGGTTTGTGCTTAGTGTTAGATTAGAACCAGGGATTATATTGATTGAATAAACTGGTTGTTGCAAATAGTTCTCTTAGCTGCAGTAAAGACCAATGGACAAGGCCTGTTATGTCTCAATATTACTCTGCTCAGTTCCAGGGCTGGATTAACTAGTCACTGGTCCCTCAGCAAGCACACACTTCTGGGCCCCCACTTTCTCATGAACAAGAAAGAACAGCCATACAATACACTCACCACAGCCAGGTTGGCAATGCTGTTGATCTGCCAGTGCTGGTTGCTCATCCTGCTGCTGCTTGGGTTACTACTTCCATGACGGAAGGGCAGGAAAGACAAATTTGAGTGAATGTGGTTGCGACCTGGCACACATGGCTGATCCACAGCTCAGCCAACTGCAGTCAGTTTACCGTATGATTCTTTGTTGCCTCCCTCCAGGAATTTGCTTATGCATTAGTTTGGCCCTGTTCATCAGTGAAATGCAGCCATGTCTGTGATGGAACAAATCTGCTGTGTAAAGAACAATTTAGGACAGCAGATGAAATTGCAAATTTTCACCATTAAAAATTGCTCCCATTTAAAAAGTCAATACTAGATGACAGTTACCAGAACGTGGTACTGGAGATGCAGCAATTATTCCCTATTCTCAATAACTGTTATTTTAGATAACATTCTGAGATAACGCTGCAGGAAAATACTTATTTTTTTAAATCACTGCAATTAGGGGGATGCTTCTCTTTTAGTAAAAGTCTGGCAAGTAGGATAATTTTTGAAAACCAGTTGTCATTTCATTGGACTGACATTTCTCCTCAGTTAGCTCTTTCAAGTACTTTTTTATAATTTAAAAAAATGCAGAATACATTGCTAATTCTCAAATGTGCACCATCATTGAAATGTTTCTATTATCAAACAAGTGCCCAATATGTCAAATCACTTTTGTAGTGCATCTACAGTTCACTTGTCTGACAGCAAAGTGCAACATTTGAATAATTCATATAGTTAATGATGAATACTAATAGAGTTGTTAGTGGTATAGTATACTTGACTGAACAAAAGGTCCTATAAACACCCTGCGAGAAAACACGTGTTACCAAGCACAGGGCACTTTTCTGGCCTTTCGGGGCTGCGGGGTTTTTGTTTTTTTTTAAACAATTATGTTGAAATGCTACCTTTGATTATTATTAAAAATGGTATCTAGTTTCTAGAAGCAAACTGTGTTACAGGCAATAGCTGATAGCAACCGATGCTACATCCTATTCCCCGTCTCACTGAGCTATCACATACAGTACTTGCCAAAAAAATAAAAAAATTTCACGGGACTAAAAGTTTTCTAGTGACCAACTGATGAAGTCATTTGTTCTTATATCACAAATTCTTTCAGACAGAGAGTGAACAGGATGTTGTGAAAGATGGCAATCATTAACAGGTGGTGTCCCACATTGCCTTATGTGTAAATGAACCACTGCTCTCTGGCAGATAGACCTGTTCCAGTGATTATGTTGCTCCCCTGTTGTCTGGCCAGAACATTACAACATTCAAATGAAGATTTTTACTTAAAGTAATATGAACTGTTTGGGGGAGAACAGGTCCTAAGTTCTAGCCTCACAAATAATTGCAAAGCTGACATGACCATGTAATGGTCCTCACTTGGGGTCTAGTTGGGGAGCGTGGTTTCATGGTCACGGCTGCAACCCCTGACTGCCAAGGGGGTTGTGGGGAAGGGAGCCCAGGCTCTCCCACTCCACCGGGCTCTGACCCAGGGCCCTTTGGGCTACTAGTAATCTGGCAACCAAGGTAGTGTTGCCAACTTTCTAATCCCACAAAACTGAACACCCCTGCACTGCCCCCTGTACTGCCCCGTCTGAGGCCCCACCCTGCTCGCTCCATCCCCCCTCCCTCCATCACTCGCTCTCCCCCACCCTCACTCACTTTGATTGGGCTGGTGCAGTGGGATGGGATGTGGGGGGGATGAGGGCTCTGGCTGGGGGTGTAGACTCTGGTGTGGGGACAGGGATGAGGGGTTTTGGGTGAAGGAGGGAGCTCTGGGCTGGGGCTGCAGGTAGGAGTGTGGAGGGTGAGGGCTCTGGCTGGGGGTGTGCGCTATGGGGTGGGGCTGGGGATAAAGGGTTTGGGGTGCAGAAGGGGGCTGGGGGGGTGTAGGCACTGGGAGAGAGTTTGGGTGCAGGAGGGGACTCCGGGCTGGGGCAGGGCGTTGGGATGCGGGGGGGGGGGGGGGGGGAGGTTCCCAGTGGCAGTTACTGCAGCTCCCAGGAAGTAGAGGTCCCTGCAGCTCCTAGATACTTGGGCAGCCAGGAAGGCTCCACATGCTGCCCTCACGCCCACAGATGCCACCCGCACAGTTCCCATTGTTTGCAATTCCTGACCAATGGGAGCTGCGGAGCTGGCCTTGGGGTGGGGGCAGCGCACGGAGCATCTAGGGGCTGCAGGGACCTGGTGGCCACTTCCAGGAGCCGTGCAGAGCTAGGGAAGGCTTGTCTTAGCCCCAGGACCCTGCTGCACTGCCAACCCGGACTTTTAACTGCCCGGTCAGCAGTACTGACCGGAGCCACCAGGGTCTCTTTTTGACTGGGAGTTCCCATCGAAAACCGGATGCCTGGCAACCCTGCTTCAGGGCCACCCCTCCCAGGGCTCTGTGGAGGTCCAGCTCCTGGCAGCTTCCCAGCCTCTGTCAGCTCTGCTCCCTTCCTGAGCAGAGGCCACAGGGTTGTTTCCCTGAGCTCCTGGTCCCTTGCTCCACAGACTCACCACAGGAGCTAGCTCCACTCCAGTGTGGCTTTCCCTCCCCACAATTCAGTCTGTCTCAATCCTTCATCCCCAGCTGACAACTAGCAGCCTTTTATAGTCCCAGGTGTAGCCCAGCCCTCTTTAATTGGCTGAACTGGTCTCACTTGCTCCAGTCCAGGGGAGCTGGGTTAGTGTCTGCATGGGGACCAGCTGCCCTGTGACAATAACATTTAGCATGGCTTTCAACCTTCATCCTGAAGATAAGGCTACTTAATAGTGAACTGCAATGAATGCATGTATTTGATTTAGACTCTGCCAAAAATAAATTTTAAACAGGATTTTTTTATCATCTTGTTCTGCATTGCAAACATAGGAATAATATCTTAATATTTCTCTTATTATTAATATTTCATACACTTAACCAGCAGTTTTTTAAAAAGGAAGATAGTGGGAACCCATAAGTAGTAGTAAAGATTGAGTCCTGCTGGAGCAGGGAGATATGGACTACACTTCCCTCCGCTGTCGTTTATGTTAGGGAGAGGTACCCTGAGAGAACATAGCAAAGCTGATGCCACCTACCTTCTCTCATGGTTTCTACTGGAGGAAAGTTTCCACCAGCGGAAAGAGGCTGCCAAGAGGAGATGCTGAATGAGAGAATCACCCTAGTCATGCTCATCCATGGCCAATGATAGCCACTCCGGAACAATTTTTGCCCTCTGTTGGATCCTTTGAACCACTACAGCCTTCTTGGGTGGGTTTCTCACCACCAACTGCTACATTAGTTTCTGCTGGCCTAGACCCTAGGCTAAATATAGCCCAGTGAAAGCAGAACACACCCTTAGTAAGGATGTTAAGATGGATAACTATGTAGGCAATTTAGGCAACATTTTAAATTTGTTTCCTGCATAAGCAATTATCTGTATCTTGGCTATTAACCAGATAGAACTCTGCCCAAACTGTAACTTACCTAGAACCTGAAGAAATGAATTGCAGTGCTTTGATCAAACCCTGATTTGGGCAGAAGATTTCTATGCAAATAGGCCATATTACTTGAAAGGTAATAGTAAATCTGTCCAAAGATAGTGTGTGCACTAGAGTTTACATTCCTCTGGTACAGAGTTATACTCCATGCAGAAAGGTCCTTTTCTGATCTCTTGAAATTACTTACTTTCAAAACAAATAGTTTTTTCAACTGGAAAAATCACAAATTATTGTATCTACATAAAGGTAAGGAAGACAAGATGAAATAAGTGGTAATGATAGGTTTCTTCACTTGCAACCTCTTGAGAATCCTGCCTACCATCTGATAAACCCACTAATGTCTTACTCCCTGACCAAACAAAACTAAACAGTGGTCACAATTTAAAATAAATTATTCAGATTTATATAAAATAATTAAATGAGGATAAACAATACTTTTCAAATGTATATATGTGTAAGCGTTTTTGGCCCTTTAAGAGAATACTGGGAGATATAGCTCCCAGATAGATTCTTGTAGCAGTACATGCTGGGGAAGGAGGAAGGGCATTAAAAGCACTTCCTGATCCATAACATGAAAAAGATTAAGAAGGAAGTAGGATATGCAGGGGATCTTCCTCTAAGGCCCAGGACAAGGGACAGGTTATGGTAGAGTATAGGAAAGAACATGGGAAGGAAGAGGGTGGATGGAAGGATTCCCAGATTGGTTAGGGTGCTGGCCAGAGTCTGGGTTGACCACTGTTCAATTGCTTGCTCTGCAACAGACTATCTTTGTGACCTTGGGCAAATTTGGGCAAATTTCTTAATCTTCTGTGCCTTTTCTGAATTTCAAAGGAATCAAGTTTTTACTCTGCCAACTTCCTTCCTTCATTAGAAGATGTGTCCAAGGAAGCAGATCCTCATAATCTGGATATAAAGAGAACCATAGTTCATTATGGAGGCAGAACCCATGCTTCAGAAAGTCAGTCCATCAGAGTGTTTCGAGAGATGTTCAAGAATGAAGGGATCTCGAGCCAAAGATTGTCTAAACCAGTGGCTCTCAACCTTTCCAGACTACTGTTCCCCTTTTAGGAGTCAAAAGTGGGTTAGATGTTTCTCAACACAAACAAGAAATGTTATAGTTGCCCTGACACAGTAATGGATTTCTGGGTCATACTATGCATGTTTAGACACTGCTGCTTCCTTTCTAGGAAAATACTGGATTTCTAGTTTAAAAAACATTTAAAAATATATGGTGACTACTCTCAGTAGAAAACCTTACATTCCTATTTACTTACACTTGGAACATTTATGTGTAGCTACTATATTATTTTGGTGATGGTTTTGCAAGCAATATTAGCCCGAAAGGTTTTAAGGCTACTATGTACAGGTCTCATACTTTTCTGATGCCTAAGTCATATTATAAATATTAAATAGAGCATACCTTCTAAAAGCTACATCAAAATTGGCTAATTTAAAAAAAGTAAGTTTAATTCCATATAAATGATATAGTTATAGACCATTAGCCACTCATCTCTCAGCTTTGACAGTTGTTTAGTTCTCTCCTCTTTTCTGTTGAGCAGACATAAAAATTCTCATTCAGTTACATTGAAGAGGATTTTTTTTCCCCAAAGATGGAAATTTGCAGAAGGCCCTTCAAAATGTTCCTGTTGCCATAGCAGATTGCATTTCTGCCTCTGATGTAGAAAGGTAATTTGCTGCAGGTTCAATTGTGCAGGGTACAAGAGGGGGCAGGGGGGAGAAAGGATGCAAGCATTGGCACAGTGGTAATTCTTGCATTCCCTTGAGTACAAGAACTATTGGCATATCAGTGATGCTACTTGTGCTAGCCTTCTTAGAGAGGGTAGGGAAAGGAAATCGAGTTAGCTTCAGTCCACAGACTAGTGAAGATGACAAAGTAGCACATACTGTACTTCTTAAGGGTGACATACACGCCACATTTCCTTAATGCTCCTGATGGCAATTATATCAGACTGTGCAATGAAGAGGAATTCCTCCTTGGGCAGCATGCTTCCACACCACCTCTTGCCCTCTGTTGAAGATTAATGTCAGCATAGAGACCTTCTGTGATGTGCTCTGTCACTCGAGGACAGGATAATTAAACATTTTTCAGATGTAGCACATTTTGTTCTCATGAGAAGTGACGGCCCTGGGAAGCTTAACATAGCGCAGTAGGAAGTTCCTCAGACTATTCTTACATTGCTTCTCCGTTTTACCATTTTAGGGAATGGCCATTAGAAGAGAAGCAGTCAGCATTGCCACCAACCCCCCAGTTTTAAGGCGTTTATATTGTACTTTCACACAGCATTTTGAGGTGAAACTTGGCATCCAGACAGCCTGAAAGCAAATGTTATTACTAAATTTGTCGAAGCGGAAGTAGCTGTTTTAACTAAATAATGAATGCAAAATGAATACAAAGTTAACCAATTTTAAGAGTCACAGAATCCACAAGAAAAGCCCAAGACAGATGTAATGCTTATTAAAAAGTGGTGCTTTATCAGCCTTGGAGACTCAAATCCTATCTATCAACGTAACAGGCACAGCCCAGACTGGAGTAGTGCAAGCTACCCCAGACAGTGTTCTGCCAGTTTTCCTTAAACTTGACCTGGAGGGACAATAGTTGTCTTATTCAGTCCTTGACACCTCTGATAAGCCTGCTAACATGAGTGGCATTGGCTGATATGGACTTTTTTTATTGGCACTTGTCAAACAGGAACTAGAGTGTAACCTCCTCCTCCATTTTAGAAAGTTCCATTTCTATTACTTGTTCTCTGCTTGTATGCAGTGTCTTTGTAGCTGTGTCAATCCCAGGATATTAGAGAGACAAAGTGCGTGAGGTAAATCTTGTCTCTTTCACCAAGTTGGTCTAATAAAAGATGTGTTACCTCACCCACCTTGTATCTCTGTTCTCTGCTTGTCATGTGTGTCTTATTGATATATTCAAGGCTTGATCTGGTAAAGTGATTAGCACCTTGCATGATTGGGTCATAGATGTAAATTACACAAGTTATAAATAAGAATCTTTGACAATCCACAGAGCCTACATTATCTGGTAGCATGTCACAGATGAGTTATTGCTAACTCAATGCACAAGCATCCTGAAAGGTCTTACTGCTTTTCCCTGATGATTAATAAATATACTTCATCAGAGTACTACACTATGACCCCAGTTCCTTTCTCAGCTGTCATTCAGAGTAATTATAAGGCAATCTTGGTAATAAGTCACCTGAGCTGTGCAAAAAAAAAAAAAGAATGAATTAGATTATTTGTGTAGCAACACTGCAGTAGCTGAACTGTCAGACTAAACACAGAGGTGTTGTAATTATCTCATGTGCAGTCAAGTCTCCTGTAAGTAATGTTAACTATATGACTTCCCTCTTCTAATCTAACATTCTAATCATGTTTTTAAATGAGCAGATACATATTTGGATCTATCCTAGCAAACATTTTTGTCTAAGAATTTGCTACTAGATTGTCTACAGTACCTTGGTATTTTTCCTGAGAAAGCTGCTGTGAGCCAATGGTTCTGAAAAAATAGATTGAGATCTGCATAGTGACAATAACTCTCAAAAATCAGGTCCTAGGTGGCTAAAGATGGGCACAGAAAGTTACAGGCCTATATGAACATGCAGCCATTGGGTCTATTGTCTAGTTTGTCACAGCAGACTAATTCATTTTAACTGCTGATCCAATGTAATGTTGTGGAGTAGCATTTAATCAATAAATATAACCAACGTTAGTAAAAGAGGGTGACTAACATTCATCTAACATTGGGAAAATACACCCACCCATTATCATTCTAAATATGGATATCTCCCGTTCAAATGTCAGTGCTCATGAAAGCAACACAGACATAATGTCTGTGGTGGGCAGAAGAGTTCCAGAGAATTTGATTGACTTTAGACTTCCCTTGTAAAAGCCTATAATTATAGAATGGCAGTAAATGAGATTATGGAATTGACCACATACATGCAGGTTTATTATTCCAATTCTTCACTTTCATGACATAAAAAAACTTTTGCAGTATATGCAGAATGTTTAAAATTGAAGTATGCTAAATGTTGGTTTGCAATAGAGTAATAAAACCAGGGATTTTTCAGGGACGGTTTTGTATGGTTATTATACAATGAATTTCAGATTAACACATGATGAAAGGGTTTATTGCTTCTGAAGGAATCAGACTAGCAGGGTGGTTATTTTAATTACTGTGGTTCCCCGTCAAACAAACAGTTTAAAAACCTGCATATTGATATTTGAGAGCCTTGTGCTACAGATGAACATTATGCTAAAGTACTGCTATTGTTGAATTTATTATTGATCATTTGAAATACTTAAAATCTTACAGCTCAAAAGTCATGTTAAACTGCAGAAAATTTAAGATAGTATGGTTAGATAATAAAGTCAATATATTAAGGACCAGTTTAATTTAAATAAAAAAAACATTTTCTTGCTATGTTCAGTATTGCGAGCTACAATGATAAAAATGGTCATAATCAATCATACAGCATCACAACCAAATGTTAGGCATAGTGAAACACTTGAGAGATGACATGTTCAACTAGTTATGTTTGATAAGAATTTTAAGAAGTTGTCACCTATAATAGCCCTTTCATTTAAATTTACCATAGAAAGGTCTGTTTGTAGATTAGTGATTCAGTACTGCCCGATTTCTTTGGTGGTTTCTAAATTCTGTACTATACAAACTTCTGTTGGTGAGAGAGACAAGCTTTTGAGCCACACACATGTTCTGGCTTACCTCTCTCACCAAACTGGAGAATTGGTCTGAAATCAACAAGATGAAATCAATAAAGACAAGTGCAGTGCTTTGCACTTAGGAAGGAAAAAAATCAAATACAAAATGAGGAATAACTGGCTATGTGTTAGTATTGCTGACAAGGATCTGGGGGTTACAGTGGATCACAAATTGAATACAAGTCAACAATGTGATGCAGTTGCAAAAATGGCTAATACTCTGGGGTATTACTGTGTCCAGTACTGGAAGTACTGTGTCCAGTTCTGGAAACCACATTTTAATAAAGATGTGGACAAATTGCAATCAGTCCAGAGGGGACCAACAAAAAGATCAAAGCTTTGGAAAACCTGACCTCCGATAAGAAGTTAAAAAAACTGCACGTTTAGTCTTGAGACACAAAGACTGAGGGGGTATGCCTGATAACAGACTAATAAGTTAGGGGCCATTATAAAGTGGACAGTGATCAGTTATTCTCCATGTCCACTGAAAGTAGAAGGTAGAATAAGAAGTAAAGGGATTAATCTGAAGATTTAGAATATATTAGGAAAAGATATTATGGATATTTAGGTTAGATATTAGGGAAATATTTCTAATCATAAGGGTAGTTAAGCACTGAAATAGGCTACCAAGGAAGGCTGTGGAATCCCTATCACTGAAAGTTAGACAAACACCTGTGACAGATGGTCTAGAAGTATTTCATCCTGCCTCAGCATAGGGAGCTGGACTATAAGATCTCAGTGTCCCTTCCAGCCCTACATTTCTGTTATTCTATGACTCTAGTGAGTGACTTTCAAGAAAAACTATCCTGGCTGAAAGCATTAAAAAAGCAAGTTTGTTCATCAAATTAGTTTTCTCTAAGCAGGTCAGAACTCTGTTAAAAAGCTGATGATATCTTATTAGGTGTTCTGTTTCGTTAAGGGTATTATTAGTGTTATGAATAATGGTATTATTACTGGTATAAACACCACTTCCACAAAACATATTAGTGTACTTTATAGGGAGGGGCTGTGGAAAGCTAATTTACAAAGAGCGTAGGTCTGTTTAATTATGGTATCTTATTTCCTGCGGATGACACACCTTTATTCAGTGAGAAGGACATAAGAAATGGCTAACCTTTGGGAAGAGCCATGCTTAATGATTTAATGAGCCTGGGTTCCTGCCACTCTGGTGTATATGGTTTCTTCATTAAATAAAGTAAAGGCATAAATGTGCATTTCACCTACAAGAGCAATGGCAGGGAGTTACCATAGCAACCATGAACAGCTTAGCATACTTATTTATTTGATCTTGACTCAGTAGCATTTAGAACTCCCATTACAGACATCTACTGGAAAAAGGTAAACTTTCAAATGGGATAGAGTTATTAGAGATGTGCAAGCCATTTTACAATGGCAGCAAAATTGGTTAAATTTACCTCTCTTCTGTTCCAAGAGAGATCAGGTAAATATTCTTATTCAACTAGTGCAGTCTCTCAAGATTAGTAGTAAGATACAAAGCTGAAAAATGGCTTTTAACGTAGTTTAATTATTTTATAAATTGATTGTGTGGCACGGCAAGCAGATATATGATATGATGTGCAGTGTGGGTGTACATATGCATGTATTATTCATTGCAGACTTGGGTGGAAGAAGATCAAAATGTAACTATCTGTGCTATTACCACTAAGTTTGATAGCTATTAAATACTGTGGTCCAGATTCCATTCCTCTGGAGCTATGCTCAGCACAGGAACAGAGGGGAGGCAAAGTTAGCTTTAAGTCACCTATCTACCTCCTATATTCTTGCTCCAGCCCCGGCATAAACTAGAGCAGCCATAGTGCTGCTGTAACTTACACTCAGTAGCATCAGCCCTAGTGGCCATTCCATAGCTGAGACCAGCTACAGAACTGCTTTCCTTGGCATGCTTCATTCTTTCCCTCACACATCAGCTGACATTCTGCCAGTTCAGCACTGTGTGGGGAGCCCCCTGACTCATAAAGAAGCCAGAAAATGTGGCCTGTGACTTGGTTGTCTTCATCTGGCTCTTTACAATGTGATCAATATCAATTATCATCCTAATTAAGGACAGAACAAAATTAACTAAAAAAATATATGAATCTATTAAAGCTGGATGAACATTGTCAGCTTTTTAAATTAAACATTATGTTGTACGCAGGGGACTTGCGGTTGGGAAGGGAACACAGGTTTCTATTTGTAGGTCAACAGTTTAAATCCAACCAGGATTTAGCAATAAAAGTAGCTCCATCTGAAAGGAATATGGTGGTCAATTTGGACTGAGCTTGTGGTTTCAATATAAATTCATAGCAGACATATGTCCACGTATGTCATAAATCGCTTACAAGTAGTATCCTTGTCAGTCACAGAAGAGAGGCCCAGGATAAAATAGACTCAGTCCCAGCGTCCACTTAAAAGTTTGATTGACATTGCTGTGTCAGTCAGCACTGTGGCTGTCAAACAGTTTTTTAAAACGCCAACACTGAATTCATGTAAGCAATTTAAGACAGATTGTACTTTGTATTACTAGTCTCTGTTATTGAGATGAGTAATAATTTAACTGCAAACATGTGCCAGGGGATTTGAAAGATTCAAGATGGTCCAATAAAAATGAAGTGGACAATTTGCAAAGCTATAATCTCTAAAAGTAACATGGGCTCAAGGTATAATATAAACATCACGATTAGGAAAATAGTCTTGCCACACTGAAGCAGACTAGTGACCCATGTAGTACAGTATCCTGCCTTCAACAGTACCAGATGCTTCAGAACAAGTGCAAGAAAAACAGCAGTACGCTAGTGGGATAATCTGCACACAGGGAAGTTCCTTCCCTCCCCCTGCTAGTCAGAGGTAGGCTTAAACCCTGGAGTCATTAACTATGTACAAATCAAACACATGAAGTTATACTGCTAGATATCTCTTGAGTTCAAGTCAAATACCTCCTCTGTGATCTAGGGCAGACAAATGAGAGGCTTTCAAAAAAAAAAATCTTTCAATGACTTCTCACTCAGATTAGTGAATGCAGTTTGGAGAGAGTGACATTTCAGACTGCAGATCTAGAAAAGAGACAATATTCTAACCCACAGAAATTGGAGACAAAATGACCTCTTAGATCATTTCATCTATTTCCCCTGTCAGTGCAGTATTATTCTCTACAATCTACTTTCCAGTACAGTCCCAACTGTAGGCAACCCTAAAAAAGAAACATTTACCATGATGCAGTTTAGGCTTCACCTTGCATCTAGGCAAATCTTCTTTTGGCTTCAGTGAGTAAAGGCAGGCCAAACACTTCAAATTCCAGTATTTTCCTATACTGAGAATATGGCATTATGATGAGGGCTTTGCATTGTGTCACGGGTAGGATGATGATTCCTTATGTAGTTCGACTCTGAAAAAGGATTTTGTATAAATGGCAACCCGGGGTTCAACTTTTATTGTCTCTGTTTAGTAGCTAGCTCAAATGTGCTCAAAGTGGGCCGGCTGCAAACTTTTCAATGAAAAATGGTTTTGTCAAAAACAATTTTTTTTAGTGAAAACAAAACTGATTGATTTTTTTTTTTCAAAAGTTTGAAATGAAAAAAATTTTTTTTAAATCAAAAGGCTTCCATTTGAAATATAGTGGTATTTCTACTTCCCCTGAGTTTTTACTTTTTTAAAAAAAGAAATCCCTTTCCTCTCTTCTCTCTCCCAAAAGAAAAAGGAGGGTAAAATTAAAAAAAGAGAAAGTGAGAGGGGAGAAAAATTCTCATTTACTTTTCTCCCCATTGAAAAAATTTGGAAAAAAAGTATAGGAGAGTGTTTTTCAACCACTTACCCTCACTTTTAAAACTATTTTCCCTTGGAAAATATTTTAAAAATAAAAAGTCAGGGATAGTGTTACTTTTGCTCACTTTTGAACATATATTTTACTCCCCATCACCACCTTTTCCAATGGAAAAGAATTTATAAAACATTAAAGTAACATTGTCATTCTTTTTTTTTTTCACATTTGCAACAGGGGGAGGGAAAGAGTTAAAAATTAGCATTTTTCCCCATGAGAAAAGGGGAAAATCAAAAATTCAAAACAGTTTATAAATGAAAAGGGCTTTAAAAAAAAAAGATGCTTTCACTGAAAAATATTTTAAAAAATGAAAAATTCAAAGAAAATAACTTCTCTTTCTTTTCAAAAGGTTACATTTTGATGCACTTTGGTGTTTATTTTATGAGTAGTAAGTATTTTCCCTCTGGTTACCAGCCCAGTAAACTCAATGTGGGATCTGAGAATCCAGCTGGGCTTTTTCTTTTACATAGATCATCAAGTAAAATAAGGTTCTGCAGGCCAGAATAGGCCCTTGGTTTCCCCTGTGTAATCCCATTTTTTCAAATTACGTCCTAAATGACACCAGTTAAATAACAGTGGGATTGCACAGATGTGACTAATTTGAATTTGATAAACATGTCTGTTAATGATGCTCAAAAAACAGAATCCATTTCACTCTTAGTTGCATTGATGCCAACACGCTAAAAGGAATGAAAAGCAGTGAACATTTTGATTTTTGTCACAAAAGTCTGTAGTTGTGACTCAGAGCATATGCAGGAAGCAGATTTACTGAGCCAGCCGGTGCCAGTTTTACCTAATTGTTTTTCAGAGGAGAGTTCCACTTTAGGGAAATCCAATACACAGTACAGACCCGTTTACGCGTGGATGTCGGGAGTCAAGCCATCATGACCGCGTGTTAATGGACCACCGGTTAAGAGAGCCATGCTGAAAAAAGTGTCTATGATTCACTTAGAAAAAAACGCCGTTATTTTCTGCTCTTTCTTATGAAGTTTGTCATTCACCGCAGATGAAACCCGTTCACGGCCAATTCACTGGCTGATCGGCTTTCTCCAGAAATCGATACCTGCACTATGCTATGGCGCTTTAAGACAACTTATAAACCCCTTGCTGGCTTGGAATGATTCATCCCCTGAAAAATTTCCAAATTTTGTCACTTGGGCTTGAAGACTTGGCTCACGTAGCGACATTCCTTTCAGCCTTTCCTGAGCAAACCCCATGTGCATGGCTTTGTCTATTGTGGGTTTTGCTGAATAGCGCGCACGTTTTCGCTTAAGCCCCACGGCAGAATTGATATTTTGTACAAAGCCATTCAGTTTAGATTCATTTTTTAGCCATCCTCAGAGAGTAGATTCGGCAATCCCAATATCTTCTGAAACTTTGGCCTGGGTTTCTCAGCTATTTACTCAATCTATTGCAGCTAGCTTTTCTTCTACAGTGTAGGAATGCTGACACTTGCCCTCTGCCATTATATTAGGTCTATGGTTAAAATTTTCTAATATAACTATTATATATTGTATATCTCTCTAGCGTGACAATAACTAAGCGTGTGTGATATGTCTTTACCAATATCGGTAAAGACATACAACACATTTCCACTCTGCACTTCCTGTCGATTTCTATGTCAGTGAGCAAATCTGTAGCACTACATAGCAAGTTCCTGTCCCTCATGTTAACAGGTCTCACGTGTTAAATAGGTAGCACTGGGAGGCATGGCGTTACCGCGCGTTAAGCGGATTCGCAGGTAAATGGGTCACGCGTAAACAGGTCTGTACTGTACATCTTGGATACAAACAACAAAATGGACACAAATTAACCACAGGGATGTGAACTCTACCACAATAACAACTTCATAAACTGTGTGCTGGATTAGTTATTAATTGGTTGACACATAGGTTATGTGTTTTAATTGTAAAACTGCCTGACATTTTATGACAGGCATAGCTTATCTATAAGAAATACTTTTAAAAACCCTTACTGTTTACTAGGTACCTTATTACCCTCAGAGCAATGAAGTTGAACTGTAAGGCAATGTAACAGAATATTCAATAACAGACAGTGACCTCTGATTATAAAAATATTTTTGCACTAGTTAAATTTTGGAAAATCAAGTTAAATGCACATTCTAGAAGTGACCACCTGGTATCACTGGGCCAGAGCAGCTCTATCTACACCTTTTGAAAGGTGTGCTTTAGAAATCACACTCCCATAATGTGCATTGCTGCTTGGTGTAGATAAGCCCTCACAATTGAGCTGGTGGTAGGTCTAATGGGAATGTTTGTTCTTAAAATTCCCTAGTGTACAAAACACCCTGGAGAACAAGAACTATAATTGTGACTAGCCTCTCTGCATAAATTTATGATGGGAGGGGAAAGGTTTCTTACATGCTGTCCTGCACACCCCAATTTGTAACCCCCACTCAGGGGCTAATCACAAGCCCATTATTTAAATAATACACTTGAAGAGATGGAAATGTGGCAAAGATTTTCAAAGCAACCTGTGGAGTTAGACACATTTCATTCAAATCAATAGAATGTGTGTTTAAATCCCTTATATTGCTTTACTGACATATTGCTAGCTGAGTAATAAAAAAATTATGAACTGAAAATCTCCATGTGTGAGCATTAAGTTAAATTCACCATCTATCATGGTGAATTGTGGGAAGAGGTAGGAGGGAAGGGATTTGAAAGTGTGAGCCAAAATTCTACTCTGCACTGGAAATGGATTAGTTATTGCAGAATAAAGTCATCCTTATTCCAGAACAGAATGTCAACAAAAGGGAGTCCTACGGAATAGCCATGGTAGAATATTTATTCTGCTATAGCTATGTCAGTCAATTTCTTCATACAGTCAAGCCCTTGGTTTTAGGAGTACTATTCCAGTCAAATCAGTGGAGATGGTCACATGGAATTAAGGCCATTTGTCTGAATAAAATTTAGCTTTACTTTACTTCCTTTGGAGGAAATGAATTGCAGTAAGTATCATCTGAAATTCTCCTTTCCTAAGAATGCCTGTCATTGCTTCTGCCAATAAATTAAAAAGAAATAACGTGGGGCTATGAAATCAGCACTATTATTGGCTACACCTTTTGTGAAGAAAAAGATATTTTCCAATTGCACATAATTAATAAAATAATTAAAAATAATTGGTTGATTCTAGTAAAGAGGTGTCATTTGTTTGGCTGCTCTCATTGTAACTTGTTAGAGGATAAGAGCTTGTCAGAAAGAAGATAGTATCTGGACCCACAGCCAGAACAAAGTGGGGCTGCTGGGTGTCTTGTGATGGCTTTAGGAGACTCAGCAGCCTACAGGAAGGGGCCAGCACCTCACAAGCTCAGGCTCACTGTGGATAATGTGATATATTGTATGTGAACAGTGTTCACAAAAATATCACAAGAATTACAGAGTTGCTAAAAGAATAGTTACAGTGCCAATGTTTTCATCAGTGGCCTTCTGTGACTGGAATATGTGTTTATTATTGAGGGCTGAGGTAAGAGTTGAACAGAGGTACACATCCCTTCTGCAAACCACCATTTTAGATTGTGGCCCGTGAAGTGGACAGCCCCACCAAGGGGCTGGAATTAGAGTATGACAAAGAAGTCACTGAACCCAATGTGCCAAAGCGAAAATTTTAGAACTTGGGCACCTGAAGTTAGCCACCTGAATCCATATTCAGCCTCTGTGTGTTGGAGAGTTTTCAAAAGGTGTAGAGTATCTATGGCTCCCACTCAATTAATTTGGCGCGATGGTTGCTCAGTACATCTGAAAAAAATCAGTCCAGTTACCTAAGAGCCTGAATGTGGTACCAAGCATCACATAACCAGGTTTGACAATGATACCCAGTCCTAAATGTCATTGCTACTGCCATAATTGTACTGCTTCCTTTCTCTGGGTGATGGTATATTTGTCTTTCCTTTAATGTCTTCCTTAATCTAAAATGAAATTCTAGATCAAAGTACAAGGTATGCTCTTGTGTCTGAAAAACCAAACACTCTCTTCAAGAGACAGAATCTAGTAACTGGCACTGGTAGTATGGCTGGTAATGATGGACTACAGCAAAGTATTTTATATGCATTTTAAAACTAACATAAAAATTGTAATATTGCCATGAATTTTAATTAACTGTTATTGCTTTAGTACATTTGGCAGAAGACTGCTGGGTCAGATATAAGTAGGAAGACACCCTGGATGGCCAAAACATTTGAGGAATGCAGAAGAGAGAGGCAGAGGGCATCATGAGAAGTGCAAGAGATTTTTAAAGGGAAGAAAACATTCTAACCCTGCTGATAAATCTCAAATGTACATCTCTTCGCAGTAGGTACAGTTTATTATGTTTTGGAATTTTCCCTGAAGCATCTGTGTTTTAATTCTGAAGAGAGTAGACATATGGTTTCTCAAAATAGAATCATTGTAGCAGACTAGTGAAATAAACTTAATTTGCACAATTATATGTTCAATCGTGTACCTCTAAACTTACACACTATTCAACATTTTATTGGCTTAACCTTATAAAGAATAACCTTTATAAAGAATAGATAGTAGCACTGTATATTTACATTTCTCAGTTTCATCTATTTGTGAAAGTCCCATAAAAATTCTGTGTGGTACACAATGGAACAATTATATTAAAAGCTTTTTAGCAACTTGTTTTTACTTGTACAGTGTTTGTGGAGGTTTAGCCATAGTTGCTCTAGGAATAAAATCACAGAAACGTAGGACTGGAAGGGACCTTGATAGATCATCTAGTCCAGGCCCCTGCAACGAGGCAGGGCTAAGTATCATCTAGACCATCACTGATGGGTGTTTTTCTAACCTTTTCTTAAAAGCCTCCAATGACAGAGAGTCCATAAGCTCATTAGGTAATTTGTTCCAGTGTTTAACTACCCTTAAAGCTAGGAAGTTTTTCCTAATGTCTAACCTACATGTCTCTAGCTGCAATTTAAGCCCATTACCTCTTGTCCCATCCCAAATGATTAAGGAAAACCATTTATCACCCTCCTCTTTGTAGCAGTTTTTTATATACCTAAAGACTTAGGCTATCCCACCCCCTGGCTTTTGCTACCACACAGCAACAAATACAAAAATTGGGGGCAGGGGATTCTAAACATGAAATACTGCCACAAAGAAAGAGATTAAAATAGACTTTATGAAGTACCTGTAAAGCAAAACAAAATAAATGAATTTCTATGGGTTACAGGAAAGCTTATCAAGAAGAAATTTTTTTTCACATGTGATTTTGTTGACTTGGTACCCAATTCAGGGACATGAAAAAAGATGTGATTTCCAAAGTTACAGATCCTAATTTCTTATTTATGCATCAGGCTGATTGTTTTTTTTAATAGGCCTGGTTCCTAAAGGTTCTATTGATTACTATAAAGACATCTAGAGAGACAAGGTGGGTGACATTATGTCTTTATGCGGTGTTGAAGCCGTATGGTTCCCCAGATATTACCAAGACAATGTGGGTGAGGTAATATCTTTTGTTGACTAGCTTCAGTCTCTTGTATTTCTCACTAACAGAAGTTGGTCAATTAAAAGATTATGTCACCCACCTTGTCTCGCTAATATCTGGGTAACCACACAGCCCCAACACCGCATAAAGACAGAGGCAGTTATATAATTTTAGTAGCAACAAATTTAATGGTCAGAATAATTTGGTATATATTTTCCATGGAAAAACTGTCAAACTTAAACGAGTATCAGCAATGATTATCTACAACATCTTTCTCTGTCTGTGTTTCATATTATACAGCCATTAAACTGTAGAAAACAAACCATGGTAGGCATGACTTACAAAAAAGTATTTTATCTGAAAGAAATCCATAATGTTTTGATACATTATAAAGTTCTGCTTTCTGGAATACTAAATCCGCTGTTTTATTGTTTACAGATTCAGAGCATCTATTATTACAAAACAGTATTTTATAACAATATCAATAAACTGTGGATGATATTTACCTGTTTGTAAGCATTAGCCAATATTTCCAAGAAAATGAGGGGGAACCTTCCTTTTGAGCTTTTAGCAAGCCTTTCTTCTGGCTGTGATTCTGATCATACAATGGTCCCTCTTTAGTTTCTAAGCTTTTCTTTTATATATGTGAAGTCAGATCTTCAGCTGGTGTAAATCAGCATCATTCCATTATCTTCAAAGGAGAGATTCTGATTTATACCTGCTGAAGAGCTGGCCAATCAAGATCAACTTTTTGAGCTTCTTTTTCATATAACATAATTTCACTTGGATTCTGAGCACCTCTACAGGATACAAATGAACAGTACAGCTAGCTGTTTGCACATGGCTCAAGGGAAAAGTGAAATATGGTCCTTGTTTATTTTTGGTAAGTGTGGCTTTATGAGTAAATTCCATTATATGTCCATGTTAAATGTTTAATAAAAAGTTTCAGGCTTCAGAAGATGATCATAAGCTGTAGCACAAAAATGTGATATTTTGTACTTCCCTTTTAATATCATTTCAATTTAGATTTGTTTCAGGCTTAGAAAATGAATGGCGTATAAATTAGCTTCAAACTTTATCATATTTTGACAGAGGCTGCCAATATGGGAGGGGGGGGGAATGCAATTATTAATTGTACCATTACAAGCTTTTTGACAGTGTGTACTCTCACTGGGATTGAAATGCACCTTTGCGGGGTGGGGGGAAATCTAGTGCTTCAAACCATTATAACTACTAGGGAGCTGACCAGTTTGTTTTGAAATATATTATGATGCAATGGCAGCTGCCCCGTAATAAAAGCCCTGATTTACAAACACATCCCTATTCAGGGGTGCTTAAGTGCTATCCTTAATCAGGGCCGGCAGTTGCAGCAGAGTCCCAGATTCAGCAAAGCACTTAAGTACATGCTTAACAGTTGAGAACGTGAGTGATCCCATCCATGCCCAGAAAACACATCTCAGCATGTGCTTGTGTTTAAGCGGATGAGTCATCCCATTTGAAGACAATGGGATGACTCATATGCTTAAAGTTAAGCACTGCTTAAGTGCTTGACTGAATTGGATCTGAGTTTCCTTTATAAACCCAATTTTGGCCCTGTGACAGGTTTCAATCGGTCCTCCAAGCCCCTAGGGGGCGATGGAGAGCTATGGTCCCACTGGTGGGCCTTAGTCACACCTTTCGGGCACTGGGGAATTAGCAGGAAAGGTGTGCTGGCCGGAGTCTGCAGCGCGCCCCTCCAGCGGGGGGATGGGGGCGGGGGCGCCGGCACGAGTCTGCAGCACATGGTTCTTTTACCCGAGGCAGGTTGGCCGGGGTCGGGGATCGCAAGCCCACCCAACTCCACTGCGTTCCAGCCCAGGGCCCTGACAGTGGCGGGAGCCGAAGGTCCCACCGCTCGGTCAGCATGGGGCCATCTGCACCCGCTGACCAAACACACCCACCCCACGGTGCAGTTGTGCCCCTGGGCTACTTACTACCCGGTCTCTCAAGCGGGTCTCTCCGGTCTCTCCAGCTCGTCCGGGTATTCCGCTGCTGGCAGCTCCAGCTCCCCCTCTGTGTCGGGCTCACACTGGCCCGGGCTAGAGCCGGGCTCCTCCGGGTACTCAGCGGCTGGCAGTCCTGGTCGCCACAGGCCTTCCTCCCGGTCAGGTTCCTCCTGGCCCAGGGCCTCCCCTGGGTCAGTAGCAGGATCGTGAGGGAGCAGCCTGTGTCTGTCTCCCTCCCTGGTGCTCTTCCCAGTGGGCTAAGGGCCCCGCCCTTTGTACTTCCTGTCCCACTCCCTCCCCTTCCGGTGATTGGCGTAAGCTTGGTCTGGCCCCGCCCACTCAGGCTGAGAGGGTGGCTCTTTACCCTCTGGTTCGGAGGGAAGCCACCCTGGCTCCCTACAGGCCCCCTATTAATATCTACAGTAAAAAGCACATTGGCCTCAAAATTGGAAAGCTAGACCTAGAGCTAAAATTGAGTTTTGTATTATGTGAATTAAATAAGGCCTTTCTGAATTATGAAACTACAAAAAGAGAAGTTAAACATAGCTCCAAATTCTTTTAATTTTTTTTATCCCTGTGACCCTACTCTATTCATTGGTCTCTCTTGCAAGCCCCAGAAGGATTAATAGTGTCTCTACAATGGCAGAGTAGGTGCCTTCTATGAGACATGCAAACTTAGCATTTACTGTTTTTCTAATATTTAGCCATTTTTTTAAAAACTAACATTCATTACAGTTAATATGCTGTCAGACCACGGCGATATTCCTGCAGCCTTAAACTAACCTTGATGAAGTTTTTTGTGAGGATTCTAAATATGTCAAATCAAACAGCAGACTGTTTGGCTTTCTGCAGTGCGGGTGAGGGAAAACACAACAATTTCATAACGAAAAAAACCCACAAGCTATCAATTTACATTACTGAACAGGCTGATGTGAAATAATCCCAGCCATCTGTTGCCAGTCTAAATTTCCCCTATACTGTAACGTCTATGGAAATCTAATGTCCCCTCCTTTGCCTTCTTCAAAAGAAAGCTCTTTTAAACACTGACTTGCTTACATAATGCTTCAATTGTACTGTACTGCACAAGCCTACCCCTCAACTTATTTTTATAAATTAAGACTTCATCAGTGATACCCAGGGAAATTTTAAAAAATAGAACTGCATTCCCCCCCATACATAATAGTCAGTATATAGTTCTAGATTATTGTTTCTGGGTTTGGGGGGGGCATGTTTTTTGTTGGGTTTTTTTAAAGGAACTGGATGGCTTAGCAGAAGTGAAAGGTTCTTTCACATAATGGCAACTTGCCCTCCCAAAGGGAGGCCGTTAACAAACTTCATCAGTGCCTTCATTTCAGAGTTCACAAGCCACGATCTGTACAGTTGCCAGATAAAAGGCTAATAAGCACCTCACAGAGCAGAGTGAACAATACTAACCAAAATTCAAGAAGAAGTGACTCAGTGTTCACTTCCCTCTTAGTGGCCCCTCAAAGAAAACCACCCAAAACATCTGTTCTGCCACCATGGAGGATGATAGTCCAGGTCAAATCAGAGTGATTTTTATCTGTGAAGTAAATTGAAGATTCCCTAAACTGTAACTGAGTGAAGATGGGCCATATTCCCCAACTAGCAAAAGAATACTTCAGACATGGTATCTATAAAAACAGCCATGTTTGAAAAGGATTCATCATTGAAATGTGGAAGTGAAATCACATGAGATTAGGGTTAACTTGGCCCTATTTAACTCTTATTGGTGATAACTCAGCAGTTAAAGGTGTTGTATGACATGTTTTACTGAGCCAGGTTTCAGAATATTGGTTGAGATTCTTTGTTTTGTATGCCAGGGCAAACAGTTTAAAACAATTGTCAAGCAGCTGTAAGAGGCCTGGATCCAGCTGGGGAGAATTACTCTGGTGCAGGAACTGCAGATGTTCTAAGGACCCTCCTGCAAACCCTGGCATAAGGGGGCATTCCAGTGGCAGGGTTGGGAACGGGAGGGCTGGAGCAAAGCACGTCTGTCTCATATAGCACTGCAGACATCCAGTGCTGTTGACTATAGGCAGCCAGGTATAACGTGGCAGACATCCCCTGTTCCTTGGGCTAAATTATGCCAGGGACCGCTCCAGCCCCTGAAACAGCCCACAGTCAGAATGGCATGATGGTGGCTTATAGCCAATTTAGAACCCCACTTGCCTGGGCATACAAGTTCTCTGCTGTATCTTTTAGAATCGCAGCACATAATCTTACCCATTAAATGAGTTTGTGTAATATATTGCATCTTTGGACATGAGTCACTTCCAGAGTCATACTAAAATGGCATCTCTAACAATCAGGATCTGTGCAGCAGATTAGTCTACACACATCTGGATGTTTGCCTCTACTGCCCACCGCAGTAATAAATTATCTGAAGCAAATTAATGGGAGTGGGAGGAATCGTGTTCACTTCACCAGATAGAATACATTAACATTATTGTTTGCCCATTGATTCATGAATCATTAACAGTACATTGATCAAAGCTAAAGACTACATTCAATTAATAACATTTACAAATGGGGACGTTTCTTTATTCTGCAGATCTTCTCCCACTTTGCTTGGCAAGAAAGAGAAGAGCCTGATCCAGGAGAAATGTCCATACTTGCTGGCTCAAAGAAACTTGTTGTTGCTGTTTGTAGCAGTTCTTTGCCAGCTACAAGCACAGCATAACCTAAGTCACAAATTGTACATGTCAGATATGGGTAGAACTCAGTGTAGCTTCAGAACTTAAAACCCAGATTCTAGCCAGTTGAGCTACAGGAAAAACTCCATAGGCCATGCAGGAAAGAACACTTATAAACTAGAAAACTTGAACCTAAAATCCCGCTGCAACATCCCTAAGTTCTGGGGATGCTTGCATTTTGGACCTTGTCTACACTACAGAATTTTGTTGACAAAAGTCATGTTGACACTCAAAAAACACTATAATAAAATACTGCATGTTCACACTCACTCCCTCTGTCACACACTGCCCACAGTTGGGCACTACCAACAGTGTGAGCAATGCACTGTGGGTACCTAGCCCACAGTCCAGCTCAACACCTTCTGCCCCTAGGTGTTGTGGGAAGGCAGAGCAGACAGTGACACATCTTGGGACCGGGCTCAATGTCCCATGATGCATTTTTTCTGTCCCAAAATTCCATGGGCTTCCGGCTTTCTTCTATGCCATTTTTCAACGTCCCTTGTTTTCTGGGCACCCTGGCATCTTTGTGAGAAGGGATGGATCCCACTCTGCTCTCCTATGCTCTAATAACTGTCATTAAGACATTCCAAATGGCAATGCAGTTAATCACGAAATTCCTAACTGAAGAAGACTCCCAGTTGCCTGACATGGTGCGTGATATGGATAGGAGCAACTTTAGATTGCTTTTGGCTTTTGTGGAACAGCTGCAGATGGTGGACCATCGCTTTTGGGCTTGGGAAACAAGCACTTAATGGTGGGCTCATATCATCATGCAGGTCTGGGATGACAAGCAGTGGCTACAGAACTTTCAGATGTGTAAAGCCACCTTCCTGGAACTGTGTGCAGATCTCATCCCAGCACTATGGCGCAAGGACACCAGACTGAGAGCTGCCCTGTCGGTAGAGAACCATGTGGCAATCGCTTTGTGAAAGCTGGTGACTCCAGACTGCTACCGGTCGGTTGCGAATCAGTTTGGAGTTGGGAAGTCTACCGTTGGGGCTCCATTAATGCAAGTGCTATGAAGGACCATGACTCTGGGAAATGTGTGTGAAATAGTGGATGGCTTTGCAGAAGTGGGTTTCTCTAACTGTGCAGGTGTGATAGATGGCACACATATTCCAGTTTTGGCACCAGACCACCTTGCAACAGAATATCTCAATAGGGAGGGGTACTTCTCTATGGTGTTGCAGGCATTTGTGGATCACCGTGGGTGTTCCACTGACATCAAAGTGGGGTGGTCCAGGAAGGTGCATGATGCACTCATCTTCAGGAACACCAGCCTGTACAAAAAGCTACAAGCAGAGACTTTCTTTCCAGACCAGAAGATTACAGTCTGGGATGTTGAAATGCCCATAATGATCCTGGGAGACCTGGCATAACCCTTACAGCCATGGCTCATTTAACCTTACACGGGACAACTGGACAGCTGTAAGGAGCTGTTCAATAACAGGCTAAATAGATGACAGATGACAGTGGAATGTGCCTTTGACAGATTAAAGGTATGCTGGTGATGCCTTTATGGCAGGTTAGACCTCAATGAGGATTATATTCCTATGGTCATAGCTGGGTGTTGTACATTGCATAATCTTTGTGAAGCCAAGGGTGAAAGGTTTGCTCAGGAGTGGAGTGTTGAGGCAGACCACTTGGCTGCTGATTTTGAGCAGCCAGATACCAGGGCTATCAGAGAGGCCCAGAAGGGGGCAATTCGAATCAGGGAGGCTCTGAAGCAACACTTTGAGAATGAGAACTAGTAATGTATATCTCTGTGATTGGTGTTGCAATGTTACATTTCATGTAGTTTTGCTAGGAAGCAATGGTGAAATTTGGGGCCTTACATTCTGGTAAGCAAATGATTAAACTATCTCTGTATGTATTGATAGTGCCTGCTATTTGTAGGAAACAAATAAAGATGAGTTACCATTCAAGAACTGCTATTATTGCACAAGAAACAACACACACACACAAGCTTGGTGAGAAAGGAGGTACCAGGGAAGGGCAGACTTTCAGAGCGGTCCATTTTGAAAGTTGTCCGAGGGGGTAGAGTGAAGTGGAAACCAAGAAGTCCTGGAAAGTGGAAAGGACTGTGCAGGCAGAGTTTGGGGGACACAGAAAAGAGTTCTGAATGTGCTGGAGGGGAGGGGTTGGCATGCATCTGCTCAGCCTGCAGCATTATTAAGGACTTCAGCATTTGCATGTGCTCCTCCATCACTTTAATCATCCGCTCAGTAGCACCCTTAACAAATTCCTGATTTTCTCTTCTGTCCTACCTTTCAGCTTCCCTCCACTCCTTGCATTCCCTTTTCTCTTCATTGGAGAAGTGCAGTACCTCCCAGATCATGTCTTCTTAGCTCATGTCTTGGGTGCTCTCTTATCCGGCGGAGATGCTCAGCCAGTGTGTGGGGGGGTGTTCCTCAAGGCCACATCTGTTGAAACACAAGGAACAATGCACAGAAGCATGATTGTTAAATTCATGCACAGTATTGAAACATTTCAGTAAAATACATCTCTGGTAACATAACAATCACTTTCTCACTGACCCTTGGCAAGCACACATCTCAGCAAACACCCAAAGCATGGTGAGTGTTGGCTGGAGAGGGAGACGCAATCTACATGGGGAAAACAGCACTCTGGAAAGGTTGCAGTGCAGCTAACTAAGGAAAAAATTCTAAAATTCTCCGACACTTTTCCACAGGCGGGAGTCATTGTAGCAGATATCTCACTGCTGAGGATTAGCAGGGAACCAAGGGTATATCTACTACATGCTTGTGGCTTCTGCCCTGGTCCCTATGCTGCTCACCTGTGTGCCGCTTTGGTCCCTACACAAATGATTGCCGAATGGTGCAGGAAAGTTTCCTAAAATGGGAGAAGGAACAAAGCAGTTCTGCCAAGGAACCTTTGGCAGCGGATTGCCAAGTACCTCCAAGAAACTTTCCTAGAGATCTCTCTGGAGAATTCCCATGAGATCTCGGTGTACATCAACTCCCTGTTCCACCATACTGATTAGCTGCACAGGGAAGTGTCCAGCACACAGAAACACAGCCAGCTTTGTACATTTCTATACCCTGAACCCACTTCTGCCCTATGCAAACCACAGCTACTTACCAGGCATCTCCTCTCCTGCTTCTTGCTCACCAGAGAGCAACTACTGAAACTGGCAAGACACTTCCGGAGTGGTGAACAGTTCCTGGCTGCCTGCCCTGCCGGGAGCTCCACATCATCATCTAACTCCACCTCTTCATCAATGACTTCATCCTCCGGGTTAGGTCCTCTTTCCACCACCTCCAAACCCACCAAAGTATCCACAGGGCTCTTGGTAGTGGAGGTGGGGTCACCATGGAGGATAGCATCCAGCTCCTTATAGAACCGGCAGGTCTTAGTGCAGCACCAGAGCGATGGTTTGCCTTCCTCGCCTCATGGTATGCCTGCCTCAGCTCCTTTGTCTTCGCTCTGCACTGCACTGTGTCCCGATCATAGCCCTTTTCACACAAGCCTCAAGAAATCTGCTTGTAGGTATCAAAATTCCTAGCTCAAGCACAGCTAGAGCTGCACAACAGCCTCTCCCCATATACTGAGAAGATCCAACAGCTCTGCAGTGGTCCAAGCAGGAAAGCATTTGCTGCGATAAACCATCATGGTCACCTGGGAAGATGCAATGAGACCTTTCCATGCTGAGCCAACAGGAAATGGAATTTCAAGAATTCCCTGGGCTTCTAAGGGGGAGGGGTGGATGGTTGTTTATCTGGCTGCAAGGCAGTGGAGTTCAAACTGCTGATCAGAGTAGTCAGCATGGGCATTGTGGGACACTGGAAGGCCAATTCAAGCGATAAAAACCAAGCGTGGTCTCTACACAGGCACTTTATCGACAAAAATTTTGTGCAAAAAGCCTTATGTCTCTCGTCAGGGTGGTTTTATTTTGCTGCCACTGTTGCTGCCAGCTGCCTTTTGTCGACAAAACTCTGTAGCGTAGACAAGGCCTGAATCTCTGGCTCAGACCATCTCTTCTATAAGAATCAAC
Organism: Natator depressus; assembly: GCF_965152275.1. NCBI lineage: Eukaryota > Metazoa > Chordata > Testudines > Cheloniidae > Natator > Natator depressus. The sequence continues at coordinate 100,002,554 of NC_134235.1, read as the reverse complement.
TTTATTTGTTGGCTTCATTCTACAAAATAATATAACTGGCATATGACAATACAATATTTTCAGAGTGAGATTTAAGTAGGAAACATCTGCTCAAAAATCTGTGGAAAGCATTAGTACGTGCCAACAAGCCTAATGAGAAACACAAGGAAACTGCTAGGTTTAACAAGATTTTACCTCAATGGGTGATTTTTGCATAATCACCCAGCTGTTTACTATTCTAATCCCTTTTATAACTCATATCTCTTGAGTCTGCAGCCATACAAGCATAACATCACTGCTGGTCAGAGCCCATATAAATAAAACTGTGCAAGGACTACAATGAGCTAAATCATGTAAACAGCTATCCAGACAGAGCAGCTGTTAGCCAATCAAAACTTGAATATCCTGTTATTGAGACACAACAAAGGCCATACTCTACCATTTAGATCTACCTCGCTGAGGTAGTGACCATTTCTTTGCTTGTGTCTGTGAAGCACCTAGCACACTCTTGGAAGCCCACAAATAATAAAGAAATAATAAGAAATGCTCCATATTGGGAGAGAGCTTCTTTGGATCAAGCAATCATTGACTCAAATTTTCATCAAAATCTTGACCCCTTTACTGAAATTTGCAAAAATTTCACTATTATGTTTTCCCCCATAGGCCTCTCTCATTTCCTGGTTTTGTCCAGAAGCAGAAATATCAAAGTGTGAGATTGGACTGAATCAAAAAGCCAGATCCAAATGCCTAGATTTTTTTTTTAAATCAGAACCCTGCAACTTTTCCATATAACAGAATGAAGCAAAACCCTGGATGCAAACACAAATTTAGTGAAGATTGGATTTGGACTGCAACCACAGCTTTGCAGCTCTAGCCTTTCTCTAATGAAAATAGTGCAAGAAATATTTTGTCTGGTGTGATTTCCAGCCTATTTTTAAAGCTTATGCTAGGTAGAATTGTAAATGTTGCACTAAAGTCTGATCATCAGAAATTTCCAGCCCAGTATCCAGATGTGGGAGTTTAATATATTTCCATATGAATACAAGTGTTTACATACCAGACTCCCTAGTGAGATACAGACCTCTATCAGCAGACCTCACACTCACGCTTCATCGAAACAGGCTAAAAAAGAGGAAAGAGTTAACATATCTCCAAAATGTTTTTCAGTTACAATTAAAATTGTAGTTGTTTCAAATCCGTAGATCCCTCTAAGATGGATAGGGGGTGATTAAGTAGGGTCAGAATTAAGGTTGTTCTTAAAATATGTAAAGGTGATTAGTATGCAAATCAATTATTAAAGATATTATATGACATGTAAGGCTATTTATCGACCTTCCCTTCAGTGATCTTTTTTTCTTCCTTTACTTACATCTCAGAATAAAACCAGTACATATTGGCAACATTAACTTACAGTTAACTAGATTTTTGTTAAGCTTTGTTTTTTCAAAGGAGAGAGCACACACTCATACACCAATGCAAAGAGCTCCATTGTGTTCCTGTTTTCCCTAGCCTAACCCTGAATTGTGGAGCTTATGAGCTCTGCAGTGTCCTTTGCTCTCCCACCTTTCTCTGTAGAGTTTAGGGGCTCCAGAGTGTACAGCTGTCCTTTGCCAAATTCCCAGTTTAGGAACTCTCTCTCTTTCACACACACACACACACACTTACAGCTCATGAGCTCTGCAAGGCTCCTGATTCTTCTCAGGCACTACTGGCCTGCTGACCTCATAAGCTCCACATTGTCAGTGTGCCCACCCCTGGGCAAGAACAGGTAAAGGAGCTGGGGACAAAGGGCAAAAATTAGGATGTTTAATTGAACCCTGACTATGGCTTCATGATGTGACACGAATGCAGGGTTTACTACTTTATTATTACTGATTACAAACATGAAATACAATTATTAAAGTGTTTTGGAAATAAAAAGCATCAGGAGATCAGACTAGATGATTAAAATGGTCCCTTCTGGCCCTACAATCTATCTGGTTCAGCCTTAGCCTTAAGCAAATGCTAAGAGTGAAATCCTGGCCTTATTCAACTGAATGGTAATTTTGCCATTGAATTCATTGAAGCCAAGATCTCACCCTAAGTATTGGTGATGTTTCTTATTTTAGTACAGTTTGCATTCAAAATATTGAAAAGCATTCTTTAAACAGACTGCTATTTTTATTTGCACTGAGTCAATGCAAACAAGCTAGGGATGAAATGATATTCCAAAAAGCTAATATTAAACAACTGATTAGACTCTATGTGCTTTGCAACATAAAGAGAATCTTGTCACATCTGTGTCACGCATTAAACTGCACATGAAGTCCACTTGAAGTTAATTGGCATCCACTATATGACTTCATTGTCAGTGACTTTTGAATGTAGATCACCACTTAATTCTAGTAATATTAAAAAAAAAATAGCAACCTCCCATCACTGTGCCTCAGTGGTCACAGCTGAGGATGCCAAATTCAGGACAAACTGCTGAGAAATAGGACAGTATCACCCCAACCTGTTGGTTATCCCATCATTAGATTATACAAAGCCAGTAACAAAAGTAAACTTCTGTCTCAACACATGGGTTAACGAGAAGTCAAAATTGCAGTTCCTTAGGCATTTCAGTCCTTGTCTCACCGCCCAGACACTGGACTCTATGATGAGTGGTTACTGAAAACCAACTTCATCAAAGTTCTTCTAATCCCAAGAGATTAGTCACATAGCCAGGTCAGTATATAACTCAGATCTTACCCAAAAATCATGCTGAGGCCAATCCTTTAGTAAGTAGAAACTAAAGACAAGAGTTTTAATAATAAAAGAAAATAAGAGTTAATAATGGTTAATAGATCAAATACATACAAACGATTGCAAAGTCCTTGTATCACATTTTTAGCAGTGATGGAATAGTCTGCTGGCTTGTAAAGTCTTTTATAACTTCCAAAAGATTGGAAGGTCCTCAGTGCATAATTCAAAATGCTCCTTTTAGCTGTAAATCCACAGTCCAGAGACTCAGGGCACGAAAAAGGCAAAACAGAGATATCTCAGGGCAGGAGTGGCACAAGCATCCCAAAAGTGGAGGAAGCACCGGTGCCTGAACCCTGGCTCTGCCCCTGCACTGCCTCTTCTCCCAGAGTCCCCGCCCTCACACCGCCCCTTCCTCCCAAGACCCCGCTTGCTCCTCTCCACCCCTCCCACCCATCGCTTGCCCTCACAGCCAGTAAAAAGTGATGGGGCGATGACCCCCTGTTCCAGCGCCCCTATCTCAGGGGACTTTTATATCCTTTGCCATGTGCCTAGAAATTTACTGTCTCAAGATGGAGTCCAGGGTCATGTGAGCATATCACATGTCCTTACATAGTTTAATGACTCACAGGGGGCAGCCATTGCCCATATTCTTGCTGAGGTGCAATGAATTTCTTCTATGGCCCATTGTTAGCGTGAAATGTCCTTAATGGGCTATCAACATATAGCTGTCTAGACTTGATGACACCCACCGGATAAGATTTACATCCAGAAATACAACACATATATAAGCTAGAGCAGTGGTTCTCAAAGCTGGTCCACTGCTTGTTCAGGGAAAGCCCCTGGCGTGCCGGACTGGTTTGTTTACCTGCCACATTCGCAGGTTCGGCCGATCGCGGCTCCCACTGGCCACGGTTCGCCACTCCAGGCCAATGGGGGCTGAGGGAAGAGGTGCAGGCCAAGGGACATGCTGGCCACCCTTCCTGCAGCCTCCATTGGCTTGGAGCGGCGAACCACGGCCAGTGGGAGTCGCGATCGGCCGAACCTGCAGACGCGGCAGGTAAACAAACCGGTCTGGCATGCCAGGAGCTCTCCCTGAACAAGCGGCGGACTGGCTTTGAGAACCACTGAGCTAGAGTACATAGCCAATATTCATAACTTCAGATACAAAGATGATACATGCATATAAACAGGATAATGATACTTAGCAAATCATAACTTTTCCATTGACACCTTACATGGCATATTTTGCACAAGATGTGTTGCAATTGTATAACAGTGGTTTTATATAAATGGTCGTATTCAATAATACAGCATCACACTCCTTATTCCAATAAGGCATGAGCATTGTATATAGGTTAAGGTGACAGAAAATATCTGCATATAGATTGATGGCCACTGGTTGCCTTATAACTTGATGAACTCATCTTTATGGCCCTCAGAGATTCACAAGTAGTTCAGGCCATAGCAGCTTATCTGCTTAAGAAAGCAGGAAACCAAAGACACATCTACTCGGGGTTACACATTCTTTACTGGCACTTGGTCATTTTAATGTTTCATTCTTCATCTTCAACGCCCCCCTTGGAATTTTCCCACATTATCTGGGAGGCTGCTTTGCCCTCCTATAACAGCTAAGTTCCACTGCAACACTAGACCTGTCAGCCCCAAGAGTGAGACCTGAGATGAGAGACAAACTTTTCTTAGCGTTTGCATCACAAGTCTTGAGCTCACTCCCAGAAGAGATTACGTTTTCTATGAATGTTAGCACCTTCACAACATATTTCGTAGACCTAGCTGTCTCATCATAAAACCAAACATTGCAGAAGAGATAATATCCTAATTTGATCACTATGAGGTTTGGGAGACTCAAATACGATGGGAATGGGCATGGGATCAGAATCTCAATACTCATTAATTGATGGATAGAGAGACAGGCTGACATAGGTAGAAAAAGATGAAGCTGCTTGTAGGTGGAGCTGCTGTCCAGCACTTTACTTCCCTCTCCTATTGTTCCTGTATCATACTCTGGTACAACATCTGCTTGTTTATGGTCATAGAAATGTCTACTAATCATGCAGTTATAATAGTGGTATAGTAACTTAAAATAATGTCAGAAATTGCTCTTTTGTGAAAATATCCATTTTAGAAACAGACTGAAAGTGGCTTCAAATCCTTTACAACCTCTGTATTATACAGAATATGATATTATTGCATCTACAATGTAATACTTTGTTTCAGAGACCCCTTTGTTAGCGTACAGATATAAAATAGGTGATAAGAGTTAGATGCTAAAAAGTTTGCCATACCTTTTGGGTTGCTGCATTGCCCATGAATGGCAATAAAAGCTTTATGGCATCCCTCATCATGACATTTTGTTAATGAATCACTTCCTATTACAGAATATAGTTTGCTCATTTCTTCTTGTTTTTAGTTATCTTCTGCTTCTTTCCACCTGTGTAGTAGTTTTGAAGAAAATAATGACAACTTTGGTATGAGCAGAGTTTATTAGCAATTTATTAACTGTGCACAACAGTGGATATTGTAAAATCAGTATTTACCTCCCATGGAAATTATGACGCTGTTACAGGGTGTTCTCTCTTCACCTGGATTTCTCTTTATAAGCAGTCCTCATATACTCCTACATAAGTTCACCACAGTTTACTTTATTTATAATGTCTTCTGTTATTTCCTGTCCCATCAGGCTTCTCTGACACTTCAGCAGACCCCCAGAAATAGTGGCCGGGCAGGAGAGGTCTTACCGCTCTGAGATCTTAAGCTTCTTTGCCTTTCCACTTTCCTTTCCTGTCTCCTATTTAACAATCCCCAGCTGATGAGCTGAATCCCCTTGTTAACTGGTTAACTGTCCAGATCTAATCAATTATCTCCCTATTTGACCCATAGGGGGCTGCTTACAAAGTTCACAGAGTGGTGAGCCTGCCCTAGGCTACTCCCACTCTATCGCAGACCCCAGTTCAGTAAATCACTTAACCATGTGCTTAACTTGAAAAGTCACTGAGATTTAAGCAAGTACTTAAATTTAAGCATGTACTTAAATGCTTTGCTGAATTGGGGGGTCTAAATTTGCTACAAGGTTTGTTTTATTTTCCAGTTGCATATTCAGTGAATGTTACAAAAAAGTCAAATACTGTGACACCACAAATGCAATTTTTGATGATGCTAGAAGTATAAAGAAATATATATGCAGCCATATACTACCCTTTGTAATAAAAAGGTTTGGAAAGGACTAACATGACAAGAAGTTTATTTTACAAATGAGCTGTGTGTAAGCTGTGATACCTCCAATCATAAGACCAATGTTTTTAGTACCATAACCAGCCATCTGCATGGTTAGGGACACCCACTGAAGAAATCATAGATGACAGGTACTCTATTGGGGACATGATGTCATAACTTCATATACTGTACAATAGTTGTCGTTAAAAGCTTTACAATTGCCTTTGTAATTAATGGCTCAGTCCTGGAAGGGACTCAGCACCTTCAATGCTCATTGAAGTCATTTGGAGTTGAGGGTGTTTGGCATTTCATCAGAGGGCTTCACTGTGTAAGGTGCTAAGGCACTAAGTGAGCTCACCACAGTTTTAAACGATGACTACTATACAGCAGCTTCTCTATTAAGAGGCAACAGTTATTTGGAAATGTGGAGAATTTGTTCCAAGCCCCATTTAAAATCTAGATCCATGTTTTCTTTTATTATAATTCAAAGGTATTTAGCTGCTTAAAGATGCAGATTGACACATGAGCAAGTTAGAAACCTAACTGCCATAGAAATCAATGTGAGTTGGGTGCCTAACTTGCTTAGATGCCGATCTGCATCTTTAGGCATCTAAATACCTTTGAAAACCTAGCCCATGGTGCCTATCTCAAGGATCTTGCAAGCTAAAGAAAAGACAACTGACAGACAAATAATGGATGGAGAGGAAGACATACATGTACACGTACATAAAAAATATATATGTTGCCGTAGAGGGAGAAAATGCCAAATATCCTCATCTGCCCCTCAATCTAACTATCATAAACTGGCTGTTTTTTCATAGGCATTGTGGCAGAGTTGGGTCTTGAGGACAGGGTATTGGCATTATAGGGAAGGCAGGACATTCCATGAGTAAAGGGGCAGTGTGGATAAAGTCAGGAAAATGTCTGTGAAAGAAACTGACCAATATGCAGATGGCATCACTGAAGCGGTGGGGTATGATACATTCTCTATCTTTTTATCGAGGCATTAATATCTAGCTCACCATGCATTATCAAAGCATCTTTTGTAGATCTTCTCCAGGAGAAGGAGGAGTGCAAAGATTTGTGTGGTGAGTTTTGCAGTTAATCGTCTTTTTTTTTATATTGTCATCCAAGCCACAGGAGCATATGACCCACAAAACTTTCCTTTTGAAATCTGTCCAGTGATTTATGTAATACAGAAGTTCAAGTCATGGTTAGCAATAACCACATTTATGGCACTAAGAGTGTCTTATACATAACAATGAAAGAAAACAAGAAAATAAATTGCAGATAAAAATTAAAGAAAATTTAAAGGAAGAGGTAAATTATTTATTTTAACTTTTAACTATCTGCATTGTTATAAAATTTAGCATGGAAATTGCAATTGTCATCTTACACAGTTGTTCCCAACACATTTTCTTCTATTAGAGATGATGAAGCTTTGGCAGGAACATTAGGTCCATGCCCTAAAGAGATCTTTTCTTAAGAGTTTTTGGGGGTTTAAAAAAAGCCCCAAATTATCCTTTATCCTTTTTACAAACACATTATACATAAGAAAGGTCACATCAGGTTTAAAACTTCAGAGAAGAAAATCATCAGGCAGCAAGCTATTTATTACTTTCTCAGAAAATGCAGATTGCTGTGGAAATCCATTTTATTCCAGTTAATCGTTTCCAATGAGCTGACTTCAAACTGTAAGGGGAAAAAAGAATTATTAAGTACAGGGGAAAGAACTAATCTGTGTAAGAAATGACTACAGACACTAAAAAGAAAAGGAGTACTTGTGGCACTTTAGAGACTAACCAATTTATTTGAGCATAAGCTTTCGTGAGCTACAGCTCACTTCATCGGATGCATACTGTGGAAAGTGTAGAAGATCTTATTATATACACACAAAGCATGAAAAAATACCTCCTCCCACCCCACTCTCCTGCTGGTGATAGCTTATCTAAAGTGATCACTCTCCTTACAATGTGTATGATAATCAAGTTGGGCCATTTCCAGCACAAATCCAGGTTTTCTCACCCCCACCCCACACACACACACACACAAACTCACTGTCCTGCTGGTAATAGCTTATCTAAAGTGACCACTCTCCTTACAATGTGTATGATAATCAAGGTGGGCCATTTCCAACACAAATCCAGGTTTTCTCGTGTTGGAAATGTCCACCATCTGTTGTGCCCCTTGTTATGAATTACAAATGAAGATGTTTTGTCACTAAATCAATAAAATCCCATCATAATCTGCTGTCAGTGAAGTAAATGCACATACTGTATGCTGTTTGTACAAATCTGCAAGGGATATTGTTCCAGTATATTTCATGGCTGGTACATATAACAAGTTATACTGGTTCTTTTAAGCCTAGAGGGGACCAGGATACCCCATTGCAGGAACACTGGAATGAGAAAAGGCTCAGGAAATTGCCAAAGCTGGAAGAGAGGAACGGGTGCTGGGGATCTGATAGTTGGATGGGAAGAAACTAGGACATTGTTCCTTTAAGGGCTCAGGATCAGAAGCCTTGTGAGAAAGGGTTCTATTCTCTCCTAACCAACTGGGAGAAGTTCTCCTTAGGAGGACAGTACCAGGAAAGATAATGGAGCAAATAATTAAGCAATCAATTTTCAAACACTTAGAAGATGATAAGTAACCATAAGCACAGATTTGTAAAGATTTGTCTAGCTTTCCTTGCCAGGATAGCAAGCCTTGTGGATAGAGGGGAGGCAGTAGATGTTGTATATCTTGACTTCAGTGGGGCTTTTGATACTGTCTCTCACATGACCTCCCAATAAACAAGCTAAGGAAATACAACCTAGATGGAGCTACTATAACGTGGGTGCATAACTGGTTGGAAAACCGTTCCTAGAGAGTAGTTATCAGTGGTTCACAGTCAAGCTGGAAGGCCATATCGAGTGGGGTCCTGCAGGGATCATTTTTGGGTCTGGTTCCATTCAATATCTTCATCAATGATTTAGATAATGGCACAGAGTGTACACTTTTAAATTTTGCAGACGATACCAAGCTGGGAGGGGTTGCAAGTGCACTAGAGGATAGGATTAAAATTCAAAATGATCTGGAAAAACTGGAGAAATGGTCTAAAAAAATAAGATGAAATTCAATAAGGAAAATCCAAAGTACTGCACTTTGGAAGGAACAATCTTATTGCACACAAACACAAAAATGGGAAATGACTGCCTAGGAAGGAGTACTGTGGAAAGGGATCAGAGGGTCAGAGTGGATCACAAGCTTAATCTGAGTGAACAGTGTAACACTATTGCCAAAGAAGCAAATATCATTCTGGATTGTACTAGCAGGAGTGTTGTAAGCAAGACATGAGAAGTAATTATTCTGCTCTACTCCATTTTGATTAGGCCTCAACTGGAGTATTGTGTCCAGTTCTGGGAACCACACTTCAGGAAAGATTGGACAAATTGAAGAAAGTCCAAAGAAGAGCAACAAAAATTATTAAAAGTCTAGAAAACATGACCTATAAGGGAAGATTGAAAAAACTGGGTTTGTTTAATCTGGAGAAGAGAAGACCGAGAGGGGATATGATAACAATTTTCAAGAACATAAAAGGTTATTACAAGGAGGAGGGAGAAAAATTGTTCTCCTTAAGATCTGAGGGTAGGAGAAGAAGCAATGGGCTTAAATTGCATCAAGGGCATTTTAGGATGGACATTTGGAAAAACTTCCTAACTGTCAGCGCGGTTAAACACCAAAATAAATTGCCTAGGGAGATTGTGGCATCTCTGTCATTGGAGATTTTTAAGAACAGGTAGACAAACACCTGTGAGGGATGGTCTAGATAATCCTTAGTCCTGCCATGAGTGCAGGGGACTCGACTAGAAGACCTCTTGAGGTCTCTTACAGTCCCATGATTCTATCATATAGGCGGTATTCTCCCTCAGAACAGGAGGCTGCTGACAAAAGAAGGAAGCCAGAGGACTGAATGCTAGCTGTAAAGGTCTGGAAGTGAGGCTTTGTGGGGAGCAGCCTGGGTCAGAAGCAAAGCTCTGTTCATGGGTGGTGGCTGGAGCCCCCTTCAGGGAGGCTAGTCCCCAGCTCCACCCCTTCCACCCACATCCCCCTCCCCCCCACACTTGGAGCCCCGAGGCCCCCTGCCCCCCATGCTGCCGGAGCCCTGAGACCCCATGCTTCCCCCTGTGGATGGAACCCCGAGTCCTCCTCTCCCCCACAACCGGAGGAGCCCCAAGCACCTCCCAACCCCCATTTGGGGGAGGAGCCTCATGCTGGCCGGAGGCCCAAGCACCCCCACCTTCAGCTGGAGGAGCCCCAGGCTGGCCAGAGGCCCTAGCCTTCCCCATCCCCACCTGCCTGGAGGAGCCCCAGGCCAGTGGCAGCCACACCTCCCTACCCCAGACCCCAAGCTTCCCTGGGGAAAAGTGTCTCACTCTCGTCCAAAGACACTTTTGATATGCCCCATGCAGGTTGCACAGCAGCCAAGCTATTCAGCTTCCTGAGTTATCAGTAATCTCTCTGGAGTCCAGGGAGATTACTGATGAACCCTGGAATCTGAATAGCACAGCTTCCCCAGAACCTGCATGGAGCATAATAAAGCAAAAACTTCCCCTTCAAACCCCGCAACTGGGCGTCCGGTGGCAGCGGCAGCACCAGGGGAGGCTGAGCCTCCCCCTGGCCTATTATACCTGCCACCCATGACTCTGTGTGTGGCAAAAGAGCCAGAGCAGAGTATGAACTTTGTGTAACCTGAATAGTGTTGTGAGTTTTAGTGTATAGCAACCATCTATCACTAAATTCAGCTTGCCTGCGTGGCAAGATAGACTGGAATGCCCAATGTGATTCCATGGTAAGACTGTTATAGTGCTCTAGGAGTTCACACCTGTTGCTAGGTTGGTGAAATCGAATTATAGAAGATAAAACCATTTGGGGTTTCTGCTTTGCTTCTTGACAGTCTGCCTTGAGGTTGGCATTTGTGGTTGTGAGCCACGCTGGACAGCATGACACAAGAAGATTGTTTTGAACTGTCTATTAAACCAGCCCTGGGTGGGGGTGCTGTTAGCCATGAGAAAGACAAGGGTGGAGTTTTTAAAGGGCCCTGAAAAGGGGAACAGGCAGGGTGCTGCAAAAGCATCTCTGGCCAAAAGGTGGATGCTCTGGAGGCAGCTGCCCTGTTACAGTTAATAATATGAATCAGGCATTCACAATTTCTTCTGCCACACATGAGTTACTTTTGACTGAGTCTTCCTTGTCTAATTGGAGGGACCAGTGTTAGGAGAGAGGCACATCTGCGATGGATGTCAGTTTAACCAATGCACTAAGGACTGGATCATAGGTGCTGGAAGTAGGGGTGCTGGTGGTGCTGCCGCACCCCCTGGCTTGAAGTGGATTCCATTATATACAGGGTTTACAGTTTGGTTCAATGGCTCTCAGTACCCACCCTTAAAAATTGTTCCAGTGCCCCTGGATTGGATCAGGGATCTGTGCATCCAATCCTTTACAGCTGGAGTTATGGGGCAGGCTGCGTAGCTGGGAGCTATAACACACTCACATATTCTGTGTAGTGGGCACAGAGGGGGTCATACCCAGTGGCATACATACTTCTTCTGAATGGAGGAAGTTCATCCTGAGCACACTGCCCACAGCAGTTTGTATCTCAGGCAAGTCCACATTTATATCACGAAGAATTCATATATTGCATAAAGGTATAGTATAGTACTTGGGATTTTAGAAGGCTACACAGGCCTCTGAGTTGTTGTACACAACCTTCCTGTAGTGGGAAAGTGGGCTGTGTTAAAGTTCCTTAAGTGTCTTCATTACAACCGCATTAAAAGTTGCTTATAACATTTTTGCTACTTTCACTTCCTATCTTGAATGTTTTAAGTCTGGATTCAGACCCAAAAAAGAAAGCTTTGGGGAAAATTTGAAGAAAAACAGTTCAACTAGTTTTGAGAGGAGAGAAAGGGGAAACAGTCATAACAAAACTATTGCAAATTTATTTTGAACAACTCTAATGCTCTAAATGAAGGGGACAGAAAGTTGAAATTTCACAGGGAAATAGCCTTCTGTGAAATACCTTCAAATGTTCCAGAGAAAACGGCTTTGGATTTGCCTGAGTTATAAGAAGAGGGGGGCATGGCATTCCCACCTCTCTGCACTACACAGCTCTGACAGAGCACCCCAATCCTTCATTGTCAGTGCACCTCCACCAATTAGTGTAGGTACATCTAACACATTAACTGCACCTCAAGCACATGCAAATAAGTCCCACTGGCTACTGGCAGCTCTGAGGGTGCTATGGGCAACCTCCCACTTCTTCTTTTTGTTCTTTAATAATGAGAGATGGAATCCTGTGGGTGAGAGTGAATGGGCTGTAAAAGGATGTGAACAGCTTGCATGTTTCAGCAACTGTTGGGTTGGCAGAGTACAAGGTTGCATGGGCAACCTTAACTCCTCATTTTCTGGTTTTCAAAAGTTTGTGGGTTTTTTGGTTTTTTGGTATTGTTATTTTGCTCAACTCAGTGTTCTGCAAGGGAACAACTTACCACCAAGCAAACTTAACCCTGCAGTAATGTAGCTTTTGGGGAATTGGGACAGTTGTTTTAGAGACATCCTCCAAGAAATTGATTTAGCCTTATGGGACTGAAAAATAATTAATGTGGTTTAACTGAGACAGCATAAATTTACCTAGAATCAAGTAGTATAGTGATGATTAACTCTGGAGAATAAAGATTGAGGGAGATTTTCCTCGGTATTCAGAAGACTTGGATCAAAGATGGCTGGGTTCCAGTGACTTCAGTTATGAGACCAAGTTATGGTGTCCTCAGTCAAGGATTGTGATAGTTAATAGGTGCTTACCCCCACAGATCTAGATTTTTGGAATGGATTTTTATTTTCTTCTCTCCTCCTTCCCTCCACCTTCTTTTTTATAAGACATTCTATAAAAAGTACTATACTCAAATACCATTAAGGTGGCACTGTTACATATTCAAACATCAGGAAATACCACTGTGTAGTGAATTTTAATCCCACCCCCATTACATTGTGTATATTACAATACAGCCTTTAGTTATTTGATGTCATGTTTCTCACAAATTACAATATAATACCAGCTTTCTACAAACATAAATATTTGTTTCAGAGTAGCAGCCGTGTTAGTCTGTATTCGCAAAAAGAAAAGGAGTACTTGTGGCACCTTAGAGACTAACCAATTTATTTGAGCATAAGCTTTCGTAAGCTACAGCTCACTTCATCGGATGCATTCAGTGGAAAATACAGTGGAGAGATTTATATACATAGAGAACATGAAACAATGGGTGTTACCATATGCACTGTAACCAGAGTGATCACTTAAGGTGAGCTATTACCAGCATGAGAGCAGGGGGGAAAAAACCTTTTGTAGTGATAATCAAGGTGGGCCATTTCCAGCAGTTGACAAGAACCTCTGAGGAACAGTGGGGGGTGGGGGGGATAAATATGGGGAAATAGTTTTACTTTGTGTAATGACCCATCCACTCCCAGTCTCAATTCAAGCCTAAGTTAATTGTATCTAGTTTGCAAATTAATTCCAATTCAGCAGTCTCTCGTTGGAGTCTGTTTTTGAAGTTTTTTTGTTGAAGAATTGCAACTTTTAGGTCTGTAATCGAGTGACCAAAGAGATTGAAGTGTTCTCCGACTGGTTTTTGAATGTTATAATTCTTGACGTCTGATTTGTGTCCATTTATTCTTTTACGTAGAGACTGTCCAGTTTGACCAATGTACATGGCAGAGGGGCATTGCTGGCACATGATGGCATATATCACATTGGTAGATGTGCAGGTGAACAAGCCTCTGATAGTGTGGCTGATGTTATTAGGCCCTGTGATGGTGTCCCCTGAATAGATATGTGGGCACAGTTGGCAACGGGCTTTGTTGCAAGGATAGGTTCCTGGGTTAGTGGTTCTGTTGTGTGGTGTGTGGTTGCTGGTGTGTATTTGCTTCAGGTTGGGGGGCTGTCTTTAAGCAAGGACTGGCCTGTCTCCAAAGATCTGTGAGAGTGATGGGTCGCCCTTCAGCATAGGTTGTAGATCCTTGATGATGCGTTGGAGAGGTTTTAGTTGGGGGCTGAAGGTGATGGCTAGTGGCGTTCTGTTATTTTCTTTGTTGGGCCTGTCCTGTAGTAGGTGACTTCTGGGTACTCTTCTGGCTCTGTCAGTCAGTTTCTTCACTTCCGCAGGTGGGTATTGTAGTTGTAAGAATGCTTGATAGAGATCTTGTAGGTGTTTGTCTCTGTCTGAGGGGTTGGAGCAAATGCGGTTGTATCGTAGAGCTTGGCTGTAGACAATGGATCGTGTGGTGTGGTCTGGATGAAAGCTGGAGGCATGTAGGTAGGAATAGCAGTCAATAGGTTTCCGGTATAGAGTGGTGTTTATGTGACCATCGCTTATTTGCACCATAGTGTCCAGGAAGTGGATCTCTTGTGTAGACTGGTCCAGGCTGAGGTTGATGGTGGGATGGAAATTGTTGAAATCATGGTGGAATTCCTCAAGGGCTTCTTTTCCATGGGTCCAGATGATGAAGATGTCATCAATGTAGCACAAGTAGAGTAGGGGCATTAGGGGACGAGAGCTGAGGAAGCGTTGTTCTAAGTCAGCCATAAAAATGTTGGCATACTGTGGGGCCATGCGGGTACCCACAGCAGTGCTGCTGATTTGAAGGTATACATTGTCCCCAAATGTGAAATAGTCATGGGTGAGGACAAAGTCACAAAGTTCAGCCACCAGGTTTGCCATGACATTATCAGGGATACTGTTCCTGACAGCTTGTAGTCCATCTTTGTGTGGAATGTTGGTGTAGAGGGCTTCTACATCCATAGGATGGTGTTTTCAGGAAGATCACTGATATTTGTGTAGCAACTTGAAATATTTTTCCATGTTTGTGCTAGTTTCATTGTCACAGTGGTCTCATATCTTTACTGACATAGGACTGAATTCTGAAAGCTGCTAAGCACCCGTTGTCCAGGTGCAAGTCCCACTGGTTTCAACAGATGCTCAGCACCTCTCAAGTGCCCTCTCACATTTTGCTTATAACTTGCATTTCCTGTCACCGCCCTCTTATCCAAGTTCCTCAGAATTTAAGGTACATGAGATTAAATTCCTTTGGGCATAGGATCCCTGGGCTAAATTCAGAGATGTGAAAGTAAACAGTTGTTCAGTAGGTGTGAGCCTAAGAGGCTCTGACTGTTTCAGATAGTCTAACAAACCAATTTGATTAGCTTACATACTGAGAGGGCCAGAAGATTACATTCTACCCATAAAGACTTTCTTAGACACACTTCGACTCACCTCTAAATTTAGCCTTTAGACTTCATAGAATCATAGAATATCAGGGTTGGAAGGGACCCCAGAAGGTCATCTAGTCCAACCCCCTGCTCAAAGCAGGACCAATTCCCAGTTAAATCATCCCAGCCAGGGCTTTGTCAAGCCTGACCTTAAAAACCTCTAAGGAAGGAGATTCTACCACCTCCCTAGGTAACGCATTCCAGTGTTTCACCACCCTCTTAGTGAAAAAGTTTTTCCTAATATCCAATCTAAACCTCCCCCATTGCAACTTGAGACCATTACTCCTCGTTCTGTCATCTGCTACCATTGAGAACAGTCTAGAGCCATCCTCTTTGGAACCCCCTTTCAGGTAGTTGAAAGCAGCTATCAAATCCCCCCTCATTCTTCTCTTCTGCAGACTAAACAATCCCAGCTCCCTCAGCCTCTCCTCATAAGTCATGTGCTCTAGACCCCTAATCATTTTTGTTGCCCTTCGCTGGACTCTCTCCAATTTATCCACATCCTTCTTGTAGTGTGGGGCCCAAAACTGGACACAGTACTCCAGATGAGGCCTCACCAGTGTCGAATAGAGGGGAACGATCACGTCCCTCGATCTGCTCGCTATGCCCCTACTTATACATCCCAAAATGCCATTGGCCTTCTTGGCAACAAGGGCACACTGTTGACTCATATCCAGCTTCTCGTCCACTGTCACCCCTAGGTCTTTTTCCGCAGAACTGCTGCCTAGCCATTCAGTCCCTAGTCTGTAGCGGTGCATTGGATTCTTCTGTCCTAAGTGTAGGACCCTGCACTTATCCTTATTGAACCTCATCAGATTTCTTTTGGCCCAATCCTCCAATTTGTCTAGGTCCTTCTGTATCCTATCCCTCCCCTCCAGCGTATCTACCACTCCTCCCAGTTTAGTATCATCCGCAAATTTGCTGAGAGTGCAATCCACACCATCCTCCAGATCATTTAGGAAGATATTGAACAAAACCGGCCCCAGGACTGACCCCTGGGGCACTCCACTTGACACCGGCTGCCAACTAGACATGGAGCCATTGATCACTACCCGTTGAGCCCGACAATCTAGCCAGCTTTCTACCCACCTTATAGTGCATTCATCCAGCCCATACTTCCTTAACTTGCTGACAAGAATACTGTGGGAGACCGTGTCAAAAGCTTTGCTAAAGTCAAGAAACAATACATCCACTGCTTTCCCTTCATCCACAGAACCAGTAATCTCATCATAAAAGGCGATTAGATTAGTCAGGCATGACCTTCCCTTGGTGAATCCATGCTGACTGTTCCTGATCACTTTCCTCTCATGTAAGTGCTTCAGGATTGATTCTTTGAGGACCTGCTCCATGATTTTTCCAGGGACTGAGGTGAGGCTGACTGGCCTGTAGTTCCCAGGATCCTCCTTCTTCCCTTTTTTAAAGATTGGCACTACATTAGCCTTTTTCCAGTCATCCGGGACTTCCCCCGTTCGCCACGAGTTTTCAAAGATAATGGCCAAGGGCTCTGCAATCACAGCCGCCAATTCCTTCAGCACTCTCGGATGCAACTCGTCCGGCCCCATGGACTTGTGCACATCCAGCTTTTCTAAATAGTCCCTAACCACCTCTATCTCCACAGAGGGCTGGCCATCTCTTCCCCATTTTGTGATGCCCAGCGCAGCAGTCTGGGAGCTGACCTTGTTAGTGAAAACAGGCAAAAAAAGCATTGAGTACATTAGCTTTTTCCACATCCTCTGTCACTAGGTTGCCTCCCTCATTCAGTAAGGGGCCCACACTTTCCTTGGCTTTCTTCTTGTTGCCAACATACCTGAAGAAACCCTTTTTGTTACTCTTGACATCTCTTGCTAGCTGCAGCTCCAGGTGCGATTTGGCCCTCCTGATATCTTTCCTACATGCCCGAGCAATATTTTTATACTCTTCCCTGGTCATATGTCCAACCTTCCACTTCTTGTAAGCTTCTTTTTTATGTTTAAGATCCGCTAGGATTTCACCATTAAGCCAAGGCCAAGTTCCCAAAGCAACCTTTAATTCTTGAAATGAACAATGTGGAAGGACGACAACTTGTGTGTGGAACATCCCCTTCCCCCCTCTCCACCACACACAGTTTGCATATGAAAATAAGAAAGAGCATGATCAAACTAGACAAACATGTATCCAAATGCCCACCACAATTGTCCTTCTAAATTCAAATAAAGGGATTTTGCATATCCAAACCCATCTTGCAATTTTTAAAGTATAAATTAGGACTTCCCTTTGAAACAGTGCCCCATTCGCACATTTTCAGTAGACAATGGATTGCTGTCTTAAATCAGATCACTTTAGGTCAATACTTTTCTAAGTTTTAAATTACAATTTAATGTTATGAGATCTTATACTCAAGGGTACTTAAATTAGTACTATGTGAGTATGTAAACATGCCAACTCATTGACAAATATTGTTTGTCTTGTGTCTATCTAAAAATATTTAACTAGAATATCAAATTGATCATTTCCACTGTTTGCTTTTTGTAAAATAGTTTAGCTACCTCTTCATGTTCCTTGCTGAAAGCACAATATTTATTTTATTCCTAATTTGCACAGCTCCAGCTATTGTTACTAATATGTGGTATATTAAGAACGATCCTGGTTTATCAAATCAAAAGAAATGTCACAAGAAAAAATTATTCAGTTTCTGTAGCTAATGGAAAAAAATAGAAAAGATTCCTGGCTACAGTCTGCTCTGAATTTAATGGGTTTTACACCACCAGGGTACTTCCAATTTCAAAACAGACATTTTAAGAACCTAGCTAAACCATCTGAGAAAAATTGGTTTAATTTTAATTTACCATAACGCCTCAGTGCAATTTAACTCTGCCATGCAGCTCCAAGGTAATATAGCATACTGCAAACAGAAATGCCCTCTTTTGATGGAATTGATTAGACTGAGGTGTTTAATGCATCAGTTAAATTGAACTCACAAATGCTAGATGAGAATGAGGACCAGCCTGCAAATGTATGACTAAAAAGGAACTCTAGATGTAAAAAATTAGGACAGCAGAAAGGAAAGCTAAAATGATGCTTCAGTTAAATACCAGTGATTTTAACTGAGTTAGACTGTAAATTGGACTGATATGAGTTTTTCTCGTCTTAGTAAATACTCTCCAAATAGAATTTGGCATATAAAGCCTTTAATATCAGAGGTGTTAGAATATTTTTATTAATCTTACATTTACATAGAATTGTTCATACTGAATACTCCCAGAGGACTATATAAATTATATACAGTGATTATTGTGGTGGAGTCCCCATCACTAACAATTTTTAAATCAAGTTTGGATGTTCTTCTAATAAAGATATGCTCTAGCTCAAACAGAATTAATTCAGATTTGGCCTGCATTATACAGGTCAGACTAGATGATCAGTGATTCTTTCTGGTCTTGAAATCTATAAATCTATTGATCTACATCTGAAATTCAGTCATCTCAGGAGTAAAACACAGCAGATATTTGGCAACACACAGCAACACCAGTCAACAATTGTAGGGTAAAAAGTAAAGATACCTTAGGCAACTCACACTGCAGGTATGTTTAATGTTCAACAATCAATGCATAGCTGCTATCACAACATCCACTTACTCCTTCGCAGAATGAGATTTCAGCACCAAAGAAGCAGCCCTAATATCTTCTTTAAGAAAAAGACTTTAAGAGGACAAAAAGAACGAGGAGTACTTGTGGCACCATAGAGACTAACAAATTTATTTGAGCATAAGCTTTTGTGGGCTAAAACCCACTTCACTGGATGCATGAAGTGGAAAATACAGTAGGAAGATATATATATACACAGAGAACATGAAAACATGGGTGTTGCCATACCAAAAGTAATCAGTTAAGGTGAGCTATTATCAGCAGGAGAAAAAAACTTTTATAGTGTTAATCAGGATGGCCCATTTCCAGCAGTTGACAAGAAGGTGTGAGTTACAGTAGTGGGGAAAAATAAGCATGGGGAAATAGTTTTACTTTGTGTAATGACCCATCCACTCCCAGTCTCTATTCAAGCCTGATGTAATGGTGTCCAGTTTGCTGTAGCTCATGAAAGCTTATGCACAAATCAATCTGATTATCACTACAAAAGGTTTTTTTTCTCTCCTGCTGGTAATAGCTCACCTTACCTGATTGCTCTCGTTACAGTGTGTATGGTAACACCCATTGTTTCATGTTCTCTGTGTATATAAATCTCCCCACTGTATTTTCCACTGAATGCATCTGATGAAGTGGGTTTTAGCCCATGAAAGCTTATGCTCAAATAAATTTTATTAGTCTCTCAGGTGCCACAAGTACTCCTTGTTCTTCTTGCTGATACAGACTAACATGGCTACCACTCTGAAACCTTTAAGGAGACAGTACTTCTAGAAATGGTGGCAAAGACTACTGTATCACCCCCCAGGTAGAGTGCAGAAGGACATCAACTAGAATCTGCTGACACCAGGTCTTCACTTGTCAGACCAGTAGCTTTATTAAGATGTCTTTGCACTCCTTCCTTGCTTTCCATTTGATTAAATATACTGGACGCCATAATAGGAAGAAAGATCAGATCTAATTTACCAATTACTGATAAACTGCTGAAATCTGATAACAATGAAACCATAAGATGAAAGAAAATCAGAAGTGGAAGCAGAAATATTATTTTGACAAAAGGGACGGTGATCTCCCATCTCTTCACCCAGCTGATAGAACGTGCCTGAGGAGTCACAGCTCTAATACTTGGGGCTAATGGGGTACCATTAAAGAACAGCTGCATCCAAGGCCTTATGAAGTCCAGACAGACCAGGGGGACTCATTTTGACATCATTGAAGGGATGTACGAGTAATACCAGAAAGTTCCAATACATTGACAGCTGATGTGGACTCTGGCATTTTCCATCTGACTGATCCTTTATCATTGACACACAAAGGAGAAACTGTTAAGGAACAAGAGAACAACTCAGACTCTAATAAAAGGCTGTTACGGAGAACATCAGAGCAACTCATAGAGACTTGCTAACCTGCCTGAGAAGGGTTATTTGAGGAAAGTGAGTGGTAAAGACTCACTCCAGAGTGATGTGCTGGTAACCTCTCTTCTCTAAGTAGTTAACACATTGGGTTTATAGAAATCTACTGGATGGATTGAGAATTTAAAGCATGTGTTATTAGATACTGTAGTTGTTAACTGTTTATAGATATGCATATAAGAGGTTTTTTTCCTTTAAGAGGAAAGATGTAAAGATATGTTTATGAAAGATTGTGATTTGGAGACGCTCCCTCATAAGGGAACGTGTTGTGAGTGTGGGACTTTGGACATGTGTGCTGGAAGCGGGGTTCGGAACACTGCATGGCTGTATGCAGCAGCTCACCAGACATTCTCCAGTTTGTTTTATTAAAGTTTTATTCCTTTCTCATTCACTGGTTTGTTATGTAATGAACCCCAAGATTGTTACAGCTTACACCAAAGCCATGCTGTCTCCCCTTGACAGCCTGAAGCTGGTTCCACAGAGGGCTTGTACAATAAATCTCCCTTGGGCATTCCGCCCCGGCCCATTAAATTCAGGCCTCTGGACACACCCAGTTATTAACATGGGTGGACCCAGCTCAGGTCCCTATCTTAGTTTTTGCAGTGGGTTCTGCCCATTCTGGACCTTCTTATATTTCTTTACCATTAGGGAACAAAAGGGAAACAAATATTCAAATGAAATCAAGAATAAACTCTTCCCAGGGCCAAGTCAAAAGAGAAAAGGCCAGCAATACCCCCTCACTTCAGGAGTGGCCTCATAGCATTTTTACCAAAGTCCTTCCACCAGGTCACTCAATCCAGCTTTCCCTGGGAGTTTGCTGCACTCCTCATTGATGATGATTGGGCAGGGAGTCATCAACATGGGAATTTCTCCTGCTGCTTTCAGCTCTGGGGGTTCTTCTCTCCCCCTTACTGACTGCAGCTTCTTCCTTTTTAAAGTCCTCTTCCCTACCATGCATGACTGGTGAGGCTATCTCCATACCCAGAGGCTTTATACCTCCTTCTCCCTCAGTGTGGAGTTTATATACTCCATTACAGGGCTTAGATGGGGAGTTAATACTGGTCTATACAGCATGAACTCTGGCATGGACATTCTTTCCAGAAACCCAAGAAGGTCCACAGGGAAGTACACCACCTACATCCATGCCCTGACACTCCCACCTCCTATATATAGACACAGAGAGAGAGAGAGCTCCTTTAAATGAGTCCAACTGGAGTTTTAAGTCTTTACTTCTACTTGTATCTCATTTTACAGTATGTCAATGCCAAACTTATTAGAACTGTTTGTTGATGATTTCAAATGACATTTCCATATATGTGACCAACTGTTCTCTCTGTGTGTTCCCATTATCTGTGAGGCATTTGTTATTTGTGCAGCATTGTTCTTATACTAAGAAGGAAATTTTAGTCCACAACAGTACTCTTGCTGTGAGGCTATCTGAGGATTCACTAATCTGCTGGGAAATCCACATCTAGCTGTGGAAGCCATAAACCTACACCCCTGCCACACACACACACACACTGACACACACATGCCCAGCACACACACCCCAACCTCTATACTAACTGTTTAAATGCCTAGACCAGCATCAAGCATTATTATTTTTGTAGAATGGCTTCTAAAGGCAACAGTTTACATCCTACCATATCAATATTCAGGAATTCCTGAGCAAGTCCCACAGAAATTATTGGTGCTAGCTAGATCTGGTCAAACTATTTGTTATGAGTAATATTCATAACAAATGTAACCTCTTGTCTGGTTTGTGAATAATTCATGAACATCTTCGGATCGTCTTCAAATTATAACTATTCATGAGTAGCCACCCAGTAATTTGGACAAATAAATTTAGCCTCTGGGTTGTTTGCAAACTGCTTCATTTATTTGTTCTTTGTGTTGTTTGTTTGGTTAGTCACTCAAGTCATACAATATTGTTTTTCTTCTCTGATGCCTGAAGAACTTTAAAGAGAATCGTAAATAATGAACAACACACTTCCAACAAACATTTTTTAAGGTATAATGATTCATATTAAAAAAAACCCCACACTTTTGAGATTTAGAAACAATTTCACACATAAACCTTGCATTGTTCCGAATACTCACAAATAATGACTATGATCCCATCAATCAAAGCAAACCAAATTCAGTGATTTTATTTGTGATCTTTTAATCAGCCAGTTGACCAGCTAGCTATACCAATGTATAGTTGTTTTCTAGGCGGGGCAGCTGTTTCAGACTTAAATTTAACTTTGTTTAAAATTATCACCTTGTTATGAATGTGTCTGGACTCTAAACAGAGATGTAACGTTATGTTTGTGCACACATATGGATACAACACTGTCAATGAAAATTTCAAAACAAAATACTAGTGTTTAAGCAAGATCTAAAACATGTAATCATTTTTTATCCTGCGGGAGAGCCCAAAGCCTAATAAAGGATGCTGGTTCATAGACGGGTATATTATTATTGGTTCACAGTTCTTCAGTTCTTAAAGTGAAGCTGCTTCTATATCGTCTTATTTACTCAACTCTTTCCTATTCTCCCTCTAATTATGGGTGTTCGTTTAACATGGAACCTTAATCTGAACCACCTTTGGATCCACAATTGGAAAAAAAAAGCAAACATGCTATTGCCTTTGCCCTCCTCTATTTTAAAACACTTTCAAGAAGTACTCCCATGCCAACTCTCAGTTTCATTTTCCATCCCTCCTCTGCCAGATTCCAGTCCCAGTTTTTGCCCATCCCTCCTCCCCAGCTTCCTTGTCCTGGTCTATTCCCTCTGGCCCTCCCTGCGTTCCCCACAGGTCCAGATCTTGTCTCCTCTGCATTTGACTCAGCAGCTTTCTACTCTATGCTGCCTGAGCCCAGTGGTGGGGTTATTGAAGGCACAGGAGAGAGGCTCCCTGCTTTCAGGTCAAGTGCCCAACCCAACAGATCCTGCAGCAGCCCAGAGCTTCCGTAGAGTGGGCCCAGTGCAGACAGAATCTTCAGAGAATGTAGCTGCTAAAAATCTAAGGAGTCTCTACTAAGTAGAGTTAATCTAAAGGTAAACTAAGAGTTAAACTAAGTGCAAAGAGATGTTTTTTCCCCAAAGGCTTACCACTTCACCAAATTTGGGGACATGGGGAGAGAAAGAGGGACACATCCCTGACACAAAGGCCACCCACCCTGCCAAATTTCAAGTCACTACACCAGAGCTTGGGAGTGCTAGATATTTTCAACAAAAAGGTCACCAGGCACTAAAAAAATAGGCAAAATAGTGCATTTTTTCTCTAGTTTTCTTCTTGGAAGCCACTGAACCATGTTTTGCTATAATTATAATAATAATTAAAAGACCCTGAGAGACACACACCTAGTAAGGAACATTTCAGCCCAAAGGGTTAAAGTTTTACAAAGTTAGAAGCAATTGAAAACCAAGTCCTATAATAAGAAGCATTGGGTAACCCTAGAAATAGGCCGCACCTATAATAATATTAAAGGTGATATACAAAAGGAAAAAAATATATATTTGTGTCCATTTTTTGGTTTTGTAATATACAATTCTATTAAATGGCTTTTTATTTTTACTTTTGAAATTTCAGGAAGACTCAGTATAGTATGTTTTCTCTTTTCTCAAGGACTCTTTAGTGCCATGAGTACAGAAATGGGGGAACATAACCATCAGCTCTAGAAGTAGAAATGTTGAATATTTCAAAAAAAGAGCTTTTCTCCCAAGTTCTCCAATCAAGAATTATTTCCTACAGTTTATTAGATATCAATTTGTCAGTTTAGTGTTCAAAGTCTCAAGGGACAAGGCTTCCACAACCCAGTAGATCGTGTAGTCAGGAGATTTTCCTATTAATTAGCCTAAATTTTCCATTTTTTAAGTTTCATCCCATTACTCCTAGCTGTATCATCCTAGAATAGTTATAGACTGTTATCACATCTCCTTTGAGCCATCATTTAGTCAAGTTATATGTATTTGTGTCTAATCTTTTCAGTCAGTCACTTCATTTTTCACTGCTGTTCTCTGAACTCTGTCCAGTTTGTTTATAACTTTCCCGTAATGAGGTGCCCAGAACTGAATTCAATCTTTTAGTTGAACCAGAGCCTGTAATAGTCTCTAATTACCTCTCTACTCTTTGAATTGCTGCAATGGCAATTTTTTTTAAAACGACAAACCCGGCATCGTGTATATTTTGCTCTTTCTCTTTGCCTGCCCCCACCATCACCCCTAACTTTCTTTAATAATTACAGTTTGCATGTTTCTCTCTCTCACTGAATATCCACCATTAAAAATATTTTTCTTCCAGTGGTTTAAAATATAAATTCAGCCAAAACTTTCTCCCCAAGCTTGGCTATATCATAAGTTTTCTCTGCAGGAAACCCCTCTCTTCTAGCCCTTAGTTCCTTCTTATTTTCTTCAAGTTTCAGACAGACTAGATTCTCCTGTTATCATAAGTCAGCAGTAGATACATCTTTTGCACAGTTCCAGTACCTAAATTTAAAATGGCTTTTTAGAGCTCTAAATCTTCTCTCCTTATTACAAAGCCCATGCTAGTTGTTCCTCATTATGGTGGGTTGCACTGTCTTCTCTGAGCATCCCCCCAAGGCATGGTGCTGCCATTCTCTACAGTTCCCAGGATCCCCTGCCGACTCTCAGACTGTTTCTGGGGGGGTCCTCTGTGGCTTGGACTTATATAACACTATTTGGGAAAAAGGATTGATACCAGTAAAGTGGAAACATGCAGTAGTCATTCCAATACAACAAACAGGCAAACTATCCACAAAAATGGATGCCAATTTCCCTTACATCCTGTCTGGGTAAAATTATAGAGAGAATGGTGAATGAAAGATTGGTTGCCTATTTGGAAATCAGTGGCATTATAAATAAGGTGCAGAGAGGTATTAGGAGAGGAAGATGCACCACTGATCACACTGTTAAATTAGAAACTGAAATACAATGAAGTATGAGACACAAGGATTTCATGATATTTGTCTTTTTACACATTGAAAAGGCATGACATACTATGGAGGGAAGGCTTTTTGTACAAACTAGATGCACTAGAGTTAAGGGGAAGAATGTATGGGTGGATTAGAGAATTTTTGAGTAAAAGAACCATGTAGATCAGAGTTGGGGAAGTTATGTCGAATTTATGTATAATATTAAACATGGGCAATCACAGGGAAGAGTTATCAGCCCAGCCTTATTTAATATGATGATAAATGATCTCCCAAAACAAATAAGAGCCAAGGGAGGTGTTACTCTATTTGCAGATGATTGTGCTTTGTGGGTTAGGAGCAGGAATACTGAAGTGATAGAAAAGAGAATCAACAAAGTATTACAAGAGACCTCTGACTGGAGAAATGCATGGGATTTCAAGTTCTCCATTGCAAAAACCAAAGGACTGATCTTTACAAAAAGGAAAGTTACAAAGGTATGTAAACTTATCTGCCTGGAGAACAAACAGATTTAGTTAAAAGGTTCAAATTTTTATGGGTAATATTTGAGGTTAAATTACTTCATTAAGATCATATAAACTATGTTACAGATAAATGTACAGGAAGGATTAACCTGCTTAAAAGTCTTGCTGGTACTAATTGGAAGGCAGATAAGAAAACACTGCTGATGGTATACAAAGCCTTAATCAGACCAATTGTTGACTCTGGCCACCAAACTTTTGGATCAGCACCAAAATCAGAACTTAAAAAATTAGATTTAATACATGTCCAGGCACTATGAATTGTGGGTGGTGTATTTATTATAACACCTATATATGCTACTAGTGAAATGCCAGTTATACTATGACTTAAACTACTGGACCTAACTTTCTGGGCCAAAGTTAATGGGAACTGCAATGATGAAAGTACCAAACAAATGTATGAGGATTGTTGGGAAGTTGATGGGCGAGCTCTAGCACACAATGTTAGAACTCCACATGCCATCTGAATTAAAGTAGATGCAGGAGTTGAAAGACAAGAAAAAGCTGAACAAAGTCAAAATTTTTACTCATAGGAAAATTATTTGGGATTGATGGAAAGTCACACGTCCAAACATGGATTACAATTTATTTTATAAATGTAAGTGTAAAAAAGAGACAGTAGGTATAAAAAATGAAGTATACCAGTATATAGATGACAAGGGGAGTCAGTTTTGTCTGATAGATACAAATTGGTCCAAAAAAGAAAAAAACAGGAAGAGTAGGGATGGCATATTGTATACCAAAATTGGGAAATAGTACATCTACCAGAATATCTGATTATGTAGCTGTCGTGACAGCTGAACTAATACAATAATGTTAGCATTAAATTGGATCTGCAATGGACACTCAGTGGTCATTTTTTCAGATTCAATCTCAGGCCTTATGGCAATAAAAAAGGGTGTCTCAGTATGTAGAAGAGATTTAATCCATGAAATTATATTTCTAATAACAGAGTTAGTACAGGTGATGATACATGTGGCATTAGCTTGGATTACAGTGCATACTGGGACAACAGGAGGAAAAATGGTGGACAAAGCAGCTAAAAATGCTGTAAGAAATGGAAGGATTGACCTAGAAATACACTTGAGTAAACAGGAATTCAAAAGTCTACTACAGAGATATTTAAGAGAAATGGTAAAAAATTTGGATTAATGAAAAAAAGAGGAAGAAGATTTTCTGAGTTGTGCCCTAGAATTTAGGATAACACTATACTTCAGGGCCAACAGGACTAATGACGTGCTTTGTGTTTAGAGTACTAACTGGCCATTGTGACTTAAACAAAAATCTCATTTGAATAAATAGACACAAGGATGTGCGCTCTGTAAGGTGGAAGAAACAATTGATCACCTTTTATGGGTATGTAAGGGTTTTGATAACGAAAGGGGAAAGAGTTCTGAGGAATTCAAACATCTTAAGATAACAAAAGTTACATTATGTTATTTAGTAAAAACATTGGGGAATTGGAGTATTATTAAAATGGCATTAACAACAAGGAATACCTGTGGCATGTTAGAGACTAACAGATTTTATTTGCCATAAGCTTTTGTGGGCTAAAACCCACTTCATCAGATGCATGGAGTGGAAAATACAGTAGACAGGTATAAATACACAGTACACGAAAAGATGGGAGTTGCCTTACCAAGTGGGAGGTCAGTGCTAACGAGACAATTCAATTAAGGTGGAAGTGGGCTATTCAACAGTAGAATACCAGCGGAGGAAAAATCATTTTTGTAGTGGTAATGAGGCCAATGTAATCGGGGGGGGGGGGGCCATTTCAAACAGTTGACAAGAAAGTATGAGTAACAGTAGGGGGATATTCTGTTTCCCCCACTAACACTCATCACCCTCCTTCTCCAAATTCCCAGCTAGACAAGCCACCACACCAGCAACCTTAGCACCCACCATCCACACCCAGCCTTCCCAGCATCATCCCCATCCAGCCAGCCACAGACTGAGAATCTGTCTTCCAAGCACCAATAGCTGCCAGACACCCTAGCACCTACTGTGCCTCTTCAGCAGCCAGCAAACAACCCTAGGCACCCAAAAACCACCCACACTTCAGCAACTCCAGGCATCCATTGCTCCTTGCTGCCTTGCCAGCCAGCTACAGCTGCCAAGTTCATGCCCTCCCCCGGTAAATGTTATTATATGTAAATATATATATGCAGATAAATCCACTAAGTGAATTGCATAAAATGTCACAAATGGAGCTGCACACAACTTGGCTACTATGTATATGTGCATTGAGCAGTGTGTGTTTCTTTGAAATGCAGGCAATGTTTGTTTTTTATTTATGTCTGATGAGTTATACATGCGTATTTTCTTGGAGCTGCGATTCAGCTGCGATTTTGTTACTCTGTACTTTCATGGTGCAGTAAATGATTATTTATAAATAAAAGATATGAGATCACTAAAAACATCCAGTTTAGAAAAGGTTTAGTTGTTACCAGAAGAAAACTAGGGGGAGATGTTTAAGGACCCCTGCTTCCAAAGTAAGCTCGATTTCCCTAAATTAGGGTTTATCACCTATTAGTCGCAGTAAAAGAAAACTTAAGTACCTTTAAAGATAAAATCAGGCAGGGATTTATTAACAGGGAAGGTAAACAGATATAAAACAGCTCCGTAGTTTTACCAAACACAATGGGCATGAAGCCCAGACCCAACTAGAATAAATGGGCTAGTAAACAAATAGTCTCAACATCACAATTAGATGACCACAGGCTGGATGGAATCAGCTCACTTCTATCTCTTTTGAAGGCAAAGGAAACCGGGACTGGGGAACACTGAGGACCATGCCACAAGGGATCAGGAACCGCGGATATCTGGGACTGGTAACCATCACCATGGAGAGTAAGTATGTGGTTGATGTTCTCTCGAAGAACTGCGCAACCCGAACATAGGAACACAGGCTGCCTCCTGAGTGGACAGCAACCTGTCACGCAGTGTGAGTTCCTTGTATCTTGTCCTGTTACCAGGTAGATTACTTAGGATCATGTGACCCTTTCCCACTCTTTACATTTGAATTTTCCGGCCTTTGCTGAGTTGCTGGTCAGGATTACATAAACCTTAACCAATCAGAAGTTAGACACCACAAAAAGGTCGCCAAACCAAACATAAAGACAGTGCACCAAAATGAAGGGTGAAAGACAGTGACAAAACAAAATAGCTAAAATTCCCAACATAGTCATAGTGAAGTTAGACAAGGTACGGTGGATCAGATTCAGCCCTTAGTTATACCCATGGACACTTGTTGACTTTAGTAAGATGTGCAGGTATAAATGAAAGCAAAGTTCAACTGTGTATCTTATTTGGGCATAAGCTTTTGTGGGCTATAACACACTTCATCAGATGCATGGAGTAGAAAATACAGTAAGCAGCTATAAATATACAGCACATGAAAAGATGGGAGTTGCCTTACCAAGTGGGGGATCAGTGCTAACGAGGCCAATTCAGTTAGGGTGGATGTAGCCTATTCCCAACAGTTGACAAGAAGGGGTGAATATCAACAGAGGGAAAATTACTTTTTGTAGTGCTAACGAGGCCAGTTCAATCAAAGTGGATGTGGCCCATTCCCAGCAGTTGACAAGAAGGTGTGAGTAACAACAGAGGGAAAATTATTTTTTGTATTGACCCAGCCACTCCCAGTCTTTATTCAGGTCTAATTTGATGGTGTCAAGTTTGCAAATTAATTCCAGTTTTGCAGTTTCTTGCTGAAGTCTGTTTTTGAAGGGGTTTTTTGTTGAAGAATGGAGACTTTTAAATCTGTTATTGAGTGTCCAGGGAGTTTGAAGTGCTCTCCTACTGGTTTTTGAATGTTACAATTCTTGATGTCTGATTTGTGTCCATTTATTCTTTTGCATAGAAATAAAGAATAAATGGACACAAATAAAGAATAAAAGAATTCTTGACTTTTGAAAGGGTGTGTGAGGGGCCATGGTATAACTGCATCTTAAGATGTCATAAAATTATAAAGAAATTCTTGTTCAGTGTATCAAAACAGTGTAACAACAGTGACATCCTGGCATATTGCTATGAAGCCTCATAAAGACCTACTGAGAAAACTCAGCACTCTTATTTTATTCAGTCAAGTTCCCAAATAGCAGTGACCTCATTAAATATTGAGAGATTTATTACTTATCATGGGAAGGATCTCAAATACACCAACAAGACAGAGAATTCTGTTTTCATTTCAATGACTGTCTGTTTACATAAACTCTCCAGAGGGAAGTGGTGATGTTAGAGAAGAGGGAAGTGTAGACTCTCCCATGATTTTCCTCTGTGCCTTGTTTTCCAGACTGAAAGCTCAGTTTATATTGCAGTAATTTATAAATTTGATTGGCTTGAAGTGAGACTCTTGCTATCTGACTTCAGTACATTTGTACTAGGAGGTGTCTATAGGTCCAAAATGGCTCAAGATATATTGTGCTAAGCTGATACCCAAAATCTAGAATTACTAGTATTGTTCGGTCTTTCAGTGTTAAACAGTGCACAGTGGTCTTTTCTGTTGCCTTGTTGTCTTCCAGTAATCAGTAAACATGAATATTCAACCTACTTAAAAGATTATCTCTGTTCTCAAAACCCAGTGGAATATTTGATCAGTAGCATGATATGAATATATACTTAATGGAAACTGAATAGGCACTTCCTCTCTTCAAAGATGATCCAATAATCACTCATGAAAACCAATTTGTTATTTGAATCACCAGATCATGCATCATGCATTTTTTGTTTATGGCTATTTAAAATAGTCATCCACTCTATTCGTAGGAATTGGGGAATAGGCATTTCTACATCCCTGCATCACCCCTATCCCAATACGCAACATCTAAATTAATTGTATTAATATTTTTGAAAAAAATAAACTAGAGATGGGCTCAATTTGGAAACTTGAAATTTTGAAAAGTGCTTCCTCTGGGGTAGATGGACAAACAAACATTCAGTTGTAAAAATTACCACTTTGATTTGTGAAATGTGTAAGTAATTAAAAACAAACATTCAGATAAGATTTGTAAGAACATCAGCATTAGTCTATAATGCTGTATAGTTTGTTCAAAGCATTAAAATCCGATACACCACAAGTAGGAGACACATTACCATGTAACCATAAGGGCTGTGTCTATACTATCAGATTTAAATTTTTTATTAAAGCTAATGTTAAAAAAATTATATAATACATAGGTTGAAAGAAGAGTGTCTGTACATCTGGGTATAGTGCTTAGATTATCCACAAATACAAAGTTTGTTTTTAAAAGTCATATGATACATAGGGTACATAATCAGCAATAACCCAAATTTAGGAGAATAGATTTAACAATACAGTTTAGATATTAGAATCCGAATATTTGGGTACATCACTCATGAAAAAATTGTACAGAGATTTGGCTGTGAAAAGCAAAATATATCAATGAGTGGAGATTCTCCCTTAGTAATTGAGAATTAGGTAGGTTGTCCATTTAGAAAATACAATCCAAGAGGAAAGTATTTCAGTTACTTTCCTGACTGCACTTCTCATCGATACTCCAGCTCATCCCCCCGGTATTGCCGATGTTTGGTGATGTGTTCTTTGTAGACCCTCGACCACCTGATGTGGCAACGCATGGTGTTGGACACCATCAGCTGAGCGTAGCATTGACCGATTCCGCATTCCCACAACACTCGCTCATTACTGGGGTACCATGCCCCAGGGCTCCGACGATCAGTGCATGTGTTTGAACCTGGTAACCCTTAGCTCTCAAGTTTTCCTCCAAAGGGGCATATTTCTCTACCTTTCAAGCTTGGGCATCTTGGAAGGCCGGGGTCCTGTTATTATAGTTGTAATTCATTCTTGGTATGATTCAACTAGTTGTAGCAACAATGTGGAGAACATTCGGGCTTTTTTTAGCAGGAATTAGATGATATCTTGACTTTTGTAAGTCTTTTAAAACTGCCTTGCATGACCTTCTCATAAAAAAAACCTAGGGAAATACAACCTAGATGGAGATATTATAAGGTGGTAACTGGTTGGAAAACAGTTCCCGGAGAGTAGTTATCAGTGTTTCACAGTCAAGCTGGAAGGGCGTATCAAGTGGGAGTCCTGGAGAGGTCAGTTCGGGTCCAGTTCTGTTCATTAATGATTTAGATAATGGTATTGTAAGCAGTGTCAGGATGAGCTCCACCCTGACATCTGGTGGTGAGGTGTGGCAAGTTGTGGAAAAGAACTTCAGGGGCCGATCTCATTTGCATAGGCACACCCACCCCGCCTAGAATGAGGCCATAGCTGCCCCAAATGGTCACTTTGGCTGCTGTGGGATCCCCAGTGTCTCTGTTATTGGGGCAGGAAGAATAAATTGTTATTACCCTGATTATGGGACCTGTGCTTGGAACTGTACTTGGCCTTTTGTTATGATGGAGGGACTCACCATCAACTAAGTAGCACTCTCTAGGCAAGGGTCATGGGTTCCAAAACTCTGTGAATTGAGAGAGGCTGGGGACAAGTATTAATACTTGGTGGCATGGGCCCCTGGGTGAGGGCCTTACATGCTAATTGCACTTCCTCCTCTCTCCACTGTGGAATATCAGAGCTAATTTTGATTCTATTAGGAGTCTAGTTACAGGCTGCTGAGCTGACTTTGGGCTAATGGTGCACCAGCACTGAGGCTCCCCTACTACAAGCTGAATTCACCAAAGAGCTGAACTGACTAAGAGCTGAAATCACTGAGCATTGTGTTAAGTAGTGGGGGAGCCTGAAGATATATTGTGGAGCAGTTTGTGGGACGGCTGGAGTGCCTTGTGGACAGGCTGGTGGAGCAGTTCATAGGACGGCGGGAGCTGCTTGTGGGACGTGGAGAGGAGCAGTTTGTGGACCGGCTGGTGGAGCAGTGGAGCGGAGCTGAGCGAAGCAGTTCGTGGGGCGGCTGGTGGAGCGAAGGCCTATGGAGCTGTGGGGCGGTCAGCTTCAGATCATGTAAGGTGCCCCTTACCTCTCTCCCCGCCCCATCTCCACCCAGGTTGGGAGGTAAAGCTCTGCAGATAAACTTTCGAACTCTGGGGCTGCCCTGACCAGGGACAGAGACTTTTGGGTCATTGGACTTTTGGGACTTTGGGTGATTTGGGGTTGCTGGACTCAAGAACCAAAGGGAAAGGACACGCCTCAGTTTGCTTGGGGTGGTTTTTTTTTTGCTCATGGGTTGTGTTACGAATCCTGTTGGTGGTGTTTCCCCAACATAATGCCACATTGTTTCTCTCTGTTATTAAAAGGCTTTTTGCTACACTCAGACTATGTGCTTGCGAGAGGGGAAGTATTGCCTCTTGGAGGCGCCCAGCGGGGGTCGTATATATTTGTCCCAGGTCACTGGGTGGGGGCTCGAGCTGGTTTGCATTGTGTTATTGGAATGAATCCCCTAGATATTGAACCCTGCCCTTGTTGCTGCCAACTCTGACGGGCAGAAGGGTTACAGTATAGAGAGTACATTTATATATTTTGTGGACAATACCAAGCTGGGAGGGGTTGGAAGTGCGTTAGAGGATAGAATTAAAATTCAAAATGATCTGGACAAACTGGAGACATGGTCTGAATAAAATAGGATGAAATACAATAAGGACAAATACAAAGTACTCCATTTAGGAAAGAACAATCAGTGGCACACATACAAAAGGAGAAATGACTGCCCAGGAAGGAGTACTGCGGAAAGGGATCTGGAAGTCATAGTTTATCACAAGCTAAATATGAGTCAAGAATGTAACACTGTTGCAAAAAAAACATTTGGGGGTATATTAGCAGAAGAGTTGTAAGCAAGACATGAGAAGTCATTCTTCTGCTCCAGTCTCCAATTGGAGTATTGTGTCCAGTTCTGGGTGCCACATTTCAGGAAAGATATGGACAAATTGGAGAAAGTCCAGAGAAGAGCAACAAAAATGATTAAAGGTCTAGAAAACATGACCTGTGAGGGAAGATTGAAAAAAATGGGTTTGTTTAGTAGGGTGAAAAGGGGGACATGATAACAGTTTTTGAGCACATAAAAGGCTGTTACAAAGAGGTGGGAGAAAAATTATTCTCCTTGCCTCTGAGGACAGGAGAAGAAGCAATGGGCTTAAATTGCAGTAAAGGTAGTTTAGGTTGAACATTAGGAAAAACTTCCTATCAGGATGGTTAAGCACTGGAATAAATTGCCTCGGGAGGTTGTGGAATCTCAGTCATTGGAGGTTTTTAAGAGCAGGTTAGACAGTCACCTGTCAGGAATGATCTAGATAATGCTTAGTCCTGCCTTGAGTGCAGGGGACTGGACTAGATGACCTCTCAAATTCCCTTCCAGTCGTATGATTCTATATGGTGATAAAACCACTGGACTCTTGTCCATACTACAACTTCCACTTAAGGACAGTCAGAAAACAAGAATTCTGTTTCATGAAAAAAATTGAGCTTTCAAAATTGGGTTTTGTTCTGATGCAGAGGGAAATTGAGACCTTTTGAAAATCATGTGTGAAAGAGAATAGGTACCACCTCACAGTAGCCAATAGTCTATTGGGTAAAGTATTCACCTGGGATGTAGGAGACCAAACTTCAGTTCCTTAATCTAAATGATCAAAGCATGGACTTGAACCTCTGCCTCTCTTTCTATTTCCCCTCCCCCTGAAATTCCCTCTTGGATCTAAGAAACCTTCCTGATGAGCGCTTCATTGAAATCAATACCATTACCCAAATAGTTTTGGTTTTGACAAATCAGTGTTTTCTGACAAAACAATGTTTTGCTGAAAATTTCCCAAACAGCTCTACTTCCACAGCTGTGGCCACCAGTGCAGCTACATTGGTCGTGGATTATGGCTATGAAGTACAGTATGCTCATATAGACGAGGTGGCTGGATATGCTGAGTGTAGATTGTCTAGTTTTAGTTCAATTTATTTTAGTCTTTAGCTTAGAAATTGTGTATTAGGGCTATAATACATGTGCTCCTTTGGCCCACTCAATTGGCCAAAATTCAGTGTCTTGAGAAGTTATTTCTGTTAGGACAAAAAACCGATGATATGAGGTATATCCTTGGTGTAATTTTACTTATGTACAAAGAACAGTACAGACAGGCCTGTTACCCTAAACACGAGCAGAAACAAACTGTGGATGGTTTCCTTGCTTAGAACTCCCCAAGTCACTCCAGTGAGTTCTGTGCCCAAGAAACTTTGTCCCTCTGTTTCCTCGCAGGGGCACATTCACAACACCTGCTGCTGGCTTTCTGCATCCAACACACACAGGCTGTAACCAGTAACCTACCTCACTGTTGCAGGATGGATTGACTTAAATCAAGATGATTTAAATCAGCCATTTAAATCACCATGTGGAAAGCCTTGAATTAAATCATATACTGTACTTTAATCAACTTTTCTGCTTGTACTTCAGTTATTTTCTAGAGAAAGGTGCATTCTCATTGGCTGATATAACCATTAAAACAAATTGATTTACAACTAAATAGAGCCTTTCCACTAGATTTGGAACATCTTTTTACTACCTAGGAGGGAGCACTATGACAATACATATTTATTTAAGCAATTATATAGCTTAATATTTTCAGATTCTTATTCATTGTACATTTTTAGTATGTCAGAAAATGATAAATGATATGTTTGCTTATTTACTAGATAATTAACTTTTTGTTCATGATTAGTGTCAAAGTGCATTAGGATGATAACTGGAATTTAATTAAACACACAAAACACCATATAAAATTTATTTTTATTAAACAAAACAAGTCCTTAATGTAGTACATGACCTATTGTGCCATATTTATAAAACTTGACCTCAAAGGTTAGAATCTGGAGAAAAAAAATCTCTTTATATTTAAAATCAGCCTTTTACTCAAAGTTTTTGATAGAGGCTCATGGATTCAGCACATTTATTTTTTTATTCAAATGTTTTAAGAGACTATATAAGTTCAGACCTTAACATATGTTGTTTTAATTGAGATTTCATTTTAAACAAACTTGTTTTTATAAAGAAACTTATTATAATTTAAATAACAAAATAAAATCCAATGTACATAAAATCTGATTTAAATAAAAAATCAGATTTCTTTATTTTCAGAATATCACTGATTCTTCTCCACCCTGCAGCATTGACAACTCTCGGGATGTCCCTACTGGAGACAGTCTCGCAATGATGGGAGAAGCTCTCACCCTCACAGATTTCTAGTCCTACCCAGGGGGAAAGCTTCCTCTGATTGGCTATTTCTGCTGCTTCCCAGTCTCCTGGGCATGAGTAGCCAATTAGGGCTGTTGCAGGGGACAAACAGAAACCTCCCATCAGAAGCCAAGAGCAGTTTTTGGGTAGTGGGGAGGGTAGCAAGAATCCAGCTGTTCAGGATGGCTCTGTTCCTTCCTCCCCTCCTGTGAAAAATGGGTCAGTCTGCTCTCTGCTCCTCTTCCTTCCCCATTCTTGCCATAGCAAGCCTGGAAAGGGAAGGGTAGAACCTTTGGAGCTGCCCTCCCCAAACCTGGGTAGAGGGAGAAGGGGACCACCACCTGGGAGAAGGAAGTGAAGAACCCCAAAAGTTGCAGAGGTACACAGAGGGGAAAGAGGTGGGGGTGGGTGGGAGGTACAAAATTAATTGCTGGGCTGGAGAATGAGCAGATATGTGGGGATGGAGGGGCACAGAATTAATTTATTAGAATTTTTGGATGTGGGGACAATCGGGAAGTTCCACTCCATCAGGCAGCCAGTGAGCTGCTCCTGCAGCAGGGGATAGATAGATTCATCTTACTTTATAAATCTGTCAGAGTTGGCATCACTGCTACATTTACACTGCAGATGGGAAAGGGGGTGTTCAAAAATTTAAAGGCTGTCTAAAGAACATAATAACATCTTTCTCAAAACATCTCATGATTTTTTGGGTCTGACTCATGATTTTTGAAATTTTTGACGCTACTGTAGCCTCTCCATTTGCAATCACCCTGTTAATCTACCTGGGTTAGCTCATGCCCAGCCATGCTGTTTAGAACCTTAGGCAGCAGCCTTATTGTCTGTAGTGGTTTCTATTACATAAAGGGGTTGCACCTGAAAGAAAGTGCTTGAGACACCCATTGGCTTTAAAGGGGGGATCTGTGCATTCAGAATAACAGAATTTTTTCTGTTAGCATGTTAGCATGTTAGAATCATAGAATATCAGGGTTGGAAGGGACCTCAGGAGGTCACCTAGTCCTACCCCCTGCTCAAAGCAGGACCAATCCCCAACTAAATCATCCCAGCCAGGGCTTTGTCAAGCCTGACCTTAAAAACTTCTAAGGAAGGAGATTCCACCACCTCCCTAGGTAACGCATTCCAGCGGTTCACCACCCTCCGAGTGAAAAAGTTTTTCCTAATATCCAACCTAAACCTCCCCCACTGCAACTTGAGACCATTACTCCTCGTTCTGTCATCTGCTACCACTGAGAACAATCTAGATCCATCCTCTTTGGAACCCCCTTTCAGGTAGTTGAAAGCAGCTATCAAATCTCCCCTCATTCTTCTCTTCTGCAGACTAAACAATCCCAGTTCCCTCAGCCTCTCCTTATAAGGCATGTGTTCCAGTCCCCGAATCATTTTTGTTGCCCTCCACTGGCAATTTTTCCAATTTTTCCACATCCTTCCTGTAGTGTGGGGCCCAAAACTGGACACAGTACTCCAGATGAGGCCTCACCAATGTCGAATAGAAGGGAACGATCACGTCCCTCGATCTGCTGGCAATGCCCCCTACTTATACATCCCAAAATGCCATTGGCCTTCTTGGCAACAAGGGCACACTGTTGACTCATATCCAGCTTCTCGTCCACTACAACCCTAAGGTCCTTTTCTGCAAAACTGCTGCCTAGCCATTCAGTCCCTCGTCTGTAGCGGTGCATGGGATTCTTCCATCCTAAGTGCAGAACTCTGCACTTGTCCTTGTTGAACCTCATCAGATTTCTTTTGGCCCAATCCTCCAATTTGTCTAGGGCCCTCTGTATCCTATCCCTACCCTCCAGCATATCTACCTCTCCTCCCAGTTTACTGTCATCTGCAAACTTGCTGAGGGTATAATCCACACCATCCTCCAGATCATTTAGGAAGATATTGAACAAAACCGGCCCCAGGACCGACCCTTGGGGCACTCCACTTGATACCGGCTGCCAACTAGACATGGAGCCATTGATCACTATCCGTTGAGCTCGACAATCTAGCCAGCTTTCTATCCACCCTATAGTCCATTCATCCAGCCCATACTTCTTTAACTTACTGGCAAAAATACTGTGGGAGACAGTGTCAAAAGCTTTGCTAAAGTCAAGGAACAACACGTCCACTGCTTTCCCCTCATCCACAGAGCCAGTTATCTCATCATAGAAGGCAATTAGATTAGTCAGGCATGATTTGCCCTTGGTGAATCCATGCTGACTGTTCCTGATCACTTTCCTCTCCTCTAAGTGCTTCAGGATTGATTCCTTGAGGACCTGCTCCATGATTTTTCCAGGGACTGAGGTGAGGCTGACTGGCCTGTAGGTCCCAGGATCTCCTCCTTCCCTTTTTTAAAGATGGGCACTAAAGATGGGCCTTTTTCCAGTCATCTGGGACCTCCCCCGATTGCCATGAGTTTTCAAAGATAATGGCCAATGGCTCTGCAATCACATCTGCCAACTCCTTTAGCACTCTCGTATGCAGCGCATCCGGCCCCATGGACTTGTGCAAGTCCAGCTTTTCTAAATAGTCCTGAACCACTTCTTTCTCCACAGAGGGCTGGTCACCTCCTCCCCATGCTGTGCTGCCCGGTGCAGCAGTCTGGGAGCTGACCTTGTTCGTGAAGACAGAGGCAAAAAAAGCATTGAGTACATTAGCTTTTTCCACATCCTCTGTCACTAGGTTGCCTCCCACATTCAGTAAGGGTCCCAACTTTTTCCTTGACTTTCTTCTTGTTGCTAACATACCTGAAGAAACCCTTCTTATTACTCTTAACATCCTTTGCTAGCTGCAACTCCAGGTGTGATTTGGCCTTCCTGATTTCACTCCTGCGTGCCTGAGCAATATTTTTATACTCTTCACTGGTCATGTGTCCAATCTTCCACTTCTTGTAAGCTTCTTTTTTGTGTTTAAGATCAGCAAGGATTTCACTGTGAAGCCAAGCTGGTCGCCTGCCATATTTACTATTCTTTCTACACATCGGGATGGTTTGTCCCTGTAACCTCAATAAAGATTCTTTAAAATACAGCCAGCTCTCCTGGACTCCTTTCCCCCTCATGTTATTCTCCCAGGGGATCCTGCCCATCAGTTCCCTGAGGTTGTCAAAGTCTGCTTTTCTGAAGTCCAGGGTCCATATTCGGCTGCTCTCCTTTCTTTCCTGTGTCAGGATCCTGAACTCGACCATCTCATGGTCACTGCCTCCCAGGTTCCCATCCACTTTAGCTTCCCCTACTAATTCTTCCCAGTTTGTGAGCAGCAGGTCAAGAAGAGCTCTGCCCCTAGTTGGTTCCTCCAGCACTTGCACCAGGAAATTGTCCCCTACATTTTCCAAAAACTTCCTAGATTGTCTGTGCACAGCTGTATTGCTCTCCCAGCAGATATCAGGGTGATTAAAGTCTCCCATGAGAGCCAGAGCCTCCGATCTAGTAACTTCCGTTAGGTGCCAGGAAAAAAGCCTTGTCCACCTCATCCCCCTGGTCCGGTGGTCTATAGCAGACTCCCACCATGACATCACCCTTGTTGCTCACGCTTCTAAACTTAATCCAGAGACACTCAGGTTTTTTCTGCAGTTTCATACCGGAGCTCTGAGCAGTCATACTGCTCTCTTACATATAATGCAACTCCCCCACCTTCTCTGCCCTGCCTGTCCTTCCTGAACAGTTTATATCCATCCATGACAGTACTCCAGTCATGTGAGTTATCCCACCAGGTCTCTGTTACTCCAATCACACCATAATTCCTGGACTATGCCAGGACTTCCAGTTCTCCCTGCTTGTTTCCCAGGCTTCTCGCATTTGTGTATAGGCACTTGAGATAACTTGCTGTTTGTCCTGCTTTCTTAGTATGAGGCAGGAGCCTTCCCCTTTCACATTCTCCTGCTCATGCTTCCTCCAAGTATCCCACATCCCCACTTATCTCAGGGCTTTGGTCTCCTTCCTCCAGTGAACCTAATTTAAAGCCCTCTTCACTAGGTTAGCCAGCCTGCTTCCGAAGATGCTCTTCCCTCTCTTGGTTAGCTGGAGCCCGTCTTTGCCTAGCACTCCTCCTTCTTGGAACACCATCCCATGATCAAGGAATCCAAAGCCTTCTCTCCGACACCACCTGCATAGCCATTCGTTGACTTCCACGATTCGACTGTCTCTACCCAGGCCTTTTCCTTCTACGGGGAGGATGGACGAAAACACCACTTGCGCCTCAAACTCCTTTATCCTTCTTCCCAGAGCCACGTAGTCCACAGTGATCCACTCAAGATCATTCTTGGCAGTATCATTGGTGCCCACGTGGAGAAGCAGGAAGGGGTAGCGATCCGAGGGCTTCATGCGTCTCGGCAGTCTCTCCGTCACATCGTGAATCCTAGCTCATGGCAAGCAGCAGACTTCTTGGTTTTCCCGGTCAGGGCGGCAGATAGATGACTCAGTCCCTCGGAGGAGAGAGTCCCTGACCACCACCACCCGCCTCCTCCTCTTCGGAGCGGTGGTTGTGGAACCCCCATCCCTAGGACAGTGCATCTCATGCCTTACAATCGGCGGAGTCTCCTTCTGTTCCCTTTCCTCAGATGTATAATCTAGTCCACTCTCACATTAGTACCTGTGGAGAGAACATGAAAATGGTCGATTACCTGTATCTGCGCTGCTGGTACATGGACGCTCCCCTTTCTTCTTCTGGAGGTCACATGCTGCCAAATTTCTTCACCATCCTCCTGTCCCCACTGTGCAGCCTGCTCTGAATCTTCAGAACATTGTGCCCATAGAAGCATATCCTGACGTCTGTCCAGGAAATCTTCAGTTTCTCTAATGCAACGCAGGGTTGATACTTGTTTCTCCAATCTTGTGTTACTTTTCAGTTACCTTTTGTGATATTTATTGCTATGCTTTTCTTAAATTTTGCACACTGTTTTTGTTGTGGTTAATGTTTTTATTTCAAGGAGCATCAAAGTAGTTATGTCCATAAGTTTTAGCCTCTTTTAAAACATGCTCAGGTAAAATTGCTTATATTGCATGCTTAAAGAGACTGTATTTGTAGACTGTTTGAGATGTGTGTTTCTTTTAGAGCTAGACTCCAATATAGATGAAAGCTTCCTTTGTCCCATCCCCTCCCCCCTTGTTCTGTAGGCAATTCCTTCTGAGCAACAGTGCGTTATACCAAGAAAAAACGTGTTATTCTTGTTACCGAACTCTGGTGTTAAGGTATAGATGGTATGATAAATACCATAGTTAATTATAATTGGAATTACTAAGAATTTATATATTATTACCATGCACCTTAAGTTTTTAGATGGTTTTAAGACATAACCAATGATTACGCAGTGATTGTGTGCTTATGTTGTCAAAAGATACCATATAATTTTGAAATTATTAGTTGATTATTTGTACCTTATAACGTTAACCCAAACTTCCATGCAGTGGACTGATGACTCACTGGTGTGTTTTCTGTATTGCTCATAGATTCAGAGGGTTGCACCTGATGGTTTATTTGTGCTAATTAGGATATCTGAGTGATGGGGACTATCTTGAAGTATCAGAATTAGCTTTGCTTTGAAAATCTGTAGGTGATCTGTAGTGCAACTATGTTTTTTGTTTTGTTTTATTTTTATAGCTGCTTGTTTGTTTGACATTTTTCTTTAATAATGTTTTTATTTTATTCCTTTCTTACAATGCAAGAAATAATACAACAAATATACAGGGAAAAGAAGAAATTGTAGCAGAAAGCATGCCTTTTTAAAACTTAATCATTATCACCAGTGTAGCCACTGTTGGTATATGTATTTGTATCATTAGGAAATTCTGAACACTACCAGGTAACTTCAGAAATTTAATCTAATAGTTTCTTCAAGTTTAGATGATATTTGATTAGATCAAGATAAATTTACCATTATAATAAAAGTATGAAAATCAAATCTGATCGAGTGGTTTGACATTAATACATCAATGCCCACAATTACAGAATGCAGGGAAATAATTGCAGTATCTCTGATCCAGTGACATGATAACTGCTGACAAATGCTGTCTTTTCAATCGTGATTAAGCACACAATCCTGTGAAGCACGGGTACTTCATTTCTGCCTGCAGCTCAGGATTAGGTTAGAGAGGCTGTAGCAGATTTTCATGTTTATTAAACTGTTTTACAAACAGAGTGCAGCATGAAACTGCTATCTTCTCATAGATCAGTCTAAATCAGGCCTTGTTGAATCTCCAATAATGAATAAATGGATCTGTTACATTGCAAATTATACCATTGTGCATATTTTAGCCCAGAGTGCCTAATTCAACTCCTATTGTAGTCAATATGAGTTTTCCTATTTGAGTGGGAGCAACATTTGTCTGTGATTTTTTTTATTTTTATAGTCTTCTATAGCAGATGCAATAAATTACTCATATGTCCTACATTTATCAGAAGAGTATATTGCAATGACTTACATTCTGTATGTTGGAAAATATCTGATTAATTATTTTTGATTATGTAAGTTAATGGCATTGTAAGAAGAGACATAAGAATTTATGGTCCATATCACTTTGATGACATCTATTATAGTTGGGAAAAGTATTAAGCATTTGCATTTGCCCACAAAAGCATAGTGACAGAGGTCTGATTGTAAGAAACTCTTGCTGTACCTTATTCATGCTGTGTAGTATGTTAATTAGTTCTAATTACTCCTCAAATTTTCATATTTCTTGCTGGCAGTTCAGTTGTCTTATGGTTATGTGTTATGGCATCTTTAAAAGAATATTCAGCCTGCAGCTGGTATATGAACATTTACCATTCTGTATGAAAATTTGAAGGTTTAAAAAAACCTGAAAGTAGGCATTTACTTTTAAATTACAATTATAATATAAACCAAAACTCAGTGATTTATCATAGTCTTGTTGGCAAACATTGTAAATATCACAGCTTATCAACACTATCCTGTTTTATAATGAGATAGACATAAAGAGATTTCTTCTTATATTAACATGAAAGCAGAGTGCAAGATAAAGACAAAGTCTTTGTCTAAATTTACATAGTTAAGAAAACATCAAATAAAGGGGAGAAAGTAGTGTGTTGTTAATAGTAAAATTAGACAGCCGTACATTTCAAAATTAAAAGTCAACAACTTTTGTCCCCAGTAGTCTGACAGCCATTTGGAGGATTGAAGGATCAAGATTGAAGGAGGTGATTACGAAATATGCCCCTATCTGTGTTCTTATTCAATAGGTTACTTTTTGCCCAGTGTTTGATATGGTACAAAGAAACTTAGCAAAAAGAAAAGGAGTACTTGTGGCACCTTAGAGACTAACCAATTTATTTGAGCATAAGCTTTCGTGAGCTACAGCTCACTTCATCGGATGCATACTGTGGAAAATACAGAAGATGTTCTTATACATACAAACCATGAAAAAATGGGTGTTTGCCACTACAAAAGGTTTTCTCTCCCCCCACCCCACTCTCCTGCTGGTAATAGCTTATCTAAAGTGATCACTCTCCTTACAATGTGTATGATAATCAAGTTGGGCCATTTCCAGCACAAATCCGATGAAGTGAGCTGTAGCTCACGAAAGCTTATGTTCAAATAAATTGGTTAGTCTCTAAGGTGCCACAAGTACTCCTTTTCTTTTTGCAAATACAGACTAACATGGCTGTTACTCTGAAACCTGTCAAAGAAACTTAGGGCAGTCCCTTTTTTGTGATGCTTATTTAATGCTTATTTAATTTATTATGCTTATTTAATGCTTAGTATGAGTGAATGGGAAGCACTTTTTGCCACAAAATTGCATCCCACACAATATGTTGAGACTGTAGGATGGCAGGTTGCTGGAGGACTTCTTGTTCCAGTTCTTCATTCCACTACTGTCCTTTTGTGCTGCTCTGCCACATTCCTCCTCTTCTGCCAATGTAGAAGAGTGATACCCAGCTACCAAAACAGGCCATTGGACCCCTACGGCCTCTGCTCTAACTTCTACCAGTATCTGCTTTTTTTGCAACAGTGTTACACTGTACACTGAGATTTAGCTTTTGATCCACTATGACCTTCAGATCCCTTTCTGCAGTGCTCCTTCCAAGGCAGTCAGTTCCCATTTTATATATGTGCAACTGATAGTTCCTTCCTAAGTGGAGTACTTTGCATGTCCTTATTGAATTTTATCCTATTTACTTCAGACCATTTCTCCAGTTTGTCCAGATCATTTTGAATTTTAATCCTATCCTCTAAAGCAGGGGTGGCCAACCTGTGGCTCCGGAGCCACATGCGGCTCTTCAGAGGTTAATATGCAGCTTCTTGTATAGGCACCGACTCCAGGGCTGGAGCTAAAGGCGCCAACTTTCCAGTGTGCCGGGGGGTGCTCACTGCTCAACCCCTGGCTCTGCCACAGGCCCTGCCCCCACTCCACCCCTTCCTGCCCCCTCCCCTGAGCCTGCTGTGACCTTGCTCCTCCCCCATCCTCCCCCCCCACCCCGAGCCTCCTGCACACCATGAAACAGCTGATCAGGAGGTGCAGAGAGAGAGGGGGAGGCGCTGATCGGTGGGGCTGCCGGTGGGTGGGAGGCGCTGGGAGGAGGGTGGGGAGCTGATTGGGGGGCTGCTGATGTATTACTGTGGCTCTTTGGCAATGTACATTGATAA
This sequence comes from Natator depressus, assembly GCF_965152275.1. NCBI lineage: Eukaryota > Metazoa > Chordata > Testudines > Cheloniidae > Natator > Natator depressus. The sequence continues at coordinate 99,958,091 of NC_134235.1, read as the reverse complement.
ATTCTGCCTCCTTCTCAGGCTCAGGTTGGCCACCCCTCCTCTAAAGCCCTTGCAACCCCTCCCAGCTTGGTATCATCCACACACTTTATAAGTGTCCTCTCTGTGCCATTATCTAAATCATTGATGAAGATATTGAACAGAACCAGACCCAGTACTGACCCCTGTGGGATCCCACTGTATATGCCCTTCCAGCTTGATTGTGAACCACTGATAACTACTCTCTGTGAATGGTTTTCTAACCAGTTACCACCTTATAGTATCTCCATCGAGGTTGTATTTCCCTCATTTGTTTCTGAGAAGGTCAATTGCGAGTCAGTATCAAAAGCCTTACTAAAGTCAAGATATCATCTAATTCCTAGTAAAAAAAAGACTGAATTTTGTTCACATTGTTGCTACAACTAGTTGAACCACACCAAGCGTGAATTACAACTACAATATCTGATAGTATAGACACAGCCCTTATGGTTATATGGTAATGTGTCTCCTACTTGTGGTGGATTGGATTTTAATGCTTTGAACAAACTATTCAGCATTAAAGACTAATGCTGATGTTCTTACAAACCTTATCTGATAACGTCTACTCTGGGAATGGTTTTCCACCCAACCAGTTCTGCACCCACCTTATAGTAGCTCCACCGGAGTTGTATTTCCCTAGTTTGTTTATGAGCAGGTCATACAAGACAGTATCAAAAGCCTTACTAAAGTCAAAATATACCACACCTACCACTTTTCCCCTATTCACTAGTCTTGTTACCCTGTCAAAGAAAGCTATTAGATTGGTTTAATATTATTTGTGCTTGACAAATCCATGCTGATTGTTACATATCACCTTATTATCTGCTGGGGGTTTGCCAACTGCTTAATTATTTGCTCCATAATCTTTCTGGGTACTGAAGCTAAGCTGACTGGTCAGTAAATCCCTAAATAGTCCTTATTCCCCTTTTTATTGATTGGCACTATAATTGCTCTTTTCCTGTCCTCTGGAACCTCTCCCTTCTTCATGATTTTTCAAAGATAATCACTAATGCCTCAGATACCTCCTCAGCCAGCTCCTTGAGTATTCTAGGATGTATTTCATCAGGCCTTGCCGACTTGAAGACATCTAACTTGTCTAAGTAATTTTTAACGTGTTCTTTCCCTAATTTAGCCTCATATCCTAACCTCATTTTCACTGGCATTTACTATGTTAGATGTTCATTTATTACTAAACTTTGTGATGAAAACTGAAACAAAAAAGTCATTTGGCATTTCTGCCATTTCCCTACATTTTCTTTTATTGCTTTCTCCCTCATTGGGTAATGAGCCTACTCTGTCCTTGGTCTTCCTCGTGCTTCTAATGTATTTGTAGAATGGTTTTTTTTGGTTACCCTTTATGTCTCTAGCTAATTTAATCTCATTTTGTACCTTGACCTTTCTAATTTTTGTCCCTACATGCTTGTGTTGTTTGTTTATATTCATCCTTTGTAATTTGACCTGGTTTCCACTTTTTGTAGGACTCTTTTTTGAGTTTCAGATCATTAAAAATCTCCTGGTTAAGACACGATAGTCTTTTGCCATACTTCCTATCTTTCCTTCATAGTGGGTGTAGCAAATGGCCGACACTACTGTGTGGTGGGTCCCATGCATTTTCTTGGTGCGGTGGGTCAGGGCGCCACCCCTTGCCCCTATTCTTGGGTATTGTAAGCTCCGCTAGTGTCCCTGTGGGAGAGAGAGGGGAGCGGAGAAGGGACCCAGGTCCGTTCTCCTACTCCAGGTCCCAGCTCTTTCACCTTTGCGGGCTGCTTACCCTCTCTCCCCTTGATTAGGGTTTCCCTCAGTCCTCTGTGCCAGGGGAGTCCCTCTGTTCGGGCAGGGTTTCCCTTCCCTTGGTCCTCTGACTAACAACAATACTCCTCCAAACACTAGTCAGCTCTCCTTCACTCTCTCTCTGTCTGACTGAAGTAGGGGGAAAGGGGGATGTTATTAGATGCTGGGTGGGGCCTTAATTGGCTCCAGGTGCTCCGATTACCCTGTAGTAACCTTTCCCTAGTCCACAGGGAATAAGGCCTTGATCATCCTATGGTTTATATACTATACCTCCCATCTACCATTCTCCTGCTGCCCTCTGGCCCTGCTGTATCACATGGGATAGTTTGCTCTTATGCCCTTAATAATGTCTCCTTGAAAAACTGCCAACTCTCTTGAACTGTTTTTCCCCTTAGACTTTCTTCCCCTGGGATCTTACCTGCTAACTCCCTTAGTTTGTTAAAGTCTGCCTTCTTGAAATCCATTATCTTTACTGTTCTGTTTTCCCTCCCACCATTCCTTAGAATCATGAACTCTATCATTTCACGATCACTTTCACCCAAGCTGCCTTCCACTTTCAAATTCTCAACCAGTTCCTCCTTATTTCTCAAAATCAAATCTTGAACAGCCTCTCCCCTAGTTGCTTTCTCCACCTTTTGAAATAAAAAAACTATTTCCAATATATTCCAAGAACTTGTTGGATAATCTGTGCACTGCTGTGTTATCATGTTGTTTGGCAGTGCCTGCGTAGCTTCTTAGGTGCGGGGCTGAAAGATAAAGTGTCAGAAGTGCTAGGTCCAGACAGCATGTTGGAATAATAATGAAGTTAAAAGTTAGAGGCTCAATATATTTGCTTGCTAGTTATGGGGTGGGGAGAGGTTGGGAGGGAAATAGTGATTTGCCTAAAAGAGATTTGTGTGATTTGGTACCAAGATACATCTTTTTCATTGCAAGAAAACTGAAATATTTAACTTGGATACTATATATTAAAAGTTGACATTTTGAATACAGCTGAGGAAATTAGTTTTTATGATGACACTCTTGTCTTTGGTGAATATAGTAACAGAATGTAGTAAAACCTTCTTGCTGCAAATATAAACAGGTTTTGGTATCCGAATGTTAATCATGATTTGGTAATGTCCGTTCATACTCATCTGATCTCATCGGATCTCAAAAGACATCTCTGCAAACTGTTTCTAATGTTTCAATGGCACAAAAAACAAGAACTAATTCTAGACAAATAACTTTGCTTTGGATCAAGAGTAAACATTTTAACTTTTTCTAACTTTTCCATACAGTCATGTAGTTTATAAACGTTCAGACCTCTAATAATGAGCATGACACACTTTCAAGATGATACAGCCAAAACTTCTGTGATGAAATCCTGGCTATTAGGGTTACCTTGTGTCACAGATGGCGTGCGGGGCGGGGGGGGGGTGATGATTGGTGAATTTCTTGTGGATTTTAAAGGCTTTTGTTTCTTTAACCCCTCAATCAAACCTTCTGGCACCACCACCTTAGGGTGTCAGGTTTTTATCCCATTTTTACTGTGGCTTTTTATCTTAGGTGATCCAGCCATTTACTCGGCTTGATTTTTGCGAAGTGCTGAATTCTCTGGATGTTGCAGTGCATTTAAGTGCACGCTGAAGCACTTAATGGGCCTACTTACATGCTTAAGTGCTTTTCAGGAGTGGGGTCAAATTACTTAAAACTTTACAAAATTGAACCCTCAGTCAGATACATCAGTGCAGCTATACTATAAATATTTTCCAGAATAATTGTACATATGTATCAAAAACACTCCATAGAGTTCCTATCTTATCTTGAAATACAATTTTTGGCAGTTTACATTTCCTGGAGTCCATATAATACTCATAGGGAAGATGACACACTCCAGTTAGCAGTCGCCTTTGTTTGTTTTTTCTATGAAGAGATAAAAACACATAACCTAAATAAATCCAAAGAGATCTTGCTACAGGAATATTATTGTAATAAAAAGGCAATTTCTACAGACATCGAACACTTTCCATTACAAAATGAATGCTCAAGCAAATTTTCTTTATTTAGATGTTTTAAGCACAAATTTTATTTATATGGGAATGGGTATATTGAGCTGAGCTCTGTTCCTCCCTAACAAACAGCTTTTATACACGGCTTTGAACTACTGGCCTGATTGTCCATGCTGTCTCAGAAGTTCAGCCACACTCTATGTTTTAAATGATTTTTCCTATTTAAAGAGCCAGAAACCTTCTGCCATCACCCAGCAAGCTGGCTGTGAACAAATCAAACGGAACAAAGTGAATGACATCAGAAGTACTGACAGATCCGTATCCTGAAAGTGACCCAACTAGTTAGTTCCAAGTTGGGAAAGACCTGACTCAATCTTTTCAGGTTTAGTTACTTCGTGTGTGGGATACAAATGAATGCTGAAATGCACATCCCAAATGGAGAAGATAAGTGTAAAAACCTAGTGTGACAACTGACACACTTATTAAAGAAAAGCTAACTGAACATCAGCTTGCTGCAACAATATGTGGCTCCTAATGAAGAAACTGAACAAGGAAATATAGTAGAGCATGGGAAAACATTGACTATCCTGTCACCTAAGGAAGGCCTAACTACATTACTTTCATTGAAAGAGTGAAAGAAAACTGAAGGCAAATGATGCTGGCATTTGAAATATTATGTCCGTAGAGCCTGGGGTTACAATAAATGTGTTTACAAAAAAAGACTCTCCTCTCTTTTTTTCTCTTGCCAGCTCTAGAAAACATACTAGGTTCAAAGTTGTTATACCTGTTCAGAAGCAAAGAAATACGTCCAGATGGACCTTAATCTCAGTAGGCACCGCAAAGAAAAGAGTGAAAAGAAAATGCCTTTCAGATCCAGCACATGGGGCTCCCCTCCAGCTCCATGCAAAGATAGGACTAGGAAGCATGCTGTCAAAGATTTTCTTATTGGTCTGGCAGCGATTCCTCCTTAGGCCCTTGCTGTGTAGTTGGTGGCCCCTCCCATCATTCTGCCAGGTCCTGATAAGTGGAGCCAATCCCAAAGCTTCTTCTGTAGGCAAAACCTACCCTCCTTTCTCGGTCCATTCTTCCTATGGCCTGCCATTCTTCCTATGGCTCCCCATTATGGTCCTAGACATTTCCCTAGAGCCTGTTTACCAGGTACCAGAACTCTGTTCTATATGGAACAGCATTAAAACCTGTGGGTCACATACATCTTCAGCTACTGTAAATCAATGTAGCTCCATCTATGTTGGTTTACACCTGCTGAACATCTGGCACTAGGTCCTCATGTATAATAAATGACGAAAAGAACAGCAAGAAACCTTGGCATGTGTGTATCTTTTCAGAAACTATATATAATGGGGATTTCAAGGCTAGGCAATTCAATCTCTCACCTGAAAGGTCTGTTGTTCATTATTGTGGCTCAGTGAGAGGAATCTCACTGAACACAGTAAAGCTCTCTTACATGACACTATTTTCCCTGTGTTAGGTTAGCCAGTGAAATGCTACAAAAATAGTTTCCATATACTGATTGCCTCTGGGTCAGCTGTACATGGCTGTTAAATGTGTGCCTTCTGTTGCAGGAGACAGATCTCTGTGGAACCCAAAGCAAAATCAACTGAATTTATTTTATTTTTGATTACAGAAGTACAGCCCGGATGACTGCTCTTCTTAAAAAGCCAAACCTGAGTGTCCCAAGCTTAATCTTCTTCCTCCTGCAACTACAGACAATTCAGCCAGCTTCTTCTCCCACAACCCCATATCCAAGAATTGTTTATATTAATTCCCTTGTTACTTTCAAGATGCTGAGCAGGAAGACCTTGCCTTCCTTCACCTGCCTAGTTCATCCTCTTTGTTTTGATGAAGGAACTTCACATGCCCCACCACCTCTTCCTTTTGGGGTCTTGGAGTGAGTATTTCACTCTACTCCAGTTGAAGGGTTGGATGAGCTAATGCCACCTAACTCTTTCTATTCTTCAGCACCTCCGGCTTTAAAGTGGCTGTAGGCAGCCTGGTCTATGCCCCTATACTGGCTGGTAGCTCTATACCTCTGCCATCAGCACTCAGTATAGGAAGCATAGTGGTTTAGTGGTGTATTAAGGGAAAGAAAGGGGTGGCTCTGGTGTTCCTATACTCCTGACCACTCCTAGATGCAGAGAAGTTACTTTGTGGGTTGTTGGCAGCCTGGAGCAAGATAGGCAGCCTCCAAGGCTACTTTAGTTTTTGCCAGAGGCCAAAGCAGTTCCCAGTTGCTCCTGGCAAAGGAGTGAGATAGAGATGGCATAAAGCAACCTTCACACATACCCCATAGCAGTCCCTGAGCTGATCTCAGATCAGGCAAAGGGTTGAATTTGCCTCTTGGCAGTTGTCAGGCAGTGTGCTTCTGTGATTATTGATCATCTTACCGGGTTTGAATTTGCTTTCATTTACCCCACTTTTTCTCTGACAGAAAAATTCCATTGACCTCACTGGAGTTACTCCACATGTACGCCAGTCTTAATGAGAGAAGAATTGGGCCCAAAGTGCCTAAAGTCAGCAGGAATAAGTGCAGCACTCATCAGAGGAACCTGGTTCCTCAGCTGGGTAGAGGGAGTAACCTTGTGTAGTAACCAAAGTAACCTGCAGGTGGCTTCAAATCACAGATGAAGATGTTGCTTTAGAACATTCTCAAGAGGTCTTCTAGTCCAATTCCCTGCACTCAAGGCAGGACGAAGTGTTATCTAGACCATCCCTGACAGGTGCCTGTCTAACCTGCTCTTAAAAACCTCCAATGATGGAGATTCCATGACCTCCCTAGGCAATTTATCACAGTGCTTAACCACCCTGACAGTGAGGAAGTTTTTCCTAATGTCCAACCTAAATCACCCTTGCTTCTTTTTCTATCCTCAGAGAGTAAGGAGAATAATTTTTCTCCTTCCTCCTTGTAACAGCCTTTTATGTACTTGAAAGCTGTTATCATGTCCCCTCTCAGTATTTTGAATGTCCTTATTGACTTTCATCCTATTTACTTCAGCCAGTTTCTGATCCATCACAGTAAGCTTTCCTCTTGCTCCCTTACTAAGTGTTTCATTAACAACCTCTAGGAACTTTATTATAGTAATTTCAAAGTCCAAATAAATTAACAACTGGATTTCCTTTGTCTGCTGTTTTGTTAACATACTCAAAGACCTTTAATAAATGACAGAAGCACAATATTTTTATTTACAGAATCATGCTGGTTTGTCCCTGTCATATAATGTTCACCTAAGTGAACCTAATTATATTTTAAATGTTTTTTCCATCCAGATTTCCTGTTGCTGAACTAACAGTCTCCGGCATGTAATTCTCAGTATCATCCCTGGTTCCTTTTTTTAAGACAGGTTCCACATTTGCTACCTTCTGGTATATTGGCTGACTTTACCAAAACATTCCATATTTTTGATCAGCTAATTCATTCTCAAGTTCCTTCAGAACGCCTGGATGGATATCATCTGTCCCTGGAGGACTTTTCACGCATGAAACAACTAAGCCTTATGCCATCCCTGGGAAATAGCCAACTGTTTACAATGGCATTAGCTTACATGAGTACTGCTTCTGCAGTTTGAAAGCTCAATTAAATTGGATTTTGGGGGCAATATATAGCAGATTGCCTTGATAGCATAGGTCATCCAGCAGGAACCTGGGGGGCACTGAGGTAGCACAGGGCCTCTGTGTAAATGACATTTGGGCCATGATCCTGTACCATTACAATTAATGGGATTTTTACATGGGAGCAAGAGCAAACCCCCTGTGGGAGAGAGTTGCGCATGAGCCCAGTGCCAGTTCTGAAGTGTACAATCCTTATCTATCTATAGGACTACATGAAGTAAACTCAGCAAGTGTTTACTCAGGGAGTTTCCAATATAGTTTATCCTGAGTGGTAGACTTTTGGCTAAGGCTATGTCTACACTGCACTTTCGTTGGTAAAACTTTTGTCGGTCAGGGATGTGGAGGGGGAAAAAAACAACTCCGACCCACAAAAGTTTACCAACTAAAAGTGCTGGTGTGGACAGCACTTTGTCAACAGGAAACACTCTCCCACCGACAAAGCTACCACCCCTCCTGGGGGTGGTTTTATTTTATCGGCAGGAGAGCTCTCTCCTGCTGACAAAGAGTGACTACACTGCGTGCCTTACAGCAGCACAGCTGTGCCACTGTGTGGTCTGCAGTGTATACATCGCCTAAGAATCAGCTGGCCACATCCTGCTCCAGTTGAAGTCCAGTGGCTTGAGTCCTGTTGACTTCAGAGGGAGTATGACTGGACTCAGTATATTTAAGACTCGTTCTAGTGAGTTTCATGGGAAGTCCAAATAGCTAAATTCTTCCTAAATGTTCTGCTTCTGAAGTTACCTAATCTCATTTTCAAAGTTCAATTAGGTAGCTTCAAACTGCGACAGATATGTCAGAGCCAAACACCAATCAGTCGATTTTATAATGGCAGTCAGGATTTGATATGAATCACCTTTTATGCTTTCTCTATTTCAAAGTGCAATGGGTTAATAAGATACCTAATTTGAATAACTATAGATGAGAACAGATTTAACTTTGCTTTCAAATTGTCATCTGCTGCATGTTTAATTCATCCCTACTTCTCTCAAGGTGTAAAGGAGAAATGAAATTGTATAGTTCACTATATTTTCAAGAAGTTTGCGTGTATGTTTATGCTGAGCATATGGCTTTACTGATTTCCCCTGGGACTTAATGCAAGTATTTTTTAGGTGCCTCATTGTTCAAGTGCATGAGCAGGTGTTCCCAGCAAAATAAGGAGACTGATAATGTGCCTTGAAAATGGCAACTTCAATCAAGCTGCAACTGACCCAAAAAGTAATTTACATAAATATGTTAAACCGAACTGTGGTTACCACATTATTATGGAAAATGCCCTTATTATTTAAATGTTATTTAAAATGTGGTTGAATTTAACAGGAGGCAGAAATCATAGGAAATGGCATTCTGGAGAGGAGAAAAAAAGGTCTTTTCTCTCTAGAGAGAGAGCTGTTAAAAGCACAAGAGAAAGATATGCTTGTTGAGGTGAACCAACAATTCTCTCATTTGCTAAAGTCTTATTTATGTAATCAGTGTAATTAGCAAATTCAACATTTTCTGTTTTCCTTCATTATTAATCCATATAGATACTGATTTAATTTTAAACTGCCCATTGTTTGTTTCTACATAATTGCTGAAGAAGTTAACCTGGAAAAAAGTTGATTTAAAAAAACAAAGTTGGTAAGAACACTTCATAATTCCTATGTACATTTCAATTTCGTTCAGCCTCAGTGGCGTTTTGACAAAATTTTGTCCTGCTGTTTTGGAAAGGTTATCAGAAATATAGCAGTGGCCCAAAAGGAGGTTATTTCCTCCATTACTCATGAGTTGGCAGTGAGTTGATGTAGAGATGGTGAAATAACTCCTAAAAAATACGGACTAACCTGAACCTTCACCCATAACTTGAGTCACGCTACTTGATTAACTTGTCTTTCAATTTCACATGCCTCTGCCAGTCACTGGGGTTGCACAGATATAACTGAGAGCAGGAATTTGACCCCATATGTATTAAAACAGATGGTAAAACTGTGTTGTGTCAAGAGGATATTTACATTGAGCTGTCCATAATGATGTCAATCTCTGACCTCCTTCTTCCTCCATATTGCACAACTTTAGTTTTGCAAATCTTAGTGAAAAAAATCAAAACTGTACCAGCAAAAAAAATCATAAATAATCTCGTTGCTGCTTTGTTTGTATTGCTCTAACCGAAAGACAGGTCCAAATTATGCACCAGGGAATGGGTGTTCTTTTCTGAATAAGAACACTTTTCACCTGCTCTTCTTTTTACACACAAGGAGCAGCAGGTGCAAAGTGGTCTTGTGTAGAAAAGAACACCCATTCCCTGGTGCATAATTGGAGTACATAGGTAGCTCTCCATGGAAGTTGGAGTTAAACTGAGGTTTAAAAAGAAATCCCATACAAGCTTACAGAGAAGCCAAGAATCAGACTCTTAGCTTTTCTAACTTAGTGCCAGGGACAAGCTGAAATGCTAGTTTGATGTTCATTAATCATGCTGCTGTGCCTAAGGCTTTGTCTACACTACAGAATTTTGTCAATAAAAGTTATGCCGACATACAGCCATCACTTTAATTAAACTGCAGTTGCATGTCCACACTATGCTCCTTGTGTCAGCAGAATGCATCCACACTAGCAGCTCTTGCATCGACACAGAGAGTAATGCACTGTGGGTAGCTATCCCACTGTGCAACTGGCCGCAGGGTGCTTTGGAAAGGTTTTGCAATGCCTCATGGGACAAGTCACATGATGTTTCTCAATCCCATTGTTCCATGGGCATCCTACTAGATTGCCAGCCACTTTTCAACTGAAGTTTCGGGAGGAGGGGAAGGTGTGTGCAACAGGGAGTGGGGAGGAGAAAGAGACAAAGTTTGTGTTGGGGAAGTGTGTGTGTTGGGGGAGAGTGAGTGTGTCAGCATGCTGGCTCTTTAAGTTCAGACAGCAGCTGGAAGCAAACAGTCCTGAGGCAAGGGGAGGGGGACACTGTGACATTGCACTCCATGTGTTTTATGGAAATATGTTTATAAGTATGAATATAATGTAACTGGAATATGCTTCATGCAAAAGGTATATTGTAAGGTATCATTACAAAGCTTATAATCTACTGAGTGTATTCATCCTATTTGTATGAATGTATCATTCTTGTTTCTAAAACGAGAAATATGAAGTATTACTCTGAGGTCCTATTGTAATTATGCAAAGTGTGGGCCATTAATGGTGGCTTGGAATCTTGATTGCTCCAATTAACTAGGACAATTGGTTGTGAATGGCTCTGTTTACTTGCAAACCTCCGGGTTCGTGCAGGCCAACCCTGAAAGAATGGAGAAGGAGGTCTTAAAGTGACATGTGATCATGTCACCTGGTACTGGAATCCATCTTAAACCTGGTGCTTTTCCATTTAGAAGGAGGAGTGGGGACCCAGAGAGACAAAAGATTCCCACCTTGTGCCAAAGATATAAAGGGTGGTGGAACAGAACAAAGGGGGCTGCAGTCATGAGAAATCCCCTAGTTACCACCTGAGCTGGAACTAACAAGAACTGTACCAGGGGAAAGGATTGGGCCCAGACTAAGAAGGAGTCTAGTCTGTGAAAGAAGCTTATTGGAACATCTCTGAGGGTGAGATTTACCTATATTCAGTTTCTTAAATGTATAAGGCTTAGACTTGCATGTTTTGTTTTATTTTGCTTGGTAACTTACTTTGTTCTGTCTGTATTACTTGAAACCACTTAAATCCTACTTTTTATACTTAATAAAATCACTTTTCTTTATTAATTAACCCAGAGTAAATGATTAATACCTGGGGGAGCAAACAGCTGTGCATATCTCTCTATCAGTGTTATAGAGGGCGGACAATTTATGAGCTTTATACAGCGCTTTGTAAGCTTTATACAGAGTAAAATGGATTTATTTGGGGTTTGGGTCCCATTGGGAGCTGGGTGTCTGGGTGCTGGAGATAGGTGACTTGCTAAGCAGTTTTTGGTTAAAGTCAGCTTTGGGGGTGTGGACTAGACCTGGGTCTGTGTTGCAGCAGACTAGCATGCCTGGCTCAACAAGGCAGGATTCTGGAGTCCCAAGCTGACAGGGAAAATGGGCTCAGAGGTAGTTTCAGCACACCAGGTAACAGTCTCAAGGGGGTCTCTGTGACCGAACCCGTCACAGACACATCAGCCCCTGCCTCCCTCCCTGGCTCCGCACAGCACAGCAGTGCCCTCCACAGTGATTCCCACTCCTACAGCCTGCCTAAGCATGATTCCACATTAATGATTTGCTGTTTGCTGCCAGAGCAGCATGCTCAGCTGTCAGAACTTCCCGAAGCTTTGAAAGGGGAGGGGCACATACCTGTAGCTATATGCAGAAAAGCCGCTTTCAAAACAGTGAGCAGAGCGGTCACGGTGGGCGTTATGGAATACTGGGGAAGGCCAGTTACGGCAACATAATGAACGGCAGTGTCTACACTGATGCTTTGTCACTTTAACTTTGCCGCAAAAAGCTCTATGACTCTTGTAAAGTTGGTTTTATTTTGTCAGCAAAACAGGAGAGTTTTGAAGCCAAAAGTAGCACTGTAGTCTGTACAACTCCCCTATTTTGTCAGCAAAAGCTGTCTTTTGCTGACAAAACTGTGTAGTGTAGACAAGGCCTGATGGTATGAACCAATACATACTCCACCCTAAGTGCTGAGTGGTAGTAATAATTTGATCACTCGCCATTACAATGTCTATTCTTTTTAGCACGGTCCTGTCCAGGGCACATTGCAGGAAACCTCCATCCCTCACTCCCCAGAGTGCTCACATAAGTAACTTCTTCTTTCCCCTTATCCCACTGTGGGACCAAACACTCCTTCACAGATGATGTGTCACAAGGACAGGTAATGGGGCAAAGGTTCCACACTAAATTCTAGGCTTTGGAGCAAAGGGTGGGACTTAACTTAGTGGCTTTTGTGGGGTTCCCAGACTCTCTTGAGTCACTCCTGCTTCATCATTTTCCAGGGCACTACCTGTTGTGGCAACTAATAAAAAAAACCACTAGTTGAATAACTACTACACTTATCAATAAAAGAGGATACACCTGCCTTGAAGATATCCTTGTTATTTCATCTGAAGGAAATCCTTCAGCATAGGAGATGCTTCTATGTCCTTTGTAGCCATGTTAGGACCCTGGGGCCCCAGTCCCACAATTAGTTATGCTCACTCAAGCCCATGTGAAGCTCCCATTGAAAGCAATGGAGTTCTACATGTAGCCCAGTTACAGAATCAAGACCCCTTATCTCATATTTTAGTATGATCCCCATCAGCCAGAATCATTTGTACATTTGAATTTTGACCAATGGCACCAGTAAATTCTGCGTTGTTAAAATATGAAAACATCTGTTCACAGAGAAGTGTGCTAAAGCCATTTGCCTCTCTTTAGGACTAGACACAGTATCTTAAATATTCTTATTTTATTGAATCTGTTTTGCAATAACTGAAGTTAAGTATTTATTGATGAAAAATGTTATTACAAAGAAAAACAGTATCAGAAATTGCTCTACTTTGATGAATCAGCAGCACATACCAATTGATAAGTTAATTTAGGAGGAATATTTTGTAAATATAATTTGGTTTCCTCTAGTTTCCATACAAACACTCTGACAATTAATTTCCATTAATTTAAATCAACAGAGCATCTTTCCTATTTGTACAGATTTCTCCTTTTTAGGATCACGTCTACACCAACTCTTTGGCAGGAGACCATGTGGTCCAACAGATGGGGCACTGGACTGGGAAATAGGAGATAAGGATTCTATTCCCAGCTCTCCTACTGACCTCTTCAGTGTAATTGTAGGAAATTCACCTCTGTGCCTCAGTTTACCCACTGTAAAATGGAGATAAAAATTCTGACATTCCTTTGTAAAGAACTTTGAGCTGTACAGAAGAAAAGTGATGTATGAGAGCTCCGTGTTATGTCTCCATTTCGGGACATTTTCCATTTCCAATCCATCTGTTCAGATACACACTTTATATCTGATGTCTGTTTCAGATAGTCATATCTCAAATTGTTTGATGGTCCAGAATAAAGGCATTGTATTATGCATTTTTCTTGAGGACCAGTGTGACAGTCCTCACTCAGGGATTGGTTATAATAGGGTAGCCTCACCTAGGCCCATGACTTGCAGGGGGGTAATTGATAGGAGAAACTGGGCCCTCACACTCCACCAGCCTTTGATCTAGGGCTCTTTAAGAACTATCAGTGATCTGACAGCCAGGGATGCTTATGGGTGCTCTTGCTGAGCCACTTCCTATCTCTCCCCACCTCCACAATGTCCCAAAGCCACGTCTGGGTTCAAGCGCATGAAGGGTGTCCGCTCACCACAAGGCACCTTCTGGCAGCAGTATGCAAGCTCTCTTTCTTGGGCAGCAACTGCCTCCCCCGGGTATGTCCCACCCTCCCCATCACAACCAGTACAGTCAAATATTTTCTGCCTCTTAGTATGACATTTAAACTGTGTAGACAAACAATTGCAATAAACTAGGCAGGAAACAAAGACAAATATTTAATGCTATGAGGCAAATGTACTGCCATTGCTGGTAACTTGTTTACTGATGCTATAAATCAGCTTAACGACATATTAATAATGATAAATACTGTGGAAGAGTAAATAAAGGGAACCAGGGCCCAAATTATGTAGCCACCCACACAAAGTAGAAGTGGATATATTAGAATAGGTCACAGTTACAACCATGGTGAAATAAATAATTAAAATAGTGACTCTTTCTCCCTTTCTTGTCTCACTCATATTTCACTGGAAATAGTATGTTTGTATTATCCACTGAGGTGTATGTGTTACTTTCCATACACATGAAAAAAAAAAATATATATATATATATATATATGTGTGTGTGTGTGTGTGTAATATGGAGAGGATATTCATGTGAAAAAATAACAGCATTATTCCGTGCTGTACACACCACACACTGTTACTAATGGATGAATAATGCCAAACATTTCCCTCTAATATGAATTAAAAAATTTTTAAAATAAATTTACAACAGCCAAGTACTGCTACCTTCTTCATCACTTTTTTATGAAAATTCAAGATATTAAGTTCTTCTGGTTAAAATAGAAGCAGCAAGAAAATTGTCAACAAGCAAGAAAAAGAGGCTAAATTAATCGAATACATGCTAGTTTCTCAGGTGGTCAGTATGCACTGTGACAGTTCCTAACACACTGGTTTTAAGTTGTAGTCAAAACAGTTTAAAGGATTCTAGGCTGTATCTGAGGAGGTCTGGTGTTGAACTGCTAGTGGTTGAATATGGAGTTGCAGTATGAAAGAATGAAAAACTCCTGCTTCAACCTGAGACTACATTAGACCTTAAATAGGAGACGAGGAGAGAGACAATCCTTTTGTTGTATTGTTGCACCTACCATAAGAACATAAACATAAGAATGGCCATACTGTGACAGACCAATGATCCATCTAGCCCAATATGCCATCTTCCAACAGTGGCCAATTCACATGCTTCAGAGAGAATTAACAGAATAAGCAACCGTCAAGTGATCCATCCCTTGTTGTCTAGCTTCTAGCCATCAGAGGCTAGGAACACCCAGAGCAGGGAGTTGCATCTCTGACCATCTTGGCTAACAGCCATTGATGGACCTATCCTCCATTAACTTATCTAATTATTTTTAACCCTGTTATAGTTTTGGCCTTCACAACATCCCCTGGCAACAAGGTCAACAAGTTGAATGTGCATTGTGTGACGAAATACTTCCTTTTGTTTTTTTTTAAACTGATTACCTGCTGCTTGTATAGAAGGAAGAATGGGCTCCAAGGGGCTTGAACACTGACCCAGAAGGCTTAAATGTTACAAATGGATGGGACGGTGTAATATTACTATACATTTTTAAAGGAACTTCCTTTATGAACTAATGAAGAAAAGAACTAATGAAATATTGAGCTTCCCCTGAGACCTCTTTCACTTGGGTCTTCAAGAACTCACTTTGACTCTAGTCTTATCACTTATGATTCTTTATTTGGCATACAGCAGTGCTACAGTGAATTGATGAGGCTCAAGCATAAAGGATGGGTATAGGATGTATCACACATCCACAATTACACAGCAAACTTCTTCCTTTATATACATTTACACATTATGTTGCATATACTATACATTGCACCACGCGTTTTGGGATTGGCTTGGTTACTTTGTTGGAACCACTGCCTGTATAGCATGCTTTGTCCACACACTGTCCATGTGTGACTCTCTCATCTTAAAGTTCCCAACTTCTTATCTATTGTTATCTTGTCCATTGTAAATGGTTCCCTGGATGTTCCCCTTTATCTTAGCTAGTATAGACATTCTGTTTCCAGCTTGCTGATCCATTTGCCTCTAATTCTGTCTCTCATGTCAAGCCAGGCCTAAATTCCACTGATTTTGTTTCTCTTTTCTGTATTAGCATACATTTTCTTTGCATTATATTTGTTGTGCATTTTTTTAAAGTTTATTACCCAGCAACATATTCCCAAGACTACAATATTTGTAATCGTTTGAATACTAGGCTCAGCA
Organism: Natator depressus; assembly: GCF_965152275.1. Taxonomy (NCBI): domain Eukaryota; kingdom Metazoa; phylum Chordata; order Testudines; family Cheloniidae; genus Natator; species Natator depressus. The sequence goes on along the minus strand of NC_134235.1, from coordinate 99,942,175 downwards.
TACAAACTGGAGGTACAAACTTACCTTCTATAAGCTTTTTTCAATTTATCAATAGAGGAATTTAGGTGTGAAACAGAACATAGGCTAATTAAAATAACATATCAGAAGTGGCTCCATATCAGAAGTGGTCCTTTTCAGCCACCACACAATACTTATTACCAGCATAGGCAATTTTTACTTTATCAGTGTCTCAGCATCTCAACAGTACTGTGCAATTTGGGGTCTGTTCCCCACACATGAACCCACAGGCTGGCAACTCTGTCTGGAAGACATTATGTGTGCATATGTAAGCCTCCCCCAGGTGCAAACAGCAGTACAAGTCTGGGGCTTTCCAGACCTTGCGTTGTCTTGCAACTGTATGTGAGGAGGGAAAACAAAGTTCTTCCACACTGTATGGGTTGTAATGGTTTTACATTAAACTTCATGGTACTGGACACTTGTTAATTTTCTTACCCTTCACCAATTCTTGTTCCAAATTTTTAACTTTGTTGTGGAAATAAAAGAGTGCAAGTTTTCTTGCTTCATATCACTTAAGGCCACTTTTATTTTGTATAGCATGTATTCCCCAAATACTAAAAAAGGATAGTGGTAGTAGCTGTCACCACCTGACTTTCTCAATTTGTTTAGTTACAAAGGATTTCACCAGGTATGACTGTACTAAGTTATATTGCCATAAGCTGGTTCTCATTATTAAACCAAGCATTCCTTTTTTTATATAAACTCTTTAACATCATTTTTAACACTTTATTACTTCCATTGCCCTGGACAATTTAATTCCCTTCAAGCTTTGAAGTATTAATTTGTGAAAAAGCTCCTTTTAACTGCACATACCTTTTTTAAAAAAAATCACTCACTTCAGTTTTTCTTTAATAAGACACTTCCCAAGACCTCACTAGCTACTAAATTCTGGGATCATAACTCTTCTATCTTATCTACCAGAAGAACACATTTCTCAGCCAACTTTTCTTTGGGAGCACTTAAGCGTATCTCTTATATTTTTTGCACTTATTTCTTAACTTAGTACACTTTGCCTGCAAAGCTTTACTCACTAAATACAGTCATTGAAGGATGACTGATTTTTAGTTTGGATGTATGCAAACAGGCAACAGACATGTTAGCCCTGACCTTCAAAGAAGCTTTTGCATTTAGTGTGTTCCCTCCTCTACAACTTTGATTTTCTCTTTATGCTTTTAGCTTTCATCCCTCAAGATAGCACATTTTATTAAGTTTTAGTCACCAGAAGTAATCCTTGTGAAACTGCTTCTTTGTTCTGGACTTTCTTTGCCTTGGGATAAAAAAAACCTAGATATTATTTTTTCTATGTTTGTCAACGCGTCCTATTTTTGGAAAATTTCAATTGCATTCAACAGACCTTTGCTATGTTCTGCTAATAACTTATTTATTTTTGGAATTTAATGGACTTTTGCTGTGCTCTGCCAAGCATTCTTTTCTTTTTATCTAATACTACTTTCTGAAGTTTCTTTTTCAGCTGGTCCTGAGTACACAGGGTCCCCTCTTAGATTTAACACACTTCTCCAGCATGGTACTAACTTCCTGATATTTAAACTGTTAAACCCTTCTGTAATGGGGTGCCACCTACCTCTCGTGAGTGCCCTCCCTTGGTCAATGGTTTCTTCAGCGGGTCTTCAGTGACTCAGCCCTCCGGCCGAGTCACACACACTGTCTGTAGGTGGAACAGAACTAACCCCTTCTGGGGTATACTGTCGTTACCTTCTTCCAGTCCTTACTCAGTCCCAGCAGCCAGCCAGAAGCTCCTTCTTCGCTCCCCAGTCCCTTCCTGCACTGAGCTGTCCATGGTCCTGCTGCTCTTTCAGCCAGCCAGGAACACGGTCCTCTCTCTTCCAGCTCCAGGCAGCAACTGACTGACTCTTTTTTATACGACCCTCCTGGCCCCTGATTGACCACTCCTGCAGCCCCTCTGATTGCCTGCTTCCCCTGAAGCCATTCTAGGTCACTTGGAGGACTTCTGCTCCTCTCCAGGATAGTGTATGGCAGCACCCTGAGGCTTCCAACAGGGGGCCTTGGTCCTAGTCCATCCCGTCACACCTTCCAAGCCATTTCACTTAATGCTAGGTTGCAACCCTCACACTAAGGAATGTATATGTTTCCTGCTCCAGACAAGTAGATCCGACTCATGGTACTATGTTGGGGTTTTCCTGAGACCTATTCCAGATGGTTCCCCAACAACTCAGTTCAACTCTAGGTTCCTCTATCTTTGAGGATAGAGCAAAGCTCCTCTGAACTGATCAGACACAAGGATGTGTGGGTGTATATAGGGAACACTACACATCCAAAGTTACACAGCAAACCTCCTCCTTTGTATACATTTATACATTATGTTGCATTTACTGTATATTGCATCAAACTTTTTGGGATTGGCTTGGTTACTTTGTAGGAACCAATGCCTGTGTAGAATGCTTTGTCCAGACAGGCCATGTATGACTTATTCTTTACCTCATCTTTACATTCCCAAATTCTCTTATTCATTGTTATCAGTTCCATTGTAAATGGTTCCCTGTGTGTCTTCCCCCCACCCCCTTACCTTAGCTGGTACAGACTTTCTGTTTTTAGCCTACTGATCCATTTATCTCCCTAATCCGGTCTCCCAAGAAATGAGGCTTCACCTATGTTCAATTACTCATGTCGTCAGGCCTAGGCTAAGAAATATCACAAGAGCTCTTATGCTATCAGAGAATTCTGGAATATTACAGCTTTTCATTCAAAGGCGTACTACACCCGCCCCCGAATAATGCTGGGCTCAACAAGTGCAGTACACACATTATGGACAAGTTTCAGCCTAATTAGATTTCCTTAATTACAATTGGAAATCTCTCAAAGGTTTTATGATAAATAGAAAGGAAACTTCACAGCATAAAACAGAGTTGAGGACAAATTAAGGTAAATCAACACTTAGTCTTGAGCTGTTTCTCATCAGAACTCAGAAGCTAAGCGAGGTTGGACAAGATCAAATACAGATTCTGTATGAAGTGTTGTCACTGGGTTATAGGATAGCTGCTTTCCCTCTTTATCAGTACTAAATCCTGAATCAAAGTCTTGGTTCAGCCTTTTCTGGAGAGGTGAATTTCATCTATGTATTTGTTTCTTATAGGTGTAAGGCTTATGATGACCTTGTTTTTAAGTGCTTGGGTTTGGTATCTGATGTGGTATTGTTGTTATTTAGCCACCTTAGTTTGTTTTGTAAATGATTTTTGTTTGCTTGGGAATTTCTGGAAACATCTTCTACACTGTTATTCTTTTTCCTATTATTTTAGGAAGACTGTACTTTTTTAATAAAATGTATGAATAGAAATTAATTTCAAACCTAATGAACATTTTTCTCTGTTAATTTTACAGCCTTCCTTCTGCATGTAGATATATAGGGAAGGTCTTTATTGGAAATGTCATAATATGCTTTGCTAGACAGGTCCAGGAGTTAATGGCTGAGCATACTCCTACCTATTGGCAGTTACTCCCATTACTGACCTATTGGCAGTCATTCCCCACTGAACGGTGTTTCATAAAACCACCACCTCATGAAATCTTCTCATTCTAATATCTTGTCTCTTCTATCTGAGCACTGAAACACAATGGGAGAGTATAATATATAGCATAAATAATGAGCACATTTGATAATAAAGTAGATGTCCATGATGCAGGAAGTCCCATATTTTACCAAAATGATTTCTGAAACTCTGAGGAAACATTTCCCATATAGAATATTATTTGATTTTGTAGTAATATTAACACTAGTGTGAAGAAAATAATCTTCCATATATTTTTCAATTAATTATTTTATGGTTTTTGATTAAAATGACAAATACATATAATCCCAAAATACAGTTGAAAAATAAATAAACCCACATATGCACATACATACATAGGTATGTTTACATATTAGGGGTTCAACTGTTAACTTCTTGGTCTCATTGATCACACTGGTGAACTCTCTTAGGCACTTATTTTGACTGCAGTGCATTGTAACTGACCGCCAGTGTGAGTAAGTTGTCTCACAAATTTGCCCTATACACAGATTTTTAGAAAGTGCTGAGCACCAGCTTTCTGGACATTAGGTTTCTCCTCCACTTGGACTCCCCAAATCAGTAGTTACTAAAATAGTGCTGACACAAATGTACTAATAGAATGCTCAAGTTCTTACTCAGATTTTACCAAGTCTCTACTTTTACAAAACAACCATATTTTAAAATGAGATCCAAATTCTTAATTCTGTATTCAAACAAAATTCCCATTGATGTTAATCAATTAAAGACTGCAGAATTTGGCCCGGGTCTTTAGGATTTTGCTCACATATTTTATTCTGTGCACAAGTGTGATACATCAGCTAGAAAGATATAATATATATAATGAAGTATTTTTTTAAATACCCAATGGTCACATAAAATCTGAGACTGAACTTCATGCATCTTTTCATGGAATAATAAAATAAGATATGCAAGAGTGACTATCAACAATACATTATAATCCATATGATTATATATGAGTGTGATGTTCCTCTCTGGTCTTATCTGGACAGGTGATCCTCTAGGTCACTCCAATCCTTGACTCTGGGAACCAGTCTTACCCAGCTCTGCTGTGAGAACCCCCCTCCTGAGCTGTTCACACATAGCCTCTGACATGTAAGCTGCTCCTTGGACTGTGCAACTGAATTACACTAGCCTCCGTCTTGCAGTGTCTAGAAACCTCCGTCTTGCAGTGTCCAGTTATGCTGGGTGGACTCTGCAAGCTTATGAGTTCATCAATTTAACAAAGAAATTGATATGCACCAGGCTTGTTATCCCAAGGGGAGTCTCTGACACACTTCAAACCAAACACACTACTTCAGGAAGAATAAATAAACAGATTTATTAACTACAAAGATAAATTTTAAGTGATTATAAGTCAAAACATAACAAGTCAGATTTGGTCAAATGAAATAAAAGCAAAACGCATTCTAAGATGATCTTAACACTTTCAATGCCCTTACAAACTTAGATGCTTCTCACCACAGGCTGGCTCGTTGCTCTTCAGTCAGGCTCTTCCGTTTGATCAGTGCTTCAGTTGCTTGGTGTGGTGTCTGTAGATGTAGGTGGAAGAGAGAGGAAGAGCATGGCAAATGTCTCTCCCTTTTATCATGTCCTTTCTTCCCTCTTCGCTTTGCCCCCCCACTTCAGAGTCACATGAGCATTACCTCATCGCAGTCCCAAACTGACCAAAGGAAGGGGGGTGACTCACTCGAGAGTCCAACAGATTCTTTGTTGTTGCCTAGGCCAGTGTCCTTTGTTCCTGTGAGGCTGGGCTGAGTTTGTCCTGTACATGCCCTGATGAGGTCTGAACTGCCTCTCTGCTCTTGGAGAGTTTTTTCTTGGGCTTGCTTTAAGCCATGAGGGCACATTTTCAGCGTCATAACTGTATACATGAAATTACAACCTGTAACATTACTATAACATTACTAAAATAATGCTCAGTCCATCATGAATTCCAAAGACACCAGACATGACAAACTTTGCATTGGATACCACACAGTCATTTTACAAGAATGAACATAGGGGTGCTGGGTGTTCCCCCGAGGTACAGAGCATCACAGTGGGTTCAGTGGTGGGCAACCTGTGGCCTGCGGGCGACACGTGGCCCATCAGGGTAATCCGCGGGCGGGCCATGAGACAATGTTTACATTGGCCATCCACAGGCATGGCCGCCTGCAGCTCCCAGTGGCCGTGGTTTGCCGTTCATGGCCAATGGGAGCTGCGGGAATGAATAAATGAATGGGAGCTGTGGGAATGAATATAAAATGAAATGAATATGAAATAAAAAAGAAATGAAAATGAAAAAAGCACTCTCCACCCATCTAAACATTTATTGTTTCCGTAAATTCTAATCACACAGCTGTTTACATTTAAGACCTATTGCCACACTTCAGAATTTTTAGAGGATTAAAATGAATTAGATACCCAAATTCCATTGCTTTTCAATGGGATTTGGGCACCTAACTTTGTTAGGTTGATTTTAAAATCCTAGCCTATTTTCTTTCCGAGGGGGAGCTTTGCATGCACTGATCAAACATTTTCAAATTATCTATACAATATGTATAGTAGTATGTGTATTTAGTTAGTAAGATCACAGAAAGATCCAATACTGTAACGGCAGCAAGCACATTTTCTTTAGAAAATTCAGTGAATTATTTCAGTTTTCTGTGTAACTTCTTAGGCTGAATTTCTCTCCAAAATATAAATACCAGCCAGGGACAGAGATGATAGACATTTCACCCCTTTTTTCTAACAGAAAAACTGTATTGATGTCTCCACCAGACCAAAAAAAAAAATCTCTTTCAGGATATTGTTGTCAGGCATCATGTACTAAGTTCAATATCTTTTGGACACTGTCACAGATAACTTCGGGGTTCTTGAAAGTGCTTGGTGAAACCGATCAAGATTAATTAATGCAGCAGTGGCACAGAGCCAGTTCTGCGTAAAGAAGTGTCTTCATTAGGAAAGGCAATAAAATTAACTGAACAGGGTATATTTACCCCTGAATTTCTGTTGTTTGTATTATTAAATCTATGGGACTTATATATTTGCTTTGCTGAACAGGGATAGATTTAAGCATGTGCTTAAATTAAGCATGTACTTTGCCAAATTGGTGTGAACTGAACTAAATTAGAATAAATGAACCAGAGTAAGAAGCAGCTCCAAATAGCTGTGCAGTTGTGTTGTTTGTCAAGTCCAAGGTACTTCAGATTCTCTTTGCTACACGTTCTGAAAAATCACTTCTGAAAAATTATCTTCCCAGAACTAAATCAATTTAGAAATATTTACAAAGGTATTTAACAGTGATAGGACCTTTAAAACATTTCAGTTCTTTGAGGCTAAAGAGAACACAGACTCAGGATTAGATTCTTCCTGAATTTAAACCATATTATTTAAATCAGATTAATGTTTCTGCTGAAGGGTTAGGTTTTCAGATTTTTATGTCAGTGATAAAACAATCTAGCTCAAGAACCTTCCACAAATATTTCTCCTCGCTTAATGAAAAGAGGTAAAGACTGGCATCAGTTTTGGCCATTCAGTTTAAAAAAAAAAAGTGAATTGTATGATTCAGTAAATCAATAAGAGGATATATAGACTTTCAGTTCTGGTCACTACTGGTTCGAAACCTGTCCAGATTGGTATCTAATAAAATGTTCAAACATCTGAGGGTTGTTTGGCACCCCACATGAAATTAGTGGGTGGTCTTTATCCCAGTCCCTAGTGGACTGATGCCTTGTGCACAGAAAAATACCATGAGCTCTAATTTGCCTGCTTGCTGGCGGCATCATTAGTGATGTCAAAGATTTAAGTGAAATCTTGGGAAAACTCCCATTAACTTCAGTGCTGCTAGGATATCACCCTTGACTGGGCCTGCAGACAGACAGTGTCAGTGCAAACTTCTTTGCCACTCTGTCATACTGATATCTGTCCTGTGAATAATGGGAGCACTTCAGTTGAGAAGATTTTTAGTCTGCCCCACCAACCAGAACTAAATTGATGGAAATAAAAGCATCAGACCCATGAGAACTGCCTACTTAAAATTTCTCATCAGGCAGTTATGTGCCCAGGATGAGATTATGCCCCAGTACCATACTACAATTCATTGAGGATACGTACCTTTGTCCTTGGGGCCAAAGGGTTAAAAAATAGTTTGTTTAATCAGTTTTATCATCATTGTTTTACCTTGATCTCTTTGTACAGTGTTTTAGTTATCATTCCAGCAAAGATCTTGACACAAGACATAGTTCTAACTAAGCTGATAAGACCTATACAGTTAGGCTATGTCTACACTACACAGCTTTTAGTGACATGACTGTGTCGCTACAGCTGTGCTGCTAAAAGTTGTGCAGTGTAGCCGCTGTTTATCGGCTCTCCTGCCAACAAAAACCTCCACCCCCAAGGAGCAGCGTTTGCGTTGTCGGCAGGAGAGCGCTCCTGCCGACAACGCGCAGTTCACACAGGTGCTTGTCACGGCAAAACTTTTGTCTTTTGGGGGAGTGGGGTCTTAACACCTCTGAAAGACAAAAGTTTTGTCTTTCAATTGCCAGTGTAGACATAGCCTTAGAAACAAAGTTCCATTACAACAAGAAACACATACTGTCTACATCATATTTTTGATATTGTTTATGATACAGAATGCAATTGATGGTCTCTTCACTGAAGTTTGGATCAAGGATCTGATGGAGTCTCTTGATAAAACCTTGCAACAAGCCTGACATTCATTCTAACCTTTTTTCCCTTTTATGTATAAAAGACTAAACCAAATAAACTGTTGAGGGGAGAGACCTTTATGATGAGAGTGCAGTAAATACTCACAGAGCTCTGGGGCTAGATTCTGCTCTCAGTTACTTTGGATTTACACTGGTTACTCTGGATTTACACTGGTTTAAATGGAAGCAGAATCTAACCTAGGGATTGTAATTTCCTGTTTAACTTTTAATTCACAGTCCTGGTGTTTGGAGATAAGTAGGAGAAGAGGATGGAATGCTAATTATTTTTATTTTTTTACTGTAAAGGACATTTTCATCTCCTAAAGTTTGAAAGCCTTTATTTTGTACTGGGAAGAATAAGCAGTGATAGGAGGTCAGGTAGAGTGGGTTAAAAAAGTGATATTTAACTTAAATTTAACAAAAGCTGAAAAATGACTAGTGCAGAAGACAAAAGAATAAAATAGGATAATAGGGTAGAGAGAGGATGGGATAATTAGATAATGGAATAAACTATTTTAGCGCATTTTCATATTGAAAAGGTTCCACTCAAATTACTCTGTTGCTTTATCTGCATGGCAGAAACTAAAAACCACTTCTGAGAGTGATACCACTGAACAGCTGCAATAGTACTGAAAGAAGTTGCACTCCTAACTGATGATACACCAAGAGGGGAAGCTGAACTAATATACTGTGTATAATTAATGTCCATTGTGAAAGAAGCAATGAACTGACATCAACCTGAAAAGTTTGGATCCAGATCCCAAACTTACTCAAAAAGTTTCAGGGTGTTGGCATCTGAACTCTGAATGGGCCCTGCTCCAATAAGGACTAGGGACTAACCATCTAGCTCTTATATAGTGCTTTTCATGAGTAGATCACAAGGCACTGTACAAAGGAGGTTAAGCATCATTATCCTAATTTTGCAGATGGGGAAACTGATGAGCTGATGCATAACAGAATAAAGACATTTTTTAGCCACCTTTTTCTTTTATCTTGCTATTACACTACAGGAGTGGAGCCAAATCCCACTCATTTATAGAACTAATAGCATGAACAAAAAGTCAATGAGAATGAAGCAAGGTGAATAGGATTTTTTCCCTATTCATTTACAGTATAACAGCAAAGTGATAATGTCAACAGAATATGATATAACTGGGTGAGTGAAGTTGGAGATGAGGTGTTGGGATAAAATGATGCATTACTTGAAATTTAGTTCCTATAAAGTATGTATTTAAATTTGCAGACACCAAGGCCATGGGTGCCTTCATTCTATATTAAAATGACTAATGCTAGTACAAATAAAAGTGAACTCAACAGCCCCCTAAAACTGCTAAAGGGGAAAAAAAACCCACTCCAGTTTCTAATAGTAGCTGTCAGCAGATAGAACCCATCTCTCAGCACACCCAGCCTGTGAAAGAGATGGGATTTGCAGCACAACCCAAAGGTCCAGTGATCTGAGCTATTTTGAACAGGGAAGAGAGTGAACTAAATTTAAGGTCTATCGAAGAGAATGCCCTGCCTTTCTTTGAAACCAAGGAGTTTCCAATTCCAGAGCTTCTGTTGATCATAATTGCAGTAGTATCACAGCGACTGGACAGGGGAATGGGTGCAGGTACAGAATGCAGACTCAAACAGACTAGACTTTACAGGTCAAAGACAATAAAAATAAAAGGTCGGTGTTTCTCTCACCCCCCAACCCCATCGAATGTTTTCATAGAAAAGGTGAAAATTTCACTGAATTTTTAACAAAACAATGTTGTTGTTTTTTTCATTAAATATACTTACTTTTTTTTACCTCCCCTATACATAACTTGTTTCCTTTTTCCATTTTCTGGAAGAAGGAAATATTTGCCCCTTGTATCAGGACTAATAGCTGGAGAAACACTTTTCCAGTCCTGGCTTGTTTTTGTTGTTTAAGCGAAAAACTACTTAGTTTTAGAAAGAAAATGTACTGGTCTTCGCTGCATAAGGATTACTATAACCAGTAGATATATTAAAAATGTTTAAAACAGAATGACTAGTTTAAGAAGATGAGTAGAGTCTGTGTATTCACAGCACATTAGTTATAATTGTTAATAATTACACTTAATAATGTAAAAGCTCCACAATACAGAGTGCCTCAATTCAGAGACAAATTGTAGATCCATTTAAAAATTTCCATACTGCTGATTAGTAAATGTCTAGTCTAAAAAAGAACTAGTCATAGACTATAACTCATGTAATACTGAACATGTTTAAATTTTATATAGTAGTTATAGGAGCTAAAACTAATATTGCAACAAAAGTTGGCAAGAGCAAATGTCTCTGAACTGATATTTTTTGTTACGCTGTATGATAGGTTGCGCTAACAGAGTCTTAACAGCTAAAATCTCTAGTCTGTCCTTCCTGAGAATGCTTGAGCCTCTTTAAGCTTCTAATGCTGACCAGACTGCACAGACAACCTTAATTATGGTATTTTCTACCTTTTGTGCCAAGGTCATTAATGAAGATGTTAAATAAGACTGGTCCTAAAACCAATCCCCGAAGAACTCCACTAGTAACCTCATTCCGGCCTGAGAGTTCACCATTCAGTATGGCCCATTGTAGGTTCCCCTTTAACCAGTTCCTTACCCACCTTTCAATTCTCATATTAATCCCCATCTTCTCCAATTTCCACTAATAGTTTCCCATGTGGAGCTGTAACAAATGCCTTACTGAAATCTGATTGGATTAGATTTACTATATTTCCTTTGTCTAAAAATTCAGTTATCTTCTCAAAGAAAGAGATCGGGTTGGTCTGGCATGGCCTACCTTTTGTAAAACCATGTTGTATTTTATCCCAGTTACTGTTTACCTCTATGCCTTAACTACTTTCTCTTTCAAAATTTGTTCCAAGACCTTGTATACAATTGAGTTCAAACTAACAGGCCTGTAGTTTCTTGGATCACTTTTTTCTCCTTTCTTAAAAATAGGTACTGTATTAGAAATTCTCCAGTCATAGGGTCTGACCCAAACTTTACGGATTTATTGGAAATCCTTGGTATTTCATGTGCCAATTCCATAAATATTTCTGGATGGAGATTATCCATGCCCCACAATCTGGTCCCATTAAAATGATGGAGTTTGACATCCACTTTAGATGTGGTAATTTCTACTTCCATATCCTCTTTTCCATTAACCACCCTGCCACTACCCCAATCTCCTGATTATGCTTATTAAAAATTGAAGCAAAGTATTCATTTAGGTCGTGGGCCATGCCTAGATAATCTTTAATCTCCACCCCGTTCTCAGTGTTTAGCAGTCCCACTTCTTCTTTCCTTGTTTTCTTTTTATTTATATGGCTATAGAACTTTCTACTATTGGTTTTAATTTTATTTGCAACTTAGCTTGGCTTTTGGCAGTGCTCACTGTTTTCCAGCACTTTCTGACCTCCAAGAAGTAGCTTTCCTTGCTTATCCATTCCATCTTCCATTTCTTGAAGGCTTTCTGCTTTCCCTTAATCACCTGTCTGTGATGCTTGCTCATCCAGTTTGGTCTGCAACCTTTCCCAACAATTTATTTCCCCTCGCTTGGGATGCAGGCTTCAGATAGCTTCTGCGACCTTGTAACTCCAAGCCTCCTCCACACCAATAGGGTAGCTGTGGTAGCATGAGCAGTGGCTAAGGCTACATACCCACTATTTAAGGCAGGTGTGGGCAAACTTTTTGGGCCGAGGGCCGCATCTAGGTGGAGAAATTGTATGCAGGGCCGGGGCAGGGGGTTGGGGTGCAGGAGGGAGTCGGAGTTTGGGAGGGGGTGCAGTGTGCAGGAATGGGCTCGGGGAAGGGACTGGGACAGAGGACGGGTGCGGGGTGTATGCGGGGGCTCAGGGAAGGGGGTTGGGGTGCAGGAGAGGTGCGGAGTGCAGGAGAGGGCTCAGGGCAGGGGTGCAGCAAGGGTGTGGAGTGCAGGAGGGAGCTCAGGGCAGGGGTTTGGGGCACAGGAGGGGTGCGGGGTGCTACAGGGGGCTCAGGGCAGGGAGTTGGGGTGCAGGAGGGGTGCAGCAGGGGGCTCAGGGCAGGGGGTTGGGGTGCGAGGTGCAGACAGGGGTCTTAGGGCAGGGAGTTGGGGGCCGGGGTGCAGGAGGAGTTCAGGCTCCAGCCCAGCACCGCTTACCTAAAGCGGCTCCGGGGTGGCAGCAGCGTGCACCAGGGCCAGGGCTGGCTCCCTGCCTACCTGCCCTAGCCCCACGCCACACCGCTCCGGCCAATGGGAGCTGTGGGGGGCGGTGCCTGGAGGCAAGGGCAATGCACAGAGCCCTCTGCCCCCTCCCCCCCAGGCCGCAGAGACGTGGTGCCAGCCGCTTCTGAGAGTGGCTCGGGGCCTGCAGCACCACGGAGGGCAGTCCCGCGGGCTGGATCCAAAGCCCTGATGGGCCAGATCCGGCCCATGGGCCGTAGTTTGCCCACCTCTGATTTAAGAGGTGTTTGTACTTGGCATAGCTCAGCTATACTGCTGCTACCCTTGCTACCGTGATTACAATACTACTTTTACTCATACTAGCTCTCATCGAGCTACCTCAAGTATGTGTACATGAGATGGTGAATCACACCCCTAGCTCGTAGTGTAGATGTAGCCTACATGGATCTGCACTAGAGAGACACACACTTTGCTATTGGGTTTCACAGATATTAGCTGATAGTAGAGGAATGGTGAGACTCAGGTACATTGGGTTCCTTTCCAGTGTCTGTAGGGTGGTGTGCTATGGTGAATACAGACTCCTCTGCCCATTTCCCCCCAAGTTTGCTGCACTGTCTCTCTCCCACCCCCTTTGCTCCTTTTCCCATTCTCCTTGTCCCAGTCTCCACTCCTCAGGCTTCTCATCACAGTCCCAGTCTCCTTGCCCAGCCTGTTCTCCCTTCCTGTCTCATTGTCCTCACCAATTTGTACAGGTGAACACAGATCCAAACCCTTGGATCTTAAGAACAATGAAAAATCAATCAGGTTCTTAAAACAAGAATTTTCATTAAAGAAAAGGTAAAAGAATCACCTCTGTAAAATCAGGATGGAAAATACTTTACAGGGTATTCAGATTCAAAACACAGAGGATCTCCCTCTGGGCAAAACCTTAAAGTTACAGAAAACAGGAATAAACTCCCTCTTAACACAGGGAAAATTCACATAAAACAAAAGATAAACTAATCCGCCTTGCCTGGCTTACCTATACTGATTGCAATATTGGAGACTTGGATTAGGATGGGTTGGAGAAGATGGATTTCTGTCTGGTCTCTCCCAATCCCAAGAGAGAACAAACACGTAAACAAAGAGCACAAACAAAAGCCTTTCCCCCCACCCAAGATTTGAAAGTATCTTGTTCCCTTATTGGTCCTTTGGGTCAGATGCCAGCCAGGTTAGCTGAGCTTCTTAACCCTTTACAGGTAACAGGATGTTGCCTCTGGCCAGGAGGGATTTTATAGCACTGTATACAGAAAGGTGGTTACCCTTCCCTTTATATTTATGACACAGCCCCTCAGTTTTTTCCTGTTTTTACATTATCACCAGTAGTAATGGTAATATTGCAACAGTACCTCAAGTCCCATCTATTAATTTTTTCTCTTCTCTGAGGAACAGAGAGTTTTTTATCACTTTTTGTTGCATATTTCTTAATATGTTTTTAATCCATGGCAGCACTTTGTACCTTAGATGATGGTTATTTATTTTTCTTAATAGTCTTTTCTATCAAAGGTGTTTTTTTAATTTAAAAAAAAATTAACTTGCATCCTTACCTAGTAAAGTATTAACTTTTTCAAAAGACTAAGTTTAGAGGCAAAAATTTCCTTTATAGAAAGAAACCCTGTTGACTTGACCTTATCAGGTTTTACTTAACCAACTGTCTAATCCTTAATTAGTGAATTAAGGCTCTAATTAGTTTCTTAGTATTAAAATGAGGATGCTTGGGCTGTAATTCTCTCATTCTGTCTGGGTTCATCAATGCCCACTGTGTTCCTTATCCCAAGGTAGCACAAGAAAGGCATCAGTGCAACACACTGTGACTGAAGCACTAGTCATTAGCTAGTAAGTAGTCTGCATATGCAAATTCATCAGTTTTAATAATAGCAGCTCTTCCTCATTAAATGATAAACATCCTAAGCAGATTTTATAGCAAACTTGCTTATTGTTTCAAAGCTATTAATCATCAGGATGGTTTTGATTTAAATCAAAGTGATTTAAAATCACCAATTTTAATCATGATTTAACTTAGCAAGCAGGAAAACTTGATTTAAATCATCAATTTTAATCACGTTTTGCATTTGTACTTATTAGATATTTTCCTAAAGACAGTTTTGATTCTAATTGGTTGATAACCATTAAAACATGTGAATTTGCAACTAAACATGGCCTTCATGCTATATCTGGGGCTTCTTTTTGCCAAACAAGAGGATACACTATATCTATACACATTTATTTAAGCAGTTATATTGTCATTTTACATCTATTCAGATTCTTAATTTTTACACTTTTATTATGTTAGAAAATGGTGAACAAAACTTTTCCTACTAGACTAATTTTTTATTTATGATTTGTGTCAAGCTCTGCTTGGATGGGAATACAAAAAACTAGCATTTTAGGGGGTTGGTGGTTTTTTTAGATTGAAACAAAAACCAAGTTTTTTAACTTTGAATAAACTAATTATTGAACTGAAGTAATTACATAAACTGAAAGGAAGAAAATATTCTCTCTGGACCTGTCTAAGAGGCTACTGATGTCAAATGCTCTTAGAACTTCAACAAATTCTGGTTCTTAGCTAGTGGCTAGCAATTTCCACCAGTCTGACTTTCTTTAAAACTTTGGCAGCAAACGTATGCCACTTACTTTAATCTATTCATAGATTCATAGATTAATAGATACTAAGGTCAGAAGGGACCATTATGATCATCTAGTCTGACCTCCTGCACAACGCAGGCCACAGAATCTCACCCAGCCACTCCTGCGAAAAACCTCTCACCTATATCAGAGCTATTGAAGTCCTCAAATCGTGGTTTAAAGACTTCAAGGAGCAGAGAATCCTCCAGCAAGTGACCCATGCCCCATGCTACAGAGGAAGGTGAAATCATTTAAATCATTTAAATAAAAAATTAAGTTCAGGTCTTAACATAGGTTGTCATTTTCAAATTTAATTTTAAATAGGCTTATTTTAAAATATAAACCTATGATTTAAATTTAAAAATCCTATTTAAATCAAAAATCAGATTTTTTTTTAAATTATTGATTTTTAGACATCCTGTTAATCATCTAAATTAAGTGTGCAAAGTATCAATTAATACATGCAATAATCATTGCACTGTTCCCCCACATGCCTTTATGATACGTGGGCTGGATCCCTAAAACCAACTGTTTGGTGCCCCTTACAGCTTGCAGAGAGGAAAGAGCTGGCCCTGAGCCACTAGTCTGATCTGTAGGAGCAAATCAGAATTGTTCTGAGTCCTGACCCACACACAAAGTTGTACTGGTTTAATGAAAGGTGTGATTTTTGTAGACATTTGGTTAACTTTCTGAGAGGACACAAGCCATTGGATTCCTAGGACAAGGATAAAGCTAATGTCACACAATACTCAGAGGAGTGAAAAATACAGTAAGCAGAACATATATTACAGCACATGAAAAGATGGGAGTTGCCTTACCAAGTGGGGGGGTCAGTGCTAGCGAGACAAGAAGGGGTGAATATTAACAAAGGAAAAATTACCTTTGTAGTGCTAATGAGACCAATGCAGTTGACAAGAAGGTGTGAGTATCAGTAGAGGGAAAATTACATTTTATAGTGACCCAGCCACTCCCAGTCTCTATTCAGGCCTAATTTGATGATGTCCAGTTTGCAAATTAATTCCAGTTCTGCAGTTTCTCGTTGAAGTCTGTTTTTGAAGTTTTTTTGTTGAAGAATTGCCACTTTTAAGTCTGTTATTTTAATTGGCCTCATTAGCACTGATCCCCCACTTGGTAAGGCAACTCCCATCTTTTCACGTGCTGTAATATATATACTGCTTACTGTATTTTTCACTCCATGCATCTGATGAAGTGGATTTTAGCCCACGAAAGCTTATGCCCAAATAAATTTGTTAGTCTCTAAGGTGCCACAAGGACTCCTTGTTGTTTTTGCTGATACAGACTAACACAGCTATCACTCTGAAACCTGACGCAATACTCAATAAGGCATCTACACACCTTGATGGAACCATTAATAGCATGGGTGGCTGGACACTTAGAACTGCACAGAATCCCTTGGAAATCTATGGGACTGTGGTGAGGGTAAGGTTCTGCTCTCATGAATCCCTTTACAGACTCAGGTCCTTAGGGTTTTGTTTTGTTTTTTCTTTAATTTGCTTCTCAGTAGATGGGGAAAGTGAGGTGGTTTTTGTTTTGTTTTTTAGAGGGATTTTAAAAATTCCTAAACTTGGTTGTAGACAAAATGGGTTACTAACACATTTGTGCAGCCAGTGTGGACGGGGCAATAGTATGTTAGGAGAGCCTAACCCACAGGCCATATCATATTAGATACCCCATTTGGCTACAACTAGCATTCAACCATTTTAAAATATGTCTGTACGGTTAAATAAATAGGATTGGCTGTGCTTAGAAGTTAATACTTCATTGAGGTGAACAGGGGGTAGCAAAATCAATTCACACCTTTTGCCTCTCTTTGTATAGCTGGAGGCAGAAATCTAATTGAAGTTTGAGTAGGACATATCATTAGGAAAAAATACATTCACAGTTGTTTTTATATAAATATTTTTAAGCCACTATTTGACAGTGTAAGGACTGAAGATCAGAGACAGGTGTACATGTAAATAATCATTGAAAGGAAAGATATTTTAATAAAGAACAGAATTAAAATTTAGTAATACCAAATCCTAAATAAAAAATCCTTCCTAGCTAAATTTAAAATGTCCAAATGTAAATGTCACATTCGCAGTCATTCTTATGCCCTTGACATTAAAATACTGTTATAAAGGTCACTTTATTGAAATGTTATGTCTCAAAAATCTATACACATTTACTCATGCTAGGTCTCAGAAATGGCAAAACTGAGGAAATGACCTTCCAGACACCAACATTTAATTATCTTAAGGTCCCATGCTAGCCAATTGTTATTGATAAATACCAGCTTACAAATCCAAGTGACTGGGAAATATATTTTATATTTAATGTATTTTACGTGTATAAGATAGATCTAATTGAAATACTCAGAGACTGTAGCATAATAAAGCCCTACTTAGTGACATAACAAGTTGACCAATATGAAATAAATAAACTATCCCTCAAAACAGAAAGCAGCCAGCCACTCCACCCAAGGAAAATACCTGTGTAAAACCTTAAGCTGAGCCTTGCAAGATCAAAAGATTTGCTATGCAGGAAGGAAAGTGAGGTTGAAGATGACTTTACATCACCTCCA
This sequence comes from Natator depressus, assembly GCF_965152275.1. Taxonomy (NCBI): domain Eukaryota; kingdom Metazoa; phylum Chordata; order Testudines; family Cheloniidae; genus Natator; species Natator depressus. The sequence continues at coordinate 99,924,518 of NC_134235.1, read as the reverse complement.
TCTTGACTGGATTGAGGTTCAGCAAACCTACTCTTAACTGTACCCACTTTCAGTCAGGCAGTAGGAAAGAAGAGACTTCTTCATTCAGCCATGGTGGAAGAAAGCCATAGAGCTCAGAATAACTATTTCATTGAAAAGCAGCTGAGGCCACCTCACTATCTTTTCTTGTGGTCCAGCATGCATGCTGTACAGCAGGGCTAATAGAAGAGAGCCTGAAGAACCACTTAGGGCTGTTGAACAATTGCCCAAGGTAATCCTCTCTGACTTCTTTAGGAGGGAAAAAAGTGGAGTTACTGATGTATGACTCTAGCCAGCCAAAATCTGCAAACAAGTCAAAAGAACAAGATATTTTTCTTTGAGGGCCTCTGTGCATCCTCACTTGTGGAAGATAGTGCCCAGAGTTGAGCTGCATAACTGGCTGTACATAGGAGGTTTTTCCTAAGGCTACTAGGCCTGATGGCCTCATTGACTCATCTCATGCCTTTTACTTGTCTGAACGCAAGACCCTTGCACTGGATGGTGGGTCACTACAAACACTGAATGTGCATAGCCTTTACAGGAGACTGACCACTCCTTGAGTGCCCAAACAGCTTCATATGGTCGGAGAACAGGGAAAAAGTCCTTAGTGGCAGGGGGGGCTTTTATTCCGCTCTTCTTTACCATCACAGTCACCACCTATGCCTCCAGTCTAGGCTGGGGTCCACATTACCAAGACTTCCTGATGTATGGCCTGTGGAACACATAGGAATCCAGATTCCATATGAACTCAAGGCCTTTTGCCCATCACTGCAGCATCATGTAGTACAGGTACTTGCAGACAATACCATGGCCATATACTACACCAGGGGTCAGCAACCTTTCAGAAGTGGTGTGCCGAGTCTTCATTTATTCACTCTAATTTAAGGTTTTGCGTGCCAGTAATACATTTTAACCTTTTTAGAAGGTCTCTCTCTATGAGTGTATAATATATAACGAAACTATTGTTTTATGTAAAGTAAATAAAGTTTTTAAAATGTTTAAGAAGCTTCATTTAAAATTAAATTAAAATGCAGAGCCCCCTGGACTGGTGGCCAGAACCCGGGCGGTGTGAGTGCCACTGAAAATCAGCTTGCGTGCTGCCTTTGGCACGTATGCCATAAGTTGCCTACCCCTGTACTACTCCAACAGGCAGGGAAGAGCACATTGCTAACTCTTATCTGTAACGGTAAGAAAACGATGAATGTTGTGCACCCAGAACCACAGTAACTATTTATTTGGCTGAGGAGAAGAACATACAGACAGACTTGCTCAGCAGGAGGTCTCAGGATCAGTGGTTCGTTAAACTTGTGAGTGGTTAGTTAAAAGTGAGTGGTTCATTAAACTTGTGGTGGCCCGTGAACTGCTTCATAGATGGGGTCACCTGGTGATAGACCACTGTATGTAAACAAAACACCACATGCAAAGAGGATTGCACAAGAGCACAGAGACAAAAGCTTTCTCTTGGATGCGTCTCTGCTGGACTGAAGCCAACATCTTCTTACTGCTTTCTTCCCATTCCCTATGCCCAAGGTCATAAGGAAGATCAGACTGGCCAGAGCAAAACTTGCAGTAATAGCACTAATGTAATCTCATCAGCACTGGTATCCAGATCTCATGCAGCTACGCAAAGAACCACAGGCTCTGTCCCCAGACCCCTTGTCTTAACAGCAAGGGGAGGATTCTGCATACTAACACAGGCATTCCGCATATTGCAGCATTAAGGATAACCTGTTTCCAAGCCATCTTCTGACAGTCCAAGAAGGGCTCCACCCTGAAATACTATAAATAAAAATGGAAACCGTTTACTATTTGGGTCACTGGTAAAGGACTCGCTCCATCTCAAGCTGGGGTCCCTGCAGTCCCAGAGTACATTCTGTACCTTAAATCTAAGGGCTTACCCTTAGTCTCCCTATGACAGCACATTACAGTCATGTAAGTCCCTTACCCTGCAGTCTCCAGGTTCCTTAAAAGCCTGGTAAATTAATTTTCCCTCAGCAGGGAGCCTCACCTTCAGGCAATGAGATAGTGTTCTAACAAAGCTGATGGGCCCTCCTTATGAGCCTCTGGGCAAGCATCTGTCAAACATTTAGAGATCAAAACAGTCTTCCTCATAGCAATTAAATCTGCGAGGTGGGTGACCTTAATCTTTTGATGGCTCCTCTACCTTATAATGAGGTCAACAAGGACAAAATCACCATGAGGCCTCATCCCAGCTTTATGTGTAAAGTGGACTCAGATTTCCACCTGTCTCATTTCCCTCCCTGAGAAAATACATCTCCATATCCTAGTGTGAAGGGACAGCCCCTCACTCTGGTGGAGAGGCGACTAATGAGCTCTTCTGGGCCTGTTCAGCTCTAACAAGATACATCTGTAAGGCTTGTTCTGCCTGGAAACTGAAGCTTAAAAAGGGAAATCCTGCCACAAGAAGGGGTGGTGGATAGGAGCAGGGCTGTTCTACCACCACCTCCATGGCTGCCGATGACGGAGACAGGTCAGCTGAGACGGAGACAGTTGCAAGCCTCATTGCTCCCAGAGCTGCACAGAGTAGCTGCAAACCAGTATGTCTGAAAAGGAGGGGCTGGAGGTAGACCCCACTAACGTAAAGATGAAGCCATTAAGAAAAGCCAATAGGTTATTTGTAGCATATGAGGAAAGATGCCAAGGAGAACCCATTACCAAACAGACTTCCACACTGGATTGAGTGATGGCTAGATGCTGTTATATCTTAGCTAGCAAATCAGTACCCCTGATTTAAAGACCCATTTTATGAGAGCCACTGTGGCACCAGTGCTGTGCCTTAAATGGGTTCCCCCTGGTGGAGATATGTGACTTGAAATTTCTGTGCACACTTCATCAGACACTACTCCTTCAACTTAGCATTATGCTCCAATGTTCATCTTGGGTAAGTGGTGCTACATTCCATATTTATCTAAAAACTCCTCGACCAATGCCCTGGTGGTACAGCAGTGCTTGCTAATCTCCCAAAAGTGGCAATACACAGAGGGCCTTGAAGAAAAAGAAGAGCCAATACTTACCAGTAACTGTTCTTCTAGAGTCTCCTTAACGTATTCATGCTACCTGCCCATTTTCCTCTCTACCTCCATGTTCTATATAACAGCAGGACCCTGCAACAGTAGCAAAGGAACAGAGGTTGTGAACTTCTGTACACAGAGTAGGACAATGACAGCGCTTTCCTGTGAAATCTTTCATGCGCCCTGCAATGGACATGGCTTTTTAAGACACTTCCACAGCTCAATGCCAGGGGAACCATATCCCACGTGTTTGAATGCACAGTGGTTACTCTCAAAGAACAAGAGTTACTGGTAAACAAAAAGCAGCCTCTCTTTTTGCATAAAGTGAAACAAGATTTTATCTAGATTTAATATTGCCTAATATTCCAGACATGACAAATAGATCATATGATACTGCCACTTTTGCACTGTGGACATTCTGATATTGAGCTGTGTTTCTGCATTTAAGGGGTTGACAACCATGTTTGCCCTAGCTAAAAGTCCCCTCATATATTCCAGTCCTCCAAAATGGATGGATTTTCAGATACTTTTGAACCTGCAGTGTTTGGATTGGAAGAACTTCTACCAAATGTCTGCCAGTAATGTTCATGTAACTCCTGTTAAATTGCACTCATGTAACCAAGAATCTGCCTGCCAGCTACATTATACCAACAGAAATAGTTGAGTCTGGAGAAAATCTTTTGAACATAATTTATCTACACCTCAGTAGTCACAAGGGTATTGTCTGATGCTGTGTGTTTGTGTGTGTTTTTCATTATATGAGCTAAGTCTGAAATTTAAATGCAAAATGCAGCACTTGGAAACATTATGTGGATTTTTCACACTCCAGGGAGGATGCTGTGTCTGTAAACCAAGAGAAGGGTTTAGAAGGAGATATAAATGTAATTTTTTTAATCTGTAACAAGTTTTTTTCCCCCTGTGTTGTTCATATTATATAATGGCAATTATTAACCATTTCCCTCAGATCCGGACCTAGAAAAGAAATACACCTGTACATCAATAAACTGAGAAATATGCATGAAAATTAATTTGGCACCATCTTTTAAAACTGTATCGATCTGATTCTTCATTAACCCAATTTTATACTAGTGTCACTCCACTGAAATCGAGAGTTACACAGGCACAAAACTGTCATAACAGTGATGAATGGGTCCTTTATTTCTGGGTCAGCATAAAAAGAGTGAAGCTGCTTGCCATTTTTTCCCCCTAAGGTTTGAGCAAACAGCCCATGTAAAAGGGTATTCGATGCTAAAAAGCTGTGAAGAAATGTAGAATTATGTCTCCTGATATTGACTCACTGGCAGCCAGACTGTGAGTCCTATTAATTCCAGCCCAGAAGGTGAAAAATGGGTTGTTGGAGTGTTTCTCTGAAACAGAGAAAACTAGGGTAAGGGACAAATTACTCTGGTAGGGAAAAAATCCTCAGAGTAACCAAGCTCCGCAGAAAGCTTAGGCTGAGATTTGTGTTTCTTTTGGCTTAAGTTAACAAAAACTGATTAAAGGCAAACCTCAGGAGGATCATATCCAGTATGAATATGTACTGTGTTAGTAGAACTGTGGAAAACAACTTACTTGCACACTGAAATAGAAATTATTTAGCCAATATTTTTAGCCTGTTATAAATAGAGTTGGTCAGAAAACCCGATGCATTCGATGGAGCTGTAGCTCACGAAAGCTTATGCTCAAATAAATTTGTTAGTCTCTAAGGTGCCACAGGTACTCCTTTTCTTTTTGTGAATACAGACTAACATGGCTGCTACTCTGAAACCAGAAGTTATTCTGTTTCTTCATATGTAAAATAGAGATAATACCTATTTACCTCAGTGTGCGTTGTGAGATGACATTAATTCTGTTTGCAAAGCAAACTGAGATCATAGAGAAGACACCATATAAAGTACAAAGATTTTATTATTACCACATTGACATCTATAGAACAAAACCACTGTCCAACCAACTATCTGAGACAACCTGACTAGCCACCATCCTGCCTTAAGAGACTCCTTCAATTTGTCCCTAAATGCTGCAATTACAATTCGACTCCACCTTTATTTTACATCTCTCCTGCAAAGAGGGGCCCATTTTTGCCCATTCCTTGACTGGTCATTTAAGACAAGTTTTGCATTATTATTATTGAGACAAAACTTTAGTAGTAGGAGATAATTAATGGAACAAGAAAAATATGAATGACTTATTCCTCAGGTTTCAGAGTGGTAGCCATGTTAGTCTGTATCAGCAAAAACAACGAGGAGTCCTTGTGGCACCTTAGAGACTAACACATTTATTTGGGCATAAGCTTTCTTGGGCTAGAATCCACTTCATCAGATGCATGGAGTGAAAATACAGGAGCAGGTATAAATACATGAAAGGATGGGAATTGCCTTACCAAGTGTGAGGTCAGTCTAACGAGACAATTCACTTAACAGCAGGATACCAAGGGAGGAAAAATAACTTTTAAGTGGTAAGAGAGTGGTCCATTTCAAACAGTTGACAAGAAGGTGTGAGTAACAGTAGAGGGAAATCAGTATTGGGGAAATTAGGTTTAGGTTTTGCAATGACCCAACACTCACAGTCTTTATTCAGGCCTAATCTGATGGTGTCCAGTTTGCAAATTAATTCCAGTTCTGCAGTTTCACATTGGAGTCTGTTTCTGAAGGTTTTTTTGTTGAGGAATTGCCAGTTTTAGGTCACTTTGAGTGACCAGAGAGATTGAAGTTTCTCCTACTGGTTTTTGAATGCTATGATTCCTGATTTGTTAGTCTCTAAGGTGCCACAAGGATTCCTCGTTGTTTTTGTTCCTCAGGGTTGATTTCTTTGTTTTCCCCACACATAGGATAACTAAGGCTGAGTGCTCTTTGGAGGTAATATGTTTAGTGCCAAAAGGGAAGTTACACTTCATATCGCTCTTGATGACTCATGCCTCCCTTCTAGCCCACTGAAGGAGATAATACAGACAAACTCCAAACATCTAGCCCTCTTCATCTGGAGATCACATTGCTTTGTACAGAGATACCAATGGCAGAGAAACTAAAAAAAGATGGAATCTCAGAGTATTGCCCTCTTTATTATTATTAAATGTTATTTTGTGATCCGAGTCTACTTTCACTGCTTAAAAAGCCAGATGGACACATCTGTTTTTCCGAACAGCTAGAGGATGTTCTAAACCTTTGATAAAACAAATACACGTCTCATACTGTTATATCTCTTTTCATCCTTTCCCGCTTTATTTATTCTTGTCTATTTTGACTGTAAGCTCTTTGGGGCAGGTACAGTCTCTTATTCACTGTTTGTACATTGCCCACCATGATGGGGTCCCAATCTCAGTTGTCGTCCCTAGGTGCTACTGTAATACAAATAATAATCAGACTGTGACAAAAAGATAGGCAGTGGTAAGAAGTGAGAGATTGCTGTCAGGGGCTGCTATGGTTGGGAAATAGTTCAAGCCCCCTCACCAAAATTTTAAGTTACCTCTGCCACTACTCTCAGTGGTGCAGAAGGGATGCAACCTAGTAAAAGCTTCTACCACCTGCTTGGTGCCAAAATCCCAAACCACTTTCTGGAGCCTTCTGAGGTTCCAAACACCCCAGTTGTTCTGAACCTGAGGATAAACCTCCAACTTCCTTCATGTCAATTTCTACAATGTATTGTCAGTACAAAAGGTTTGTAAGACATTGAAAAGCAAACCTTTTAGGGCCAGTATAAAACAATTTGCATTTCAAATCAATGTAAATAACACAAGAGATACTGTTCTAACTGCATTAGTCATTTTTTGTATTTAATTCACTAAAATCTCCACTTGTTAAAAATGTATCTGAAATGACCATAGAATTTCCAGTTTGCCACAGAAACTATTAGGCCTGATCATAAAAAATTTAGGCCCAGCATGTCACAGTGTATTCAAGGCCTATAGACTAACTTCCTGTACAGCCTGATCTAGAAATTCTCCCTGGAAAACGTGTTGGTTCAGTTCCCAGATCACCAAGAAAAGTATCTCTCCCTTCAGAAATAGACCTGGCTCACAGTCCTTGAAAGAAAAGAGCAAAGTGAATGTCATTAACTGCATGTATTTCAGACTTACAGAAATTATCCTTGCTTTACTGAACAAGAGGGGCTTCCCTTGAGTTGGATGTTGAGCTATATCCTACTGCAGAAAAGGAGATAGTTATTCCAGAGAGATAATGTGGAACTCCAGCATTTTGTGTTTCAGCTGTTCTCCACTCAGCTAGGTCTCTCTCAGTGCTGCTGTACAGTCACGTTTGGGCCAAATATTGATATATCAATACAGAGTGTTGTGTAGACAATTCTTTGGGGTGCGGGAGAAGAAAATGGGTATATACAGATTTCTAAAACAGGTGGGTGTCAGCACTTGACTAATTTTATAAGCCTGAGAGCAATAAAGTAGATGTGTAAATAAACCTAAGTTTCTCAAGATGTAGTATAGCTGGACAAAAAGTGACAAGTGGATAGAGTTAGAATTTCCATTTTTAAACTAGAGGTGCATTGTTATTACAGTTCCCGTGAGGTTGTCTAGTTCTACGGTTTCCAGAAATGATTGATTTATTGTTGGGTTTTTTTCCATGGTGGATGACATGAAGTCAAGCTGAGCTTTATCTGGCAGTAGAAAACTATTTGATATGCACTGCAGTTTTCTGACTGAAATTGATGGACAAGTTCAACAGTGAGAAACGCTAACAAATTATCCCTCTTGAAATTAATTTTTCTAAGCAATATTTTCCCACACACGTTCAGATCATCTCTGTAAGAAATGTCAGAAATAATCCAGCATTAGCTTCTTAAGGAGAAATTGTACCATCGTACAGAAAATGGGATTCTTTGTAAAGTTGTATAAAAAATCAAGCGCGTGATTCTGCCATTCAGGTAAACCTCTGCATTGCTGCTGATGTAGAGGCATGTTGTCCCAGAGGTAGCACCTGGAGGTAGTTTGCCTCAGGCAGCCAGAATGTCTTTTTGTGCAGGAGGACAACTACATTCTACTGTGCTTCTTTATGGGGTGAAGTTTATTATTCTGCCCCCTCATGTCTGGCAAACTCTGTGGCACAGTGCAGAGGCTGGATAGAACCATTGGGCCTCCCAGCACCTCCACATTCTCTCTGCAGCAATGTAGATATCTGGGGGGTATGGAGGGAGCAGTCTTTGCATGGCCCTGAGTGCAGTGTCTGGATTTCTGCTTGGCCCTTATGCAAGTGGGTCAATGCGTTTGCAACCCTAAATTTTGGAACCATTACTCATACTAAATAAAACAGGAAAGAAGGTTGGAACAAAAGTTCTCTCTACTTTAGAAGCCATGATTACATTCTCTTTTAAGAAGGGTCTTATCTGGCTCCAATTGAACAAATTACAGAGACACAAAACACTAGTGCCCCTTAACTTTCCTAAACTACAGATTTAATTGTGGGGTTCTCTGTTAAAATAGCCAGCTGTAAAAACCTAATCACAATGGAGTGTCAATAGAAAAATGCCACTCTGGATGAAGCAAACTAATCAATTATTTTCTATTCAAGCATTGAACAAATCCCCAAGAAAATAAAATCTAATCCCATACAAACATAAAAATATGAACCAAAATAGAAAGTATAAAATTCCCTTTGGTGTTTCTTTGAGAAAAATGCCTCATTTTCCAGTTTATAAGACGTGGAGGAGGAAATATGTTTATAAATGTAAGGACTTGCAATGTAATGGTACCTGTTAGTGTTTTATAGAGCCACAGGAGAGCAAATATTTTATTAAATTCATATATGATCATCCCTTTTGAATACCCGATTAGAAAACAAGCAGATAAACAAAACCATGATTGGCCACCTATTAAAAACATTGCTTTTAATAGGAGATTCGCAAAAAGACTTGAATTCATCTGGCAAACAAATGCTGAGAAATGAGACTCTCTCTAAATAAACCCTGCCATTAAATAGTCTCAGTAGACAAAAGATATGACTAGATCAGTGAAACAGCAGATGCAAGCAGTCAGCACAGAGCAGGATTCTTCAGTAATTAATTCTTTTAAAGACAGACTACACCCAAAATTTTACAACTCATAGATGTTTTATTTCTCTACATACCTATAATATTTTACATATGATACATGTCATTCCAGATAGTTGTAAAAAAAAGTGTTTTTGCCTTTCCAAGTGGAGATGCTTCAGATTATCCAGCATAAGATATCTATAAAACAATGGAGAAAATATTAAAATTAATTTTTCCATTAGATGCCTACTCTGGAATATACTTGGACATAGAATGTATATGTATCAACTGGAACTTTTTAATGTAGCAATTATTAAAATGAAATACACTTTAAATAGTAATAATGCAAATGATCTTTACAGGCTGCAATATTTTGTTGAGCTTGAAATGATAGGGGAAAACTCTGGTTCTTAAGATTATGTCTTTTTCACTGGATTGCTCCTCTGTACAGGCACCTTGTACAGTACTATTGTTGCCTTTACTAAAAAATGTATTAAAAAGTGAAAGTGTTCAACTCTCAGCACTATTATTAAGATTGTGTCAGTGCTTTCATTATAAAGCCCTAATTTTACGGGGTTTTGTGTGGCTGAGTGGTGAAAATGTCATCTATACCAAGCTTGTTTAGAGAAATAAAAAGTCACAGAACAATTCTTTTGTCTTGTTTTGGACACTTAAGAGAAACTAAAATTACCAGTTGATTACACTATTTTTCGACACTGATGTAGCTCAACAAAACCTATAAATACTTAATGCCAAGCCCACCACGCAGTGCTGAGCCACGTACTTGGACGATGTGTGGGAATCAAAGGGGGAGGAGTTTTCCCCATGGGGTAGAGGAACCACTCCACAGAAATAATCAAGCTATCCTGTAGTGACTCAAGAGCATGAGTAGGACCAACAGGGTAGACTGTTGAGAACCAGGGCACAAACCCCAAATTGGCTGTAAGTTCTATACTTAGATTTCACCAAGCAATTATCAAGTGTAAACTCCTCCTGCACTATAACAGCCTAAAGATGGAGTCACATACAATCCCCGTAGGTACTCCCATCTGTTTTGTCACTCAGGCAAGCCTACCTTTGTGATAGATGGTCCATAACATCATGAATCACACCAATATTCAGTTTACTTCCAGTCCAAAAGCATGAGTCACTCACACAGGTCAATTGCACCTTAGATTGCATATCAAAGACAATGCTTGTAGCCAATCTTATAATACACTATATACAGATTTATTAATAGCAAAAGAAAATAAGAGTTATTTACAAGGTTAAAGCAGGTAAACGTACACACACAAATGAGTAACAATCTTAAATTGCAAAAGATAATCAAAACTTCTACAATCAGCAAGCTCTATATGGCCTTTAGAGCTAACCCAGGTTAAGCATCTGGAGATCGATCCCTTACCCCCAGGGTCCAAGCAGCAATGAGATACAGTTTGCTCCAACCCCTCAGACAGAGACAAACACCTACAAGATCTCTATCAAGCATTCTTACAACTACAATACCCACCTGCGGAAGTGAAGAAACAGATTGACAGAGCCAGAAGAGTATCCAGAAGTCACCTACTACAGGACAGGCCCAACAAAGAAAATAACAGAAAGCCAGTAGCCATCACCTTCAGCCCCCAACTAAAACCTCTCCAATGCATTATCAAGGATCTACAACCTATCCTGAAGGATGACCCATCACTCTCACAAATCTTGGGAGACAGGCCAGTCCTTGCCTACCTGAAGCAAATACTCACCAGCAACCACACACCACACAACAGAACCACTAACCCAGGAACCTATCCTTGCAACAAAGCCCGTTGCCAACTGTGCCCACATATCTATTCAGGGGACACCATCATAGGGCCTAATCACATCAGCCACACTATCAGAGGCTCGTTCACCTGCACATTTACCAATGTGATATATGCCATCATGTGCCAGCAATGCCCCTCTGCCATGTACATTGGTCAAACTGGACAGTCTCTACGTAAAAGAATAAATGGACATAAATCAGATGTCAAGAATTATAACATTCATAAACCAGTCGGAGAACACTTCAATCTCTCTGGTCACTTGATTTCTGATCTAAAAGTGACTATTCTTCAACAAAAAAACTTCAGAAACAGACTCCAACGAGAGACTGCTGAATTGGAATTAATTTGCAAATTGGATACAATTAATTTAGGCTTGAATAGAGACTGAGAGTGGTTGAGTCATTATACTAAGTAAAACTATTTCCCCTTGTTTATTCCTCCCCCCCCCCCCCCCCACTGTTCCTCAGACCTTCTTGTTAACTCCTGGAAATGTGCTGGAAATGGCCCACCTTGATTATCATTTCAAAAGGTTTTCTCTCCCCCCACCCCACTCTCCTGCTGGTAATAGCTCATCTTAAGTGATCACTCTCCTTACAATGTGTATTTTTTCATGGTCTGTGTGTATATAAATCTCCTCACTGTATTTTCCACTTTATGCATCTGATGAAGTGAGCTGTAGCTCACGAAAGCTTATGCTCAGATAAATTGGTTAGTCTCTAAGGTGCCACAAGTACTCCTTTTCTTTTTGCAAATACAGACTAACACGGCTGCTACTCTGAAACCAGTTCCTCCTTGTTAGGGGTTTTTATTTCCCACACACACACCCCGTCCTTTGAGCTGAAAACTCAGCTGATGGGAGGAATTCTGTGGTAAGACTCATCTTCATGGGGTTGGGGGAAAGTAAACAACAACGCCTTTTAGTCCTTTTCAGTAATCCACTCTAGTCCATCTGATGTGAATGGGCCTTCCTTGACAGCCAAGATTTAATACCTCTGCTGGAGATCAGTACTTTATGCTAGTTATTGTCTCTCTCTGGTCTGGTGATTCACAGTTATAGAGGCTCACAATGTGAACACTCGAATATTTATAATTATAAACACTTTATAATTCAGGTCGTACTTTATTTGCGATATTGTGGAAATTGCAGATTCTGCAATACTAGGCTTCCACTGCAATTTTGTTATACATTAGCTTACGTTTCACAGTCCACAATTTTGCATACATTTTGAGGTTTGCAACACACACTTTTTTCCCCCATTAGTACATTAAATGACATTGGAGAGTTTGGGGATTCACCTGCAGTTCTATAGCATTTTCCAGAGTTATCTGAGACAGCAAAGTGATCACTGTTGATCTTGCCTAATGTTGTGGAAGCCGAGCATGTTGTATCTCGGTACAGACAAGTCTTCACAAAGCAAACACGGCATGAAGGAGACCACTGTAGTGGAGTGTGCCGCACTAACATTCAATGCCTGTAAAATGTATATGGCTAAAGTGACTGGACTGGATTTCTACAACAGTTGTGTTAAGACTTTTAAGCTTCTGAATTTTACAATGTACAAGTCACTTTTTTTTAATGAATGTAATATAGTTGCACAAAATTTTCTGGTTATCAACAAAATTAAGAGACAGATAGGTGAGTGTTTATATCATTCCAGCACATTTTTCTTAAACAAAGAGGTCTATTGTGGCTTTTCCAAATTATCCCAATTAATAAAGGTCCATTATTACTTTTCGGCGATTTTCCATGGCCATCCAGATGCACCTGCTATAACACCCCGAGCCAACTGGGGTCCCGTCATTCAAAATGGTGTCTCTCCTCTCTCCCTCTCAGTTGCCCTAGGTCCCTCTGCCTCCCAGGAACAACATGCCTCTCCCTGAGATGCTAGCACAGACAAACCCAGGAACTAAGGTAAAGTCCAGTCTGAACTGATCAGGGGAAATCCTGTAAATAGAAGAAAGAAAGGAAATAATTGACTAAAGCAAGCAAAAAGTCCATAAGGAAAACAAAAATTTGATTATTATTGATATTTTATCAAAGTGAGACAATGGTATTTCTGTATTTTTCACAGCTAAATGGGGGAACACATTTATAGGTATCATACTGTACATCTATCAGCATCTCAAAATCTGTGTAGATCTGGGCTGTGCTTCACGTGTGTTTTTTTTTCCCCACTGCCCTCCCCTCTGGATTTTTCCCCCAAGAAACATTTTAAGGAGTTTACTTTTCTAAAATCTGTGCTTGAAAAGTATTGATTGGTCTTACATTTGTGGATGCCTTCTCTTCCAAGAGTCAGGCTCATGCTTTTTTGCACTGGCTGGTAATTTTGAAAGTACTGTGATTTACAATTGCTTTGACATTTATTCCGGAGGATTTGTGCTCCTGAATAAAATTTTGTAATTTATTTAGCCCCGGTTATTTTTGAAGCTCAGAGAAAGTCAAAGCGTGATCATTATGAGGGATTGGCATTGGTTGTTCAGAAGTGACATTAAGAATCCCTGTGCTTATTTTACTGCTTCCATAACTGCTTCAGCACTTCACGTATCCTGACATTTCAAGTTAAAATGACCTTTAATTTTAAAAACGCCTACTGACTTAATTATATTTATTCAATACATGTGTAATGAGCTTATATCTATTTATTCAATACATTTATAACGTATCTCTATTCCTTTATTTAATCCATGTTGTGGCAAATTGCCAGTACGATTATGATGGGTCCCACGCTTCCTCTTCTTGGGAGGGTTCAGGGCCCAGTTTCCTGCCCCTGAACTAGGGCATCTACTGTCCCTAGAGAAGGGTAAAGACCCGGGCCCACCCTCTACTCCAGGTCCCAGCCCAGGGGCCCTAGGGATAGTGGTAAACCACTTGAACTATTGCTTCCTTCCCCTGGACTACTTCCCTCTCCTGCACTTCAGCTTGTGGGGCTTCCTGCCCTCTCTCTCTGCACAAGCCAGGTATCTCTTTACCTAGAGTCTTGGTCTTCTAGCCAGCCAGGGCACTTCTCCAAACTCTCCTTTACTTCAACTCCTCCTAACTGCACTCTGCTCCAACTCCTCCTGGTCTGATTGAAGCAGCGGGGGGTTATCATGTGACTGGCTTCAGGTGCTCTAATTGGCTTCAGGTGCCCTAATTGGCTTCAGGTGCTTTAATTAGTCTATAGCAAACTTTCTTCCCTCTACAGGGAATAAGGCTCCCTTCTGGCACTCTCCTGCTGCTGCCCTCTGGCCTGGGCTTTCATTGATTTTTGCCCCTGCTTTCAGCTTCCCCCCTGACCGGGCCAGATGCTCTCCCCCCTTCTTTCTTTTTCTTGTTTTGTTTTTCTGCTGTTGCTAGAGTGCTGGCCGGCGCCGGCTGGCTGTTAGCCCCCCCTCCCCCGCCCTTGGATGCTGCTGCTGCTCCAGCTGAAACCCCCCCCCCCCCCGAGAGAGGGAGGGCCTGCTGGCCCGCTCCCCGGAGGGGGGGGAGTGGAGGTACCCAGCCCCCAGACCCAGCCGCTTGCTGTTTGTTTGTGGACCCGTATTTGGCCGAGAGGAACTCTTATCATCTGCTCCGGCATCCCTGGAATGTTGCAGCTGCAAAAAAGAAAGCCTGGAACAGACAGAGAAAAAGCCGTCTACCAGAGGAACACCGCCCGGGGAATCTACAAATCGCCGTGGAGGGGGCCCAAGACTGAGTAACTTTCGAACTGTGCTCTCATGTGGGGGGAGGCCTTGACTGTGTCGTGACTGTGTTTGTAGGGACACAGGGGGTGTGGCACAGAGCTGCCCCCCGATCCATCTGTGTCCTCCCAACCCCCACGCTACTATCTTCAACCCCCCACCACCACCGTCTTTGCTGGCTGTCTAACATCTGCCTCTGGACTCAGCTGCTCGCCCTGATTCCACCGTGTGGGCCAGAAGCACCAGCCAACCAAACAGGACTCTCTGGACAAGCGTACGGTGGTTCATGTGCCGCCCCCCTCCCCCGAACTGCACATCCCACAGCTTGTCCCTTTTTACCTGACCCCAACTCCTGTTAACCACCTGCCACTGCCCCCACTGGGGCATCAGCAATGGAGGGCACCAGGGTGACCTCCGCCACTGCCATGCCCATCGCCTCCCCAGACTCTAAGGGAGCCCCCCCAGTTGGCGGGAAAGGCCAGGGCAAGAAGAAGGGGAAGTGCCCCACTAAAACCACCAGGCCCTCCGTGGCAGGGGCCACCCCCACTGCTGCAGCCCCGCCACCGACCATGGCATCCTCCCCCACAGCCCCCTCCACCAGCTCTGCAGGTGTCCCTCCCTCACCCCCCAGGACGTATGCCCGGGCGGCGGCAGCCCCCCCGCCTGCTGCCTCGTCATCTCTCCCGCCCTCCGCCACCATCAACAGTGGCTGGGGCCCCTTTCCCACCATGACAAGGAAGCACGGTGTCCAATGCCTCCTGGTGCCCGCCTCGCCCCACATGGAGACCTACGTGCGGGCATTGGCGAGGGTGGTGGGGCCCTCGGCTGTTGTGGCAGCCTCCAAAATGTACAGGAAGGTCGTCTTCTTCTTAGCATCGGAGGCTGCCGCCCAGGCAGCAGTGGAGAGGGGCTTGGCGGTGGGGGGAGTGTTTGTCCCCCTAGAGCCTCTAGAGGACCTGGGCGTCCGCCTGGTCCTGATCTCTGTCCCTCCTTTTCTCCCCAATGCTGCCCTGTTACCTGCTCTTTCCACCCTGGGGAAACCTGTTTCTGTTATTAGCCCTCTCCCGTTGGGCTGCAAGGACTCCACCCTCCATCATATCTTTTCCTTCCGCCGGCAAGTGCAGCTTCTACTGCTGTCAGTGGCACGTGGCGGAGAGGCGCTCGAGGGATCCTTCCTAGTCCCCCACCAGGGGGCCTGTTACCGGGTGTACTTTTCCACGGGGGAAGCCTGGTGCTACCTCTGCCGGGCATCAGGGCATGTCCAGAGGGACTGCCCCTTAGCCCGGCAAGGAGGGGCACCTGGGATCCCCAAGACCCGGCAAGACATCGGCCCCATCATTGCCGACGCCCTTAGCCACCCGGTACCCAAACCCACCCCCCTCCTCTTCGGACCACCATTACTCCCGCTCAGGCCCAAGGGGCACCTCCCCTACAATGCCCAGACGAGCGGGAGGGCCCCGCCCTTGCTGCTGACAATCTGGTGGGGCCTATGGAGGAGGGTGTGGCAGAGATACCACCAAGCATGGGAGAGAGCCTGCCCCAGGGAGAATCCTCCCTCCCTTATGCTGCCCCACCGTCCCCCCCCCCAAGTCCCTGAGCCATCGCCTTTACCCCCTGACACGACCCCTACTAACCAACCCCCAGATGATACCATGGAGGGCTGGGCCCTAGTCCAGGGGAAGCGAAGCAAGCAGAAGGCTTGAGCTCCGCCTCATCTACCCGAAGCAGAGGCCCCCGAAGCAGAGGCCCCCCGGAAGACCAGGAAGGGGGGCACCGATGCTGAACCTTCCTCTTGGCCCACGAGTGCGTCCCATCCACCGGTGTCAGCCAGGAAAGACGTGGCAGCACCGGAAGGTAGTGTCTCCCCTCCACAGAAGACCCTCCCCTCCGAGACCCTCGAGGAAGCCCCTTCTGTCCTGACACTACCCGAAGGCCCCATGAACCCCGAGGCAACTGTCGTGGCGGGTGCCAGCGGGGAGAATCCTGGGGCGACGGAAAGTGTCCTCTCCTCCATGTTCGAGGAGATCGAGGCCCTAGATCTGACGCCAGTCGCCCTGGGGGAGGATGACCTTTTGCCAGCAAACCTCGATTTGGGCGACCTCACTCCACCCCTCTTTTCCCCATGCTCCCTCCCCCAACTGCTGCTTCTGCTCCCACTTCCGACGAGCCCCTTCACTCCTCCATCGACCCGGCCACTGATGACGCCCCGCTGACGACCACCGAGCCTGCTCAGGTGACAGCCGGCGCCACGCGGCCGGGACACGAGTCGCCAGGGGCATCCCCCATTGGTGCGGAGCAATTGATTTCCTTCCCCGGGCGGGGGCCCTAAGGAAGATAATCCACCTCCTCATGCTGTGGCCGCTAAATCAACCATAGAGCCCGCGTCCGGTATCACTGAGAGCTCCCTTCCCACCCCCTTAACCCTCGAGCCTTATCGGGAGGCGCCACCATCCAGCTGCTTGCCTCCCGAAACCCAGAATTTTGCCTCTGACCCTGCCCCCGCCCCTACCCCTATCCAGTTTACCTCCTGTAATGTTATCGCCGCACCCGGAGCTGTCTCCTTCCCTTTTCCAATTGATGATCCCCAGGGAGCGGCCTTTGCGTTCTCCTGCCCCGACCCATTAGGGGCTGCTATTTTCCCTCCACCACCCCCTATCGGTCAGGGCTTGAGGCAGGCCTAGAAGCTCCAGCCCATCAGGCACCCCGTCGGGGATCCACACCCTGCTTGCCCATTTTAGTGGGACACGGGGCTGCACCAAGGGCCCCGCTGGGGAACAACCGGGAAACCGTAACCCCACCCCACCCCCGATGAGCTGCGAGGAGAGCTACAGAAGTTTTTTGAAGATGTCCGTGGCTCCTGCAACAAGGTACAGCTTGCTCTCCAGCGATGGGGGGACTTTTCTCGAATCCTCCGGGCCACAAGGGCCCTCATGGGGGAAGGTAAAGGGACGGGGAAGTAGGATGCCACGGCCTACTTGCGGGTCCGCGTCTTCTGTGACCAATTACTCACCTACGGGATGGGTCACGGACTGTTGTGCGGCCCGCTGGGGGATGCGAGCGTCCCTACCAGTGAGAGGATGCGACGTCCCTCCCAGTGAGATCCCCCAGCCCTCGCCCTGACACCTCTCACCATCGCAACGTTGAACATCAGGGTTGTAGGATGGCTTTTCCCACAGTCCCAGGTGCTCTCCTTCCTTCGGGAGGGAGGGTACTCTGGGAGATTTCGGCAGGGAGACCCATACAGATCTGACCGCCGAAGACAGTTGGCGAGCTAGTCAGCTGGGGGCTGGAGTCGGGGAACGGGGTCTACTTTAGCCATGCCACGATTCGACAGGCTGGAGTGGCGACCCTGTTCTCCCCCAACCTACGGCCCGAGATGCTAGGGGTCGCTGAGGCTGTGCCGGGTTGCTTGCTGCATCTCCGGGTCCATATAGAGGGGCTCGTGGTTAACCTTGTTAACGTCTATGCCCCGACATCGGGCCCGGAGCGACTGCAATTCTATCAGCGGGCGTCCGCCTTCCTCGGCACCTTAGATTCTCACGAGTGCCTGGTCCTGGGCGGGGATTTTAATACCACCCTCGAGGAGCAGGACTGCTCGGGGACTGAGCAGAGCCCAGCCGCCTCGGACACCC
Source organism: Natator depressus (assembly GCF_965152275.1). Taxonomy (NCBI): domain Eukaryota; kingdom Metazoa; phylum Chordata; order Testudines; family Cheloniidae; genus Natator; species Natator depressus. Next base: position 99,906,389 of record NC_134235.1, on the reverse strand, counting down.
TCCGAGAGATAGTCGAACATCACTCCCTAGTGGACATCTGAACTTCCATGTTCACCTTTGTCCGGGTGGAAGCCCATCGGTCGAGCCACTCCCAGTTGGACCACATTTATTTATCATGCTTCCATCTCTCATGAGTCCACTCCTCCAGCATCCGGCTGGCCCCATTTTCTGACCATCACCTAGCCACCGTGACAGCCTCCCTCTGTGTGGAGAGACCGGGGCCAGCCAATTGGCATTTTAACAACAGCCTGTTGGAGGATGAGGGCTTCGTGACTTCCTTCCGGGAATTCTGGCTGGCCTGGGAAGGGCAGCGGCGTGCCTTTCCCTCAGCGCGGCGATGGTGGGACCTGGGGAAGGTGCGCGCCCGACTTTTCTGCCGCGACTACACCCGGGGCACCAGCCGACGAAGAAATGCGGCGATAGAGCAGCTGGAACGGGAGGTCTTAGAGCTGGAGAGGCGTCTGGCTGCCAGCCCCGAGGACCCGCTCCTCTGCGGAGCATGTCGGGAGAAGCGGGAGGAGCTCCGGGCCCTCGAGGACCATTGGGCCCGGGGCGCCTTTGTTCGATCCCGCATCCGCCTCCTTCGGGAGATGGATCACGGCTCCCGTTTCTTCTATGCCCTGGAGAAAATTAGGGGGGCCAAGAAACATGTCACCTGCCTCCTGGCAGAAGACGGCACCCCCCTCACAGAACCGGTGGAGATGTGCGGGAGGGCCCGAGCCTTCTACACAAGTCTTTTCTCCCCAGATCCAACCGACCCCAGCACTTGCAGAGTGCTTTGGGAGGAGCTCCCTATGGTCAGCACGAGCGACCGAGACTGCTAGAGTCGCCTCTCACTCTGGCCGAGTTCTCGGAAGCCCTCTGTCGTATGCCCACTAATAAGTGTCCAGGCATGGACGGGCTGACCGTGGAGTTCTACCGTGAGTTTTGGGACATCCTCGGCCTAGACCTAGTCACCGTCTGGGCCGAGTCTCTGCAGAGCGGGGTCCTCCCTCTTTCGTGCAGGCGAGCTGTGCTCGCCTTATTGCCAAAGAAGGGGGACCTCCGCGATTATGAAATTGGCGTCCTGTCTCACTTCTCAGCACGGACTACAAAATCGTAGCGAAAGCAATCTCACTGTGGCTAGGGTCTGTGCTGGCGAACGTGATCCACCCAGACAAGACCTACACCGTCCCGGACCGCAGTATCTTTGATAAACAATTTCTGGTTCGGGACCTTTTGGAACTCGGGAGTAGAGACGGTCTGTCGTTCGCCCTCCTGTCCCTAGATCAGGAGAAGGCATCTGATAGGGTGGACCACGGGTATCTCCTGAGCACTTTGCAGGCGTTTGGCTTCGGACCCCAGTTTGTGGGTTTTCTCCGGGTGCTGTACGCTTCCGCAGAGTGTCTGGTTAAGTTCAACTGGACCCTGACCGAACCAGTCAGCTTCGGGCGAGGAGTATGGCAGGGGTGCCCCCTCTCGGGCCAGCTGTACGCTCTGGCAATCGAGCCCTTCCTCTGTCTCCTCCGCAGGAGGTTGACAGGGTTGGTGCTGCGGGAGCCGGAGCTGCGGCTGGTCCTGTCGGCGTACGCTGATGACGTGCTTCTCGTGATCCAGGACCCCGGTGACTTGGCGCGGGTGGAGGCTTGCCAGGCCATCTATTCGGCAGCCTCCTCCGCCCGGGTCAACTGGGTCAAGAGCTCTGGCTTGGCGGTAGGAGACTGGCAGCAGGCGAGTTCCCTCCCACCCGCGCTTCAGACCATCCGGTGGAGCGCGGGTCCGCTACTCTACCTCGGCGTTTACCTTTCTGCCACGCATCCCTCTCCACCGGAGAACTGGGAAAATTTAGAGGGCGGGGTGATAGAGCGGCTCCGGAAATGGACGGGACTACTCCGATGTCTCTCCCTCCGAGGGAGAGCGCTGGTGCTTAACCAGCTAGTCCTGTCCATGCTCTGGTACCGGCTTAACACCTTGGTCCCGGCCCCGGGTTTCCTGACCAACCTCCGGACATCGATTCTGGGGTTCTTTTGGTCAGGAATGCACTGGGCCCCTGCAGGGGTTCTTCATCTACCCCTGAAGGAAGGAGGACAGGGCCTGAAATGTCTGCACACTTAGGTCCGCGTCTTCCGCCTCCAGGCCCTACAGAGGCTCCTCTATGGTGCAGGCAGTTCGGCGTGGAGCATAGTGACACACGCCTTCCTGCGCCGCTTCCAAGGGCTCCGATATGACCAGCAGCTCTTTTATCTCCGTCCGGGAGGTCTTCCGCGAGACCTCTCCAGGCTGCCGGTCTTCTACCAGGACCTCCTCCGGACTTGGAAACTGTTTTTAACGACCAGGTCCATGGCGGCCACCGAGGGGGCAGATCTCCTTGCGGAGCCTCTGCTACACAACCCCCAGCTCCGTGTGCAGGTGGTGGAGTCCTGCTCGGTGCGCCAGAGCTTGATCCTAGCAGAAGTCACAAGAGTCGGAGACCTCCTGGACTACTACTGAGGAGACTGGGTGGATCCCCTGATGCTCGCCTGGCACATGGGGCTCTCCAGACCTCGTACCCCCCGGCGCGTACTTCAGGAGGTGAAGGCCGCCTTGACGCCCGCTGCTCGAGCTTACCTCGACTGGGTCCTGATCGAGGGTACGCCCCGCCCACCCTCTACCCCAGGCCCGCCGGACCTTTAATTGGACCCCTGCCCCGTAGACCCAATCGACCCCCTCACCCCTTTACTGCAAGCCGGCTGCATGAACTGCAGCCAGTATGCTTCCAAACCTCGCCAAAGAAATATCTATACACGCTCGTGCTCCACTCCCTCCATGCCCTCACCCTAGTGTCCCGCCCCGTCACAAAGTGGTGAGACCTTCTGCCACCTTTGGATGGTGAGCAGCCCCGGTGAGCCAGCCTATATTCCACCTTGGTTCCGAGGCCCGTCGGGGACATCAGTTGGCGGCTCCTTCACGGAGCTGTGAGCACGGGCATGTACTTGGCGCGGTTCAACCCCATCCCAGATACTTGTCCCTTTTGCGGTATGAGGGAAACCCTGGCGCATGTATATTTGGAGTGCACCAGGCTGCAGCCCCTGTTCCAGCTCCTCACAAATCTTCTATTACGTTTTTGGTTGCATTTTTCCCCTCACCTTTTTATTTATGCACTTCCCATCCGTGGCCTCACAAAGTTGCAGGATCTCCTAGTTAACCTCTTCCTGGCCCTGGCTAAAATGGCTATCTATAAAACCAGAGAGAGGAGGTTGGCTGATGGAGTTTCCTGTGACTGTGGGGCCATTTTCCGATCCTCGGTCCGTTCACATATCCGGGCGGAGTTCCTCTGGGCGGCATCCACCGACTCCCTTGATGCTTTTGAGGAGCGGTGGGCGCTGTCCGAGGTTTTCTGCTTGGCGTCCCCGTCCGGTTCCCTTTGTTTGACCCTTTGATTGGGGGAGAGAGTAAGGGACCCCAGCCCCAGCCTTTGCTGCTACGGACACCACCACCTTAGAGGGGTCCTTTCACACGTAGGTGTACGTGCCCCCCCCCCGGGTTGTCCACCCTACAGCCTGCCCCTCTTGTTGGGTGCTTTCAAAGGAGGGAATTGTTGGTGACACTGGGCATAGCACCAGGTAACTCGAGGGGGTGGCAGACCTTGAGAGTCAATGAAGCCCCCTCGCTCTGGGCCACCAGGTAATTCGGAAGGGTGGAAGACCACGAGAGTCGAGGAAGCCCCCCGCTCTGGGCCAGGCAAGCTTGAACACTTCCCTCCCCTGAAGCTAATGAGAAAACAATTGTGTTTGGCTGCTGTGTTACACATTGCATATGCTGTTGGTTTAGTTTTGTAAGTGTGTTATGCAAATAAAAACACCTTTTTTGCTTCAATAAAAAAAGTACTCTCCTGCTGCCCTCTGGCCGTGCTGTATCACAATGTATAATGTGCCTGAATTATTAGTTAGCATCAGGAAACCATACAATATAATCAAGGCAAATACTAGAATAAAAAGTAATCATCTAACCAGCCCAAACAGAATATCATTTGGAACCAAAGGGAGGACCTTCAAGGAAAGCCATCCCAAAAAAACAAAAAAGAAACCATTTCCAGATGACACATAAAATAATAAAGCAGTTAGGTTGGGAAAATGAGAACAAAGGAGGAGACTCAAAAAAGAGATTAAAATGTATATGCCTGGTATTTTTTCTAAAAGCCCGATCCGACTAAGCATTTAAGTATGTGTTTAACATTAAGATGATAGTGGTATTAGTTACATGGTTAAAGTCAAGCATGTGCCAAAGTGCTTTACTTGACAGGTGTGTAAAAACAGTCAAGGTAGGCCATTGTGCAGATCTTCTGGGCTAGACTTTCACAACCAAAGAATCTTAACAAATTTCTGACTGCAGCCTGGACTAGGCTAAACTGGGAGGAGTGGTAGATACACTGGAGGGTAGGGATGGATACAGGGGACCTAGACAAATTAGAGGATTGGGCCAAAAGAAATCTGATGAGGTTCAACAAGGACAAGTGCAGAGTCCTACACTTAGGACGGAAGAATCCCATGCACTGCTACAGACTAGGAACTGAATGGCTAGGCAGCAGTTCTGCAGAAAAGGACCTAGGGGATACAGTGGACAAGAAGCTGGATATGAGTCAACAGTGTGCCCTTGTTGCCAAGAAGACTAACGGCATTTTGGGCTGTATAAGATGGGGCATTGCCAGCAGATTGAGGGACGTGATCATTTCCTTCTATTCAACATTGGTGAGGCCTCATCTGGAGTACTGTGTCCAGTTTTGGGCCCCAAACTACAAGAAGGATGTGGAAAAATTGGAAAGAGTCCAGAGGAGGGCAACAAAAATTATTAGGGGGCTGGAGTACATGACTTATGAGGAGAGGCTGAGGGAACTGGGACTGTTTAGTCTGCAGAAGAGAAGAATGAGGGGGGATTTGATAGCTGCTTTCAACTACCTGAAGGGGGGGGTTCCAAAGAGGATGGATCTAGACTGTTCTCAGTGGTAAAAGGAGTAATGGTCTCAAGTTGCAGTGGAGGAGGTTTAGGTTGGATGTTAGGAAAAACGTTTTCACTAGGAGGGTGGTGAAGCACTGGAATGGGTTACCTAGGGAGGTGGTGGAGTCTCCTTCCTTAGAGGTTTTCAAGGTCAGGCTTGACAAAGCCCTGGCTGGGATGATTTAGTTGGGGATTGGTCCTGCTATGAGCAGGGGGTTGGACTAGATGACCTCCTGAGGGCCCTTCAACCCTGATATTCTATGATTCTAGACTGATCCTAAGCAACCAGAGCTGTATGCTTAACAGTTCTGTGGTAACAAACTTTGGTACATAAGCTTGGTTTGGGTAGCTCTCTGCTCACTTCATCCATTTTAGAAAAAGGCAAAGAAAATAAAGATTCAAAGTTACTATTTCACAATTGTGCTCTTTCCTTATCCCTTGTTCCTAATTCCCATATACTTGAATAATGGTTTTATGTGTCTTTTGGCTAATGAGTATAAAACATATTTGAGGAAGGAGAAGCCTTTTAGTTAAATGAGATCTTCATGGAACTGTAACTATTTCTTGTTCTTTGAGCAGTTGTCACTATGTGTTGTGCACTTCAGGATGTGCATGTGCCCAGGACTGAAGATTTATCCCTAGCAATGTCCGTTTCGTTCACAAATGTGCCTCGCTCTCTTCATTCACTGCACCAAGGGCGTGAAGGGGGCTGCTGGACTGCTGCCATCTTAGTTCCTAGAAGGAAATGAGGCAGCAAGGAAGCAGTGTGCTGCATATAGGGACAACACCTCTCAAAGAACTCGTTACTACAAGGTGAGTAAACCATCCTTTCTGCTCTTCTGGTTGTTTTTTGTACTACTTTCTACACATCTTGGCAACCTCCTAATCTTCCATTTCCATTTGTTTGTTTGTTTTTGTTTTTAAAAAAAGTTTAAATTGTAAACGTTAAAATGCTTGTCATGCTAGTCTTTATTTCTCCAGCTATGTTAATCATTGGTTTCTGTTACTCATGAATTGATTTTAGCATAGTAAAACAATGAATGAAATATCCCTTTGTACTTCAGATATAGCTATTAGTCACACTAGATTAAACTATTAACATTCTTGCCATTTAAAGCTTTGAGGGAACACAACCGTAATTATCCACTATAATGCGAATCTCCAGAGACACCATTACACTGTGTAGTATAACTTGTTCAGAGGGGAGTAGGGTTGTTTTTGAGATATTTGGTGGGTGCACAGGCACTTTGACATTTATGAAGAGAACACTTTTGGTCCAGTACTACTTCATTTTAGGCTCCTTTCTGACAAAGGACACTGACCCTGATAGAAGGACATGGTCTCATGGAAATGTTCTACATAGGGTGTATAGAGAAGATCCTGCTGCTGCCTCTGGCTTTAGGGCTGGACCCCAGAGTTCCATAAGTAGGTAAGCTGGAACTACCGTTTCTTCTCAAGGTATGATGGTTGTAGCTCTTTTCTTTGCCACACTTTCCTGATTGTCACAATCTGGGAAATGTCCACCCATGGCAACCATATTAATAGTCTTAGTTTCTGGCAAGGCATGATGACAAACAATGGGAGTTATATAAACAGAACCCTTTCCTCAAGATGGAGAAAAAACCCAGAGGGAGCCAGATCTTTCTGATGGTCTTTCCTGTGAGATGTGGACAAGTAAACCCCTATTTGTTTATTTTATTTGTTGTTTTGTAATGGAACTATGAGATTGATACTTCTGAAGAGCATCTGAAACAATCTCTGAGACTGCAGGTAAATTTTGCTGTGATGTTATAATTTTGGCCTGTGCAAAGATCCAAGTGAAATGCGAATTTGTAAGGGAAAGAAAATTACTAACATGGTCTTTGTATGGTGTGACAAAGATGCTGAATAATCCTGGTGCACTCTACTGAAAGACATTGTGAAAAGAAAGTTAAACTCTTTCTTGGAGAATCAGCTATACATAGCAAACATCTTCAAGATAACTGTGTCAACAGTACGCTCAGTATTTAATATAATGACCTTATCTTTCAAAAAAACCCAACAACCCTGCATCTATTAAAGCTAAACCTTCCGTTAGGCAGGCAATTCAGTCCAGAAGTCACTCAGCAGCGAGGTCACTTTGTTGTACAAAGCACAATTGGATACCAGACAACAAGGAGCAAAGATTAAAGAGTTCTCCCACAGAAGAATAAATAATGAGGAAAATGCAAAATCTCTGCTATTAGAAAACAAACCACCCACTCAGAGAGAGCGTCTGGCATCAACTGTGACTAAGCTGGAAAATCAAGAAAGAAAAGCATGTTATTACTTCCTTTTCCTCATATTTCTTCCTGAAAATTAGGAACCTAAAATTTGTTGCCAGATTTTTTTGCTCCTGATCTGGAAGCTGGATACTAAGGGCACTTGTACTTATGGAATGGGATTGGGTTGGATGGACTCCTTCCTTTTGGAAGAAGATTTAAAGACTCCAGAGTGGAAGAAAGACAATCTACTGTGAGGACTGAGAGGAAGAATTTGGAGGAAGAATGCAGAGAAGAAGAGCCTGTTTGTGAGGTCCTGGAACTTTGGTGGAACTGGGCCAATTTTTAGCCTTAATCCACCTAGATTCATAGATTCATAGATATTAAGGTCAGAAGGGACCATTATGATCATCTAGTCCGACCTCTTGCACAACGCAGGCCACAGAATCTCACCCACCCACTCCTGCAAAAAACCTCTCACCTATGTCTGAGCTACTGAAGTCCTCAAACCGTGGTTTAAAGACTTCAAGGAGCAAAGAATCCTCCAGCAAGTAACCCGTGCCCCAGGCTACAGGGGAAGGTGAAAAATCTCCAGGGCCTCTTTCAATCTCCCACCTTTCACCAAATTTTAAGGATGTACTAGTGGACAAATCTAACAAATCATTAAAGTCAATGGCAGTTTTGAGTAAGTAAGGACTTTGATCATAGTTATCTAAACGGGAAGGGGGAGCATATAAAGGTCCATAAAGAGGCAGAGAATGTAGAAATAATGACCTACGTTATTTGAAGAAATTAGTATTGTAACATTTCTTAAATGTACCTATAAAGTTGTTTGGGTTTTTTTACAAATAAGAATTGGGGCTATGACCTTTTTCACTTGCTTTGCTGATTTTGTTTTTTAAACATTAGAAATACCAGGAGTGTCATGTATGTTCTTCCCTGGTGTTGCTGAAGGATTCTTTGTAGGTCTCAGAAATGTGTAACGTGACTCTTATAATTTAATTGAAGGAATCAAGGGGTTTTGCAAGCTTTTTCCCAAGTGTTCATTGGCAATGAAGTTAAAAAGCTGTAAACATATACGAACAACAATCCAGATGGCTTGATTCTCCATTGTCCTGCCTCTGGCATAGTCATTTGCAAAGCATGAGCAGTATTGTCTACCCCAAAATAATGAATCAAGATGCAAAAAATCATGAGCTGGGCCAAGAAATCATGATTTAAATAAATATTGTCTTTTGTCTGTCTTCTGATTTTTGAACTCTCTCTATCCACCCCAAATGTGTGACAGTTAATCTTGCAGATTCTCCCAGATTTATAGTGAATATGGTATTGACAACCTCAAGTGTTCTGAAATCACAAGCAATGCAATCAGGACATTTGGCTTATAAATCATATTTTTAAAATATATATATATATATATAATTTGATTTCTTTTTATTTATCTGCTGTTTTTTGAACCTTTATGTTGAACTCAGATGACATTTTGAAGCTCTCACCCACAATCATGAGGGTTAGAAACTTTAGTTTGTTTAAAGAGAATGAGAGTTAAGGTTCTCACATGACTCCAGGAGCTGGGGCTTTAAGAAAAACACCAAATATCATGAGATTCATGATAAAATCATGAGAGTTGGATCTGTGGAAATAAAATGTTATCATTCTGAACTGGTAGTGTTTTACCCCTACTTTTGAACTGCTGTAAATGACTGCAAAAGGTACAAGACAATGTAGAATCAGGTCCAAAGTTTTAGCAGCCTAACTAAATAGCCATATCCTGCTCAAATGCTTAACTGTCAGTCTCTTGTATGGTCATAATTTCAACACTTGTCCAGTTAAAATTTTCCACATCAGGTGGCCTTGACTTTTTGTATCGTTTCTTTTTCATATAAGATTTTTTTCTTTTATATGCTTACAGTAATATACAGTACCCCAAGTCTATCATTCCAGATGCAGTAGAGATACATGAGACAAGATATAAATGTGCAAAGGGACAGAAACTTGGAACAGTGACATGAAAAAGGCTTTTTCTATAGTAATTGAAAGTACATAATTAAATGAGCATTGTACATAAATATTATAGACGTTAGCAACCCAAAACTGACGGTCACCCATGCAGCAAAAAAGTAAACCATAAGCATAGCAACATCGTGGCTTAATAGAGCTCTAGCCTACTAATATTCCGGTTTATTTGTCACCTAAACTGATAAAACTTGGGTCATCTATATCCCTTGCATATTAGTCTTAATTAACTTTTATTACTTCCTATGTCCCTGTTAGAACCAGAGAAAAAAGCAGTTGCAGAACAATTAGGCAAATGCTTTCCTTCATATCCTGCCCCTGGGCTGATCTAACGGATATTTTTTATCTAGGCTGGTATATCTCACAAAAACAGCATTCTCTTTACAGAGTGCTTGGCATATACAGAGGACACACCAAACATTTACTGTCTTTTACCATATATCATCGTCTTTTACTGTATCTGTATAAACTGCTAAGATGAGAGATCCTTTCCACCATCATGCATCTATTTTTATAAAATTTGTTTCATCCAAGCCCCAATTAATATTTAGACCTTTCATATGGAAAAATATAAAGTGCCTAACTCTATTTAAAACAGCTGAGCAATTCATAGCAGTTATCCCCTCTGTCACCACAACGCAGGACATCATCCGTGATGATGATAGAGCCTCACCTCGATGTCGACATACAAGGATTTAGCAAACGCTATTCAGGGTTGCATTGCTGAATTACCTGCATTGTTACTGGACTGTGACAGTGGGACAGGTGTGTGCAATTACAGACCCACTCTCTGCTATACAAATTATGTGCCATGCTGGTGCAGAAATTGCAACGAGTAACTTCATTCAATGTAGAGCTCCTTTCAATTAAATGCAATCAGTTCAATTTTCTAAGGGCCTGTCTAAATGATCATTTATTTGGCAGCAAGCTGGGGTGTGAATCTGTCACTAACTGTCTATGTGGAGCTTGCTGATGTGCACTCACAGTTCGCTACAGTGCTTTTATCTACTTCTGTTTCATGGCGGGGCCGCTAGGATATTTCATCCATGTGAACTAATTATTGGAGCCGTCCTATGCATGTGAACAGATATGACGGTTTGGCATCTTTTTGTTCTATGGTAATGATGAATTTGTAAGTAATAGTCCAAGCCGATACAAAAGTGGATGCATGCTGTAATGTCTTTGTGCATACAGTTAAGCTGTATCAAGGCCTAGGGGTATGTAACAGCATCACTTCAGAATTAGAGCTGGCAGAGGATGACAATTCTGTTTCACTACAACATTTAAAGTTCCAAAATTTGTATTTGTTTCACACTGAAACAAAACCAAAACCTTTCAAACTTTGTCATGAAGCAAATTTGGGTCTAAACATCCATTTTCAGATCAGAAAGGTCAGGCTTTTGATGTAGGTCTCTCTCTGACTAGAGAGTGCACCCTAGACCTCAGAAAACTTTCTGTCAAAAACTTTGCCCAAAGCAATACTTCTCCATGAAACACGCTGACCAGCTCTAATCAACAGTTCCTTTCTTTGTTCAGTTTTAGAATCTCAGCCTTAACATTAATGTTAGACCTTTTTGTGGTTTTAATTAGTTTCCTCAGCTGTCATAGTTAAGACCACAGAAGAAAACCAGAAAGACAAGGAAAACACCAAGAGACCTTGAACAGAGAAGAGCAGAAAATTCCATTGAGTCCATTAAAGATCTGATTTTGTCATTTTAATTAAAATGAGAAGTTCTCAGATGCTACAGTGATGAGTGGTATATATCAATTTATCATCACCTCAGTGCAGTCTTTTCTGTGTGATAATGCTTTAAGGCTCTCTCTGACGAAGATTTTATTTGAAAATTAGCCCTTTTTTTTCAGATGACAAACTGACAAGATTTTCCTGCTCATAACATTGAAAGATTTCATCTTTAAAACTTTTCAGTTACAACCTAGAACCCTTTGTCAGGCGGAAGCAGTGATGTTATCCATTTAAAGCAAAATGCCAGATCTTGGTGAATGAAATAAAATGCATCGGACCTCAAGATTCCATGTTTCTGATTTGACAACAAGAAAATGAAATTAAATATTTATTGTCAAGCTGTCATCTCTTATCTTAGAATAAATGTAATTAGGGATATATAAGCACTTGAATGATTGCATTTTTTTAAATGGAAAGATTAAAAGTATTCTGCGCAAATGAAGATACATCATGTTTTAGATTTAAAAGGCAAGGGATCTGGTTAGCACTTTGTTTAACAGATTGCAAATTTCACATGAACACACCAACCCATCAAGAAATATCCTCAACCTTTTAGAATGCTAGGAAGACCATGGATATTGTCTCCACACCAAGCTGACCTTTTCAGGAGAAAAGCCAGCCTTCCTTGCTGTGCACAAAGCCCCTCTCAACCAGGCATGATGGGAAGATGAGGTGCTTCACACCCACTCTGCTTTGGAAGTCCTTATGGTGAACATGTCCTGCTTCTGCCTCTTGAAGCTGCACAACCCACAGCTCGGTGGGGTGCACACTAGTTTGGAGAATTTTAAAGATTACCTTTGGATAATCTATAAAACAGAGGGGTGGGGGTGGGGGTGTATGAGAGAGAGAGAGAGAGAGAACACACTTTTCCTATATCTCAATCACTGGGGGGTGATCACAGTTGTAGAAGGGGTCTCCTTGATCACTGAAGAATATCAATCTTGATTAGTATTTAATTTGTGGAGAATCCTGAAGTGGGAAAGGAAAATCTTCATTCTTCAGCTAATTGGGACTCTCTTCCTCCCTGTATGATCTTTCTGACAAATATGTTTGCCAAAGCGTCATTTTCAGACTGTGGATTACCTTTTAAAATTATTTTCTGACTAACTGAATGTCAACTAGAAAAGTATCCTACCTCCATGTGAGGACATTATGGAACTCACTAACCATGCTCAGTGCATTCCCTAATGCCAACCCCTTGAACCAAATTTCCATATATGGCACTTGCAGGCAGCCTTTGAAAAGGGCAACCTTAAACCATCACATAAAAAGGTTAATGGTGACTAGATACTCAACACAAGTAATATTAACAACAGTGGGAAGGAATGTAAATCAAGATAGGTAAAGATCTGGTTAAACAATATTTAGATGTATTCAAGTCAGCAGGGCTTGATGAAATTCACCCGTCGGGTACTTAAGGCTCTAGCTGAAGCAATTTTGCAATCATTAGCAATGATCTTTCAAAACTCTCGGAGGATGGGTGAGGTCCCAGAAGACTGGAGAAGGGCAAAAATAGTACCTATCTTTAAAAAGGGGAACAAAGAGGACCCAGGGAATTATAGACCAGTCAGCCTAACTTCGATACATGGAAAGATACTGGAACAAATTATTCAACAATCAGTTTGTAAGCAACTGGTTATAAGGGCTAGCCAGCATGGATTTTTCAAGAACAAATTTTTCTTCTTTGACAGGGTTACTTACCTAGAGGATAGAGGGAAAGCAGTAGATGTGGTATATCTTGATTTTGGTACGGCTTTTAATACAGTCCCATGTGACATTATCATATACAAACTAGAGAAATGTGGTTTTGATGGAATTACTATAAGGTGAGTGCACAACTAGATGAAAGACCATACTCAAAGAGTTGTTATCAATGGTTTGCTGTCAAACTGGGTGGGCGTGTGTAGTGTGGCCCAGCAGGGGTCAGTCCTGGGTCTTGCACTATTCAAGATTTTCAGAAATGACTTGGATAATGAACTAAAGAGTATGCTTATAAAAGTTCCAGATGGCACCAACTGGGAGAAGTTGCAAGCACTTAGGAGGAGAGGATTAGAATTCAAAATGACCTTGACAAATGGAAGAATTTGTCTGAATTCAACAAGATAAAATTCAGTAAAGACAAGTGAAAAATACTTCACTTAGGAAGGAAAAATCAAACGAAAAACTACAAAATGGGGGAAAACTGGCCAGGTGATAGTACTGCTGAAAAGAATGTGGGGATTATTGTGGATCACAAATTGAATACAAGTCAACAATGTGATGTAGCTGTGAAAAGCTAATATCATTCTGAGGTGTCATATGTAAGACACAGGAGGTAACTGTCCTGCTGTACTCAGCACTGGTAAGGCCTCAATTCTGGGCACCATGCTGTAGGAGAAAAATGTGGACAAATTGGAAAGAGTCCAGAGGAGAGCAACTAAAATGCTGATGAGGAAAGGTTAAAAAATCTGGGCAGGTTTAGTCTTGAGGAAAGAAGACTGAGAAGAGACTCTAATAAGTCTTCAAATATGTTAAGGGCTGTTGTAAAGAGGATGGTGATCAATTGGTCTCCATGTCCATTGAAGGTAGGACTAGCAGTAATGGGCTTAATTTGCAGCAAGGGAGATTTAGGTTAGATATTAGGAAAAACTTTCTAATTATAAGGGGATTAAGCTCTGAAATAGGGAGATTTTGGAATCCCCATCATTGGAGGTTTTTAAAAACAGGTTGGACAAACACCTGTCAAGAATGGTGTTGTTTACTTAGTCCTGCACAGTGCAGGGGGCTAGACATGATGATTTCTTGAGGTCCCTTCCAGCCCTACATTTCAATGATTCTACGATAATGCCAAAATTGGCAATACATAGCAGCTAATGAGGGAGACATAACCCCTCAAACTAGGTAGCTGTCTATCAGGAAGATGTCTTTGGCCCTTACAACTAAACAGCTAAAGGAGCTGACAGTTTCTGTGGGCTAGCTGCCAAAGAGTTTTACTTCTGATGGATAGGACTTGACAGTATCTTATAACTGTGGAACATTTCATTGTACAATAAGAAAGTGTACTAGCTGGATAACAAGATACCACAAATAGGGCCAAAAGTGGGTCAAAAAGTGGGTCAAAGAACAAGTTGCTACCCATTTCCATACCACAATACAGATTGATTGATTATTATTGAAATGAGCCATTTTTTAAGGAAAACTTTCAGTAACTCAGTGACAGCAGAGAAAACTTTAATGCTGTCATTAATCATAGATTTATTTATTGATTCAGAAACATGTTGTCAAGACATAAGTGATTTGCATCTTGGAGATATACAGCAATTTAAAATTTTATTCCAAAATGGGCTGGGTATGTTCCTCCCTTGGTACAATGTATTATTTTCATAAGAATTAGGTACTGTTATGTCTTCAGTTGACACTGTTCCTTTTTAGATTTTTGTTTTGCTAAGTGATTGATAAAGTGATAAAGCAAACAAGTTAAATTTACAGTACTTGGGAACAGTGTCAAAAATTCACCCTACTTTTCCTGTATACACACAAGAATTGTATGGGAAAAGACCAAAGAAAACTGTTGAAGAATATCAGTTACAAAGGAATGAGCCGCCAAACAACATATTATTGCTCCATTTATGGTATGAACCAAATTATAATTCACAAGATGAAAGCAAAGGACGGGATCCTAAACTAGGGTAAACCAGTGTAGTTCCATTTACTTCGATAGAGTGACACCATTTTACACCACCTGAGGCTGGCCCAATAAGTTGGAAAGCTAAAGGATCAAAGTTTTATAAAAGATAATTAAAGCTTGTTTCATGATATATTTTAAAAATTATGTTTCTGTTTGAGAGAGGAATATGCCATTTTACCCTTTATTTTTCCTCACCCTTGAAGGCCCCACTTCCTGGTTGCAGGTCTGTAATGAAGGGGCCTATTTGACCAAGAAATGGGGTCTGGCAGCTAAGGAAAGTGTTTAGCTGAAGGTTGTGCACTCCAGAAAAGAGATCTAGGCCCCACAAAGGGAGGAAAGGCTCTTGAAGTAGCAACCAGGTAAACAAAAGGAGACAGCTCTGGCTGGGGAAAAGAGCTGTAAACCAGAATAGATAAACAGTTGGACAGTGAAAAGGAGTTAAGCAAGGTTAAGGATCCAGGGAGCAGTCACAGTGGAGAGTAAGGAGATAGGCAAGGATCTGGAAAGCAGGGCTGAGAGAAGGAGCTAGGCCCAGGAAGAGAGGAAGAAGCCAAGCCAGGAGCAGGAATGGAACTGGGAGTCTAGGCATGGGGATTAGGATGTAGAATTACACCTCAGCAGCTCCATTCAACTACCGCTGAAGTCCATGGAAGTTGAATTAGGGATGAATCAACTAAGCAATATTATATGTGATGGAAAAACTCTTTCCTCAGTCACGGTGCCTGGAATGGCTCACAGCTGACCACAGTGTCAAACTCAGGTCAGACTGTCAGAAATCAGGGCAGACACCCCAGACTGGTGGTATATTCTATCTTCATTTGCACCAGGCTAGAAATGAAAGTGTACTCCTAGATCACTATATTAGTTTTACCATGGAGCCACAGACAGTCCTCTTTAAACTCTCCAGCCCCTACTTTACCACCCAAAGACACTGGATTTTGGTTATTAAAACCAAAATGTACCCCCACATTATATTACTTCTGGCCCCAAAGGGCCAGTCACTTACCCCAGGTTAAAATATGCACCAGATCTCACCAAAGACAATGTTGTAGCCAATCCTTTAGTAAACTAAAACTACAGATTTATCAGTGTAACCCTTCTGCCCATCAGAGTTGGCAGCAACAAGGGCCGGGTTCAATATCTAGGGGATCCATTCCAATAACACAATGCAAACCGGCTCGAGCCCCCACCCAGTGACCTGGGACAAATATATACCACCCCCGCTGGGCACCTCCAAGAGGCAATACTTCCCCTCTCGCAAGCACATAGTCTGAGTGTAGCAAAAAGCCTTTTAATAACAGAGAGAAACAATGTGACATTATGTTGGGGAAACACCACCAACAGGATTCATAACACAACCCATGAGCAAAAAAAACCACCCCAAGCAAATTGGGGCATGCCCCTTTCCCTCAGGTTCTTGAGTCCCAGCACCCAAACGTCTCTTGAGTCCAGCAATCCACAAATCACCCAAAGTCCAAAAAGTCCAGCCCCAGAGTTCAAAAGTTCATCTGCATAGTGTTACTCCCCAGTCTGGCTAAAATGTGCCTGTGTGTGGGGAAAAGGGGCAAGGGGCACCTTACGTGTCCTGAAGCTGACTGCCCCACAGGGATCTGCTCTGCTACGCTGTCTCACGAACGGCTCTGCTCCACCACGACCAGCTCCGCTCTGCACCGCTCGCCGTCTCACGAACAGCTCTGCTCAGCTCGCCGTCTCACGAACGGCTCCACTCCACCACGACCGGCTCTGCTCTGCACCGCTCACTGTCTCAAGAACAGCTCTGCTCAGCTCGCTGTCTCATGAATGGCTCCACTCCACCATGACCGGCTCTGCTCTGCACCGCTCGCTGTCTCAAGAACAGCTCTGCTCAGCTCGCTGTCTCATGAATGGCTCCGCTCTGCACAGCTCGCCATCTCACGAACAGCTCTGCTCAGCTCGCTGTCTCACAGACAGCTCCGCTCCACCACGACCGGCTCCACTCTGCACAGCTCGCCGTCTCATGAACAGTTCTGCTCAGCTCGCCGTCTCACGAACACGCCGCTGCACTCTAGATCTTCCGGCTCCCCACTACTTGACACAGTGCTCAGTGATTTCAGCTCTTAGTGATTTCAGCTCATAGTAGTGGGGGCCTTAGTGCTGGTGCACCTTAAGGCCAAAGTGAATGCAGCACAGTACCTGTAGCAAGACTCTTAATAGACCCAAAATTAGCTCTGACATTCCACAGTGGAGAGAGACAGAGGTGCAATTGGTGCTTCAGGCCCTCACAAAGGGGCCCACACCACCAGGTACTAATACCTGTCTCAAGTCTCTCTCCATTCACACAGTTTTGGAACCCATGACCCTTGCCTAGTGAGTGCTACTTAGTTGATGGTGAGTCCCTCCATCATAGCAAAAGGCCAAGTACAGTTCCAAGCACAGTTCCCATAATCAGGGTAATAACAATTTATTCTTCCTGCCCCAATAACAGAGACACTGGGGATCCCACAGCAGCCGAAGTGACCATTTGGGCAACTATGGCCTCAGTCTAGGCGGCGTGGGTGTGCCTATGCAAATGAGATCAGCCCCTGAAGTTTTTTTTTCCACAACTTGCCACACCTCACCACCAGATGTCAGGGTGGAGCTCATCCTGACACTGCTTACATCAGTTAGGAAAAAGTAATGAGAGTTATAGCAAGGTTAAAGCAGATAAAATACATTACAGATTAATTAATTTGTAGGTTCAAAATAAAAGCAGTGATGTAATAATCTGCCAGTCTCACAGAGTCTTTTCATAAATTCTTTCAGGGTTTTCCCAAAGTGGATTTGGGGAACTCTGTCTTGTATCTGGAAAGCCCCCTGACAGCCTCCAAAGAGATCAGAGACATCAGGATCCTTCCCAACGTCCAGTATTTAAAGTTGAAAACAGCCGGCCAAGTGTCTTTAGCACAGTATGTGTTCATAGGTTTCCCTTTGTTGAGCACACAACGCCCCACGCTTTGAAGTCAGTGTTCCTCCCTGCTCAGCAACTTTAGACAAATGGGTGTAGATAAACAATGTGATAGCCAAAAACATTTAGTTTTCATGCAGTTTTACACATCAAGTGAATTCACAACTAAACACTAACACACTTTATTCTTCCAGGATTAATTAAGTATACAGACAGCGATCACAGGTAAGCAGCAGCGCTTTAAAGTGGCTGTGTGGTTGTGGCTCTCCCCAAAAGGGGAGTCCCTGAGTGAGAAAATTTCAGCACTGTAAAGTGACAGTGTAGACAGGGCCTTAGTGTATATGTAATTACCGGGCATGTGCCATGAAAACTCTGTGTGACAACATCTTCCTTTGTTCTGGTCTAACAAGTGAATACAATACCATTAGCAACCAACTGGTTCATAGAAAAGTGGATACAATAACATTCATATTTCTTCTGATCTAGAGTTATTTACCATAGGGCATGAATAATAGTAAATAAAGCAACAGGATATAGCCAAAATTAACAATCCAGTTGCATTTTATGAGTGGATTAGTTTGCACATATCAATGCCACTCGACATTCCTCTGAGGTTCACAGACAGGTGAACTGCCTATTGCTTTTAATCTAGACTGGTTTGCCTGTTTTTCACTGGTGATTGGATAATGGCCTGAAATGCAACAATTGATTTTTCCCATAATTGTCTAAATTTACTAACTGTTAGCTTACATCCCTGGTTCTCATATGTGGTCATTAAGTATTTCCTGTACATCTGAAGGCCCACAGCACTGACAGCAAAGTACTTTATAGCAGAGGACCCTTATGCTATGCCCTCTTGTCTGAGAATTTGAAGCAGAGAAGTTTCCAGACACACTTCCTTCAACTACCTTCTCTTAGGGATCTTTCTACCTCTCCAGGACATCCTGCATGAAATTCTCAAGCATTCTAAGACCAAAGTAATATTAGATTTATTAGATATAAAGGGGAAAAATCACATTAATGCTAAAGAAATGGTTCGTATAACATATGGTGTCTAAAATTCTTCAAAAAACAATCCACCTAGTAGTATCTATGTTGTTACAGTGAATAAGCTATATTGTACATTTCCTGAGCATATCCATCCTAGATGGTCAGGTGAGGGGGGCCACATAAGATAGGTCATCTCCTCAGCTTGCCTGTTATTTCCTTTTCCTTCGGACCTTTTAGTAGTTGGCCAGAGAGACAGCCTCTAATCTCTCAACAGATACCATCTCCATTCTTCCCTGCTCCCTGATATCCAATTCCTCTGTAATCTTTTCTGAAGGTGTGACAGTGTTCATTATCACATCAGCATTTTGCATCTATGGTGATGTAAAATAGTCTTTGTCCTTGTACAATAGCTATTTTCCTCTTTCCCGCTCCCTGCCAGATTGCCACCTTAATCTAGTTATGGATTTATTTCCCAGGTTCTTCTCTCAAAAGCAAGGCCCCTTTAATCTTGCCTACAATTTAGTCCACCTAAGTATCCATTAGATACTAGGTGATTAGATTCTGGTTTGCATGTCAATTGTCCCTGGTTGGAGGTGCTAAGCAGAATCTATATCACTGTTTGCCTTTGAAAAAATAGGACTCAGATTTTCTTATAAATCTCTTACCTTTGAAATATTGATAACTTCATACTGATTTGCCATAACTAAACATTCCTCTTTAAAAATCAAGCCACGCTCTATGCGTTGAAGGCTTCCTGCAGCAGTGAATTTTACACTGTGTAAAAAGACTCTGCAGTTCATAGACGATGATGATGGCACCATATAAAGTGATTTAAAGAACTCATTCTTCTAATTTATTATATTAAAATAGAAGACATCAGGATTTTGAGTTTTCCTTTTTCTTATTTTGTGGAATATTTATTGGCATTGGTTAGCTGCAGTATTGGACAGTCAAACTGATGTAACGCTGATCCACTCCGAGGCATCAGCAGCAGGGACAGGGATCAGACCTAGGACTTTGCATGAGCTTTTACTGCCTGAGCTGAAAGACACATGTCTCTTAGCCAAGGCTGAAGAAGACTCATCAATCTCTAGCTGGCCTAGCCATCACCAGAGGGGGACAGAATGCCACACCACGCAGGTAGGGGTTACATCGAGATAAGTATCAAAAACATATGAAGTATTTATTGGCTTGTCCACACACATGTTGAACTCTGTGCAACACAGTATGGACATAATTCTCCTCTCACACCGATGTAAATCAAAATATTCTATTGAAATGAATGAAAGTTCATGTGTAAAAGTTAGACCATGTCCCTACATGTCCTGAGTTACCTAGGTGTAGCTCCCATTAAAAAGGGACCATCTGAGTCTCTTCCAATCAGGAACAGTTGTGGATTCCAACATTCATAGACGAACTGCCCGCTCAGGACTTATCTGTACTGGGATCCCTTTTTATACTGATGTAAAACATATCTACAACAGAAGTTTGCACCTGTGTAGCTACAGAAGTGCAAAACACCTTTGGTTGAATAGTGATAATATATAGCACTTATATAGTGCTTTTTATCTGTGGATCTTACAAAATAGGTCAGTATAATTAGCTCCATTTTACAGATGCAGAAACTGAGGCACAGAGAGGAGAAATGACTTGTTAAGGTCACCCAACAGGCCAGCAAGGAATTGAAAGACAAGTTCTCAGTTACAAAGGTGCAGCTCCCCTTGACTTCTCAGTACTTCTCTTTCAAATTGTAAAATGCTGAAAGGAATAAATTGTATTTACTTGTTAGTTAGGTGGTTAGTGTATCTATAATTGTTTTGTTCTAACTGTGCAGCCAGATTTCAATCTCTGGGCCAGAATCAGCCCGATGTCACAAGCCGGTGCAAAGTACAGTTACATGAGCTAGCTTGGTCAATTGTGTGTTTAGGGGTGATTAAAATGCACCCCCAGGCTGCCATTGAAGGGAAGGGTAATAATAGATGTTAAGCTTTTGAAAAGAGAGTAAGTATGTAAAGGAAATAGTACTGTACTGACTGTACTAATTGCTGTGTTAAGCCTCTGAACATGACTCGCATGAACTAGGGGTGAAATTCTGGCCCCATGGAAGTAAGTGGCAAAATTCTCATTGACCTCAGTGTGGCAGGATTTTGCACTAGATGTTTCCAGGAATCATATTGAACCAATACTGCCAATCCCAAAGGTTCAAAAATCATGAGATTGGCTTAAAAATTATGAGATTTGAAAAACCACATTTAGGTTCCTTTTTTTATTTGCCTCTGTGGTTTGAGCCTTGAGGGTACACTTGGATCATGTTTGCAAGATTTCCTCTGCAAACATATGAATAGAGAATTACTTAGTTTTTAAATGAAAGCTGAGGCTCTCACCTGCCCCCATGGATCCAAGAGCTGGAGCTTTAAGAAAAGCAACAAATATCATAAAACTCAAAATAAAAATCACTCGAGTTGGCAACACTATGAGCTGAATGCTGATTCAATTTATAAAAATACCATGCCACGTCTCCTAATAACCCTCAAGAGTTTATTCGTCATTACAGAGAGACGGTGATATTTCCACAGTATTCGTGTATTAATGGAAGGCTGGATTAATTTAAATAACTGATTTTAATCATGATTTAAATCTGAAAGCAGGAAACTCATTTAAATCAACAACTTTTTTACATTTGTACTTTTTTAGTTAGTTTCCTAAAGAAAGGTCAATTTTCATGTAATAGTCATGCAAATCAGCATGTTTGTTGGCAACTATTACGTAAGAACATAAGAATGGCCATACTGTGTCAGACCAATGGTCCATCTAGCCCAGTATCCTTTCTTCCGGTAGTGGCCACTGCCAGGTGCTTCAGAGGGTATGAAACAACAGGGCAACTATTGAGTGATCCATCCCCTGTCTTTCAGTCCCAGCTTCTGGCAATCAGAGGCTTAGGGACACCCAGAGCATGGGGTTGCATCTCTGTCCATTTTGGGTAATAACCATTGATGGACCTCTCCTCCGTGAACTTATCGAATTCTTGTTTGAATCCAGTTATATTTTTGTTCTTCACAACATCTCCTGGCAAAAATTTCCACAGGTTGACTGTGCATTTTTGTAAAAGTACTTCCTATGTTTATTTTAATTGTGATGCCCATTAATTTTGAAAGCTTATGCTCAAATAAATTGGATACACATTGTAAGGAGAGTGATCACTTTAGATAAGCTATTACCAGCAGGAGAGTGGGGTGGGAGGAGGTATTTTTTCATGCTTTGTGTGTATATAAAAAGATCTTCTACACTTTCCACAGTATGCATCCGATGAAATGAGCTGTAGCTCATGAAAGCTTATGCTCAAATAAATTGGTTAGTCTCTAAGGTGCCACAAGTACTCCTTTTCTTTTTGCGAATACAGACTAACACGGCTGTTACTCTGAAACCTGTCACTAATTTTGTTGAGAGTCCCCGGGTTCTAGTGTTATGTAAAGGGGTAGATAACACTTCCCTTTTCACTTTCTCCACACCCTTCATGATTTTATAGACCTCTATTATAACCTTCATTAGTCTTTTCTGATCTGAACAGTCCCAGTCTTTTTAATCTCTCCTCATATGGAAGCTGTTCCATACCCGTAATAATTTTTTGTTGCCCTTCTCTGTACCTTTTCCCATTCTAATATAGCTTTTCCGAGACGGAGCAACCAGAACTGCACGCAGTATTCAAGATGTGAGCGTACCATGGATTTATATAGAGGCACTATGATATTTTCTCTTGCTATCTTCTAATGTTTCCAAACATTCTGATAGCTTTTTTGACTGATGCTGCACATTGAGCTGATGTTTTCAGAGAACTACCCACGATGACACGAAGATCTTTCTTGGGTGGGAACAGCTAATTTAGACCCCATCATTTTCTATGTGTAGTTTCGGATTATTTTTTCCAAAGTACATTACTTTGTACTTATAACATTGAATTTCATCTGCCATTTTTTTGCCCAGTCACCTAGTTTAGTGAGATCCCTTTGTAAATCAGCACAGGCAGCTTTCGACTTAATTGTCTTGAGTAATTTTGTATCACCTACAAATTTTGCCACCTCATTGTTTGCCCCCACCTTTCCAGATCATTTATGAAAGGAACACATGCCCCAGTACAGATTCTTGAGGGACCCCACTATTTACATCTTTCCATTGTGAAAACTGGCTTTTATTCCTACCCTTTGCTTCCTATCTTTTAAGCATTTACTGATTAATGAAAGTACCTTTCCTCTTATCCCCTGCCTGCTTACTTTCCTTAAGAACCTTTGGCATGGGACCTTGTCAAAGGCTTTCTGAAATTCCAAGCACATTATATCAGCTGGGAGGTATTGCCAATACCGAGGAGGACCAGAATATCATAGAAGAAAATCTGGATGACCTTGTAAACTGGAGTAATAGAAATGGGATGAAATTTAATAGTGCAAAGTGCAAGATCATACATTTAGGGATTAACAACAAGAATGTTGGTATAAGATGGGGACTTATCAGTTGGAAGTGACACAGCAAGAGAAAGACCTGGGTCTATTGGTTGGTCACAGGATGACTATGAGCCATCAATATGATATGGCCATGAAGAAGGCTAGTGCAGTCCTAGGATGCATCAGGCGAAGTATTTCCAGTAGTAGAAAGGGAAGTGTTAGCACCATTATACAAGGATTAGGGAGACCTCTTCTGGAATACTGTGTGCAGTTCTGGTCTCCCTTATTTAGAAAGATGAATTCAAACTGGAACAGGTGCAGAAAAGGGCTACTAGGATGATCAGAGGAATGGAAAATCTATCTTATGAGAGGAGACTCAAAGAGCTTATCTTGTCTAGCCTAACCAAAAGAAGGCTGAGGGGAGATATGATTGCTCTCTATAGGGCCTCTCAGAGGGCTAAATACCAGGGAAGCAGAGGAGTTAAGTTAAGCACCCATGTGGACACAAGAACAAATGGATATAAACTGTCCATCAACAAGTTTGGACTTGAAATGAGGTGAAGGTTTCTAACCATCAGAGACGTGAAGTTCTGGAACAGCCTTCCAAGGGGAGCAGTGGGAGCAGAAAATCTAACTGGCTTCAAAACTGAGTTTGATATATTTATGGAGGGGATGGTATGATGGGACTGCCTACAATGGTGTGTGGCTCATCAGCAACTGCCAGTAGCAAAAATCCACAATGGCCAGAGATGGGACACTAGATGGGGAGGGCTCTGACTTTCTACAGATAATTCTTTCTCAGGTATCTGCCTGGTGGTCTTGCCCACATGCTCAGAGTTTAACTGATCACCATATCTGGGGTCAGGAAGGAAAAATTCCCCTGGGCAAATTGGCAGAGACCATGGGGGTTTTTCACCTTCCTCTGCAGCATGGGGCATGGGTCACTTGCAGATTCAAATTAGTGTAAATGGCGAGTTCTCTGTAACTTGAAGTCTTTAAACCATGATTTGAGGACTTCAGTAACTCAGCCAGAGGTTAGGTGTCTATTTCAGGAGTGGGTGGGTGAGGTTCTGTGGCCTGCAAATGTGCAGGAGGTCAGACTAGATGATCACGATGGTCCCTTCTGACCTTAAAGTCTATGAGTCTACCTCCATGTATTTAAATAAGATGAACTTACTGAGCCCTAAGAAAACACCTTTGCTATCAACATATTCATTGAGACTATGTAAAGACTTTAACTAAGAAGACTCCAGTCAGTCACTATTTGCAGATGCAATTGAATTTTATTTTGAAGTAGCCTGAAGGGATCGTAAAAGGTCACAGTATAACTAAAGTGAAAAGTAGAGCATGCTATTATTGAAATAAACTGGAAGCAGAAAGTGTGTTTATTTAAATGTCAGTAACCTGATATCTTTTCTCATTCATTTCTCATTTTGAGTTTTCTCTTCAGAACATTTCAAAGAATTTGCCATCCAAAACATGTCTTTATCACATCTTCCTGACTCAACCACTAAGCCCCTGACATAACTATTGCAAAATGTTCATCTAGCTCTAGTACACTTATAAATAACCTTGAATGCATTCACTGAAGAACATAAAATTTTCCTCCTGCAATATGAAATGATGTTTGTGCTGCCACACCATTCCCATCTGTCTTTCCTGCAGTATTCTAACCTGTGCAAGCACCACCATAGATTTAGGAAGGAGATAAAGTCTTTGGGGAAAGGACCACTTTTTTATTCTGTGTTTGTGCAACACCTAGCACAACAGAGTCCTGGTCCATGATTGAAGCTCTTAGACATGACCGCAGTATAAATAATAATAACAATAACAATAATAATTAATAATAATAAAAAATAAAAGAAAGCAAGTCACATTGTTTAGAATGTGCCTTGAATTAAAACCCTATGCCACAATTGTCTCATTTTAGAGTTCTAACCTCTTTTAAAAAAATAAAATAAAATAAAATAACCCCTTAGACTCTAAATATTTTTGTGGTCAGTCTCACTTGCTGAAATGGAGTGTCTGAGCACTGTACCAAAGTATATAAACCTAACAAGTAATCCAGTCACAGGTTCTTGCCTTGGTTCCCTCCAGCACAATTGAAGGGGATTTTGTTTGTTTGGCGTGTTTGTTTTGATTATTTGTGTGTTTTTACAAACCCTAGGAACAGTGTTCCCTCAGGGTCTGCACATAGCAGGTCATGTTCCCTGGTAGTTATCCCCCAGAGATAACTGTGTGAAAGGAAGTGAGTATTTTCCATTGCACCATCCCTCCTACGCTAGATGTACAGAGAACTCAAAAGGGTCAGGGATTCATGTCTGGAGGAGGAACAGATGGGATGATGCTACACTCACAATACCCACAGCAAATAGCAGAGAATCCACAAAAAAGTAACGCAGCCTAGGCTGGAGAGTCTTTGTCAGAATAGCTGCAATGGAGCCACATTATCAGAGAGCTGAAATGAGAAAAGGACCTTTGCACAGGTGACCTTGTGCCTCTGGGAAAGGCATGGAATTAGAGAACAACTGCAGCTTCTGTGTATCCACCATGATGGCTTGAGAGGGAACTACCAGAGTGTAATAATACAGCTTTAAGGTCAATCATTGTGGCAAAGTCCCCATTTGCCAGGACATGACAAAGGTGCCTGCCCAGCAACAGCTTTGGAAGAAGGGTTTTTTTGTTTGTTTGTTTTTCAGCTGGGTATCTAGTATCTTTGACAAGTCCAGAAGGGCACATTTCTATTGCGCTCAGCTTGCAGTGAAAAGTTGATACAACATAGATTCATGTGAAGTGTCAACTGCTGTGATGTATCTGTGGCAGACAACAGTTTTCTCTTTATACTTACAGTGGCTAGTCACAAATCCTAGCTCTGGGCCTAGCTGCAGTTCTAATGGATGTGTTTATGCAAGTGAATTTTTAAGGAGGGAATGTGTTATGTAGCCCTATCATATATTTACACTTTGTTTCAACCACACATTTTAGATGGGTTTCAGAGTAGCAGCCGTGTTAGTCTGTATCCGCAAAAAGAAAAGCTTTCGTGAGCTACAGCTCACTCTGAATGCACCCGATGAAGTGAGCTGTAGCTCACGAAAGCTTATGCTCAAATAAATTGGTTAGTCTCTAAGGTGCCACAAGTCCTCCTTTTCTTTTTACATTTTAGATGCTGATCAGTAAGGCTAAAACAAGACAATATAGAATATATTTGGGATTTTCAAAAGCACTTGGTATTGGCATAACTGTATTTTCACTGAAATCAATGGGAATTTTACCACTGACATAAATCGGAGCGAAGTTAGACCAAAACTGAGCACTTCTAAAAACATTATTCTGTATCAAAAGAAGAAAGAGGAAATTCTACATGGAAACCCTTCTGAACACAAGTCTAAGAAAGGACAACCTTTCAGATAGCAGCAGTTTGCCATTTGCTTTTAAAAATTTAACAGAATTTAACTGCCCTGTTAATCCAATCACAGAGCTCTTAGATGCCAAATCTAGTCCTATAATTAACTATTCACTAAAAATCTTGTTAGATGCAGTGGGGACTAAGCACGATCAGGTACAATACACAGATGCATACCAGCTACATAATGTTTTAGAAACCAACTATGATCAGCTTGTTCCCAGTTTAATGGAACAGAATGTAACAGAGCTCTTAATGAAAATCACATAATTTAACCAACTGTCCAATGACACAGTCCAGGCCTTCATAAGGCCAAAGTGATCCTCACAAATCAGTGAAATTCCAATTTCTCCTTCTCTGGACATTTGATCTCTGCAATTTTACTGGTATCTTTTATATTAGTTTGGGATTGTTCCTTCAGTAACTTCCAATGTTCACTTTTCTTTTAATCAGGTTAGTGTCCAGATTAATAGATATGATAAGAAAACAGCATCCTTACCACTTATTTCATTGCCAAGTATATTGTAATTGAGAAGTTTCAGAGTAGCAGCCATGTTAGTCTGTATTCGCAGAAAGAAAAGGAGTACTAGTGGCACCTTAGAGACTAACCAATTTATTTGAGCATAAGCTTTCGTGAGCTAATGCGTCTGATGAAGTGAGCTGTAGCTCACGAAAGCTTATGCTCAAATAAATTGGTTAGTCTCTAAGATGCCACTAGTACTCCTTTTCTTTCTGTAATTGAGAAGGAAGTTTTTTTCAGGCAAATTAAATAGTTTTCCCTAAAGGATAAACTATTGCGTCTGGTCATTTAAAGTCAATGGTCAAAGACAAATGAAGACAAATGCAAAGATTATTTGTTGGTCTTAGGAAATAAAAGTCAAATGCTGATTAATAGCGAGCATTATAATATGAAATAATAGCGATGTCCTCACTACAACAAAAATGTGTCAATTTTCAGACAAATATATAAAAACAGACTTTTAATCTCCATTGCGATAAAGTTAGCAGAACACTTTTAGAACATATAATCCAGTATAACACTATTTTGAGGGATTTTCTTCATCTTGAGCAAATACATGCTTGTACTATAGCACCTGCTTTTGCATGTTGGAACAGAAAATTGTCTGTATATTTATATAGAAAAAATGGTGGCATTGGCAGAGAATTCATGGCAATGTTGTACAGAGGTCAATCAGAAAAGACTTGGCTGTTGTATTACAGTACAAGCAGACTTCCCAGTGGAAGCTCCTCAAAGCATTGAGCCAGATTCTCAGTTATAAATCAGCATAGCTCCAGTAAAGTCATTGGAACTGTGCCAGTTTATACCAGCTGAAGATCTGGTGTACTGTGGCTCAGGCACTCTACCCAATGCACTGTGTGTGCAACATGTAGTCATTGCAAGAGGACAACTCACACGAGTAAACTTACAGACATGCTTAGGTGTTTGTAGGATTGTGGGGGTTATGTATGTTAGTGTAATGAAGGGAAGATTGTGAGACACTTCAGAAGGTACCTGACAAGGCTAGATAATTTGACAATGCTGTAACAGAAGTTCAGTGTGGACCATTGCAAAGTAATGCACATTAAAGGAATAAATGTGAACCTCATTGGTGAGTTGTAAATTAACTAAAAACACTCAAGAGAGAGACCTAGACAAATTTTGAAAATCTCTGCTCAGAACAAGGCAAAAAATGCTATATTAAGAAAAGAATTGAGAATAATACTGAAAATTATATTGCTATTATATAAATCAGTGATAAACTCACAAGTAAATACTGTGTTCAGTTTTGGTAACCCCATTTTAGCTAAGCTATAGCAGAAATGGACATTTCCGTGAAAACCAACAAAAATAACTAAAGGCATGGAAAGATTAAAAAGATTAATTTAGAGAGGAGATAAATAAGAGAACTCAAGAGTGAAGTATTATAATTAGCAAACATAGTTATTCCCATAACATAAGAACAAGGAGGCACATACATTAAAAAGCAATACATTTAAAATTGATGAAGTGAAATACTACTTTACATGATACATTATTAACCTATAAAACTCATTGCCACAAGTTATTTTGATAAAGACCTTAGTAAGTTTAAAAAAAAGAATTATGCATTTATATGAAATCAGAACATCAGCCACAGTTACATTATCTATCATAGAAATGTATTAGAAACTAGGCATAATTGAAAATTTCCATCAAAATTATTTTTCAATGGAATATTGGGTATTTGATAAAGCAAATTTTTTCACAAGAAGTTTCTGCTTTTCATTAAAAAAAAAGATATTTTTGTCCAAAAAGCAGAATATTTCAATTTGGAAATACTTCCATGGCATAACAAGAGAGTTGTAGATCACGTGCCTCATGAAAACTGTAGTTTGGCAAGGGTCTCCCATGATGTACCACAATGGCTCAGCAAGAGGTGAGAACATGTGCATCATGGGAAATGTAGCCAGCCAGGCAGCCCAGCCCATGGAGGAGGAATGCAGTATGAGGTACCTGAACTACAGTTCCCATGAAGCCCCAAGGCATCAGTTCCAAATCAAATTTTCTTGGTTTTAGGCTGAAGATGGTTGGATTTTGATTTTTTTTATTATTTTATTTTATTTTACCAAAAAGTTGAAATTTTCTGCAGATAACAAAAAGAATTGTTTTCTGACCATAAGAGGCATCAATGACTATTCTTCAGGACATAAACCAATTACTAACTGCCTGAGATTACAAAGAACTTACCCATAAGCATGATATTGCATTGATCGTTATGAGGGCATTACACTACACATGGCCACTGTCACATATGAAACACCAGAACAGAAGGACAGTTGGCCTGATCTGGCATAGTAACGTATATATTGCAAAAATTTATCACTTTGAGACTGAGTTTGAGACCGTGGGGAGGCTGAGAGGAGCAAGTGGTGGGCAGGAAGAAGCCAGCGGGCTGGCGGGGTCTCGGGACACAGTGCAAGCAGAACAGGCCGGGGCCCCTTCTGAGCATGGGCCCAGCTCCATGGTGGCACCACTGTTGCCATTGTACACCCGGTACTGCCCAAATGTGGCCAGAA
This sequence comes from Natator depressus, assembly GCF_965152275.1. NCBI lineage: Eukaryota > Metazoa > Chordata > Testudines > Cheloniidae > Natator > Natator depressus. The sequence goes on along the minus strand of NC_134235.1, from coordinate 99,876,960 downwards.
GGAGTCCTGCCAGTGGTGAGTAGAGCATCTTCTGACATTGTCAAATTATTAATAATACCATAAAGAGTTTATAAGTGGGCAAAGTAAACAATCTTTATCAAATCCTATGAAATAAAAAAAAATTTAAATTAGTTATGTAAGTAGAGTCTGAATGAGCTCTCCCCTGACATCTAGTGGTGAGCTGTGGAAAAAGATTTCAGAAGCTGATCTCGTTTGCATGGATACACCCACCCTGCATATGTGCTCAGCATGATGGGCTTGCTTGCCCAAATGATCACTTGTGGATGGTTTTGGATCCCCAGTCTCCTAGTTATTGGGGCAGGAGTAATAAAGGGTCATTATCCTTGCTGTGTGAACTGAGGGCAGCAGAACTGTACCTGGCATACCCCAATGGAGGAACTCACCCTCAACTGAATGGCGCTCGCTAGGCAAGGGACATGGGTTCCAAAGCCCAGTGAGTGGAGAGAGGGTGGGGATAGGTATCTGTGTCCCTGTTTAAGGGTTTTAGACACTGTTTGACCCTTTCTCTCTCCATAGTATAATAAAAGAGCTAATTTAGACTCAGTTGAGCATCTTGTTACATGCTGCAAAGATGAAATCACTGATACTTTGGTCAAAGTATTAGACCTACTTTGAGACAGTGTCTCTATTGCAAGAGACTGCCCAGTGTGCACTGGCAGTGAGGCTCCTGCACTGAGAGCTGAAATCAATGAGAGCTGTGTTGCGGGGGGAGGGGGCTGAAGACATCTTGATGAGTGGCCAGCCAGGCAGCTGGTGGAGAGGTGTGGCAAGTGGTCAGCAGCAACATTGGTGGAGCAGGCCAGAGCAGAACCCCACAGAGGCATGGTAATTGGCCGCAGGAGTGAGGACCGAGTGCCCGAGCAATGCAGCGTGTAAGGTGCCCCCCTCCCCACCTTCCACACAGGGTGGGAGGTGAACTTTGTGGATGAACCTCTGAACTCTTGGGCTGCACTGACCAAGGACAGCAACTCTGAGTGGGGTACAGAGAAGGGACAGTCACATTAAAGGGACTTTTCAGCTGCTGGACTTAAGGCCCTGAGGGGAAAAGGACACTTCACAACTTACTTGGGGGTGGTTCTTTTGCTCATGGCTTGTGTTTATGAACCCTAGTTGTGGTGTTTTCCCAAATTAATACTGAGTTGAATCCCTCCTTTTATTAAAAGTTTTTGTTACACTCAGACTCTGTGCTTGCGAGAGGGGAAGTGTTGCCTTCTAGAGGCACCCATGGGGTGGTGTGTAATTGTCCCAGGTCACTGGCTGGGGGCTTGACCTAGTTTTGTGTTGTATTGTTGAAAAGTAACCCCTAGATACTGAACCCAGCCCTTGTTGCTGCTGGCTCCACCTTCCAGAAGGGTTACAGTTACTTAGAAGCCATTTAAGGGGCTGTCTTAAGACAGGCTGGTTGTAAATGTTAAGAATCTTAAATCCAATTAAATCCCACTGTTTCTCTGTTTACCAATGTTTAGCCCCTGACTCCTCTACAGGAATACATGGTCTAACCATCTGGTGGTTAACAGGAGAACTGTTAGTAATTTAAGTTACATGTATTTTCATACCCAATAAAATCTTTTCAGCTGTTTAAATCCATTCCCTTGGTTTTCTCTCACGAATTTGTGTTGAATTTTCTTTTTTATTTGGGGATGGGGGTCCCATTGGTTGACTTCTTGACTCTTTTCTGTTTTTCTTGTCTGTCTGTGGCATCTTGCTTGTAGAGATGGATAAGATAAGTTGTGATGTGTTTTCTATCTAGCAGGGGGGGTTGTTCACTTGAGTCTTTTATACCCATATCCTACCTATTTCCATGAAATTATAGGAAACACATCTCTTTCAGACTTGCATAGATTCAAGCTGGTGTCATTCTTTCTTTGGCTCGATGCCTTCATGGGTAGTCCTTAGGAACCTCTTAATCTTATGAATATAGAATTATAGAATCATAGGACTGGAAAGGACCTCAAAGTCATCTAGTCCAGTCCCCTGTAATCATGGCAGGACTAAATATTATCTAGACCATCCCTGATAGGTGTTTGTCTAACCTGCTCTTAAAAATCTCCAATGACAGACATTCCACAACCTCCCCTTAGGGTATTAAGCACTGGAATAAATTGCCTAACAGTTAGGAAGTTTTTCCTAATGACAACCTAAACCGTCTTGCTTCAATTTAAGCCCATTGCTTCTTGTCCTGTCCTCAGAGGTTAACAAGAACAATTTACCTCCCCCCTTCTTGAAACAACCTTTTATGTACTTGAAAACTGTTATCATGTCCCCTCTCAGTCTTCTCTTCTCTAGAAGAAACAAACCCATTTTTTTTCAAACTTCCCTCATAGGTCATATCTTCTAGGCCTTTAATCATTTTTGTTTTCTCTTCTCTGGACTTTCTCCAATTGGTTTGCATCTTTCCTGAAATGTGTCACACAGAACTGGACACAATACTCCAGTTTGGTTGAGTATGTAGTTTAGTAACTGAATATCCAACGTGTCTTTAATTGTCTTCTTCTTATGGCAGGAAGGTAGCACACAATTTTCAATGCTAGTTTTAACTCTTCTTATTCAGTCAATTTTTTGAGATATTCTTTCCATTTTATTAGAGTTTGACAGGAAATGAAATTCTGTTTTCAAAATGTGCAAACACTCCTGTTCTTTATATTAATATTCAGCTCTCAAAACAGTCTTTTAAAATTAAATAACTTTTAGAAAGTCTTTAGCTTAATTTGTTGATGCTACATGACAATTTTTTTGCACTGCTTCTGTGGGGTGCGGGAAATCCATTTCGTACTGTAGTTTAAATGAATTATTACTCAAAGTTCTGTATTAATATGCTTAGTAAAGAATCTACTTATCAAAAAACATTTCCTGAATCTTTTTTGTTGTCTGTATTGTTACACACATACTTGCTGACTGGTATTTTGAAATAAATTACCAAAATAGTTGAAACTGGTAAGATTATATTGTGTTATTTTGACAAATAAAATATGCAGAATTTTAAAATATTGTATGCATAATTTTTAATTTTGGCACAGAATTCTCCCAGGAGTGGTCTACACACAAACCTGCACCAATTAAATCAAATGAGTTACCGCGTAAGGCCAATACCAACCTTAGTCATTATTATTCCAAAATAAGAGGTGCCACACATAGACTTGCACTGAAATAACTAAATAAGCTATGATTCACACATTTGGTTATTGTGGTTCAACTGTGTTTGTAGACTAGTGCTAATGTAAGTGACATCAGAATCTGGCCCTGTGTGTGTAATCCATGAGTAATGCACAAACTTGTAATCTTATCCCAGTTTTCTATTGGTATGGCTCCCTTGACTTCAGTTGTTATTGTTTATTTACACCAGCCTAAGGGAACGGAAACTCAGACCCGCTGCATTTAAAATATTTACATTTCAAAGGCTTTTAAAATTCAGTAAAATGGCACAACAAAACTTCAATAAAGGCATTTGCATTCTGATATGAGGGCATCCATCTGATAATTGGTATAGCACTGAAAGTTAATCCCCCATAACTCCCTGAAAGATTACCTTTGGGTTGTTAGATTGTTATACAAACACACTAAAACTGTTTTAATATTACAATTATGTGCAGAAACATAAATCGTACAGATGTATTTAAAATTAAGGCAGAACACAGATATCATTTAGAACAGCTGCATGGTACTTTAAGTCAACTATACACTGACACAAATACAGATTAAATTTTCTGCTCTTTCACAATTTGTGTATGTAATGAATTCACAATACTTGTACAAATACTCTAAACTAGAAGTTCTTTGCTCTTATCTGAAAATGTATAACTATTGTTAGGCACAATATAAATAGACCAAAGTATGTAGCAGCCACGAACATAATGCAGTCTAAAATAATAACATTCATAGTATTATCACTGTACATAGATTTTCTCCACTGTCCACACAATTTATGCATTCAAAACAAAATTTCTTTTTTGTAACATTTTAAAACACAGTCCACCTGGTGCTTATCTCTTGGAGATAGTAATGTTCTTTTACAAAAATGAGTGCCATAAGCTTCAAAAGTTAGGAAAGACATGCACAAGTTCAAAATCACTGACTATCAAAATTTGAAGGACCATGAGTTTTAACACTTCACTCAAATGTTTTATCTTGCCAAAAAAGTAAGCTGTTTTATTAAGCTAGTTTATAGTTTGAAAACCACTTTTAATGTGATGAAAATGACTCATCTACCAAAGCCACAATATATTCCATAATAAAAACCCCTATATTAAGAGAATGTTGAAATGGCAGTTAAGCACTCAAAAGTCAGGAAATAGCAACGTTAAGGGTGACTCCCACACCAGCCTGACTCTGTCCTCTTTTGCATATGCATTCCAATGCAGTTGCTGTTTACCTTCTCACATTATTTCTCAAATAATCCATTATAATTTTCCATTTTTTCTCTTCCTTGAGATAAACAGATACAGCATTTTCTCATATTTCTTTCTTGAATATTTATACTATTTTCACTCTCAATGGTCCAGTATGTTTGTATCGACTTAGACTTTTAATGTAAGTATGTATTTTAATAATTTATCGGCAGCCATGTATTATCCACTTTCTTAACCAAAAGGTGACTGCATTCCTCAGGTGCAATTCAGGAGATGAAGCAATTGCCTGTGAAGCTAATGTAGCTGAATATGTAGGTGACACTGATATGCCAGCAAGATTTTATTATAATGTAGTGCAGTTGCACTTATTGTGTAGTATGATTATTTAAGAATAGTTTACTTTCTGATTTTCAGATAAATGATTTATGGATTGTTTGGCATTTCCGTAGTAGTTTTACAAGATGCTACAGATGTGTACCTAACATGTAGAACAATTTATGATGCATTGTATTACTTTAGAGAGTATGTGATCACGTAAATAAATCCTGGTTTAATAAGGCATACACACAAATTTGCAGACCTAAGGTTGAATGAGAAACCCTAAAACAATCAGAAATTATTAAATTGAGTGCTTATTTGTGCAACATTAAAGTTCTGTTAGTGCAGAGTTTTCTAATGAAATTTCAGGTTATTTTTTAAAGAGAAAAAGAGAAAAAAGAAATTCCATAATGTGAAAATATTTGGCAAGAAACCATCAGCAGCCTCCCTTCCATGTGAGATCTGCAAGAGCGAGCCTCTTTCTAGAGGACTTTGGAATTCTGCAGGAGGGACCCACTCTCATGTGAGCAGGAGAAGCTGCACAGCTTTTACCTCACCATATGCCATTTTGCCTCAACCTCTTTCTCACTGACAAAATAAAGGCCCGTGAAGTGGACTTTCCTATCCTTCCATCCACTCTGCAGAGACAAATATGGAAAGCATGATCTTGTCCTTATTCAATTTTAAAGGGGACTTGAATACCTCCTAGTACTAAAACAATGTATCACATTGAAGTTATGTTTTGAATATATTAAATGGGCACTTTAATTCTAAACTTTTTGCGAGAAAGTCAGTGTGAAACAGCCTAAACAGGGTGTTTGGTTTTGTGTGATTAGAAAGTTGGCAACCCTACTTTGGCCTAATTAGAAAGTCAAACACAAATACTCCACAACCTGGGGTTCAGCCCAGCCCTGTGACTCTGGATGTGGAGTTTCACATTCCCAAAGGCATTCTTCCCACCCCCATCCCACCCCACCCTGCATTTCTGAAGCAGCTTTCTTCTAGGGTCTGATCTTGACTTCAGTGGGCTTTGGATCAGGCCCATAGCCCTTCACCTGAATGCTTTTGCAAGGTGAAGGGGAAGCTGCAGTGAAGTTTAGTGCCCAGGTACCATGCCACAGGGCCTAATTCATGTTTCATTTGTTATTGGGAAGAAGGTGAGGGAGGGTTTCCTCCACAAAATGCTCAAACTCATTGATCCACTATAGACCAATAATCAACAAAATTTAAAATGATTAACATTACAAGGAAGCTTTTTCCAGATAAAATATCAAATTAGATATCTTAACTGAGTTTATGTATTTATTTTACTTTTAAACTCATAAATTAAAAATGCCAGAAGCAGTGCCTTTAAAAACTGAAAGGAGGTATTTCCAAGCAGAGGTATTGTATGTTACAAATGCTGGAAGTGCTCTATAATTATGGTAGTGAGTGTGACAAAGCCTGAATACAATAAAGGGTTCTTTATCTTGATGTAGGTTGTTAACAAATGTAGCTGTAGTTCTGTCTAAATAGTCATTTTATTTTTTCAGTGGGGAAAAAAAGCAAATAAATTATGCAAAAATATAAATTGAGAGTGCCTATAGATAGCATGAATTTACATTCCCTTCTTTTGCCAGATTTTGTATTTTTTAATTACAGTGCAGTCCTGTGAAAATGTGCCAGTCACAGAATTTGTAATACAGACTCTCAGAACCACTGCTCAAAATAACTTTATATCTTTACAGAAATGTTGCAAGATCTCTCCATTCTATTCTCTATGGGTTCTTATACCACCCCTCTTCACCATAGTATGCAAGCCCCTTCCAGTAGTATGTGACTAACACCTGTCACATGATGTTTGTTCCCTCTCTCATACTCTCCCCAGAGGAAGAATTATGTTTGCAGTGGAGTCTTTTGGTTGGGTTTTTAAAATATATATATTCCATTTATGTATATATGTTGCTGTGTATACCATGTTAGAGAAGGCAGGTCAATGATGTATGCCATGCAGTAAGTGGTGAGGTTTTCGGCTGCCCCTAGTTCCTATGGAAATTCAGTCCACAGTCTTAGACTAGCCCCTGAAGGAGCTGTCTCCCAAACTACATTCAGCATTTTCTATTTTAAGAATATAAGAACAGCCATACTGGGTCAGACCAAAGGTCCATCTAGCCCAGTATCCTGCCTTCTGACAGTGGCCAATGCCAGGTGCCCCAGAGGGAATGAACAGAACAGGTAATCATCAAGTGATCCATTTCTTGTCGCCCATTCCCAGCTTCTGGCAAACAGAGGCTAGGGACACCATCCCTGTCCACCCTGGCTAACAGCCATTGATGGACCTATCCTCCATTAATTTATCTAGTTCTTTTCTGAATTCTGTTTTAGTCTTGGCCTTCATAACATCCTCTGGCAAGGAGTTCCACAGGTTGACTGTGCATTGTGTGAAAAAATACTTCCTTTTGTTTGTTTTAAACCTGCTGCCTATTAATTAATTTGACTCTGATAATGTACTTTGCATGTGGGACAATAACTCTATGCCATTTCATGTGTACTCACTCGGATATGTAACAGAGTAAGCCATTCACATACAGGAAAAAGTGAATAAATAAACAAAAGTTCTATATATGCAGTACTATTTTCTGGGAAGATGATTTCTCTACTATGTCTGAGTGCATGAATTAGTGTGTAAATGCAGACATTTTTGTGTGAATTAAGCCATACCCTCTAGCTTGGAATTTCACTGACTTTGTCACAGCCATCTTCCACTAAGCACAAAAAGATACTACACCTGCCCTGTTGTAAACATTAAGTCTCAGGAAGAAGAGGAATGTGGCACAGCATTAACTGGAGAAAAATGTAAAAAACCATGCACGTAATATGGATCCAACCCAACTCCTACTAACGTCAATGGAAATACTCTCATTGACTTCAGTGGGAGCTGGATCAAATTTAAACTTAGAAGGTCAGAATGTCAGCTGGTATACACTGATGTATCTGTATTAAGGACAATGGAGGTACACCACTTTACACTAGCTGAGAATCTCAAATAAAGTCAGTGGAACTACTCATGTTAGTTAAATGTCTACAGGATTGGACCATTTAATTTGTTTTAAAAATACTAATTGTATTTTTTCCAACTTAAAACTATTAAGCTGTCTGATATTAAGACACTAATAGAACTGTTGGAATGCTAATGTCAACAATTTCAATCCCCATTTAAAGCTTCCTTCAAAGAATAACAGTGTGTGTGTGTATGAACATATCCATAACTTAATGTTTAAGCTAATGTATTTAGATATATATCAATAACTAGAAATGGCATATATAGAGAGACCTGAAACAAACCCTTCCCACTTCGACTACATCAACCCTATGTTATGCCACTGCTATGTGAGTGCCTTAAGCAAAATTTTATAAAGGTGTAACCATTGTTTTGTATATGCAGCCAGGCAAGACACACAAAGTACAACCTCAGTGCCTCAATAACCTGGTGTAAATTCTACAGTTACATAGTTAGTTTAGCATTTCTTCTCTAATTACTTCAGCACATGAAAATTATTTCTGCTCAACATTTGCTTAAAAACAAACAAAACCATTGTCAGAACCAACCTTGAAGAGATGACTGAAGTTTTAATTATCTTTGGAATCTAAGCACTTCTTTTGAAATCATAGTACTGCACCATTAATTACCTATCTTTGAAGTGAGAGCTCATTTCTCCCCCCCCACACACACACACAATTTATAGAATAAAGTATGACGTTATACAACTGAATTAGGAATTGTACACTTGCATTCTATGTTAACATATTTGTGTTATAGGTGCAATTGGAATATGCTGTACTTTAATATTTATAAATAGCAAGTTATTAGCTTTCCTACTAAATGAATAAGAGGGCTAGTACTGACATACCATTACCCACTTTTTCTGGAACATCTTTCAAAGGACAGATCTTCATTTGAACCACGCTAGACAAAGATGTCTAATATTAAGAATGGCCACAGTTATCTGATAAATGTAAGGAAATTGATTTTTTTTAATTCTACCAGTTATTAAGCTAAAGCTGAAGCTGCAGCTCTTTTTGGGAGCTCATTGTGCTTTTTCTAGAAGTCTAGAAAACCCAACATGGCAGGATTTTTTTTTTAATTGTTGCTCACACATGAGTACAATTTGTAGATGGTGCTGTATCTATCCGACTTCTACTTTCTTTAACATCATTCAGAGGTGATTCGTTACCTATCTGGCATTTGAAGACTTGTTTGTAGGCCTTCCTAAAATTTTCAGAGAGGAATGCGTATATAATAGGATTTACAGAAGAATTGCTGTAAGCCAGGCAGTGTGCTGTTACTCTGAAGAGAAATGACGCTTGAGTCAGTGGGAAAACTCCAAATTCAGCCCAGAGGTGGATCACGTGATGTGGCAGCCAAGATATGCCAAAAACCACCACCACCACCAGCACAGTCTGAGCTGTCTAAGGCAGGAAAAGAGAAACAAGGATGATTTATTAACACTTGAACAAACAGTTTCAAACAACGTGGTTCAAAACCATTATATAGGGATACAAAAATATTAGGAAAAAACACATTTCTAAGTATTTGCAAACTATTTTAGTTTATCAGCCATATTATTTTATTTCATATAATGGGATTAGGTCAAGAAGAACATAGGCCCTCAAACTTCACTTGATAAACATGAGGTTCCCGTTGCATGGACTGTGTGATTCAAATGGTAGGGAGCAGTATGTAAAGATTAAGGCTCCGATTAACTACTTTGTTAGTCCAGTTTTATGTCAGTGGAACTCCACTGAGTTGCAATGGAGTTCCATTGATACAAAACTGGTGTCATTCAGTGGTGATGCAAGCCCTTGAGAAATGCCATAACTTTAAATCTAATGGGCTATGTTTTCTGTGAATTGCATAAAGATTTAGGGCCAGATTTTCAAAAGACCTCCACCTAAATTCAGTTGCCACATTTTCAAAAGTGCTCAGTATCCAGTTGGCCACTTAATTTAGGTGCCTAAATGGGAACCAGGGGTCTTTTGCAAATCTGTCCATTAGTCATACAAATCCCATTAATGTTGGTGGAAATCATGGGAGTAGTGCCCAGCAATGAAAAATGATCACAATATATGTATTAAACCTGAATTGGGAAGAGGAGGCTAATATATGCTTTTGATAACCTGGAAACCCAAGCTCACCAACAAAAACAGTATTTTAGACAAAACTAACAAATTGAGCAGAACAGACTAGACCACGCTACGGCTACCTGACTTCATTGTCCTTATTTTCATAAGGAGATGCCATCCATCTCCAATGATAGACTCTGTCAATGGGGAGTACTAGGATATAAATAGAGAAATGTTAGGCTTCTAGGATAATGGAATGCAACCATGGCTTGGAAAAATCATTGTCAGGGCTTTCTTTAGCTTTTAGTTACTTCTTTAGGAAAATAGTTATTGTTTTGCAATTGTTTGACAAATTAACACCTATTAAGTTTCCAGCAATTACCTCTTTCAATTAGTTCATTGATGAGAGACATAAGCTCCATCTTAACTATCAAATTTGTCATTCACTGTTATTAGATAAATAGGGTCTTGTCACTTTTTCAACATGGTTTGGTCTTGCCTGTGTAGACGGAGTCAAACCATGTTACAGAGCTATCTTATATCCCTGGGCATAGAGTTTAGTCCCATCTACTCAAGGAACACTAAACTATGTTATAACACAGAAACGGTACACATCAGTGTACATGAGGCCTAGATATTTTGCTAGGTTCTTGAATTTGGATTCTATTTACCTGTAAGTAACCAGCCACTTACTCTGAACAATAGATTTTTAGCTCAAGCTGGTAAGAAATCAATCTCATCTCCTCAAGAGAAGGTTGGACTGCTCATGAAAATCGTTTCCATTTCAGTGACAATGAATAAAAATTTCCTGCATGGGAGACTGTGCTAATTAGTTCTCACTCAACAGAAATGTTGGCATTAGATTTAATTCCCTTTAGCTGGAAACAGAATTTGGCTGGTATAGGAAATGTATTCAGCTCTGCCTATGAGTAACTTCACTGAGCAGCCGTAGAACTTCAGGGTCCTTCAGTCACCTTCGCTCTTACCCTCACTAACACAATCATCCACACCTAGATTCTTATTTCAGTGGGCCCAATCCATCATATAATATCCATTGCCTTTGGAGATACAAAAGCTCCAGGAAACTATTCAGTAGATTCCACATCAGGGTCACCTAATCAACAGAGCAGATGGTCTGCTAAAGATGAACCTTCCCATGCCAAAAGGAAAACTTTTTCACATCCACAAGTGATGATGGAGTAGCTGGGGGAAATAAGAAGAAACAGAAGATCTTCAATGATCTGAAACTCAAAAAAGAGTCCTATAAAAAGTGGAAACAAGGTCAAATTATGAAGGGTGACTATTAAATAACAACACAAGCATGTAGGGATAAAATTAGAAAGGCCAAGGCACAAAATGAGATTAAACTAGCTAGAGACATGAAGGGTAACAAGAAAACATTCTACAAATACATTAGAAGTAAGAGGAAGACCAAGGACAGGGTAGGCCCATTACTCAATCAGGGGAGAAAGACAATAATAGAAAATGTGGAAATGGCAGAAGTGCTAAATGCCTTTTTTGTTTCAGTTTTCACCAAAAAGTTTAGAAATGACTGGGCATCTGACATAGTGAATGCCTGTGAAAATGGAGTTAGGATATGAGGCTAAATTAGGGAAAGAACACGTTAAAAATTACTTAGACAAGTTAGACATCTTCAAGTTGGCAACGCCTGATGAAATACATTCTAGAATACTCAAGGAGCTGACTGAGGAGATATCTGAGTCATTAGCGATTATCTTTGAAAACTCAAGGAAGACAGGAGAGATCCCAGAGGACTGGAAGAGGGCAAATATAATGCCAATCTATAAAATGGGGAATAAGGACATCCTGGGGAATTACAGACCAGTAATATAATGCAGCAAATAATCCAGAAATTAATTTTTTTACACACCTAGAAGATAATAAGGTGATAAGTAACAGCCAACATGAATTTGTCAAGGCCAAATCACATATAACCACTTTCTTTGACAGGGTAACAAGTCTTGTGGAAAGGGGAAGTGATATATCTTGTCTTTAGTGAGGCTTTTGATACTGTCTCACATGACCACCTCACAAACCCACTAGGGAAATATAGCCTAGAAGGAGCTACTATAAGGTGGGTGCATAATTGGTTCCCAGGGAGTAGTTATAAATGATTCACAGTCAAGCTGGAAGGGCATATTGAGTAGGGTCCCGCAGGGATAGGTCTTGGGTCCAGTTCAGTTCAATATCTTCTCAAATGATTTAGAGAATGGCATAGAGAGTATACTTATAAAGTTTTCAGATGATACCAAACTGGGAGGGGTTGCAAAAACTTTAGAGAATAGGATTAAAATTCAAAGTGATCAAGACAAACTGGAAAACTGGTCTGAAGTAAACAGAATGACATTCAATAAGGACAGATGCAAAGTACTCCATTTAGGAAGGAACAATTAATTGCACACATACAAAATGGAAAATGACTACCTAGGAAGGAGTACTGTGGAAAGGGATCTGGGGTTTACAGTGGATTGCAAGCTACGTATGAGTCAACAGTGTAACACTGTTGCAAAAAAATCAAATCCCATTGTGGGATTTATCAGCAGGAGTGTTGTAAGCAAGACACGAGGAGTAATTCTTCTCCTCTACTTCACACTGATAAGGCCTCAACTGGACTGCTGTATCCAGTTCTGGGCATCAGACTTCAGGAAAGATGTGGACAATTGGAGAAAGTCCAGAGGAGAGCAACAAAAATGATTAAAGGTCTAGAAAACATGACCTGTGAGGAAAGATTGAAAAAATTGGGTTTGTTAGTCTAGAGAAAAGAAGATTGATGGGGAACATAATAAGTTTTCCTAAAAGGTTGTTACAAAGAGGAGGGTGAAAAATTGTTCTCCTTAACCTCTAAGTAAAGGACAAGAAGCAATGGGCTTAAATTGCAGTAAGGGATGTTTAGATGAACATTAGGAAAAACTTCCTGTCAGGGTAGTTAAGCACTGGAACAAACTGTTTAGGAAGGTTGTAGAATCTCCATCACTGGAGGTTTTTAAGAACAGATTAGACAAACATATGTCAGAAATGGTCTAGTTCAGTGGTTTTCAACCTTTTTTCATTTGTGGATGCCTAAAAGATTTCAAAAGGAGATGCAGACCTCTTTGGAAACCTTAGACATAGTCTACGGACCCTCCCCGGTCCCTCCCGCCCCGCCGCCCCCCCCGCAAGGTCTGTAGACCACACGTTGAAAACCACTGTTCTATGGTAATGACAACCTTTCTGAGATCCCTTAAACGTAGTCTGCAGACCCGCAGGGGTCCACGGACTACAGGTTGAAAACCACTCGTCTAGTTATTACTTAGTCCTGCCTTCAGTAAAGGGGACTGGGCTAGCTGACCTACTGAGGTCCCTTCCAGTCCTACACTTCTATGACTCTATTTAGTGATCATCCAACCAGCCATACTCCACAGCACTCTATCCTAGACTTGTCTTACCTCTGCACACACTCTCCCATTGTGCCCTAAATGCGTTCCTTCAAGCCTAAAGCCGGATCCATCTCTTCTGTAACTTCGCTGGCTACAGTGGGACTATGTTATGGATAAATTTAGCAACTAGCATGAAATAACCCATGTGTTTGATCCTAGAGTAGGAAATTAACAGGATTCAGGCAACCTATAGTCTCTGGGGCAGATCCTCAGCTGGTGTAAACTGTCGTAGAGCAGGCATTCTTAAACTTCATTGCACCGCGACCCCTTTCTGACAACAAAAATTACTACACAACCCCAAGAGGGGGGACCGAAGTCTGAGCCTGCCCGAGCCCTGCTGCCAGGGTGGAGGGGCCAAAGCCCAAGGGCTTCAGCCCCAGGCAGGGGGTCTGTAACCTGAGCCCTGGGCAGCAGGGCTCAAGCTCTTGGCTTCTGCTTCAGCCCCTGGTGGTGAGACTCGGGCTTTGGCTCTGGGCTCCAGCAAGTCTAAGCCAGTCCTGCTGGCCCCTTTAAAATTGGGTTGTGACCCACTTTGGGGTCCCAACCCACAGTTTGAGAACCTCTGTCAGAGTATGTCACTGTGTCCGACAATTTTCACAGCTGAGGATCTGTCCCTCTGTTTAAAAAATAAAATATGTTTGTGAAGGGGAATGGACACCAAGAGGACACCTCTCCCAAGTCTGTTTCTAGAGGCAGTAGTAGGGGATAGGAAGGACAAAATGGAGCAAGGAAATTTTTGCAATATTTTGAAATATTTGCAAATAATGAGCCAGGTCCTCAGCTGATGCAAATCAATAAATCTCTGCTGATATCAATAAAAGTGCTAATTTACACCAGCACAGAATCTGCCCAATAAAAGATCTGTCTTAATAAAAGATTACAAATAGGACCCTTCAATTTAGGAAAAATTCCCACTGGGAACTGAAATATTGTCTTTATCACGCATACATTTTCAGTAGGAAACAAAAAGGTAAATAAACCTACAGATTTTTTTTCAGAAATTTCTTTTTTTCCTGTAGATATGACATAAAGAAAGCACAGTGCCCTAACCCTTTCACTATGTTAACATTTTGATCCAAAGCAGAATGATATGGATAATTGTATACCTGCTCAATTTACTAAGAGAGATTTGTCTCTGACCTTATTTACACCCAAGCAACCCCCTACCCCCCATCCCCCACCCCCCATGATTTTAGTTTGATGGCAAAGAATTTAGGGCAGATTTTGTCCCTGTGTCTCTTAAATCTATCATGCTTAAGATACTTGGTACCTGTGGGATGCCTAACTGTGCATAATGGTTTGACAATCCTTGCAACATCTGTTTTATTCCATTATCCCTCTCAAGCCTAATTCCAAAGTTTATCTTTACAACATTATCAGTATAATCTGCAACCAAGGAAACACTACAGGGCTGCTCTTATTTATTTAATGGGATGGCTCTTAACATTACACATAAGTAAATAAAACTACCTGAAATATAATTTCAGGAAATATGCTAATTCTAATATGTTAATGCTAACGTTTTGTGTGTGATCAATAAATATACAAAAATAGTATTCTAGGAAACATTTATTTTGCATTTAACTTTTTTCTTAAATATGAAAGTCTAATTTAAAAATCCACTTATGAACTCCTTAATCAGGCAACATCCATTCATTTGAATACTGTGAGAAACATAGGATTAGGCCCTAAATGCAGAATGAAAATGAGCAAGAGTTCTTGTTATTTAGAAGAAATAATAATTTTAAATAGTATATATTTTTTCAGTATGGCTATGTAAAATTGTATTGCCAACCCCAAGCATTCAACTGTCATTAGTTGGGTCCCAAAAACTCATGAGATTGATTTAAACCAATTATATTTTTCAAACAATAATATTTTGGTTAATTTTGTTTGCCTTCTGGTTTTTGAGCCCTTAAGGTACATAAGGGTACACTTTTTTATTTTCAAATTAAAGCTCAGATTCTCATATAACCACATGACTCCAAGAGCTGAAGCTTTAAAAACACCAAAAATCACAAGACATAGGATAAAATCACAAAAGTTGGCAATTTTCTGAATCTTTAGTAGTTATAGGCCCCAATTCCACAAAGTACTTAAGTACCCTGCTGAATCAGAGATGTAATACCTAATCCTCTTAACACTGTGCCTCTAAAAAAAAAAAAATCTTGACCTGTGTTCATAAATACAGAAGTCAGGCAGGAAACTCCTGATTTCAAGTCTGCTCAGAATTAGAACTTTACATGGCTCCTGGTGCCACGTCTGCTCAAACTTAGAACTCTACATGCTGTATTAACAGACAAATTCACTATGATACAGACTCTTCTATGCATTCCTAAAGAACAATATTAGCTTTGTGATTTAAAGATCTTTTCAAAATTTTATTTGCAGTATTAGTAGTGGGTGTTTAATTTAAGCCCTGAACAGCAGAGAATAAAAACAGTTTTCATGCATGGCAACGTTTTAAAAGAGGATCAGGAAGTAAAATAAACCTTATTTAGAATGTTCATCTTAAAAACCAGAAATTCTTCGTATTACATCAAAAATTACATTAGCAGAAAAAATTTACAAGATAGGGAAAACATACAGGAGAAGTGAAAAGTACATTTCTACTAGAAATACGTCTAAGTCACACTGATTGGTTCTGGATCTGGTTTTCACATCCTCAAAAGTTCAAAGTATAAAGATCTAGAATAGTGGCTTAGCCCATTGTAGAGACTAGGGGCCAAAAGCAAAATTCAAATCTAGTTTGAGGTTTGGATTTTAAACCCCCAATGTTCAGGTGTATTTAGATTCAAGTCCATCTCTATGTTATACCTTTGGTAACACGCAACATTACATTGAGAAGTTAGCATGCTTGGTAAGGAAAGCAATCTACCTTTTTCTTGGATGCTTCTGACTTCTTTGACATGTTTCTCAACTTTTTATGCAGATGATTAAGGACCTGAAAAAAGATTAATTTGCATCTTGCATTTAACAGCTTTTAAAATTAAGGGACATGTTTCAAAATTATGCTGTCCAATATTGCTTGCAAATGTTGATTATCCAGTCTACACATTTCAAAAGTGCATGCTGTAATATCTAATATGCACCCGTGGGAATCAACAAATATGAAGCACATAAGCTATTTAATTCTAATATAAAAAACAGATGCATCACATAACAAAATATACATGGCAGTGAACCCAATCTGCCAATAAACATAAACCTGTTCTACAGTCATTTGTAACTGGCAATTATTTTTCTTCCATAAGAACGTCTATGTTTGTGAATTTAGGATAACTTTCTTTGCACATAAAATAAAAAATGTATATTTTGAACCATAGCTTTCCTTAGTCTTCTGCATAATTTGCATTCAGCAGCTGGATATTTGGTTAATATAATCACGCCTTGGAGCTGTCTGATTTTGAAGAAGGAAACTAAAAAGGTTTTTTTCATTAATTTATACAAAAATGTGTCACAAGTGAAATATGACCTTTATGCAAGATTTGCCATGACTTGTCATGTATCTATAGTAGGTCAGTTTTTTATTCTGGCAACAGAATTGACTTGTCATTAAAGAGAAGCTTCGAAATTGTAACAGAACCTTGATAGTTCGCGCACAAGATTTTTGGGTACTGTAGCAGGAACATATTTTGGCTGCAACCATCATTCACTCTGAAATTAAGAGCATCTGTAGGACAGGATCTGAAGAAAAAAAATTGTGCCATGCAATTGTTTATGGAAAAGTATACAAAAAAAAGAAACATTCAATAAAATGGAAAGGTGGCAAATTCAAATACGCAATTAGACTATGGAACTCATTGCCACCGGATGCCATGAAAGCCAAGAATTTAGCAAAATCAAAGGAGGGATTGGGTATTTATATGGATAACAAGACTATCCAGAGTCATAACAGTACATACTTTTACAGAGTTTTAAAAGGGATAGAAAACCACATGCTTCAGGGTTTATATAAACCAATCTCAATTTAGAGGTTAGAAGGAGACTTCCCTGGGGGCATATTATCCCATATCTGCCTATTGTGGTGTCTTTTGCCCCTTACTCTGTACCATCTGGTTCTGGCCACTTTCAGAGAAAGGATATTAGATAAGATGGATCACAGATCTGATCCAGTATTAATCATATGTTCTGAAAAATGTAACTAATGCAGTGGTTCTCAACTCTGGTCCACCGCTTGTTCAGAGAAAGCCCCTGGCAGGCCAAGCTGGTTTGTTTATCTGTCGTGTCCGCAGGTTCATCCGATCGCCTCTCCCACTGGCCATGGTTCGCCGCTCCAGGCCAATGGGGGCTGCAGAAAGCGGCACATGCCGAGGGATGTGCTGGCCGCCCTTCCCGCAGCCCCCACTGGCCTGGAGCGGCGAACTGCAGCCAGTGGAAGCCGCAATCAGCCGAACCTGTGGACGTGGCAGGTAAACAAACCAGCCTGGTGCGCCAGGGGCTTTCCCTGAACAAGCGGTGGACCAGAGTTGAGAACCACTGATCTAATGAGTTAAAAAGAAAAGGGATATATTTCTGAATGACAATGGTCACTTGTGGGTGAAGAGAAAAGATGTAAAAGACTGCCGGATACCTGAAAACATCAACTGAAGACAATTTGTATGTAAATCCAAGGCTAAAGGTATGATAACTGTTAAATACATTAGACGTGTATTAGTTCAGCAGTATATACATACCAACTGCTTGATCCTGCATTTTTTTTGTACATCTCAATCTCCATTCTTCTGCATCTTCCTGACATGACTCAAACTGTCAGTAGACAAGCTTGACCCACGAACAGCATGAGAGGGACACATAGTTTGGCCTTCACTGAGTGTGGTCTGGATGAACCCCCAGACCTCTCCACCTCAATGGTAAGGAGACCAGAGGGCAAGAACAGCCCTTTTCCCAGACTTCCATGAGAAGAACTCCTGGGTTCTTGTAGAGAACCTGGGGCAATGATCTTCCTTCTCCTGACTCCTGCTTCCCTCCTCTCATCTGGGCAAAGGGAAGGAAGAGAAAATCCTGGCTGCTTCTGCCAGAGTAATATACAGAATCAGCAGTTTCTAGCAAGGTATGAGTAGGAGCTGGATGGGGAGGATGAGGACAGTGAGTGGTGAATGTGTGGCTGACTTTGGAAGAGAGTAAAAGCAAGTGAGAAAGAAATGAAAACCATTCCCCCGGTTGCTGCTTTAGACTAAGATCTGGAGTAGTGGCCAGCTCCACGCTACTTGATAGGCTATTTCCTCCAGGTAGTTAACCCCTTGAACTTTCTCCATTTTGGATTAGGTACTAATTTCACAAACCCACCACATGCAGCCATCTGACTAGTCAAATTCTAGCTTTGTATGGGGGGTTCACCAGATAATCTGCAGTCCATGTGCAGAAGTTGGATGCCCCTATTCCAACACCACTGAAACAAAGCAGACAATCCACACATGACAGGAGCTGTAGAGGAGTGATATGTTTATGTACGTATACTCCAAGATCAACCAATGGCCTCTATACACACTATTCCTACTTTGGACCAGAATGTTCCCAATGAATGATCCCTTGCTCCTCTATTACTCACACTCATTTCAATCGGATCACTTTAAAAATATGATACTATTCACTGTGAGCAAGGGTGGCAGTGTCTGATCCTTTTTTAGGAACAGATTGCATGAAGTAGTGGTTTGTGGGCTATTGTCAACCACAACACTGGAACACATGAATGTTCTTCTTACAGCATACACTGAATATGGGTTTGGTGGGGTCTATTATGCTGTTTTCCAGATGCCAGTCAGGATTTGACCCCAAGTAGTTTTGAAGACATCTACTTCTGCATTTGTAGCAGCTGGTAACACTGCAGGATTTGTAGGAAAAAAACCTGTAACATGCAGAAATGCATCCAAGTGAGTTTGGTACCAAGATTTAGTACTCCATCTGTGCTCAGAAAGCTAGCTGAAGTGAAGGATCACTTCTTATTTTTTTAAGCAGCCTGGAGAACATAGCTGATTCACACAACTAAATCCCCACTCACTTAGCTGAAAATGTACTCCATACTCTTTTCTAACAAGAATTTATATGTCAAAAGACTTAAAATCTGGAAAAACAATTCCTTACATAAAACTTTTCAAGCTCCCAGCTTTCATGTACCTATTGTTTACAGATCATATTTTGCTCTCAGGAAAGGATAAAAGGGAATAAATTCTCCTATTAACCTGAGGTTTTGCAGGGTCTTTTATGACCATGGCGGTAGAAGAGTCTTAAAGCCATCACTGAATGCGTTACGAAAAAAAGCGCATAATATAAATTGCTGGAATGTAACCCATGTGTATGTCTCCTTTATGCTGTAACAGACTCCTCCCTTTCTCTCTCTCTCCTCCTAAAATCATACGGGAGGACGGGGGGTGGGGGGGCATGGAGCAGGGGGAAGAGAGAGAGAGAGAGAACATGGTTTAAAAGACCCTGCTGCTTTTGGCATATATATTTCCACCAAACAACATACAAGCATAAACACTGTACAGTTTTAAAGCATATTTGATTTCTTGCTACTTACAGACATTTCATTGGTTACACTTTCATTATTAATAGCTCCTGGAAAGATCCATTTAAAATAATGCCTCCAAGTAGATTACACAAGGTAATTATCTAATAATAATGACTGTATCTTGATATATGTAAACATTGCATTCTGAACCACAATTTGTCATATAAATCTTATTTACATTCAAATGTCATTGTCAGCAGTGCCATAGTTATGGTACTGGGACCAATTCAATTACTACAGCAGAGCCTTTCATTCCATTCTACTTAGTACTGTGTCACTACAACTATTATAGATTTTATTTATTTTTATTTTTCTTGGTGGGCCTGGGTTATACCTCTTCCATTAACATCCTCCTGCTAAAACTTGGGATACAAGATTTCAGTCCAGGAACATTTTTAAGCTCATTTTTATGTTAGGACTCCTACGCTGTGTGATTTATATTTTTAACTGAGTCTATAAATCAAAATGAATTTCCGCAGTTCAGAATGTTCAGGATATTAGTACATAATGGAGACGGGTTTCTCTTAGTATTTCTAAAGGCAAAAGTAAAAAATGGGGCAGTTATTAATATTTGAAATGGATAAGTGGACAATAATCATTTTGGGGTATATTCTGCCACATGAGTACTCCCATCAAAGCCAATGACCAGGATTTTTAAAAGTGACTAATATTGTAGTTACCTTAGTTTCTGGGTGCCATGATTTTTGGGTGCCCAACATGAATGAGCCCTGGTTTTCAGAGGATAGCTTTAAGCTTTCTCAACTTGGGACCCAAAAACTGAGTCACCCAAAATCACTAGTCACTTTTGACTTCCTTGGTAAATGGGAACTGAAGATGCTCAGGACCTCCCAAAACAAGCTTTGGCACTTTGCAGGCTTGAGCCATTGGTCCTTAAGTGGCACTTTTTAATGTGCAATCCTATAGTAACCTCATAATAGTATATACAATAAATTGAGATGTAAATAATAAAAGAAATATGTAATCTCATGACAAATCACACTTACTGAAAAGAGCCATTTCAAGCTATCCATCAAGTAATATGCACTTAACTTAATACTCACTACTGAACTATTAAATAGTTAATCACTGCTTATAAATCTCATTACATGTGAATGCCAGCTCTGGTTTTCTCTGGGTTTGCAGGAGGACAGATTTTAGAAATACCCATCACTGTTTCAGTATTTCTGTAATTCGTAATGGTGCTGTTGTCTCTCAGAAAGAGCTGTCCTTCTGCTAGTACTTCCCAGTAGGATGTGAATTCTCTGATAATGTAATTTAAGACAGAGGGAATGCAGCTAGCTTGCCATTTAAATGCATAAAAAATGAAGGAAATTACAATTTACATAAAAAAAACAAGAACTTGCCTTACAACAGTCCTGAAAATGCCATATATTCAAATAGAGAACTGCATTCCCTTTATCTTAAACTACATTATGAGTAGACTGAAGCTTCCTTATTATTACTATTTCACAGATCCACAGCTGGCGTAATTAAATGTAGCTCCATAGAAATCAATGAAGCTACATCAATTTATACCAGCTGAGGATCTGACCTAGTAGTATGCTCTACTTTATAACTAAATGTTGCCATTGATGTACCTGTTATATTACACAGCAACTTTCCTTTCACACTGTGTGTACTGGGAAGCCAAGATGTCATGGTTGTGTTTATTTCAATAGCATTCTATGGTAATTTGCTAAATGGAGCTTCATGATGACTCCTTTGCTGGACATATACTATCACAGCTCTGGCCTTCACAAATTTAAGACTGAAACTCTGTCATTGATTTATTGCCATTCCAATCTTAACCTACCCCACCCCCTGCTCATCCGGATGTGCCAAAATACTGCAGGTGGAGTTTTGTCAATGACTTTACAGTCACAGTAGGAGTGAGCCCTTATGTTGCAGACAGATGCCAAGTGCCTCCTGCAAAGAGCTGAGTTTATTCAGTTCTCACTGCTACGAATTGAGGGTGGTGAGCATCTCACAGAACTGGTCCCTCAGGGCTGGATCCTGACTTCAGCGGGAGCAGGATTAGGCCTGTCATCTCAGACCCCTTCAATTCCTAACCAAAACAAGGGTGAAGTAAGGACAGCCTGGTAGCAAGTTAAAAATGAGGTTCCAGCTGCAACTTTGAATTGCCTTGATTTCCTGGCTGTGACAACATTTTACTGTTAATTAACATACATTTAATTAGTTTAGTTAACCCCTGTTTCAGGCTATTTTAACTTGACCATAAAAGATTTGCTCTGGGCATAAACTTGACATTCTGGGACTCAGATTTGAAGATTTTTTAAAATCATATTCTTGAAATTAATATTTATAATAAATAGTTATTTTTGTAATCAAAATGGTGTGTTTATATTAACTTTAATATTTCAATAAAGTCTGTTAAAAAACAATCCCTTTTAATTTTGTTTTTAAATTCTACAAGTAAAAATTTATAATTTTAAAAAACATTCACACTTGTTTAACTTACAAAACTTCTTTCATTAAAAAACAAGGGTTTAGAGGCATAAGTCAATATTGTGAATGATGCTCTTTTGGCTATAAAAATTATTAATACTTATTCATTAAAAATTAATGTTTAAAAAAGGCATCTTCTGAGCATGTCCATTAACACTTTCCCCATATCTGTTAATATCTTTATTTAAATATGGTGATGATCAAATCTACGGTATTGGTTTCTTCCCCTCAGTGCACACAGTAACTCCTATTACAGACAATGAGAAATCTACCCACCACACAGAGAAAAGAGAACTAAACCTTTAAGGGCTGATACTAATTTTAATGTTTTGCCTTTTTGCCAGTTTGACACCTCTGTCACTTTAAATGTTGTTTTTGCTCTGTAATTTAGAAACTTTGTCCTTTGAATATAAGCATATTTCAAAGTGTTTTAAAATGCACGTTTGCACTCTATCGGTCCTTTTTCCACATCACAATTAATGAATTTATGCACAAACTATATAAATTATACACTACAACCCCCTTGGAAACATGTTTGCTTTGGAGGAACTGATCCCTCAGCAAGAGAGCAGACTTTACTCACATGAGCAGACCTATTAACTTCAATGCAATTTACTGTAGTGAGTAAGAACTAAGGAAGCGAGTAAAGGTTTGCAAGATCTCAGTAAAAGAACTGTCCAGTCTGACAGAATTCAACCTGTTCTAGATTCTGGAGAACAGCAGTCTGAATTGGTGCTTCCTTCAAAGCTGCAGAAAACAATGGTACAGAAAAGGATCATTGCCTGAGCGAAGAAGTGGGGAGAGTGAGTGTGTCACAGTTCAGCCCTTTTCATCAGAAACTTGCTCATCATCAAGTGATTGCTTTCTGGCAGCAAAAGGCATGATTCTGAGCCCCCTGAAGTCAGAGGCAAAGCTCCCATTAACTTCAGCTGATGCAGGATGAGGCTCCCTAACAAGCGGGTAGCGTGCCTGTTGCTCTTAGTGTCTTTTAACTGGACGTTAAGAAGTAAGTGGTAGAACGGGCATCGTACGGATCAGGACCCCAGTAATAATGTGGCTGCAGGGACGGTGCAAGGATATTTTTGCACCCTAAGCGAAACTTCCACCTTGCGCCCCCACCTCCCCGACAACCTCTGAAAACTAGTAAACTTAGCATTATAAACAGCCTGTCCGAACGGATAACGGCTGTTGTAATGTTTCTTTTTTACCTTTAAGGCATTTCAGTTGTTTGCCATTGCCTCTGATGGTGTCCCATTCAAAGTCTTACTATTGTGCAAAGCTAAACAATTGAGCCTTGCATTGCATCATCAGCCAGGTTAGGCAGGGTGACAAATCCCCCTTACCCCAAAGGGCCATTATCCCTGGTGACTCATTTCTACCCCGAGTCTGTAAAGCAGACTTTTAAGGTAAATACATTATTCCTTCAATATTACCCATGCACACATCTCACAAAGATTCTCACTCTTGACAAGTTACCAGCCTTGTGTAGATCCCTTCCATGTTCCTCTTTGTGGGTAAGTGCCCTGTAAGACACGTGCAGGGTGCAGTGAGTTTGTCAGGCCTGTGGTGACAGCTGTTTGTGAAGATCAGGGGGCCCTTTGCCAAGGGATGCTTGTGTCACAGTGAGCTTGGGGTGGTTGACAGTATGGGGCAGGGCACTGAGGCTGGTGGAGCAGGTAACAGTCACTGGGCTGAGGGGCAGGCGGTGCCAGGATGGGGCAGGGGCAGGTACCTGTCAGTCTCCAGCGCTTGAGCCGCGCCAGGGCCAGCAGCCTCTTCACCTCGGAGTCTCCCCCGCTTGTCCGGGGGCCACCCCTCCTACGCTCCCCGCCTGCCCCTGCTGCTGCGGAGGCTGCCGCCACCCTGGGCTCGGGCCACCCGGCTCCCCCCAAGCGGCGCCTGGTTCCTGCTGCTCTCGGACGGCAGGTGCAAGGCCCCAGCTGAGCTTGGCCCCTTGCGCCTCCTCCACGGTGGCGCCCCCAGCCCGTGTCCTCCCGGGTGGCCGCAATGGCAGCAGCCAGGGAGCCTGAGAGGAGGAGTGGCCCCCGGGCAAGCGAGGGAGACTCCGAGGTGAAGAGGCTGCTGGCCCTGGCGCGGCCCGAATGCTAGAGACTTACAGGTACCTGCCCCTGAGCAATAGTGTAAAAAAAAATTGGGGGGCATTGCTTTTTGGCGCCCCCAAATCTTGGCGCCCCAGGCTGCAGTCTAGTTCGCCTAGTGGTTACACCGGCCCTGTGTGGCTGGGTTTTATTGAAGTGCAGCATGTTTTAACTTATTGCAATTTTTTTTTAATATGTTAACAACTTTGCACACTGTTGCATTTTGCTCAGTTCGGAGCTCATCACCCAGCAGTACGGGAAAACACAGAAAGCGTTTATCGCAGCTGAAATGGAGATTTTAAAAAGAAGTTTTTTTCTAAAAAAAATGAAAACTAGCAGACAATACACCCACTATCGGCTATACTATACCTCCTCCCCACATTTACTGCTGAACCCTCGGACCCACACAGGTGTGAGGTTCCCCGAAACACCTTACAACTGGACATTCCTAGCCTATAAATCCACAGTATAACTCCAGCCACACTTAACTCGCTTTGAGTGTACCCCCACTCCCTTACACACACCGAAACTTCAACCCCTCCCATGTTCTTACCTCTGTACTCTCTTCCCATGCACGCAGCCCAAAACTACCCCTCATAGCCTAGCCCCCGCTACTGCACCCACACACAGACCAGGTAGCCCACCCATCTAACTTTTGCAGATGCTAACACCCTATACCCCACCCTGTCCTATAGCTATGCGTCTACCCCTTCCTCTATTCAATCATCGTTGTACCTTTTCGTCTATGCACACAAACCCTATACCTAAACCCACCCTGTAACTATACCCCATATACACCTATACACTTTATACCAGCATCCCATCCCTGTACTATACCCCCATACACACACACCCCCTATAGCTACATCCTATAGCTAAACCCCACCCCTCTAACTGTACCCCAAACTCTCACACACACACCCTAAGGCTACACCCCACTTCTGCAACTGTACCCCAAACTCTCTCACACACCCTAAGGCTACACTCCACCCCTGTAATTGTACCGCAAACTCCCAGCCCCTCCCCTGGCTACACCCCACCTCTGTACCCCAAACACTCACCCGCCCTATACCTACGCCCCTGTAACTACCACATACACACCCCCTATAGCTATACCCCCTGTAGCTGCACCCCGTACACCCATCCCCTGCACCCTCGACACCCTCCCCCTCGCACCCACCTTGGCGTAGCAGAAGGAGATGAGCAGCAGCGGCAGCAGGTAGCCGAAGACGAAGGTGCAGACCACGTAGACCTTCTTGTGCCGGGGGTTGGGCCACTGCTCCCAGCAGAAGGTCTGGTTGCTGGCGTCCCGGTGGAAGAGGCGCTGGTGGTGCGCGACGGGCGAGGCCATGGCGATGGAGAGCGCCCAGATGAGCCCCACGCCCAGCAGCGCGTTGCGGGAGACCCGCAGGACGGAGGCGCGGCGGGAGTGCACGATGGCCACATAGCGGTCCACCGACATGGCGGAGAGGGTGAAGATGCTGACCAGCATGGAGACGGTGAAGAAGTAGTGGATGAACTTGCAGATGAAAGCGCCCAGCACCCAGGTGGGTAGCACGTAGACCGTGGACTGGAAGGGGATGCAGAAGAGCAGGTAGGCCAGGTCGGCGATGCTCAGGTTGAGGATAAAGATGTTGGTGGTGCTGCGGGGCTTGCCCGGCTTGCTCCTGGCCAGCACCGTGATCACCAGCGAGTTGCCCAGCACCCCCAAGGCGAAGATCACGCCGAAGACGATCAGGGTGAGGAAGTTCTCGATGCCGATGCCGAAGAGGGGCTTGGTGTCCTGCTCCTCCTCCGAGAGCCCCGAGAGGTTGAATTCCCCCCGGGGGGGGCCTTCGCTCTGGTTCAGGAAGAGGATCGCAATCGCCTCGGGCTCCATGGCTGCTGCGGCTGCCCCCCCCCCCCCCAGCGACAGCCGGGGAGGGTGGAGGAGAACAAACAGCGCCCTTGTCCTGCACACGAGTCCCGCACCTCGCCCCCAGAGACCCCCCCAGGCCCTGCAGCTGCGGAGGCCCCGAGGGAGCTGCGCTGCGCTGCGGGCCCAAGGCGCCCAGCCAGAAGAAGGGGGCGGAGGTGGGGGCAGTTTGCCGCCGCGCTCACGGAGCTGCGAAACTTTCCGGTGCCCGGAGGCTGGATGGCATCTCGCCTCTGCTGCTCCCCGGGTCAGCGCCTCGCGCGCGGTGGGGGCTCCCGGGCTGCGGCCGGCCGGGGCTGGCTCACCCCCGCAGGCACCCGCCTCGGGGATTTGCGGAGCGGGGTGGACAGGGAAGCTCCTGGGGGAGCCTCGTGGTCAAATGCGCCCGCAACGGCGCTGCCCAGCTCCGTCCCCTTCGCAGTTCCGCCACGGCTGCGGGGTTTGGGCTGCTCCCCCCCCCCCCCCCAGCGCGGTGCCACCAAAGGGCAGAGCCGGAGAGCGGCGCTGGGCGAGTGTGCGGGGACCTCAGCTGTCCCTGGGAGCGCAGCAGCCTCCCTCGGCCCTCCCCGCTCCTCCACCTCCTCTCCAGCCAGCTCCTCCCCGGCTGGCCTCCCGCGCGCTCTCCCGCCGCCCGGCTCCAGCGCGCTGCCTCCGCCGAAGGGAACGTGCCGCCCCGCCGGGCTGCACCTGGGCGCAGCCCCCAGCTCGCCACAGCAGCCGAGCTAATCGCGCCGCTAATGCGCCGGCAATACACTAGCAACCCCTCCGCTGCCTATCAGCAACCCCCCTGCCAATCCAGAGCCAGGACAACTCACCCTCCTCCACCCTCACACCTCCCCTCAGCCCTCCCACGCTGCCTGTCCCAGCCCGTGCGCTGCTGAGCCCCAGCCCCCGGGGCTCGTCTTTCCCCAGCAGCAGAGCCAACGCTGCTGCATCGCACGCAGCTCGCATCCCTTCCCATCTCTGGAAGGCTGGTCGGGGACTGACCTGTCGCTGGGTTGCGTGTGCGTGTTTTAATTGGAACCACAGCCAACTTCTCCAAACATCGGGCCAGCTCCTGCTCTTGCTGCCACACACAGGGGATTGTAGTCAATAAATAGCACTGTACATCTAGACAGTGATTCACAAAAACACGCCATGATCCCTGTCCTGGTGTAGGTTTTGCCCTTATCAGTCAAGGCACAATTTCAAAAGTTAAACAGGTGTGTGAAGATGTGTGACTGATGCTGCCTGAGGGCTCCATCCTCTGAGGTGCCCCAGCATCCTTCTTTCCTGGAGGATGCTCAGCCCCTCACGAGGACTGGGTTCATAAAGCCCAATCTTGTAATGCTAATTATGGACCCTCTTCAGGAAAGCACTTTACCAAAGTTTAAATCCATACCTGTTCATAACAGAAAAGAAGCGCATGCTCAAGTCTTGCCCGGAAGATAGATACTTTCTGAAATAGGGACCTGTGTGAGTAGTCCCATTGAAATCAGATGCAGGATCAAAACTTTCCCTCTGATCCTGAAAACTCATGCATGCAAATAACTCTGCATATAAGAAAAGGAGTACTTGTGGCACCTTAGAGACTAACAAGTTATTTGAGCATCCGATGAAGTGAGCTGTAGCTCACGAAAGCTTATGCTCAAATAAATTTGTTAGTCTCTAAGGGGCCACAAGTACTCCTTTTCTTTTTGCGAATACAGACTAACACGCTCCTCTGAAATCTGCATATAAATTGTCCCAATGACATTAAAAGCACTACTCATTTGTGCCACTAGGTGTAGGTGTTTGCAGGATTTCAGCCTTGGCCCCCCTTTCCTGACAACATCTTTCTTCAGGAAGGATACAGAAGCATATCCTTACATTCCAGTGAAGTCAATGTGTAGTTAAAACTAAATGCATGTTTAAGTGCTTTCTTGAACCGGGATGGATTTAACCCCATGATAACTGTTTTCCTGAATTGGGGCTTTAGTTTGCTGCAAGCCTAAGTCTGGGCTAAATATATTTTAAATGGCATTAATTTCATTTATATGTTCACAGTTTTATTAAAGTTTTGTAACACAGATAAGTTCACAAAAATAAAACAGGGCTACGTTGTTGTTAATAATACAATGTAGCACTTTTACTATTTAAATAATCTTACAAACTTCACAGTATCCCTGGCAGGAAAATAATATTATCCCATTTTATAGATGAGAAAGTGAGACTCAGAAAATTGAAGTGAACTGTTCAGAGAAGAGGTTATCAAAACAGAAGTTACATAAACATATTTTCTAAACAATTGGATGAAATTGAAAACTTCGTGTAAGAAGTTCATATAAATTACACACACACACACACACACACCCCCCATTCTTCAAATGTGAGTTTTAACATGGTTTCTTGATAGTTCTTAAACATCTCTTGTTTTTAGATTATAAATGTAGGTGCCATGCCTGACTGTATTGTTATTTTATCTCCTGTTTCTCTTTTTAAAACACTTTTGGTCTAGAATAGAGAATGAATGCTGAGGAGATAGGTGGAGATGAAGGTAGGAGAAAATAAGATTAAAGGGAAAATTCGATGTTCTTAGAAGAAAGAATAAGATCTGTATCCTTGAATGTTCATTCTTAATTTTTGTAGATATATGGTTGACATTTTTTTAGATATATGGTTGACATTTTTTCTTTTTTACATAGCCTCATTTACATATTATTATTTCCCAAGAGCTCAAAGCTACTTCACAGCAATTTTAGTGCCTGAACCGCAGGGATAAATTGAACTATTCTGGTGTGATTTTTGAATGCAATGAGCTCTTACTTGCTTTGCAACCCAGAATTTGAAAGGTTTTTTTCTGTTCGCCTTCTCTGCTTATATTGATACAGATCATCAGCTAGTGTAGCTCAGCCTAGCTTCATTGACTTCAGTAGAACTAGACTGACAGAAACCTGCTGAGTATCTGGTCTATGTACAAAAACAAAATAAACACTGAAAGAGCTAGATCTAGCTAGTAGAAATTTAAGAGAATGTTTTAATTATATTAAAACTGTTTGTTTTTCTGTAGCTATTGTAACTTAGTTAAAAATGACAGAAACAAATTATTTGTTTGTTAGTAATTTTTTAACTTAAAGCTTCCTATAGGGTACTTGTTTGATTTTTTGTATATAATTTATCATCATATTGACATGTTTTTAAATGACCATCAAAACACAGTAGAATACATTTGTGCATCTGTAACAGACTCCAGAGCAGACATTTTGAAAAGTGTCCATTATATATCAATTACTTTGGAAATATTAGAAATTGTGGGATCCAAAATTAATGTTATAGGGCCCAATATAGATTTTCTTAACATTGTTGATGTATATATTTATCGGTCTGAATCCCTTCATATGCTGTGATGCAAGAAGTATTTTTGATTAGCACTAACATTTTGCACTTAAATCATATCTTGCAGCCTGTTACCATTCTCTAAAATATTATTAATTAAATACTGGATCTATTGAAGTCAATAGCAACATTCCTGTTGATTTCACCCTATATTTCTGAAATGTAATTCATTTGTGCTGTTCTTTCCTTTTTGGCTCGTTACTCTTAATAGGTGTTATATTTTGAGTAATATAGCCTGGATTATAGATACAGACCAAATAATACAATATTGTTTAACAGATGGAAATAACCAGGAAGAATAAATCCAGGAACAAAATCGGTTTTATGTGACGACAACCTGGACATTTCATTTGTGGTATTGGATAGAAGTGTTGGCACTAATACAGTTTCCTAGGTGATGTATAGCCAGATTTGCAACTCAGACACTGCTTTTCATGTGCACATGCATAGTATTTGTCAGCCTGCAAAACAGTACCCAAAATGTCTACCAGATAATATAATTATGTTGTAATTTTGCTATCTTGATTAGTAGTGCATTAGTAGACTAGAAGTGCATACTCTTTCCATTTAAAAACCCAATGCTGCCAAAATACTCACTTACAGGATTAGGTTCTTAAATCAGGAAGGAAAAGCAGATATTACCAACTTGTAATTTTCAGATGGTTAGAACCATTTTGTTCCCCCAAATTTGATAAAGCTCATGATCCTTGTGAAGGATTACACACCATGTTTGGCATTTTAGTTCACAATTTTGTATTATAGTTGCCCAAGTGCAATAAATAAACTGAACAATTTCAAACAATGGAAAACATTTTTTCACATGCACAGTAAGCTGTTTAGTTTACTTCCTTCAAAGACTCCAGAAAGATTCACTTTTGTGCACAGAAAAAGCATGGCAAAATTTAGCCCCTAAATAAAGATTCCAAGAATTCCATACAAATAATTATGTTATTTAATATATTTTATTAATGATCTGGAAAAGCAGGGGAACAATGAGGTGGCAAAATTCAGGCTCTGATTAAAAAAAAACACTTAAAGCACATACTAAAGTTCATCCCTTAAGGACTTGAGGATATCTCTTAAGCACATACGTAGGAACTTTCTTGAATAGGGATGCTTTTCTGAATCAGGATTTTAAAGAAAATTCCAAATGTTTCAGATGAGCCAAAACTAGCTGTCTGTGAAGAAATTCAGAGAGAACAAAGCTAGGTGCATGTACAAGATCATGACAGTGAAATTCAGTCAGCAGAATTTGTGGCCACGCTCCACAGCGTATTCTGTTCTGTGAAATGAAATAAATGTGCACCCCACAACAGAATGATCAGGAAGAAATCTGAGATGAAAACTTCAATGAGATTTTCTTCCCTTCCATACACTCACTCAGGTTTTCTCATAAGAGGCTCTGATGGGTGCACCATTACTCTTTTATACAAGGCCTGTAATAAAACACTTCAGATACTTTAGTCAAAATCTAGCTTATGAAAGAGGCTGAATTCAATTATGGTTTAAAGTTAATTACCCAACAAATTAATTTTTAAATACCCATCTGTTACTTTCTAGAGGTGATTTAGTATTATATAATAAAAGTATAATATTGTATAATCTAAAATACTTTTCCCCATTGCAATACATTTATAATTAGCAATAATTCTTCTACTTAGAACAAGGCAACCATAACTATACATATGTATGTGTTTATACACACCTCAGATACTTTTTTCCTTCTATAGGATTTTTATCCAAGCATCTCAGAGTTTTTTTAGAGACAAATTTATTAAACATGGCAATAAACATGAGGTAGGTAAGTATAGTTTTTACCATTATATTGAATGAAGAATAAAATGGGTAAAGGGTGGATGGAAGAGTCCCTCAAAGATGGCATTTCAGCAAAACCTGCCCCTTATGTATAACTTCATTACTATAGAAAGGATGAAACCAGATTTAGGGCTCAGTCCTGTAAAGTGAACTCTTGCGCCAGTCCAGCAACAACTTAAGAACATGTTTAACTGTAAGCATGTGAGTAGTCCAATTGGTTTCCCATACCATTGAGGGATGAACCCTTTGTTCATTATGCTTGTATTAGTAAATGACAGTTTTTATTATTACAAAAGCATTCCCTAGGTTGTTGAATTTTGTGTACGGAGGTTGAAAATAGATTGACTTTCAAGATTAACCTTGTTTCTTTTAATTCTGTGATACAAGATAGTAGATAACAATTAAAGAATCTATGGTTAATTGTTTTTACTTCGTTAACTTCCTGAAGTAGAAACCCCTATTTATCATTCAGAAGCTAAATCAAAAATGTATAATCCACTTTTAACTCACATGCTGGAAGATTATTAGCATGGGAAAATCCACATATTTGGAGATGTGAACGACCCTACCGCTGGTATTCTTAGGAAGACTATAACACTGTGGTCATAGATGTCAGTGCAATAAAGTTTCATTTTAACTCCATGATTGAGAGATATTGCTAATAAACTGTCTGAGTTTATTGCTAGTTTTACTAACATTTAGAAAAGAAATAAACATCCATCCCTATTCCCTTGAGAGAGACTACCATTTTGCTGCAGATTAAATGCCTAACTCTTTAGTCTGATTTCTAAATATCAACTGTGGAATAGAAGCTGAACGTAGCTTGAATGCAGAGGACTGACTTTATTGTTAAACATGTTCAGTATGGTAGTGCATAAGGACCTGGCAAGAATGGAGCCTTATTGTGTTAGCCACTGTACAGACAGAGTCATAGACAGTCCCTGCCCCAAGGAGCTTACAGTCTAAATAGACAAGACAGACGTGAGATGGGGGGAGGGGTAGAACACACAACCAGAGTGAACAATGGATGGTAGCAAATAGCATGATAGTGCCACAGTTTGTGGGGGAGCGA
Source organism: Natator depressus (assembly GCF_965152275.1). Taxonomy (NCBI): domain Eukaryota; kingdom Metazoa; phylum Chordata; order Testudines; family Cheloniidae; genus Natator; species Natator depressus. Next base: position 99,844,503 of record NC_134235.1, on the reverse strand, counting down.
AGGGGAGTAACTTAAGAGGGGATAAGCTAAATAGAAAGGGAAGGGACGAGGTGATGAGAGGGACAGGACAGGGGAGAAGAGGGTAATACCAGTACAGGTCAGAGAAAGTCCAGTCAAAACTGTAGAAAGTTCTCTGAATGTCCAGAGGTCTCTGCTTTGGCTTCCTCTTCCCCTACCAGCTGGAATCTCTGTCTGGCTCCTCTCTGCATTTTTCCCCTCAAGGCACATAGCAGGAGAGAGATGAGGTACCACATGCATCCAACGAAGTGGGTATTCACCCACAAAAGCTTATGCTCCAATAAGTCTGTTAGTCTATAAGGTGCCACAAGACTCTTTGCCGCTTTTACAGATCCAGACTAACATGGCTACCCTTCTGGTACTTGACACCTGGGTCCTACTGTCCCCAAAGCATGTGCGTGGTCTCTCCTGCATAAGTCTGGGTGCTGGAGGGAGGTGTCCTTGCCTGGGCCTTATTTTGCCCCCTCCCCTGCTTTCTCTGCTTGTGCTTGTACCAGCTGAAGTCATTGGCTTGCTCCTCTCTGCAGGGTTGTTGCTTTTTTTAAGTTATGGTTTACAGTGCTGTAGTTTCTCTTGTTCCAGGCACTCTGGGCTAAGTACCTCCCAGTGAAGTATATGAAAATAATCTGTGTTGTATTTCAAAAGAATATTTTAATATGCAAAATTGAATGTTCATTACCTGAACATTTACACAGATGTCATATAGCACACAGCATTTATTCATGACAAAATTTGTGTGAATAAATTACCTTTTCTAGTAATATATTCTAATGTTTGGTAGTTGTTTAAAAATATTAGTTTTTTTTAATATTTGACACTATTAAACTACAGTATGCTTTTCAGAGTTGAACCTAACAGAGTTTTTCCTGGGTGAAGAAACCTAACTGTGTTTCATTCCCCATCCCAACTTCACTCCCCCCAAAAACGAGAGAGAGAAAAAAGAAAGCAAAAAAATTCCTTAAATTGGCTGAATTAAGAGGGTTTTTTTTAATGAATGCTAGCAATACATCAAGGGCATAATATAGTACACTCTACAGAAACCAGGACAGCGCAACTTAAACCCTCGGAGGTGTGCAAGCTGCAGAGGCCACGGACACTGAATGATCCAGCTATAGAGCCAGAGGACTAATCCACCTCCTAGACTCCTAATAAAAAGAAAAGGAGTACTTGTGGCACCTTAGAGACTAACCAGTTTATTTGAGCATAATAAAAGCTACATGCCAGGGAGTGAGGAGGAGGCAGAGAGAAAGGAAAGCTCATGTGAAGTGAGCTCCCTATCTTCTATCCCCTTTTTATGCTTCTAAGGGAGAACAGAAACATGAGCAAGAAATAGTACATGAGGAAATTTGGAAAAATCCCAGCTACTATATTTGGGAGTAAAATAATCTGGAATATGGATATTCAGTGGAAAGGAAAAACCTGGAAAACAGAAATGTACCAGACGACCAAACGACACCAGATAGCAAACTAGACATAAATTGGAATGGTGATATGGTAGCAAAAACCACCACTACCACCTTCAACAACAACAAAAGCCATTTTGGCCTCCACGTGATGAGACATCACAACCCAAAGTGTGGGATAATTATCTCTTTTCATATGGCTTCTGTTATGATTGCTCCTGGAATACTGACCTCAGTCTACCCTAACGCCCCCTGTTGACTAAGATAAAATAAATAAAAAACATGTAGTGAACAAAAAAAAATCAACCAAAAAAAAAAAAGCAGAGGTTAGTTTTTACCATGAAAATGAAGAAAGCCCAAAACTCCATGAAGTCTGATAGAGATTCTGCTATTACTATTAATTTTACATGGCAGACACTTGGATACTACAGTGGTTGGGCAGCAGTATAAAACCCTAAGATGGATAGGTAGGGCCTACCAAATTCACAGCCATGAAAAACATGTCACGGACTGTGAAATCTGATCTCCCCCTGTGAAATCTGGTCTTTTGTGTACTTTTACCCTATACTATACAGATTTCACAGGAGAGACCAGCGTTTCTCAAATTGGGCATCCTGACCCAAAAGGGAGCTGCAGGGGGGTCGCAAGGTTATTTTAGGGTTATTTTAGGTTATTTTATCCCTTACAGACCATTTGCAATTTACTGTAAAATTTTAATTTGTTGTAAAGGTAGCTGAGACTTTTTTCCTCTGGGACAGTCACTGGATATCTCCAAAGTTTCAATCTAATGCCATGAAATAGATAGATTTGTTGGTGGTATTTCTGATCTCTGCCTGCAACTCAGAAAAACATAGGTCCCCAGAAAAACAAAAGGGTCAATTCAGAATTCCAGGTGTCTCATTTGCATAGTGTGATACAGCATGGCCAGAGGGCAGCAGGAAAGTGGGTTTTTTTGTTGTTTTTTTTTTGAAGCAGAAAAGAATTTTATTTTCATAACACTTACAAAGAATCAGCAAAAAGGATAAAGCAAAACTATGCAACAAAACAAAAGCAAACGCAAGGTATAACACAGCAGCCTTCAGGAGGGAGAAGTGTTCAGGCTAGCCTGGGCCCAGAGCGGGGGGGCTTCCTCGACACTCGTGGTCTTCCACCCTCCTGAGTTACCTGGTGGACTAGAGCAGGGGGGCTTCCTTGACACTCATGGTCTTCCACCCCCTCGAGTTACCTAGTACCATGCCCAGTGTCACCGATTATTCTTCTCCTGAGAGTGCCCGACAAGATGGGCACGGCTGCGAGGTGGGCGGTTTGGGGGTGGGGGGGGATGTATACCACGTGTGATAGGACCCCTCCTAGGTGACAGTAATGATGGTATCCACAGCGGCAACGGTTGGGGCTGGGGTCTCTCGCTCTTCCCCCCAATCAAAGGGTCAGACGGAGGGAACCGGACGGGGTCACCAAGCAGAGAACCTCGGACAGCGCCCACCGCTCCTCGAAGGCGTCAAGGGAGTCGGTGGACGCCGCCCAGAGGAACTCCGCCCGGATACGTGAACGTACTGATGATCGGAAAAGCAGGAAAGTGTTAGAAGGGAGCCTTATTCCCTGTAGAGGGAAGAAAGTTTGCTATAGACTAATTAAAGCACCTGAAGCCAATTAAAGCACTTGAAGCCAATTAGAGCACCTGAAGCGAGTCACCTGATAAAAAACCCCTGCTTCAATCAGACAAGAAGAGGAGTTGAAACAGAGTGGATTGGTGTTGGAGCAGAGAGCAGTTTGGAGGAGTTGAAGCAGAGTGGATTGGTGTTGGAGTAGAGAGCGGTTTGGAGGAGTTGAAGCAGAGAGCAGTTTGGAGGAGTTGAAGCAGAGTGGATTGGTGTTGGAGCAGAGAGCAGTTTGGAGGAGTTGAAGCAGAGTGGATTGGTGTTGGAGCAGAGAGCAGTTTGGAGGAGTTGAAGCAGAGTGGATTGGTGTTGGAGCAGAGAGCAGTTTGGAGGAGTTGAAGCAGAGTGGATTGGTGTTGGAGCAGAGAGCAGTTTGGAGGAGTTGAAGCAGAGTGGATTGGTGTTGGAGTAGAGAGCAGTTTGGAGAGTTGAAGCAGAGTGGATTGGTGTTGGAGCAGAGAGCAGTTTGGAGGAGTTGAAGCAGAGTGGATTGGTGTTGGAGCAGAGAGCAGTTTGGAGGAGTTGAAGCAGAGTGGATTGGTGTTGGAGCAGAGAGCAGTTTGGTGGAGTTGAAGCAGAGTGGATTGGTGTTGGAGCAGAGAGCAGTTTGGTGGAGTTGAAGCAGAGTGGATTGGTGTTGGAGCAGAGAGCAGTTTGGAGGGAAGCAGAGGAGAGTTTGGAGAAGTGCTGCGGTGAGCTAAGAAGACCAAGACCCTAGGTAAAGGGACACTTGGTTTGTGCAGAGGGAGGGCAGGAAGCCCCACAAGCTGAAGGGCAGGAGAGGCAAGTAGCCCAGGGGAAGGAACCGCTAGTTCAAGCAGTTTACCGCTATCCCTAGGGCCCCTGGGCTGGGACCCAGAGTAGAGGGTGGGCCTGGGTCCCTCCCTCTCTACTCCCCTCCTCTAGGACACCAGTGGGGCAGTTAATACCCCAGTTCAGGGGCAAGAAACGGTGGCCTGAACCCCACCCTCACCCCCAAGAAGAGAAAGCGTGAGACCCATCATAGTAGTGCCGGCAATTTGCCACAATAGTGAGGAAGGAGATTTGGCCACAGCTAGTCAGACTTGCTAGTGCTAGCACACACAGGTGTAAAACCACAGCTCCGGTGGCAGCAAGGAACCTTGAGCTGGTGGCAAGATTCATCCATAAGAAGGTTGGAGGTTCCTATCAGACACTATCAAGAAGCTCTGGAAGTGGGAGCAGCTGTAGGATGGTGCTGAATCCGTACAGTCACCAGCTGTCCTAGTCATGACTTCATCTCAGCCAGCACTGACCAATATTTACATTGCATTGCACCTTTACCCCAGCACAAGAGAAGCTGTGACTGCTTTGTGTAACAACAACCTCCTATGGAAGATACTTTACCCTAGGGCAAACTAGTGTGGACTCAAAAGAGAATCTAGCTCACTTTAAAAAGTAATCACACATCACCAAAGACTATTTCTGATGTTGCAATCAGTTACAAATGTGGAAAGAAAACAGATTCTTATTTTATTAATAGAAAAACTGAACAGTTATTAAATAAAGCTAATACAGTTTCTGGTATTATGCAAGGATTGTGGAATGTTCTTGAAAGCTCCAGTTTGACAGGAATCTTGATTACAGACGATGTATTTCATTTAAAAAATGAAAATCTTAAAAAAAAAAAAACCCTCAAAAAACCCACATTGCTTCCAAATATTTCACAAGAAAAGCAAACATTTTGGTTTACCATAAAATAATGACCATTGCCAGAACATATAAACAATGTGTGCTTAACCTGTTTTGCAAGAAAGAAGTTCTGGCATTTATAGGGAAACTAAAGAATCCACTTATGGACATTGGTCTTCTAACATTTCCTTAAAGAAAGTTTCTGCCTAATAGCTGACAGTTTAGAATTCAGAGCATTTTTTTTCCAGTTTTGTTTGTGATTGAATGAGAAAGGTGAGAAACTCACATTTCAGAAATGTGATGATGCTCAGCATTTTCTTTTACCCAATATTCAAGCAGTAGTGAAGCTCTGTGATGGTGGGAAGAGGCTCTCTATAGCCCATAAGAACAGTAACATTCAGGGGGAAATGTACATTTAATACAGATATAGATTATTCCAATGGTTGAGGAACAGCCTATTTCAATAGTTATGATTACTCTTGTATTCAGACATTCAGCTACCACAGTGATGGGTTCTGGAATTAGAGCAATAGATAGTTGGTTACTGTATTTTCTTCAGGGTTGCTGAGGTATTGACTTTTCTATTTAACTAATATTTTGATTTTTATTGTGAGACAATACAAAAATTATGTTTTCCCATCGTTGACTTCCTTGTTGGTTGCTTCGCTTGTCTTCTTTCTCTTTCCCTAAGATTTCTGAAACTGAAGAACTATTAACTGTGGTATGTAACCTTAAATCAGCCTCTGTACCAGATGCCTAGAGGATAGCTAATATAACAATGATCTTTTAAAAAAGCTCCAGCGGTGATCCTGGCAATTATAGACTGGTAATCCTAACTTCAGTACTAGGCAGATTGGTTGGAACTATGATAAAAAACAGAATTATTAGACACATAGATTAACACAATATGTTGGGGAAGAGTCAACACAACCTCTGTAAAGGAAAATCATGCTTCACCAATCTATTAGAATTCTATGAGGGAGTCAACAAATGTGGAGAAGGTGAACCAGGTGATATAACTTTCAGGACTTTCAGAAAGCCTTTCAAAAAGTCCAATACCAAAGGCTCTTAAGCAAAGTAAGAAGTAATGGGATAAGAGAGAAGGTCCTCTTGAGGACCAGAAACTGGTTAAAAGATAGGAAACAAAGGGTAGGAAAAAATGGTCAGTTTTCACAATGGAGCAAAGTAAATAGCAGGGTCCTCTAGGGATCTGTAGTGCAACAATAATGGGACTGTACTATTCAACATATTCGTAAATGATCTGGAAAAGAGGTGAACTGTGAGGTGGCAAAATTTGCAGATGATACAAAATTATGCAAGATAGTTAACTCTCAAACTGACTGAGAAGAGTTACAAAGGGATCTCACTAAACTGGGTGTCTGGGAGACAAAATGGCAGATGAAATTCAATGTTGATAAATACAAAGTAATGCACATTGGAAAATATAATCCCAAGAATACATACAAAATGATGGGGTCTAATTTGGCTGTTACCACTCAAGAAGGAGACCTTGGAATCATTGTGGATAGTTCTTGTGCAGCAGCAGTCAAAAAAGTTAACAGAATGTTAGGAACCTTTAGGAAAGGGATAGATAATAAGACAGAAAATATCATAATGCCTCTATATTAATCTATGGTACGCCCACACCTTCAATACTGCTTGCAGTTCTGGTTACTCCATCTCAAGAAAGATATATTAGAACGGGAAAAGGTACATAGAAGGGCAACACAAATCTTCGATATGAGGAGAGATTAAAAAGACAGTTTAGAAAAGATTAAGGGGGGTTATGATGCATAACGTTAGCGCCCTCTTAGCCAAGATGGTGTCTGCTCTGCAGGCAGCTCTGGCCAAGAGAAGGTGTGCACAGGAAAGCAACAGGGAATGATCCTTCTACCCCAGGGACACCTGCTCCAAACCCCCAGAGTGAACACACACACCGGAAGAGAACAATGAATATAGAAAAGGGAAATATTTATTTACAGAGGGATGAGAGGAGAAATACAACAGGGGGAAATATAAGGGGAGTGATAAAACAGGGTTACATTCGACATGAGGGCCCACGGGCCCAGTGGTACCACAGTCTGAAAGGGCAGACACCAAGCAATGTGTCTGCACACAGAGTTCGGGAGTCCTGGGCAACGTTCCAGTCCAGTGGTGAGTCTTGGGTGCTCCTGGTCATCTTCGGCACCAGTACACTTCCCTCAACAAACCCCTCCGGTGCCCTTTTCTGTCATTCTCTGCAAACACACACAAAGTGACAACCTCCCCACTTAATTAGCTAAAAGCATCCCTCCTTATTCCCAATGCAAAGTCACAAGCCCCAGTACTCACAGCTCCATACAGCTCGGGGCAGCCATGATACTGGGTCCGGATCTAATTTGTCCTTCTCGGGTGATTCCTCCCTGCTGCAGTGCTTCTCCTGGCTCCTGTCCTGGGTGGTCCCCGATTGGCCATTCTGTCCCTCCCTGACTTCACGCAGGTTCTTGGCTGCTTCACTCTATACTGCAGCCCTTCTGTCTGTAGCTCCAGACACACACTCTGTCCCTCTACTCTCTCTCTCTCTCTCCCCCTCCCCGCAACAGCACTTCCTCCTTCTGGAACAATCAGCACTTCCCCCCAGCCAGGAAAAAGATGTAAAGGGATGCTCTCTAAACCCGAAGGGGGTTATAAAATCTATAAAATTTATAAAATCATGAAGGGTGTGGAGAAAGTGAATAAGGAAGTGTTATTTATCCCTTCACATAACACAAGAACCAGGGATCACCCAGTGAAAGCAATGGGCAGCAGGTTTAAAACTAAAATAAAGAAGTACCTTTTCACACAATGCACAGTCAACCTGTAGAAATCATTGCCATGGGATGTTGTGAAGGCCAAAAGTATATCTGGGTTCAAAAAAGAATTAGGTAAGTTCACAGGGGATAGGTCCATTGAATGGCTATTAGCCAAGATGGTCAAGGACACAATCCCATGCACCGGATGTCCCTAAATCTTTGACTGCCAGAAGCTGGGACTGAACAAGAGGGAATGGATCACTCAATATTTGCCCTGTTCTTTTCATTCTCTCTGAAGCATCTAGCACTGGCCACTGTCTGAAGATAGGTCATTGGGCTAGATGGACTATTGGTCTGACCCACTATGGCCATTCTTATATTCTTTCTTCAACTTTTCTGAATATTTTTTGAAGCAAGTCTTTTAAAATTTGTAAGCCTTTAAGGATCAACCTGCAAGGTGTTGAGCATTTCTGAGAGGTGCTAAGCACCCTCAATTTCAGCTGATTTCAATGGAAGACAGGGTGTTCAGCACCTCTTAGGATTCCTCAGGACATCACAGGATCAGGCCCTTATGGAACAGAGTATGTATAACTTAGGTGTTGTGTTTCTATTTGTCTAAAAATATTCAATTCTTTGAGACTTATAGGAAGCAGAACTTGTAAATCCGCATGGCTCTGTTTGACCTAGTTGAAACTATGCCAATTTACACCAGCTAAGGAGCTGGATCATAACTTTTTGTGGGTTATGGAATTTTTTGAATATATGTTTACATTTCCCTTTAGGGATCTGATAGAATTATAGTGTCTTGAATTTAAGCAACTTCGTTTTGTCACAGCAACTGGTGTTCAATATTTCAGTGTTTCTGAAGGCATAATTAAAATAATAAAAAGAACAGGGAAAAAAAGAGGCTGAGGAAATCTAGTAGTAAAAATAACTCCCACAGACTTAATTTTATTTTATTTATGAGAATATGCTCGGTGTATATTTGTTTCTAGTTAAAGATTTTCTTGCTGAGAAAAAAACATGTGAATAGTGCATGAGGGATTTATCTCCTTTTCTTGTTGAAAATCACATTAATGCACCGTAAACCAATTTTCCAATGAACGGCTTAATTCCTCTTCTGAAATATGCACCGTTAATATCCTTACCACAGTCATAAAGTATTAAGCATTGACTGAGGACATAGATGCAACATTTTTTAAACTTCTAATGCAGATGTTAATAGACTGTGTTAACTGTGTACAATTTGTTGTTTATTGATTTCACCTTTGTTCCATGTTCTTCAGCTGCAAAAAGACAAAGGACAAAATTCTTATCTCAGTTACTGTATCTGGAGTAGTTCCAGTGATATCTTGAGTGGAACTTATCCATATTTATGCTGATGGAACTAAGACCAGAATTTGGACCAAGGGTTTCAGTGCCACAGGATTACACTACATTTTTTCTTATTATTTTATAACATTATCTTATCTTATTTTACAATAAGACTTCCCTAGTAGGAGAGGTTTTTTTCAATACAATAGGAATAGAGTATCGCATCCAAAGGGGTGTAATATTAAATAGTAATGATGAATACGAATGGTCTTATTACCAACCTTGTCTTGAGAATAAATCTACCCTATGCTATTATGGCATTACCATTCCTAGCAAAAACTTCAGGAAGAACTTTAATGCTTTATATATGACTAATTATGATACAGAATACAATTGGTTTAACTTAATGTTTGCATTAATTTGGCCTCGACATATAACAGGTGCTAATCCAATGTAAAAGACCAAGGATCTAGATTCTCAGCTGGTGTAAATTGACTTAGTTCCATTGCCTTCATGGTAGCGAATGCCAAATTGTCGTAAGTGGAGGCTTTCCTGTAGAATGTTTCTATATACAAACAGTACACTACACTGCCTGTTCTCTTCAATGGGAAAGTAAAAATTAGAGCTGGTTGGAACATTTTCAGTTAAATGAAATGTCATTGAAATATGCTGTTTTGTCTAAGCCAAAATATTTCTTGAAGACGTATTAGTTTCAACTAAGTTTTCATCAAGAAGATAGGTTTTTTTGTTTTTTTGAGAGCGAGAGAGAGAGCGTGAGTGCCTTTCAATTTGGGAAGTGGGGGGTGGATGGAGGCTGATGGTTAGGGCACTGGCCTAGGATATGGGAGACCCAGGGGACCTGAATCTGTGTCTCCCACACCTTAAGTGAGAGCCCCGACTACCACTGCCCCCTTGCCCACGCACAACACCTCCTCTAAGTTGAACAGCTCAGGTTTTGATCTGAAAACAGACATTTTGACACAATTCTGTTTTTGTTAAAATGTTGGAGAGGTTTTGTTTTCCTTACAAAGCAGAACAAAATCCAATTTCAAAACTTGGAAAGTTGCTGCAAACAAAATTGTCATCCTCTGCTCAGCTCCAGTAATAATGTGGATGGATGTTTAGAAAGTATGTAACACAGAAAAATGTAACATACAAAAATTACAATAAGCTCAACAGGGAACTCATTTCAGAAAATTTCAGGAGAGGAGCATAATTGTTTCAGCATCCCTGCCTCTGTTTCCGCCTCGTCACTGAGGCCATGGCTGCTCGTGCGAGGTTAACCAGCCAGCCAGATCCCAGATGGGGTCAGGGAGGTGGCAGGCCAGCCACATCCTGCGGAGGGAAGTGGGTAGGCTGGGGGTGGCTGGGATCAGGGCTTGGCTCACTCCACGCTCAGCTCCAGGCTAGGATGCCACTGCTGCTTCCTGTCAGGCTGGTGGGGTGAGGGGGTTGGCATTGATAATGCGGAGAGTAGGAGCTCCAACCCTGGCCCACCCCACAAGAGCCCCCACATATCCGGGGCAGACACTACAGTTTCAGCTAGCATGGAGCTATGAAAGATTGGGGTAAATGCCACCCCTGGAGCTCAGGAAGTCTGTAAGCCTGCTCTGCTTAATGATCCGCTCAGAGAACTCTCAAACCTGATTTGTTTTTTACTTGAAATATAAATTTGTACTCTCTTCTCGAAGCCCACACATGCACTTTTGACTACATTTATGTATCAGGAGTAGAAATTGCACATCTGCAAAATTTCTATTTTGACCTTATCTTCTCAAATGATTATACATTGTGGTGCTTGGCATTTGCCTGCAAGGGCTGCTGCAGTTAGATATTCCATCGGTCCATTATAATTGTGTTCAAAATTTGGCAATGAGAATTTTCTCCCTCTTAATACTTGGACAAGCATGTGGCTCCAAAAGCTAGAAAGGTTATCACTTTTTATCAATAATACAGGCATTTTGAGGATACAACCAAATTGTATGCTATAGCGTACTTTGATCATTTAAATAAACACCCCTTAACTATTCCCTTGAAGCAACCCCATACTCCAAGACTGGTTAGGACCTGAAGGTTGTTCCCTTAAAATCTGTGCATGCATTTTAATCCGGAGGTCAGGATTTCAGCAACGAATGATCAGTACAATTGAAACATAATGAGATTTTCCAAAAACGACCTGGGGATTCTCTGAATGCTGAAAAAAGAAAGAAAGCTGTGCAGCCACCTTCTCAGTCTGCGTCACGCAGTGTGTGCATGGAGCTTTTTCATGAGTACGATCCGCGGCACGCGTAAGCATGAGTAGCTGCAGTTGTGTTTTGTGTTCCCTGCATTCATGGGTTGAAAAAAGAACTTCAGAGGAATCTTCATTTATAAACCCTCCAGGCTAAGTAAACAATTTTGAAGGCCAACATGAAACTGCGAGTGCCCTCACACAGTGATGGACAGCAAGGACAAAACAGCTATTTAATTGTTTGCTATGCCCAAATTGTGCTCCTACAGCAGAAGGGTAGCTTTGTTCTTTTCTAACTGAAATTTTGCAGATTATTTGTTTATAATGAGAAATAGGTCCTTCCAATACAGTGCTTCCACTGTGAAAAAATGTTAAAGTGGCAAATTAAGTAGTACAGTTTTTAACCACTTTTGTTAAGAACCTTATTATACTTTCAGAATTATCATACAGAAATGTGAACAGAAATTGGAATCTGTGTTTTCAGTTAGAGCTAAACTAGCTGTCTCCTGAAAACTAATTTAAGAAAGTTGTCATTTTGCAATGCAAGCCTCTGAAGAGTGACAGTTTTAGGCATAGCATAGGGTTAAGATTTAAGGTGGCACATCAACATAAATTTGGCCTCAATGGCAAATGACTACCTATCTGTCTAGATATTTATACTCTGCAGTGTTGCGTAGCCATTTACACAGCATATATCTGGTCAATTTAGAGAGCAGGAGTGTCAAGCATATGGCCTGTGGGCTGGATATGACTTGCATTATGCATTTAAGTGGCCTGCATGAAATTTCAGATCATGCAGAATTTAAATTTTCATTTAATTAAAAGTAAGTTTCTAGCCATTATGGCTGCCAAGGTACGCTTCTACAGCACGAACCAAGCGTAAACTAATGTCATGAAGTCTGTCTTACTCTGCAAACAGCCTGAAACAATGACTGAGGTGTGAACTCCCCAGTCCCCTACTAATCTCATTAGAGTGTCAGCTCAAAAGCCCACTGTTGACACTGAAGTGTCAACATTAACTATTCCATTGCCGATCATTTTAGCCAGTGGAAGAGGAAAGGGAGTGGGAGTCAAATGCGCAAGGGTGGGAACTGGGAGTTACTGCAGTGAAGGAAATGCAAAGGGAAGAACAGAGAAGAGGGAGAGAAACAGAGAAAGGCACATGAAGAAGGAAGAGAAACAATGGGTAGAAGTAATGGAGAAGGATATGTATTGAGTGACATTGATCTGACAATAAGTTACTGATTAAATATAAGTTTAGTTGCAGGGAGGCCACAATCACACCTCAACCTCTGTGCATTGACATCAGTGGAAGATCCACTGTGGATTGAGGGCACTATGAAGTCCTGAATTTATATCCCGGCCATCGGACCATAATATAATTTAGAAACCACCCATCTTCAGAATGAGTTTGACACCTTTGGTACAGACACTGTATAAAAATACCGATTTATCCTTGCAACAGTCTGTCTGTGTCAAGAGCTTGCAAAGGAGAACCTACTAGTAGTAGTCATTTTTCTTCTCAATAAAGCTCTCGGTACAGTCAGATATTTTTATCAGGCTTAGCTTCCTTAAACAAATAGTAACTGGTGAAGCCTTTTCTAAGTAATAGATCCACACTGAGCCATCAGCTTCAAATAATTTTAGGACTCCAACATGAAACACCCTCATGCTAGCTTGCAAATTCACCTGGTACCAGGAGAGGATCCACACCCACCTTATAGATAGAGACTGCCAGTCAGCAATGAAGGAGAATTACAGTCCATTCAAATCCTACCAAATTAATCCCTGTTATCAAATATAAAGTTACAGGAAACAAACACCACCACCCACGGTAGCATTGTTTCCCAAATGACCTCATTCTCTGGTGACTTTAGCTACCTCTCTCTGGGGAAGAAGTGAAGAAGAAGTGAAGAAGAGGTAATTCTGCAGAGCTTTATGATCCCTGTGTGTGGGTTTTTCTCTAGGAGGTTATTCTCCAGACCAGTAGAAATTAGAGCAAGTGGGATTAGGGAGAAAACACACACACACACACACACAGAGCCAATTCTCCATATGATAAAATGATCAATAGTTCTACTTAGAGTGAACACATTTCCTTATTTATTCCACACCAGCTCACTGTGGGATGAATGCACTACAGTCTTAGAACAGTTATCACAATACCTTATCTTGGATTTTGAGTCACTCTTTATTTTTTCTCCTGTTCATCGGAATGTGAAAAATTACAAGATTTACAAGTGAGAGAGAAGAAATAAAACAGTAAGCCGTAGCTTTTATACTTAATTAAGTTAAGATTCTTAATTAAATCAGCAACATATTTAAACCTTGTGTTCCTTGTTTTAAATTGGATGAAGAACAGATGCAGAAACAGAGAATTCAACAATGACTAGGAAAGAAATACCCTTGTTGCAGAGCGCCACCACAAGGCCTGTGTACCACTTAAGTTGCTCAGCTCATGTATACCTTCAAAATACTTTTCACTACACTACACAACTAATTTAGCCAAGCACATATGTTCTTATTAGTTCAGCCAAAAAAAAAACGCATGCAAAATGCATTTTGTATGTACAACATGTGATTTTCAAATGGTCATAACTTAATCAAATCACTTGAAAGTGCCTCTTGTGAATGAGAGATGAGGTGGTGAGGTAATACATTATCTTTTATTGGACCAACTTCTGTTGGTGAAAGAGACAAGCTTTTGAGCTACACAGAGCTCTTCTTTAGGTCTAGGGAAAGTCTGTTTCTATGTGATATATCACCAGTCTACCTCCAACCATTGTGACTGTAAAATTGTTGGGATAAGCATTGTACATTTTTGTTATAGTAGGAAAATTATGTTTTCCTCATTGACCACATACTCAAAAATCATTTTTTTCATAGATTCATAGCGTTTAAGGCCAGAAGGCACCATTACATCTAGTCTGACCTTCTGTGTACCACAAGCCATTACATTTCACCCAGTTAATCCCATTCTTGTGTTTGACTAAAGCCTAAATGTCTTTAGTGTATATGTATACCTCAAACCTTCCTCAAAATTTACCAATAATGACAAATGTTAATGCATAAGATAAATTTTTTAGAATTATATTGGAAACCATTATGCAGACTTAACTACACTAGTCTCTGACAAAATACATATACATATATCTCACCATTTCTATCCACTTAGTGGGAGTTTTGCCTGGGTAGGAATTGATATTCTGGCCCTTAAATATTTCTTCATTGGAATTATTGACCTAGATGACCTATATAAGGCATTAGCACATATTATACGACCTTAACATGCTGTATCATCTAGCTTTCACTCTCCACTCTCATTTTTCAGTTTTAAATCAGGAAACATATTATGATGAAAGTAAAATAAAGAAAACCAGACTACACTAGGCTGAGGTCTTAATTTCATCCTTTATTTTCATCTGATGCATCATTTCCTAATTATTTTAACCGTAAAGTAACCCCAGCAAAATTTCAATCCCTGGCACTCAAGATCTAATACCTTGTCCATACAATGACCATCCTTAAGCAAAAAGGAATGTTTTTGTTCAGTTAACCACCAGAGGGAGCGTCAATAGTCCTGTGAATCAAAAGAAAAATGGTGAAAGTGACAAAGAAAAAAATATCAAAAAAGCTTTGGGCCTTATTCTGCCAACTCTTTCCTATATCAGTAGTCTTTACTCGCACAGATATTCCCACTGATTTCAGTAGTGAGATTTGTATACCTGAAGACTATTCATATGAGTAAGGGTTTTCCAGATCAGAGTCTAAAGTAGGGCTTCTGAGTTTAAACAATTTTTATTCATTACTTCAAAGAAAGGGCTTGATTTTTATACATTTATGTATATATGTATATAAAAGTTAGGAATTAATTATTGTCATTATTATTTTCTGTATCAAAGATATTCCTTAAAAGAAGTTAAGTAGATTTGCTAATTTGTAGATATGGAAAAATAAGCAGCAGTAAAATCTTTATTACATATTTAATTTCCCCTCCCAACCTGCACCCTCCTCCAACTTTAAAACTGTGAATGAGGTAGTAAATCAGGCCCTTGTTTTGAAGTAATTAAAAGACATTTTTTTAACTCAGTAGCCCTACATATATATATATAACCAGAGTAAAGTTAAATATTTATCTAAGGCATTTGGAAATTTTTTGGATGATCAATCTATTAAATAAAGACAGATAACAACAAATTTATTAAATGACAGTCTGTGTTACTCTGAAAATGGGAGTGAGTCTATATTTCTTGGAAAATATAAAATAGCTCACCTTTATGATCAAAAGACATCAAATCTGAAAACTCAAAAAGTACTTTTGTCTTTTTTTATCAATGAAAAACTCCATAAGGGTAACTGGAGATATTAAAGGAGCATAGTGTCAGGAAGTGTATATAATAACTTTAAACTTACTGACATGATAAAATGTTATATGATAAATGAGCATGCGATTATGTCTTTCAGGTATATCGCTGTGTTGGGTGAGGTGTGGAGCCGCACGAACCCAGGGGGAGCTCACAGAAGGATTCTGCCCATATGAACTCCTTAGGATGCAAGAAGAACTCACCTGCTAGTACACCCCCTATAGGAAGTGAAGCTTGTTCACCTGCATGCATAGCTCACTCTCCTAGTCATTGCGTAGTGGGTGTAAGGTCATGGCCACACCTCTTCCCCATTGGTGGGAACAGACTCTGGAGTTGGAGACTTTTATTGTGTCTTTGCTGCACAGGGACACAAATGGTTGGTGCTTCTTAAACTTCCTCCTCCTTCTCTCCCTTGTGCATCAATGGAACAGCAGGGAACAGTCTGACCCTAAATATCTTATCCCTGCTTTAAATGCAAAGCTCAGTTCAACATTAACTGTAGAGGCACAATTGGTGCCTCCATAATTAACTAAGGGCAAATATTTTCTAAACCTTTTAATAAAACTTTAATCTCCCACTTACCTTTACCACTGTGAGCCTCAGGGCTCTCAAAATCAAACAATCCACCTAATAGTGTCTTCCTTGGGATATTAATGATGCTACTCCCAGAATCTAGATCTTTCTTCCATTCTCTGGTAACCAAGCCATCAAAAAGCAGCTTCTTCCTCTACAAGGTTGAAACAGAACTAAAAGCTACGGATCAAGTGGATAGTGAATTAATAAAACAATTTTCCAAGGCTATTTTGTTTGTCTAGTATACTGTGTTAATACAAATGTGTTCCCTGTCTAAGGTTTTCATCGTTAAGCTCCTTAAATCGAACTGCCAGAGCTTTCAATAGTCCTCTTCTTGAAATTAAGAAAATGACTCTTTTTTTTACAAAAGCCCTTTTGACAGGACTTTCAGGAAATATCACTAATAGAGATGTGTTGGCAAATGGAGATTCACTGCAGTGACTCACAGAAGGAGAATTATTATTCCATGTGGCCCTCGTGGTAATTTGCATTTGAGAGCCCTGATCTAGACCGTCACTGGCAGATGTCTGTCTAACCTGTTCTTAAAAATCTCCAGTAATGGGGATTCCACAGCTTCCCTTGAAAGCCTATGCCAGAACTTTTAACTACCCTTATTTGTCAAGGTCATTTTGAATTTTAATCCTGTTAGAAAGTGTTTCCTAATATCTAATCTAAATCTCCCTTTCTGCAGATTAAGCCCATTTCTTGTCTGACCTTCAGTGCATATAGTGAACAATTGATCACTGTCCTCATTATAACAGCCCTTAACATGTCTGAAGACTGTTAAGAGGTCCCCCCTTGGTCTTCTTTTCTCAAGACTAACCATGCCCAGTTTTTTAACCTTTTCTCATAGCCCAGCTTTTTTAAAACTTATCATTTTTGTTGCTCTCCTCTGGTCTCTCTTTAATTTGTCCACATCTTTCCACAGTGTGGCACTCAGAACTGGACACAGTACTCCAGCTGAGGCCTGACCAGTGCTGAGTAGAGCAGGACAACTACCTCCAGTGTCATACATAGGGCACACCTATTACTACATCTAAGGATGATTTGCCTTTTTTTCAACTGCATCACAATAATAAATAATGATAGCACATCCTCAGCATGCTTCTCCCCACCCCTTTCACTGAAGGCTATGGGGTAGGAATGAGCATTGTCAACTCTGTATCAGCTGGGAGACTCTTCTATGCCAGGAGTAACCTGTCAGGACCTATGATTGAATTTGGCTCCACTTTGTACCACTCAATGGCATAAAAGAGCAGGGCAGGGCAAAGAATGTGCCCAACACCTTAACACTGCCCTCTGGTGTGGTGTTATAGCTTTTACTTATGTAATCACTTAGACTTTTTCAAAACATGTATATGGAGTATATGCATAGTTAAGATAATTGCTAACTGTGTAATTAAAACTGTATCAAAAGTTTTATGTGCAAAAGTTGTGCCTGTAATCTTTATGTTCACATTTCTTGAGTCTTTAGTCTACTTATATTTTCAACCTTAATGTAATACTAGCATAATTGTTTTATTGATTATAACTATATCAGAAAGGGGAATATCTGAGACAACTTGCTTTTAAAGGGAGGTTCTAGGCATTTGATTATGATCCTTCTAGTTAACAGGACATCAAACCAATACTAATAATGTTATCACGGTAATTTTAGATAAGCAGCAGAAAATCTACCACAAGAATGTTTTAAGATTTATGAGTTGATGCTTTGGCATGCTGATAGCATTTCAAAAGCTGAGTAATGCACAATAATACACAACCTTTAATGAGGTTGCATAATATGAGGAATGTGCTTGCAGTTTATCAGAGATGATTGAACTTGGTCCTTCTCATGGATATGAATTGTTTTTTATGCAGTACCATTCTTCTCAATTCCCACAGTTTGAATGAATGTTTACATCTAACCCTCTCGAGACCCACAGTAAATCTTCTATATCGACATTATTTTATGTCATATCTCCTTTGTTGTCTTTGGCAATTACTCTTTGAATGATACTGAAAGCAAAGAAAGTATAAATAAAACCCAGGAAATTCCAAGGAAGCAACAGAGCATTTGTTTGCCCAAACCCTAATTTTTTGCATTATGTGACAATCTCTGTTTCTGCAATTGTTTTATTATACAAAAAGATCCATTTCTAAAGACCTAAAAATGTAGGGGCAAAAAGAGAGATACTAACTTCCTTTGAAGAAATTTCCTGCCACAACCTGCCACTTTCTGTAAGAATGAGGTAAAGAAAACAGTAAGACACTCCTGTTTGTTGTGCTTCCTCCTGATGACTAGACACTATGGAAATGGGTGCTAGAAAGACACACTTACTTCACATCCTAGTCCTATCCTATATTACACAAGCATATATAGGACATGACTTGTAAAGGAAAGGGGATGACCGATTCCTGATCTTAGACTAAATGTATTGTCAAGTAGGAAAAAGGGCAAACCTTAAGAGAATCTGCATTAAAGGTGGAGAAGATAATATATTATTTACTTATTTTATTATATCCCCTGTTTTTTTGATCCCAGAATAGAGTCCCATGGCCCAGGTTACACAGTGGATTGGTCTGCTACTCTTTTAATCTTTGCAGGCTTGTTTTTAAATCAATTCTAGACTTTGTTACTAACGTACATTATTTTGATGGGCTGACCCTAGTGTTAGTATTTGACATAAGTCCACATCTCAAAACCACATTGTAGGAGAAGAAGGATGTCCTACTGGCTAGGGCCATAGCCTAGCCCTCAAGAAGGCTGGGTTCAAGTCCTTGCTCTGGTATGGGTTTCCTATATGATGATAAGGAAGGCACTTATCTCTATGTGCAATAACACCACTTTCCTAACTCCCTGGTAAGGCTAAATACAGTAAACTTTGTGAGGTGCTCAGAAACTATGAGAGCAATATAAGTAAATAAAATTAGGCACTTTCTCTTTCTAGACAAGTCTCAGACTGCAATAACAGATGTGTTGCAAATTGGTTCTCTGCTCATGTTTATGAGCTCTTATTTCACACACACACACACAAAAGCAGTTTCTCTCATCCATATTTACAAAGTAGAAGTGAATAATAAAAAGATGTCTGGACACCATATTTCAATTGCAGAGAGCTCTGTGTAAGCTTGGAAGCTTGTCTCTCTCACCAACAGATGTTGGTACAATAAAAGACATTACCTCATCCAGCTTTTTCAGCATTTTGACCTTCTCAATTTCCTCTGTTTCAGTCATTCCAGAACCTATTCTGGGAATTTTTTTAATTCTAATTGAGTAAGAAAGATTCTCTCCCCTCCAGCCACACACACACCCTTTAACACTACAGTACAGAGGAAGTTGTTCATAAGATTTACAAAACAAAGGTATCTGTGATCATACAGGTTGGAATCCCTTCAGATTTTTTTGAGGACTATGAATGAATGGCCAAATAGGCATAAAAAAGTTCTAAACTCTGTTGTACAGTTCGACCCTGATCCTGCAAACACTTATGCACCTGCTTAACTTTATGACCATGAGTAACCCCATTGATTTCAACAGTACAATTCAGAGTAGTACAGTGAGGCATGTGCATATGTGTTTGCAGGATCAGGGCTTTGGAAACCATTTCATTAGCGCACTCCCCCATCACAGCCACTAGCAAGTCCTCAGTCTGAATAGTTTTTAGTTCTCATCTTATTTTCCTTTGAAATTCTTTAAACTTTTCTGTACAAGTATCTCTCCATTGTTAAATAAGTTTCCTTTCAAGCAGTACACTTTTATCACTAACATGCCAAATCTCTGGCCCAGGTGTGGGGGTGGAGGTTAGGAGGACAGGAGGGGGGAATTAGTCCTTGACCACAGAGAAAGATTTGTAAAGGAAAAGCTCTTGTGTAGCTTGGAAGAGAAAAGGCCACTATTAGCCCTCTCATATGTCAAATCTTGGCTGACCTGTGACATCAGCTCTTAAAGATGAGAGCATTAGCTGTCATTAGTGTACGTTTCAGCCTACTGACACTACCTCCTACCTGAAATAAAAAATATACAACATGGAAGTACAATATTTAAAGAAGAAGCAAGAGAGACCAAGGAACAACTTACTTTGACTGTGCCCCTTGAGTGCCTTTCAGAAAAAAGAAAATTCTAGGGTTGACTTAGGAATACATTCTGGTGAACATTTATGCCCATGCAAGTCTCTCTGTGGGATCAGTTGTTCAGTAAAATCCTGAAATATCAATATGAACTAGCAATGGAACAAACTTCTCCATATTCAGACTAAACTCAAGGACCATAAGTATTGCAGAACACACTGCTGAAACAGTGGGCCAAATTCACTGCCAATGAAAGTGGGTAAAACCCCACACAAGTTAGTGCAGCAACACCCATTTACATCAGCAGCGAAACTGGCCCTATGTCTAAGAGTGATGTGAAAGATTTTGCATGTAAAAGAAATGTGTTCACTTGGACTTTTTGCCCATGTTGCAAAAAGGCAATGGGCTCAATTTTGCACCATTAAAGTCACTAGTAGTTTTCCCATCAGTTTGAATAGGAGAAAAATCATTACCTTTTGACGTGAATGCTTATGGTTTTCACACCTGGTGAAAATTAAACTTGAGTCCAAGTAGATAAGTTCCAATTGCCCTGACATATTTTTGCTGGCTGATTTTGTACCCATGGGATTTGCAATCTTCATACTCAAACTCAGGACAGGATGATAAAGGGAGAGATGGTGTCTTGGGAAACAGTATCTTGGAAAAACATCTATGAACTGTTTTAGAGCAGTTTTCCTGTTAAGTGACAAAGATCTGCAGTTGTTTATATGTTTCGGTTTTGGACACAGAAATTTAAAAAATGTGTCTTTGGGATTTTGTTGTTCTAATTGCTAAATTAATCAGAGGAAAGCAAATCTACCTGCCTTCTGAACAAAATATTTCTCATTCCAGTAACTCACCTGCTCCCCCACTCTGGTGATGTGCCACTTATTTCTCCTGCTAGTTCAAAGCTTAAAGTGGCTGAGCTGTAAGAAGAACACAAGTCACCCATTAAGGGCAAGGGTTCTGAACAATATTAATTTTAGGGACTGGATCAACAATTAGATTTAGAGAGTCAAAGCCAGTCCTGTTGCACATGCTAGTTCATTAGGGACCCACTCCTGCAAGACACAGCACCTTCTGTGAGGTGTCGCACACCCTCATTTCCCATTAAGATAATGTACCTAATTAGGGCCATAGACAGAGACTGTACTTTGAAAGACAGGAGTAATGTGCACAATTAGAATTAGAAGAATTTGCCACAGTTGGCAGAAGGAATTTTAAGTATCAAGTCACATAAGTGATAAGGCAACAATGACTTGATTATGATTATGGCCATCAGGCCTTTTTATTATAGCATGAAGCCTTTTTTAGTGCAGTATGAGGTCAAGAAGGCCTATATGAGTTGTGGTTAATGTAAAATTTTAAGCTAGTTATTTCAAATATGTTCAGATAATGGGCCAAATTCTGCTCTCGGTTAGACCAGTGTTATTCTGCTTATTTCAGTGCCAAACCGGGCCCTAAAACTTATGTTTGTAACATTTGTTCTCATCATAAACTCTACAAAACACTACAGCGGAATTAAGGGGAAACTACAACTGTGGCTACCAAATCTGTTTTAGACACTTCATGAATAAGGCCAGATAAAATTACTGCTAACAGGCTGACAAATACCCAGCTGATTAATGAATATCAGAGCTTAGGAATCTCCTGATTTTATGCATATATATCTCAGTGGGTCCTTGAATTATTGGATAACGCAAAATTAAATGATACTGAACCGTCAGGTTCAGGTCAGAGTATACAAATACACAGTGAATAAAGTGACATTGGTTAATTCATTACTTTTATTCAATCTGTTCTCCTTCATAGTCATTTCAAAGGCTTCCTCTACATCTATTCCTGATGCTTTACTTATTATTTTCCTTCCATGAAAGTCATCGTAGTGTGCCAAATTCAGCTCTGGTGAAACTGAACTCAAATCTATTGAACTCAATGGGTTTATACCCACCAAAACCAGGGCTCAATTTAGTCATATAACTTTAGGCTAAATGTTATATCCAAAAATCCATGCACATACAAAATTATTACTACCAAATAAATATAAACTGTTCAAACTTTTCCATAGTAAATTGGCTGCTAGTAAACTGGTCATTGTGTTTATTTAAAAGGTTACTATTTCTTTGAGTGATAGTCTGTTAGGTGGGCAAATAGTGGGCTAAGCACAGAAAAGAACCAGGATGAAGTCTGCAGTGTAAGGGATAAAACTTCCTTTAACAAAGGCATATAATGGATCTTAAATACCTTGGGATAATGCACTGCACTCTAAAGGTATGGGACCAAATTCAGCCTGGCTTTGAGCGCACTTGAATTGGGGTCCGGCCTCAATTCTGCTAAACTCTTAAGCATCTGATTAACTCCATCCCTGTTAAGCACACCACCTAAGCACATGCTTAACTTTAACGGGTCTCAAGCACATGCTTAAGTATTTTGCTGAATTACAGACTAAATGTGGTTCCTTAGGATGACACTGACGCATTTTACCTTAGCTGTCAAGTAGAGTTTAATGACAACAGCTTCTGGTTCTGTGTCTCTACATAACCGGTACAATTTTGGACAAATCCAGTACAAAGTTAGTGACTTAATCAGGAAAAGTTTAAAACTGAACACAGTATTTATTACTCTGAGTAACCCCATTGACACCAATGGGGCTACTTGGGGTAATAAGCTATGCTCATTGGTGGATCTGCCCTTAAATTTTCTTCACTGAGAAGGACCAAAAATATCCCAGAAATCTGAAGGTAAAGGAGCACTTCCACAAGTGCTCTGTAACTTGCATCACATCCAGGTTGATGACCCTATTATGTGATGCCTATAGAAAATTCAGGCAATTGTTATGGTCCATTGTATCCTTTTTACAGCAAAGGCAGATTCACAACACTAATCTTCAAAGATTTAAAATGACAGTTTAGAAGAGAATTCATGAGAAAAACAGATTTGAGCAATGCTTTTCTAGAGTGCCCCTATTAATCATCACAGCCAAAATTCACTTAGGCTCCAAGGCTAAAGAAGTTTATTTCAGTGGGAAATGATGCTTAGCTTTTCTCTATCGCTGAGAACATTTACTGCATTATTAAAAGTCAGTAGTCTTTTATATTTTATTTCATTATGTAAAGTATAAAGAGATAACAATGATTCCAGACACTTTGCAATACAAATCCACAATGGTTAACAATAAAATCAATCCATGTCTGAAAATTAATAATGGGCTGCTGTGACTTGAGTAAAGTAGGGTCAGTGGAAAAAAGAACCCAAGAAGTTATATATTCTTCCCTCATCCCTTTGCCCCAACATATAAATCATGTTTACAGATAACAATCTTAACTGATGGTGAACTCAATTAAATTAAGCTATATTAGTCTTGCCAGCTGTACACTCCAGACAGGCATAATCTAGCTGATTTAGATATGGAAAGTAGTAACCTCAGTGTAGTTAAGCTGCCATTGTAATGGACAATTTTAGCCTTTCACCTTTTGGACTGATCCATTTCTGTACACACTTACAATATCTGAACCTCAAATGACAGATGGATACAATGACTCTCTGCCTCAACCTTGAATCTTCTGATCTTCTAAATTTCATTACTGAGAGAGAAAGGTGGGGAGCGGGGTAGTGGGGGGGGAAGGGTTGTGTGTGTTCTGGTCAGGAAATTGAAGTGTCTGGATAGTAATTGTTTAGAATATATTAGGTAAAATGACAGAAGAATACACTCCTTTGAAATGATAATAAGTGTTGTAGCCAGTAGAGAACACAAATTAATATTAAAGCAATCTTTTTTAAAAAAATCAAAGGAATCAGCAGCAAAAGAGTTGTGCACTGCATAACTATGTGTCTGAACAACCATAACCAGAAAGCATTCACTGAGTGAGAACTTCAAGTGATTCCTTGTTTTATACTGCAAGTACTCACCAGCCTCTAAATAACAATGTCATAACACCCTGAATGGAATGTGTTTAAAAGTGATCAGAAACAGACTCTTCATAGCAATATCACTCATTCAGTATTCTAGTTGCCATAAGAGTAGCAAAAGGCTACCAACTAAATCTGATCATTGTTTTCTCCTTGAATTGACTGGTTACAAAACGCTTATAAGTTATGGAGATCATTTGTGTAAGGATTCCTTGTTTAAAAACAAAGCAAACTCTGCATCTTTTTTACTTTAGTTTTAAAAATTGGGGACTATTTTGAACAACAATTTGACCAAAACACAGAGTACAGTTTGGTGATTCCCAGGATCTATTTATGTCATTCTGTCTTCTGCAAAATTATTTTGCAATCTTCATCCAACTCTAAAGTTACTCAAACATTCTTCATTGTTGTTCAGTTCTGTTCTTATCCAACAGAATGACATAATCACTAACAACATATTCCATTCTTCAATTCTTATTTTTGTAAGTAGTTACAAGTCACAGTAGTTCCACTGATGCTAATGGATAGAGCTGGTAAGAAAACAAAATATTTTTTGCAAACATTTCAAAGGAAATTTCCATTTTTCAAAAATTTCATTTGTTATATTAATAGGAATAAGATTTAGTCACATGAGAAAGGGTTTCAGGATCTGTTCCTCTGTTTAATTTCCTTCATGTAAATCAGCCAGTAAGAACATCGTGGCAGGATGAAGCTTCCAAGTATTTCTCATTATTTGGTTTTCATACAATACAGTGAAATAATCTCTGAAAGACAGAGGGAAAGGAACTTCTGTGAAGTCATATGGCCAAATTCTGCCCTAACTTATATACCTTGTGTAACACAGTTAATGTTTTAATGAGGTTGTACATTACTGAAGAATTTCCCATCATGTCAGCAAGGGGGAATAAATCAAAGTGAAGATTATTTAGGGGTTTTCTACACGGTGAGGTAATGCACTCTGCAGGGGTGTGTTATCTAAAGTGCACTAACATTTTGTCCATTAATTGGTCTGTGTAGGCCCTGCTGGATCACCTTAATGTAGTGCTGTTTGCAACAGTGCTACCATAAAGCATAGTAGGGAACGTTTAATGTGCAGCAGCAGGGTCTACACAGACCATTTAATGTGTAACATGCTAGTGCACTTTAAAAATTGCAAGACCTTCATTCCCCCACCATGTAGACAAGCCCTTTGTGAAGTCACAATGCCATCTGAGAGATATTATTTAACTCTGTTCTTAGCAGTAAAAATAAATTTTCTACAGTGAGGAAATCAATTCAACTGATCAAGAAAAATCCGACAGTTGCAGAATCCCAGAAACCACATAAACCCTAATAGCATATTCCAGTAGCGCCCACTGTATTGAAAATAATCAACTTCAGTGAAAAGCAGAAAAGAAGCTACAAGGCTATGAGACTAGAAAAATGTGCTCATCCTATGTTAAAAACAAATTTTACACAATATTTTTTATTTAGGAACTATACGAGGTCAATTTTATTATAAGGATATATTGGAAATACTGATTATAAACATCATGGCATTTGTGTGAGGTATAATTTTTGCAAAAGCAATAAAAATTAAAATGTTTTTCTTTAGGTCTCAGTGTCAGAAGCACAACTGACTCCCAGCCTGGTTGCTAGGCAACCCAGCAAGCTCAGCTAGGCCCTATGAGCCTTCTCCAAACCCTCATGCCTCCTACTGGGGAAGGGAGCCTGCAGCCTGCTACTTGAGCCTTGCAGAGGCTACACAGCCTGCAGCTGCATTTGCCCTGCTCCTGCTTCCAGTCTTTACTCCAGCCCAGCTCCCAGTCCTGACTCAGGTTCCAACCTTTGACTTGATTGATTGATGTCCTAATCCTGACCCCAGTTCTGGCCTGTCACTTGGCTCCTTGACAACAAATCCAGCTTCACTCTCAGCCTGGTGCTTGGCTCCTGGATCTGCGCTCATCACTATCCCAAACTTCCACTGCAAACACCAGATGCCGTCCTGCTCCAGCCACTAGGTCGGATGCCCAAGTTCCAGCAGGTTATAATAGATTCTAAAGCCGTAAGGGACCAGTGTGATCGTATAATCAGACCTGTATAATCGTGTATAACACAGGCCATATGACTTCCCAAAAATAATTTCCTTGGAAATAGAGCATATCTTTTAAAGTTCAAGCAATACTGTGGAATGGAGGCGGAATTAGAAGAGAGATTTTCTTAATAATCAAGATGGAAAAAGTAGTCTTGAGTGCAGTTGTTCTTTAAGGAATGTGCCCTCTGAGACTTCCACAAGACTGAGCCAAGGGTGAGAGTCTAGTGTAATTTACCCCTATCATTCACCTTTCAGAGCTTCAGAAGGTTCTGAAAAAAGGATAGGAATATCATTTTCTATGGCTTGTTTTACAGTTGAAAACAGCAGAATGAAAATCAATCAAAACGGAAATTCATGTGTCGTGTTTTGTTCAAGCAGAAAATTGTTAAATATCCACATATTACCAGATATCTACCTGTATATTATACATTGCCTGTATTTACTCCTAAATAGCTTTGCAAGCGCATGAGGCCAGAGATTTGATTTCTGCTCAGAGCTCAACCATTAAAATAACAATTTGCAGAAACCATGCCCCCTCCCCCTCTTTTTGCAACGGTGCTATCTGCTGGAATCAAAATTCTGCTTTCAGTTACATCAGCACAATACCTATTAAAGTCAATGAGCGTTGAACCTATATAACTGAGAGCAGAATTTGAACAAAGATATTATTTAAATGATTTTTTTTCTTCCCTGCATAATTTTCTCTGATTGGGAAGGATCTTTAGTTCACCCTCAAATTGTCTTCAGTTTCTGGCCTGAAAGTGGAGTAGGTCCTCCACGGTTGTGGAGGTAAAATATCAATTTCAGCCTGCGCCTATCTTGATAATTATTTTGTCCACTCTAGCTTGTTTATCATAATTACACAGCATTAAAATGCTTATCCTGATCTCTTCTATTGCTTACTGTTACTTCTTTCCGCTCCTCTCTTCAGATAGTCTATATCTTAAAGTTAATATTCACTTTGACTGTTCAAAGAACTTCTTATTTAATTCAAGGCTCTTACAGACTCTTAAATTAGCAGTCTTAGTGTGTTATGTTAACTTTTTAAAAGCTGTGGTACTACACACTGCTATTTTTCTCTGGGTGGCTATGTAAGCAGGTACTATTCTCACTCCACTTCTAACATAGTTTACACAAAATGGATCTGGCTCAAGCTTTCCCCTTTTAAGGGTTGGCTTTACCTTTAACTTAAATAACAACAAAACAAACATAACCCTCAGCCGATGCTTGGTTGCTCTCTTAGGGTTTTCCCTGCAGTACCCAACTGTCTCTGCCCCTTCTTCCTGCCAGGTCAGAGCTAATAGGTCCTGCCAGGTCTGGCTGCATAGGTGATTCAGCAAAAATAACTCCATCTCTTTGCAGAGTTCAGAGCTTCATTTTAGAAGCCTATCAACACTGAAGAATCACAGAAGAGATTGGAAAAACAAGCTGGTCTGTGCTGCCTTGAGGTTAGACCATCATCTGGTTTATTACAAAACTGTTACATTTAAAGCCCAGTCCTACAAACACATACTGCTGTCTACCCATTGTGAATAGAACTGACTTTCCATAGTCCTTACTACTCACAGTTGGAAGAAAGCATAATGCCTGGTAGTGAGTGAATGCAGGATCAGGTGCTTAGAATGGAAACTTCTTGGATTAGGCATCATGTTGTCCTCTATAATTTACAGCTCCATGCTCAGGGTTGACATTTAACAAGTTATTACTAGGGCTGTTGATTAATCGCAGTTAACTCACATGATTAACTCAAAAAATAATTGCAATTAAACAAATTAATCATGATTAATTGCACTGTTAAATAATAGAATACCGATTGAAATTTATTAAATGTTTTTGGATGTTTTTCTACATTTTCAAGTATACTGATTTCTATTACAACGCAGCATACAAAGTGTACAGTGCCCACTTTATATTATTTTTATTACAAATATTTGCACTGTAAAAATGACAAACAAAAGAAATAGTATTTTTCAATTCACGTCAGACAAGTACTGTAGCGCAATCTCTTTATCGTGAAAGTGTAATTTACAAATGTAGATTTTTTTGTTACATTGCACTCAAAAACAAAACAATGTAAAACTTTAGCGCCTACAAGTCCACTCAGTCCTACTTCTTGTTTGGCCAAGACAGACAAGTTTGTTTACATTTACGGGAGATACTGCTGCCTGCTTCTTATTTACAATGTCACCTGAAAGTGAGAACAGATGTTCACATGGCACTTTTGTAGGTGGCATTGCAAGGTATTTACATGCCAGATATTGCAAACATTCATATGCCCCTTCATGCTTCAGCCACCATTCCAGAGGACATGTTTCCATGCTGATGATGCTCGTTAAAAAAATAATGCATTAATTAAATTTATGACTGACCTCCTTGAGGGAGAATTGTATTTCTCCTGTTCTGTTTTACCCTCGTTCTGCCATATATTTCATGTTATAGTAGTCTTGGATGATGACCCAGCACATGTTTGTTTTAAGAACACTTTCACTGCAGATTTGACAAAACACAAGGAAAGTACCAATGTGAGATTTTTAAAAATAGTTGCAGCACTCGACCCAAGGTTTAAGAATATGAAGAGCTGTCCAAAATCTTTCTGCTGGTGGTATCAGATTCAGATGATGAAAATGAACGTGCATTGGTCCACTCTGCTTTGGATCGTTATTGAGCAGAACCCATCATCAGCATGGACGCATGTCCTCCGGAGTGGTGGTTGAAGCATGAAGGGACATATGAATCTTTAGCACAGCTGGCACGTAAATATCTTGCAACACCGGCTACACCAGTGCCGTGGGAATGCCTGTTCTCACTTTCAGGTGACATTGTAAACAAGAAGTGGGCAGCATTATCTCCTGCAAATTGTAACCAAACTTGTTTGTCTGAGCAATTGGCTGAAGTGGGACTGAGTGGACTTGTAGGCGCTAAAGTTTTACATTGTTTTATTTTTAATGCAGGTTTTTTTTTACATAATTCTATATTTGTAAGTTCAACTTTCATGATGAAGAGTTTGCATTACAGTACTTGTATTAGGTGAATTGAAAAATACTATTTATTTTGTTTTTTTACAGTGCAAATATTTGTAATAAAAATAAATATAAAGTGAGCACTGTACACTTTGTATTCTTTGTTGTAATTGAAATCAATATATTTGAAAATGTAGAAAACAACCAAAAATATTTAAATAAATGGTATTCTATTATTGTTTCAGTGCAATTAATTGAGATTATTTTTTTTATCGTGATTACTTTCTTTAATTGCTTAACAGCCCTAGTTATTACTAATAATAATATACTAAAATATGTTAAATGTAGATAATTGATTTTACTATACATCCCTAATTGGCTGGGAGCCTAGGGCCTCATCCAAAGCCCACTGAAATCAATGGGAATCCATCTAATTACTTCACTGGGCTCTGAATCATAGTTACCTGAGAAACAGTCTATCTCCCTGTGCAATATTGCTGCAATTGAGGTCCACAGAGGGCTCAAGCTGGATGCCCTCATTTTAAAATGAAGAGAGCTACTGGCAATGTGTTCTCCATGAATTCTCAGCTTTGGAATTATTTGCCTTACTTTTCATCCACTGGATTTGATAGCCTTCTTAGCCCATTGTAACTTCATTTTTTTCCCCTGGGAATTTGGGACTGGGCATGCTGCAGTCAGAGTGGTTTTATTGTGCCTGCTACAGAAGGGTTTTTATTACTATGTCTGCTAGTGTGTATTGATTTCTTAAAGTGAGATGACCAGGCTGTTTATATCATATTTTGAACAATCATCTCTGTTTCTTTGTTTATCACTGCCAGGACTCAAATGCATTGGGCATATCCCCTCACCTTTTAAGTTCCTTTTGAAAACCATGCTGTCTCACTTCTGCCATGCTGCCTAAAATGAATTTTGTTGATTAGTATTGAAAATTTCTCTTGTTCCCTTTCCCTGACCACTGTCTACTTGTCTGTTTGTCCTTCCTTAACTGTGAACTCCTATGAATAGGAACCATCTCTTCTGGAATCTCTGAATCTCTGAAAAGAGCTTGACATGTTGTAGATGTAGATGACCACAACTAAATAATAACACTGTGAACATTAAACTGCGTTAGGTTGGGTGTTTATTGATTTATATATTGGAATTATCCGTAATTAATACATTTGATTCTTTATACTCTCAGTTTAGGCATGTGATTGAGGCATGAAGTATTCCATTCTGGGTCAGGGCAAGAAGGGGTTAATGGTCTGCTCAAGGGACAGTTCTTCCACTTCTTATTTACACTTACGTAGTTCTTTTGTGGGTAGTCCCATTCAGTTCAATGGGTGCTACTTCATGTTAGCAACAGTTGCACACCTGAGGATTATGGAATCAGTACTGGAGTTCAGTTTATTATTTTTGTGTATTTTTGAAATAGAAAAGGATTCCAGAGGATGTGTTTTGCCAGGGTAATGTCATCTATAGATTGATGCTATCAGCTTTATTCACAACACAGGGGGAAACGATTGTTTGACAATGACAAAAGACCCACATCAGAAATGACCCATATGTTTAAATTTTGATCAAAAGATAATAGCAATGGAGAATAAATGACAACTTAAAAAGAATTTGTTTCTTTTGAGACCCAAATTTTCAATAAACCTCTAAACACTTACCAGGGCACATGCTTCAGAGTAACAGCCGTGTTAGTCTGTATTCGCAAAAAGAAAAGGAGTACTTGTGGCACCTTAGAGACTAACCAATTTATTTGAGCATAAGCTTTCGTGAGCTACAGCTCACTTCATCGGATGCATACTGTGGAAAATACAGAAGATGTTTTTATCATGAAAA
This sequence comes from Natator depressus, assembly GCF_965152275.1. Classification (NCBI taxonomy): domain Eukaryota; kingdom Metazoa; phylum Chordata; order Testudines; family Cheloniidae; genus Natator; species Natator depressus. The sequence goes on along the minus strand of NC_134235.1, from coordinate 99,813,681 downwards.
AATGGGTGTTTATCACTACAAAAGGTTTTCTCTCCCGCCACCCCACTCTTTAGATAAGCTATTACCAACAGGAGAGCGGGTTTGTTTGGGGGGGTGGGGGGGGAGAAAACGTGGATTTGTGCTGGAAATGGCCCACCTTGATTATCATACACATTTGTAGGGAGAGTGATCACTTTACATAAGCTATTACCAGCAGGAGAGTGGGGTGGGGGGAGAGAAAACCTTTTGTAGTGATAAACACCCATTTTTTCATGATTTGTGTGTATAAAAACATCTTCTGTATTTTCCACAGTATGCATCCGATGAAGTGAGCTGTAGCTCACGGATGCTTATGCTCAAATAAATTGGTTAGTCTCTAAGGTGCCACAAGTCCTCCAGGCAGCATGCATCTACTGGGCATTTTCTGCATTCTAATCCTCACACTGTCAGTACAAAACCCAACTTGTGCATGTCCCACAAGCATTACAGTTACATTTTCTTTCAGGGGCAAATTGATAATTTGGCCTTTAGAATTTCACAAAATAAACTTCATGTCTCATGGTACATAGAAATCAACAAAACAATCAGATATGAAGGGCTCCTTAGAGCTTTCACTTTTCTCCCTAACTTGATACTTATGACATTTCTAGGCCTGGCAAGAAGTCCCATAGGGTGACTTCACAATATTTCCCTATGCAGATACCCACATCAGTGTAAAATTTGCCCGGGTCAGTGACTGGACCAGTTTGTGGAATTTGAATGTTTTAACTTCTTTGGCAGCTTTGTTAGTCATCTATCTATACTCTCTGGTGTTTTAAGCTGCACGGTCCTGGTTTTGTCTGGTATTATTGTGGATGCATGGAGGATGCCATTTTGCAGACTGTGCTGCTCTGCCCATGCTGGTGTGGGTACTTGGTGCTCTGCAACATGGTGTCCTCAGTGCAGTGTGAGGTCACACCAATGGGGGTGTGGTCACACAGGCAAGGGTGGGCTCATGCCATTCTGGAAGCCCTGTATTTTGGGGGTGCCTCGGCGGCCTAACTACTTTAAGGAAACATGACAAAACCACTCTAAGAAATGTAAGTTTCTTCACTCAGAAAAGTTATCATCTTGACTGAGTATCCTTGTATACATTCAACACATGCACCGTAATTTTTCATGGAGTTTTGCACTTATAACTCAACTGAGAAGATACCGTATATCTTAAAAGACCTGAGCAGAAGCATAACTATTGAATTTCTTCTTTACTTAGTGCCACTGAGATTAAAATGAAATGAAGAATGGAAAGCTTCCTTGACATGAAATGAAAATCTCTGTGGAAGTTGAAGTTAGTAAGTGTGACTATATTTTACAAAGCCATCCTGGAGAAACCTCTGTAATCCACTCTGAATTAAACCAGTATTAGATAAATCCCTATCCTGTGCCTGTGATGGGCTTCGCCCGCCACTTTCTGGATCCCAATAAGACCAGCCCCAAAAGGGTTAACTGTGCTTTGCAGGCTAAGGAAGCCCCGCCTCTCCGACTCTGCTGGGCATGCTCAGCCTGGAGGCAGAGCATAAAAGGAAGCAGCCCAACTCACTCTGGGCAGGCTGCTGAAGGGGGAGGATAGAGACTGCAGGCTCTCTCCAGGCTCCTACCACAGAGCCACGGCACACAGAGTTCCAGATGGTGGACTCCAGGCTGCCTGATGAGCCTGGAGAAGAGACCACACCAGCAGGAGCTATGCCACCTGAGGACCCCAGAGACCAGGGAGAAAGTGTAGGAGCAGCCCAGGGACTGTATACTCTTCTCTGGTGAGTGAACCGGGGAAATAGCGTGTTTCAGGAAGATCCCTGCTGACTTGGTGGTGAGCACGACCACAAGAGCTCTGGACTGGGACTCAGAGGAGCAGGGTGGGCCCAAATCTCCCTACCCAGGGTGCCACACCCCTCTAATTAGCACCCCAATTCTGCAATGGGCCAATAGCCTGCACAGTCCCACAGAGGTGGGCTACTCTATTGACTCTGGCCTCTGGCTGGTGCTGCCCTAAGAGGAAGGGCCACTTATTGACTCTAACCATTACGCCATGCTGCCCTAAGAGGAAGGGCTGCTTTATTGACTCTGGCCATTAGGCCGTACTACCACATTTGATAGTCAGGGTCATGAACGAGGGACTTAACAGGCTGCTATACAGTTTTTTTTTCTCCTTCTCCTCACCGTACATGATCTGGCACCCGTGACGGGGTGTACCTATCCCGTGACAAAGCCCCACACTGCAATATCCCATAGCTCAGTAGTTAGAGCATTTTCCTAAGTGGTGGGAGACCCCTGTTCAACCCCTAACTCTTTTTGGGTATCGAGGCCTCGGGGCCTGCTCTGATACCAAGCAACAAGTCCCACAGAAAACCAGTAAGATGCAATTTAACCAAATATACAGAAACTCTTGTTTCTGAGACAACAGTGGCTTGTTTTGTCTTTGATGTTCTCTGTGGTGTCTTAAATTTTCATAGAAAATGTGAATTAAATAACCTTTATAATGTCCAAGTAGCACTCTTGCAGTACTACATTGAGTTGAGAAATGTCAAGTACATGAGGTATGCAGAGACAAAAGCAGTGGCAACATTGTCTCTCTAAATTTTCAAGAAAGGAAATTGCTACTGTAGATGAATTATCTTTGTTGATAAGAGCAAAGGCCAAACAGTGACAAGAGCAAAGAATTTATGAAGCTCACAGGTTACAAGTTTTCTGTTTATGATTGTAGTAATCTGTTCTCGCGTATTGTCCTTTATTCAGTCTTATTTGTATCTTTGCAGACCTTTAGCATTTTGATTTCTTGTTACAAAGTTTTCAATCTTTGAGATGTTAATTTAAAAAAATCCCCAGTCTCAACACAGTAGTCAGTGGAATAATGGGAGTTAATTCAAAATTTTTAATATAGTTAGAAAATTTAATACTTTCACGCCAGCAGAAACAAAGAAATTCCTATCAGCATTTCAAATGAAAAATTACAATAAGGGATATTTCGCTCTGCATCTTCAGTTTTCAGACTTATAAGGCAAGTAGTGGGGTGGGGGGTTAACACAAGTTAAGAGAGAGTCCTTTAAATGAAATACAATCATGACTTGTTGTGTACTCAGATGGAAACCATTCTTCAAAGCACAATGATCATTTAATGCCTCTCTCCTCCTGATAAAAATTAGTAGCCCTTTTGGTGTTGGTCTTGTGACCATATGTAATTGTGTGAATGTTACTTCTTTCCCTCTCCTTAGGAAACAAAGTAATCTGGAAGTCCTGACTTTAAATGAGTTCTGTACCTGCCTTATTAGAAAGGAAGCATGGTCTACTGAACTGAGCACAGGATGGTGAGCCAGTAACTCCTATGTTTTGTTCTGGGGACTTTGGCACGTCACTTGAACTCTCTGTGCCAAATCCTGCTCTGATTATTCCTAGAAGTAGTTGCAATGAAATCATGGGGATTGTTTACATGAGTAAGGAAAATAAGACTTAACCTCTGTCTCATTTCCCCCACTGTGAAATGAGGATAATAATTTTTAACAGAGGTGGTATTAGGTTTAATTATTTAGTAACACTTAGCATTCATAGCACTGTATTGTTGGTTGTTCTGTGAATATTCTGCTTTTGCAGAATTAGTGTGCTTCAACTTGTGGGCTCCACATTAGGCAACGCATGGTTGAATTCTGAGGGAAGTTACAGCACTGTAGATATAGAGCTTTGGACAGGCTACGAGGCTCAGGATTGGGCCCATAGTAATTATCCTGCTTATTTTTTGAGCATGTGGTAAGTGCTATCATCTTTGAGACCACATTGCTTCCTTTACTTGCTCGTTTCATCCATCCTTCCCTATGCAGCATTTCTGTTTGTCTCTTTGCAGGATGGTGCAAAGCTGTTCAAAGGTTTGCCTTTGCAATTTAACTCGTTTCCAAGCAAACACACCAAGCTTTTCCACAGCGTTTCACAAAGCATTGTTTAAAAGAAGTCAAGTGAATTCAAATGTTCTTGAAGCACAAAGGCTACAATATATTTTCAGAGTATGTTATCACACAGAAGAATGATATGTTCTCTCATTAATATAACCATATTGTTTCTGGTAAGAGATACAATACTAACCACTTCCTTTGGTTAAAGGTTCTGTAGAATTGAACATGAATGAAACCAACAGGATTCTATAGAAGTTACTCCTAAGTATAGAACTCAAAGATATAGAATTCTTTAAATCTTTTAAAACAACCTACAGCATTCAAAGGCAGAGTTATTAGGGTCTGAGCTAGCTCAACTAAAGTCAAAGAGGGTCGGAGCAAGACATAAGTTTCTCTTAAATTATACAGGATGGCTTAAAAATTCTGTAGACAGGATCACATTGCATGTGTCTTCTGTACATCAGTATACCAAGCTTAACATGCTTGAACCAAATACATTAACTTTCTTTGTGGATGGTCTTAATCCTAAAGAATGGACAAATGTAATGGTAAAAAAATTGACAGCTGTCATGGGGCAAGGCTCCTCTCCTGCTTTCTTCCTCACAGAAACAGCACAGACTCCAGTGGTTGTGCCTCCACTGTATTCTTTTATTTTAAGTTCCTGCTACCATGTCCACAACAATCCCCATTCAACAGTCTAGTTACAGTGCCAACAGCACTTTTTGGCCCTCTCCCCGGGACCTGAGTGGCTCTCCCTTGAGCCCACCATGTTACTGAGCTCAACTAGCCCTAGTCCCGTTTCTTCTCATCCATCACGCGTGCGCTTGCTTGCTTGCTTGCTTGCTCTATCTCTCTCTCGCTCTCATATGATCCTGGCACATCCTTCCTGCCTCTTTATCAGCCTTGGGCTGATGGGGTAATTGGGTCCTTGGACCATCCAGCAGGCCAGCTTGATTGTCTAATTGTCCCCATCAGCTTTCTCAAGGGGAACTAGTTAACATCAGAGTGATCACACTGCAGGCTCACCTGTTTGCACCCTGCATTCTGTCACAACAGCACAAAACTTAATAGTATGTGCAGTATAGAGGAAGTGTGTAGGGTATATAAGCCAATTTACCTAAAATCTATAAGCACTAGATAGCATATCACAAGACTTACAAGTGCTAGTGAAATAGTGCTGTCTATTTCTCAAAACCATCAGATATTTGTATTGGGCTGAATTTGAGATTGACTGTGATGAGTTGCATTGGTAAATGAACAGCATTTAAGTATGAAGCTAGCTGAGGGACTGGGTATATAGAATCAGGGAACAGAAAACTTTCAGCCTCTATGCTAGTGGTTCTCACATTTTTCATATTATCAGCCATTTCTTAAGATATTGATTATCTTCCTGAAACACACCACAACACACCAATTCTATCAGGCACCAACGTGGGAGCTACTAGAGTGATTGGTTATATGGGGAAAATGTCAACCCTGTATTAAGGCAAGATAAAAAAAACTTTTTTTAATTTCTCTCGTTAAATGGCCTCAAACATTTACCAGACATAAAAACAGCTCATCCACATTTAATGGGGTGGTGATGGTTTCTTTCCCCTTTTTGCTATTTGATTTCCCCCTTCAACAAAAGCTTTCTTGTCATTGTTGAGTGGGTGAGTAGAACATTTGCAAGGCTTTTTTTTCTGCAACACCCATTTTGTACCTCTATTTGTTCTCCCAAGGTGTATAACATTATATTTATTAGAAGTGAATCTCCTGTTTCTTGATGGCCCTCTGCTCTAAACTCTCCAGGTCTCTTTACAGTTTGAATCTGTTCTTTGTAATTCCTTAAGTGTTGGTGTCATTACCAGGCTTAATTTACAACAAAACAAGTCATGATGGGACCATAAAGGTGAGTTACTTTAAGGTGTTTGTTTGGTTAAACAGGTTTTTGAAAGTGGAAAGCCTAAGAATCTTAGACTGAGCTGTAAGTAGGAATCAGTAGCACTGTGATAGAACACCATCAATCATGAAAGCTATGTATGTGAGCCACAGCTCGAAAACAAAGGGGTATGGTTATCCTTATGTCAGTGTGTGGACTGGTGCAAAGACTGAGAGGAGGCAGTTTATGCTTCCTGAATTTTGTGGCTGAGGGAGCTAGTTCATCCCCTAGTACTGGCCCCTTGCTGCTTGTGCTCCTTGCTGCTGTGGCCCATGCCAGAGCCTTGCTGCAACAAGGGTCTTGGAGTCATGGGGAATTTCCAGGGTGAAGGGCTGCCCCAGTCTCCCAGAATGCCACCAGCACTGTGGGCTGCTGTGGAGGCAGTGTAGAGGGCCCCCATGCTGGTGATATTCATCTAGAAAGCCTTAACCTGCCCTACAGCATTCCCTGTGCTGTAGGGCAACTATGTATCTGACCTCATTACTCTACATCATATTGGTTTATAATCTCCACTTTATGCTATTAGTGATCAAAAGTCATTTCCATCTGATGCCCGCATGGCATCCTGCCTGAAAGAGATTTGTGGTCACAGCAAAGTTCCTCATTGTTAAGTGTCACAAAACCCACCAAGGATTTAACAAGAATGTCTCCCTCTAGCTCTGAGTTAAGTCAAATAAACAAAGCTTAACCTGTCATCATCCCGCTAGTACCTGTTCTTTGAACAGACAGAGGATTCCAGATTCCAGTGTGGTCAGCCCCAAATCTTTAGTCAGCACTGAATTCACTTTTCATTTTTTTAAGAGGCTACAAGTAATATGAATATTTTCAAGGCTTGGATTTTCTCCACAGCACAAAGCTGAATATATGAATAGTAAATTGTTTTTTATTCTCAGGGCTCAAACTGAGTCACTATAGCACTTATACCATTCTGGCACATCTTCATAGATTAAGGCCAAAAAGGAGCCATCATACTAACTTATCTTGACCTTGTTTAACACAGACCATAGAACTCTACTCTATTTTCTGCACTGAGCCTAGTATCTTGTGGTTGAACTAGTGGTTGAACTAGAGTATCTCTTAGGAAAACAAGAAGTCTCAATTTAATGACTCCAAGTGATGGAGACTCTACCACATCCCTAGGTGAATTGTTCCCACTACCTTATTGTTAAAAACATGCACCTCATTTCCAATTTGAATTTTTCTAGCTTCAGCTTCCTGATGTTAAACTTTGTTATGCCTTTTGTCTGCTACATTAAATAGTCCTCTAGAATTTAATTTGTGAGAACAGAACACACCAGCTGCAGCTATACCAACTCTGAGAGACTTTCTACAGCTAAAATCTTCTGCTCAGCATTTGGCCCATGTAGCCACATTAGAGCCGTCTGGAAAATGGAATTTTCTTTCCAAGAAAAATGTCAATTTAAAAAAACTGTCCCAATTTGGGAAAAGTCAAAAACTTGACCTTTTTTGAGGGAAGGAAAAATTAATTTTCTAATTTTGGGAGAACTGAAATGGAAATTGTTTGGCTGCCTGGTGGACAGTCTGGGGAGCTCAGGGAGTCAGTGAGCTGGACAGCCTGGGAGCTGGCTTATCAGGGAGCCCAAGGAACCTGGGAGCTGACCAGGCAGACTCCTGGCAAACTTGGGGAGATGCCCAGCTAGGGAGCCGGCTGTCTGGCTGCCTAGGAAGCCCCAGCAGCCTGCCAAGCAAGGAGCTGGGCAGCATGAGGAACCTGGGAACCCACCAGGAAATGATCTGGGGAGCCCAGACAACTTGAAAGCCTACCAGGCAGGCAGCTGGGGATCTCAGCTTCTCCTGAAGCCTGCCATGCAGGAGCCTGGGAGCTGGGCAGTCCCAAAAGCCTGGCAGCCCACCACATGGCTAGCTGGTGAGTGGGCTGGCAGAAAACCAAACAGAGGCAGGCTGGTTGAAAGTATTGGTGGAATTGACACATTCCTATTGGAAAATGTTAGACCCGCAAGCCACAAGGCTGCTCTGTGGCACATACTCTAACTCAAAGGCTGTGGTAGGCTCTGTGGCCCCTAACATAGTTCCCTGAATGCATGGAAAACAAGAGGATCAGTACAATGATAGGTTTCAGAGTAACAGCCGTGTTAGTCTGTATTCGCAAAAAGAAAAGGAGTACTTGTGGCACCTTAGAGACTAACCAATTTATTTGAGCATAAGCTTTCGTGAGCTACAGCTCACTTCATCGTATGCATCCGATGAAGTGAGCTGTAGCTCACGAAAGCTTATGCTCAAATTGGTTAGTCTCTAAGGTGCCACAAGTACAATGATAGATTCCTTGTCCCTGCTCCTATGTGACATCCTTATGTTCTGCCCATCCCTTGTGCAATAGAACTACATTGTTTCTGCTGTCTGAGGAACCTATGTATCTATCTAGATGGGGGCTGGATTTTAGTCTAAATCCATAGGAGATGTCCTTATCTCACACTGTTCCAGCGACACAAGACCTAGGGGTGCCCATAGGACTTAAAAAGGAATAGGTATGTTGGAAGTCTATAAAGAATCTGCAGTGTAAAGTCCATTTCCCACAATGGCCAGCAGGATTGTATGGCCATAAAGAATCCACCTGGAGAGAATGGAGGTCTAGGAGTCAAAGGAGGGAGAGTAATGTTGGTTGCAAGAGGGTAATACTGGAATGTTTTTTTTAGCCAAATGAAACACTGAATATTCTCATTTTCTTAAAATTAAATTATCATACTAAATGACTTTGACTAATGATCTGTGTGGTCTGAAAGAACTGTAAGCACAGCTTGGAGCCTGCTGTATGCTGTTTTTCAATATAAATGTTCTAAAATATAACCTTCCACTCTGCAGAATGTCACCAGGAACATCTGCACATCTTCAATTCCCTCTAATCTGATTACATTTATGACAGCTCTAAATGGTCTGCCCTTAAACTCAGTGTTTTATAGTGACAAAGTTTCTTTCTTGACAAATACAATTCCTGAACAAGGAAGGAGATCTGGTTTCACATTTGATCATTCCTCTGCTGGAGAAATACTCTAGCAGAATGACAGCAGTAACTTTGTCATCAGAGCATTATTCTGTGGAGCAGCATGTTAAGAGCCAATTTAAGAACAAATAAAAGCAATTCAATATTCTTTAAAATAAGAGGATGGGGAGGCTTCTGACTCTCCCAAATTTTACATGATTCTTGGGGTAGTATATGTTTTGCTGAAAGCCCCAGCTCTTGGAGTCATGTGATTATGTGAGACTCTCAGCCTTTTTTTAGTAAGTTCCTAGCCCTTGTGGTTGCAGAGAGAAGTCTGAAAACAAGAACACTAAAGGCTCAAAATCCAGAAGGGCAAATAAAAATGCCTATATTTTATTTGTAAAAAATCTCATGAGTTTTATAACAGGGTAGTCTCTCATCCTTGAAGGGTAATGAGGACTTAAGCTAGCCAACTCCTGTTCTGGGTCATAATTCTTCAATGGCCCAGGAGTTCTGGAGCAGATGAGGGCCTAGGGAATGGCAGAGGTAGATGCTGGGGAGAGGGGAAGTGGTCCCAGCATAATAGAGAAAGCTGGGTTATTGTTTCTTTAAGAGCCTGGGACCAGGAGTTTTGTAGGGTAAGGTGGGGCAAGATTTCCCTTTCTCTCAGACAGCCAGGACGTGGTCAGGGAAAGAGGGCTGTATGTAATCTGCCTCTTCCCTCTTCTCATAAGGCAGGACATGGGCTGGGAGAGGTCAATAGGTCCCCCACCTAAGGGAGAAAGGACTGAGATGGTGAGACCCAGCCTCCAATTTGTGGCAGAAGGTTGGAAGACTCCCAGCAGAGATGTCTGGGAGGAAAGGACTTTTGTTATGAGAGTTGTTTTGCCTTCTGTTTGTGTGAAAGACTTTGCTGTCAGTCCAGGTGGAACTGAATGAGGGTAATTTTAAAGGGCCTTGCTGGGAGAAGTTGGCCAGAAGCAGAGCACGGCCCCACAAAGGAAGGCTGTAGGATCCCTTGCCCAGAAGGAAGAGGTTTGGAGGACCAAAAGAAACTGTTTGTAAAGACTCATAAATGAGACACACCCAACACCACAAAGGAAATGCTGTTTTAAGTACTCTGGACTGTGACAAGTTATTGGGAGACTCAGGAGGGAACTAAGGGAGGGGCACCTGCAGGACCACCCATGGCCACTGAGGGCATGATCTGGAGGTGGCCTGTAACAATTTTCAAGACAATCTCATGATTTCAGGGGATGGGGGCTGACTCCTGATTTTTGAACACTTAGGGTTGGCAATACTGTAATGATAAAAATAACAATAGTAATAAAGAAGCTACTGATGCCATGGGATAGCATATGAGCCTCTTACTTCTGAAAAGCTAGCTTCAGAATCTGACCTTCTACAAGTGATGGGTGAGTTTGATGGCATGTAAGTCCCCACACAGTTTGACACACCAATCACTCTCTCTAGCGAGACCCAAGACCTGGAACTGTAATGGTATCACACAGGGGTCAGATGGTGAGCTACAATAAGTGGAGGTTTTCTCCACCCTCTGCTGACGGGTGAAATATAGATTGTCCAGCTCTCCATGAGAAATAATTAAGGTTTTTATACCATGCCCATCGTGGTGGTATCTGATTGTCCCTTTTTCTTTCACGCTTTAACCAGAACTGATATGTTGTCATTGTACTTATGTTCATCTCATGGTATTAAGACTTGAGCATTTCATACCTCTCAAAGCTCTTGTTTCAGGCTGGGTGTAGAATCAAGCAGAAGTCACTGCATTGGTTTCCATTTGATTTGCATTTTGAAGGTTTTCCTTTCAATCTCAAGGAGCTGTAATTTTATTTATTTGAGATGCAGCCACCAGGAACAACTGACAGCTTACCACACGGCCCCTTTCAGCCTCTGGTGTGGCAATGCATATCCATTTTGTGGTACATTGGCAAAGACAAATGGTAGTTTGTAGAGTGCCTAGTTCAAGCAAATGATATTAGTCCATTACTTTCATGTCTGAATTAATTCACCATTTAGAATAAAGGATTTAAAGTTTAGAAAATTAATTTTTCCTCTGTAGCAGACATCTCCAATTACTGCTTCAGTCTTGTAATGTTACTTCAGGACCCAATCTTTCTCAGATTAGAGTAAACTTCAATATTGTTATTGAAGCAGGTTCTCAGCTGGGCCCCAGAAGCACTTGACATAGCGGCAGCGGCAGGGCAAGGAATCATGTGCATCTCATCCTGGCCTCCCAGTGTTGGAGCCAGTTCTGTGCTGGATGTGCCCTGCCATAGTTTAGAATAGTGGTTTACAAAATGGAAGAAAAACTGTCCTATGACCCACTATACCTCACAATCCTTTGGGAGAGCAAAGGACTGTGTGATTTGGGTCATAAGACAATTTTTTGGCCCTGGTAGAGGTTTAAAATTTGAAAGTGAGAGACAGATGGTGGTCTTGGAATGGGAGTAGGACTGGTTGACAACAGGCACCAGGAGCCATTCTGGCAGCCAGGTAACAGAGGGCCTCAGTCTTTTCTCCCAATCATACTCAATGAGCCAGGGTCTCCACACCACCCAAGAATGCCTCTGTATTGAGGAAATCCTTTACCATCCAGGTTGGATGGGCTTAACACTTTTTCTAGCACAAATCTTGAGAGAGAAATACAGAATTTATGGTGAATTCACAAATTAATTTAGAATGGAAAATGGAGTAACTTAAATGGCATAGACTATTGTAATGAATTAGTGTTTTGTGTGCTCCCTTTGTGGGTAGACTCAGGAATTTGCTTAACTGTAGAAAACTGTAATGGAGACTCCTTTATCTGCCATGTGCTTCTGGAGCAGAAGGAATTTGGTTGATCAGAGCACACAAGTAAATGAGGACAGAGGGAAAGATGGATTTAAGTGTTAGGGTTTGATTTAGATTACTGATGAGATGTCATAACACAGGTTCAATCAGTTCATTAATCAACGCTTATTAGTGATGGGGGAGCTACAGGACTCCAGGCATAACACCCTGTACCAGCACCCAAAACCCCTCCTAGGTGGAGTCCTGTGACCACACAGGAGGGGAACAGAGAGCCCAAAGCTGTTCCTGAAGGCCAGCATGTATCCAGCCCTCAAACCCTGTGCAGGAGATGCCACCATTTGTCCCGTGTGGACTGTTTTCTGCAGCCATTACCCTCTTACATGGGGAGGGTGTCCTCTCTTTTCCAGGGGATGGGGAGATCGAGGCCAAGGAAATGGGATCATATGCAATAAAGTTTTAATGTTCTTCGGGAAGTCTGATCCATTCTGTTTTTCATTCACAGTTCCTTTTTAAAAAAAAATTCAGAGTTTTGCTACCTTTACTCTTTTCACTAAATGTTATTTTTGTTTACTAATGTGTGGACCCTTTTGTTTGGGCTGGATGAAAGGGTAATTTTTTTTTGTTCAGCTTTGGGTCCCACCAGTGGGTGCTTCAACTCACATAATTTGGAGCTTATGCTCAAATTTGTTAGTCTCTAAGGTGCCACAAGTACTCCTTTTCTTTTTGCAAATACAGACTAACACAGCTGCTACTCTGAAACATAACTTGGGTTGTAGTTGTCTGATGATAAATTCCAGTGTGGGGTGGTTGGTGACAACTAGAAGTGTGCAGTCAGAGGGGGTTTTATTCTGTATTGAAGCAGGTTGTCTTGGGGCATTTGGGTGGCTTGTTCCATGATGTGTTGAGGGTTATAGATGGTGAGACCTCTGGGAATGATGACTTGTTTGCTTCCTGGGCAAATGCAAGAATGTTACTTCCTATTTCTTCATGTTGTGGAGTTTCCATTTCAGGTGGCTAAATTTGATATCTTCCATTGTTGCATTGTTGTATGTATACACTGCATAGGGTAAGCCAGAGACTTTAAAAAGTGAAATGTGCATGGAAATAACATAACTTTATTAACTGGGGAAGAAAAAGAAAAGAGAGGATAAAGTTCCCCATGGGTGTTTGACAACACCGAGAACAACAGTAAAGTAACCGTGCCACCACATTCTGAACAACACTAAAATGGCCCTTTCTCAAACCTGGCACCCACCCCAAAACCCATGACCATTTTGAATCCTGGGGCTACTCACAGTTAACTGCTGGAAAGTGCCCTTGTCTCTGCACACAATCAGTGTCCAGAAATGAGTTGTAAAAGTCCCTTCCAATGGCTCCATCAACTGTTCTCAAGGTCCTTCAAACACTGAATAATTGACCGCAAACTGCAGTCTGACTACCAGTTGTGCACCTTAAGGTAAAATGAAAGAACAATAAATGCCATTTAACTGGGCAGATACCTTCTGATTTGTGAGTGTTATGCAGAGGGTATTATATCTGAGGAGGTGCCCAGTCTCAATTACCCATAATGGAATTATTACCAAAATGACTATCTCAAGACCATTGGCAGGAGGGGAACTAAACTGTGTACTGAAACACAAATGAGTGGGAACGTTCCCTAGTGTATTTTTATAGCAGCTGCATAGGGTGTAGCACTTTACTTGGGACCAGGCTGATGTCACCCTCTGCCTGCTGTTCCAAGACGTAAGCACAAGTTGAATCCTGGCTTTCCCTGGGCTTCTGTGGTTTAGCACCAATATGAATGTTCACTGGATCAGGTTCTCTGTAAAGGCTTTGAGAGCCATGCTGTCCTAATCTTTCCTACAGTACTTGCCTTTAGACTCACAAATGTTATAAAGGCCACAGCATGCCACAATAATGCAGATGGCACTGGCCACACTGGCATCCAACCGGGTGCATGGGTGTCACCAATGAGCCTTCAGCTGTCCAAAGACATACTCCACTATCATCCTCCAGCTCCCTAGTTAGAAGCTGAATTCCTGATTTGCTGGGTTGTGGATGTCAGAGTAGGGTTTCATTAGCCAGGTAGGAACAGGTATGTGGGGTCCCCCAGAATAACCATGGGCACAGATAAATAAAACATGTCATAGAAAAACATGTCATTTCTAGGGAATAGTCTATTCCTCTCCCGTCAAGTACAGTCCTAGTCACTTCAGCACCCTGACATTGTGAACCTTTTCTGTGTCTCCGACATTCGTGTTCATGAGCCTTCCTTTGTGATCCACTAAGCCTGGAAGAACGAGTGAGTAGTAACCTTTTCAAGGGATGTACTCCTTTTGGTGGGCAAAGCATGGGGCTGTGACTGTCATCAATGGTTCCCATGCAGTAACCCCATTCTCTGGAATCCTTCTATCATGCCTGGAATGTAGGCAATGGCAACCACCCAAGGATAAATGAAAGTAGTGATAGCGTCAGAAACCTGCACCACCATGTGTCCAACAGTGGACTTCCCCACCCCAAAGCGGTTTGCAACTGACCATTAGCTGTCTAGTTTTGTCAGCTTCCAGAGGGGAGTAACCACCCACTTCTGCACTGGTATTGGTCTATTGCAGTGGCTCTTAATCTTTCCAGACTACTGTACCCTTTTCAAGGGTCTGATTTGTCTTGCATACCCCCAAGTTTCATCTCACTTAAAAACTACTTGCTTACAAAATGAGATATGAAAAGACAAAAGTGTCACAGCACATAATACTGGAAAATTGCTTACTTTCTCATTTTTACCATATAGATCTAAAATAAATCAATTGGAATATAAATAATGTACTCGGTGTATAGTAAATAGAGCTCTATAAACAAGTCATTGTTCGTATGAAATTTTAGTTTATACTGACTTTGCTAGTGCTTTTTAGGTAGCCTGTTGTAAAATTAGGCAAATATCTAGATGAGTTGGTGTACCCCTGGAAGACCTCTCCGTACCCCCAGGTTGAGAAACACTGGTCTATGGAACCAGGTGTTTTGCCCTGCAGTTCTGCAGACACTGGTCATCATACCAAGCTTCCAGAATGATGTGATCCCACTACACTGTGCTGATTCTCCTGGTTCAGAAGTAGTGGTTCACCTGGGGACATACAGTCACAAAACTGGCAGTCTCCTCATCTGAGTCATGGGGTGACAGTGGATCAGTCACTGTCCCCATCACCTATCTTGAGCTTCTGAGAAAGATCCGAGTCCATTTAGCCAAGATTCTCACCAGTCGCATACTGCATAACACAAGGAGGAGCAGAAACACACAAGTCAGTTGATCCATGTCTTTTGTCAAGTTGGGCAGCAGAGAGGGGTGAGCAGGAACTTCCATTGGCAAATATGTGGAGGCAGCATACAGTACCAATACCACACTGCAAGGAAGTTCCTAGAGTATCTCCTGTGATGCACAGAACCCTGAGATACAGCCCCTGGAATATAAACACCAAATATGCATACTAAAAGTGGTAGTGTGGATGTGGATATGCAGCTTATACCAGTGTCCAGCACAGCACATGTGGACATCAGCACTGGTATGGGGTACATGTATGGGTACGTACCCAAGTATATGTGCCAGGGTAAATGTAGCCATAGCCTTTTCAGTTCTGCTACTAAACTAAATGTGCTGGGTAGTCCTAGTCCTCCAGGTTCCAAAGAGGACCTTTGTGATCAGGAAATTCTCTGTCCCGGTTGCATTACAAGGGGAAGTGATATTGAACAAGGCAGTGACATACAAAGGTTCTAGGGAAACCTTAGGTCAAGGGAAATTCTTCCCTCAGGTAAAGAGAGGATGAAAGGGGACAGCAGCTTCTTACTTAAGTCTGAGTCACTGTTTGTATGCTGGCAGCTTGGAGCATTGCTTCCATATTTATTGGGGAGATAATGGGGTTTGATTATGAGAGAGGCACACAGGAAATCAAGCCTCTACAAACTGTTGTGTTTCTTTATCTGATTAACCAACCCAATGGGTATGGGGTGGCCTTTGCTGTCTGGCCTAAAAAAAAGCTATTGACTTTTTATTGTAATCTAAACAGTAAATGTGAAAGCCTCTTTAACAAGAAGAGTTTACTCTTCTCTTAGGAAAACACTCTAGTGTAACAGGAGGTGACTAAAAGCAGGTTCTGTCCACAGGTGACAGATACTGCATGGGTTATTCTTTACAATAGGTGTTCTAATGTGATGAGTGACTATATTACACTGTTAAGAAATATCATTGAATTGACCTGTGTGTCTTGTATGACTGCTCTTTGGATTTTGATGCAATTAAAATTTAGTCTCTGAATTAAAAGGCCCTCAAGCAATTAAATCCTTTGTAATTAGAGAAACTGGTCAAAGTCTGGATATGCTGCCCATCGAGGCAGACTGCCACAGCACAGTCAGACCAGGATGGCCTCATTATGTACAGTGAATTTTATCAGCTTTTGGTTGTATTTTCTGCTATATATAATCTGAAGAATACTATATGTATCTTTTCTGGAAAGCTGATTCTCATGTAAATCACATGCAAATTCAAAAGTAATATGTACCCAACACCACAGGAGTCTTGATTCACTTGCTTAAAGCTAAGCATGTGCTTTGGTCTCATCGACTTCAGTGGCACTTATGCCCACACTTAAAGTTACAATTATTTATCTACCCAAGCAGCATGAGCAGATTGGCTACATAAAAACGGCATCTTCTTATCCACCATTCTCAGAAGCAGAACTGCACTTCACACACTAGAGAGCCTAGGAGTCTGTCTAGACTAGGGAATTTTGCACTGATATAATTGCACCAATGCAAATCCCTACAGTAGACACTTGGCACCAGTGCAAAATGGATCTCGCACAGATGCAGCTTACCCAATAACACAGTTTACATTGGTGTAACTGAGAGGAGTATCTGGCTCTGTTTGCAGAAAGAGCGGGCGGCAAGTAAACAAGTTAAGTAACCATTCTCAGAACTCTGAAAACACCAGACCACTGATGACATAATCAATACAGTATTACTAATGCAAAATCGAAAACGTTTTTAAAAGTTAGCTTACATTGTCACAACCTATGCCACCATGGACTTCTCAGATGTAACACTGCACACCATGGCTACTCAGAAGTTCATGGCTGCAGCAGCAGGCATTAAAAACACACTCCTGTTCCAAAAGCACAAGCCTCAGCACCTTAAACTAAAAGATAATTTCCTTTAACTGTTAGCAATATGGAGTCTATGCCACATAGAGGAGCAGTTCTAATTCCATCCAGTATAGGGCAGTGGACACACAAATAACAACATAATTACAATACCACAGTGCAGTTGAAAAAACTGGCAATGTTTGCCACATTTAAAAGGATAAAATTGGCAGTAATTATGGATGACTCGGTTAGTGCCATCTATAGTTACGGTTATCCAACACTTCCCATTACAACCTTAATTCTGTCATTTCCCAACTTGAGTCCTTGGCTTTGAAACCTTAACATTCTTTTAATAGTTTTGTAATAAGTATATTTTTTATGAAACTCTGAAGTGTTTTTAAAGTGAGGGATTTGATCAGACGTTAGGAGCAGCCAGTTTGAAACATGAGGGCCATATTCTCTCATTAGTTAACAATACACAATCATTGTTATAAACAAAAACTCCGAATATTCTAAATGCGGCATTATTTTTTTTAGACAGCTACTTGTCTCCTACAAAAGGTACGCTGTGCTACTCAGATTATCCCACACATAGATGAAATAGGATTCTGAGTGAGTTGCCCTCAGTTCTACTTTGAAAACAATCTTTCAATGGTTGTTTTTACTTCAAACTGACTTTTTTGTGTTATAATGTAGTTTTTAAATTAGTTTAACCCTGAGATTTGTACTGCTGCATATAAATGGTAAACAAAGTACTCCAATGAATGGTAAGACTTCATGTCTTTTTGGATGCAAGGTAAACAAGATTTCAATCAAAGTAAAAATTATTACAGTATGCATAATACAGTTCAACCAGAGATAGGCTCAAGGTAGGAGGCTGAAATCAACATCTAAACTCTCCAAATATGTTCTGGTTCCCACTCATCTGATTGCATTACTGGGTGACTGGTGCTTGCCTTGGGTGTATTGTGAGGAATTAGACCAGAATTTGCAATTCTTCGGCCACCCAAGAATTGCAAAACAGTACCAGCCCTTCCATTGCTTATTGCTCTTCTTCATCACCAATTTTAACTTTTTCATGGAAGGGGTTTGGTGAGAAGAGGTTGAGACAGATTAATGCAACATAACTTTCCTCTAATAGTTTTTCTCCTTTTATCAACATCTATTTTCATAATGGAAAGCAGCACTTTTTATATATTTACTTTGAATATATTTTTTTTCTAATCTTCTTTCTCCTTTCCTCCTCTCTCTTTCATAATGATCCTTTGGACTATCTTCTTCTGACTACCCCCAAGAGCTCACCTACCCTTTCATCAGCACTTTATGGTTCAAGTACTTCTAACTCACTTTTTTTATTATAACACATAAATTTGGAAGTGTGAATCTGTGGAGAGTCATTTGCAAGATAGTGAAGTTGAATGTTATAGTTCAGATTCCTTTGCCACTTAGATGTGACAGCAATAACTACAGTATGTTTCACATGAATCAAAATTTAAAAGCTTGGTAGTGACAACAGGTCACGAAAGGCATCTCCTAACAGCTGTGTCAGTTTTTTCCCTCATGTTTACTCAGCGTACTTATTCAGCCAGTTACCAAGAGTTCAGCATAAACAAAATGAGGAATAGAAGTTAAGAGGGAGATTATTATTGTTCTATACAGTCCTGAAGGTGTAGCCCTGCCACAAAGCCACTGCTATGGGCTATTATGACCAAATGGAATTCACTTTTAAGGATATTACCTGTGACATGTTCTATCTCCATAGGCTTGATTAGTGAAGGCTATAACCAGCTCTTGGAGAAAAGACTGACATGACTTCTGATCCTTTTATGCCACAGAGTCCTCTTCTTTGTTATGGGTCTGTTGTTTTCTTGCACTGGGGGACCAACTCCTACAATGGATAATGAATGTAATGCCTGAAACCTCTGGCAATTAAGCCATATTAAACATTATCTCTGTGTGAGGGTGGCAAGAATCTGAGGCCTCATGAGGTGTTCAAAACAAAAATCCAAGTTATTATATCTCAGAATAAGGCAATCAGGATTGCTAGATCTGGTTGCAGGCAATTTTCTATTTGCAGTATGTTACTCACAAGTTCTTCATTTATTCAGAACTTGTGCAACCCAGAAGACTGTTTATAAATTAGGAAATTGAATGTAATTCTACATTGTTAAAAAATCATGATAATAGTTCATGTTCCTCAGAAATACCAGTGGCCTTTTCACCGCTGTGTTTGATGCTGGTATAGCTCCAGTTACATCAGTGTAAAACTGAAGTAATCATGGATCAGACCAATTAAAACCTGATCTGTTTGAAATATTCCTTTTAATGTGACAGCAGGGGTTCTAACGTGCTTAAAAAAATCTATAATAACCACTTAGTTTCTGTTTAGAATCAAATAATTCTCATTCTTTTGTATCTATAAGAAACTCTTGCCAAAATCCATTTAAATCCATAGATGAAAAAATGATTTCATTTCTAATCATAATCATTAAAGGCGACACTGAATTTTAGAACCATCTGATAGACAGAACACCCACCACAACTCGTAAGAGGTTATAATGCTGGTGGCTTAGCCAGCCAGCCTGTAAAATATAAATTAAACAGCAATTATTTTCTAAAAATCAGAACGTGTTTTATATTGTGGCTGGTTTGTTTTTTTTTTTAGTAATCCACTAAACACTTTCAAAACACAGCAATTTAAAAATAAAGCATGCACAAACCATGAATAAAGCTGATTAAAAGGTAGTCAGTTTGTAAACCTTAAGGCTTATAAAGCAACATTAGGAGTTTTACTTTACCTTTCTCTCTGCTTTGTATATTGGCCATTGAATTTGGTTTTTACTACTAATAACCTTCAAAATCACAAACATGTACCCAGCGGTGTAACAGATAAATGTTATACAACTTAATTGGTTACTAAAATCCAAGCTCTGAAATGTAGACATCAAAATACAGTATGCCAGGTGCTTATTTCCTTTGCTGGGATAAAGAGGAGGACAAATATTACATATCTGGATCTACATTAGTTACACAAGGAGGGTGTATCTAATTAAAAAGAGATGACAGAATGTGATGAACAAATTCAAATGGAAAGTATGTCTAATGTACAGTTTTGTAATAATTAAAGGTCTCAATATCTGCTTACTGAAGCAGGGACAAATATATTCACTCTAAGACCACTAGAGTCTGACTGGAAAATGACTAGTTAACAGTTCTGAGAGCTCTACATTTCTTTGGGGCCAGCAATGGCAGATGGGTCTGGCTGGTAGGCACAGTCAGTGGATAAGAAATAGTTTTTAAATAACTACAGGAATCCAAGCCAAGTGGTAACAGCAAGCCAGGGGCCTCTTATGAACACAGAATCTCACAAAAAGAGATACTAAGCTGAAGTTCAAGTGTGATTGAATCCCGTACAAAGCAAAGTCCAAGCCCTGCCTCAGCCACTCCTTCTCTTGAGAATTCTCTGAACCAACTGGATGAGGGTTGCAAGATGTCTGTCAGCAGGTAATCAAAAAAATGACCACAGTATATATGTCTTTTGGTTCTCAAAAGAAGTGTGGGGAGCTGAAATTGACTACCAGCTGTGGTCTGACCTGCATTCTCCTCAAAGGAGTTAAAATATTACTAATCTGAGCAGTGAATCCTTCTCTCATTAGGCCTGACAAATCTTCCACGGACTGGAAAAGTAGATCAAATTGAAAAGCAGATATCTGTGTGTGTATGTATGTATGTATGTATACATACATACATACATGGACAACAAGAATATTGAGTTAGGATATTACTAACTATGTTTGGAAGATTTCATGCTGTGATATTAACCAGGGTACAATCTGGACTGATAACTGTGTACCCACAATTCTCCAGTCTGGGGTTCCTTTTACACTGCTTCGCTGTGACAGCAGCCAGTCCTGGTCTGCTCACACACAGCCTCCAGCAGGTAAATTACTCCCAGCTATGCTGTGAGAGTGCTTTGACCAGCCACTCTTGAATTACTCTGCAGAGCAACACCAGCAAATTCCAAATCCCAGGCTTTCCCCCCAGAAAAATGTGTTTTGTACTGCCCAGCCCTCTCCTGGACAATACAAGCACATATAAAATGTGTCAGTTTATTAATAGAAAATGATATGCACAAATCACTTTATCTCACATGGAGTTGCCCAAACACTTCAATCCAACCACACTGGTTTAGATAAAACAATAAAACAAGTTTATTAACTATAGAAAGATAGATTTTAAGTGATTACAAGTAATGAGGCATAAAAGTCAGAATTGGTTACAAAGAAATAAAAGATAAAACACAACTAATACCTAACTTAACAAGCTAAGTGAATTCAAAGCAGAAATCTCTCTCACTACATCCATCAGCAGTCTTACTAGCTGAATTCCTTTCAGACAGGATCCCTCCCTCAGTTCAAAGCTGTTTCTTTGTTCCTCAGGTGATATAGCAGCTGTGGGTAGAGAGAAAGGGAGGAATGACCTGGGATATCTGTTCCCCATTTTTATACTTTTTTCTCTTCTTTGAGAACCATCTCCAGCTGTGGTTCAGGATACAAAGTCTCAGGGGGATGGGAACCTCCAGCTGTTTCTTTACCAAAATGTAAATTTCTCACTCACTCCCTTTTTTCATACCAAAGAATGGCCACTTAACCAGGTGATGGTCTATTTGATTTCTTTGACACCTGGCTGAGGTGTCAGTTTGCCTTTCATCTCAGAAGAACTGGTTAATGGCTGCTTCCCCAGATTTGGAATATGTCTTAGTAACATCATACAATAGAATATTATGCACATCTTATACACAATATAATATGTTGCCACACATTTTACCAGGACAATAACAATAACAAATCATGAGTTTTCAATGATACTTTACAGGGCATAATTTGTACAAAATTTATTATAGTCTTGAACATAGAGATACAGACCCTCACACATGCTTCAGCATATAAACCAACTTCTAACTATCAAGCATTAGAATTAAACTTTCATAAAGGGCAGGTTATCCCACATTTGTCTACCGTGGGGTTTCTTGCATGTTCCACGGAAGCATTTGGAGCTGGGCCACTGTTGGGGACAGGATACTGGACTAAATGGACCTTAGGTGGATTCAGTATGGCAATTCCTAAATCAAGACACAGTTTATACCGTGGAATCCTTCTCAGACTTTCCTTTCCTTTCCTGTCAGGGGAACAGCACTGGCTGAAGTGCTAGGATGAGCAAGAGGGCTGCAGGGAGCTCCTTAATAAGCTCTGACTCTCTCAGTTCCCTCAATACTGTTGTGGTCTTCCCCTTTGTTCTGTACACTCACCCAACCCCCTCTTTCACTAGCTTATTCCAGGAGGAAAGGAAGGAGCAACTGGCTGCAAAATTGAATGTTTCCTCTTTCAGTGAACACTACTAGTGGAAGGGGGGGTGACCCTCCTTAGATGAACTTTGACTCTATGATGAGTCTCACAGGAGTAAGTCATAACAAGAAATCATGGAATTAATATGATGTGTTAAGTACCATTCCTCTTTCACTTTCTTTTTTTGTTCCATCATTTCTTACCTTTGTACTGTCCAGTTAGATCATAAGTTCTGTGAGGCAGGGACCTTATCCTCATATTGATCTCTATATAAAACCAAATGCATGCTAAACATATTAAATACATTAGACTAGGTTGCACCACAATGACAACATTTTTATCAACTTTATTCATGGTTTGTGTGTGCTTTATTTTAAACTGCTGTGTTTAGAAAATCTTCAAGTAACAGGTTACTTTAAAAAAAAAACCCAAAACCCACAATATAAAACAATTTCTGATTGGGTTTTTTTTTTTTTTTTTGGAAAATAATTGCTGTTTAATTTATTTTTTACAGGCTGGCTGGGTAAACCACCAGCATAACCTCTCACCAGCTGTGCTGCGGGTTCTGTCTTTCAGATGGTGCTACAATTCAGTCTTGCCTTTAATGATTATGATTAAAAATGAAATCATTTTTCATCCTTGGATTTAAATGGATATTGGCAAAAGTTTCTTATGGCACAACCGTAAAATTCTGTGATGATCATATTTGAACGACTGCAGCTGCTGGTATGTATTTAGGTAAGCACATAACTAAAGCGAGCCATGAGTGTATTTGGAGCCAAAGACTGAAACATCCGTGTGGAAATTAATTGTCCTCTCCTGAGTAATATTCTCTTTCCAGTGCGATAGAGCAGAGCTACGTGGCCTCAAGGGCAACAATGAATGACCATCATCTTAGAGTCAATTAGTCTGTGCCACTGGAAAATATTTGGGGTTTTAGAACATTTTACACTCCAGCATGTGAATATCTGCCATTTTGTCAAAGGAAGTGGATGAAAACTTGTGCTTTGTGTGTGGTGCTGGTTCTGGAGTCTGTACGTGAGGTCATGAGTTGTCAAAATGTCTATTGCTTAGAGTCCTCTTACTACCTGCCAACTTTCACATTTTGTTTTTTTTTTTTCCCTTTCCTGGGGGGAGGGGGGTGTTATGCTGCTCCTGGAATCACATCCTGTAACAGCGGGGGAAGCTGAATACTAAATAAAACTTGGGGACCAGGTGCAATTAAGAAATGAGCAATGGAACAAAACTTCCAAATCTAAAATTGTGTGGGGAAGTTTCAGATTTGAAGCACCAAGTTTTGTTTGTTTCCAGTTTGGATCCAAAACCACAGGGAGTAGGTGCCCACTTACTCTCCAGTTCAGTAGGAAGGGGGAAGAAGTTCTCATTCTTCCTCTGACAGCATACTTACAGCCTCCGTCCTATGTCCAAGGATGAGGATTTGCCCCAACTTCTCTTCCAGCGAAAGGACGTCACTCTGAGTAGGAACAAGCCCCATAACACCTAACTAAAAAGATCTTCAATGACATAAAACGATTGGCCTAACACGTCCACCAACAGCAGCACCACTATTCACTTATAGGAGAAAGTCAATGGCCACAGAGATGCTTTTGTGCAGGTGGGTGCTCTGTAGCTTTTAAGGTTGGAAACATGGAATAGCAGGAGGGACAAGGTTTCATCTCCCAACCCTGCAGAAAACACTTTGGATCCAAACTTCCCCAAAGTCAGAGGATTTAAAGCTGAAGTTTTGTTTCAGGCCATCTCTAGTTACATTCTTATTGAAATAAGATGTGGATTTTACTCATAGCTGTGCTACTGACTTGCTGTGTGAAGATGGGCAAGACATTTCACCTCTCTGTGCCAGTTTTCTCCTCCCATTCTTTAAGAACATAAGAACGGCCATACTGGGTCAGACCAAAGGTCCATCCAGCCCAGTATCCTGTCTTCTGATGGTGGCCAGTGCCAGGTGCCCCAGAGGGAATGAACCGAACAGGTCATCATCAAGTGATCCATCCCCTGTTGCCCATTCCCCTTTGTCTTATCTACTGTTTCGGGCAGGGCTGTCTATTACTATTTGTTTGTACAGTGCCTAACACAGTGGATGAGCTGATCTTGGCTCTGGCTGTAAGCATTACTGTAAAACAAATACAATAATAAATGTAGGCACAGATAGTAATTTTACAATGATTTTTTCCATAATGTTTGCAGGACAATGAGGTGACAAGGAAAAAAAAGGCTTATGTTCTTGTTTCTGAACAGCAAGCCTAACGATATTAAACCAACATTTTAAAGAAAGCAGAGTAGATGAAAGGAAGGCTAGGAGGATAGAAGTGTACTTTCAGACTGTGGATTTATGTGATACAGAACAATAATGAAGGGTTAATGTCAGCCACATGCAGAGATTTCCCCATGTCAGTTTTGATTGAAATTGTAAGGTTTTTCCTTTTTACAAATCTCAAACTGCACTGCAGATTTTTGTTGTTATGCTTTCCAGGAAGCAGAAATCTCCTGGGGGCCGGGAAGGGGAATATGCCAAGAGCAACACAATTTAATGCCTTAGGTTTAGTCCTGCTGCATTGTGGGAAGATGCTCCATGAATCAGTATACCTGCAACAACTATTCACTGCCCTCTGCCATAGCTAGCATTTCAAAATCACTAGGTGTTGCTGAGCCTCTTAAGAAGATTTCTTTTAAAAACTCTTCTTTCCGCTATTAAAGCAATGGAAGCCAATAATGATGTTAACAGCGTCTGGGCCATGAAACATAGCATTTGAAAAACCTGCAGAGAATGAGTATTTTCCAGGAGAGACATGAAACTGAAATTGGCTATGTAAAGGTAGCTTCAGTAAGGTGAGTAATAATAATAAAAAATCCCTTTCTATCAAGTTAAATAGAAATGCTGGAGACTCAAGCTCCATGTAAAAAAAGTCTAGCTTCTTGCTATTTGAGAGAGTTGAAAGAGCAAAGACAATTGAAGGGAACTTTTGGGATAACTCTGCAACTACTGGAAAGTGGCCTTGACCTTTTTTTATTAAGTGTGCAGATACCATGTTCTCTCTCAAGTGAAATGGTTGAAATAACACCTGAAATTGATTCCTGAGGTAGGAAAATAGTGTATGCTAAGTAGAGCTGAATGAATAATTGAAAGCAAATAACTTACATGATGACTTTAACCTCATTTTCTTTTCAAGTAGTGTCCATGCACAGATCACTGCCTCAAATCTTTGTTTAAATTTAATAAACAATTTTTAACACAATTCATTCATTTTAAACAGTTTGCTATAATCAGTTTGATTCAAAATTCAGGCTGTTGCTTATTGGTGATTCGTCAGATAAGGCAATGATATTGTTTCTGTTGCCTGATTGGTTTAGCATAAAACATACTGCTCTGATTCTGCAAAGCATGTATGTGCATGTTCAACTTTAACCATGTTGTTAAATTACACTTTAGTCCCTGGCATTTAAGCACATGTTTAAGTGCTTGGCTGAATGAAGACAGGCTTAAGAACTTGCTGAAGTGCTTTGGTGGATTGGGGCCACAACTAGAAGGAAGTCATAAAGAAGCCAATAAGCTTTCGAATCCCTCAAGGAAAGACAGCTGTTTAGGGACTGTCATGGTTAGAAATTTTTAGAAAATTTTATTTTTAGAAAATTTCAAGCCTTGCCTGAGGCATCATTCCGAGAAGAATTAAGCGACTCTTGGATCTATTGGCTGGTCATGCTGTTTAATTTTCTCTTGTCTCTTGTCACAGTCAGACAACATAGATTCAAATGCATGAGCATTTCCAGTAGCGAATTGTGAGGTTGGATCTTTTGCCAGCATGATGAATTGTGCTTTGCGCCAGAGCTCTGACAAGGCGTCCGGAATCTTGTCCCTTTGCTGCATCAAGCAGTGTCTGCTTGTCTATAAAATACACCAACACTAGTGAGAGTGATTGTTGATGAGTATTTTAAATTACCCATCTGAGAACTAGAGCATACAAACTTAAACTATGCTTTACACAAATAGAAAATCACAACCATTGATGTGCTTATGGAAAGTGTATACAAAATGGAGGGAAGAATGGCTGAAACTATTTTTTAAATTTGGGTGAACACTCAGAAAATATTTGCAGTATCTGCCCAGCTCTACTGCTGGCTGTGGTATTTGCTTGTTCCTGGGATAGAGATCAAATTTTAGTTATTTTGTGGGGCAGTGGAGATGCAGAACAAACAATGTAGTTTAACGATAGGTTGATATTTCCACTCCTCACTTGGCTCATGCATCAGAGAAAGCAATGTCTGGATGGTAGACTTCTGACACAGTCTAATTGCTAGGGGATGCATCATCAAAAATTACAGATGGTCAAGTTTTTTTGTCAAATGTTTTTGTCTGAGGAAAACACCATTTTGACAAAAATGAAAAATTACTATTTAGGTGAAATTTTTACTAAAAATTTCAAAACATGCTAGTTATGATACAGAAAACACTTTTGCTGCTTTCTCTTCCCTCCCATCTCTGTTCTGGTTTCAACCCCAGCCATATCCCCGCCCCCTGGCCCTGCACCTGGCCCCATTCCCTGGTCCCGTCCCCAGCCTTGGTATGGCTCCCCACCCAGCCCTGCATCAGTCCCCAGCATTGGCCGCTGACTGCGGCCCCCGCTCCCAGCCCCACCCCTAGCTGTGACCCTAGCCTCGGCCTCCTTACCCCTGTCCCCATCCCCTCCCTCCCCCAGAACCTGAGTGCAGACAGGGGTAAAGGGGGGCATGACCCTCAAAAGTTTGGGGACTGCTGTCATAGGGACTGAAATACTCCTCTTAGAGATCAGGGACTAAAGGCTTAACCTTGGAAGGTACAAAGTGTCTTCCGCTCCCATTGTATAACTTCAACAGGAAGTGTTTTTCCAGAAACATTTTTCTTCACCCAGCATTGACAGTTTGTAGTGACGTGCACAAGACCTGCAAAGAATGACTTAAACTGTTTTATTCCAAATGATGGAAAACAAACTAATGACTAATAGCTGTGAAAATAAAACACTCTGAATTTTGTCAAAAGAGAGTAGATGCTTTAGCATCCTTGTAAATTAGATTGTATTGGAGATACCAAGTTGTGACAGAATAGCAATAGGTAGTCATCTGTTTAAAAATGATGCATCATTTTCAAACAAGATTTGCATGAACTAGTATAATCCCACAGCATGAGAAACTAATGTATACAAAAATAAAGACTTACTCTGATATTAAAATAAAGGCATTACCATTGCACCTTGGATCCCCAGTCATGGTGCAGGACCCCATTCTGCTGGGTGCTGTACAAACAGAACAAACAGTTCCTGTCCCAAAGAGTTTACAATCCAAGTAAAGCAAGACAGATAGGTAGATGGGGAAGTACAAGGAAAAAAATGAGACAATATTGGTCTGGATGAGAGACAGTAGTGTCAGTGGCCTAACTGGTGGCTGGGACACTTGCAAGCAACTTGACAAGAGTTTTCAAGGAGGATAATAAGGGAGTTGTTTATGGGGAGAGTTGAAGGTGCACATCGTCCCAAAGGGTCAAGGCCACAGGTTAGTATTTGTGGGCATCATGATAAGTGTTTGCTTTTTAATGATCATCACTATTTTGTTTTCAAATTGAGCATTTCATATAAGCTGTTTGGGGATATTTGATTTAAAATCTTCCCTTCCCTTCTTTTTGCCCACCTTAACTTTTGCTTGCTTTAATCTTTTATGTAATTTTGTTCAACACAGGAAACTCATGTACATACATTTATGTACAAGAGATTTTGATTGTAAGGGGTATAATATACGTTCCTTAAGTGGGGGGCGGGGGGAATAAAATAGGGGAGGGGTGTCAGTTGTCAGCCTGTATTTCCAGTGATATAAAATGTAACCTAGTTTGATTTGAGTTAGGGGAGCAGGTTATTGCTGTCAGAAAAATTATTATTGTTCCCCAATAGGTCTTTCTACAATAAGTTCTAATATTCTGCATTCTACAAAATGTCCTCTTCTTTGTCCTCACCATTGTCTCATGCTGTGGGATCCTGACAATTCATGCACAATTTTTGCATAATCTACATTTTTAATAAGAACATGACAACTGCCTGCTCTTCTGGCACAGGCTGGTGCCTGCAGTGCAAACTAATTCACGATAGCATAGGAACAAAAATTCTTTCTGAACAAAGTTCACATTGTTTTGTTTTACACCTATTTGGTTGTTTTTTCCCACCACGTGGAATAAAATATCTTTCTTTGCTCATCCTTTAAAAAATATTCCTTGTGCATTTAATTGCAAACTGCCTATATTGTATGAAGAAAAATTGTCCAGAATAATGTTTCTTCATTTTTTTTTATGGTTTATAAACTCTGACTTTAAGGTCAGAAGGGACTATCATGATTATCTAGTCTGACCTCCACAGAACTTCACCCACCCACTCCAATAATAGTCCGATAACCTCTGGCTGAGTTACTGAAGTCCTCAAATCATGATTTAAAGACTCCAAGTTACAGAGAATCAACCACTTACACTAGTTTAAACCTGCAAGTGACCCGTAAAACATGCTGCAGAGGAAGGTAAAAAATACCCAAGGTCTCTGCCAGTCTGACCCAGGGGTAAAATTCCTTCCCAACTTCATATATGGTGATCAGTTAGACCCTGAGCAGGTGGGCAAGACCCAGCAGCCAGACACCTGGGAAAGAATTCTCTGTAGTAACTCAGAGTCCTCCCCATCTGGTGTGCCATCACCAGCTATTGGAGATATTTGCTGCTAGCAGTCTCAGATCAGCTACATGCTATTGTAGGTAGTCCCATCATACCGTCCCCTCCATAAACTTATCAAGCTCAGTCTTGAAGCCAGTTAGGTCCTCCCATGCTGACAGAGCACAGACGAATGCATGGAGCAGACAATGTCAGAGTGCAGGAAAGCACAAAATGACCAGGAGGAGAGGTGATGGGCTGAAGAGAGGACTGAAGCTGAAAGGTGGCGGCAGGGTGATGAGAGGAGGCAGGATTCAGTGCTGAGGCTGCTGGAGGATCAAACTAATATGCTCCAGCATATGGCTGAGCTGCAGGAAAGGCAGCTGGATCATAGACCGCTGCTACAGCCCCTGTGTAACCAACCACCCTCCTCCCCAAGTTCCATAGCCTCCTCACCCAGGCACCCAAGAACGCGGTGCGGGGGGCTCTGGCCACCCAGTCACTCCACCCCAGAGGATTTCCCAAGCAACAGAAGGCTGGCATTCAATAACTTTTAAACTTTTAAAGTGCTGTGTGGCCTTGTCCTTCCCTCCTCCACCACCCCTCCTGGTGCTTCTCTCCTCCACCACCCCTCCTGGGCTACCTGGGTAGTTATCCCCCTATCTGTGTGATAAATTAATAAAGAATGCATGAATGTGAAGCAACAATGACTTCATTGCATCTGCAAGCGGTGATCGAAGGGAGGAGGGGAGGGTGGTTAGCTTATAGGGAAGTAGAGTGAACCAAGGGGTGGGGGGTTTCATCAAGGAGAAACAAACAGAACTTTCCTACTGTAGCCTGTCCAGTCATGAAACTGGTTTTCAAAGCTTCTCTGATGCGCACTGCGCCCTCCTGTGCTCTTCTAATCGCCCTGGTGTCTGGCTGTGTGTAACCAGCAGCCAGGCAATTTGCCTCAACCTCCCACCCTGCCATAAACATCTCCCCCTTACTCTCACAGATATTGTGGAGCACACAGCAAGCAGCAATAACAGTGGGAATGTTGGTTGCGCTGAGGTCTAACCTAGTCAGCAAACAGCACCAGCGAGCTTTTAAACACCCAAAGGCACATTCCACCACCATTCTGCACTTGCTCAGCCTGTAGTTGAACTGCTTCTTACTACTGTCCAGGCTGCCTGTGTATGGTTTCATGAGCCATGGGAGCAAGGAGTAGGTTGGGTCCCCAAGGATAACTATTGGCATTTCAACATCCCCAATGGTAATTTTCTGGTCTGGGAAGTAAGTCCCTTCTGGCAACTGCTTGAACAGCCCTGAGTTCCTAAAGATACGAGCATCATGCACCTTTCCCAGCCATCCCACATTACGTTAATGTTGGTGAAACGTCCCTTGTGATCCACCAGTGCTTGCAGCACTATTGAAAAGTACCCCTTGCGGTTTATGTACTCGCCAGCTTGGTGCTCCGGTGCCAAGATAGGGATATGGGTTCCGTCTATGGCCCCACCACAGTTAGGGAATCCCACTGCAGCAAAGCCATCCACTATGACCTGCACATTTCCCAGGGTCACTACCCTTGATATCAGCAGATCTTTGCTTGCATTGGCTACTTGCATCACAGCAGCCCCCACAGTAGATTTGCCCACTCCAAATTGATTCCCGACTGACCGGTAGCTGTCTGGCATTGCAAGCTTCCACAGGGCTATTGCCACTCACTTCTCAACTGTGAGGGCTGCTCTCATCTTGGTATTCTTGCACCTCAGGGCAGGGGAAAGCGAGTCACAAAGTTCCATGAAAGTGCCCTTATGCATGCGAAAGTTTTGCAGCCACTGGGAATCGTCCCAAACCTGCAACACTATGCGGTCCCACCAGTCTGTGCTTGTTTCCCGAGCCCAGAATCGGCATTCCACCGCATGAACCTGCCCCATTAGCACCATGATGCCCACATTGCCAGGGCCCATGCTTTGAGAGACGTCTGTGTCCATGTCCTCATCACTCTAGTCACCGTGCTGACATTGCCTACTCTCCCGGTTTCACTTTGCCAGGTTCTGGTGCTGCATATACTGCTGGATAATGCGTGTGGTGTTTAATGTGCTCCTAATTGCCAAAGTGATCTGAGCGGGCTCCATGCTTGCTGTGGTATGGCATCTGCACAGAAAAAAGGCGCGTAACGATTGTCTGCCGTTGCTCTGACAGAGGGAGGGGCAACTGACGACATGGCTAATAGGGTTGGCTTATAGAGAATTAAAATCAACAAAGGGGGTGGCTTTGCGAGAAACAGAATGTCCCCTTCAAGGATAGAACTCAAAACTTCAAGGATAGAACTCAAAACTGGGTTTAGCAGGCCGTTGATTTCACGGAGGGAGGGAGGAGAAAATGAATACAAAACAAATCTGGTCTATTTCTTGTTTTGATCCACTCCATCTATCTTTTACATCTTTGACTGGCAGCAGACGGTGCAGTAGGACTGCAAGCCATCCACATCTCCTGCCTGCTCGGCAGAAGATGGTGCAATAGGACTGCTAGCTAAAATCGACCTTACTAGGTCAAATTTGGGGTAGTGCAGACGCAATTCAACGGTATTGGCCTCTGGGAGCTCTCCCAGAGTGCTCCAATGTGACCGCTCTGGACAGCACTTTGAACTCTGATGCACTAGCCAGGTACACAGGAAAAGCCCCGGGAAGTTTTGAATTTCATTTCCTGTTTGGTCAGCGTGGCGCGCTTAGCAGCACAGGTGACCATGCAGTCCCCCTAGAATCGCAAACGAGCTCCAGCATGGACCAAAAGGGAGACACTGGATCTGATTGCTGTATGGGGAGAAGAATCTGTACAGGCCAAACTCCGATCAAAAGGAAGAAATGCTAATATATATATATGCCAAAATCACACAGGGCATGGTGGAGAGAGGCTACAACAGGAACACACAGCAGTGCCGCTTGAAAATTAAGGAGCTCAAGCAAGCCTACTAAAAGACAAAGGAAACAAATGGTCGCTCCAGGTCAGAGCCCCACACATGCCGCTTCTATGATCAGCTGCATGGCATTCTAGGGGGGACCCTACCACTACCCCACTCTGTCTGTGGACACCTGCAAGAGGGGAGTCTCACGCAACAGGGAGGAGGATTTTGTGGATGAGGAAGAGGAGGAGAATGCGCAGCAGGCAAGCCGTGAATCCATTCTCCCCGGCAGCCAGGACCTTTTCATCACCCTGCAGCCAATAACCTCCCAAGGCGGGATCCCCAACCCTGAAACCAGAGAAGGCACCTCTGGTGAGTGCACATTTGTAACAACAGTACAGGGTTTAAAAGCAATAGTGTGTAATGTTTGATTTGCCCTGAAGAATTGGGATGCCTTTGCGGCCAGTACAGCTACTGGAAAAGTCTGTTAACGTGTCTGGGAATGGAGCAGGAATCCTCCAGGGACATCTCCATGAAGCTCTCCTGGAGGTACACTGAAAGCCTTTGCAGAAGGTTTATAGGGAGGGCTGGCTTATTTCGTCCTCCATGGTAGGACACTTTTACCATGCCAAGCCAGTAGCAAGTAGTCTGGAATCATTGCAGCACAAAGCATGGCAGCGAATGGTCCTGGGTTTTGGTCGCATTCAAGCAACATTCGGTCTTTATCTTTCTGTATTAGCCTCAGGAGAGTGATATCATTCATGGTCACCTGGTTGAAATAGGGGAATTTTTGTAAGGGAACAGTAAAAGGACCCCATTCATGCTGGGTTGTTTGCACTTGGCTAAAAGGGATCATACCGGAGAATAGCCACGCCACAGGGGGAGGGGTGAAGGGATGATCTCAGAGAATAGCCATGCAGTGGGGTGGGGAGAGGTGTGTGCTGCACATCCACCCGAAAACTGCAGCCCCTCCTTTTAAATGTGAAACCCAACCGTCATTGCTTGCTATGGGAAAGGATGGCACTGAAGTTTGAAACCATTGCCACATGTTATGAAGTTGGAAGAAGCCAACCCTGCATACCAAAAGGCTTACCATGGCTTACCAAAAGGCTTACCAAAACTGAATTCTGTTGCCCAGCCATGTGTGATGTGTCACCATACCGGCAGGTGCTCAATATAAAAGGCAAAATGCGACCTTATACCTAAAGTACATGTGCTGTCTGCTGTGAATTGCTTGATTCACTGTGAGTCTCCCTTTTGTTCTCAGAAATGTATCATCTTAAATTTTACTCTCCATTTTTATCTCCCCCCAGGTGCAAATGTTTCTATGCTCCCCCTATCATCTCCGTCCCTGAGGTTATCGCAGATTAAAAGGTGAAAAAAATGCACTCGCAATGACATGTTTTCCGAGCTCATGCAGGGCTCCCACACTGATAGGGCAAAGCTTAATGCATGAGGCATTCAGTGGCAGAGGCCAGGAAAGCATTAAGTGAGCATGAAGAGCAGAGGCAGGAGGCGATGCTGAGGCTAATGGGGGAGCAAACAAACATGATGAAGCATCTGTTGGAGCTGCAGGAAAGCCAACAGAAACACAGACCCCTGCTCCACCCATTGTATAACCGCCTGCCCTCCTCCCCAGGTTTCATATCCTCCTCACCCAGAGGCCCAAGAACGCGGCAGGGAGGCTCCGGGCACCCAGCCACTCCACTCCAGAGGATGGCCCAAGCAACAGAAGGCTATTATTCAAACAGTTTTGATTTATAGTGTGGCTACAATAAGCAGTGTGGCCTTGTCCTTCCCTCCTCCCGCACCTCACCCCACTCAGGCTACCTTGTCAGTTATCTCACTTTTTATTTAATTAATAAAGAAAGAATGCATGGTTTCAAAACAATAGTTACTTTATTTCCTTTGCCAGCTGTGATCGAAGGGGGGAGGGTGGTTTGCTTACAGGGAATTAAAATCAAAAAGCTGAGAAGGTGAGCTGAGAAGGCTCCATGCTTGCCATGGTATGGCATCTGCATGGGTAACCCAGGAAAAAAGGCACAAAATGATTGTCTGCCGTTGCTTTCACGAAGGGAGGGAGGGAGGGGCGACTGACAACATGTACCCAAAACCACCCTCGACAATGTTTTTGCCCCATTAGGCATTGGGAGCTTAACCCAGAATTCCAATGGGCAGCGGAGGCTGCGGGAACTGTGGGATATCTACCCACAGTGCACCACTCCGTAAGTTGATGCTAGCCACAGTATTGAGGACACACTCCGCCGACTTAATGTGCTTAGTGGGGACATACACAATCGACTGTATAAAATAGATTTCTAAAAATCGACGTTTATAAAATTGACCTAATTTTGTAGTGTAGACATACCCTTAGAGACTAACAAATTTATTTGGGCATAAGCTTTCATGGGCTTCAACACACTTCATCAGATGCATTTTCCAACCAGTTGTACATGCACCTTACAGTAGGTTTGTCTAGGCTATATTTGTGTGGTATGTTTATGAGAAGATCATGTGAAACAGTATCAAAAGCCTTACTAAAGTTGAGATATATCACATCTACTGATTCCCCGCTATCCACAAGGCTTATTACCCTGTCAAAGAAGGATATTAGTTTGGTTTGACACAATTTGTTCTTGACAAATCCATATTGACTGTTACTTATCACCTTATTTTCTTCTAGGTGCTTACAAATTGATTGATTGTTTGCTCCATTATCATTCCACAAATGCAGATAGAAAAGTAACATCTGGAAAAATAAACTTTCACACACAATAAGGGGACTCTCAAATACGATAAGGAAGGTTATATTACTTCTGAATTTGGAACTGGTGTGACCACTACTGGAATACTATGTCCAATACTGGTGTCCACACTTCAGTAACAATATTGATAAACCGGAGAGCATTCAGTTAAAACAGAATGATTAAAGTTTTGGAAAACAACCTGGATGGGGTCAGGGATCAACTGTAGGCCAGGGTCAGGGGGAGAAACAGATCAGATGGAGAGGTGGGGACAGGACTGGGACTGGATGGGTAAGGATACTGGGATGGACAGTATGGAGCACTGAGACTTCTCCTTGCTGGGTAAAGAGAATGGGAGTGGGATATGAAGTCTGAGGAGCGGAAACTGGGACTTGGTAGGTGAGGAAAATGGAACTGGGGCAAGGATCTGGGCATGGGGAAGAGATAGGAGTGGGACAAGGACAGGTTAGGGGAGGGCAGAAGGGGGTCATGCTTGAGGTGAATAGGCAGAAGAATGTGTGCCTCCTAAAGCACACTCCCCTCCAGAATCCAGCAGGTACTCATGGTTCCTGAGTCTCACCATTCATCCGCTGTCAGCAAATACCTGTGAAATCCTCTGGCAAAGTGCCACATACCCATTTAGTGCTGGTCCCTATAGAGGAGGACAACCTACTATTGCTATCAGTTATTCTGTTAGCTTCATGAGGAAATTCTGTCTTCTGAGCGGGGTTTGAATAGTGAACAGTAAAAAATGCTTGAGGCCATTTATTGGACAAAGAAGATAATTCAAAATATTGAACAGCCACTCATTAAATGAGCACCATCCATTCTGTGCACTGACTGAGGCAGGGGCCCTGTGAAAAAAATATCACATGATGATGTAGTTAAAGATTTAAAGACTGATGTAATTAAATATGACAAAGCAACTTTAATTCTGTAACTTTTGAATGCTTTACCTGGTGATTTTAATAATATTATTTTAATGTAGGTTATTTTCTGTGTGTAATATATACCTTAACGTACCACAGGGAAAACAGATATTTCTCAAAAGTCGAGTACTTTCTTATCTTAAGACAGTAACAGGAGACAAAAACTCTTCCCCACTATCACCAGCTTCAATAAAGAACCATTACTCCTGCACTTTTCCTGTAATGTGCATGTTCGTGTAGAGGCACAGTAGAGTATCCAGGGGAATTTTTGGGGTGTGGGGGTGGAAGGAGATATAGTTAGGTCCTGAGCCAATATGCAGATATACTGCCATCAGTAATTGCAAGATGTTCCTTGGGTAAAACTCGCTGCTGGCAACATGCCACCATCCCTACTGCATTAGCTCCCTTTAGGGGTGTAAGAACCTAAATGCGAAGGTAGGTTTGAGTCTTTACTGTGTAGTGACCTCCTCTGTTGTGGATTGTATTTGCACCTTCACCCAGACATGGTGCCCACTGGGGCTGTCCTTGGCATTTTTGCAATCGACCCCTAAAATGAGCAGAGGGATGTAACTTTTGCTGGGGGGTGAGGGGGATGGGCTGAATGAAGGTGAAATGAGCTGGGGAAGGGATCTGCGGTTGTATGTGTGCTGGCAAGTGGGAGGGAAGGTGTGAGGGGGGAGGGAATTTGTGAAATTAGCAAGGAGGATGGTGATTTTTGAAGGTGAGGGTATCTGGGTCCCAAAACTTGCGGGGGAGACCTCAGAATTGGGCGTTCTGTGGCCAGAAAGCAAAACTACTTCAGTCGTGCCTTTCTGATACATGGAGGTTGGATAAATGCTGTCATGTCATATCTCATGAATACCTGAACTTTGAAATGGCAAAGTTGGCTTATTCAGACCTATATTTGATCTAGGGTAAGATTTTCAGTAGTGCCTACGGGAGTTAGGAGCCCAGCTTTCATAGATTTTCAATGGGAGTGGGGCAACTAGCTTGATTTAACCATTTGAGTATTGGGCCTACATAGGAACATCTGGATAGTCCATTGGACCTCATAGGGTCTGGCAGAGCCCCAGACCCTGGGAATATGTTAAGAGAAGTGAAGAAAGCAATTACTTTAGTGGGGAGGGGATTATAATAGATTTCTAGTGAACTCTGTTATGTTTTGTTATAATTATTTTTACTTTCATTTTTACACTTAGTCTTTTATTTATGTTAAATTTCCCACAGTTAGCTTCCCAGATACAAAACTTGAAGCACTTACCACATGGTAGTGCCACTCACCTCTTTGCCTCTCTGAAATTGGGATTGACTCCAGCGTGAAGTGTGTGTTGCTGGTACAATGCCACACACACACTAATTGCTGCCAAGTAACAGTCTCCTTTTATTTGGCTACTGTACAAATTATAGCTAGTCTGAGTCAGTGCACAGCAGTTGCTAAGCAGTGGTCACCTGCAGGGCGGGATTAACATATAGACAAACTAGGCACATGCCCAGTGCCCAAATGCATGTGGATGACCCCAAAATCATAGGCCAGAATCCTTCTCCTCTGCCATCACCCTGCTGCGGGGGTCCTGATACCCCACAGCAGGACCCTTTGCCCCAGCACCATAATCCCAACCTTGTACAGAGAGGAGGCCTCTGGGTTAGGGGGGGAAGAGGTTGGCCTCTGAGAGTGAGCCCACCCTCCAGAGCTGAGCCTGGCTCCCTGTTCCAGGTGTTGCAACCTGGAGCAGTGGGTCACAACGCCACTCAGGTTTGACAGAGGAGTAACCAGGCCAAACCTGTGTGGTTCTGTGACCTCACATAGCAGGTTGCAATTAGGGTTGCCAGCTTCCTACTTGCACAAAACCGAACATCCCTTCCCTGTCCCCTACCCCGCCCCTCCTCCGAGGCCCTGCCCCGTGCCTTCTCCGAGGCCCCGCCCCCTGCTCACTCCATCCCCCCCACACCCCGGTCACTCGCTCTCCCCACCATCACTCACTCGCTCAGGGTGATGCAGGCTCAGGTGTTCGGGTGTGGGAGGGTGTGAGGAATCCGGCTGGGGGTGCAGGCTCCGGGGTGGGGCCAGAAATGAGGAGTTCAGGCTACAGGCGGGGACTCCGGGCTGAGGCAGTGGGTTGGAATGTTAGAGGCGGTTAGGGCTCCGGCTGGGGGTTCGGGCTGTGGGGTGGGACCAGGGAGGAGGGGATTGGAGTGCAGGGGGCACTGGGCTGGGGGGGTGGAGACGAGGGGTTTGGACTATGAAAGGGGGCTCTGGGCTGAGGCAGTGAGTTGGGGTGTGGGAGGGGGTACAGGCTCTGGGCTGGGGGTGCAGGTTCTGGGGTGGGGCCAGAAATGAGGGGTTCAGGGTCTGGGCTGGAGTTTGAGGGGGTGAGGGCTCCGGCTGGGGGGTGCCTGGAAGCAAGAGCAACGCATGGAGCCCCTCCCCCCCGCCCTCCTCCAGGCCGCAGGGACATGGTTCCGGTCGCTTCACGGAGCGGCGTGGGGCTCGCAGTGCCATGGGGTAGGCAGAAGGGCGGGGGGCGCACGGGAGCTTGGTGGGCCGCATGAAAGAACCCCGCGGGCCGCGTGTTTGAGACCCCTGATCTAGACCATCCCTGACAAGTGACTGTCTAACCCGGTAATCCGCTGGTGGGCTGCGAGACTGTTTACATGGACCGTCTGCAGGCATGGCTGCCCACAGCTCCCAGTGGCCTCAGTTCGCTGTTCCTGGCCAATAGGAGCTGTGGGAAGCGGCGGCCAGCACGTCTCTGGCTTACTCTGACGTGCCACATGCGGCCCTCGGGCTGCAGGTTGCCCACCACTGGTCTAACCTGTTCTTAAAAACCTCCAATGATGGAGATTCCACAACCTCCCTAGGCAATTTATCCCAGTGCTTAACCACCCTGACAGGAAGTTTTTCCGAATGTCCAACCTAAACCGTCCTCCTGCATTTTAAGACCATTGCTTCCTGTCCTGTCCTCAGAGGTTAAGGAGAATCATTTTTCTCTCTCTTCCTTGTAACATTTATTCTAAAAGCTGGTTTTTTTAAATCCCTCCAGTGTACAAGCACTAGGTCAGAAAATGAGGTGAAGTAATATAACCTACCTGTAAAGCTTGAGCCCAGCCGCAAAATCTGATTTTTATTGTTGTTGGGAAAAAAATCTCATTTCAATTAGAAAATCTAAAAACATTTCTAACAAGTTGATATGGCAGCAGGGGTACTAAGGCATCCTGGGGTATATTTATTTTCATTGCCTCTGTTTTTCCCTTATTGTGACAGCTTTCAGTGGCAATAAAGCAGGGCCTTGTGGATTTCTGTCCACACAGTCACTGTATCTTTTGTTCCCTTAGCAACTGGAGAAAACGTAATATAATCCTGCCTCAGATAAAAAGAATATACTTCACTTAGTTTAAAACTGGAGTGAACACAGATGAAATTCTCCCATAAAAATAAATTACACAGCATCTTTTGCTTTCTGTTTTCTAGCTACATTAGTTTCAAACAGTGTTCAATTGTGAGGTATGTGACCAAGAATAATATGTGGGGAAAGTTTGAGTCCTGGTAGAATTTCATTCTATGCATCTAAAATTGTGCTCCATCCAAGAAAATAACAGTATTTTATAGTGTCCCTAGTTCTAATATCATTTCAAGATCTTTCATGTCTTGCACTGTAAAGCTCCATTTTGGTGGCCTTGATAAAGTTGCTCTGACCAGAAATTTGACATGCATGGTCTTGGTCTAAAAGTACACTTTAAAAAAGGATTGACAAGCGAAATATCTAGCCTTTTTTTAAGTTGCAGGTGTGTAAAACTAATCCATTTTGTTCTTTTATAGTGGTCACCAGCTAATGACTGCTGTAGTTATTGTTGCTAGAAGAGTTTCTGTTCGGTCAGGTTTTCAGTTGTCCATAATTTCTGAAAATGTATTGGTTTAGTTTTAAGGTGAATTTTTTTTTTTAATTTGGACAAAACACTTCTGCTTTATTTGAGTATGAGGAAAGTGAAACATATACTTTTTCCATTATAAGATATTACCATAAGAAAGTCCACCTCTTTGCTCTTTCTTCAAAGACCTTTATCTCTTTCACATACATAGTCTTCTACCCACCACTGGGGATCCTGGAGTTTGTCTGGCTCGGACTGCACTGGGTCTCTGTGGGTGTCCTGAGCATTCCCTTTGGGGGAAGGCAGATTGGGTCTGGGCTGCATCTGCAGCCAGGACCACACTTTTCATCTTCAGGCTGTGCAAAGACTTTGTTAAAGTGCAGGCAGTCTGGCATGGAGCATGCTGGCACACTCCTTCCTTTGCCGCCTCTGAGGTCTCCAATGTGACTGGCAGCACTTTTATCTCCACACAAGATGTCTCACCTGAGGCCTCTCTGAGCTGCAGGTCGTTTACCAGGACCTCCTCAGGAGCTGACAGCTAGTCTCAGTGACTCAATGACCTCTGTAGCAGCTCCTGAGGGAGAGAACCTCCTTGTAGAACCTAAATGCGAAGTTTGAGGTGATGGAGTCCCCCTTGGTGCACCAAAGGTTGGTCCCGGCACCACAGACTCTGAGACCTCCTGGAATATGATCAGCGGGACTGAGTAGACCCTACATTGTTTGGCCAGTACATGGGGTTGTCCACTATACATGTCTTCCATTGTGTGAAGGCACTGTGGCGGTTCAATGACAAGATGGAACACAGCTTTTTGCAAGCAAGCGAGCTGGTCTGCTGACGGGCTGCTGCCTGTCAGCTTTTCACCTTCCCTTTTATTATATCTCTCCCCCCTGCGCATTACATACTTCCACCACAAAAAGACACAACAAAGAAATATATGACTTTGATTAATATTCTTATTTACCAGCCTCTATCTACTACAATCCTAGTTCTCAGGCCTTGAGCACAGGCCAAGGAAGCTTCCCACGGTTACTGTCCTTTAATTGACTTCCCATGGTTCATGTCTGGTCCTTGTCCTTGGATAGAGCAATGTGTGCATTGCTCCTACACAACAGTCAGGGTGTGCCCTGACTGTTTCCAGGTGGATGAACTAAACATGAACCCTTCAAGGCACTCTTTGTTCCTGCTGTGATGCTGGCAGACAAGATCATGCAGGGTATTTTCAGGCCAATTCACTTGTGTATTAGTATAGATCAAAGTGATTGCTGAAGGTAGAAGAGTGTATTTGGTGTTTTGACTTCATAAAACTAATGGGACATTACATGCATTGTTTTCTCTTATCTATATCTTGTTATGATGCAGCAGCAAACATTTACCTTGCGTATACGCCTGTAACTAAATAACCCATCAAAGAAGCCTTGCGGAATGCTAATGAAAGACCTTTTCTGTTAAAGTGCTAATTTCAATGCAAATGTCCATTGTCTGTGATCACCAGAGGTCAGAGCTCAAAGTGCATTTCTCACTCACCATCATCAAAGGAAAAGCTCACTGGGTAGAGACTGTTTGGACTCTGACAGGGAAGTGTGCCATATGCAAAGCAGAAATCCCCAGAGACAATGTGAAAAGACTTTTGGGAAACTGGCAGTTTATTACATCACTATCACCATTTGGAGTTACAAACTGTGATTCACCTGTGTGTATATTTTACCTTTTCTAACCTCTCAGCAACTCTCATTTCCTTTTCTTTACTCCAAACCTTTAGTTTGTTTACTGTAGAATTGGCTGTCACCATTGCTTTGGTTTAAGATCCAGAGTACCTATTGATCTGGGGTAAGTGACTGGAGTCTTGGGACTGGGAGCAACCTGATGTGATGTGATTTTTCATTCAAGTAACCTTTCATCACAAAGTTCAGTTTGTCTGAGTGGCAAGATAGACTGGTGAGTCTAAGGAGCCTGTCTGTGCCTTCATGGTAAGTTTAGTATAGTGACACAGGAGTTCACATTTGTTACTGGTTTGGTGAAATCTAATTACAGAACACACTAGGAGTTTGGGGTGTCTACCCTGTTTTTTGACAGTCCCCTGAGGTAGGTATTCACAGTTGTGAGCCACTCCAGACAGCATGACACCTGGTTCTCTCATT
This sequence comes from Natator depressus, assembly GCF_965152275.1. Classification (NCBI taxonomy): domain Eukaryota; kingdom Metazoa; phylum Chordata; order Testudines; family Cheloniidae; genus Natator; species Natator depressus. Next base: position 99,772,384 of record NC_134235.1, on the reverse strand, counting down.
TTCCTCAATCAGGCCCTGCAGGAGGATGCGCCCTGCCCACCCTTTACCCCGGCCCTCCAGAACTCGCCCTAGCCACACCACCAAGCCTCCCTGGCCACCCCAAACATGTCACCTGAGCCAGCTGCACAAAATCCAGTTGGGCCCACCTCTGAACTGCGCCCATAGAACATCTGAATGTGCTCATGTGTCACACCATCTACTTCTTCACCCTCATGTTCTTCCCTGACACCAAGTGGCAGGACCTGTTAACACCTGAGGAAGGCAATGAATCCTGGTGGCCCAGTCTGTACTCCACTCTGGTTCCACAGCCCACCTGGGATATTAGTTGGTGGCTCCTCCATGGAGCTGTGAACACGGGCATGTACCTGGCATAATTCATGAACACCCACAAGATCTGTCCCTTTTGTTGTGAGAAGAACACCCAGATGCACATCATACTTTCTGGCTGCATTTCTCTCAGGACCTCCTTGTTTATGCATACCCCCTCCATGACCTACAGAGGTGTGGGACTTCCTTGTCAACCTCCTCCTGGCACTGGCCAAGATGGTCATCCATCAGTCCACAAGGAGAACACTGGAAAGGCTATTAACTGTGACTGTGAAGCCTATTTCTGCTTCCTTGTTCAGTCACATCTCCAGGCAGATCTCCTCTGGGCAGCGTCCAATGACTCTCTAGACACCCTGAAGGAGCAATGGGTGGTGTCTGTGATTCTCTGTTTGGTGTTCCCTTCCGCTTCCTTGGTTTTCAACCTTTGACCTCATTCCCAATGCTGTTTTTTTTCCTTTGTTCCCTGTGCCTGACTCAGTGATTCCTCCCCTTAGTTGAGGGTAAGGGCCTTTAGGTTTGGACTGGCCTGTCTGTTTCCAGTACTTCAGATGGCTGCAGAAGATTGTGTGCACTATCGGGAAATCCTACCCTACTATTTATATAAACAACATGTTTTGGCTTGACCTCCCTCGCTCTACTGACCCTTTGGGACTGGTCCTGCTTTGATCAAGGTTTATGAGAGCTCTGTCATTAGGCCACACCTAATGAGAAATGCTGGGCCTGAGACAGGTATATTGTTAGGGTGACCAAGTGTCCAGTTTTGGACGGGAACACCCGGTCAAAAAGGGATCCTGGAGACTCCGCTCAACACCGCTGACTGGGCTGTTGACTGTCCAGTTGGCAGCGCCACTGTGCCGCACAGCAAGGCTGGCAGGCTTCCTGCTAGCTGCTGCACTGTGTGGCTCCCGGGTTGTGAAGCAAACGGCATGTCCAGCTCCTAACCTTAGGGGCAGCCCAGGGGGGTCTGCATGCTGCCCCGCCCGCAGGCGCAGCTCCTATTGGCTGGGTCAGGGCAGGGGAGGAACTAGTGTGAGCGTGACTCACAAGCGCTCAGCAGGCGGCTGTTGAGGGGTCGCATGGTGCGCGTCTCTTCCACTGCTGCCCGGCCCTCTTCTCCTTGCATGGCTGGGCTCAAGCTGCAGTGCGTGCCCTGCGGCAAACCGCGGTCTGTCTGTCACCCCATTGCCGGCACCCAGGAGTTCGAGGTATGTGTATCCCTGTCTCTGAGTGCTGGCAATGGGGCTGCACCCTCATCCCCCTCAATGCATACCTCCCCGTCCCACACCCCTGCACCCCCATTCCCCCAGTCATTGCACCCCTCCCCGTCCCAAGCCCCACTCCCCCATCCCCCTCACTGTATCCGTCCCCCATCCCATCCTGTCTTGTCCTCCACACTTACCCATCCCAGCCCTGTACCCCTTAAAGCGCTCTCCCACCCATCCTCTCCATCTCCCAGAGCTGCTACCCCCATGTCCCTCACCCCCCCCAACAGCCCTGCCATTCACCTCCATACAACTGCTGCACTCCCATTATATCCCTATATGCCCCTGTGCCCCCCACATCCTCATGCACCTGTAGTCTTCTGCCTCCCCCCTGCATCCCCATCCACCCCACATACCCCCCACACACCTGCCTCTCTCCTTCACTGCCCCCTTTCACCCCACCCTGCTCTCTTCCTTGGCCTCTTTCCCTCCCCATCCTCTCCCCTTCATCTTTTCCCCTCCATCCCACCTGCCTCTCTTCCCAGCTGGGTGATTTAGGCAGCCCCTGGAAAAGTGTATGAAAAAGTGTCTCTCTGTAGGCACGTGTGTGCATGCATGCATTGTATGTGTGTAAGAGACTGTGTGTCTTTGTGTAGGGAGGTGTGTGTAGTGCCACATGTGTGTATACCTGTGTGAATAAAATTTGCAGCCTAACTCTTTGCCTTTTATTCCTTTTGCTGGCTTGTGCACAAAAAAATTGATGACATAAAATATGTGTGTATTCATTCCATAACAAGTTTTTAAAAGAGAAGGGAACTCTAAAAGAAATGTATTATTTCTTAAAAAGTGAATATTTTTGACTTGTAATTGCAGCAGAGCCAATGTGTTATACATTTCTCCCCACCTTTGTCTAGCTACATTATAAACTCTTTGTTGCAGACTCTCTCTTTTTATATGTATGTCCAGCATCTACCACCCTGGAGCCCTGATCTTATTTGGGGTCTCTAGGCACTAAACAACAATTGTAATATTAAATAATGTGGAAGTATATGTGTTAGTGCATGCTAGATGTGTACACACGAATACACGTGTGTATCTGCATGTAGGTGTGGGAGTCAGTTTCTACAGATTTATTTATATAGGTATCTGAACAGGTGCACATTTCTGTGGTTGTGCTCTATGGATTTGTATTTGGGCTTCAGGAGTTGGCCTTTAATGGACCCATTGTAGCTGTTATAATGTATAATTCCACACATAAAATTACAATAACTTTAGTGAACAAAAAACATGGAGCAGGTTACAAAAAATATGAAGAGGGGAGGGAAAGAATCATGAAAACCTTTGTGAAATTTCATTTTTTTAAAAATTACCTTTTTTGACTGTTTTGCTACCAGCTCTAGCGCCCTGTAACAAATAAAACCTGAACTTAGCATAATACATCTGTCGAAACAATAAATATGCCTGTTTGGACCTTGCAGTGAAAATGAACACATGAGAGAGGGTGGGGGACAGCAAGTGACAGAGGGAGTGGGGATGGAGTGAGCGGGGGTGGGGCCTTAGGAAGGGGCAGGGCAATGGGTGGGGCACAGGTGTTTAGTTTTCTGGAATTCGAAAGTTAGCAACCCTATATATTGTAGTGAAATTTACTTACCTGTATAAAGTCTGAGTATTTGGACTCTACATAGATGGAAGTTGGGACAATGAAGTTCTCACCCACCCCTCCATCCCAGGACCTGAGGTGTCATGCAGTAGCCCTCTTCCTCCTCCCTTGATCCCGCCCTAATCTATAGCTGCTATTTTTGTCTTGAATAGTGGCTACAGCCCCTTTGCACTGACTGCATGACGTTCTGATGCCATTGTATCCATTCCAACACAGATCTGTGGCTCAAACCCAGATTACCCGGGCCAAACTCCAAACTCAGCTTCTGTGCCAGCTCTAAATAGCCTAGTATAGAGAGCAGTTTCACAATATGGAGAGTATATACAAGCATTCCTGTGTGGCTATTCACTTGGCCAGCCCCACTAATATACCCTATGGAGTGTTAAGTGGGATGGAGGGCCTCGCATCTGCTCTCTGCACCTGTGTGGATTTCTCCCATAGAGATTCCATGACTTGTAGAAATGAACTCTCAGAGATGTAGTAACATATTGCAAATGGATCTATAGGTAGGCAGAAGTTCCTCTGGCAGAGGGTTGAGTAAGGACTGTTATCTAATATTTATATTGTAGTATACTGCTAGAATTGTACAAACATATGATAAATGATAGTCCCTGCCCCAAAGGGTTTACAATCTAAAGTCAAGAAGTAACAGGTGCATAACAGAAACAAGTGGGGGGAGGATGGAGGTAATTAGCTCCTGGATGTTTTGGCTCCTGGCCCAATACTTCCTCTTAATTTTTGTGTCCCTCCTACTCTCTCCAACTCTATCTGCCTTACCAATCATACACTCACTTTAAATGAATTATTCATTTGTAGAAAAAGTAAACAGAAGTCTATAGGCATTTCAAGCTCCCTTTCATAATCGTTCACTTGCAAGTGATCCTAGAAATCCATCTGCCATGAAAAAATGTGGAATTTGCGTTTTTACAGAGAATCTGACAGGGCTCCCACTATCAGACTTCATTTTAATTGCAGAAAAACATGGATTTGTATGGGTTTTTTTCATCAGAGAATTTTGGTTTTTTATGATGGAAAATTAGGATTCTTGCTTATCAAGCATACTTTCTCCATGGATGAAGTGCTAGTGAAAAGCAAAAGCAAAAATACAGTAATGGGCTCAGTGCAATTTAAACACATCAGACATTTTTTGACATTTCCCATTTAATTAGTGTTTGTATTAGAAACAGCAAGGGAGCACTGATAACTGATTGGAAAGTCACTGGGATTCTTTTAAACAGGAGTTTGGCAGGCAGTTCCCAGTGATCTGTTAGAATATCTTGTTAGCTGATCAGTTTTACAAAAAATCTCTATCTGGATTGTCAGAGGCAACAATTATTAAAGGCAAAGAAATACAAAATAGAGAATCAGGATGTGAAAATCAACCACATTCTTCTTGAGGGGCCTGCACAACTAAAGCCTCTTGCTGTAGGTGCTTTTGATCTTTTCCAACAAACAGGATGCTGTCGATGTCACAGAAATTAAAGGTCTTAGCTTGAAAGACGACTACGATTTTAAGATAAAAACACTGATGTAAATACATTTCACACCGAAATTCTTGTTTGGTCACAATTAAGTCTTTTCTATTGCACTAGATACTAGGGCTGAGATCTTTATATATCAGTATTTTATGCCCAGCAATGGGTCAGTGGTGATATTAGACATTCTTTGTCCGATTGCCATTTCTTTTGTTTCATCTGTCACAGCTTTCGTCCAATAGGGACTCATTAACATATGCTGTTTACTGGAAATAAGATTTTCTTTCAGATCCCTAACTGCTGAGTCATTTTAACTTTGATCACAAAGTCATAGTTCTTTACATGTACATTTATTCCTTAAATACATATATATTGCAAGTTCTAGCAAGATTTTCTGCAGACAGGGCTAGCTGCTTCTCTGATGTCTTTCTGATCTGAGGCTTACGTTGGTATAACTCAGAGGTGGGCAAACTACGGACCGTGGGCCACATCTGGCCCATGGGACCCTCCTGCCCGGCCCCTGAGATTCTGGCCCTGGAGGTGAGCCCCCAGCCCCTCCCTTGCTGTTCCCCCTCCCCCGCAGCCTCAGCTCACTGTGCTGCGCCATGGTGTGGCTGGCTCCAGCCGGGCGGCATGGCTGCCAGTCCTGGTGCTCTGGGCGGTACGGCTGTAGAGCCACCAGCCACTGGTGCTCCAGGCAGTGCAGTAAGTGGGCAGGGAGCAGGGGGCGTTGGATAGAGGGCAGGGGAGTTTGGGGTGGTGGTCAGGGGGTAGGGGTGTGGATAGGGAATGGGGTGGTCAAAGGGCGGGGAACAGGGGGGTTTAATGGGGGCAGGAGTCCCCGGGGGGCAGTCAGGAAGGAGAGGGGGGTTGGATGGGGTGGCAGGGAGCAGTCAAGGGCAGGGGTTCAGGGGGTGGTCAGGGAGAAGGGGTGGTTAGATGGGGCAGGGGTCCCGGGGGAGCAGTCAGGAAGAGAGAGGGTGGGGTGGTGGGGGGCAGGCAGGAGTCCTGGGAGGGCCATCAAGGGACAGGGAACAGGGCGGTTTGGATGGAGCAGGAGTCCTGGGGGGGCCGTCAGGGGGTGAGAAGCAGTGGGGGTCGGATGGGGGCAGAGGCCGGGCCACGCCTGGCTTTTTGGGGAGGCATAGCCTCCCCTAACCGGCCTTCAATACAATTTCGGAAACCCGATATGGCCCTCACGCCAAAAAGTTTGCCCACCCCTGGTATAACTTATGTCATTCAGGGGCATGAATAAGGGTGCCTGGCCCCTTTCAGGAGATTCTGGGCCCAATTTACCACCAAGGGCTTCTGTAAGGTGAAGGAGCACATCTCTACTGCCTAGGTGACTGAGTGGCAGCTAATTGACTAACCAGCACCTGGGCCTGATGAAATGCTACAAGAGGTCAGTTGAATGAAGGTACTGTCTGCATATCTCTCCAATTCTAGGGGAGAAAGGACTGAGTTGGGAAAAGGGACATGTTAGGCTAAGTTGGCTGAAGTCCTTATCTGGCCTAAGTTATAGCCCAGCTCCAAGTGATGAGTTGTGGGCTCCTGATCCAAAGAGAGAGAGTGAGTGATCATTTACAACCCAGCCTCAGGAGGTGATCTATCATACTCCTGCATCTGAGGATAAGCCTAAGTGAACCCTTATACAGACCCCCAAAAGGGCTGGGACTTGATGGGCTAAAGAAGAGACTTCTTGTATCCTGTAATAAGAGTTAATAACTCAGACCTCCACAAAAAGGGAGTATCTGAAGTACTACAGTCCAAATAAAGAGGGGAGGATTGAAAGCAGTATACCTAGAAGGCCACATGAGGGTATGCTCCAGGGTGGTGGCTTACCACAAGTCTATCTTACCTAAAGCCCCACCATCCTGTGATGGTGGCCTAGCTTCTCCAGCAGATACTCTTAGTAGGGTCTCAGTATCTTTTTCTGGTTCCCCTGAACAACTACCCTGTCTTGATAGTTCCTTTTTAAACCCAGCAGTAACTGACTCTTGTTCTTCTCTGTTCCTGGGCTTTGATCCTTTGTGTGAAAACCAGTCCTGTAGGCTCAGTAAAAGATTAAGCCAGTGACTTTGACATTGTCCATTAACAATGCTCAAGTGTTTGCTGAGGAGCAGCTTATCTTATGCTATTCTTTTCCTTCCTGCCTGTTTTTCCAGACAGACCCTTGTTCGGTTAAACCAATATATTCCTACAGAGAACACTGATAATCAGGCCAACGTAGTATTCACAAAAATATTAGAGAGCATCTCCAAACCCATGACAGGTCTCTATATAATAATTCTGTGTAAAGAGTTTCCTTCAGTATTTTTGGTCTGTGCCATCATTTTGTCATTTAATCATCTTTTACTATATCAACATAAATACCTGTTGGTCCAACCTGCTTTCAAGATTAATTGCATCTGTATATTCCACTCTGTTTAATGAAGATAGGAAACCTTGCCAGCTGTGTGAATTTGCATTTAAGGTATCTAAGAGATCTGTAAGTACCAGTTTGTCAGTTCAGGCTTTTATAATGCTGTGTATGGAGCCATCCTCTATTTAGTGAACTTGACCAAAGACATCTGTCTGGTCTCCTTTTCTCTCACAGCAATGGAGGCTGGTAGTGGCCCAAAGATTCTTTCTTTCTTTCTAGCTTCTATACACTCACTGAAGCACCAGTAGTTATTGGCTTCCAGTAACAAGCTCTAAAGAGTGCTGTAATAGCAAGTCTTTTGGAGGCAATGGTCACTGTGTGAAATTCAATGCTAGGCCCACCATGCCACTTAAGCCTCACATAGGTGCTGGTAGGAATAAATGTGTGCTGATGTGTCTATAGACTTCCTACAAGCTACAAAAATGGTCTCCAAATGGGTACATCATAAGTGCAGATTAGAGGGGACTTCAGCTGTTATTGCAGTACATTGATGTGCCTCTCTGTACAGCAGCGCTGACCTGTTTACATGGGTGAGCTTCACCTCTCCCAATTCTTCCCACTTATCACCCCCCCCCCCCATATAAAGCTTGATCACTTGGGCTACATGTGGGTGCAATAGACTACACCCTCTGTGAACAATGGGGCAAAATAGCTTTTGTGGTGGTTGGTATCCGGACAGTAGAGCCTTAGGCCTTGTCTACACTACCACTTATGCCAGCAAAACGTATCTTGCTCAGGGGGAGTGTTTTGTTTTTTGGGTTTTTTTTTTTCACATCCCTGAGCAACAAGTTTTGCTGGCATAAGTGGTAGTGTGCACAGCACTATGTCAATGGGAGAGCCTTCTCCTGTTGGTGTAGAGCAGCTACATGAGTGATCATGCAGCTGCATTGGTACAGCTGTGCCACTGTAAGCTCTCTAGTGTAGACATAGCCTTGATTTCCACTGCTTTGCCCTGGTATAATCATTAACTGCAAAGTGAATGCAAAGGTGTAAAACATTGTCATCTGAAGGGGCATCTGTTTTGTTACAGGTGTAAATGAGATGCAACAGAGCACTGGGGCTCAGGAGAGCTGGGTTCTATTCCTGACTCAGCCATTGGCCTGCTGAGTGACCTAGGGCAAGTCCCTTCTCTTCTCTGTGCCCCCATTTCCACATCTGTAAAATGTGGATGATAATAGTGACCTCCTTTGTGAAGTGCTTTGAGATCTTCTGATGAAAAGCACAATAGAAGAGCTAGGAGTATTATCCTGCAGTCCATGGGCAGAAAAACTTCCTACTGAAATCAGTAGTAATTTTGCCTGCTTAAGAATATCCAGATTGGGCCCAGGTATGCCCCTATGATCACTTCAAGGGGACTGAGCGCTCTCCTGTCTAGTTTCTATCTATCAAATGTCAAAGATGTTAGCGTATGAAGTCAGCCCTATTGTGTTACAGGGAATGGATTTCTTCAGTCAGTGAACTCACCTAGAATAATTCCGTAGCACAATTGCTAGCTATGACTCTTACAAGTATATCCCAGACTGCAAATGACTAGGACCTTTCTAGTGACAGTGCTGTGTGACACAAACACTGCAGTAAAGGACAACTTAGATTTCAGACAGGAGCCAAATCTAGAGAAGACTAAATGACCAGGAGACTAATGCCTAGTTATCAAGTTTCCAAACAAAGAAGGCACTTAAGGAAGTAAATGCTAGGTACTAATGTTCTGTGATTTTTCTATCAAAGGCAAAGATAAAACAGAGTTAAGTTGTATGGTGTGGGCTGACACCCCACTCTTAAATCCCACCACTGAAACAGGAAGCACTGGAGTGTGTTAAATCTTTACTTAGGTACCTAAACAAGTGATCTGCTCTTCAAAGGTGTAGAGTACCTACAGCTGTCCAGGAGCTGTGGCTGCTCAGCATCGCTGAAAATCTACTATATTAAGGCACAAATTTCAAATCAAGCAAAACACTAATTAAAGTGATCCTCTTGCAACTGGCAGTTTTGCCTGAATAAGGATTTCAGGACTGGGCCTTTAATCTCTCTATGATATTGGAATCTATTAGGTAGCACCGCAATGATCACAAAAATAGGCATAATTTTTATGAAATACTTCCACAACCCTTCAAACTTTGAACAGACTAGGCCCTTTGCTAACCAGCTCACCACAGGGCCTGATGTTGATCTCTCTCACCAGTGTAAAACAGAGGTGTTACCATGGCAGTCCATGCAGTTGCATGCATCAGTGTAAAACTGATGTGAGATCACAATCGGGCCTGTACAGTTTTCCTTGTATGTAGAGCCTGATATTCTTGGTCTGACATGGATAGTCATTCAGAGTTGCTTACTATGGGGCTGCACATCAAGATGTTTTTCAGCTCTTTAAACTGAAAAGTTATTCCTTGGTCTAAAATCAGTTATATGCTGATGAGTTTTAATTTATTCTTTGAGTTTGTATGACATGTAATTGGTCATGATGAGGCTTTGATAGCTGAAATATTCTGTTTCAAAATGAGCCTCCTCTATAGTGTCCTACAGAAGGACTGGGTCAACTATTTCTTGCTGTTAGTAGTTAATCATCCATTCTAGTATATATACCTGTATATGCAACTTCCACTCTCCTTCCATTCCCCACTCCACTTTCTCAGATTTGCACAAAGAAACACTTTGTACTTTAACTGTCTAGTAGAGACTACTGAAGCTTATTAAGGATACCAATTTTTAATTTATCACAGTCTGTTTAATATTTTCAATAATTCAGATCCAGACACTTACTATGGTCCATGAAACTGAGGGTACAAATGCTATTTTTAATAACCTATAAATATCAATATGCTGTTTTGCATGAGATAGGAAGGAAACAGGAGGAAATTATCTTGTCTTGTAGACCAGATACACAGAACATGGATGGCTGGCTGAACATGTATGCTGCCTTTTCAGACTGTGACCTTGGAAGGACGGACAGCATTAGCAGGACTATACAGGACACGGTTACAACATATTGATTCAGTCCTGCAAACACTTAGAGGTGAGTAACTTTAGAATGGGAGTAGCAGTGATGCCTATAGGGCCACTTCCATGACTGCATAAGTGATTTCAGGATCATAGAAATGTAGAGCTGCAAGAGACATCAAGAAGTCATTAAGTCTAACCCCCTGTGTTATGGAGGACCAAGCAAACCTAGACCATCTTTGACAGGTGTTTGTTCAGCCTGTTCTTAAAAGCCTTGGATGATGGGGATTTCACAACCTCCCTTGGAAGCCTATTCCAGAGCTTAACTACCCTTATAGTTAGAAAGTTTTCTCTAATATGTAACCTAAATTTCCCTTGCTGCAGATTAAGCCCCTTACTACTTGTCTTACTCTTAGTGGACATAGAGAACAATTGATCACAGTCCTCTTTATAGCAGCCCTTAACATATTTGAAGACGTATCATGTCCCCCCTCAGTTGTCTTTTTCTCTAAACATGCCCAGTTTTTTAAAATCTTTCTCCATAGGTCAGGTTTTCTAAATCTTATCATTTTTGTTGCTCTCCTCTAGACTCTCTCCAATGTGTCCACATTTTTCCTAAAGTGTGGTGCCCAGATTTGGTTATAGTGGCACTGGTGAGGCCTCAGGTAGACTAAGTAGAATGGGACAATTACCTCCTGTGTCTTACATATGACAATCCTGTTAATACATCCCAGAATATTAGCCTTTTTTGCAGGTGCATCATATTGTTCACTCTCGTTCAATTTGTGATCCTCAATAATCCCCACATCCTTTTCAGTGGTACTACCACCTGGCCAGTTATTCCCCATTTTGTACTTATGCATTTGATTTTTTTTCCTTCAGAAGTGAAGTACTTTGTACTTCATTGGATTTCACCTTGTTGACTTCTGACCAATTCTCCAGTTTGTCAAGGCCTTTGGAGAACAAAATTAGAATTCAAAAAGTGCTTGCAACCCCTCCCAGCTTGGTGTCATCTGCACATTTTATAAGCATATTCTCTACTCAATTATCCAAGTCATTAATGAAAATATTGAATAGTACCAGACTCAGGACTGGCCCCTACAGATCTCACAAAATACACTCAGTTTCACAGATAACTACAGAGTAGGGTTTTTCAACCAGCTGTGCACCCACCTACTAACTTTATCTAGACCATGTTTCCCTAATTTGCTTATGAGACTGTCATGTGGGACTGTCAAAAGCCTTACTAAAATCAAAACACATCACACTGACTGCCCCCCCCGCCTCCAATCCACTAGGTCAGTAACCCTGTCAAAGAAGGAAATTAGGTTGGTTTGGCATGATTTGTTTGTGACAAAATCATAATGGCTCTTCCTTATAACCTTCTTATCCTCCAGGTGCTTACAAACTGATTTAATATTTTTTCCTCTATCTGTCCAGGTATAGAAGTTAGGCTAACTGGTCTATAACTCCTTGGGTCCTCTTTGTTTCCCTTGTTAGATAGGTATCATGTGTGCCCATCTTTTGGGACCCCCCCTGTTCTCCAGGGGTTCTAAAGATAACTGCTAACAGTTCCAAGATTGCTTCAGCTAGTTCCATAAGTACCCTAGGATATATTCAAGTCAGCAGGTTCTGGTTCAACCTATCTAAACCGTCTTTAACATGTTCTTTCCCTATTTTGGCTTGCATTCCTGGCCCTTTGTTAATGTTAATGGTGTTGAGTATCTGGAGGCCATTAACCTTTTCAGTGAAGACTAAGCAAAATAGGTATTCAACACCTCAGCTTTCTTGATATGTTAGCCGTCCTTCCCTGCTAAATGGAGAACCTACACCTTCCTTCATCTTTTTCTTCCTCTTAACATATTTAAAGAATTTTTTCGTATAGCCTTTTATGTCCCTTTCTAGGTCTAACTCATTTTGTACTTTAGACTTTGATTTTGTTCCTGCATGCTTGTGCTATTCTTTTTTGGTTTTTGTTGTACTCCTTAGAAATATCTCCAGGTTTCTGCTTTCTGTAGCAGCCTATCTCCACCTTGCAGAGCAGCCAGTTATCCTTCCTCATCTGTTGGTGTCGTAGTCACTTGTAGTTGGCTAGCATCCTTCATCACAGATGTCTGCATGTGCATCCTTTTGATGAAGTCATTGTGCTCCTGGATCCTATGCAAATGAACCATCTCCTCCTGCTGCTCTTACTTGTTTCCTGAGTGACTCCACCAACAGACCTCACACCTCATGGTTCCTTTTGCCTGGCTTTTGTTGGTGGGGAAATGCAGGCCGTGTTCCCACCAAGACCAAGCCTGGGTGGAAGCCTCCCAGGGTCAGGATGCCAGTCTGGCAGGGGACACCATAGCTGCAGACAGATGATGGACTGTGACTGGTGGTGGTGACATGCTATTTTTCTCGCATGCCAGGCTCTCCCTTGTAGAGCACCTGCAAGTTAAGGAGACACCCACCCCTATCCCCCTCAGCTGGCAACTCCCTTACTCTCTCCGCTACCTTTCTTACCAGCACTGGAAGCCTGCATGTTTTTTATAGCCTGGGCCCCACACAGTTAGAATGGGTGGCTCAATGTCCCTTATTCAGCCACCTCTAACCACTGGCCTATCCAATCACAAGCAGCATTGCTCTCATTTCAAAAGAACCCCTACTAGAAAGCAGTCGCTAACATACCTAACTGCAGGGCAACCTAGCCCAGACAGTCAGCAACCAAGTCTAGATTCCAACCAACACCGCATCCAACCCAGATTCCTACCAAGTGTCATGGCAAGTTTTCTGCATAGCACAGCAAGTGCTCCTCTTTTGCCCCACGAAGTTAATCCATAGCATTATGTGCCTTATCAACCAGCTAGTATTGGGTCCTAAACTTTTTATTTTTTGTATCATCCATACAAAAACTGCACAATGCTGTGAAAGGAAAGTGGAGAGATGTCTAGGCCACAAACTGAGGGGGAGGTTCAGCATAATAATAGCTGTTGGTATTGCTGCACATAATGCAGTTTTGAAACTCTGAATACAAGGAGAATTTTCAACAAAATAAGTATTTCTCCCCCCTACCCCTTCCAAGAAAGTTTGTTTATAGCACTTTTGACTTCCCTCAACGTCTCTAACTCACTTTACATGCATTTCTTCTTTAGGCCCCAATAATGCAAACATGCATGTAATTTTACCTATGCGAGTAATCTCATTGAGTTCAGTGGGACTAATCCTGCACAAAGCTGTGTGCAAGCATGAATATTTGCAGGATTGGGTCTTCAGTTTCTTTATTGTGGATTCTTTATGAACATTATTTCTGTTTTGGATGGGATGGTGGTAGCATTGGGTCTGATTCTGCTTATGGATTTATTTGCATAAGTGACCTATGCAATTTAATTTAGTTAAGAAGCCTAGATATATCTGGAGCTCAGCTGTCCCAATTCTGGGGTTAACTGCACCAGTGCCCCTTTAGGTCTCAGGTCTCCAGCTGTCACCTCTCTATGGGTGGAGGCCTGTGTCCTTCTCCTTTCAGACTGGGATGTCAGGCTTGCAGTCTCTGTGCAATTTCCTATGTTTATCCCAGCAGGTCTGACCTTAGTCCAGCCAGTGATGAGCTGCCAAAATCTTAACAATCAGTTCCCTCCTCATCCCACGAGGGGTCGTGGCCCGCCCCGGCCCCCTGGGACTCCTGCCCCATCTAACCCCCCCACGTTCCTTGATGCCCCCCCGGGACCCCTGCCCCCTGACTGCCCCCAGAACCGGGCAGGAGGGTCTCGTAGGCCACCGTAGTGGGTGCCCACTGCATCCCACCCCTCAGAGCCAGAGGGACCTGCCGGGGGGGCGAGGTGGGTAGTCCCAGCGGTGCTTACCTGGGGCAGCTCCCCCAACTGATCACATCAAAAGTGGCACCTTAGGCACCGACTCCCTGGGTGCTCCGGAGCTGGAGCACCCACAGGGAAAACTTGGTGGGCAGAGCACCCACCGGCAGCTCCATGCCCAACCCTAGCTTGCCTCTGCCTCCTCCCCTGAACGCGCCACCCCGCTTCTCCACCCCCCTGGCTTCCCGCGAATCAGCTGATCTCGTGGGAAGCCTGGGAGGGCTGAGAAGCAGGCGGTGGCTTCGTGCTCAGGCCCAGGAAGGCGGAGGTGAGCTGGGGCGGGGAGCGGTTCCCCTGCACGCCCCCCGAGTTACCTGCTGTGGCACGGGCATCCCTCCTCGTGCCCCCCCCCCAGTTCCCCTCCGCTCTGCCTCCGCCTCCCTGGGCCTGAGCGCGAAGCTGCTGCCTGCTTCTCAGCCCTCCCAGGCTTCCCATGCGAACAGCTGATTTGTGCAAAACCTGGGGGAGGGGGGTGGAGAAGCAGAGGGGGGCAGTGCGTTCAGGGGAGGGAGCGGAGGTGAGGTGAGGTGAGGTGAGGTGACCTGGGGCCGGGCAGAGAGCTGCTGGTGGGTGCTCTGCACCCACCAAATTTTCCCCGTGAGTGCTCCGACCCCGGAGCACCCACAGAGTCGGCGCCTAAGGTGCCACTTTTGGCCGGTTGTTAAATTTAGAAGCCCTTTTAGAACCGGTTGTGCAAGGGACAACCGGTTCTAAAAGGGCTTCTAAATTTAACAACCAGTTCCAGTGAACCGGTGTGAACCAGCTCACCACTGAGTCCAGCACATGTGGTTCTCAGTCTCTCAACAGAAAATGAAGGTGTCTACTGTGACCAGCCATTTTTCACAAAGCACAGTATGCTTGTTTTAGGACAAAAACACTGTTTCCTCTCTAATGCAAGACAATCTATATGCATTCTAAGCTTACCAGGTGTCTCCCTTCTTCCACATGGAGATCCTGCAGGTTCCAGTCTTTCAAACCCTTCCAGCTAGGTTTTGCTCTCTTGGGTACAATCTCAGCTCAGTATGTTTGTGGTTTTTTTGTTTTTGTTTTTTGTTTAAGCAGAGTCAGGATGAGCTCAACCCTGACATCTGGTGGTGAGGTGTGGCAAGTTGTGGGAAAGAACTTCAGGGGCCAATCTCATTTGCATAGGCACACCCACCCCCCGCCTAGAATGAGGCCATAGCTGCCCAAATGGTCACTTTGGCTGCTGTGGGATCCCCAGTGTCTCTGTTATTGGGGCAGGAAGAATAAATTGTTATTATCCTGATTATGGGAATCAAGGACAGTGGAACTGTAGTAGGCCTTTTGTTATGATGGAGGGACTTGCCATCAACTAAGTAGCACTCGCTAGGCAAGGGACATGGGTTCCAAAACTCTGTGAATGGAGAGAGGCTGGAGACAGGTATTAATACTTGGTGGTATGGGCCCCCTTACATGCTAATTGTACTGCCTCCTCTCTCCACTGTGGAATATCAGAGCTAATTTTGATTCCATTAGGAGTCTACTTACAGGCTGATAAGCTGAATTCACTTTGGGCTAATGGTGCACCAGCACTGAGGCTCCCCTACTACAAGCTGAAATCACAAAAGAGCTAAACTTACTAAGAGCTGAAATCACTGAGTGTTGTGTTAAATAGTGGGGGAGCCTGAAGATATATGGTGCAGTAGTTTACGGGACGGCGAGCAGAGCGGCTGGTGGAGCAGAGCAGTTTGCGGGACAGTGAGCAGAGTGGCTGGTGAAGCAGAGCAGTTTGTTGAATGCCTAGAGCAGCTCATGGGGTGGCTGGCAGAGCGGAGCCCCATGGAGAGGTGGGGCCATCAGCTTTAGACCACATAATGTGCCCCTTAACCCCCCCCCCCCCATCTCCACCCAGGTTGGGAGGTAAAACTCTGCAGATAAACTTTCGAACTTTGGGGCTGCCCTGACCAGGGACAAAGACTTTGGGGTCGTTGGACTTTTGGGACTTTGGGTGATTTTGGGTTGCTGGACTCAAGAACCAAAGGAAAAGGGCATGCCCCAATTTGCTTGGGGTGGGTTTTTTGCTCATGGGTTGTGTTCTGAATCCTGTTGGTGGTGTTTCCCCAACATAATGCCACATTGTTTCTTCCTGTTATTAAAAGGCTTTTTGTTACACTCAGACTAAGTGCTTGCGAGAGGGGATGTATTGCCCCTTGGGGGCGCCCAGTGGGGGTGGCATATATTTGTCCCAGGTCACTGGGTGGGGGCTTGAGCTGGTTTTGCATTGTGTTATTGAATGGAACCCCTAGATACTGAACCCGGCCCTTGTTGCTGCCAACTCTGACAGGCAGAAGGGTTACATTTGTTTTATCAAAATGAGGGACCTGAGCTAGTTCAGGTTGACCCTCTATATCAAAAGTCCTTTATTTGTCTGCAAGACCTCTTAAACCTGGTCTGAACCAAAATATGCAACATCCCCCAAGAGGTAGTACTTCTCTGGAGTTGTTTGTTTGTCCTGGGTTTTGCAGTAAGTCCCATCTCCCCCCCTTGATTTTTAGTTCCTAGAGCAAGTTTGGTAATCATCCCCTATCAATACCTAGCTCACAAATATACTATTTATAGATATAGAAGTTGGAATATTCCTGGGGCCTGCAGCATCTGGCACACTTCAGTATAAGTCTTTCTATGCTTCTATAAGAAGTTTGTGCTTCCAAGGAGTGTCATCAGTCCCATTTTTAAAGTTGCTAAACTTTAATTGTGAAAAGGGTACTACTCATATGCTCAATGGTAAACACACACAAGTCTTTGCAAGCTTATAGTTAAACTTTCCTTTTATAAATGTGCTCCTAAGTACAAGATTTAAATTGGGAGAGCAATCATTTTTGGGAGACTTTATAAGGTGTTTAAGTCAAACTAGTATTCAATGGTCCCCAAATATAAAATTACCAGAAGTTTGTACAGGCTAATGTTTGAGACACTGCTACCTCCTCTTCTTCCTTCCCCAGTTTTGTGATCTAGGACTCTTTTTTTTTTTTTAAATATTATTATTATTTCATGGTGGTGTAGTAGTAGCTTGTTTTACTGGCTTAATTTTTAGCATGCTATAGTGTTGCAATTTTGATATTAAAGGGCTGTACTGTGAACCCCTACTCAATAGAAAAAAGTAATTACACTGGCTTCACTGGGACTAATTGTGCAAATAACTGCTCATCAATGAGAGTGATGGCTTCACAAACTGATCCCAAACCATCAAAGGCTTCCTTACCTTAAAACGGCTTCTGCTTGTTTTTATTTATCAGATACATTACCTAAACATTTGTATTTGCTGTTGTAAATAAAGTGGGTAATGATCAATACCACTAAAAATTATGGAATTAGTAGGAGGGCTGCGTATCCTACCTCTCCATCTGTTAAGGCCTAAACATATGACATAAGGTAGGACAAAGACCCAAATAGAGGGATAGTAGAAAAATAATAGCCTAAAGGAGCTTAGGTGTTTAAGTGTGACTGTGATTTCCTGTTTCTGCAATTACGAATAAACAATTTGCAATAATAAAATTGCTCAACTACACTTTGGTTACTTGATCTCTTGAGTATATTTCATCATAAACCAATGTCAGTCATGTTCATTAAGATGGTAGAGCGGGAAGAGGTTCTGTATATACCAGTCTCTAAAGAGTAGTCCTATGTAACATTCACCTCATGCAGAAGGTATGCTGCCCTATTTACATTTTCAGGTGGTATTATTCATGATTGTATAAGTTACATATTTCTTTACACATCACTAAAATCCAAGCCCTTAGTTTGTTCCAGTTCCCTAACTTGTTTTGTTTCTTCCTTATCTTTGTTTTGGATACTAGCATTCCAGGTACTGACCTGTGAGGCTACTTTCCCAGCTTGTACTAAGATATAGATTTGTTCTATCTGCTTGTGCTAAAGGCTTACTTCAGCAAAGGCAAGGTTCAGTGGGATATGTAGCATAAATTAACAGGATCATGGTGTAGGCCAGTCTAGGGTACATCACTGTTATATACACACATGGAATATGTGCATTAACCACAAATATTATATTATGTTAATGTTGTGCAGGTAATACATATTTATATGCCAGCGGCATATTAGGCAACAGGCCTCCTAACTCAGGCTTGGCTTAAAACTTTTTTTTTTCAATACATTTTGGGTTTTGATTTGCTTTCTGGTTTTTTGACACTCTAGGCTCAATGTTTTTAAACTCTTCTCTACAATGGGAAGGGCTAGACATTTGCTGAGCCTCTCATATAATAACAGGATTCTTTGTTCTGGAGCTTTAAGAAACACCCTATGTAGTATGAGTCTTGAAATAAAACCATGACTGTTACCAACACTGGATCCTGAAAACAAAGCAGTAGTTCCATTATGCTCACTGTGACTCCGTGTGTAGTTAGTGGGATATATGGCTGCAGAGCCTTGATCCTAATAGGAAAGATTCCCTTTGTCAGGACTGTAAATACATTCACTGTGCCCCTTGAAGATTTCCAGAGCACTATGCAGGGTGTGTGCTTTATTTATTACAGAGCTGAGATCTATTCCAATCCTAGTCTTGTTGCAAACCTGTGTGTGAGAGTTTCCTTTAAATATGAAGTATATCATTTCCCCTTCCTTCCACACTATGCACTACCTATGACAGGTATCAGAGGTTTCTTCTGCCTCTCTTGCCCAGCCCCTGACGAGCTTATCGGACTGAACTGGCCGTTGCTTTCCTTTCCCATAATGCTCGTTGATGTTCAACTCCTCGAAACGCTGAGCCAGGAGCTTCATCTTTCTTCTCTGTGTCCTTCTAGTTCTTCTTCCTGGTTTGGAGCGGCGCAGCAGCCCAGCCCCGCCCCGCCCCGACATGACGCCCGCGCGGCCCGCCTGAGCCCAGGTGCAGCACATTGCCCCGGCTCTCTGCCTGCGGCGGCGGCTGACGGGGGCAGGCAGGCGCCCGGGCTCGCTACCACCTTGGGAAGAACCTGGGCGACGGCAGCCGCGCCGGCAATTGTATCTCAAAGCCGCAAAGCCGCAGCTCCTCGCTGAGCGACGGAAGCGCCCAGGGCTAGCTGCGGGGAGAGAGGCGCAGAGTTCCGCTTCGGGGGGAGCTTTCTCCCCTCCCCGGCGGCGGGTGCAGCCTGTAGCCGGTGCCCCCCCCGCTCCCCGCCCGGGTGGGTTGCTGCGAAGGGGGGGGTCCCCCCATCCCCGTGTCGCTCTCCACGCCGCTGGTGGATGCCGCAGACCCCGGAGCCCGAGAGGACGCGCTGGGTGCGTTGTTACTGTTTTTCGTGGCTGTGCCTCTGCTCAGCCCCGCGGGGGGCGGCGGGGGCCCCATGCCCGGCGGCGACGGCGGCGGCACACGTGCCTCTTGTTCACCGCGGTGGGCTCTTCGTTAGCGGTGTGCTTGGGGCTGGGGGAGGACGTGGTGGCTCTGTCAGTGTGTGGAGGGGGGTGATATTTGCCTCCCTGCCCTCCCCTTTATTAGGTGTTCCCCCCCACCCCGGGTCAGAGAGAGCCGCCGGCCCCCGGGATTCCTGCGCGCTGGCACAGCCGGCCCCAGCACCGGGCTAGGCAGGTGCAGGTGCCCGGCCTCACCCCATTGCCCAGCGGCTGCTAAGGGGTAAAGCACCGTGCTGGGCTTCCCAGCCGTTTGGCCCGCTCCTGCGCTGGTAGCAAAGGTGTTTCCGGGAGAGAGAGAGGCCCGCCAGCCAGCCGCGTTGCCGTATCGGGCTGGGGGTGTCCCGGGGCCGGGAGCGGAGCGCCCCAGCCGCAGCCCGGGGCCGGAGCAGGGGTCCGCGCAGAGGAGAGGGCAGGTCCCGACCTGCGGCGCGGCCCGGGCTCACGCGGGGTGTGAGTGTGAGTGTGTGAGGAGCGGCTAGCGGCCCCCAGACATGGAGCGATCGTGCTGAACTTGGCTTTTGCTGTCAAACCGAAGCCCCGGCCCCACCTCGGGGCAGGCCCCGCCATACAAGCCCGGGAGGCTGAGGGATCACGCCCGTGGGTTTCCGGTTTCAGCTCAGGGCTGTGTCCGGGCGGAGTAAAATCGAAACAAAACAAATCCCTCGCCTAGCGCAACCAGCTGCAGCCCAGCCGCAAGCGCCAGCTAATGAGGCGGCGGGGCCGCCCGCCTGCCACTGCTGCCTCGCTCACCTGGCCGCCTCCGGCCACCCAGAGGCTCGCCGTGCGCTTGAACTTTACTTGATACTTTCCTTACAGAGCTGCTGGGCTGCGTAGCAGGAACGTGCTTGTCCCGCCCTCGGTGATAGCTGCTGAAGGGCAGTGTATCGCCCAGTATAAGTGCATTTGTGGTTCCTTCTGTCAGCACTAGCAGGAAACTCACTCCCTTTTGGGGTCTTTGCTTTCTCTTTTGTTGTCATCAGTGTTTTCTGTTTGTGTGTTGCACTGGGATCTCTGGTAGGGTAAGCCTCTATAGTAACTCTAGTTTATTGCATTGTTATCAAATTTCTCCACTCTAGGATTTATTTGATTTTTGTTAAGTGGCTCATGCATTTGTAGCTGTGGACTTGGCAATTTTTAAGTATTTTTGTGTTAACCTGTTCGTTCTGTAGCAGCCGTAGGTATGTTGATCTTACGTTTCCTGCATATGTGTGCTAGTTATTCGTAAGTCAATGTGGAAATGATAAATGTGTATATTGTTTTAAATCAAGTGCAGAGGGGGGCGGATAGTGTGTTGGGAGCATCCAATCCAATCTTTCAGCTGATCAGATACTACATTTGAGGGTTTGATTTTTTCCTCATATATGGGGAAAGTTACCAAAAGAGAGGGCACAATAAAATCACCAAAATCAGAAACACCAAAGACCTGATTCTGCATCAGTGGAGGTTTCCCTCTCACTTTAATGGGAGCAGGATTGAGCCTCAAGTGATTAGAATATACTAAAATGTATTAATTTTATATGGATTTTTACAATATTAGTTTAACACTTCAACGCTGCTGAGATTAATAAACACAATCTTGGATCCAAGATGCGTGGAACGCTGCTAGGTCACTGTGGTACATAAAGTGGTGTAACTGTTGGAGAGCCCAGCACAAGGACTTGAAATTCATGAGTGGGAGGAAGAGGTTGAACTGCTCAGTCATACAAAATGTATAATAATGGACCAGTAAAACACATCTCCCTTACCTTATTACATTATTGATTTGTGTTGGCAGATGAGCTGAAAATAAAAACTCTGAAGAAGACATAAAAATATCTCCCAAGTAGTTAATAATTGGTAAGGAAGATGTTGGCCACAGCTGTCAGGAGTCATGGATTATATATTTTTCATACATATTTTAAACTAATGACTAATGTTTTTTTTTAAATACTAGTGAGCACTGAGAAATTAGATGGGTAACTGGGTAGGTGGATGGATGGGTAGGTAGAGAGTTGTACAGATTTTACTGAGAGCTAAGAGAATACAGTATAATACTGCACATGTGACAATTAAAGGATCACAAATGAATAAAGAACCATTGAAATTAGTGCCTTAAGTGGATTTACATTAAGCTTTGATTGTATTAGACCATGAGGTCAAGCAGTTCAAGGAAACTGATATGTCATGAGAAAAAGACAAAGAATAGCTCAGTCTTTTATTGTTTTGTCATGACAAGCAACTCGGCGAAGGTGGGAGAAACTCCATAAATAAAATGTAATGTTATTTTCTTAGCCTCACTTGGCCTATAGCAAGTACAATGTAAAGGGCAAAAGGGGAAGTACTTAAATTCATAGTTTGCCCTGAAAATCAAAGAATAATTGAGGCCTAAAATAGTTGAATCACTATAGATTATAACAGTAACTAGTCAGAGTTTGACTTAGCATTGTTGCCTTGGCTGTTTCCCAAAATCTACCATGTTCTACTTAATGACTAGACATTCCAATATACTCTTGTTTAAATCATTAATATGCAAACTGAGCTGAGCTGAGTCTTGGATGCCAATGAGAATTCTCAGAACAAACTTGTTCTCTCTTTGGACTTTCATTCCTAAATGGTGACTCCTAAACCCAGCTCCATGTGCCTATTGAATGAGATGCAATGCTTTGGTTCACAGTCACCTAATCTCTTATATCCTCTTCCAAAAATACAGGTACCATAATTACAATAAGTACCTGTCACCACTCCCTCCATACTGAATTTATATAATACTTTTCATCCATAGATTTTTAAAGTGCTTTACAAACGTGGACAAGTATAATTTCTGTTTTCACTGATGGGGGTAACAGATCTTAAATGATTTGTCCAAGGTTCCACAATTACTCAGTGGCAGAGTCAGGACAAAATTTCAGATCTCCTGACTCTTAACTCTGTGATCAGTGCAGTAGGCCGCAACTACAGCTGTCACCAAAATATAGATATGAATAAACTACAAATGCAGACAATCACAGTGTTGCATATATTAAAATCTTTGCCAAATATTTTAGACTTGCAAACTTAGTGACACTGGTACTGATCAGATTAAATTTGAAAAAAAAATTATCTGAGTGAGAGAGAGAGAAGAGAGAGATTAGTGCTGCAGATAACCGAAACCTAGATAGCTTAGGATAGGGTTCTCTGAGATCACTGTAGATTGGATCCACACTGTGGCCTGGCTCGCTTTTCAGTTACAGCTTACTGGTTGTTTTTCTTAATACTATCGTGTGTTGTCACTTGTGGAAAGGTTGACTGGCATTGTGATTTTATTTCTTTTGCTAGTTATGAATGTGGTTGAGTAACTTTTTAAGTTTCATGTCTTGTTCAGTGTGTACATGTAATGGCTTTTATTTAGAGATGGGATGGTTATACTATTCTTACTCACTTTGCACACAAATTCCAAGTGAATCCTAAAACTAGTGAATAATGTCAGGCTGAATGATTACACTAAGATCTACATGCAGCGGGGACCATTGGCATGCTGCATTGCTGCTGCTTGTATGTGGGAACGAGAAATCTGTATCTCCTCTTCCCATGAGCTAAAAGAGAGTGTATATGCCAGGGAAGAGCAGACAAGCTGGGGATAGGGCCAGGTAAATGAGCCCTATCTATCCACTGTCCCAGCAGAGATTTTCCTAGAAGGCTATTATAACTCTAATTGAATTCCCTAGAGAAATCCCAAATCTTCTGTGTCCTGTCTCCTGTTCTACGAGGGAGGTAGAAGAGAAATTGTGACAACGTCAGCAAGTGACCTCACAGCTCCTCCCTTGTGCCATGCCAGACTCCTCTGTGCTAATTCTCATGAGTTCTGCACACTGGAGGACATCAATACTGCTGAGGACCTAGAATATATCAGAAGGTAAATGGAGCTACAGTGATGGGATCAGGCAGGGAAGCTAATGGGTCTCCCCAGGGGAACTCATATTACTTTTCTCTTCCTCCAGTCTCTGTGGAGAAATGTGGAAACTTGGAAGAGTGAGGAACTCGGGTCTCATTGCCGCAGATACTCATTATTTCCTTGTGTGGTAGTTGTATTCAGTACTCAATCTAAAACATTCATTTGGCAATTGTTGAACAGGAATTTAAAATAAAAAAGTTTGCTCCCCCAACCTCACTCTGTCTCCCACCAAGACTCTTTTGCCCTCAGTTTAAAAAAAGTTTGAAAACGTTGAGAATTCACATGGGTTTACCCTTGAAAGGGTTTGTCTATCCAGTCCACAGAAGCGAGCCTCCCAGCTCAGGTTGATGGCTTTGGGCTGGTGGGGTTCATGTGAATGCTCTAAAGATAGCTGTGTAGACAGAGCTTTGAAGTTATGGCTTGGGCTCTGAAGTCTATGGAGGGGGATGAACAAGTGCCTTTGTGCATGAATAAATAGATTTTAAAAAATTAAAGGTCTAAGCCTTCCAAAAAAAGTAAATCATATGCTACTCAATTTTCTGTTAATGTTTTACCTTTTAAAGAGCTCCAGAAATATATGTATGTTCATATATTAGCACATACGCGTTTCATACATCCAAACAAATACAGCTACATTTATTTCAGATAAATGTACATTGGCATAAGCAAAATCTAGCTGAAATTTATTATTTGTTTTTCTGTAGTGCCAGAAATGTGAAGTGTAAACAAAGAGTAACAAATTTTTTTCAAAGCCTCTTTCCATAAGCATTTATCGTCTAAGACCCAATTGCATAAGTGAACAGTCCCATTGAACTCAATGGGACTAGTCTCATGTATAAGAGTTTGCAGGCTCAGTAGCTAAGGACCTAGTCCTGTCAGCTTTACTCATGTGAATAATCTTTTCTCATACAGATTGTTTTGCTGAAGTCAGTGAGGCTGTTTGGGGGAGTAGGTTCTGGATGACCAGATCCTTAATTAAACAAAGGACATTAATGGATGAAAAACAATAGGGTAGGGAAAAGATTGCCATTAAAGATATAATTTTATTATGTACATGGTTTGATGTTGTCATATATTAAAATATTGGTTTGTCAGGTTTCTGAATGTAGTGGAGTACTGTGTTTTAGGGCTTGAAGGAGCCATATTAGGAATGAAAGCAGGAGTGGGGTCATCGTTGAAAAACTAAACAAAGAAGTGAGTTTTGAGAGTTTAGAACCTGATTGCATTATGCACAGGATCTGAGAGGGCATTATTTATTATTTTTTTAGCCCCAAACGGTGCTAGGTGGTACACAGTACAGGCAAAATGACACAGTCCCTGCCCTGAAAAGTTCACAGTCTAAGGCTATGTCTACACTACGCACCTTTTAGCGACACTGCTGTGCCGCTACAGCCAGGCTGATAAAAGGCACACAGCGTAGCTCTCCCGCTTAAAAAAAACTTCCACCCCCAATGAGCAGCGGTAGCTTTGTCGGAAAGAGAGCTCTCCTGCTGTCAAAGGGCTGTTCACACTGGCACTTTTAGTCAGCAAAACTTTTGTAGTTCGGGGGTATGTGTGTTTTTCCCCACACCCCTAAATGACACAAGTTTTGCCAATGAAAGTCCAGTGTAGACAAAGCCTAACATTAGACCTTAAGTAAGGGTAGGATGGAGAAGCAGAGAGGAACTCACAGCGGGTGCTTAAGTGCTCAATTAGGGTAGAGGTAAGCATGTGCTTAAATGCTTTGTTGATTTGGAGCCTTAGATACTGGAAAGATGGGCTTGGTAGAAAAGCCTAGATAGATGATATGAAATCTCAGTGATATATTTGCAATAATACATCCGTATTGTATTAATGCTCACCCTGTGGGGAGCACTAGCTGCCACAAACAGTTTAAAATGCAAGACAATTCAGTGGTCGATTTAAAAAAAAAAAAAAAAAAAAAAAAAAAAAAAAGCCAAACTGTTTTTTTTTTTTTTTTTGAGAACCTGATCAAATTCCTGCTGAGTCAGTGGTACTCTTTCCATAGACATCAATGGGAATTGGATTGTAGTTGTTTGTATTATGGGCACACATAGGGCCCCAGTCATGGAGCAGAGCCCCATTGTGCTAAACAATGTTCAGACTTTTAACAAAGACTGTCTCTGCCCCGAGGCACTTGCAATCTAAGTGTAAGATGAGAGACAACAGGTGGATGCCACAAACAGATTGGGAAAGCACAAGGAAACAGTGAGACAATACTGATCGACATGATAAGCACATCAGCTGCTAAACCCTTCAAGTTTTTTTTTGTAGGCATCACAGCAGATGGGTGTTTTTAAGGAAGGATTTGAACAAGGAAAATGAGGTGGCTTTGCAGATGGTTACAGAGGGCAACTCGTATGTATGAGGGGCAGCATGAGAGCAAGAGCAAAGGTGCTTGTTTGGAAATTAACAGATGGGTGGTGAAGGCCAGTGTCATAGATAAAGCAGAGTTGTGAGTGGACATCTTGATAGTGTACAAAAGGTGGTAGGTGGAGCAGAGAGAGGTTGTAAAGAGCTTTATAAATTAAGACATAGTTTGCCTGATGTAATAGAGAAGAGTGAGTCAAAGAGAGGAGTGATGTGATTGAAGCAACAAATCTGAAAAATGACACACACAGCAATGTTTTGAAGAGATTCAGGTGGCATAATACGAGATTGTCGAGACCAGAGAAAGGGAAGTTGCACTAGTAGACACACACAAGATGATGATGAACCTGGATGAGAGCTTCAGTTGTGTAGACACAGAGGAAAGGCCATAATCTTAGAGGAGTTATTCAGGAAAATGCAGGAAGATTAACACACAGCCTGAAGGTGAGGATTGAGTTGAAGATGACACCCCGATTATGGCCTAATTGACAGGGAGGATAGTGGGCATATTTTTTTTTTTTGAGTGTCATGAGCATGGAAGCATGTCCTCTGGAATGGTGGCCAAAGCATGAAGGGGCATATGAATGTTTAGCATATCTGGCACATAAATACCTTGCAGTTCCGGCTACACAAGTCCCATGCAAACACCTGTTCTTACTTTCTGGTGACATTGTAAATAAGAAGTGGGCAACATTATCTCCCATAAATGTAAATGAACTTGTTTGTCTTAGCGATCGGCTGAATGAGAAGCAGGACTGAGTGGACTTGTAGGCTCTAAAGTTTTGCATTGTTTTGTTTTTGAGTGCAGTTATGTAGTTTTTTTTTTTTTTTACATTTGTAAGATTGCACTACATTACTTGTATGAGGTGAATTGAAAAATACTGTTATCATTTTACAGTGAAAATATTTGTAATAAAAATAATAGTGAGCAGTGTACACTTCGTATTCTGTGTTGTAATTGAAATCAATATATTTGAAAATGTAGAAAAACATCCAAAAATATTTAATACATTTCAGTTGGTATTCTATTGTTTAACAATGTGATTAAAACTGCGATTAATAGCTATTAATTTTTTAATCATAATTTTTGAGTTAATTGCATGAGTTAATTGTGATTGATCGACAGCCCTAATATATACATTTAACTACTTATGAACATTTGTTTGTAGGGTTTTTTTTTTTTAACATTTCTCTCATGTTAGAGAGTTGGAATTTTGTGTATAGGCTATTTCTAGTCAATACTGTGATATTTTTCACAACACTGCACAGTAATGTTTAAACATTTTAAACATCTGGAAGTTCTCATGGCTTTACAGATTAAAAAAAAAATTAATGGGTGTTGATACAGTGTAATTTAACTATGATCCACCAAGGTTAAAATGCTGTGAAAGAAAAGTATCTGGTTGCACTTTTTTTGTTGATTTTCTTTTTCTAATTAAATATTAATTTTATTGATCATATTATGTTGTAGACATTTTTATAAAGTCAAACTGATATCTTGGGCCGAAACCAAGATGTCTATTTTTACCAATAAAGACTAGATAATACTATATCTGAATGATGTATCTTTCGGTCAGTGAAAAATTTATAATTATCTAAATGGTACCCGCTTATCTAAGTGTCATTTAATATTACAGGCCGCAGCTGGGTGGCATAGTGGCTAAATGTTTAATCTCTATAGACATGGGTTTTGAAAGTGGGTTAGGTCACAAATGAGTATTGTACAAATTAAACCTAGTCCCTAATAGGCTTTTGCCAGTATCGCAAATAGGGATGTAAATAGCGTTTTTAAAAAGTATCAATTAAATGTTTAATCATGAATGAGTTCACAACTTAGGCATGGGAATTTAGGATGTGTGTGTGTGTGTGTATGGGGGGGGGTGCTGCAGCACCCCCCGCACCTGTAGTTCCTTTGCCTATGACGTCAGTTCCATAGCAATGGTCCTGACTCCTAACAGTGTGGAACCTAGTTCCACATACACTATGAAATGGTATTGCTGTGGTGTTTTTAATGTGTACATTAGGCATTTATACATTAACTGAATACATTACTGGTAAGACTGATGCTTATCGGTTAACCAGTTAACATTTTACATCCCTAATCACAAAGCCACCTGAGAATTTGGTGTGATATGAATTTTCTGTTCAAAACAGTTTAGAATTCTACAGGAACGTTGTAGGTCAGGATTGGAGTGCATTAGCAACACGCTATGAAAAAACTTCTCAGCAAGTTCCTTTGTGTTTTTAGTGCTAGGCAATGGTAGTGTATGGCTTTCACTTTCGTGAGCACTAAATTAAGGATGCGGTAAATCCACTTTTTTTTTTAAGCTTTGTTAAATGTAAACTATCAGATGTTGTGATCAGACATCAACTAAGACGTGCATTTTCTTTGCCTCTGGCAAATCTGTTTTGCTGTATTAGTGTTGCATACAGAAGTTCCTCTGATCTTACCTTCTGACATGAAGAGCGATAACAATCTCAAACAAAACCCTAATGGAAGTCCTTGTGTTGAACTTCTGCCTGATTAGTTGGTTTTGAATGCTGTGTTCAGCTGGACCGAGGCTGAATATATAGCGTTATCAGGTTCTCACCTGACTTTACCCTGGCTGCTTTTTGTTTTGTTTTTAACAACACCTGAACAATTCCAAATAACTTCACTATTAGTAGATTTGTGTTCATAACAAACTGGGAATTCATCCATATGCTTTTAGAATAAGACAGTGAAAGCTAATTGGGTAGATGGAAATGTGGCAGTTCTCTTAGCTCTGTTGAACAAGGAATTACACTCTTGTCAAGAAAAAAAAATTTTCAAACCTCTCCTAACCATGTTAAGAGCTGATCTTATTAATAAATTACTTAATACACCCTGTTAGCCCACTCAGCAGGTTTCAGTCAGCCTCGTGTCTGTTTGCTATGCAGCTTACTTCCAGTTGTGAGATCCTCATTGATTGAGGCATGTGACAGGTAGATTTATACAAGCTTTACCCGATAGGCCAGAATGCAGTGTAGTACTCATTTGTATTAAAAGACTCGGGTACTGTACAGGTACAAAGGAAAACATTCTTGGCCATGAAGAAATTACAAAATAGGATTAATTAAGCCAAAAGTTGTAGTATTCTGCTAAACCCCAAACTGTTGCGTTTTTTTTTTTTTTTAAAATGATTGGTTTAAAAATCCTGGGCCAGATCTTCACTTGCTATCAACTGGTGTAGCTCCATCTGTAGCCTCATGTTAATGGCAGTAATCATGAAATCCCAGCTCTACTCTCTGGTATAGTTGTACATCTTGGACACAGCCCAACAGAGTAACTTTTCAAATGAAGTTGAAATAATTCTATTGGTGAAGTTTTCCATATAACCTTCACATCGCCATTGATTACTCTGTCTTCAGAAATAACGTTAGGGCAGTAGAAAGGGAGAAAACAAGAGAGGTAGTAAGTTTGAAAAGGTAAATGAAATCAGGGTTTCTTTCTCTCTCTGTCAGATACAATATGGAGCCATTTTTTTCTAAGTTACTAACCCATAATACTCTCAGTTCTATTTCCTTTGAGTACAATGTTTTATCCTTGTTTTACACTTTGAGAAAGTAGAGTTTTCTTTAAAACTACTTGAATTGTATTTTTTTTTTCTCTTTTACATTTTTGAAAGTGTCAGTGTTTTTCAGTCTTTGGTGTCCTAAATCAGTGTGTTTGATATCCTGCCCCTGCAGGTAGGTGGACTCAAGGATGTAAGCAGTTTTTTTGCCTCTAACTATTCTGATCCTAAAATGTGGGAGGGAGGACAAAATAAAAAAAATTGCAGTGAACGCTTTAAAGAATAATGTAATAATTGGTGTATATATTAAAGGGCTCAGCATATTAAGATGTATTTGTTTAGTACATTTGCTAAATTGAGTTCAGAATTTTGGGTCACAAGTGAAAATGAGTTTGGACTCAGTCTAATCCCTGTTTAAAATGTATTACAAGTTGGCACAGTCACACAGTTTGGCATGGTTAGCAATATTCGATTGGTAATGGGCGGGGGAGGGAGCAGGAGCAGGGCTAGTGGAAAAGGGTGTATTATAGGTCAGCATTAAGATGCAATTGTAGCGCTGTTCTGGACAAAACTTGTGTATCACCTATGTGCACTGTATCCGGTCTTAACCTGTGTTCTTGATCCTTCATTTTCACTGTTCGGTAGAAAAAGAGTACATTAATTAACAACAGCCGAAGATTCTTACAAGTTCCCCATGATTGGTTACATGTTTTCACTTGTTTCATTCTGATCTTTCTTGTGAGTACATGCAGGAGAGCATGAAAAGTTAAACTAATTTTTTTTCTGACTTCAGATTTTTCCTTTAGATTTAGGATTTGTAAAGTACAAACACAATCTAGAATTGTCTCCAAAAAAAAAAATTCATTTCCTTGATATGTAGAAGAAATGAAACAAAGCCTATTCACAGGCTGTGAGCATTTTGCCAGTTATTTAAAATTACAAAATCAAACACAGTAAAATTCACCTCTTCTACTAAGAAGCAGCATATAAGTGCTAACACCCCATTCACCACCCTCTACCACTTTTCAAAAGCCAACTGAAACAAATGGGCTCTGTAGCATGTCCTGAAAGTCAGCAAATAAGGCTATTTCAGACTGGGGTGGGCAGTGCATTTCAGAGCCCTAAAGTCCTTACAGAGAACACCCTGCCAGCTACTACTCCTCTGTTATATCAAAGTGATTCTAACATGAGCGCAGCCACCTGTGGCATTGTATCATGGTGTCAGTGGCCATCTCTCAGGTAGGCTGGTCCAAGGCCATTTAGTGCGTCTGTCAAGGCTAATTCCCCACTCTGGCACTTCGAGTGGAGAAGGTTGGGGCCCACAAGGATTCTAAAAATTAATATTTGCCACTTCAGGCTTGTATTATTTCCAAGGTTACAACTTTTCTCTGACCTGGGATTGGTAGATGCTGTTACCACTCAAGTGCAGAACCCCTTTGAGAGCCCAGGAAGGCGCACTTGGGAATTCCTTCCTGTGGGGTACCCTCAAGCCCTTCCCCATCCCCTAGGGAAGAGCTGAGAGGCAGGGAAAAAAAAAAGGAAATCAGCTACCAGCTAATTAAATATGTGCACAAACCTCTTAAGACACAAAAGTTCTGTTCTTAAAGGTAAATTTTTATTAAGAAAAAAAGAAAGAAATACATCTAGGAACTCAGGCTATTGCTAGATTTTTTTTAAAAGAGCAACTACAAGGAGTAAGCACCAAGAATAGCTTCTGGAGGTCCATCTTAAAGTTTACAAGCAACAACAAAACAAAAGCACCTGGGGTTAGCACAGAGGAATCCACAAGCCATAAAGAAATAAAAGGGATAAACCTAATCACATCTTCCTAGACATTTCCTGATCTACTTACATATGTGGGGTTTTAAATGAGTAGTTTCTAGGTATGATACCAATGATTTTTTCATACCTGGCTCAAGCTTCTTACAGTATAGCTGCTAATCTGTCCGCCTCTCCCCGGGAGAACAACAGACAGACAGACAAAAGGGGAGTCTTTTTTTCAATTTAAAAAAGTTCTAGCCTTCCCATTGGCTCTCTTGGCCAGGTGCCCACTCACTTCCTTTTACCTATGCATATCAGTGAGACTTTTTAACCCTTTAGAGGTAGAGCAATTAGAGAATAGCTACTAAGAGGGATTTTATAGCTACTGGCTGGCTGGATGTCCATAAAAGGGAGCTTCCCCCTTCTTCCCCCACCCCCCGCCCTTCCTTTATCACAGCTTCATTGGTCAAAGCAAACACCATACAAAAATCTGTCTAGAAGTTCACAGTTAACCAGTGCAAAACCCCGAGGGCAGGTGTCATGTGCTTTCTGTGGGGTGTCCTGTAAATCAAGTGGGAAGCTGCCTCCTGCACCAGTTTCGGCTTCTCAGTTGATTTAAGATGTTGTCCCATGTAGACCACGTTGCAG
Organism: Natator depressus; assembly: GCF_965152275.1. Taxonomy (NCBI): domain Eukaryota; kingdom Metazoa; phylum Chordata; order Testudines; family Cheloniidae; genus Natator; species Natator depressus. Next base: position 99,740,924 of record NC_134235.1, on the reverse strand, counting down.
TAATCTAATGTGACAATCTACTCTTGATTGACAAAGGCACAGGTAGCAAGTAGCAAGATCCTCATCCAAAACAAAAGACTGGCCCCGCCTAGCCAGGCACGGTTTGTAAAATGCCTTTCTTACCACTTCTGGCTTGTGACCTTTCAAGTGCAGCTATTAGTCTAGACTGACAGCCAAGTTGCTAACTCCAGTTAGCAATGCGAATTGAGTACCCTCAGTTATAGGGCAGATATTATTTTTGCCAGCTCTTCTGGTTTTCTCCCAATCTACCAGCAACACCACCATCTTGTCTGGATTGAGCAGTTGGGTCACATCAGTGCCTCAATTTCAGCCACATGCTGGGTTAGTCTTTTAACTCTGCCTGCTGGATCAGTTGAGATGTTTGGTTTCAGAGTAGCAGCCGTGTTAGTCTGTATTCGCAAAAAGAAAAGGAGTACTTGTGGCACCTTAGAGACTAACCAATTTATTTGAGCATAAGCTTTCGTGCGCTACAGCTTACTTCATCGGATGCATAAAGTGGAAAATACAGTGAGGAGATTTATATATACACAGACCATGGAAAAAATGGGTGTTTATCATACACATTGTAAGGAGAGTGATCACTTAAGATGAAGAGTACTTGTGGCACCTTAGAGACTAACAAATTTATTTGAGCATAAGCTTTCGTGAGCTACAGCTCGCTTCATCGGATGAGCTATTACCAGCAGGAGAGTGGGGTGGGGGGAGAGAAAACCTTTGATAATCAAGGTGGGCCATTTCCAGGAGTTAACAAGAACCTCTGGGGGGGGGGGGGGGGGGGAAATAGTTTTACTTTGTATAATGACTCAACCACTCCGTCTCTATTCAAGCCTAAGTTAATTGTATCCAATTTGCAAATTAATTCCAATTCAGCAGTCTCTCCTTGGAGTCTGTTTTTGAAGTTTTTTTTTGTTGAAGATGAGATGGAGGCACAAATTATCTGGCCTGTGTTATGCAGGACCTAAGAACAGATTAATTAATGGTCCCTTCTGATCTTAAAATCTACATATCTATTAGTAAACCTTAGTGTCATCAACATTCTGATAGCACTGCAGCCAAAGGTCCAGATTTTTAAAGAGACAAAGTGGGTGAGGTAACATCTTTTATTGGGCCATGCTCTATTGGTGAGAGAGATAAGCTTTTGAGCTTACTCTCTTACCAGTAGATGTTGGTCCAATAAAGGATATTACCTCACTGACCTTCTTTAATATTTTGGGACCAGCTACAACAAACCTGCATACAGATTTTTAAAGGTATCTACGCATTGCTGTGCTCAGTGTTGTAATGTCCAACTGATTTAGGTGCCTTCCTCATTTTCAGAAGGAATTTATGCACTTAGGAATTTAAGATTTAGGCTCATCAGTCCTAAAAATCCCTTTTTAAAATGAGACTTGATCTTCTAAATCAGATGTTGCTATGATGGCTGCAGCAATGCCTAAGTATCATTAAAAATCTGGGTCAAAGTCATCTTGCTGACCCCCACAATGGCCCAATTTACAAGAAGAGCATTAAGGAATAGGACTGGAACTCTGCAGTATCTTATCTTTGAGTGCCTTTGGAGTTGATGAACAATTACCCAATACAACTCAAGACATGAAATATTAGGGAGTTGTGGTTTTGTCTGAAACTAAGCCATGCACTTGACCCAGACAATATGCTATAGGCTATACAAATCTCTGATAATAATACGGAGCTCCTTAATCTCCATGACCAGAACCTCAAAAGTGTTTTGGTACCTAGCTCCCATTGATGTCAATGGGACTTAGACACCTAAATATGTAAGAATGGCCCTATTGGGTCAGACCAAAGGTCTGTCTAGCCCAGTATCCTGTGTTCTGACAGTGGCCAGTGCCAGGTGCCCCAGAGGGAATGAACAGAACAGGTAATCATCAAGTGATCCATCCCCTGTCGCTCATTCCCAGCTTCTGGCAAACAGAGGCTAGGGACACCATTCCTGCCCATCCTGGCTAATAGCCATTGATGGACCTATCCTCCATGAATTTATCTAGTTCTTTTTTGAACCCTGTTATGGTCTTGGCCTTCACAACGCCCTCTGGCAAGGAGTTCCACAGGTTGACTGTGTGTTGTGTGAAGAAATACTTCCTTTTATTTGTTTTAAACCTGCTGCCTATTAATTTCCAGCACCTTTGAGTATTGGAGCCTACATTCTGGTTTTCTAGCACTGCCAGCCTCTGACGCCTTGAAAAATTAATGACTAGCAGTGGGAATCAAATTCTGTAGAGTATAGAGCTCCACCATCAGGACACTGAGCTGCCCTATTTTAATTTGAGAGACACAGCAATATCTTTTATTGGACCAATTTCTGTTGATGAGAGAGACAAACTATTTTAATTTGGTCTTTCAAGCAATTTGTCATTGAAAAATATTATAATTAGGGATTTGATGACTGGAACTCTGATCAGCTCCTCAGGTAATTTAGTTCAACAGGAGAATCTGTACGTACAAGAATGGACATGAAGCAATAATTATGAAAAGGCCTAGTTTTGATTATACTTGCCTGGAGCGATTCATGTGTCAGCAGCACCAGTGTTGCCTTTCCCGATGTGGGCAGCTTCCCAGGGTTTCTTTTAGGAAAGCAGAAGGAGAATGAAATATTGACATTTTGTTCATGGCATTTTTTTAGTTTTAGTTTCAGAACTGACATTTAAAAGAAAACGTAACTTTATTTACCAGATACTTTGGCTCTTGTTGGGGAATTAGGGTTTTACTCTTCAATATGCTTCCTCTCCAAGGTTTGACCGAAGTGATGATTGCTACTGTGTCATTTTCTGGGGGCTTCTTGTTAAATACAATTTGTGGTTGCTGCAAATAGAACCTTTCCTAACACTGACTTCTTGAAACCTTTTATCTGCACTATTGCTTTGCCCTGACTTGTTTGTGGAAAGTAGAGATATGTACTAAAGTTTTTGCATAGCTGTCATCAGTACAATCTGACTCAGCACTATTCACCTGGTGGGTATGGAATAATCCCCCCCCCCCGCCCGCTTTTTCTTTTTGAAAGATAACCTTGTCCAATGGAACAGGGCCTGTAATAAAGAAAACAAAGGTAACCCTCCCAAAATAACCTACCTTTAAATTTTTAAGTCAGTGTCAGAAGCTATTGAACTATTGCCATTGAAAAGCTAGTCTTAATTTTGGCTTGCAAAACAGTAATGCTGACTTGTGAACTGTGGGTTGCAGTCTTTTTTTCTGGTTGATGAGAATCAGATGATCCTATATTAAAATCATATTACCGTTTGTGTGCTGTTTCTCTCGTTCCTGAATGATAGGCTCTCTTTATTAACCAAGTCACTGCAGGTGGAATTTTAGTCCTCGGGGGAGACTTGAACTAGTAGCCACAAAAGCAGAGTTGCAGTTGTGTGTACTGGAGAAATGTGTAAGTTTTATGTATGGTACAAGTTTTGGAGAGGTGCTGAAATGCTATTCCTCCCTGTTTGTAATCATGATTTGCTTTGCAAGGTCTTTTGTTTTTCATCTTTTTGTTCTGTATAGTGTGGTGGTCCTCTGCGGGGCTTCAGTAAAAAGGGCAAGACACCCTTAATAAAGATAACATATAGCAGCAACAGAGATGTATGCCTGTTGATGGCATATAGTAGTGTCTGGTACATTTGATGCAGACCACAATGCTCAGGATTTTTTATATATTTTAAAATGTTCCATAATAGGAGAGAGGATGCTATCAATTACAAAGAGCATAATGATAATCTGTAGCCTTTCCCCTCTTATGGTGTGGCTCCTGATTTTCTATTTGTATGATTTCTATGCCACTGAGATGACTTTTGGGTTCAGAAGTGTAGCCAACCCCAGGCATTAAAAATAATGAGTTAATCCCCAGAAAATCATAATACTAGCTTAAACATCTTCTTTTTTTTTTCCAAAAATGTTTTGGGTTCTTTTTATTTGCCTTCTGATTTTGAGCCTTTAGGATCACGCTTTAAAACTTTTCTCTGCAACCATGAGAACTAGAAACTTACTTTTTTAACAGTGAAAACTGAGATTGTCATGTAATTGTGTCACCCAGGAGCTGGGACTTCGAGGAAAAACACCAAATATCATGAGATTATTGAGAGTTGGCAAAGCTGAACACATTCTGTTGTCTGAAAGAACAACCTCCTGCAAGATGCTGAGCACAGCTTGCCTGGTACTAAGCATGATCAATCCACAGTGATTACACTGAGAGCTGAGCATGTCTAAAACCTCACAAGAGGCACTCTGCACCTTTCAGGGTCGTACCTAGTGGTGAGCTGGAGTCGGTTCCCACTGGTTCCCTGGAATCGGGACAGCCAGTTCTAAAAGGGCTTCTAAATTTAACAACCAGCCAAAAGTGGTGCCTTAGGCACCACCTCCGTGGGTGCTCTGGGACTGGAGCACCCACGGGGAAAATTTGGTGGGTGCAGAGCACCCACCAGCAGCTCCCCGGCCCCACCTCGCCTCCGCCCCGAACGTTCCGCCCCGAACGTCCCGCCCCACTCTTCTTCTCTGCATTTCCCCCCCCCACTTCCCAAAAATCAGCTGTTCGGAACGTCCCACCCCGCTCTTCTTCTCTGCGGGCGGGGAGCTGCTGGTAGGGGCTTTGCACCCACCAAATGTTCCCCATGGGGGCTCCTGAGGGAGCAGGGTGGGGGGGGGGCTGGATCCTGGGGCTGCCTGAGGGAGATGCCCAGGGGGGCAAGTCTGACCCCGGGGGGGACCCACGGAGTTGGTGCCTAAGGTGCCACTTTTGATGTGATCGGTGGGGGGAGCAGCTGCTACACTACCCCGCCCCTAGGAGCCAGAGGGACCTGCCAGATGCTTCCTGGGAGCCGCCCCAGGTAAGCGCTGCCGGGACTCCCCACCTTGCCTCCCGGCAGGTCCCCCTGGCTCTTAGGTGCGGGGCGCGGTGGGCACCCACTACGGTGGCCCACGAGACCCTTCTGCCTGGTTCTGGGGTCAGTCAGGGGGCCGGGGAGGAGGGTGGATGGGGCAGGGGTCCCGTTGGGGGGGGCATCAAGGAACACGGGGGAGTTGGGGGGGGGGCAGGAGTCCTGGGGGGGCGGGCCACGACCCCCTCGTGGGGTGAGGAGGCAACCGGTGGTTAAGATTTTGGCAGCTCATCACTGGTCGTACTTTAAATGTCTGCCTCCTCTTGCTCTTTGATAAAGTTATCCTTATTCAAGGTCTCAGTTTATGTATTTTGTGAAAGTGATTCCACCACACAATCATAGTCGAACTTTTGTCTATGCATGATTATAAACTACATTGTAGATGCTCATTTTATGCCATGCGTTATAATTTAGGCTATGAAAACCCCCAAGTATCCAAGTCATGGTGGATGACATTTAATGAACATTAAAGTGCCATCTGTAAAGTTAGGCTGTGAATATTTCATGAATTTTTTCTCATGGTAACCTCCCATGAGAAATGACAGGACTGTTACTAATGTGCACTCTAAAAGGGGTTCAGTTTGTATCTTAGAAATGTAATTGCAACAGACTGGTCAGAGATGAGGTGGAAAGATAACTGCCAGTAAACAACTGTTGCACAATATGTTCAGAATTATATGCTGAGCCAGTGTATGAATTAAACGATGGGCTCATATATTATTTTTATTTTCAAAGAATACGCTTTTTGGCATTATCTTGTAGTATGTCCCAAATCTTAGTGCATGTGTTTCTCTGATTACGTTATGTACTGAAGTCTTCACCCACCAAAATAGATATCGGATAAAAATATTCAAAATAAGGACTGCACTTTTGGTGGTGTCAAGGGGGTGCAGGGAGGGGCAAGGTGTTAACATATAAAAATTCTGTGATGGATTTAAGGGCACTTTATAAATGTTCATCTCCTCTATTTTGCTGTTTTGTTTTGCCACAGATTATTTCTGAAGTATAAAATTGCATGCCAAGTCTAAATAACTTCTTGTAGAAATATTTTCTTTTTTCCAGTTAAGTAAATAAATTCAACCCTTAGAATATAAGATTAGAATGCTGATATAACAAAATTGCCAGAATATTAAATTGTGTGTGTGTGTGTGTGTGTGTTTATATAAAGAATTCAGAGTCAGCTGCTTCCTTACTTACATTTGAAAGGAATACCAGAGCTTGGGAAAGAAAGCAGTTATATAATTTTATAATCACGTGGATTGCAATAATATTCGTGGCATATGTGACAGAGGGGCTGACCCTGCAGCGCCTTCCTCATGCAAAATAATCCCATTGACTTCAGTGTGACTACATACATGAGTAAATACTGCTCACATGAGTAAAATTATGCACAGATCAGCCCATAAATATAGTATGGACATAACGAGACCAAATTCATTCTGGTATCTCAGTGAGTTTTAATGGTGTGGGTTTCTTTTGTGTATATACAAGAAGGATTTCAAGCATCCGTGTTTACAGTCAAATGACTGTTCTAAGTAGATTTAAAAAAGAAAAGTGAACAGCATCTGCCTTGGTAGTGAGGTGTCAAACTTACTTATGATACTAAAGATCTTATGATAGCTTTTTGCAGTTGCAGAGGTGTTAACTCCAATGGTCTGGCTAAATTCCAGCTAGATAATTACATTCTGCCTACTTAAAAAGTCCGCTTGTAGCATCAGTTGAGTAACGCGATAGTCATTTCCTCTTCCAAAGTTTCTTTCCATCCCAAAGATGGCTGCATTTTGTCTGTAAGTACTGGGATCCTCTTGCTTGAAAGGGATTGAATAAATTTAAATATTTACCCTTACTGAAAGTGGCACAAATGACAGAGGGCCCCTTATTAAAAGAGCAAACAGATAAATACTACAGTATTTTGCAATAGTGGTCCAGAGTGCTGTATCTGACATTAGTAATACCAGTGTTTTGGCTTCTTCCTGTGGAATAATGTAGTATCAAGGGTCATTAACACTCACATTTCTGGAGAAGAAAGTCTAACAAGCTGCCATCAGATAAAACCAAGGGATAAATTCAAAACATAAAATTCTTCCACATCCATGTCCTTTCCTTTTGCCACCTGTGTTGACAGAACAAAGGCCATCTGTAAGAATGAAATAAATATGGTTGTCACTGGCATAATGATGATTCACAGCAAAGAGTCCAAAATAGGCGAGTGACTAGCAAGACTCACAGAAATAGTACCAGTTCGTAGGAAGTACAGAAGATTAAAATGATCAGCAGAGAGACTGAGGCAGGAAATTGCTAAGTCCAGACGGAGAAAAATGCTGAGGAGTGTTTGTTGCCAGCTGGCACATACAGTGTGATCCTTAAGAGCTCTGGCTTAATGTTAGTCATAACACACTTTTTTGCTTGAAAAATCAAATAGAAGCATATTTAGAAAACTGTTTTGTTTCAGTTACAGCTATGTAGCATACTAGTGTATGTGTCTTACATGTAGATACACATCAAAATTCCAGCAAATGTTCTGTTTCACCATTTTTGATGGCAAAGAGATGGGAGTGGGGATTTGTATTTACAAGGTTCAGCAGTATGCTGGGTCTCACTCTTGTAGCCCTATTCTCTGAACACATGTTCGTTTGTATTCTGGATCATAATAATGAATCCTCCTCTTCAGCTTGATTTATGATTTCAAAATTGTTTATAGGCAGAGACATATAGAAGCTCTCTTCTGCTTAGAATAAAATATCATCTAAAGTTCAGAAACCATGAAAAATGAACATCTGGTTGGCAAAAAAATAGCATGTTTTGAGTTTTTTGTCTTTGGTTGTTGTTAACCCTGTGTATCACTGTTCTATCTATACGACACAGTTATGTCAACATTAGGCAGCTTATACTGAATTATGTCAGTGTCTACGCTGCAACTTTCCTCCCACTGATGTAAGTGCCCTACTGCACTGACGACATAACTCCTCCTCCATGAGAGGTGTAAGCTTATGTCGGTGTAGTTAGGGTGACGTAGTGTCCGTATAGACACTGCGTTCCTTACATCAGGTGTTGGCTGTCTTGTCAATTCCACAGCAGGCTCTCCCCTGGAGAGCTGGGTGGCTGCCCTGCCCCACCCCACCTCACCCCAACTGCCAGGTGGGGTGAGACGCCTCCCCTGCATGCTCCCCAGGTGGAGCCGGGCAGCCTTGTTAATTTCACGGAGCAGTGAAATTGATAGAAGCCAGGGAAACAGGACCCTACTTTCTGGGGTTGAGAAGCCCTGGGGGGATCCAGTGGGGAATGGGGAGGTGAGAAACCCTGGTCGGCTTCTGGTAGCAGAGGGGGGCAGGCCACCGGGAGGCTGTGGAGGAGCCAAGCTCCTGGCAGGGAGCTGCCAGCAGAACTAAGAGACAGCACTCCCATGCTGCGCCTCTTAGGTCGGGGGACGCGCACCACCAGCCCCAGGAAGGTAGTGTGAACATGCACCCAGGAGTGCTAGAACAGGCAGGGCCTAGGGGCCATGGCCACATCACTTTTAAAAGTGGGAGGATATACTGGCCATAAAGGCGAGTGATGGGGGGTGGGGGAGGGGAGTGGGGCGGAAAGGAGTCAGTGGGGGATTAGGCCTCGGGAGTGTGTGTGTGGGGGGGAAGGAGCAGCATGGGAGGGAGCGCGGTTTGGGCGCCGGTGGCCTTCCCGCTTTTAGGGAGCTTCCACTGCTCCTATATGCACCGCTGCAGTAATTACTTATGTAGGTCGACATACCTTTCTCTTGTAGACATACCCTGAGAAAAAAGGATCATAAAATGAGTCATTCTGTCAGCATTAGAGAAGTGTGAAAAATCTACAGTGAAATCTGAAACTGCAAAACTCACATGGTGGTTGTGTGACAATGGTAAAGAATCAGATATTGTTTCTTCTAATGCTGACCCAGAAATTGTATTAGAATAAAGAAAATAGGAAAACCTAAAGCAAATCTTTCTCCTCTACTTCACTTTAGATCTTTTGTTCTACAACTCCTACTCTCTGGTTTCCTGCTACTGATTTAAAAAAAAACCAAAAAATCGTGCATATATTCACACTTGTTTGTTGTTTAGTTACAAACTGAGGACAAGTTGTCAAAAGATTTGAGAGACAGAACTTTGAGGAAATCTGGACTGATTCGTGGGTTAGCATTTAAACTCTTCAGAAATCACTGTTTCATGTGTTTTTGATGCAAAAAACAAGTGAAACTTAATGGTTTTGTCTGAATTACAAAGTGGATTTAAGAGGTATGAACTCGTGTCAACCCAAGCCAATTAAAATGTTTATAGAAAATTATAAAAAGAGAAATTGCTGTGGTTAGTTCTACTCAGTTCGTTTTATTAAAAAAGTAAAATGCTTTTAATTAATACTCTTCAATGTCCTTATTTGGCAAGAAGAGACCTATAATATTTTCTGTGCTGTAATGTGTGTACTATAATAATATTTGGGGAAAGCTTTGGGAGATTTTAGCACACCAGCCCAAATGTAACAGATTATATGAATAATTACTTGGTAGGGGCTTTACTGATAGATTTTTTTTTTTTTTTTTTTAAGGGTGAATGGAAGGTGCTGAATAGTGGTATTAAATGTACTGGATAGTCTCCAAAAAGAAAAGAATTAATATCTTAACATTATCAAGGCAAGCCCTCCCATGCAAAAGTAATGTATGGTTTAAAAATATCAAATGCAAAATATTAAGGGCAAAATTGTGTACAGCCAGGTAGTGCACAAGGGGAAGCAGAGGATGCAATGAGCCTTTGCCCACCACTGCAAAGGGGGCTATCCACAGTGTGTCTGGGGAGCAGAGCCCTTGCTACAACATGCTTCCCAAACTAACCAAACCCACTGAGAATTGTAATATTCCTATTTCCATTAATACAAAATATATTTTAAAACCATTTGAAAATATCTTGAAAATACTAGTACAACTTCAGAGCATGCAAATTGATCAACCTCATTATAGTTAAAAACTGAGCCGTTTTATGGAAGGTTCTGCACACTAATTGACTTCCCTGTGTGCCCCCACTTTCCCCCATGGACAATTGGAATAATAATGCATAGTTCATACAAGTGTTTACGCTAGTTATCAGTTGTTTCTGACTGTAGTATCCTGTATCGATACTTCAAAAAAAGATTGTGCTGAATTATTGGTCCAGGAATTGGTATAAACACGCACTGCTGCTTGAAAAGTTCAGAGCTTTATATTCTTTTTGATTACAAATATTTGCACACGAAAAAAAGATAATATTTTTCAGTTCACCTCATACAAGTACTGTCGTGCAATCTCTATTGTGAAAGTGCAATTTACAAATGTAGAATTATTTCTTTTTACATTTCTGCATTCAAAAACAAAACAATGTAAAACTTTAGAGCCTACTAGTCAAAACATGAAGTGGCATATGGATGTTTAGCATATCTAGCATGTAAAATACCTTGCAACGCAAGGTACAACAGTGCCATGTGATCGCCTGTTTTCACTTTCAGGTGACGTAAATAAGAAGTGGGTAGTATTATCTCTCGTAAATCTAAACAAATGTTTTTGTCTGAGCGATTGGCTGAACAAGAAATAGGACTGAGTGAATTTGTATGAGGTGAATTGAAAATTGCTATTTTGTTTTTTTTTACAATGCAAATATTTGAAATAAAAAATATAAAGTGAGCACTATACACTGTTGTTGTGTTGTAATTGAAATCAATATATTTTAAAATGTAGAAAAACATCCACAATATTTATAATGTTAAATTGGTATTCTATTTAAGTGTGCAATTAAAACTGTGGTGAGTTACAACTATTTTTTTTTAATTTAGTTAATTTGTTTGGCATTAATCACATGCATTAGCTGCAAATAATTGACAACCCTGGTACATACTGCTGTACTATTCTGTCTATGCAAAGTTAAGTTTCTGGGGCAGGTGACTCATTGTGCTGTCACCTCTGCCTTTGGAGCACCTTTGCAGATTGCCAGGCAGGAACCAGCAGAAGCCTCCTTTGAAGCACATTCGTGTACAACTTTGGGTATGCCTTGTGTTACCGATTACTGCAAAGATAGGTTTCCTCTGTTTGTATAATGAAATATTAATTGAGAAGGCTGCCATGTTCGTTGAGGAGCCTTATGGCACCCTCCTGGCCTAAGAAAGGGGAAATGAGAATGTACAGTTCTTCATCTGGAGAGAACTCATCATTTTTTCTCTGACGAGAGAGGAAACGTGAGGAAGATTTGAGAGTCTTACGGATATTTTGGGTTTGTTTTGTGTTTTTGTTTCTCTTCATCCTATAACAACAGGTGTTCTTTTGAGCTCTCAATATGTTAATCTCAAGCACTGTAAATCTCTGAGTAAAAAATAATGGACTAATGTGTGTGAAATGTTAGTAAATATCTTGCTGCCATTTCTATTTTTTCCCATTTTCTCTGATGCTCTTCACATTGTTTATGACTATCCACATTTCCCACAAATGGAACCGCATGTGGCTCGAATAGATATATTGGGTCCTGACAGAAGTATAGGACTTTGTAATAAGCCATTTTAAAATCTGGATTTTGCTGTCATTTATTGATGTTTTAACATCTGTCCTATGCGATCACATAGGTATATCCTTATAGCACTGGAAAATATCGGCCTGACCATTACTATAGCTTTTACAGTGTATCGGACTTATATATTAAGAAAATGTACCTTCATGTTTTGGACTCAGGTCTATCCCATTTCAAAAACAGTACATTAAACTAAAGGATATTAAAAAAACTGAGGATTGGACCTAAATCTTGGTGTGATGTGAAGGGGTGGAGTAAGGAGCATTTTCCCCAACCCTGTAGCAAGGGCCTTGCACAAACCCAGTTCTTCCCACCGCTTCCTGTGTGCTTTTGTATTTGGCACTACAAAAATACTAGGGTCCCTCGGGGGTGGGGGGGGGTGGGGAAAGGGGGTGGTGGTGGAGGAGAGGCATATTGTCATTGTGTTCTGCATGCTTCAAAGGGGGGGGTGGGTAGCAGGGCCCTCTCATAGCTACATTCTGTTAGTGCTGCTCTGAAGATATCATCCTGTCCTGGAGCAAATACAGGTGTGCAGCTCCTCTTCACTGTCCAATCGCAGTACAGCCAGCAGTTTAAAGCCACAATCTTGCCTTGTATGTTCAAATATTTTTTTAAAATAATCCAGGATCGTAATACTACTATCTACATAATTGTATTATTTAATGTAATATCGTAATTTTTTTTAAAAAAGACTAATTTACACAATAAAACATAGCAAAGTAAATGAACCATATGGGTATTAGCAAATGAGGGAACAAGAGAGTGCTTGATGCTGCCTTCATACTCAGGCAAAATTCCCATTTTGTATCAAGCCCAGAGAATGCAGAGGTTAGACATTGTTCTCCCCTATGTGGTGGTGAAGGGCAGGAGGAGCATAAGGACACAAGTACATGTTTGAAGACCCCAAAACCCATGGCAGTAGCAAAAGCTGTGCCTTCATGGCATTCTCCTTAGGCTACCAAGGAGCTAGTGGAAAACCCTTTTCTTCTCATGCCTCTCTAGTTCTGAGGTGGGGGTACAGTGGTGGGAAGGGAGAAAGCCACTTTACATAGCATGATCCTATGAATTACTGAGACCCCCAATGGAACTTCACACATAGCGCAGGTTCAAGGAACAGTAACTAATATTACTTCCCTCTGCACTGTCGATCCACACAGTATAGCGAGTGCACGTGAGGATGTTACTACGCAACTTGGAAGATAATACCTGTTTACGTCTCTACAAAACCTACGATGTGATGGAGTTTCTTGGCATATGTCCATCCTTTTATGGATCCCTTCACCCCTCTTGAGTGAAATAAACCAAGGAAACTCTGAAAGTAATACCTGGAATATCATGGATATTTCTTCTGCTGGGAAGGAAGCATATGGTTCAATACGCTCCAGCAATGTTTGTCTTTGAAGAAAAGTGCTTACAATGTGGATAATATACTTTGCTATTTATTAAACAAACAATACGCTTCAGCATAGAAAGATCTTTTGGCCTTAAAGATATCTTTTTCAAGTACTGTATTAAAAGTTTATAAGGGAAGCAACATTTACATAAGATGGTCTGTGTTGCTCTTTTTAATGTGATACCACAGAGATTATACTTGACCATAAATATGTTTACATCAATGTTGCTGAATGGTGTTGGGTGATCTTGTATTTGGTTCCCTGCAGGGAAACAACAAAACTTCTCCTGAAGAATTATTTTTAAAAACCTTGATAAATTCCTAACATACCATACGAAAAAATATATAAATAATTATGACATGGAAAAGAGGAAAAATGTAAAGAAGAAACACCAAGGTTGTTTTAATATCTATGAAGCCTATAATCCACAGTTTGTGGAGGGGAAGGGAAGGGTTGAAAGAAGAAAAAAACGAATAAGGAGGTATGAAATTCCTGCGACGGCTGCTGTCCAACAATTTCATTATAATTTCACAGACTGTTATCTGTAATTATGAGAGAGACTAGGTAGATGAGGTAATATCTTTTATTGGACCAACTTCTGTAATTCTGTTTAGACTGTCAACTATACAACATGGTGGTGTCACTGAAAATGACATACATCTCTACCCCGATATAACGCTATCCTCAGGAGCCAAAAAATCTTATCGCGTTATTGGTAAAACTGCGTTCTGTCGAACTTGCTTTGATCCACTGGAGCATGCAGGCCCCCCACCCACCCCGGAGTGCCTCTTTACCACATTTTATCCGAATTCGTGTTATATTAGGTCGCATTATATTGGGGTAGAGGTGTACTTAAAAGGGAATAATTACATGATCCTCTCCATGTGAGGCACATGGGGAAAAAAATTAAAAAATAAGTTAGCTGATGCCTTAAAAACTGAGATCCTGTCTGCTTTGTGTATACCATCATACTTCTTGGTTGACCTAGTGGTTGCCCCAGTGTTCTTTGCCAAAATCTCCCCTTTCCCACTATTTGAAATGTGGTTTCTTTCCACAAGTGTTTTGAATGGAGTGATGTCATCCAAAAGATACCAAAATCAATCAGAGTAAGACGCTATATACTTGTAAATTATTTATATATTTGTATCAAAACCCGAGTCTGAATTTCTTATCTTTTCAGGTAAATTGTATTAAATACTTGGTCTAGCTCTTGGGAGGAAAACATTTTAGGCCCAGCCTTATCAGAGCTGAAGGACATATGTTATTTATTAATGAACATTTATATTACAGTAGTGTCTAAAATGTAACCAAATCAGGGCCTTTATTGTGCAAGTCAGTGTACAAACATAGTGTAATACTTGTCAGTTCTGAATTACCCTGAGCTTAGTTGCCACCAAAATGGGAAAATCCTGGCCTTAATTATTCATATTTCTGGCATCTAGTGCATTACATCTAGAATTACACATTTTTTTCCCTTTAAAGAATGCTGCTTTTTATTTTAACTTTTTCAGTCAAATATTATTTTGATGAAATGATGGATAATGAGAATTTCCAGTTCATTGAATAAGAACATCCCCCCCACCCCCCCACGTGCTGCCTGAAATAATCCAACAGCTAATTCAAGAGGGTAGAGATGTTAGGGAGGAACTTGCCTTATGGGCAAATTATTCGATTACTGTCCATTATGAGGTTTCCTTGCACCTTCCTCTGAAGTGTATGGCACTGGCCACTGACCAAAATCGCTGAACTAAATGGATCACTGGTCTGCTCCAGTTTGACAACTTTTCTATTTTACTTGAGGAAGTGATGGTGAGGCAATGTACCCCCCGCCCATACCTTAATTTTTCTGTGGTGACTGTTCACCAGAGTGATGAAAAGTAATAAAATGTGATCCTGCAACTCTTCACCCTGATTCATCCATATCAGACCATGATGAATTTGGAGTCCTATACAGAGTAATATTTACAATATGATTCTTGAAAACACTTATGCATTTACATAACTTTACTCCATGTCAGTAATTCCACTGAGTCACATACGCAAGCATGTAGGAACCTGCAGATTTGAGCCTTAAGTTTACGCACTTGACTAGGCTACTATTCAGGGATAATATTAAAATACCAGTTAGAAGCATCTGTGCCTTGAGAATTGCAGTTAATATATTTTAAAACTTAGATGACCCTTAATGTGCAGTTAAGATGGAAATATATATATAGGTGCTTGTTGCTTCTTTGAGATTCATTAGTGGTCACTGCAAAATAGCGTCTGGAGCGGAGTTTACTCTTTATACTTAGAATATATACAAAATGAACTTTATTAGATCTGATATTATTTACAGACCTCTGAATCTATAATTCAAGCCTTAGGATTTTCTGCAATGATGATTGTTCAGACTCTACTTCAGTATGTGTGTGAAAAGATTTCCTCACAATTTGTAGTTAGAATATCATCATCTCAAAAATGTGTCACTGTTGTATTTCATTAATATATTCTAACTTAGATCAAAACCAAGGAAAGCTTTTGCTTTCTAAGATGCCATCATCTGGCTCTTTCAATAATGTTGTAGCTAAATAATTTTAAAGTGACACTTGTTTTGGATTGCTGATAAATGTGTTCTTCCCTACCCTAAATACACACTTAATTTCAAAAGGCTTAAAATGGGCTCTTTAACAAAAGAAAACTTTCCAGTTATTTAAAAAAAGAATAATCTTTAACCATATTCCACTTGTAGAGGATAGCGAGGTCCCTCCCTCACTCTTGTTTTATTTTCATGTTTCTATTGCTTGGGTGGTGATATGCTTGGGCGTGAAATGAGCTTCCCATCAATTTTTTGTTTGTTTGATTAGACAGCAGAGAAGTGAGAGTTGCCGAGGTTTTATTTTTATGGCATTGTTAGAATATGACTCTGTGGGGAGGCTATGGAGTGGCATGTGTGATTTCCTATACAAATTAGGGTGTTGGTCACCTCTATCAGCTGCTAGAAGAGCCTCCCCACTCCCTTGCCATACCATCATTGTTTCTAAAGCTGGGCAGCCACTGTATTGTAAGGGTGATGTCTTGGAGTTGAGGCAGTGGAGATGCAGACCTGGGAGAAGGTTGCGAAAGAGTTCCCTGTAGCCTCATTATCTTCTGCACTAAGATTTTATGTGGCTGTACAGAAGAACTGTTACTAAGGCCAAAAGTCTTCAGCTAACATGCCAGATGGTCCAAATTAATTCTTTCTGACTAATGCAAACTACTTTAATCTGATTAGAAGCTCCTTTTAGGAGTTTCAAATGTTCTGTATGGATAGGATGCATTTTGTTTCAGAATGGTGCCTCTGCAGGGTTCCAGTGGATTGTTTTCCTCTGTTTGGGTTCACACCGGTTCCAGATTGGGATTGGTGTGGCCATGTTGGTTTCCTGATATTTACTACCTGCAGTTCTAAACTTTGGGGCCTAAAGCATTGAGTGTAGTGTCATTATTGGCAGGCATCAGCAGTTTTTGCTTCAGAAGGGGAAGGTGTCAGGTATCACTCTTAAATAAATAGGCAGAGATCTGTTGCCACTTCAAGATGCCATTCCTTGACACTGAAGGGATTGCTAATTATAGTGCACCTTGAAGAAAGTGTTTTATATCATCACCAGCCTACTCCCATGAGTATCCCCAATTTGTGCCTTAAATTTTAAACTCCTTGGGGGGAGATGGAGAAAGACATAGGCTCTGTTTTGCACAGCACAAACCATACTCGGAGTGCGCAGTAAATATGATTTCAGATGTTCCAGTGTATTATTTATTACCTGTGGTAAGAGTTTTGCTAAGAAGTTGTCACATGAGTTTATCACCATTCATTATTTATTACTCAACAGAAAACAAATGTGCTTCAAATTAATGCACTATGCACTTGCAAGGAGCTGTCATCTTTTGTTACTTTGTCATTCTGATTGGTATGTAATTATGTAACATAACCAGTAAGGGTAAATTCACAGGGCTAAACTAACACTCTCACTATCATTTTAAAAAAAACAATCTTTCAGATTTTGAAATGGCTATTTGAGACCTCTATGGTATAAAGACCTTACCTACATGCTTAACTTTATGCCGTGTCACTAGTCCCATTTAAATCAGCAGTGCTACTTATGGTGTGTAAAGGTAAGCACGTGCTTCAGTCTTCCCAGAATTGGGGTTTGACATGCTCATATTTCTACTAAATGTTTTAAAAGTAAGGATGAGAATAAGGATAAGAAACATTCTTTTTATTTTACTCAACACATTTTATTTATATAGCTACTGAAAACATGACCTGATTTTGCACTCCTTACTCAATTAAATGGGTCTTCTGCCTTAATGAGGACTGAAGAATTGGATCTTTATATATGTTCCTATTCACTTCAGTTTATTTTGGTGAATGTTCATATGCTTATGCAAATTCACGTACACTAATATATATTTATATATATATATATATATATATATATATATAATTAATCAGCACTGTACATTTTTCATTTTTAATTGTCCTTCATGTTAGATTTTGGAGATACATTTTTTCAGAAGACTATAGTTTTTTGCTTGTCATAGTTTGGAGGAGGCCCATGATTATAGCATGTTTTTGCTAATCAGCTGTGTTGCTTTTGTTTCTTGGGCTGAAAAGTCTGTCTTTAGTAATGTTCTCTTTAAAAATCATAGTCCCTTAGCTATGTGCAAAAAATTTATTGCAGGTAGGTATATCTAGATATCTGATTTAGAATTTAGTATTAAACATTTGCATTCATTTATGTATGAATAAGATGAGGTGAAATCTGGTCATTTTATAGTACAGTACATCAGTTCCTAGGCTGGAGGAAATAAACATAAGACAAGATTGTATTATTTTGGCCATATGCTTGTCTCCCTGAGACATTAAAAAGAGAATGAAAAACCTAAGTGCAGATTTATGGCTTTACTCAAAGATCACTAATTTTAACTTTAGTCATGTTCCTGCAGAACCCAAATACACAACCGTATTTAAATCCACTCTCAAACCATACTCATGAATTTCTGTATAGAGCTTTGCTCTTCTACTATGCAAGATTTTTTTCCTTTTCCATTTCCTTTGTATTTAATCAGTGTACATTAAACAGCTAGAATAATTTGCTGAAGAAATGATCCACATTGGAATCATGAGCTCATTGCTTAGTAGTCGATTTCAGATGATTCCATGTGCTTATCAAATTGTATTTTCTCTTAATTTGATTAGCTGCACAAGCTAACAGTCTACGGCCATCTAGATCATTTCATCCTGCATATGGTTTCTTTCATTGTCTGGCATTAGCATGCTGGTCATGTTGCATATTTGGTTCAGTTAGCTCCCCATCAGTCTATACATTGCTGTTCATAAAATACACAGCTGTTCATTTTTGTTTGTTTTTTTTTTCTATTGCAGTAGAGCAGTGGTTCTCAAACTTTTATACTGGTGACCCCTTTCGCACAGCAAGCCTCTGAGTGCAACCCCCCCCCCCTTATAAATTAAAAACACTTTTAAATATATTTAACCCCATTATAAATGCTGGAGGCAAAGCGGGGTTTGGTGTGGAGGCTGATAGCTTGCGACCCCCCATGTAATAACCTCATGACCCCCTGAGGGGTCCCGACCCCCAGTTTGAGAACCCCTGCAGTAGAGCCCATGGACCCATATTTGTGCTAGGAAAACAGACAGTCCTACTCCAAGAGCTTACTTTTCCCCACTGTTGTTTCCCTTATTTACTTAGACTGTAAGGGGAAGCAACATGCAAACAGAGTGATCAGAGTGATAGATTGCAAATATCACATTAGCTCCACATTCTTCCTTTGTTCAATGGTGGTGGTGGTTGTTTCTATCTATGACTGCTGAAATAAGGCTTATGATAGCTTTATTTGAATAATTGACCTATATTGAATTGTTCCCTTAAAAGGATTTTACTATTCTGTATGTAACAGAGAAACGCAGGAAGTGGATATTAATTTCTTCGAGTTATGCCTGGCTTACTGTCATAACTGTAGTAATCACCACATACCAGATTATTTCTTTACTTGTTCCTCTCTTTCTCATCAGAGAGCTATATGTGTAAGGTCTGACTTCTAAGGTATATGATCCCATGCCTCCTCCAAATGTTTTTAGAATAATGCATTTAAATACAGCTTTAAGTTTAGATGTTTTTTTCCCATTCCTCCTTTTTGTCTTCCATATTTCATTTATCTTACTCCTATTTTCATTTTCTTTTTGTTTTTCTAGTTTACTCCCATCTCTCCACATACTTCCTTCTTATGTCCTTGTTCCCATTTCTCTCTGCTTCTACTACCTCTCCAGTCTATTCCCATTCTGGTGATTCCTCCTGTTTCTTTTTCTGTACCCTAATATTGTGATCCTCCCCATACCCCTATCTTGATTTTCCTTCTTAACCTCCTGTTCCCACGCCTGTCCTTCTCTTGCTCATGTTCCAAAGGAGACTTTCTCAGAGCTTAGCACCAAACCATTAGTTGTAGAGCAGAGGCCTGTTGGAATCTGGTCTAGAATCCTTTTTGATTTTTTTTTTTTAATGCCATCAGTATTGTTTCCATTGATGATCTCCTAGCAGTGAAGTCCGGAATTTTGATTCTTTTAGAACTGTCTACAGCCTCTGCTATGCTGTTGGCCACCTGTGAACTCTAACTAGTGTGGACATGATTGCTCTTGATGGTTTTGTTTTTGTCCTGTGTGAGAGATCCCAGAAGTGGTTGTAAGTGGGTAATCATTTAATCAGATACAATAACGTGTAGTATGATTTTTAGAATGAATGGAATTCAGTGAACGTAATAATGTGTACTGTAAAACCTCACCAATTTGCACTTTGCTAATCTGCAAAAACAATAATTAAAAAAAATAAATTAGTCATGGTTAACATCTCCTGTGAAGATGTAAGACCAGATTGTTCTTGAGAGTGTATAGGGAAGGTAACACAACACTCCCACGATTTTACACACATTAAAAGGGCCAGAGACAATCCATGTAATCTCTGTGCTTGGGGGAGCACATGGACTGCTGCTCCTTGGGACAAAAATCAACCAAATTAGCTGTGGCTAATCTTTCCTTTGTATTGGCCACAACAAGGAATAGTCCACAGTCCCTCCTCAAATACTCAACTGTAGTAGTGAAGTTCTCTGTCGTAGTCGCCCTCCCCTCCCTCCCCCCCCAGCTTAAAGTTGTGCCTAATGGCACCATTTAGCCCAGAATTAGTTGAAAGCTGTGGTGAGGTCTCGGATTACTAAAACTTCATAGTGTATGAGTTAATATACTGTCGTATTTGTCACAAGGAACGAAAACTAAACTGTTAAGAAAGTGCCATTGGGGAGTGGAGAGTACATATTTTTTGTAATTTATGTATCTTTCCTGAGTGTTTTTTACTTTCAGTGCATCACATTATCTTCAGTTACACATGTCACCAGTGACTCCAGGTGTTTTAAATGTCACAAAAGCGTACATTTCTAACAGAAAAACATGCAAGCATAACCACATTAGCCAACAGCAAGCTAAGGTTTAAGCATTGCGGCTTAGCCTATGTAAGCACTATTTAAGTTGAAACATAGCAAGAGGAACCAGAGAATGAGACATAAAGGTTGACTTTCCATTCTTTCACGGCTTGTCATTGAAGGAGGCATTCTGTATAACGTTGTATCGTATCCCCAGACACATCCAATAGCAAATTAAGGACACTGTCACTATTGAACCCTAAAATGTTAATTGCATTTTATATAATTTGAAAATGTTAGTCCCCAGGAGTTCCTTTGATATTAATTTCTGCTGTTTTGTATTGACTTTTGGGGGATTTTTTTTGGCAGCATGTGTAAGTGTATATGTGTACAATAAACTATATAGTAAAAATTGTTAGCCATAATCGTGATTTTATATGCTATTATTAGTTTGTCACAAACTTCCTATTAAATGCATTTTTCTTTGTTTATGCGCATTTTTTCAAGGAGAAGAAAAGCTTTCTGAAATTAATGAGATTTGGTGAAATAAGCCAAGTGATCATGATCTTGTAATATAAAAATGCTTTGAGGATTTACTAAATAGGTCAGCTGATTTTGACTTGGGTCGTATGTCAAATCAATGACTGAAAAATCCAAGTGGGGTTTTCAGGGTTTGATCCAGGGTTTAATTCTATGCTCAACAGCGTGACTTTGCTCTAGTAGCTTCCCAGGTATCAATGTATAAAACATTCAATTTGTGAATACCTGGAGGATGAAGGGGTGATCATTAGCAGCCAGCATGGATTTACATTCCAAACCAGTTTTATTTCCTCCTCTGACAGGGTAACTGGTTTGGTGGATAGGGGAATGTGGTGGACATAAAACACTTGGACTTAGGCAGGGCTTTTGACACCATCCTACATGACATTCTGATAAGTCAGTTGCGGAGAAACGCCTTCTCGATGGAACTACTAGTAAGTGGATTTGATTAAATAACAACGAACAGAGAGTAACTATTCATGGAATGATGTTGGATTGGATGGAGGTCTCAAGTGGAGTTCCACAGGGATCTGTTCTGGGTCCGGTGTTGTTTAACATCTTTATTAATAACCTGGTTGTGGGAATAGAAAGCATAACTGATCAAATTTGCAGATGACCCCAACCTATGGGGGTTGCCAACACTTTGTAGGATAGCTAAAATTCAGAGGGATTTTGATAGGTTGGAGAACTGGGCTTTAGACAACAAAATGAAATTCAACAAAGACAAATGGAAGGTGCTACACTTAAGGAAGAAAAACCAAATGCACAATTACAGAATGGGGGATAACTGGCTTTGCAGCAGCACAGCTAAGAAGGACATGAGTCAGCAGTTTGATCCTGTTGCAAAAGAAGCAAATGCAATTTTGGGTTGAACTAACAGACATACATAGTATGCAAGTCATGGGAGGTGATAGTACTGCTGTACTTGGCTCTGGTTAGGCCTCAGCTAGAGTACTGTATCCAATTTTGGTCACCAATCTATAGAAAGGATGAAGAGAAACTGGAAAGGATCCAGAGGCGAGCAACAAAGATGATGAAAGGGACGGAATGCAAGCCATATGAGCAAAAGCTGAAGGAACTAGATATTCTTAGTTCGGAAAAGAGGTGATTGAGGGGGGATATGATAGTGGCCTTCAAATACTTGAAAGGCTGCCATAAAAAAGATGGAGAAAAGTTGCCACAGAGGGCAGGACAAGAGGCAGTTGGTTCAAATGACAGCGTAGCAGATTAAGATTAAATCTCAGGAGAAACTTCCTAACTGTAAGAACAGTAGGACAAGGGAGCCAACTGCTTCGGGAGATTTTTGAAAGCTACTTCACTGGAGGTTTTCAAAAGGAGGCTTCAGAGCAATTGGTCTCGGATGGTTTTTAGACAACACATCCTGCATCTTGGCAGGGGGTTAGACTACATGACCCTTATGGTCCCTTCTAACCTTATAGTTATATGAATATTCTTTCTACTATAAGCAATGAGGCTACACCTCTTTCTCTTCTCAGCTATGCTTGCATAGCTCTCACTCTGACAACCAATAGGAGTTGTTAACATGCAACTGTCTTCATCCCCTATACTGCGAGAAAAATAATGATGCCTTGATTGTTTCTAAAATTCCATAGAGAATTTGTATTAAGGGTTTGATTGGTCATTGGAAAATGTTTGTGTTCTATGGGTACGGTTTTCAGCAGTTTCCAGCTAAGTGAATGCATAGGCAATTTTGTTTCATCCCTACTGTAAATCATATGGAATTAATTACACAGAAGTTGTATTGGTTGATCACAGGATGACTATGAGCCACCAGTATGATGTGGCTGTGAAAAAGGCTAATGTATTCCTAGGATGCATCAGGTGAGGTATTTCCAGTAGAGACAGGGAAGTGTTAATATTCCAGATGAAGTCTCGCCAATGCCTTGTATAATGGTACAATGTACAATTCTGGTCTCCCATGTTTAAGAAAGATGAATTCAAATGAACAGGTGCAGAGGAGGGCTACTAGAATGATCTGAGGAATGGAAAACCTATTTTTATGAGAGGAGACTCAAAGAGCTTGGCTTATTTAAATTAGCCTGACCAAAAGAAGGCTGAGGAGAGATATGTTTGCTCTCTTTAAATACATTAAAGGGATAAATACCAGGGAGGGAGAAGAGTTATTTAAGTTAAGCACCAGTGCTGGCACAAGAACAAATGGATATAAACTCGCTATCGACAAGTTGAGGCTTGAAATTAGACGAAGGTTTCTAACCATCAGAGGAGTGAAATTCTGAAAAAGCCTTCCAAGGGGAGCAGTGGGGACAAAAAACCTATCTGGCTTCAAGACTGAGTTGGATAAGTTTATGGAGGGGATGGTATAATGGGACTGCCTACAGTGGCATGTGGCCCATCAGCAACTGCCAGTAGCAAAAATCCCAGTGGCTAATGATGGGATGCTAGGCTCCGAGTTACTACTGAGAATTCTTTCCTAGGTGTCTGGCTGGTGGGTCTTGCCCACATGCTGAGGGTCTAACTGATCACTATAGCTGAGGTTGGGAAAGAATTTTCCCCTGGGTCAGATTTGCAGAGACCCTGGGGGTTTTTCACCTTCCCTCTGCAGTATCTGGCACGGGTCACTTGCAGGTTAAAACTAGTGTAAATGGTGGATTCTCTGTAACTTTAAGTTTTTAATCATGATTTGAGGACTTCAGTAACTCAGCCAGAGGTTAGGGGTCTATTTCAGGAGAGTGGGTGAGGTTCTGTGGCCTACAATATGCAGGACTAGATGATCATGATGGTCCCATCTGACCTTGAAGTCTGAGTTACTGATTTTCATAAAAACATTCTTCTGTGGTTGGTTGTGGCCTCTGAACGTTTTGGAGAAACAGTTAATTTTCCCTTAGGCTTTTTGGGCATTGGCCTGTGATCCACAAATATTGTTATGAGAAAGAAAGATAAGCTTTCAGGTTCAAATGCACACAATGAATAAACAAAGAAAATAATGAGTTAGAAGCTGAAAGTTAAATTAAAATTAAAGAGATGAGTCATCGAGTATTCAGTAAGCTACAGTTAGTATCCCCAATATTCACAAGTGCAACAGTGGGAGCTGCTGTGTGCTGAACACTTTTGAAAATCTGGCACTTCATTTAGGAGCCTAAATGAGAGCTGGAGCTCTTGACAATCTGGTCCTTAAACTTTAGCTGGGAAGATTTACTGAGGGTTCATTTTGGGGACTGTACCAGCCATCTCAAGTATGCCCAACAGATCAACACAAGGGAAGGAGCTTGGGTTCTGTTCGGCGGAAAGAGTCAGGTCTATGATGTCCAAAAGGACCTGAGAATCTTCAGATCTTTGCAAAGGTTCAGATGCTTTCAGAAATGAAAGGCTTGAAAGCAGCTACCCTTTTTTGCATCTTTATCCTCTCCAGCGATTCTTCTTTTCCACTAAAAATGGAAATCCTGAGCAAAAATAATTCCAATGAGTAGTTCAGCATTGAGAGACTCAAGACATTCAAAACATTTAACCCCATTCCAAATCACTCAGTAATCTCAGAGATAAGGCTACTCAGCTCAGGTCTTGTCTTTATTAGGAGTGTTCTTAACCTCATGTTAGCTAACACATGGCAATTAACAAGACTTAAAATCCTACTGAAGCAAGGCAGTTGTAGTTTTAACATGTTAGCAGGTCAAGATAAATCCTGAAGATCTCACTTCCTTATACATCAACCTGCTATCACATGTGAAAACTATAACTGCCTTATCTTGACTAGGATTTAACCACGGTAGTGACCCTGTGTTAGCTATGAAAACACCTTCCCCCGCCACCCCCGCCCCTAGTGTGTGGCCACACCATTGAAAGATAATGGAAGTTTGGTATCTAACTCATGTAGGCGGCTTTGAAAATCCCGGCCTGGAACTGTAGAAATACTGTGTCTCTAATAACTATAGCACAAGAAAGGCCATTTGGTAGGTGTGAGAAGAAAGGTTCCAAAATTTCTTTTGAAATCCATGTTTAGTTTTTCAAAAATGGTTTTTCTTCTATTTTTATTTTAGTTTCTGAAGAGCTGAGTGGCTTGCCATGGGGAACCATGTAGGAAAACGAGATCAGAGCGCTGAGAAGGCTATTAAGGTAAGAGGAAAAAAATACTACAAGAGGAAGACTATAATATCAAGAAAAGTGTATGTGATGAAATGCCAATACAATTGCTAAGCTTATTGTTACTACTATTATTTTATTATAAATCATATATATATATATATTTCTTAAAAGTGGAAAAAAGCCCCCATGCAATATTGTGAAAAATGAGGTTCTGGTTTGGTGAATTTCATGATAGATGTGATATCTTAGCATTCTGCAGGCTTGGGATGCACATTGGATCTGAAGCCAGCTAGTCATGGTGGGGAATGGACACTATGAGACTTGAAAGACTAGAAATGCAGCCCATATTTAAGTAGCAACGTGCTGAGTAAAATGTTACTTGTTAACCTAGCATTTTGGCAAAGTCACTAGATTTAACTAACTTACCTTTAATGCAGGAACTATATAAAAGACTGATAGTAAATAAGAGTATATTAGAAATGAAAGATTGTAATGAAAGCTGAGATTCTCACCTAATCACATCTCTAGGACTTCAAGAAAAACACCTAATACTGTGACCCAATAAAATCGGGAGTGTTGGCCACACA
Organism: Natator depressus; assembly: GCF_965152275.1. Taxonomy (NCBI): domain Eukaryota; kingdom Metazoa; phylum Chordata; order Testudines; family Cheloniidae; genus Natator; species Natator depressus. The sequence goes on along the minus strand of NC_134235.1, from coordinate 99,715,455 downwards.
AAAATTAAGAAGCTCTGCAGTTTGTTGATACTGGTTATTTTCCAGAAAGGGGTAGTCAAAAGCTTTTTGCTTTCTCATGGTGCTTTTTTTTTTTTTGTTCTAAATTTGACTAAGATAAAAGGGAATGCACAGAAATGATTTTTATCTAGGAGAAAAATTAGTGTTGTTTCCTTCTTGTTAGTAGCTATTACTCATTTTTACACCAGAAAGGCTCCAGTGCACAAACTTTCTCCAGAAAATGACCATATCTATTGAACAGGTGAGCTGTACAGCTTCATCTGGAGGAATACTGGTATTTCACATTGTTATAGCACAAATGACCAATATGCCCCCAGAAATAAGAGTGGAAGTAGTAAAGAGGTGGTCAGACCTTCAATGTGTCCTTTTAGAAGGCAGGGCTAAGTGGTTAGAAAATAAGTAAACATGCTGGAAGGAAGAGGGAGAAAATAGCAGAAAAATAGTACCATCAAGAGGGGATTGTGCTGCTTTCTTTACATGTAGCCATAGTTGATGTGTTTATGCCGTGCCTAGCACAATGGGACTGTAGCCCTTAGGTTCAACTCTAATACAAATAGTAACAAGGTGTTCGACCCCGGTGTAGTTCATGCATCAGGTTAATATGGATTACTGTTTATTTTACCCTTTAAGAAATTATGTTGTCTTAATTTAGCTAGGTGAAGTCCACTCATGTAGGCACATTGCACATTGAGTTTTTTTAAAAAAAAGCAGATATGGAGAGTGCTGATAAGGAAAGGAGACATAAGGTGAATGAAGTGAGCTGTAGCTCACACAAGCTTATGCTCAAATAAATTGGTTAGTCTCTAAGGTGCCACTAGTACTCCTTTTCTTTTTGCGAATACAGACTAACACGGCTGCTACTCTGAAACTAGAATGTTGTATTTCTTATAACTCTTTAGTTTATGGACCACCTTTCCTTCCTGAGTATTTGCAGTTACAATCAGAGTGTTGAAATTTACTTGCAAAAAACCCCTTTTGTTTAGGCGGAGTTAAAGTTGTTGCTGTTCAGCAGTGAGCTCTCCCTGCCGTACCCAGATACCCTTTTGGTATGTGGGATTTCAAAACCCATATTCAAATCTTAAAAAACTAGAAATGTTCAGTTAAGATATCTCCATGCATCTCTGAAAACAGTGTCTGCATTACATGAAAAGACACGTCAGAGATTTACAAAAAAAACAGGAAATGCATGGTTAAGGTACTGCTATGCACGCAGTGCAGCCAGATTGTTGTAACTGTGCTCTGCAGCAATAGGAACTGAAAACATCACAGTACTATACCCCTCATTAGCAAAAAAAAAAAAAAAAAAAAATCTGTTTTTTTTTCTTTGCGTACCACAGTTCTAAATCTAATCTTGCTTTCCTACAGTCCCACAGTGTGAAGTGCAGAGCAATCGCTATTGGTTGACAGAGATAAACCTAGAGTTACTGAGCTGTTTCTCCTGCCTTGCAGCTGCACAATCGCAATTTTAAAAAAAATCTAAAAATGCATTAATGGTTTTCCAAAAATTAATTTCTTGCAGCTTTAGGCTAATTATATCCCATGCCCAAAAGAATGATACAACAAGAAACTGTATCTCACTATCTGAACCCCTTCAGCAAATGAATTCAGATTTGCATCACACACTCTACTCTAGGTTCTGAACTGACATTTTGATTTTTTTCAAGATGATTTCACAGTGTATATCAATTTATTTTTTTAAGGGAGGGTTTAAAGAGAAACCATGTTTAAACCTTAACTCTGGGGTGGCTACTTGCATTCTTGTAATACATTTATTGACTGCAGTCACTAAGATTTTTGAGCAGGTATCTAACTTTTGTTTACTTTCAATGAATCTGGATATTTTCTAATGACTGAAACTAGGAGGATAGAGCCATAAGATGATGATTGCATCAAGCTACTATGGTCAGACCAGAAGACTTTCACTTAGGCAGATTCCCAGGAGACAATTTCCCATACTTTGATCTTAACTTCAAAATGTTGCAGTTAATTTTGTCTTATAAGTGCACCATGCTAAAAGGTGCAATCCATAAATAATAAGAGGAACTGTATGAGTAGGCTTGGCAAAATTCCATATTTTTTAAAATAATTTCGGTGGATAACATCAATGTTTATTTTTAAGCATTTTTTTTATTAGACTTTTGTCTTTACTTTCCCTGCAAGTGTGAACATTTAGAATGGGGGTCAGACATTCTCAATAGACATTTAAGTTCTTGAATCTCAAGCTTTATAAATTGTTAAAACACACACTGTCAACATCATATGTCAAAATATACTAAGTAAATATTCTTAAATCAACAAATCATAGCTGTTTTTACTATTCATTCACTAGTCTATTTATAACAAGCCTAATTTAAAAGTCTAAATCACTGCATTTTCTCAAGCAGCTTTTTTCTTACTTTTCATGTCTGTAAATTTTGATTTTTATCAATGGAAATATTTTTCGTCAGTTTAAGCGTACAGTGAAATCAACATTTACCAATAAAAATCTAATCCTTCCAAGCCTATATATGACTTCCCAGCTGCATATGAAAACATCCGGTATAAGTGGGATAAAACTTTATAATTAAACAATAGGTATATTTACTCTAATCAGTAACTTATTCTGCCTCATCTCTCTTGTTCTCTTATCTGACACCTGCACTTGTACAGTTTTTGTAAGATGACTGTAAATCATTCAATCTCTAATTCTTTTTACTTCAGTGGGAGCTGCTGGGTGCTTGCTGCTTTTCAATATCCTGTCATTTATTTTTGCAACAAAATAAAGATTTAGGTACCCAGTTTTGAAAAACCTTGGCCTATCTCTGTGTAAATATATTCATCATTGGGGAGTCTTAAAGAATCAGAGAATGGGTTTTCCTTCACTGGCCTGAATTTTACCTAAAACTCTGAAAAATAACAAGGTGCTGATGAAGTGGAGACTGCTCTGGATTATTGACTTTTTACCAGTCTTAATTCTGAGATGTTATTATAGTTCACCTTAAATTGATGCCATTAATACAGCTGAAAACCACAACAAACTCCTGCTCAATAACTGCTAAGTAACCACCCTTAATGCAACATTGGCTGAACTTCCCACTGATGACTCCTTTTGGCTTCCCCAGAGACTAAGCACATCATCTCCTCAAAGTGAATGGCCTTTGTTAGCAAATTAAGCAAAGTTCTATCTTAATGTTAGTTCCCTCATGACTGATAGCTGAACAACAAATGGAGGTATCGCATCACCTGGCCGTTCTCATATTCTTGATAGACTGGCTGAATAAATACGTGGTAAAGTACAGCAGCCTTGAAATATTGACAAAATAAATCAGGTGATGCTTCAAGCCTCTAGCTTTGCCTAAGAGTTTGGGGGAAATTTGTTTGTTCCAGTACATTAATTTTTCACAGGCAGAAATTTAAAACAGATGTAACAGTTTAAAAAAAAAAAAAAAAGTACTCAGCCAACAGTCTGATGTTTTACCAGACCTCTAAGTCATGGTTTTAAAATGAAATTTTATAAAATGTCAGTTTGTACCAGAGAGCAAGACATCATCCTATGTTCTTTTGAGAACTGTTTGCAGTGATTTATGAAATACTGCAGCTTATCGGAAAAATCATTAATGGCTAGATTATACTTAAATATTTTAACCCTGTGCAAGGGTTATATAGCAGCACTGCTCTAGGAGCACCACAGGGAAAGTGTTCCCCGAAAGTGTCCCCAGGGGTAGTAATTTGCTACTGTCCCATACCTGTGGCAGATTTCTTCCTCTGTCCCATGGCTCAACCATGTTGGCTGGTGCATCGTTCCTTCTGTTCCCTTCTGCCCACTTTCCACCAATTAAGAGAAGCACTTAGGCACAGCCCCTGTTTATCAACCCCCCACACACTTGCAGCACAGATGTGGAGAGGCTGTGCAGGGATGTGAGAGTGGGATTTACACCCTGTGAAGGGTCGGCCATGATGTGTTCCTTGTAACTTCTTAAATTGCATGCTAACTATCTAAACCAGTGGTCTCCAAAATGGGGTGCATGCGAGATGATCCCAGGGGGGTGCGCGGCACCAGGAGCGCCGCCGGACAGTGCGCCGACATTTTTTTATTCGGCGGCAGCTCTGCACGTCCACGGCTGGTGTTCCCTGCCGGTGGCGCATCTGCAGCAGGTCCTCCGCTCTTTACCTTGGGGGTGCGTGAGCCAAAAAGTTTGGAGACCACTGATCTAAGAGTACAGTGAAATTATGAAACAAATGATGTTGTCCGTGACTGCCTTATCTGTGTATCTCTGCTCAAAGACTGTGTTCCACAACATTTGCTCACTAAATTAGATAGCTTGATTAGATGGTAAACATTTCCAAGAAATGCTAAAAGTTATCTATTTTCACAGTGTAAAGGAGGAATAAACTCAGGTTTAAACTTCTTTAACTGAGTTAAGTATCGATCTTCCCACTACTGAAGCACTACTCATTTCCCATTGCCTCCTTTTTTCCTACCCTTTTTATCTTACCAGTGTTTAGGAGCTTTATGCCATGTACTTTATTTGAGCGCATTCCTGCTTCCTATTGAAGTCCATGGAGGGCTCTGCAGTTGAGAGGGAGAGATGGAACCTTTGGAAATGACTGGATCAATGTTATAGCTGTACAAGCCATTTCATAGGCATTGCAGATGTACAAATGAAAGAATTAACACACTATAATTTTTTACCTCATTTCTTGCTCCCCAGAGTTGCCTAAGACCCAGATCAGCTGTGTGGTTTTACCAGGTGTTTCCGCCTGGTGTGCAGTACAGTGTGCCAACCAGCAGAAAAACAGAAGCAGCATTTTAATTTTGAGTTGTATTTCTAACTGTTAAATACAGTAACATTTTTGTGGTAGTGGTAAAAATCAATAAAAAAGGATGTATTTATTTTTTATTTATTTAGTGCAAGATATATTTGAAGAGATTAAATACGTTTTGGAAATCTTTTTATATATATATATTTTTAAAGGTAAAGCAGTCCATATAAAGAACATATTTGGCTTCCTGATTTGGGTACTGGTACAGAGCAATGGTCCTACTCCCATGCATAAAACAAGCAGGGTGCAGATTTGACTCTTCAACTCAGAATACAAATAGAAAGTTTGTGACTGAGAAAGTTTATAACAATATTTGTCCCTTCCCCGTTCAGCATGGCTGTGGTTTTTTCCTGTGGTTTTGCTGTCCTCTTCTGTGCAGCAATGGGGTGTATTCTCAAATTACAAAAAAGATAGCGATTTAAAATGTCCCTCATTTAAATGAATATTTTTCTTTGAAAGCATGAGATAACAGAAAAATAAGTCAGGAGGAGGAGAGAATGGATTAAAAAATGTAAAAGAGGAAGGTAGAGGAAGTTGTCTGTTTTGAGATTTAATGGGTATTTTTCACCAATGTATCTCACAGGATGCACAGCTTAGAAGTTTTTCTGAAAAGAAGAGTCAGTTGGGAGTGGAGGAAAAATGCTTTTCTTGGGGTGGAAGCAAAGTCCCAGGCTTATCGAGTGAGTTGGGGAGAAGGGATGGATGGATGTCTACACTGTGTCTGGGAGTAAGGTTCCCAGCTCAGACTTGCGGGAGCCAAAAATAGCTGTGAAAAATGGAGCTCAGGCTCTGAAGCCTAGTTCCTGCCCGAGAAGCAGTGTCAAAGCACTGTTTCATTGCTATTATTAGTGCGCTAGCTTAATTATTTATTAATTAATTATTAATTAATTATTACACAAGTCTTTGCACCTGAGCTCGGAGGCTAGCTCCCAGATACACTGTGATCTGGGAGCTTAGGTTTAGTGTGGCTAGGGTAGCGAATTGGGACTCAGGAAACCTGAGATTCTCTTCTGGTTCTACCATTGAACTGGTATGTGACTTTGAGCAAGTCCTTTCACTTCTCTGTGCCTCTGTTTCCCTTCCCACTTTTTATCTATCCTATCTAATTAGATTGTAAGTTCATCAGGGCACGAACTGTCCCATTATGTATTCATGGTGGAGTGCCTAGAGCAGTCTTGACTGCGGACACCAGGAACTACTGTCATATTAACACGGTGATACCATATTAGTGTAGAAGTGACTATGCTAGGTACCAGCATGAAGCGTCTGAAAACGTCCATTGTGCAGTAGTTGTTTCCAGAGCCTGAGCAGACTCAGCACTGAGCTGGGTGCTTGTGCAGTTAATTCAGTGATGTGCCTACTCTCTTGATAAATCTGACTCCAAGGCCTTGGTTCGGCAAGGTACTTAAGCACATGCCTAACTTAGTGTGCAAGTAGCCCTTCTGAAGTCAATAGGACTATTCATGTGTTTCAGTACCTTGCTGAACTGAGGCCTGAGTGCTTATTAAACTTTACAACCACTGGACTGGATAGGGATTATCATTATTATATATTTATTTGTCAAGTATCCATAAATATGCTAAGTGGCTCACATATATAAGTGAAAGATATGGTCCCTTCCCCAAAGAACATACAGTCTTAGGCCTCAAGCCTCCAATGAGCTCTGTGCATGTGGACCCCATTGAAGTCAATTTGGTTCCACACAGAACAACTTTCAGAATAGTTAGGGGGCAAGAAACCTGATATGAGAGAAGAGTAGATATTGGTAGAAAGTCAGGATTTAAGTGTCTACTGTTCATTATTACTATTATGAATAGATTTGGCTGATACTGCACATTTTAGAATGTATTGACAATTTTTCATCAATTTTGAATTTCAGTGAAAAAATGGGTAAAATTTTTAAATGAATTTTGTGGTGAAGACTTCATACTGCTTTTCATCCAGCTCTGATTGTTAATAACTCAGTGTCACGGAGTCCCCGGGCGATGCACTGGAACTGCTCCCTACGAAGCCAGTCAGGACTCTGGTGAAGTCTCCTCTCTGTGAGCAGCGGGTCTTCAGGGCAAAAAGCTCACACAGCTTCCACCTTCCTGGGTCTGACCTTGGAGTCAGATGAATGCCTTTTCAAACAAGGGTATAATGACATTATCACTTGAATGAGCAAGGATATGGAAGAACTGGGGATTTACACAGAGCCACATTTTCTGGTAACTTCACACCGGAAAATAATAAAAGCAAATAATGAATGAAATGTACAGTTTTTATATTTGTGAGCCTTGACAAGGCAGGAAGTGGTGTATGCGTGGCAAAAAACAGATCTGGGGGTGAGAAGCAAGGATCTGTGTCCCTCCCCATATTACTTCATTGTACCTGGAACACTCAAGTGCAGGGATTCCCAGACTTGGTTTGTGGCTTGTTCAGGGTAAGCCCCTGGCGGGCCACGAGACGCTTTGTTTACCTCAGCGTCCGCAGGTACAGCCGCTCGCAGCTCCCAGTGGCCGCGGTTCGCTATTCCTGCGCTGCTTCCCGCAGCTCCCATTGGCTGGGAATGGCGAACCACAGCCACTGGGAGCTGCGAGTGGCCGTACCTGCGGACACTCAGGTAAACAAAGTGTCTCACGGCCCACCAGGGGCTTACCCTGAACAAGCCGTGAACCAAGTTTGAGAACCCCTTCTCTAGTGGTTCTCAGATCAGTATGCTAGATCACATGTTGGAATGTATCACAATACCTTATGTCAGGGGTGGCCAACCTGAGCCTGAGAAGGAGCCAGAATTTACCAATGTACATTGCCAAAGAGCCACATTAATATGTCAGCAGCCCTTCCCACACCTACCGATCAGCTGTTTTGTAGCATGCAGGAGGATCTGGGAGCGGGGAGGAGCGAGGGCACGGCAGGCTCAGGAGAGGGGGTGGAATGGGAGCAGGGCCTGTGGCAGTGCCAGGGATTGAGCAGTGAGCACCCTCCGGCACATTGGAAAGTTGACGCCTGAAGCTCCAGCCCTGGAGTCGGTGCCTATACAAGGAGCCGCATATTAACTTCTGAAGAGCCGCATGTGGCTCCAGAGCCACAGGTTGGCCACCCCTGCCTTATGTGAAACAGAGTGACCTAAGTCAATAATGAGCAGGAATTTTCCCATATATAGTTGTTAATTTTAGAATGTAGTTTTTAAAATTGTAAAACTAGGGCTTCATTACTCCCTTCTTAAACTAGTACCTAATTATTTATGTAACTAGTACAAATGTTACAAATTCTCAGTGTGAATCCCAAGTAAGCAGGCTTTGCACAGGGGTTATTTAGGGCCAGAGTGAGAGAGAATATTCACCTCATCCGATAACATGGAGAACATGGTGCATAACTGTTCTATGACCAGTGCCATCCTGAACTGGGTGGAAGGTTGGCTGGTGTCTCTGTCTCCAGAACCCTTCTCTTTGTTACTGTAGATGAAGCCCATGCTGACCTGGGTGTAGATCCCTTCTGTACAGGGGCTCTGCAGTTTGCCCTGACCCTCCTCCCCTACAGTGGAACTTACTATTTCTTCAGCCTTTCATACTGGGGTGGGAAGAGGAGGATTTGGGCCATATTATATCTGTCTCCTCTACACTAAACCTGCTTGAATTTCTGAGATATTACCATCAGGAGAGCTGAGCCAGCTAAACTGATGTTTAGCCAGATTCTGCATTATGCACCATATAACTTCTGGGCTTACAGTATGGCCATAGCTAGGGAAAAAAATGTTTTCACTTGCAAATTCAGCAAATATGGCATGAAAATTAGTGCAAGGGAATAAATACAGAGATGCCTGCATGCACTGTCACTTTACCAGTAACTTTTTCCTAACCACATTCACAGTTTAAAGACTGATATTTAATGTTGGACAAAGAAGGGTTTCTTTATGTAATTAGAAAAGGAGTACTTGTGGCACCTTAGAGACTAACAAATTTGAGCATTCCACGGCGTATTCTTTGTGTACTCAGTAGATTGATCTTATCTGCTACTGCAGATCTGAAAACATGTTTGTTTCAGTTCTAAAAACCATGTCTCCATTTATGAGCTTGTCTTTTCCACTTTGAGCTGTTTAATAACAAGTAAAATATCACAAAACATTTTTCAACAGCATGTCTGGGTTTTCCCTTCCCTCTGCTGTAACATGATGGAAACAAATTTAATTGGTATTAATTGAAAAAGCTTTTGCAGAAGGAGATTGACAGAGTGTTTTAAAGCACAGTATTATAGGTTATCTTCAGTACATCTCAGTGTAGGCCAGTGGAGAGGATTGGGAGTCAGAAGTCTCGAGATTTACTCTCAGTTCTGCCACTGACTCAGTATGTGACATTTAGGCAAGTCATTTAAGTCAAAAAGTGGCCACTGCTTTTGAGTGCCTCAATTTTTGGGTGCCCATTTGAAACCTCTTGAATCATAATTTCAGAAGCAATCAGCAAGCCTCCCAGTGGGAGCTCCTGGTGCTCAGAATGCCTGAAAAGCAAACTCAGGGTGTGTCAGGCTGGGTGCCCAAAAACTGAGAGATCTGGAATCAGCAGTCAGTCTGAAAAATTTGGGCTTTAGCTTCTGTGTGCCTCCCTGTTCCCTATCTGTGTAAATAAGGTTAATATTTACCCACCTTTTTGAGATATGTATCTAATCTATTGTGCCTACAGATTCTAAGGCAGGGTGGGCAAACTTTTTGGACTGAGGCCACATCTGGGAATAGAAATTGTAGGGTGGGCCATGAATGCTCACACAATTGGGGTTGGGATTCGGGGGGCGGGGAGGTGAGGCTCTGGTTGGGGGTGCAGGCTCTGAGGTGGGGCCAGAATGAGGAGTTCTGGGTGTGGGAGGAGGCTCTGGGATGGGGTGGGGGAGTGGGGTGCGGCAGGAGAGGGCTCTGGGTGGGGATGAAGAGTTTGGGGTGCAGGAGGGTGTTCTGGGCTTGTCGAGGGGTTTGGAGGGCGATCAGTGCTGGGGTAGGGGTTTTGGGCGTGTGGAGGCGAGGGCTCCATCTGGGGGCGCGGGCTCTGGAGTGGGGCTGGGGATGAGAGATTTGGGGGGGCGGGAGGGTGGGGCTGGGGAGAGGTTCAGGGGTGCACGCTTCAGGCGGCCGTTACCTCAAGTGGCTCCCAGAAGCTGCAGCATGTCCCTTCTCTGGCTCTGCACGCTGCCCTGTCCACAGGCACCGCCCCTGGTGCTCCCATTGGCTGCAGTTCCTGGCCAATGGGAGCTGCAGGGGCAGTGCTTGGGGTGGGTGCGAGTGTAGCCCTCTGGCTGCCTCTATGTGTAGGAGCCAGAGGGGGGCCACGCTGCTTCTGGGAGCCGCATAAAGCGGCCCCTGACCCTGATCCCCAGCTGGAGTGCCAGAGTGGGGCCATGCCGCTGCTTCTGGGAGCTGTGTAGAGGTGCCCCCGACCTTGCTCCCCACCTGGAGTGCTGGACTGGGGCAAGCCCCAGACCCCACTCCCCAGCGGGAGCTCGAGGGCCAGATTAAAACGGCTGGCAGGCTGGATCCAGCCCTCAGACTGTAGTTTGCCCACCCCTGTTCTAAGGCCAGAAGGACCACTGTGATCACTTTTACTCTAACCTCCTGCATAACACAGGCTAGAGAACTTTCATAAAATAAAACCTAAGGGTATGTCTGCGCTGTAGCAACAAGGTGTGATTCCCAATGCGGATAGACAGACTTGTGCTAGCTCTGCTCCAGCTAGTGAGCTAAATCTAGCAGTGTGGGTGTTGCCATGAGGGCAGTGGCTTGGGCTAACTGCCTGAGTCCAAGCCTGTCCGAATTCAGGCGGCTAGCTTGACTTGCTGTCACTGCCGCAACATCCACACTTAGTTTTAGAGTGCTAGTTCAAGGAGAGCTAGCGCAAAACTGTCTTGTACTGAGAATCACACGTCCCAGCTGCAGAGTAGACGTACCTGTAGTGTCTACGGACCACTGTGTTTACCAGTTACTATGTTTCTTAAATTGTTTATAACGGTGAAATAAATTTATTCAAGGAGCATTGCATCTTAAGAGTTGCCTTACTGATTCAATAATCACTTATGTGAAGTAATTTGAGAATAAATATAGAGCCCCCCTGCAACTCCTGTCACTTTAACAGTAACTTTTTCTGACCATAATTATGGTCCTGTATCTTGGACTTTTTTTCTGCAGGACTACTATAACTAGTACTGTAGAAACATTTTCTGCAGAAATAAAAACAGATGATTTAAATGACAAAATGTACTCCTATGAGCCTGATTACTGAAGTTTATTAACTTAAAGTTACCAATGTAAACTTAACTAACTTTAATGGAGTTATCCACAGTTTACTCCACCAGGAAATCAGAATCCAGTTGTGTGCGTGTGATCTAAAAACCACTGTGAGCTAGTAGGGATTTTACAAGAGCTGCTGGTACAAAACCATTCTCTTCATATTAGAGAAGTGAAATACGAATGACACAAACTGCTTAATAAAATTCAAAGGACATTTACTTTTAACCTTGGAACTGATGTCTAGGGCTTGATTTTCCTCCCATTTACATCAGCGAGGATTTTGCTATTTACTTCTAGGGGAACAAGATAGGACCTTTAGCTGTCCTTATTTAAATAGGCCTGATTCTGTAGCCTTGCTCAGTTAATTGGGATTATTCACACTACTACCCAATGTGAGTAAGGGTTGCAAAATTGGGCTCAGTGTTGAGCAGGTCCTAAAATCTACAAATCACTCATGGTGATAATCTTTTATATGAGCAGATATCCTGATTTACCAGAAATGTCACAGATTAAAGGGACTGTCCCAGCTAGTTATAATGAAAGTTGTGATCTCTTGCTTTTGTCATAATTGACCTACTAGATGTCTGTCACCCTCTCCCACTTCTTCTCTCCCACTCTTCCTTCCTTTCCCTGTCTGCTAGCTCTTCTCACGATAACCCGTATCAACTTGTGACTGTACACCCATTTCCTGATTAAAAACCAGCTGCCTGTGGGCTGAGCCCAAATGCCTCATCTTCCTCTTTGTGGTAGTCTTCCTGTGGCATTTAGAATGCAACATCACATTTTGGCTTATGGGGTATCTTGGATGGTGCCTCATAAGTCAGAACAATGTGGAGTCAACTTGTTGATGGGTAGTTTGTATAGCTGAGCTTGTTGTCATGGCTAAGAGAGAGGCTGGAACCACTGCAGGGGAAATGAGAGGGAAAGTTGCATCTCTAAGGAAGGTATTTCTCTTTGATGTGTACCCACTTCAGTGACAATGTACTACCCAAACCAACCTCCTCCCACCTTTCACAGGGGCATGAACTTTAAGCAGGCTATCCCCAGTTGCCAAAACTTTCTATATATCCCATCCTGTTGCAAGCCCAAGCTATTAAAATACTCCTTTATTAATAGTGTGGGATATGAAGATCTAGAGAATCTTGGGATCTCCCCAGACAATCCAACAACATTTAGGTTTCATGTCATCACAACAGTTTGATGTTTCTCTTGCCTCATATCTCACAGATACCTGTGTGGTGCACCCTCTTGCACTCTGTAAATTCTTATTTCTCCTGGGCCTTTCATATCCGTATCCACTCGTTTACTGAATTTATGGTCTGTTGGTTCAGGTTTAGGAACTTTCACTTATGTATATCACAATCTTGGTGAGTTAGCCCCAATCTAATCAGCCAAGTCAGAGGCATGTGCTCTAACACAGACTGGCAGTATGTAGCTAGCTGATCAAGAGAAATAAAAAAAAAAAAAGTTGATCCATTATCCAACCAATAGTAGCTATTAACTGACTGCATGCAAAGAGTCATGGAACTCTTGAAGGTGCCAGCTGCTACTATCTTACTCCTTTGGCTCCAGATTATTGACTTTGTTGTTTCCTACTGAGCTGTAGCAGCTGGCTCATCAGCGGTTCAGATGTGCCCCAGAATGTTCTTCTTCATGTGCTTCAAAGGAAGTTTCAAATAAAAACAGTTGATTAGCTACGTGCTTTGCAAAACGATCCCTAGATACCTCTGAAACAGACTTACCTGTGCATTGCTAACTGATCTTCCCTGTTGTTGAAATTCACAGCAGAAGTGTAGCCAAGCCTTAGTATTGCAAAAGGAAAATACATGCACTATAAATACAGCTTCAGATAGTATTACAAATTAACTTTCCAAAACAAAACCATAGAAAGCTAAAGTTTTATAATAAATGGAAACAGTGTGTTTCCATTTATTATAAAAGCGGAAGTTAAATGTCTGATTTGCATGGTGGATATTAACCAGCTTTTGATGATAAACGCTTGTAAGATCTGAATTTTGGGTGAAACTCACCCCTCTGTAGAGGACCAGCACAAGGCCTATCTTCCCGTAAGCTGAATTTTGAAAGTTTAAATGTTACGAATGCCTTTATGCTGGCCCTCTGCACAGGAATGCGTTTCACATTTAAGAGCAGGGCTCTTGTGCTGTCACTGAGAAGGTTAACACTTTTTTATATTTGTGTGTTCTTTGACCACTGGTCAAAGACCAATAGTCTTTCGCAGTTTTATTTTTGTTTTTCCACCTGTAATAGACATAGGAATTGTTGTGATTCATGGCTCTACGTTTTTCATTTCAGTTCAGAAACATGCACTGCTTTAGGTGCTTGAAGTAGAAGCTACTGCTAGACAATCTTTTAATCCATTAAGGTCTTCAGGAGATCATCTCTATAGCTATACACCTTAGGAGGTGTGCAGAAGGGAAACCCCATTCCTGAAGGCCCCAAGGAAAATGAAAACTTCCAATAGGTGTCTAGCCTGCTGAGCACATAAGCTCCAGAGCCCTGGTCTTGTAGAACTTGAAGCTCTGCTGGGATGATATCCTGCCCTCCCCACTTCCCCCCAGCTGCCCCTTTATTTCTCTTCTGGCCCCCTTCACAGTTATCCTGAGAGATGGGTCTACAATTTCAGGCTACGCTGACATTTTTACGGATCCGCTACTGTGCTGAAAGCACTGCTAAAAGGGGAATCCTGGGGAACTGCTGGCTGGGGGATGCCTTGGCCAACCTATTGTAGCCATGCAGCCTGGGAGCCCAATGGGGAGGGGGTGTTGAAGGACAGAGTACCCCAAAGTTAATGCACAGGCACATTTTCTCTGCAGATCCCCTGCCCTCCCCCAGGATCCATGGTTTTTATGACTGGAAGTAGCCTTGCCCCCTGGCGAGTCTTACCATCTATCCTGGTGTTCGACTGGACACTTAGGCCAAATGCTTCCTTACAGTTACTCTACTTACACTAGGAATGAATTTGGCCTAATGGTGTTCTGTCAGAAAACGCTGATTCTTAATTAAGTACATAACTAATTAGCACTGTGTCTTCAATGTCCTTTATTTATTTTTATGAGAGCTGGTAGTTGAGAGGGAAGCAACTGTGGGATTCTTGGCTGGCATCTGAGAGAGTGGAGGAAGCATGTTTACATCTAATTAAATAGATGTACTGTGATAAGGAAGGGCTTGGCGCTCCATGGTAGATGAGATGCAGAGTACAGAATGGATTTTTTTATATTAACTATGCACCCCTAACACAGCAAATCTAATGTGTTTTAGGAGGGTTGATGTTATTTGACGAGCAATATGTCATGGGGAAATGCAACCTAGATGGAGCTACTATAATGTGGGTGCAAAACTGGTTGGAAAACCATTCCCAGAGAGTAATCATCAGTGGTTCACTGTCATACTGGAAGGGCATAATGAGTGGGGTCCCGCAGGGATCAGTTCTGGGTCTGGTTCTGTTCGATATCTTCATTAATGATTTAGATAATGGCATAGAGAGTACACTTATAAATTTTGCGGACGATACCAAGCTGGGAGGGGTTGCAAGTGCTTTGGAGGATAGGATTACAATTCAAAATGATCTGGACAAACTGGAGAAATGGTTTGAAGTAAATAGGATGAAATTCAAGGACAGAAGCAAGTACTCCGTTTAGGAAGGAACAATCAGTTGCACACATACAAAATGGGAAATGACTGCCTAGGAAGGAGTACTTCGAAAAGAGATCCTAGGGATCCATCGTGGACCATAAGTTAAATATGAGTCAACAGTGTAACACTGTTGCAAAAAAAAGCGAACATCATTCGGGACTCGGGGGCGATTTAAAGGGCCCAGGGCTCCAGCTGTCACTACCGCAGCAGAGCCCCGGGCCCTTGAAATCACTGAGGAGCCCTGGTGGCTGCCGACTGCCACTGCTACCCCGGGGCTTGGGCAGCAGGGTTCAGGCGGGGATTTAAAGGCCCAGGGCGGTAGCGGGGGCTGGAGCTCTGGGGCCCTTTAAATCCCCGCCAGAGCCCCGCTGCCACTACCCCAGGGCTTTAAATTGCCGTCTGGGAAAGCCGGTCCCGGTACGGCGCACTGGCTCTTACCGGTACGCTGTACCAGGGCATACCAGCTTACTTGCTCAGTTTTGCTGCTTAGATACCAGGTAGGATCCTGTTGCTTGGGGAAAAGCCGCAACCATAAGGTTTTGCAGTTCTCTTGATCAGAGGCTAATGCAGCTAATTTAAAACCTTTGAAATGGCTCACAGTTGACTTTTTTTCACTTGAAAGGAAGAACCTACCTAGGCAATCTAGGTGCAATGAGAGCAGGCTTAGTGACCTGACCTAGGTAATTTTGAATCATTACAGCATTACTAGTAAGACGGTACAATTGCAGCCTAAGAGTTTTTGGTCTATTAAATCAGTGGTTCTCAACCAGGAGTACATGTACCCCTGAGGATACGTGGAGGTCTTCCAGGGGGTACATCAACTCATTTAGATGTTTGGCTAGATTTACAACAGGCTACATGAAAAGCACTAGCAAAGTCAGTACAAACTAAAATTTCAAACAGACAATGGCTCGTTTATACTGCTCTATATACTATCCACTGAAATGTAAGTACAATATTTATATTCCAATTGATTTATTTTATAATTATACGGTAAAAATGACAAAGTAAGCAATTTTTCAGTAATAGTGTGTTGTGACACTTCCGTATTTTTATGTCTGATTTTGTAAGCAAGTAGTTTTTAAGTGAGATGAAGCTTGGGGTACGCAAGACAAATCAGACTTCTGAAAAGGGTACAATAGTCTGGAAAGGCTGATAGCCACTGTATTAAATATTACAGCTTTGGCAATTGTAACTGAATCCTCTGCGTGTATCAGCAATTCCACAACTGACATGTTCTTTATGCAATTTTTATTAAAATTTGGACCATGGATGAATTTTAAATAAATCTAACTAAATATAAATAAATGTAGTGCCAAATTCAACCTGAGGTTTGTTCTGCTGGAGGGCCCCATTGGCAGAAATCCACCAGGGGAAGAGGTTGTGGTGGAACAGAGCAACTACAAGTTCCCTTGTTTCACTGCTTGGGGGCAGCACTGGAATGGAAATTGTTGTGTGCCTTTGTTCAGTGCATCCCTGCAGTAGTTCCTGCTCCTGGAAGGAGTTAAAGCCACCCACTTTCTTTTGATGGGATCTCCGAGGCAGGATAACAGTCAAAACACCTCCTGTCCTCTTTCTCTCTCATAGTAAATTCTCTGACTGGGGGAACATTTAACCTCAGTTGTGCAAATATAATGCCTACCTCCCTGCATCAGGTTTTCTGATTCTGGCCCATCTACAGTATTTGGCATAAATATTAGCACCATAATGTGTTTGCAAAATTCTGCTTATGCACAAGGGTTACTAAGCTACAGTTGCTGTGGGAAACAGAATTTTGAACTCTGATGTCTCTGCATGTAAAATTGCAACTCAGACATTGCATTAACATAGGTTTTTCACATTTAATTAGTGTAATCAGTATACTGTGAGTTGTGCATAAGCAAAACCAGAGCCTTATGCAAAAAAAAGCAACAGGTCATGAGGGCTAATCAAACCCCAAGAACCTGAAAGACTTCTCCTGCAGCAGCTGGAGCAGCAGCAGCAGTACTGTGGACAGGAGACAAAATCCAGCCTTTCCACATTTCCTGATCTACTTGAGAGATGCGCGCGCGCTCTCTCTCTCTCTCTCTCTCTCTCTCTCTCTCTCTCTGTGCGCGCGCCAAACTGCATGAGCTGCAGTCTTATTGGTATAGATGAGAATGGGCTGTTGCTGGCTGGTCATTTGCTGTGAGGGTATCCACAACTTTGGAATCCATTCCCTAGATACAGAGCTAATTCCCCACTCCCCGCCACCCCAACCCCACCCTAAAAATACTTGGAGGAGAGAAGGGAATTTGTTGGAATGGAGGGTGGCATGAGTTTTTAGGTGGTTTAGTGTGTTGGTGGATTATATTTAATTGTACTTCTGCACTTCAGGTATATTTGGGGATTAATTTTGTTGAATTTTTAAATTATATCAGAGATGCCTAGAGTTTATGGGTAGATGCTCTTTATTTAGTGTGTGTACCTAAATCTATATAACAACACATAGCTGCTATTATAATACTGTGAATAATTTTTGTTTTTGTTTTTTAATTCTTGTGGAACTAAGTAACGTTCTTAACAACTGAGAAGTAATATAGCTGTGACTTGATAATGAATGGTGCTTACTGGGACTTAATGACCAATATTTGTCATTGTCATGTCAATCAATGTCCTTTGTCATATCAGCGTGTAATATAATCTAGCAGCTTTGCAAAATTCTCTTCACCAATGGCAATTGATCTTCCCCTTTAGTCATTTCACTATCTGCATCATAAAGGCGGGTGTGTTGATTTTTATGCCTGGGATAGTAAATGGACCTGGCACTTTTGCCCCGCCATTGTTCTAAGGCATTGTCTAGTTGTTTCTCTTGCCTGGATGTGAGATGGTATTGTCGTGGTTCAGGTCTAACTGCACTTCTGAGCCCTTCTGTGTTGTCTCTCTCTAAGAGTATCCCTTCCAGGTTTGAGACCTCGACCCTTTACTGGGATCCATGGAGTGGAATCCTGTGATTCTCCCACTCTTAGACTGAGTGCTGGGCTACAGTACTCCATGTACCAACTGTGATTGCTCAGCTGTTTTCCCCTTAGGGAGTTGGCACCTGTGGTGAATACAGTGACTCAAAACAGCCTTTTCTAAATAGTGTTGTTTAATCTCAATAGTAGGAAGAAAGCATAAGGAGAGAAAAGGGTTCTTAACACAACACAGAGTCTACATGCATATCTGTCTTAGCAAGAATCTCCCCATTGGTGCTCTTATAGGTTTATCTTACCAGATGCCCCTACTTCTGGGGACTGGGGTTCATTCTCCTTTCTGTCAGTTTTTGTCTCCCCCCTTGTGTTTCAGACTTGTCCATTTATCAGCCCCAAAGTTCTTTCTTCCAGTTCCCCACATGGAAGCCCCCTGTGTATACTTGAGGATCACCCCCCCACCCCTGGGGTTATCAGCCAGACAGGTGACCTTAGCGTGGTCTGAGGTAAACTCTGAAGGAGGTGATGCCTACAATGTCCCTTTAAATATGGTAAATAGGGCTATCTGAAACTCCTGTCCCCTTTCCTGTAGAAATTCCTGCTGGAATTAAGCCCTGGTAGTCATATAATGAACAGCAAAATAACAAACAGAAGGACATATAATATTCATAAAATGTTACAGGTAGCTCCCATGTCTTTCACAGGTAATGTCTTCATTCAGTTAAACTGGCAGAAGCTCCTGCGGGTGCCTATCTGATTAGAGGAAGATCATGTCCAATTATGAAGTTTAACATTGTGATTTGTGTAACCTGTTAAAAGGATGTAGTGACTCTTATAGATATTGGATTCTATTTACGTTTTTTTTGTCTCTTTGCAGAAGAATATATTACATTCCGGCTAACACTTTATTCTGCAACTGTAGGCTGCCTGTACGTGTATGCCTGCTTGATCCAGATTGCCTTGCATGCTCGGTTTTGCAGCTATGGCTGGTCTGTCATTTAACTGTCAAGGCACTTCAGTTAAATGACTTCCTTCTCCTGCAACAACTAAAAGGGGCACAGTTCTGTTGTTGGACAGCCTCCCAGGTGCACTAACTAGCCACTGAATCCCATGCTATTTAGTAGAACTCGAGTAAAGATGCAGAAATTTTGTCACATCTTGCTAGTAATCCAAAGAAATATGAGCTGCTGTGCTCACTTAAGGACCAGATCCTCCCTGTTGTTCTGCAGGTGGTGCTTGGGGGGATGCGGGGGGCAGAGGGGAATTGTTCCAGGCTCTGGAGCCTCTCTGTGGCCACTACTGGCCTGAGGCTGCAGAATGCCCTTCTGCTCCCTATCTCTTAATCTGTGGGAGGTGTTTGGGATTGGAGCAGGAGAAGTTGCCAGTGGTTCCACCAACGTCACCCCAGATACCCTCCCACCCTGACGACCCTTGTGCTGTTTCTCAAAGCCTCGTTATGTTGATATGTGGGGGGAGTCTCTAAGGGTATGTATACATAGCAAAAGCTGCGAATGAGCTAGTCTACCTGAGCTAACGTGAATCCACCTTGTATGTGAAGGCAGCTGGCTTCAGCATGGGTAGTGCAAACCCAGTGAGGACACTGGGTATGTAATCCATTTGCTAGCCCACCCTGAAGACTGAATTGTTCTCACTTCATTGCTATTGTTACCCAGGTTAGGCGGCTTCAAGCTAGCTTGGGTAGGCTAGCCTGTGAACAGTTTTTGTTGTGTAGACCTACTTTACGACTCCTAAGTACCCCGCTGTTCAGCTTCACAAATCCTGTCCAACTCCAGCACATACAATTCATTGGCCTCTCTGCATTTGTGGTGGCTGGGGAAGGACTTGTGCCCAACACATTCATCATGCTTTATTTGCCAACCAAGTTACAGTACAAAAGCCTCTAGTTAATAGTTAAAGAGCACTTTATTTTTCATGGCAAGAGATGACAATTTTTTAATTGGTACACCTTTAAAATATACCTACAGATTTGGGTCACAAACATTGTTATACACAGCACCACTAGGCCTAAAATAGGTCACAAATATCGACCTGTGGAGCAAATCAGCGTGAAGTACATGTGTGAATAGAGTTATAGAAGTGCCTAAGAGTGGGCTTGTAATCTTGGAATTAGCTGAGGCTTCTTTATTTTAGGTCACAGGGTCTCAGCCAATGATAAGCTGATCAGGTGTAATAAAAATTACCTTTTGGTCAGCTACTGTAAGAGGGCAATGGGAAGAAACTAGTATAAATCCTATCAGTTTTGTCTCAATCATATTTTGTTTGTCAGTCTGAGAAGTAATAAATATCTGTATTGTATAGGATATTTTCTTAAAGAGGTAGACATTAGGGTGTTCATGTTTTAGAAAATATACAGCAGCATATTTCTCTATCTCGCATGCACACGAGCACACGCATGCACAGAGTGAGGCGCAATCATATGTAAGGAATGGACTTTTTCCTGGGCCTTTTTCCATCTCTAATTTTTAGGATTCTGTGATCATCTCCACTGAGGTAGGACCAAGTACCCCTAGATCATCCCCGGTAGGTATATGTCTAACTTGTTCGTTAAAACCTCCAGTGACATGGATTCCACAACCTCCCTTGGCAATCTGTTCTAGTACTTAACTTACTTAACCATAAGGATAGTTTTCTTCATATCCAACCTAAATTTCCCTTGCTGCAGATTAGGCCAAATACTACTTGTCCTTCCTTCAGTGGACATGGGGAACATCATCCTCTTTATAACAGCCCTTAATGTATTTTGAAGACTGGTATCAGTCATTAATGTAAATAGTGAATTGTACCAGACCCAGAACTGAACCCTGTAGGACCCCGTTAGTTACACCTTCCCAGTTTGACAGCAAACCTTTGATAACTATTTCTTTGCATATGATTTTTCAACCAATAGTACATCTACTTGACATTAATTTCATTTAGACCACATTTCCCTGGTTTGTTTAAGAAAATGTTGTGTGGGACTGTGTCAAAAGCTTTTCTAAAATCAAGATATATCATGTCTACTGCTCTCCCCACCCCTGTCCCCATCCATTAGGTGAGTAACCGTGTCAAAGGAGGAAATTAGGTTGGTTTGGCATGATATTTTTCTTGACAAATTCATGTTAGCTGTTACTCATTAGCTTATCCTCTAGTTGTTTATGATAGTTTCGTAATTTATTCCAGTATCTTTCCAGGTATTAAAGTTCGGCTAACTGGTCTACAGTTCCCTGGTACCTCTGTTCCCCTTTTAAAAGAGAGGTACTATTTTTTTCCCTTCTCCAGTCATCTGGGACCTCACCCATACTTTGTGAGTTCTCAAAGATAATGGCTAGTCATTCAGAGATCGCTTCAGCCAGCTCCTTAAATACCGTAGGATGGATTTCGTCAGGCTTCTGCTGACATCTAACTTACTTCTTACATAAGTTGCATCTAACTTATCTAAACAGTCTTTAACCTGTTCTTTCCCTATTCTGCTTTGTGTTCCTTCCTCCTTCTTGTTTATGTTAATTATATTAAGCATCTGGTCACAATTAATACTTTTAGTGAAGACTGACGCAAAATAGGCATTAAACACCTCAGCTTTCTTGGTGTCATCCATCATTGCTCTCCTTCACTGCAAAGTAGTAAATGCCTGTTTCTGTTTGCTCCTGGTATTACTGCTGCTTCTGCCTGTACGTGTGCCTGGATGTTCCATTGCCATCAATCCTATGAATTCTGTATATTACTAAAACAGAGGCCAAATACTGTACATTTTTTACAGTAAATCAAAATTTCCGTATTTTCCAGGTCTTTCTTTTGTTTTGACTCTAAATATCTGGGCAGTATTTCCAGGGTCGGATTAAGGCAGGGACTTTAGGGGCTGCAGCCCAGAGCCCCAGCTCAAGGGGAGCCCCACAAAAAGTAAACACAGGCAGCGATCTCTGGGCCACTAAAAGGGGCACTCAGGCTGCCTGCCTGCATACTGTGGCCCCCCACCGCTCCCAGAAGTGGCTGGCTACTGGCATGACTCTGCGGCCCCTGGCGGGGGGGGCGGGAGGCAGTGGAGGCGGCTCCGTGTGCTGTTCCTACCCCCAGCACCATCCCCGCAGCTCCCATTGGCCGGGAACCGGTCAATGGGAGCTACAGGGGCAGCACTTGCGGGCGCGGGCAGCGCATGGAGACCCGCTGCCCACTCTCCCCAGGGGCCGCAGAGACGTGCTAGCAGCCAGTCGCTTCCAGGAGAGGAATGGGGCTATGGCAGGGAGCCTAACCCCTGCTGCACCGCCGGCTGGGAGCTGCCTGTGGTAAGCGCCTCCTGGCCGGAGACTGCGCCTCGCACTCTCTCCCGCACCCGTCAACACCCTGCCCCAGATCAGAATCCCCCTCCTGCACCCCAATCCCCTGCCCCAGCCCCTTCCTGCACCAAACTCCCTCCAAGGAAGTATACAGGGGCCCCACAAAATCTAATAGCCCCAGGCCCACAGGAGAGTTAATCTGGCGCTGAGTTTTTCATATCCTCCGGAGCCACAGTATATTATAAGAGTGCTTCCTTGCTTCCTCAAAAATTTGCCCTTGAGACATTCAGAAGGGGTGAGAGCAGTTTTTGTATTATGAAGCATATATGTGTTGCTATTTGAAGATATGAAAGAAAAATGCTTTCTTGTCATGGTCTTGTTTTGTAATGTAGAT
Source organism: Natator depressus (assembly GCF_965152275.1). NCBI lineage: Eukaryota > Metazoa > Chordata > Testudines > Cheloniidae > Natator > Natator depressus. Next base: position 99,693,135 of record NC_134235.1, on the reverse strand, counting down.
GAAACCTATTAATGTAGTAGAAAAACCTTCCCTATTTCCAGATGAGTAATAGTGTCTATTTGCAGATGAATCAGCTGTCACCTGGGAGTGGGAGGCACTCCCAGGTATGATGATTGAGTGAATCACTTCCCGGACACGCAATCCTTGCCTTAACTCAAGTTCATAGTAATATATAAGAGAGAGAATGAATTGTTTTGCTTTATTTTTTCTACTTTACAGATATAAAAAACTTGTTCATTGTTGCTAAAGAACTAAATTTTATGTAGTATGTTGCTAGTTTGGAACACGTTTTCATGATTTTTTTTTACTTGAATTTAGGTAAATATTAACATGTTTTCATTTGTAAACGTTGCCATTCATATTATACTCTGAGTCCATATTGTATTATTTAATGTACATACCAGAAGAGGGCAGCCTTATCCATAGGAGGCCTGCTTTAAGTATTTCACACTGAAAACCAAGTAATGGTTTGGAGATAGAAACTTCCAGCTCTGACACTGATGGACTGTGTGGCCTGGGCAAATCCCTCCGTCTGTGTCTCTTTCTCCATCTATGAACAGTGAAGAGTATTATTTTCTTATCCGTCTAAAGGGGTCTATCTGAGGATTAATTGATGTTTGCACAGTGCAGTCCGTCAAAGGGTCAGCTAAACATTGATGGTGCAGTCGGCTAAAAATAAATCATTAGAAAATCTGTCTTTCTCCGGGGACCTGCCCAGAGTGAGCATTTATACAGCACTTGTAATTTCATCCTTGGTAATTTTTACCTCTGAGACGTCCCTATTCCCTTCTGAGAGATGTGAGAGTTTTACTGTTTGTACAAAAGTACTAACATATTCCATTTAATATTGCCACTTTTGTTAACCTTTCTGTTGTGTGTTGCAATGATTATCCGGAGATTTAGCCTAATCTGTTTACATTCATACAGATGTCTGTAATCCTATGCGCTGTTGCGTTTGGTAACTGTAGTTGATTGCTCTGCCCTACGCTTTAACAGCCATGTTATCATTTTATCAGTCTTGTTTCTCCACTGAGTTCAAAAACAAAACCAGAAAAATAAAACAGACTTTGCTTTTGCATGAGTCACAGATGTGATGACCTTTACACAGTCTCTGACAGTTTTGTTCCCTATGTATTAACCATGCTGCCCATGCTAAAGCCAGTTCTTCTGTGTAGGTAGGTAGTAAGGTTATTGTGGAAGTCCGTTTCCATCATCTGGAGTCTAGAGTTCTGATTTTTCACTTCTGGGAGCACCACAAAATGTCCTTTTCTCAGCCCCTGCTCCTTCCATTAAACCCATATGTTCAGTCCTGCTTTCCTGTGAGGAGTCCTGTTGAAACCAATGGGGTTCATTGCAGATGCAGACATTTGTCTGGATATATCCAGTTACAGGACTGGACCTGACTGACTGCTTGCTACAGACTTTCAGAGCTGGCTATACTGCACATCTGGAGGAGAATTGGGTATCTAACATCTCAATATTATAAAACAGTATAATTGCTCAGTTAAGCACGGTGATCTTGCTGATACAGAGGCACCATATGGGGGAATGGTTACCTCAGTAAGGGCTTACTCTTCACCTGACACTGGCTTCTGAAGCCATCTGTATAAAAGAACCTTATAAAACCAAAAAGGGAAGTAGGGTTGGCCCTCTCTATCCATCTTGCTTGTTTGCTTTTAATTGGCTCATTTTTCTTATCGTGAAGTGTTTGGTGGGGAGGGTTCTTTTGCATTGTTTGTGTCTTTATATTAGGAGGGGATGTATTGTATTATATTGATCCCCAAGTATCAAAATTAATCCAGACAGTTCCCAGAATAATGCATGGCAGCTGGAAAAATTCAGTAACACATCTGCTCTTTAAATGTCCATTTTTAATATATTTTATGGCCTACTGAGGTTTTTCTCTTTGTAGGGTGGGTTTGTTGGTTGGGATTTTATTTTTGTGTTAATTTAGGTCTACAAGATTAAAGTGATTATTTCAGTTTACAAGGCCCATTGTAATCTCTTCACTCAATATTCATCTGATCTGCTGTTTGTGTAGTAGTGTGTATATGTTTCAGTGCGAGCGCTCTTGGGCTCTACAATACTTTTCTTGCTATGCTGTTTGTGTAGGGTAAGGAGAGCAGGAATTGGCTAGGTCATGTAAGGGCCTGACCAAATCCAGGCCGTGTGCTTGTCCATATTACATTTTGTTATGACAGTTTTGTTTGCCTTTGGTGCCTGAATCCTTAGACTTCTAATGAATTCACTGGATTAAGTCCAAAGACTGTACGCTCTCTGAGTCAGGGAGTCTATTTGTATTGTTTAAAAAGTGCTTGTAAATAGGTAGGGTTTACAAACAAAGAATAGTTATGTTAAGGAACCCCAACATTAAAAGAATATTAATGACGAAAAGTCAAGCACTTAAAAGTTAGGAAATGGCAGAAATACGGTTGCCAGTGCGACATCAGTTCAGCCCCCTCATATGTATGCTCTATGATAATTTTTAACTACATGGTCCCATGCTATTTTTTCCACATGTCCCGTGCTTCATTCAGTGACTAACTTGTCAAGTCAATATTTCTGTCACATTCAGTGCATGACCCCAGACACATTTAATACACGCTATTCAAATTCTGCTCTGAGTACATAATTACTGATTCCTTCATGGGTATTTCTAATGGTCCTTTGGGCATATTATGTGAGTGCTTCGTAAGCATTAATTAAGTTATCTTCACTACACCCCTCCGAGATACAGGATGGTAGTATGCAGGTGGAGAATTGAGGCATGGTGATTAGAGCAAAAATTGTCTTGAGCCCTCTAGACTGATTTTTTTCAGCATACTTTTGGCATTTTATATGTTTGAAGTACAGCTCCAGTTGATTTCAGTTGCATTTGTGAGTGCTCAGCACTTCTGCAAATTTAGCCCCAAGTATCTCATATTGGGCATCCAAAAAATGAGGAACACAGTAGAAAAATGTGAAAAGTTTTGTTTAAATTCCTTGCCCAACATTACACAGGAAATCTGTAGCACAGGCAGGGATAGAATCCAGTTCTCCAGGACAGGAGACCATCTTTCTCTTCCTATAATTCCCTACTTCTTTCATTGCACACCTTCTAACTTTTGCAACAAATGGAGCAGAGGTCCCACAGACTAAAGCCTCATTCCTTACACAGTCCTGATCCATTTGAGCTCTGTCCATCCAGCGCACTGAACGCTCCAGAGGTCCTAGGGAGGGGAAAAAAAGTATATGATCATAATGCATATGCACCAGGAGATAGCATTATGGTTGCACAGATAAACTTAATTCTTGCATTTGCTAACTTCAAGTGCTTGACTTTGCAACCTTAATCATGTTCTTCTAATTAATTGTGTGTGTGTGTGTGTGTGTGTGTGTGTGTGTGTGTGCGCGTGCGCAATTTCCTAATTAAAAAAACAAAATCAAACAACCCCAAATGAAGAAAACAGAAATTCCATCATGGGGAACCATATTAATCCACAGATAGGGACATCAGCAGGACGTAGACCTTTAGATGTACAGCATGGATCTCTATCGCTTGAGGTAATGTAGGAATAGTATTAGTAATAGGTTGTTATCCTGAATGTGAAAGAGGCTGGAAAAGGGGATGGGACATTTTGTCAGTGTGTTGCAGAGAGATTTGCTGACAGCAGAGGCATGGTGAGATGGAGGAATCCTGGGTTCAATTCTAGGTTATGTAAGGGAGTGTGCTATAGTGGTTACAGGCCCATTTACCTGTCTCTGTACTCTTCTGCTCATAACCATTCCACCCTGGCTCCTGTTCCTGTTCCTGTCCCCTTCTTCTCTTATCCACTCCTTTCCTACCTCTCTTCCCCATCAGCTCCTATCCAGCTCCTCATTCTGGCTCCTGCCTCCCTCCCTTCTGCTTCTATTCCAACTCCCTCATCTTTCCCCCTATCCATTCCTCACGCCTCTCTGGATTCCAGTGTGACTGCTGCCTCCTCCTGCAGTGGGGCCATTGACCACAAAAGACAGAATTTCCCTGCTCTCGGTTCCTGTGATGCCACAATGGCTCATAGCAGCTGGGAGCAGAAATTTACCAGGCAAGTCCTGTTCAGCCCCCGCATCCCTGGGCTAGAGCATGCTCAGCCCTGATTGAATCTTCAGAGAATTTAGCTGCCAAACTCTGACTTAAAGTCCCTACTGAGTGTGTGCAAACTGTTTGTTTTTTTTCATAGGATTAAAACTTAGACAAATTGGGGCATGGTTTTTCACAGGCGCAAGGCAAAGGGCACATCCCTCACACCAGGGTGGGGACTCTACCAAATTTCAAGACCCCACCTCCAAGTATGGAGGCACTAGAGCTTCTCAGTGAAATGGTGGTAAGAATTTGTGAACATGGGCAAAATGATGTATTTTTTCTTTAATCTTGTTCTCGGAAACAGCTGAACTGCTTTTAGCTGAAGCTTTTTTATATTTTTTTTAAATCACTTGGCATGGAAAACTTCAGCCAATATGGCTAAAGTTTGCAAAGTTCTAACCACTTTGAACAGGGTCTTATAATGGGGCGTGTCAAGCAATTTTTACTACATATGCAGCAACCCCTCGCTCCCTTGTGCCACAGAGCTGCTATATTATCCCTCACCTTTCCCATGAAAAGATGGGCAATAATGTGCAGAGCCCTGGCTTTTCCCAAACCAAATGCATCAGCTAGTACAGCCACATGGGAGAAGAATGCTTCAGGAGTATAGGTCTGCCCCTGTGGTAGTAGTGGTATGCAGAACAGCTCTCTCCCACTTTCTCAGAGCTCATGGCAAAACCACAGCTGAGCCCATAGAGTGTAAGCTTTATAGACCCTGTCTATACTCGGCACTGTGTAAACTAAATAATTTTCCAAGGCTCTGTGAAGCCATGGCTTATACGTAACTGGTTAATTTTAAATCTTAAGAATATATATTTTTTTTCCTTTCCAAAAGTCTGATCAGAAGCTCATTGTTGTTAATAGAATGACTCCCACTCATCTGAGGAGCCTTAGATGATGTCCTAAAACTTTTAGTACCAAACTGCAGTTAAAGTACATTCTGGGTGTTTTCCCATATTCTAATAACTTGTTTTATTTAAACATTAGTGATAACAAACTGTGTTGCTCATATGTTTTGGTCCAGAGTCCTGACATTTGCCTAAAAAATGTTATGGACTGCTCCTGCTGTGGGGGAAAGTCTGAGAGACCTGGCACCTTTTCTGATCACATGACTATTGGTGACACTAACGTACTGTTACCTAAGGACTGTGGTCCTGCAACTGTGCGGGAGACAGCCTCTGAGACCAGGCTGCCATGAGTTTGAGATCAAAATCTGGCTCTTATAGTTTAAACCTCCCTTTGCTCAGATTTCCTGACTACTGTGGTAGAATATCAACTGAAGTTGTTTCAGAACACAATGTTGAGGATTTGCTAGACAAAATATCTCTTTTTTTAAAATTGCTTTTTGTGTAATCTCCAGTTGAATGTGGTGGTGGGATTTAAAATGTGAAAGGTGGACTGGTCTCTTAGAAATTGATAAGATGCTGCTGTTAAAATAAAAGATTCAGCAACCTGCTGTCAGTGTAAGTTAGTATATGTAGCTGTTGCTGCTGCCTAATCTTATGATTAAAGCTTTTGGGACCAGGGTTACTATCATACTTTGAATCCTTTTTTGTGTGCATAGGTAGTAATGCCAGAGGACAGTGGCTGAATTTGTGTTTGTTTACCCACTGTGTGGAGTCCTTTTGAAGCAGAGAGAGACCTTTTAGGCTGCAAAAGAATCAAAAATATGTTTTCCAAGACCAATTGTTTGCAGTTCTCTTTTCTCTTCCTTCCGTACCCCTTTGAATTACAGAACAAAAAAGCATGCCTTTTTATTTTACAGTTGTATTATTCCCTTGGAATATACTCAGAACTACATTTGAGTATCTAAGGTTCATATTATCTGATGCAACTCCATTGATTTGGAGAGAGAAGAGAAGCAGAGCTACTGGCCTTCAATGGAATTTAAAAAAATTGTGTGTGTATTATTTGTTTTGGGTCCTCCTGCTATATGTGTCTCCTTTAGAAAGAATTGATCACGCTAATAATGTTAAAAATCACTTTTTGACCAATCCTATTTTGGTCATATAAAAAGCAAGGAAATCAATAGCTGGTACTTATCAAACCTGCTGAATTTATAAATAAATGGCAAGAGTTTCAAAAGTGACTTGTGATTATGGGTGCTTCTATTTTGGGGTGCCCCAAGTTGTGACATTAGAAAACTATCTGATTTTCACAAATACTGTGCACCCAATGTCTGAAAATCAGGCCTCTTCTTAGGGTGTCTTGAGTGCCTAAACACTGAGATGTCACCCAAAATCACTAGTCACTTTTGAAAATCTTAAACCTTCGCTTTTGATTGTGGAGTGTGCAGTTTTCAGTATTTTCCTCACTTGCCTATTTAAGGAAAAACAATTCAACTCATTTATCTAAAACTGTATCCATATTAATATGAAATATGTGAGCCAAATTCTCAGTTGGTGTAAATCAGTATATAAATACTAGGGGGAAAACCTCTCTATTATAGCCAATGGAGATATTTCAGGCACTGTCCATTGTTGGAAAATGTGGAACAGAATATCATTCTTACCAATTGACATATTCCAACATAGGATATGAAAGGAAAGTAACTGTGCATTATTGTCAGCTTTTATTAATTAAAGGTAAAATGTTTGCAAAATCCTATATTTACATATTTATTTACAGTATGATTTGGATGAATTTTGATAGCGTAGAGTTCATTCCTTACTTAGGCAAAATTTTTCAGTGAAATCATGTGGATTTTTGCCTAAGTGAGGGAATCCATAGTTGAGCATTTTTCCTATGACATTACTGTAACTTGTTAGAACACTGTGGGAGGGGTTGGATCAAATAGAAATATCAAGTTAAAATAAAACATGCATCAGATGTTTGTATTTGCTACACGCCTAATGTTCTTCATGGCTCTCTCTGGCATAGATATTTATTGTCTCAGGGCTTGTATAGGTTAGGAGTCAAACTTTTGTGGATAATTACATTTTATATAATATACATTTTATATATATAGTCCTATCGGTGCGAGAAAACCTTTCTTGCCACATATTTATATTTTTGGGATCTCTGAAAGAATTTTCAAGGTGTTTTGTTCCGTGACTGTGAAAATTGATTGAACCAGTAAAAGCAAAGTGATGACCCATGGCATCCTGTTAGCTCACCTATTTATGTTTCAGTGTCACAGCACGTGAGATATTTTAGTCTACATTGTCCTCACACTGTGTGTGCTGCAGTTCTTAGGCACAAAAGAGAAATGGGAGCAGCTGTAAGTAGCTGTAATTTCGTAGCTATTATTGATTTGTCTTTTTGTTCTTCAACTTTTTGTTCTTGGGATTTTATATTTCAATTTCCGATGTCTTTTTACAAAGCCAGATCCCATTAGTCATTTTTGGACAATTTAGGCCTGAATTTTTAATGTATGGCAAACGTTAGCTCAAATAACAATTCACTTTGCTATTTTCCCCTCTTTTAATAATCCTAATGTTGAAGCTTTATCTGTTTAACTATTGCCACACACACACACACACACACACACACACACACACACACACACACACACACACACACACACACACACACACACACACACACACACTTTTAGCCTGTTCTTTTTGGATAAGGCTATTGAGAAGTTTGTGGAGTGACAATCTGGATAAATTAGGGTCCTCAGATTTCCTTGACTGCTCTCAATCCTACTTGATATTATATTTTGATTGCACTGGTCTCAGTGGTTGATGATCTCCTAGTGAAGAATAAGTGTCAGAGTCTGAATGGACATATTAGATTTAATCAGCAGCCTGCAATATACCATTGATTTGACTCTGATCCTGGCTGGAGGAAAGAGAATTGCTCTTGGTATTTGTTATTACCGTCCTTTGTAAATGCACTTTGGAATTTGTTGGAATTCATTGCAAATATTTAATAATTTTTGACAATAGCCATTTTCAAAATAAAAAGTTGCTTATAAAAATAAAGAATGTTCATTTACATTTAATGCATGGTGGGGTGTGAACATGGTGGGGGGCAAGGCAAGGATTCTTTTGTTGTGTGGGGGAACAAGGAGTTTAAAAAAAAATTGCTGGTGTGTGAAACTAGGAAAATATTTAACCTAAATTAAGCCTGGCTTTTATTTTGTGTACAGGTTCATTGAAGCTAGTTCTGCTGGAATAGATGCTTCTTTCTTTACAACTGTTTCATAATAGGGGATCATCTGAATAGTTTTCAAAGAGAGAACTCTTTCTTACAATTGAATCTAAATAAAGTATATTCAAGGGTTTTGGTCACTACCATCTATCATGACCTGGGGCACTGGCTTGTGTGTTAGGGTCTTTGTAAAATTCTGGAATGAAATTTGGACTTGTTCAGATAGGGCATAACAAATATCAATTCTGTCTCAGCAATCTATGCGATTTTGCTCTTTTGTCACAGTGGAATGGAGCATGGGCACCAAGACTTTGTGTGATTGTGCATAAGTGAAGATTAAGATCCTGATTCAGGAACCCTAAGCATGTGCTTAAGTCCATCTCTGTTCAGAAAAGCACTTTAACCACATCTCAAATTTAATTCATGGAACTTAAGTATGTGCTTAAAGTTAAGCAAATATTTAAGCACCCTTCCTGAAGAGGAATGCTTTTGTGAATCAGGGCCTAAATGTTTTACCTTCTTTAAATCTCATCCTAAATGGGGGAGAGGGCTATAGGTCTTATAGTGCAATCATACAAAATAAGCATATTTTGCCCCCAAAATTGCATTTTGAATCCAACCTGAAGGTCACGGTTCACTTCAGTAGAGTTACAGTAGAGATGACTTACATAATGTGCCTTTATTTTAAAAATCTACTACAAACATTTTGTGGCTGTGGATGAAGGAATCCCTCTAGGCACAGCTCAGGCAATGTGAGGGAATATGTTTTCGCAGTTCTATTCATTAGAGCAGAAGGAGATGGTCGGGGGCATGTTAGGACACCAGAGTGGGTAATTAAAACAGCTGGCTAAACTAGATTTTAAATTCCTTCTCTGTAATGGAAAAATGCTTTTAGAGCATCTGGTCCACACTGGACCATTCTGTTTCTATACAAAGCTGCAAATTTCAGTTATGCCAGTAATCAAGTTCTTTACTAAATATTCTTAAATATTTTTTTTAAATATTATGTAAAATTTTATTTCCATGTTTGTGGAAGAAGTCCTGTCATGCAGGTGTACTTAATGGTTTCTGCTCTGCCTTGTGCTAGACGTGCGTTCTTGTCCGTGTCCCCGTCTAGGGCCTTATAGAGCTGATGTCTGTCGATATCAACTGTTCATAGAACAGGTTCAGCACAAATAACAATGCAATCTCTCTTAGATTTTCCCCAACCTGGAAACCTGAGGGTCCCTTGTCACATTCTGGAGTGTAGCTGAGACCAGTGAGAGGTTGTCACCACTTGTATTATAACCCTGAATGCTGCAAAATGCTTCTGCTACTTGTGGCTCCCTGCCTGGGACATACACACAACTAGCAGCCACCATGTACTCTGTGTTCGGTATGCTGTACAGCTCTGATTCAGCCAGTTTGAATCCAACAACCTGCCATCGGTTATCATACTTATCACATTTTTTGTCTTTACCAGACATGGTTCATATTAGAAGGTGACCCCAACAGCCCCACTACTGAACTGCCCCAGACATGTGTAGTCTTGTTGGGGCCGCCAACTCTGACTTTTTCCACTGAATGCATCTGATGAAGTGAGCTGTAGCTCACAAAAGCTTATGCTCAAATAAATTGGTTAGTCTCTAAGGTGCCACAAGTACTCCTTTTCTTTTTGCGAATACAGACTAACACGGTTGCTACTCTAAACTCTGACTGAAGCTATTCCAGGAGATTTTTTCCCCCCCAATATGACATAATGTGATTTTCTTAAAATATCCTATTAAAATCTCCCGGATTGCTTTCAATAGTCACCAGGAGATCAATGCCAATTCCGGGAGACTCCCGGCCAATCCTGGAGGGCTGGCAACCATAAGTCTGTTAGCCGATGGCCAGGGATGTTTGGTGAGGTGCCAGCTATGCCCGTTTATACCATCCGTGACTTTAACCGCTAGGACGCACTGTCCCTTCGCGGCGGGCAGCCCGGGCTAGGCTGACGGATGCCCCAAGGTCCTAACCACCCGTGACTTTAACTGCTAGAGCTCAGAGCTCCTTCGCAGCGGGCAGTCAACACTGACTGACAGGTGCCCCAATGGCAGCACTAAGAGCCTCTCCACACCCGTGACTTTAACTGCTAGAGCTCAGAGCTCCTTCGCAGCGGGCAGTCAGGATTGACTGACAGGTGCCCCAAGAGTTTGCCCCGTGGAGGCGGCACAACTCAACGCTAGGCTCTTAGTACTCTCACCTAATGGCCAGGCTTTATAGCCAAAACGGCTGAGGTTCTTTAATTGTGTTGGCTGCTTCACAGTAAACCAGAGAAACAAGTCAGGCTTATGCATAAATGGTTACCAAAATTTATTAAACTAGATTCTAATCATGTGGTTACAAAATTGCTAGTGCCTACTTATTTAAGTGTAGAGATGTTACACACACAAACAAGTTACAAAACTGAAGCTACAATCCCAAAGAAAGAAAACCAAGTATAGAGCTCTATTTCAAAATATGTGTACACTAAAGATAGGAGATCAGGTGTGGGTGCTTCTTACCCTCCTTGCATCTCTTGATTCCAGCGGTGCCAAGCCAGGATCGGTCACTCAATTCCGCGGAAAGACGAATAAGGGACAAGGCTCAGGGACCCTCTTAGCTGCAGAAGCCTTGGGAGGCTGTCACTTATCTGACCAGCAGATAGATAGTGAAAAGCACTCAAAAATCATGGTGCTGTAGGTCCCCTACTTATACCTCTGTACTACTTTATTCTCTTTCTCCTTTCTATGCTAAATTGGGGCTGGTCTGTCGGGGTGACGCCAGCTCTCACAAGAGTAGTTCACACTTGCAAGGGAGAAACAATAAGTTTCGACTACTGGACATTTCTTTTATCAGGGTAAATATTTTCCCACCTAGGATGTTGGTGTGTGTGCATCATGCTGTTTTAGTAGGGGCTAAGAGCCATGTCTGTCACAGCGCCTCTGCCTGCTGTGAGCCCAATTGTTGTATATGTTCCCAGAGGCACATTGTAGCAGCACACCTGTGCTTCTCTCAGCTTCAAAGGCTGTGCTGGAATTCATGTTAAGTGCCCTGTGGTTTTTGGCTCCCGTGTGTTTCCAGCAATGCTGGTCTGAGGGGGGGGGGGCTGGCTGTCTGGCTACATAGTCTTGTCCTTCTCCTGAAGCATTCAGAGAGATAATAAGATCTGTTTGCTCCTTGAAGGAGACAAAACCCACCAGCTTGCCACATTAACTGGGATTGACATTCACTTTAGTACAAACAGAGCACTGTTGGTTTAGATTAATCGTAAAACAAGTTTATTAACAGAAGATAACATTTTAAGTGAGTTAGAGTATAAGAGATAACGTTAGAAATAGTTACAAGCAAATAAAAGTGAAAACACATCTAAGTCTAGAACTAAAGCTTGCTAAATTAAATTTAAGGTTTTGTATGTAAATTGAAGTAAACAAACATTCCTTTGTTTTAGAATAGACCTGTTTAACAACTTTTGCTGAGCCAAGACTCTCTGATTTTCAACAAGTAACATCATACAGTGGGAATTCATAACCTTTACATATGATGTTCCTGCATATATTTACCATGGTAGTATTGACTTGTGAGTTATTAGTTTTCAAGTGATACCTCATATGACATTCCAGGGTGCAGTCCACCCCATTGAGGGCTGTGTCACCCCTGCCCTGCGATCTTGGGTGCCTCATGATGCTTTGCTGTTGTAGCATCCAACTTGGGCTACTCACAAGCAGCCTGCCAGCATGCAGATCACATCCTGAGTGACTGTGTTTAACTACAGCCCTGGTCCAACAGCTCTGACCCCAGTGGCCTGTTCAGCATACACCAGTCACACTCTGGCTTCCAGTAATGTTGGTTCTTCGAGTGCTTGCTCATCTCGATTCGAAGTAGGTGTGTGCGAGCCACGTGTACATTTATTGGAAGGTTTTTCCCTTAGCGATATCAGTCTGTTCGGCTATGGAGCCCCCTGGAGTCGCGGCTTTATAGCGGTGTATATAGGCCCCTGCCGACCCGCTACCTCTTCAGTTCCTTCTTACCACCTGGGAGGGTTGTTGGAGCTGCTCTCTTTTCTTTTTACGGCAAGCGATCCCCTACTTTTTCAGGTACTTTTTCTCTTTGTACCTGTAAATAGTTTACTTGAAATACTAACACTAAGTTGTTTGTAGAGTTAGATAAGTTTCTGTTGGGGTTTCACCCACTGCGTTCTCCCCTCCCAGGGACTGGGGCATGCCTCAGTCTCACGGTTCAAACCATGCGGGTCCTGCCAGAAGCCTATGCCCAGGGCAGCAGCATATTAACGCCTAGGCCGACAAATTTGCCCCCATTCACCGCCCCCTCCCTGCCCCTATTGGTCCCCTTCCCCAAATCCCTGCCCTGGCCCCGCCTCCTCTTCTGAGCGTGCCACGTTCCCCCCTCTTTCCCCCCTCCTTTGCGAAGCTGTTTCGCGCACAAGCACTGGCAGGAAACGGGGAGAAGCAGGACCCGGCGGCGCGCTCAGGGGAGGAGGCGGAGGTGGAGTTGGAGTGGAGGTGAGTTGGGGCAGGGGTGGGGGGCGGCAATTATTTCAGGGCCTAGGGGCGGCAAAATCTTTAATCTGCCACTGGCCCAGGGGCAACCCGCACGACTCTTTCTTAAAGTGGTGGGCCTCCCCAGCTGGCACAGCTTGTGTCGGACCCCAAGCCCGGCACTTTGATTCAGAGTGCACTGGCCTCTATGAGAGAGACCGTGGCGCCGAAAAAGGACTCTGGGTGCAGAAATCCTCTGCACTGCCACTCTCCAGCACTGAAGACCTCCACTACGGCTAACCGGCAGCGCTCGCACTTTCCAGTGCCACGCAAGAACCAGAAGAGAGCTGAGAGGGGGTGTTCTCCCACAATTAGAGCAGGAGAGTGAAAACAGGTGAGAAGAGAGAGAGAACCACCTGGGATGTTTATGCCCATCAATTTTATAGTTCACTCACCCTTTGAAATGCATTTTCCTGCGAGTGACCCCAAGAGAAAGTTCTTTCAAGCTGAGAGCAAGAAGGGAGGAGGCTTCAGGCTGTTTTTCACCTATGTATGCTGCAGTGCAGATTTTCTTTGTTCTTTCTTTCTCCTCTTGCTGTCTGAGGATTCTGTTTACAGCTTAGGTGCACACACATCCCATTAAGACATGCTTGACTAGTTCTTCCTACATGGGGCTGCATGGGTTCAAACATGTGCCACCAGCATCATTCAGAGAGAATTCATAACTTTACGTATAATGTTGCTGCATGCATTCCACCACAATGATATTAACTGGTACATTATTAGTTTTCAAATGATATCTCCCAAAGCATATTTTGTGCAAGATTATTACAGTAGAACGTAAGGTGAGAGTACAGGATGCTTTGAATCACACCCATGCATAGTCAGTCCTTGACATATCTGAGACTGTCAAGAGATGCAAATTGGAATATGGGAATCAGTCTACTAGGAATTTAGATACATTCCATCAGCTTGTTTCATATTAGCCACTGAGAAGCCGTCAGATTATACTTCATTACTACTGACCTGTGCCAAAGCTGGTGTCCTCAAAGTGAAGTATCCTGTGTCTAATTAATTACTAATCCTGTGAATCATCCAGTTCTTTATATTAAATAGCATTCTCAGTGATCAGCTATTTGAGTAGTTTAATACTGTCTACTCTTAAAAATTAGGGTAAAAGCCTTTTGATGTTTCTTTCTCTCGTCTCTTTTTAGCTCTTAATAAACCCTTTCCAGAAATACTTAATACTGCATTAGTCATTTTGGGCCCTTTTCCAAATATTTGATTATGCATGCCAGACTTCCTATCTGCATGCATCTGTTTTGAGTACCTGACTGGTATATACAATGCCAGTACACAATGCTATAAGCTGGATGTTTGTGATTGTCATTATTATTACTTAGCAGTCAGTGAGGCACATAGTAATGAGGTTGGCATGGGAAATGAATGCACAGCATGCTCCCATTACAGAACTGTCAGTTTTAAAAGCTGTTAAACTAATCTTAAGGTGAAAACTTTAAGTTCACACATAAAATGAACAAGTTTTGCTAAATTTCCTAAATACATATAGAATTTCTTCTTGCTGTTTTGAGATCTCTTGTTAAACCTGATAAAACTGGTTATCAATGAAAAATGAGCTGTATTTGGCCAGTCTCACTTCTTATTAACAGTTTGTATTTCAGTAGCATCCAGAGGCCTCCATGTTGATGAGGGCCCCATTGTATTTGCTTCTGTAGAAGCACGGAAGAAAACCTGGGGAAATTCTGGTATTATTCTAGTTAATGTGAGTTTTGCCGTTGACTGATTTCACTGGGGTCAGGATTTCTCACATGATTTAAGCCCTAAAGAGTTTACAGTCTAAATGGACAAGAAAAACAAATAGGGTATGTCTACACTGCATACTAACCCAGGCTCCCCTTCTCTCCATATATAAATCAGGCAGACTCAGGTCAGCAGGCACTCAGGGTCTGGATCCTGTGTCCCTGCTAACTGGGTGGATCAGAGCCTGTGTCCCACTGTGACTTGTGTCCAAGCCCTGTCATTTTGTGGTGCTTCTGCAACTCAAGTTGCAGACCCAAGTCAGAAGGTCTGTGTAGTGAGGTGTGGATACATTAGCACGTCTGTGAGACCTGGGCCCTGCGTTTGTTAGCCCAGTTTACAATGTAGTGTGGACACTCAAGCATTGGCTTGGAAACACTGAGGGTATGGACATCCATGGCTGGCCCGTACCAGCTGACTTGTGCTATGGGGCTCAGGCTAAGAGCCTGTTTAATGGTGGTGTAGACATTCGGACTCGGGCTCTAGCATGAGCTCTGGGACCCTCCCACCTCACAAGGTCCTAGAGCCCGGGCCCCAGCTGGAGCCCGAACGTATGCACAACAGTTAAACAGCCTGAGCCCTGAGAGCCTGAGTCAGTTGGATCGGGGCAGCCGCAGGTTTTTTAACTGCGGTGTAGACATACCCTTCATCCACAAGCTTGGGCTCTGCGGACCCAGGTTTATGGTGCTGTGTAGATATACACCTAGTAATGGACAAAATCTATGCAGAATGTCAAAGGTCCATATATTCCTAGTTACTGTGTGTGGTGGTTTCTCCCCAAACCATCCCCTTATCCCTCATGTTCTCCCCTCTGTCCAGGTGTCTCAGTGCCTGGCTCAGCAGCCTTCTTCCATTCGGACCACACCCAGAAATGGACTCGGGCTCTGTATATGTGAAGGGGGTGTAGCGGGGAAGAAGCAGCCAATAAGTAGGTGCCTATTGAGTGACTGACTGCAAGGGTCTGGTAGTGTTACCAGAAGTCTCCTTGTGTGCTTGCAAGCATGGGCTCTTTGTGGAGCACAGGGAGTGTGCATTTTCCCCAAATCCAGCCCCCTTGTGTGGTGCAGAACTGTACTGGTTCCATCATTGAAGACTCACTGTCACAGTGGTGGGGATGAAAGGCATGTGACGTCACATATTACAATTGTATAAATACTATTATCAATATTGCTGTTTATTTGTATTACAATGTTACGTAGAGGCGCTAAACAGACTGAGGTCCTATGGTGCTAGGTCCTGCCCGGACTTAAAGGAAGATAGAGTACCTGTCTCAAAGAGCGTGTAATTTTAGTTTGACAGTATACAACATTGAATTACAGACATAGCAAAGGGGGGGTGAAGACAAGTAATGCAAGCATGTTGCTGACAGTAACCATAACTAAGTAAAATGGCTTCCAATGAAGGGAGTGGGAGAAAAAAAATTCTTTATAAAATAATCCCTAGTGAAAATGCAGAGCAGATGCATCCATTTGGGTTTACCACCACATAATGAGAAAGTGACAGAAAGAAGGGGAGCTTCCAGTGAGCTATTAGATTGCCCCAAACTCATGAAAATAGTAAAATTCTGTTTTTTCTGTGGTTTATTTTCTATACATCTGTATATATGCATGCATGTGCATGAAATTATAAAAGCACTGTTTCATCATTTACATAAGAACATATCCATTTCATAAAAAAACATATTTAAGAGAAATATTTGTTTCAGAGGGTTTTGGGTTTTCTGTTTTGGTTGTTTTTTTCTGATGAATAATGTCAATAATATTCCTTGCAGTTGCTACCTCAAATGGTATATCTAAAGAAGTATTTGTGTTACAGGAGACAAAAGTGGAGGAAGTGGAGGAAACTGAAAATAAAGGAAGCCCCGAAGCAGCCAGACTACCCAAACAATCCTCAGAAGATAATGAAGTGTTTGGTATGTATCCGAAGAACTGGAAAATAAAACTTGCACTGTAGTATAGTTTACATAGTAATAGTGCACTACTGTTGGTTTAAAGAAATCACTCATTTTCTCATAGCTTTTGCTGAGATAGTATTAGAGCATGCTTACAGATCTTTCTTATAATAAATATTTTCTACTGCTTTAAGACTCTGATTTGGGAAAGAAACAATGGTTTTGTGACAGTGTGACAGATCCTTAAAGCCAGTGATGATGATAGCGTGGAGAATGATGTCAAAGGTTTTTGGCCAATGGATCTGTGGGCAGCACTGCTTTCTAGAGCAGGAACTTTAGGAATCTGGGAAAATTAAGGCAGCCTTACTACTCCAGTTTTAAGAATTTTGGACAGTTCTTGAATTCATTATTCCCAGGGTGCAAAAGGAGTAGAAACTGAGTAATTAACTGTTTCTTTTACTAAATGTGGAAACGATGCATTTGATAATTTAAACCTGCAGTGGATAAAATTAATTTTCAGAGTCAATTCTTTAGTTCACTGTAAAGTCCTCTGAAGACCGGCACATCTGTTTTCAGGGTGTATTACTGCTATTGATGCTCCCAGCTTTCCTCTTCTATGCCATCTATGGTTTCGGGACTTCCCTAGAGAGTTTCATATAGGGGGAAAAAAATGCAAGGAGGGGTTAATATATGAAAATAAATTCTGTCTCAGTGTATGTTTGGTTCTCTCTATACTTGTTTATTGACGGAACAGATGCAAAATTAATCCTGTGTTCCTATCATCTTAGTTTAAGAATCCCATATAGCCCTTGTAATGCTTGTGCAGTCCTATGGTGTGCATGTCTGTCTTATGTTTAAGTTAATTTTGTTACACACTATCAAGCCATTCTGTTGGGGGCTGGAACTTAGTGCTGATGAGTCAGTCATTGCTGGCTTACTAGGGATATGAGAGTAGTGCTGAGTGTATTCTAGTGGATCCAAGTGCTCTTGGAGAGAACTCCTTGGAATAGGTCAGTACATGAGATGCCTGGAAAATGTAGCTAATAAAATTAGCCACACCTGTAGCCGGGGGAAGAGATTTCTGAGCAAAGCCTCGAGTGTATTCAACATAAATCAGTGAGCTAAAAAGAGCTTGCCACACCCTTTAGTTTAAATAAACTTTTTTGTATTTATTCAGGTGTCAGCTGTTTGTTTTTTGTTCCCCCCTTTTCCCCACCCCAAGAATTAAAGTCAGCTTATTTTTTAAAGGTCAGATCAAAATTTACAAACACAGTTGTTTGCATCCTGTATTCTGGTTTTCCAAGAGCCAAAAGGGCTGCTTCTCTCATTAAGGAAGGGAAAATGAAGAAATAATTTAGAACATCCAGTGTACTTGTACTCATGCATGTTAATTCACATCACTCATTATGGGACATGTAGGAATAAGGGGCAAATACCCATAATAGACATCCTGTTGTACGATACAAAAGTCTGCAAGAGTAACTATCTTTATACCCAAAGTTGCTGTGAGGGTGTGCTAATATGTTACAACATATAACATAAATTACTGTTACATTTAATGGTGCCATATAAATTAGATATCTATGAAATATATATAAATCTTTGATTCACAATTTGTAAGCTATTATTCTTCTGTTAAACCCAAACTCTGATGGCACCCAAAATTACCAGTTTCTTTTGAAATATATATGCACATGGCCAAGATTTTTCCAAAAGAATCAGGTAATTTTGCGTACCACAACTTCTGTATGCCAAACTTTGATGTACCTTGAAGGATCCTGATTTTCAGAATTTGCTGAGCACCTGCCCTCTGGAATTGGGCCTTTTGAAGATTTCTGCAGATAGACACCTGAAAACTTGAAGCACCCAAAAACTACTAGTCACTTCTGAAAATATTAGCCATATACCTTGAGTAGAACTTCTGCTTAAAAAAATGCATTCAGTTGTATCTTTTTCTTTCTGTTCTGTTTAGATCTATATTATTGGTTGTTTGCCTTTATTTTATTGTTCGTATAAAGGCATACGTTTGAGTGACCTGCAACTCCCATTTAAATTATCCTCCCAATGGCCCCTCATTTTCTACGTGTTTCTCTTGCACTTGTGGACCTGTTATAAACAACTATAGAGAGTAAAATAGAGTCTTTGGAGACTTAGTCTTGTACAATGTTAGAAGAGTTTGTGGTGCTTACAGCTTGATTGAATTCATCTGCTCTTGGGGAAGAAGTGTGAATTAAGGGAAGCAGCGTGGTGTATAGGGGACTTAACTGGGAGCCAAGAAACCTGGGTACTCTTCTAGCTCTGCCACTGACCTTTTGTGTGGCTTTAGATAAGTCACTCGACTCTCTGCCTTCATTTCTGCTCCCACCGTTGATCTGCCTCATCTTCAAGATGGAACAGGAACGCCTCCCATTATACATTGGGGCCATAATCCAGTTGGGCTGTTCACACTGGCCAGATGAAGAAGGCAAACAATGCTGCAGCCTTTCAAAGTCTTGTTTCCCAGAAGCTTGGAATAAATTTTGGCAGACAGATTTCCTTCCTTGGAATTATATAGAAGCTTGATTCCTCTCTGCACCTTCCGAATGCAGACCAATTTCTAAAATGCATAATACGGTCCTTAGAAAATAATAGTAAAAAAGACAACATCCTAGGGTGTGTTTTCCCTGTGTCTGTCATTCTGTGTTTTTAAATATTTAGATTACAAACTCTTAACATTTCTTTTACTCCCACAACTTTAAATCTAAGCTTTATTTCTTGTCTATATGCCCTACTAATCATAGAAATGTAGGGCTGCAAGGGACCTAGAGAGGTTTTCTGGTTCAGCTCCCTGTGTGGAGGCAGGACCAAGTATATCTAGACCATCACAGTATATCACAGTCCTCTCTGTAGCAGCCCTTAACATATTTGAAGACTCTTATCAGGTCCCCCTCAGTCTTCTTTTCTTAGGATTAAACATGACTAGTTTTTGTAACCTTTTCTCATGAGTCAGGTCTTCTAAATTTTTGTTGCGTATTGGTGGCGCACTCTGAACGAAGGACTGAATTTTAGTTTTAATACGCAGTCTTGCATCTGAGTGTTTGCTTGGAGGGACCACATGGCAGCAGGAGCCCCACAGGAACTTTGACAGAATTCTTCCTCCGAGGGAGTTTGAACACCTTTGCCACCTTTTTGAAAGGGTGCAACATGTAACTCCCAGCCAGCTCTCTTCCCCCATGGCCTCAGCCTCATCCCACCATTCCTATCACCTATAGCAGTGGTCCCCAAACTGTGGGGTGTGGCCCCCTATAAGGGCATGGAGGAACGTTTTGGGAGGGTGCAGTGGGGCCCCGGCCAGCCCCCACTGGGGTCAGGGAGGGAGTGCCACCCAACCCCACTCTGTCCCCAGCTCTGCTCCAACCAGAGCCCCACTCTCCAGCTGCAGCCCCAGCCTCGGCTCCTGGCTTGGCTGTTGGCCCTGACCATGGCCCGGCTGCGGCTCTGCTCCCAGCTCTGGCCTTGGCCCTAGCTCCAGCCCTGGCCATGTCCCCTCTCCTGGCCCTGGTTCCTGACTGTGGGGAGGTGGGGCAGGGTGCAGACAGGAGGAAGGGGTGGTACAATGTGAAAAGTTTGGGGACCACTGACCTGTAAAGAAGCTAGAACAATCGCTGGCCCTAGCAAGAAACTGTAGCACTGATCCCTTATGGTTGACCCCTCCACAGGAATGAATGGGTGTGGGGCCCCTTTCACCTCCTCCCGTTTGTACACAGATGTAGAGCCTGCCACGTTCTGACTTCAGACAGGTCGTTCCAAAATCATAGGCTGGCATTCATAAATCAGCCACAAGGGAGCAGTAATTGCCTTTCCTCTGGAGAGTCCAAGTACACAATCTAATATCATTTAAAGCATTGGATTAGTGACTTGGGGTTTCTGTGTTCTAGGTTCCCCTTCTCTAAAACAATACATATATTTTGTTACACTAGACTAGACAGCATTATGTTTATCCTGGAAAGTAGAGAATGTTCTATACCCTTTATAGCATTTGACGTACAGGATTGTTATGACAGAAATGCAGTAATTTAAGTGAAGAGTTAAGAGAAACCTTTTGTGGTAGTTCAAGCATTTTTAATTTTCCATAAATATTTGATTCTCTAGAAGGTTCAGTTAGCTTGAATTTGGCTGGCCAAATACTACGTGATCTAAAGTCTTTTTGTTTCATTGATCCTTGTCAGTTGGGCTTTAGACATGGGCGGGACAGGAGACTACACTGAACTCCTTGGTTGATAATCCACTGCTGGGAATGGATAAGGTTCAGTTCTGTTCTATCTGTTGGGCATTCATATCAAAACGGTTCTATCAGCAGTCATTTGCAGAGCCCAGTGGTGCTTTACATTCCTTCCAGTCAGAAATTACTCTGAGAGTGGTTATTCTTTATTCAGGTTTCAGAGTAACAGCCGTGTTAGTCTGTATTCGCAAAAAGAATAGGAGTACTTGTGGCACCTTAGAGACTAACCAATTTATTTGAGCATAAGCTTTCGTGAGCTACAGTGAAGTGAAGTGAGCTGTAGCTCACGAAAGCTTATGCTCAAATAAATTGGTTAGTCTCTAAGGTGCCACAAGTACTCCTATTCTTTATTCACTTATCTTATGGTAGTGCTGAAATGCCTCCATCAGCATTGAGGCCCTGTCGTGCTGAGCACTGATCTCCATAAATAGAGATAGATGTGGTCCGTGTTGCAGAGGGCTTACCTTACAGGTAGGGTGACTGCTGCAGTACTCCAACATCTATTGTGGATGTTGCAGGTATATATATTGGGGCCCCAGAGCTGCAGCAGGCTTTTGTTGAACAGTGAGTCAACCACAATAGGGAAACTTTCAAAAATGTCCATAATTTAATGAACATATGTGTCTCAGGCAAGTTATGGAGTCTACCTGAAATGTTGACTTAAATACTCTTTTATGGTGATCTGCAGAGTTTCATCTTCTCATGCAACTACTTAACATGTTGTATAAAGCCAGACTGACAGCTATTTGGAGGTGTACTACCCTGAGTACACCTATTCTGTTGCACTCTCTATCTCTTTTTATATTCAACCTAGATAATGTGGTCTCTTTGTACTTGAGCCAGCCAATAGGAAAGCTATCTTGAAATGAAAGTTCAGTACACATAAGATGTGGGGTAATGGCAAACATATGGAAAAACTGACCAGGAAGTGACTGCTTGTTTAAGTTCTAATGACTGAGTAGCTTCAGGGTCTTATTCAGTCCATAATCTTTAGAATTCCTGGGTGAAAACAGTGGCCCAAAATGCCTTTAATCATTTGCTGGCCAGGTTGCTGTGGACTTTGCTCTCCAATATGACTCTCTGTCACCTCTAGGCTAGACTGAAATGCATTGTACTGGTGGGTTTTCCCTTGGCCTCAGCTTGCAAAGAATTAGAATTGAGCGAAAACCAGAATTTCTATCTTGGGGAAAATTCTGATATTTTGACATTTGTTTTCAGTGTAGGATGAAAAGTCAAAATTTTGACATTTTTGTCAAACAAAAAGTTTAAGAAAAAAATCATTTTGGAAATGTCAAAACAAAACATTATTATGTTCCTGAATCAAAACATTTCACTTGGGTTTGTTGCAAAAAATCAATGTTTTTTTTTCCTAGTCAGTTCAGAATTAAACTGTATCTGCCTAAAGTGCCATGGTGTCTCATTGGAGTTTTAGTTCAGGAGGTGCATTCCCCTAATCTTTCCTAAGGGCCAGGCTCCCTGGCTGGACTGTATCTCCCAGGGTCCACTGTGATCATGTGACTCCCCTGTTGCCATATGGCTCTGTCAGAAATATTTCAGGGTCAAGCCTAACTGCAACAAAACATTTCATTTTGATCCTCGTGGAAAACTGAAAAATTATGGCTCAATTTGAAATTTCACCAGGGAAAATTTGAATTTTATGGAAGCTACATGTGCCATTAAAAAAAAAAAATCATTTTGACAGAAAATTCCCAGTCAACTCTACAAAAAAACATGGTTGCCCACCTATAAAGTGGGGCAGCCTGATAATGTAAGCATGTAACACCCATTCTCCCTGGCGTGTGCTACCTTTCTGTTTATTTCTGAGTACAGTTTAAGGTATTTATATGTAAAACCCTACATGTCTTGAGAACCTGCTCTCTGTACAATGCTTCTCCTTCGACCATGAGGCAATTACATTTGGCTGGAATGTTCTTATTGCCTATAAAATCATGACTGATGTGGAGAAAGTAAATAAGGAAGTGTTATTTACTCCTTCTCATGACACAAGAACTAGGGTCACCAAATGAAATTAATAGACAGCTGGTTTAAAACAAACAAAAGGAAGTATTTTTTTCACATAATGCACTGTCAACCTGTGGAACTCCTTGCCAGAGGATGTTGTGAAGGCCAAGACTATAACAGGGTTAAAAAAAGAACTAGATAAATTCATGGAGGATAGGTCCATCAATGGCTATTAGCTATGATGGCAGGGATGGTGTCCCTAGCCTCTGTTTGCCAGAAGCTGGGAATGGGCGACAAGAAATGGATCACTTGATGATTACCTGTTCTGTTCATTCCTTCTGGGGCACCTGACACTGGCCACTGTTGGAAGACAGGATACTGAGCTAGAGGGACCTTTGGTCTGACCCAGTGTGGCCATTCTTATGTGCCCATCTCTGAAACACAGTCCTGCTTGAGCTTCACCAAAGCCCAAGTTGAGCAGCTTTCTGGGTACAATACATAAAAATATAAGAATGGTCATATTGGGTCAGACCAACAGTCCATCTAGCCCAGTATCCTGTGTTCCATCAGTGGCCACTGTCGAATGCTTCAGAGGGAATGAACAGAACAGGGTAATTATCGAGAGATCCATCCTCTGTCATCCAGTCCCGGTTTCTGGCAGTCAGAGACCTAGGGACACCCAGAGCATGGGGTTGCATCCCTGACCATCTTGGCTAATAGCCATTGATAGACATATCCTCTATGAACTTATTTTAATTTTTTTCTGAATCCAGTTATAATTGGGCCTTCACAACTTTCTCGCAAGGTTACAGGTGTGAAGAAGTACTTCCTTATGTTTGTTTTAAACCTGCTATTAGTTTAATCAGGTGACCCCTAGTTCTTGTGTTATGTGAAAGGGTAAATAGCACTTCCCTATTCACTTCCTCCATTCCATTCATAATTTTATAGACCTCTATCACATCTCCCCTTAGTTCTCTCTTTTGTAAGGTGCACAATCCACATATCTTTAATCTCTTCTCATATGGAAGCTACTCCATACCCCTAATCATTTTTGTTGCCGTTCTCTGTACTTTTTCCAATTCTAATTTATCTTTTTTGAGATGAGGTGACCAGAACTGCATTCAGTATTCAAGGCGTACCATGGATTTATATATTGGCATTATGATATTTTCTATCCCTTTCCTAATGGTTCCTAACTTTGTTAGCTTTTTTGACTGCTGCTCCATATTGAGCAAATGTTTTCAGAGAACTATCCCAGATAATTCTATGATCTCTTTCTTGAGTGGTAACTGCTAATTTAGACCTGATCATTTTGTCTGTATAGTTGGGATTACATTTTACAATGTGCACTACTTTGCATTTATTAACACTGAATTTCCTCTGCCATTTTGTTGCCCAGATACATAAGATATCTGTTTAGTTCTGCAGGAGTTTAATAGTTATGTATACATTACACTTTGCCCACAGCAGTAGATTATAAGTATCTCTTACACATTAGCAAACTGGTTGACATAGTATACCCACAATTCGGAAATATAATGCATGCACAAAATATGGGTATCCAAGATTCTCATGTTCACACTTTAGCTCTTACAAGAAAACCCCAAAACAAGGAGACCAAGGGAATCCAGCAGTATACATTGACCTACCTGAACAATCCTTTTATCTGTGGACTGTGTTATTGTCATGTACTCGACAAAAGCTGTGAGGTCTTTGCAGTTCACATGGACCTTTCTGGGAAGCTTGTCTTATCTATTGTAAACTTAATCAGCCCTGGAAAACAAGCTGTGACTCTAATGTCAAGTGATGGCAAGCTAACACAAAAATCTTCTGGTGAGACAACATATAGTTCTAAGCTAGATGTTACCATCATGACATTCTTCTATTTTGCTACATTATAAGGTGAGTGTTTACTGATGCTTATATTCAAGTTGTCCATACATTTCCACCCTAAAGGGAGTGGGTTTTTTTGGTTGTGACTTTCACAAAGTTTTACCTTTGTGACTGAAATTTGGCATACTTGTTCCCTATCAGAGAGCAGGGTTTTTTCCCCTGAAAGTTTAACTGAAAACAGTGGGGTCACTGTCAATCACAGAGAGAGTGGGAGGATGGGGACAGGGTGGAGAAACCAGAAGACTTTCTGCCAGCAAAAGAAAAAAAAAAGCGTTGATTTTTTTTTCATAGCTCTTGCACCACAGCGAGAAGAGATGGAAAACTGAAATTTTGCACAAAAAGATTCTCCTCATCATGACTGTATCTGTCAGCGCTTTAGTTGAAATGAGGTTAGAGTTTAAAAGATAATTCACGCATGGGCATTAGTTTTAATTTGCAATAAAAATAACATCCTGCCAGCATTCCATTGGCACTGCACATGCAGGCATGGGTAAACTGAGTGGAAATTTTCATGGAATAGACTTTTTTCCCCCGGTACTCCATTTAGATTTCTGCATTCATACACAAGGAAATTGATCAGAATTAGCTAGCCTCTAATTCTGCCTACTCAGAAAATGCATTTGTGCAAGCAAACAGCATTTGCATTTGACTTGCCAATTCCACGTAGACAGTCTGGTTTTGATGAGTGCAAATGGTTTTGTATCAATACTACCAATGCATACATATAGTCTGTTTTGGAAAACGTGGTCTTATCTGACTCAATCTACATAGTATTTGTGTAATTTCTCAGGAAATTTCTGCTTTTGAAAAATATATTGCATCCTTAAAATAGGAAAGACTTAATTTTGCTTAGTAGAAACGTACATACAAGGGGATACTGATATCCAGGGATTAAGCTTTTGTTTACTTCTTATAAAGGAGACCTGCATAGGATATGATTGATTAGTAACTGTGTCTTTCATGAATTCAGATAAAACTCCAAGGACAAAGCCACCACCTTTCATCTGGTGTTCCTGGGAAGTGCTTACAGGAATGGTAGCTCCACCTGTCTTTGAAATAGGGCACCTTGCACCTCACTCCATTGCTCTATATTTGGTGCTGTTGGATTGGGTTCATGGTATAAGGCACTTCTGTGATCCTTTTGATTTCAGAGGTTTTATGGGAAACATGGGTAGACACAGGAAACTACTCAATTCTCCTCTTTCTCCAAGAGTTTTCTTTGGCATGAAAGATTTTGTGCTAACACGATATAAACAGCATTACCCTATTTACCAATGGACCAGAAGGGCTTAGAGAACTGTACCTGAAGAGAGACATCCAGCAGTCAGGAAAGACACACAACCAGTTAAGATACTCATATGATTTTTTTTTTTCATAAATATTTCTGTGTTCTGGTTTGACTCAATTGCTTGTTCAGTTATGGCTCGTTTGATGGCTGTCTAATCTCCTGGAGAGTGCCCTATGCACAGATATGAACTAGTCGACTTAATAGGCCAGATTTTTAAAAGAGGACTCTAATTTTGTATCTGCAGTCAGTTGTGGGCACAAATAATTGTGAGAATAAATGATACAGTAATTTCTAGATATCTAACTACCTGATAAGTGAATTCAGTCAGTTAGTGGCCTAAACACTATCGTTTAAGTCCATAAGATTACATTCAACCTCACAGTTGATTTTGGGCACAAAACTAGAGGCCGAGCTGAGGGCATTTAACAGTTTGACCCAATATGATTTTTCCTTCTCCATCTCTTACGTTTGCGTGTGCATTTAGCTATGATTAATTGAATATCCTTGGCAGTTCTTGCTAAACGCAATAGCATGTAGGGCTGTCAAGCAATTAAAAATTAATCGTGTGATTAATTGCACTGTTAATAATAGAATACCATTTATTTAAATATTTTCTGATGTTTTCTACATTTTAAAATTTATTGATTTCAGTTACAACAGAGTACAGTACTCTCTGTATTTTTTATTACAAATATTTGTACTGTAAAAAATAAAAGAAATAGTATTTTTCAATTCACCTCATACAAGTACTGTATATACAAGCAATTTCTTTATCATGAAAGTTGAACTTACAGATGTAGAGTTATGTACAAAAAAATAACTGCATTCTAAAATAAAACAATGTAAAACTTTAGAGCCTACAAGTCCACTCAGTCCTACTACTTCTTCAGCTAGTCACTCAGATATACAAGTTTGTTTACATTTGCAGGAGATAATACTGTCTGCTTCTTGTTTACAATGTCACCTGAAAGTGAGAACAGGCATTCACATGGCACTGTGGCAGCTGGCATTGCAAGATATGTATGTGTCAGATGCGCCAAAGATCCATATGTCCCTTCATTTTCAACCACCATTCCAGAGGACATGCGTCCATGCTGATGATGGGTTCTGCTTGATAACGATCGAGAGCAGCAGACCAGCACTTTCATCATCTAAGTCAGATGCCACCAGCAGAAGGTTGATTTTCTTTTTTGGTGGTTCGGGTTCTGTAATTTCTGTATCGGAGTGTTGCTCTTTTAAGACTTCTGAAAGCATGTTTCACACCTCGTCCCTCTCAGATTTTGGATGGCACTTCAGATTCTTAAACCTTGGGTAGCTATGTTTAGAAATCTCACATTGGTGCTTTTTTTGTCAAATCTGCAGTGAAAATGTTCTTAAAACGACCAACATGTCCTGGATCATCATCCAAGACTGTTAGAACATGAAATATATGGCAGCATGCGGGTAAAACAGAGTTGCAGACATACTACTTTTCCCCAAGGAGTTCAGTCAAAATGTAATTAACACATTTTTTTAATGAGCATCCTCAGCATGGAAGCGTGTCCTCTAGAATGGTGGCCGAAGCATGAAGGGGCATACGAATGTTTAGCATATCTGGCACGTAAATATGCAGTGCCGGCTACAAGGGTGCCATGCAAACACCTGTTCTCCTTTCAGGTAACATTGTAAACAAGAAGCGGGCAGCATTATCTTCTGAAAATGTAAACAAAACTTGATGGTTTTAGGGATTGGCTGAGCAAGAAGTAGGACTGTTTTGTTTTTGAGTGCAGTTACATAACCAAAAAAAAATCTGCACTTGTAAGCTGCACTTTCATGATAGAGATTGCATTATGGTACTTGTATGAGGTGAATTGAAAAATACTATTTCTTTTATCATTTTGACAGTGTAAATATTTGTAATAAAAATATTATAAAGTGAGCATTGTATACTTTGTATTCTGTGTTGTAATTGAAATCAATATATTTCAAAATGTAGAAAAAATCCCAAAATATTAAATATATTTCAATTGGTATTCTGTTGTTTAATACTGCGATTAAAACTGTGAGGAACTGCAATTAATTTTTTAAATTATAATTAATTTTTTTGAGTTAATCACATGAGTTAACTGCAATTAATCTACAGCCCTAATAGCATGGGCTGGGACCTGAGTCAAAGATTCCTGTATTTTTATCAGTGCTGAGCTGGTGGGCCATGCCCATTGTGGTTTAATGTGCACAATAGCAATACACTAAATTACTTATTGATTATTTTAATGCTTGCTACATAACTTACAATGTCCTCAGTATGTTTCCACATGCTTATTTTGTGTGTGTGTGTGAGGGAGAGAGCGAGCGAGCATGCACCAGGTTGTCCATAGACATCTAAAATCCTGAGGAAACATAGTGGTCTAGCTGCATCTATAGGAGCCTTGCTGAAGTTGCAAAGCAGGATGATTAAGGATGGACCATTGCAACACGCTGTTGAGTGCTGCATACAGCTGCTCTGAGAAGGAGGATAGTGCAGGCTCAGGAGACACTTGATGCTGATCATGGCATATTAAGTAGACCAGTGATTTTCAGCCTTTTTGCATTTGCGGACCCCTAAACAATTTCAAATGGAGGCTCTGAACTCTCTGGAAATCTTAGACATAGTCTGCGGACCTTCTGATGTCTGCAGACCACCGGTTGAAAAACACTGCTCTGTGGTCACAACAACCTTTCGCGGACCCCTTAGACATAGCCTGTGGACCTCCAGGAGTCCGCAGACCACAGATTGAAAACCACTGAAATAGATAGGTCTAAAGCTAGACACTACATAACTAGCACTCTCTGCCCTCTTGAGGTGGAGTGTTCTAGCAGGGCAAACCTCCTTGTGTTTTCTTGAGTGCCAGGAAGACGTCCTTTTCTGTTAGCTCAAGGGGAACAGGCTTCTTATATTCTCTTCCATCGCTCCTCATCACCAGTGCAGGATAGGGCATAATTTTGCGTGTATGTGAATTAAAAGTGCTGCGGGGGGGTGAAAAAAACCCTACACAAATGAAAATTAGAGGCAACTTTACCATTGTCTCCCATCTAGTTTTCCTGTGACCTTGAGTCACTACTCATTCAGAGGAGTAGTGAAATAAACAGAAGAGTCAATTTATGCCAAGCTCATCTCTATTTTGTCAACTGAAGCAGCTTTTGTCATTAAACTTGACTTTAATTATGTTGTGGACTCATTTTCTATTACAAAGTCTAGAAGAAAACAGGAATGAGTTATAATATGGATTATTAACAGTAATTATTATTTAGCTGTATGACAGTAGCATCTAGAACCCCAATTGAGATTAATAGTTTTTAAAGTTAGGAGGGACTATTAAAATCTAGTATGACCTTCTGCATAACACAGGCCAGAGAACGTCACCAGTAATTCCTTCATCAAACCCACAACTTTTGATTGAGGTAGATCATATCTTTCACAAAGATGTAGTCTTGATTTAAAGACTGCAAGTGTTGGAGAAGCCACCACATCTATAGGTAAGTTTTCCAATGGTCAACATCCCTGACTAAGATATTTGTGCCTTATTTCCAGTTTGAATTTGTCTAGCTTCAACCTCTGTCCATTGGATCATGTTATGCCTCTGTCTGCGGCATTGAAGAATTTCAACTATCTCAAACTCCCCACATAAGTGCTCTCACTCACCTCTTAACTTTTCCTCTGAGGACTTGGACTGAGCTTCTTAAATCTCTCACTGTAAGGTGGGTCCCCATGATGGCTCCGTTATACTGGCCACTGTATACATACACAAATAGAATACCTGTCCCAAAGAGTTCATAATCTAAATAGACAAAACAGACAAATGAAGCAAGGGAAAACAGAGGCACAATAAGGTGAAATGCCCTGCACTGGGTGACAGGTCAATGACAGAGCCAGAAATAGAACCCACAGTCCTCTTTACCTCTGGTCCTGTGAGGTATCCACAGGCTGAAACTGCCTCACTTGAATCAACTTCAGAATCACGGTTTGTTAATGGTATGGGATATAGACGTTTATATTTCTTTATATAATTTATAAATAAATTATAATATTTATAATTTATGTAATTTTTGTTATGCATGTTTTTGATCATTAAGCAACATAGACACTTTTTTTACATTTCAATTGGAAAGATAGACAGGGTGAGATAAGATTTAAAACAAAAGTAAAATCAGGTTGGCAGTATCCCTTTAAGGAAAGGTCCACAGTGTGAAAAAGTTTGGTTGAAAACAAACAGTGGGCTCCATAGGGAGCAAACATGAAAATGCTGGCCACATGTAAGCAGAGAGTGAAAGAGGCATGTGAGAGTTGTCTCAATGCCCCCTGTCTGCTGGCAGCAGCCCTTTCTTGTGAACATCATTCTGGCCTTCTCTGCATGGTTTGGGAAGAACAGGTAGCAGAGCCAGGGAATGGCAATCCATGGGTTACTGTCTCAGTCAGACTGGGTAGGACTATGAAGAAAGACTGGGAGATCAATGGCAGCCTGGAAGCAGAAGTCTAGAAGGAGCTTTGAGGGTCCGCCACTCTGAATGGGTGCACCAAAACTTGCAGGGTTGGGAGAGATTCTTTTGGGGGTGTGCGCACACCTCATGCTCTGTGCAATCACAAGACTCCAACCCTGCCTCTTAAGCACTGCAGCTGACCCCTGGCCTAAGGGGATATAATGTCTTTAGGTTTTCACATGTTTCACACTTACAAATTTTAGTAGTATTTTAAAGTGGCTTTACCTATGGAACAGGATGAGTTGACCCCTGCTTTAGTTCCTTAAGGTAAGACTGATAGCTTGGCAGAATTTGTACTCAATTCTAGAGGCATGACAGTGTCCCTTTAAGTACGACAAGGAGGTATACAGTAGAAATCCATGTCTGAAGGTTTTATTTTAACAACGAAAATAGAAGTGAAAAGAACTAGTATTTTCTGCTACACACACTGGTACTTGTGTAGAAACATCCTGGTAGTGACAAGACTGCGGTCCCTTACAAGCCTTGCAAGTGTCACAGCAGAGCCCTGATAATGCCCTCCTTTATTTCACTGTTCAGAGCAGGCTCACTCTGTAGTGCTTTCCCTATGCTTTCCTTTTCCATTGCCGGGGAAAGACCTGGATTTCTCAAGGTCTTTTAGCACCCCTTGTTAATATGGGGCTATACTTTCTTTCTGATATAAAGGCCCTCTATCACAAAAGGATTTGTAAGTTAGTCCCCAGCTGGTTCAGTCACTGTGTTGCTAGCAAACGGTGAAGTTCCACTGTGATTTTCCTCCTTGCTTTTGAAGCATCTTAAAATAATAATAATAAATTACATAACCAGCACATACATAACTAACAGAATTGCAGAGCAGAACTGTAAACAATGGAAATGGACCTTCCTTAGTACCACCATGTTTGACTTAAACAGGATAAAAGTTTTCATCCTAACACACACATCATGTATGTGGCAGCCATTGCCAAAAAAAAAAAAAGAAAGAAAAAAGTATCTTTGCTTTAACTGAGTTTAATGGAAATAGGCAAAAGGTAAAAAGGTTCCATGATAGATACAATGTCCCTAATTTCTGTTTAGAAGAAGGTTTTACGATTGAATTTCCTTGTTGATTTTTTTAAACTTACTCTTACTTACTCTTCGTTGAAGGAATAGTTTAATATGGCTAAGGAAAGCAACAGATTTGTATTACATATACTGGACCAGATCCTGATGTGGTGTAAATCAACATAGCTATGCTGCTTAAACAATATTTGATACCTAGAAAACTTTTCCTTACTTTATTTTTCCATTTAATGGGATTTCATGGATGTAAATCAGGGTAGAGGTAGACCCAGCTGGCCTGGTTCATCATTGCATTGCTCCCATGATATTAGTGTATCTCTGGAGTAATGAAGTGATTTGTCAGGCTCAAGTATTTAACGAGGAAGAATTCAATCTTAGATCTATTGTATATCTGGCTCTCGGGTCTTCTACACCATTAAGGATGGAGTCCTTCATTACAGGATAGTTCCAAAGAGAGAAGGGATATTCCATTTCCCAGCTTGCAAATGTTTTGCAAAAGAGAGCCAAATGAATAACTGTAAATTCTCTAATCCAAATATATCCATCTATTTTGCAGAACTCAGTTCTTGAACTCTTAAGAGTCTAAAAGCCAAATGCAGCCCTGATGTGAATGGATGGACTTTACTGAAATCAGCCATAAAAATATCAGGGTTTAATTTGGTTCCAGAGATTATGTATTTTTGCTTTTTCATTTGGAGTTCATCCATTTAAGAGGACAAAACCTTTATAATGTTTCAGCGTAGAAATTAACAAGATAACATCAAACCACCATAGCAGTTTTCAATATTTGAAACAGGTAGATCTATCACTTTTTTTTTTTTCAAACTGTGTTTTGATCTCTCATCTCTTCAAACTGTCTTGCAAATAATCCTGTCATTTATGAAGTTACTGCATACACTGTGCCGTCACTGCTTTGTTCAGCCCTCCAGGTTTTGCAGCTAGACTCTTGAGCACAAAGACATCTTCAGAGGAGCTACATGTTGCTTAAAGAGAGCTTCTTTTATGGCTGGAGTTTTGAATGTAGGCATCTTTCAGGCATACCACATGCAGATTCAACAAATTATCCCAAAAAATGAGTGGATTTTCAGTTCCACCTGAAAGGAGAGCTTTTGGTGTATGCATGCACTCATCCTTTCTCATCCTGCTTGAGAAATTATTAGAGTATGAGAAATCAGAAAAAAAATGGGGATATGATGGTACTGTGCTGATTTGTACTAATTAAATGATTACTAATTTAAATTTTAGTTTAATGTGTTCTATTAAAACTGATATTTTTAAGTGTGTTAATGTTCCTAATGTGCAATGTGCACAGCAATAAGGAGAGTGGGGTGGGAGGAAGTTTTGTTTCATGGTCTCTGTGTGTATATAATGTCTTCTGCAGTTTACACGATATGCTATGCATCCGATGAAGTGAGCTGTAGCTCACGAAAGCTCATGCTCAAATAAACTGGTTAGTCTCTAAGGTGCCACAAGTACTCCTTTTCTTTTTTCTTTTTACGAATACAGACTAACACGGCTGTTACTCTGAAAAGAAATACAGTAAGTCTTAATGTAAAAATTTACGTTATTAGCCTTCCCCTACACTAAAAGAAAAATGACATAAGATTTAATGTAAAACGCAAGTTTTCAACCATAAATATGGAGATTGTTAATGCTTAAATTATATTTTTGGGTGAGGTTTTATTTTTGTAGTGACCACTGTGACCAGAAGTAATTCATATATGCTACTCTCTAGTAGCAACATGAAAGCAGGATGCTCCATTAAGGGGTGTGAACCGGCAACTGCAGGCTCTCCTCTGGTGCTGCCTCTCGGGTTATAAGCATGCCATCCCTGTTCAGGAGGTTGTCATACAGCACTGTGGGCTTTGTGTTTTGCCCGATTCCCAGCATCCGGTTGAATTCCTCATGGTAGGGGAAGGTAGCCTGGCAGTTCCCCGATGTATGATTCCCATCCTTCATTTTGCAATAGTTGGTCTTGATGCACTTGACTCTCTCCCAGCATTGATTGCTGGGGTGGTGGATCCCCAACACCGCCAGCCTCTTTGATATGTTTTCATAAACATTCTTGTTTCTTGTGTTCTTGCCAGAACAATGGCTCCTCTCACTCCATGTTCGCCAAAATCTTGGTATGTTCTTCTGGCCAGCTAGCAGGGCACTGGGTAGGGGGCCTCTTCTCAGTTTTTGAAAAAGCTAAACTTAACTGTGCTTACA
The DNA here is from genome assembly GCF_965152275.1 of Natator depressus. Classification (NCBI taxonomy): domain Eukaryota; kingdom Metazoa; phylum Chordata; order Testudines; family Cheloniidae; genus Natator; species Natator depressus. Next base: position 99,659,577 of record NC_134235.1, on the reverse strand, counting down.
GTGGCTCTATCTGTGTGGAAATGCAGAGTTAAACACTAAGCATCTGTATTTGAACCAGGATGTTGCTTCTGGTTCCTGGGAGTTGAGTGGAAAGTTTGGGGAGAGAAGGACCCAGGGGGTTGTGGGATAGCACTGACAGACTCTCCGAACAGGAGCCTGGCAACACAGGCCTTCTGCTATATCCTAACTGCAAAGTGAGTGGGCTTGGACATGTGTTCATTGGGATGCATGCTTAGACCCATATCCCTGAGTGAGCCACCAGGCCCGTGTTCTGAAACATGTCAGAAGGCTTTGTGTGTGGACTCTGTGCATGTGCGTGCGGGGTGTGTGTGTGTGAAGGGTGCTGGACTTAAACCTGAGTCAGTTCCTGGGTTTGTTATGCAGTGTAGACGTATCCTAAATCTTCTCTAAATCTTCCAGGGGTGTCACATGGCTAAAGGATCCCTTACTTCTGGAGCTTAGACTAGTGGTTTTCAGCCTTTTTTTTTTTTTTTTTCCATTTGCACACCCCTAACAAATTTCAAATAGAGGTGTGGACCCCTTTGGAAATCTTAGATATAGTGTACAGACACCCCCCCCCCCCCGCCCAAGGGTTCATGGACCAAAGGCTGAATACCACTGTTCTAATGACACCCTTCTGTGGACCCCTTAGACATAGTCTGTGGACCCCCAGGGGTCTGTGGACTACAAGTTGAAAACCACTGGCTTAAACATTTTCTTTGTTAGCCAGTTTTAAATCTTCCTATCTCAGGCCAACTCTTCTCTTTGAAAAATTGTTGCACAGCTGTGATGATCATTGAGCAGTTGGTTGGTTTGATTGCGAGACTAGATGTACCTCAAAATTTTTACAAAAAACCCCATTCATTTCTTGAACAAAGTTTTTGTAAATGTCCGGAGTGCTTGTATAAAATAGAGGCAAAGTGTTGTCCATGCAGAGAGAGAGAGAGAGAGAATAAAAACGGGTTGTCTTGCAAGATCCCAAAGACACTTCACTTTATTTCTCTCTAATAAATGCCATTACATGATTTGAGGTGACTGTTTCTAGTATGGTTAAAGTTTTTTGTTATACATTGTATACATTTTTTCTTTATTATAATTTAGGATGGTTGTTTAATCCCAGTAACTATGATTTATTAACCTGGGATGGGAGAACTTCTGTGGCTACATCTTTACTGCACAATAGAGATGTTTTTATTGCTGGATAACTAACATGCATTAGCTATCTCACTGCAAAATCCTAGTGGAGACAAGGCATTATAGTTTTTACAACAAGGCGGTTAGCTAAGGCCAATGCTATACCCCCACCTGGGATTGACATCTCGTATTTAATACCATGATTAAAACTCCAGGGTCCTGTCTGTGCTAGTATTTTACAGCAGCATAGTTAACGCATGGTAGTTACCCTGGAGTAAAAACACACCTTTTTGGCAGTGAAGACAAAGCTTAATATACCGTGCTTAACTCTAGGGCAGAAGAAACGGAAGTGTCTTGCATATTTCATAAGCTTCTCCTGTAGCTGATTTACAAGTCTTGCTGAGAGGCTCCAAAGTAAGTCCTACCAGTCCTTTGTTGCAAGGATGGCAGCAGTGATATAGAGCTCGTCTCCACTACCTGTCTGGCCTGTTGGGGGTTATAGGCCACAGCTTGAGTTATCACAGTTGTCAGCTGCAACCACTCTGTGCTGCTAATACAGTTGTTCTGTGCAGTTTGAGTGGTGTTTTGCAGTTTGGCCACTTTCTCACCTTAGAGGAGATAACTCTGTAGTGAAGACGCAGATTGTGCATGATCAAGGGCTTGAAGGTTTTGAAGTATGATGCTGGAAGGAGTGACAATGCAAATATCAGAGTCACTTTCAGGTTTATACTGTAGACTGTCAGTGCCAACCTCTCTCAGAAGTTGTGCATGATACCATGCTTTGCCAATATCCTATTACTTAAGAGTCAGGCTAAGGAGTTTCACCGAACAATGCAAGAATCTGACCTCAGTGTGATTGGTATACCTGAAAACAAATAGACTGGGGAATAAGAGTACTACATGCTTTTTTGGAAGATTGAACACAGCTGAACAACCTCTGAACTCCATCAGGTGTCTTCCAGCAAGCGCGTTTGGGTTACCTCTTACTCTATCCAAAGTGATTTTATATGTAGGACTTAATCTGTAATCCAATGTAGATATAAAAAGATAAATTCTTCATAATTGGGCTTCTGTGGCTGTATAGATTGCATCTTAAGGGCTCAATGATCTTTCTAGCTTTACTAAGGCAAAATTCAACGAGAAGGTTCTGGCCCAAGTTCTGTAGGAAACACTTTAATATTCTAAGGCCTTAGAGGAAGCCTTTATTCTTTGAGCCTTTATTATGCTTTCTAGAGAACCTGAGAATGACTGTCTCCTGTAAAACCTGATGAGGAGTGGGAACGTTTTTTACTGCAGTTGGGCTGAAATGGGACAGAACTAATCTCCTGCAGCATTTTTAAAAATTGGATGTTATTTTGTGTGGGTCCACAGCTGGTCAGCTTTTTCTTAACAGTGAGCTACACGGCCCTGGAAGGGGGCATGGTTAGCAAGGCTGAAGAGATGCCCACTGACATTGGTGGCTTTGGAGAACATCTTGGCACTTAGGGGTATTTAAGCACATGGCTAATTTTAATTGAAGTATCTTACTCAGTCAGAGCCTTGAGGTTGGATAAATGGCAGTTCCACCACCTTCCTTCCCTGTGATCAGCTCCTTTCTCAGGTATGCCGAACAAGGCTAGAGCAAGAAGGTAGAACCTGCCCTTCCCTAAATCAGCAACAGTGAATCTGACCCCTTATTTTAAATTAAGGCTTCATAAGCTCCTAGTAGTTTGTATGTAAAGGCCCAATTAAACTGGCAGATTGTAACCATTGCATGTCAGGGGTCACCTGTGCTCTTTACTCAGATAGTTAGCAGCCCAGCTTTGATGTTATCTCATGTTGTTATGAGTTAGGCCTGGCTAAACCTATATAGCTTTTTATACCAGTTTAACCCTTTCAGGTATAGTTAAAGAGGTGCAATTTTTGTGTGTAGACAAGGCTTTAATTTCAGTATTAGGACTTGTCTACATGGGGAAATCGGCAGAGCGATAGTGGCATAATTATACCTCTGTAGACATGCTTGTCTAATTCCCTGTTTGAACACTCTGTTTTGTGATAATGAATGGATGAATGAATAATGAAAGTCACTTTTATTCCAAAATAGTGTCCAGATAGGGAGATATAGCAGTATGGCTATAGTGGTAAAATTATTCAGCTATAGTTCTGCCAGTCAATTTTCCTGTAGGCAAGACAGTAAGTTATATTTTTGGCCTGATAACTGCCACTTTCTTTTCATTCAGTTGTGATCTTTCTTCACTGTGAGTAGTAGATGTACTATTATATTTGAACTGGCTTTCTAGTTTTTTAGTTAACGTTTTTCTCCACCCACTTTGTGCTGCTTAACATGTCGTAAGTAAGATGCCCTCTTAGCATGAAAATACATGACTGTTTTACTTAGGGTTGCCAGGCATCCGATTTTTGACTGGAATGCCTGGTCGAAAAGGGACCTTGGTGGCTCCGGTCAGCACAGCTGACTGGGTCGCTAAAAGTCTGGTTGGTTGCAGAGGCCGGCTCTGCATGGCTCATGGAAATGGCCGGCATGCCCCTCTGGCTCTTAGGTGCAGGTGCGGCTGGTGGGACTCTGTGCACTACCCCTGCCCGCAAGTGTAGGCACCACCGCAAGTGCTGGAAACCACGGCCAATGGGAGCTGCAGGGATGGCGCCTGCAGGCGGGGGTGACGTGCAGAGCCCCCTGGCTGCCCCTGCGCTTTAGGAATCAGAGGGGGACATGTCGCTGCTTCTGGGAGCTGCCTGAGGTAAGCGCTGACCAGAGTCCACACCCCGAACTCCCTCCTGTACCCCAACCCCCTGCCCCAGACCTGAGCCCTCTCCCACACCCAAACTCCCTCCCATAGCCCACATCCCAAATCCCCTCCCTTGCCCCAACCCCCTGCCCCAGTTCGGAACCTCCTCCTGCACCCAAACTCTCTCCCAGAGCCTGCACCCCGTACCCATTCCCACATCCCTACTCTAGCCATGAGCACCCTCCTGCACCCCAAACCTCTCATCCCCAGCCCCACCCCAGAGCATGGAGGCCCCTCCCGCACGCTGAGCCCCTCATTTCTGGCCCCACCCCAGAGCCTGCACCCCCTGCCTCAGCCTGGTGAAAATGAGCAAGTGGGGGGAGAGCGAGTGATGGACAGAGGGGGGATAGTGAGTTGGAGCGGGGCCTCAGAGAAGGGGCGGGGAAAGGTTGTTCGGTTTTCTGCAATCAGTAAGTTGGCAACCCTATTTATACTTCATTTCCTCAAACCTATTGGGAATAGAGCCACTTTAGCAATAACCCACTCTATTATTTTTAAGTATTGCTTCTGAAATATATGGGTCTGAATATGAATTTGTTTAGCATCTTATTACTGTGAAGACAGGGAGACTGTGAAATAATAAAAAGAGGTAATACTTGCGTATTTGCTTTTGGGGGGATTGAGACTTCAAAAGTCAGGGGTACTGATATTGCTTAACATTTTTGTCCAGTTCAAAAGCACATCTTAGTCTCTTTAGAGGGTGTGTGTAGAGTGTGTGTGTGTGTGTGTGGTTTTTAATCTCTCTAACGGTTGTTAAATGCTTTGGGCCAAATTCTGCCCTCAAATTCACATGCAGTGCTCTTTTTGCTTTTGAGTGCAGTTATGTTTAAAAAAAAAAATCATCTACATTTGGAAGTTGCACTTTCACAATAAAGAGATTACACTACAGTCCTTGCAGGAGGTGAATTGAAAAATACTATTTATTTTTTCTTTTTTACAGTGCAAATATTTATAATCAAAATAATATAAAGTGAGCTCTGTATACTTTTCTGTGTTGTAATTGAAATCAGTATATTTGAAAATATAGAAAAAAATCCAAAAATATTTATAATAAATTTAAATTAGTATTGTATTATTTAACAGTGTAATTAAAACTGTGATAAATTGCAGTTATTTTTTAAATGTAGTTAATTTGTTTTGCATTAATCGCTTGAATTAACTGTGATTAATTGGCAGCCCTAAAAAGTTCCACAGTAGTTCTTTTGATGATAACATTTTATAGACGGCCTCAAATGACAGCCCCATAATGAAATAAGGATCTCCTTGAAAAAATAAATAAATAATGAAAATCCAGACCAGAACAAAACAATGCTGAGAGTCAGATCCTGCAAAGCTTATATTCACAAGTCAGCCGTACCTATGTGAGTAATCATTAAGATTACTCTGGTGAATAGCAGTTGCTCTTGCAAGTTAGGGTTGCAGAGTCAGGCCCAAAATCTGTGAAACCAAATTAATAGAAACAAATAATCTCTCTAAAATAGGGAAGTAAACTGTCCATAATTTCCATTCCAAGTTTCTTATTTCCTAGAACGTGCAATGTTGCATCTCTGCATGAAACTGAATCACTCTGCTACTGAGGGAACTTTCCGCCGGAATTAGAATGTGACTTCTTGTTTTTGGACTGGGTTAGTGGAATGTAATTTTGTGATCTGTAATGTGATAGTTGAGTTGTCAGAAGTAATTAGATGAAAGGATATCAATAGTCACTGGAAAAAAAAAACACTTCTCCTGTAGAACTGTCACAGAAATAGTTTAACATTGAACCTTATTGCAAAGTACAATTGATTTTGGTCACTAAAGTGTATGGAGCCAAGTCTTTGTAACTGACTAGGTAGTAATTTACATTATGTGACTTGGATTAAGCTACAGCAAAAATAACTCATAATAATGTAAATTAAGGTACTTTGATTTTAATGGTCATCTTTAGGACCATGGATATAGCTGTACATAATGATTTCGCTCAAAGTTTCAAGAAATTGGTATTGACTTGCCATCTGCCTTCCCCATATGTAACAGAACTTTTGGCTAATATGTCATGGCTAACTGGAGAACTTTTAGTAAATTTTTAAAGCTGTTTATTCATGAGTAAACTGGCTCAGTTGTAGAAATTCCTCTCCTTTTGAATCTGCACATACAATAATACTTAGCTTTTAATATAGTACAGTACACTCTTACAATCATATCTCTGTGTGTGGTATATATCACTATTAGATAGTATTCATCTGCTCTTATGTGGTAAAATTCTCTGTCTGTCTGTCTGGGTGATATAACCATTTACATAGAATCTAATCTGTCCACATCACATGAAGTTGAAGGGGAAACTAATTCAGTGAAGCCTCTTTTACTATTTGGAAAGCCTTCTTGGTATTTATGCAAGATAGTTTCTTCAATATTGCTCCAGTAAATGGATTCCTGGTTATATTATGCTCTTTTAAGGAACCAAGTGAAAAGCATTTAAGAGAACAAAGAACTAAAGCAATGTTGGTAGTGGGATATTATAGCTGCTCAATGAAACTAGCCCTGGTGGATCCCAGTAACCCCACAGACACTTGGCTAAAGTGGAGGGATATTTTACTAGGGCTGGCAGAAAAAGGAAAGGTTGCACATACCCTGTATGGTGGTTTAAATGGTTGCACTTCTTGGAGTTATAATCCCTATATGGATTCCAACCAACGGTGCACATGCATGTCATGTGTCAGAGCTGGAACAGCTTTGTAGAAGTAGTATCTATTGACGTGCATTGTGTGTTGTCTGCGTGATCTTATCCGAGGCTATAAGAGGCTGTGTAGGTTAACACCGCTCCAGTTCCCTCTTACCACATCATGCTCGCTGGCAACCAGTGTCTTATTCCAACAAGACTCCTGGCCCTAAAGAGATCCAGACCACTCTTGAGGACGTCGCCTTTGATAACCAGAAACTTTTTAGTGACTAGTTGGATGAATCCTCACGTTCCCTCAAGGATTCTTGTGCTACTCCATGGTTGCTCGGCATTTGCATATGTGGGATTCTCTGTCAAGTAATTTTTACTGTAACCAGGAAGTTGAAAGCATTCTGTGGCATGTGGTTTGCATCACAGTGAAAGGGGGGGGGGGGGAGGTAACCCATGTGACTTGTATTTGCAATATTCTAGCCAGCCTGTAACAAAACGTAAGTTAGCTGTGGCATAAGAAAAATAAATGTTAAGTTACATGGAACAGCCACAAATCAGGCTCTCCTATTTCTTTCTCTTCAATGATGCAAAGGCCACATTTCCTTTAAAGATAACTCATATTTGTCAATTGACTTGGGAATTATCAGATAATTTGACAATTTCTGAACTTGATGGCATGGTGCCAACTTTGCACCAGCAGAGAATTTGGCTGATATTTTTACTCCTATTTCAGGTACACCAAAAATATTTTCACTGTTTTACACTTTATCCATTAGATCAGAGTCATAGAAAATCTCTCTTTAGAAATTAGGTGGATGTAATTTTCTTCTGGTCCAAATATCAAAAGTGTCTCCTAGCTTCTCATCTTTGCCTGATGTGCCTCTGTTACATAATGTAATGAAATGAACCATCCAGAAAAGCAAATATTGAAAAAAGGTTTGTTTTAGTACTTGCGTCCCATTGTGCTTGGTTCTTTGTGATGCCATCTGAAAAGCAGGTGTCCAGATAAGCATGTATTTATCTACACTCTGAACTGCTTATATGTTTTTAAACAAAGAAATATGCTGTTTGTTTTCAGTCTGTGCTCACTTGCTCTCTGACATACACACATCATGAGACTGACACCACAATACGATTGCCTTCTGAATTAGATTCCATACCTTCCTAGCTCCTCCGGCTTCTGCATTGATTGATATTTTGTTGTAGCTCAGTGGTGAAGTTTTATCACTTCAGCTTATTTGGGGTCACTCTTTATCATGGGCATGATCCAGAGTCCATTGAAATAAATGGAAGGACTTCACTGACTTCAGTAGGCTTTGCCTCAGGCTTTTGCGTAATGAGTAGTTTTTTTTATTAGCTCACATCACAAAGTTAGTGTGCTTTTTGCCAGCTTCTTCACCAGTGTTCCCCAAAAGAGTTAGCGTTTCCACAGGTGCTGTAATGATTAGAGAAATATATATTGTTAGAATTAAGACTAAATGTCAAGTGTAAAGATTAATTGCCTGGTTTCTGTATCTTGCTATGTTTGGTGCCTGCGGTAAAAGGTTTTCCACTGTTGTGATGTCTCTTAGATTGTAGGTTAAAATGCCTCCTCTTAATTTAACACAATTTCTGTACCCACAGTAATTTAATTAGCAAGACCTTGATAACAGTTTGACATCCAGACACTTTGCATGAAAAACACAATAATTCCAGATGCATGCTGATATTCCACTAAAAGAAACTGGTTACAATTGCCTGATGGATTTGATAATGAAACAGGCATAGTTCAAGAAACAGAAGACAAGGATGAGGAGCTTCACTATCGGGGTGGATTTGATTTAAATCACTAGTCAGGAAGTCTCGATTTAATCATGCATTTCTACATAAAAGTGCATTCTTGTTGGTTGTTATAACTTTAATACATATTCTTCACAACTCAGAGACAGATGTAGGTTTCATTTTTAGAAGGTACACACTATACATTTTTAAAGTGATGTATTTTGAAAACTTTTCAGATTAGTTTTACAGCTATATCAGAAGAATTGATTGTTTGGTTATTTCATTTACCAAAGGTAATCGAAGCAGATATTTAAGAAGTCACTGGAAAGTGAACTATCTCCAATTCAACAGGTTAATCATTAATATTTGCAGGATTTTCTTGCCATGCTATATTAGGAGGAGAACATCACCAGACAGACATTTAAATTTTTTTTTAACTAAAAGAACGACGTTATGTATTCTGGATTTTTTTCTTCAACAGCAAACATAAAATATTTTAACAAAACAAGCATATGAATTTTTGAATTTAATTAAACATTCAAGTTTTTTAAAATCAGGTTTGTTTTTGTTAAAATTGTTTTTAACTAAAATAGTTAAATGAAATTTAAAAAAAACCCAAAATTAAATCGACTGGGTCAGCCAGGTCAACATGAGAAACTTAAAACATTGGCATCTGCAGCTAACTCAATTGTCTTCACCTCCATTTTCCTGTTTGTTCATAATCTGGAAAAGAAAAACAAGCTTTCCTGCTTTTTCAGGTCTCAAACGATTTCTCAATTTGGAATGAATTAGTCCAAAGGAAGAAAATATTCTTTCTACACCAGCAGAAGAAGCTACTGCTGTTAAAAGTGAGGTTATCACTTCAACAGTCTCTGAATCCAAGTACTTAAGTGACGTCCACCAGTTCACTGGTGTGACTTTCTTTAAAACATCATCAGCAAACATATATTTCTTGAATGGTTCACCCTTAGCTGTGGAGTTTTATAGTTGGCATTATGGAGGGATGATTGCTGAATGTCCATGTCATAGCCAACTCCTCCTCTTCAGCAGTTAAGATTTGACCCTGGTACCGAGTATTGAGAATATTTGCAAGAAAATGAGCTGGAGATAGTGCTTGTCCAGTTTGTTTTTTTAATGCTTGTAATTTAAATCTGTCATTGCATAGTTCTCTCTTAATATTTCACTCAGTTTCCTTCCAAATTTTGACAGCGTCAGCAATAAAACAGCTATTTTCCTGCATTTTGTTCAAGGCTACAGAAATAGGCTTCAGGGTACTCGGCATGTGTTCAGCATGTCTCGTAAGCCAAAGATCACTCCATAAGTGATGTGTTTTCTTTTCCTAGGGGGTCACACCATTGTCTTTGACTTGATTCTGAGGGAAATACTCTCTAAAATGTCAAAGTGGGCTATCCCTTAACTACTTAGACATTTTTGTCTGGGGCTTCTCTGCTGCTAGGAGATAAACCTTGGGTTTCATCCACCTTCCATTGAAGGGCCTCCTGTTTTATTTATGCAATTAGGAGACTTCATTAGGTATTGTGGGTAACTCCATGTAAATAGGGTTTGTAGATAGAAGAAACAAATTAAAGCTACTTATGTCTGTTCTGCTAAACCGATTTGAAAGTCAATTATTTGTCTTGCATTCAAAGATTCCATTCAGGAGCAGGCTTCCTTTATGCTGGATATCTTGCTCTCTTACACTCACATACAATCTTACCCTAAAGCAGTGATACTCAGACTGCAGCTCGTGTCTCCTACAGCTCTTTGCTGCACATATTAAAACACTGTGATATAGTGATTAACCAATTAAGGCATAAACTTACTCAAGTTATTAACTTATTTGCTGTGAGAATAATAACTAGCTATTTCTTGTCATACTGTTTAAATATCAATAGCTCTATAGTAAATGAAACAATGAATTCACACTACTGTGGCTCTTTTGGGTAACGTTAATTGAAGTCACGGGAAATGAGGATATTCATTATGTCTTGGGATCAGGCCTTTATTGCTGTTGGCTACTTTCTCAGGGGATATAAAGAGTTAGAATCACAAGTGCCCCAATGTTTGTATTTTGACAGCTGCAACCAGCCGTAGATGCGGAAATTCCATTGGTAATTTTTTAAAAATAAGTTTCGATTCATTTCCCTTTTTGTTCATCGTTACATGTTTTTCTTACTCTTCAGACTTTCAGACTGCCTGGCTGAACAGAGTATAAACACTTTGACTGACAGACACCTCTCCTTCCCTCCTCTCTCCAACTGTCAGCCAGTCAGATTACAGTAGGCATGTATGAATCTAGTAGTAGTAATGATTCATTAGAAAAAATAGTGGTGGAGCAGATGCCTAGCATAGTCGCTCTTCTGAGCAAACAACCTAATCTTATACTATACAAGAAATGTATTATAAGTGTTAGAGTCCAACATTACTACTGTCAGTACTTTTGAATTAAAATACCATAGCTGAGTCATCTATCCATCCTTTCCTTTGATTCAAAACTGGTGAATATATCATTTGGATTGACGCTCCAGAATGGCTCTGTCATTGTTCCTGTCCTTTCAGTTTTAACTTGTCACTGTTTCTTTAATGTCACTTTCTTTTTGTCTCTGACCAAGAACAATTGCACCTTTCAATTCTTCTAAGCAACCCTGTGCAGTCATCCAACTAAGAACCCAAATATGCACACACTGGTGGACATATTTGTTAAAATGAGTAGTTACTTTTTAGATTTTTTTAAATAAAAATGGAAGCTTGGGTTACTATGTAATCTCAGGAGTTGAGACTTTTGAGACTCTTAAAAAAATCACAAGATCACTGTGACTCTGTCTTTAGACATATCAGAAAGCATCATAGTCGGTATTAGGTTTAATTGGATCAACCATTACTGTGCATGTGATTTAATTTAGGGAAGGAACCTAATAACTATTTAGGATTAAAATCTATGGTCCCTAGCTCCAGGGTAGTCCACCAGACTGAGTGCCCTGGGCTCCATTCTCTTCTGCAGAGAATTTCAAACTGTTGATTTTCATTCTGAATCAGAATGAAGCCAAATGTCAAAATATTGAAATCATCCACAAAACGTTAATGCTTTTCTCTACCTAGCTCTAATTAATAGATAAATGTTCCAATAAGTTATAGCTGTTGGTATTTTGTAAATCATTATGGACTTAAACTAAAACACAGATACATTTCTGTATTTGTCCAATCGGTTGTGTTTATAAATTTGTCAGTTTCTTTTTTTTAGGGTGCTGTCTGTTAAATAAATGAGTACAGAATATCTATTAAAAACACTTCAATCATCTTTAAGGTTAAAATAACCCAGAAAGTGCTGGAGGGCTTTTAAGATAATTGTACTTAATAGACTTGGAATGACAATTAGGTCATCGTTGATATATTTTTTTTATTTAGGCTGTTAAATTAAATGCAAGTTACTAATCTTTCCCCACATTTGTCTGCTTCAAAACTGATTTCATGAGATGAGACTGAGCTAAAATGTGAACCACCTCATTAGAAACATCTCTTCATCTGCTACCCTATATTGAAATATAATTTTATTTATTTTAACAAGAAATGGATGTCCCAAGTTCTGATCACCCAGAGGGCTTGTCTATCCTGGCACTTTACAGTGCTGCAACTTTCTCGCTCAGGGGTGTGAAAAAACACTCCCCTGAGCGCAGCAAGTTTCAGCGCTGTAAAGTGCCAGTGTAGACAGTGCACCAGCGCTGGGAGCCGCGCCCCTCGTGGAGGTGCTGTTTTTAGAGCGGTGGGAGAGCTCTCTCCCAGTGCTGCGGCGCGACCACACAAGGCACGTTAAAGCGCTGCTACAGAAAAATAATATGAGAAAATATTTCACTATTTTCCAGAAATTTCCACCCCAGAAAACGTTAGCACCCCAGACACGCTCAATCCCTTCCTAAAGCTGGAAATAATAGATGAGCTTCGTAGCGTGCCCTGGAAGGCAAAACAATCGAGTCATTTAAGACTGAGGTGAGGAGTGAGTTCCAAAGTTAATAGGCCCTCATGGAGAATGCCCTGCCAGCACCTCCCCCTACTATAATTGAGGGAATTTCAGGCCAAGCACCTCTACAATTATGGCACTCTCTCAAGTAGGCGGTTCCTGAACCATTGATGGCTTCATAGGTAACACAATACCATCTTCTGTTTCATTGGGTTTTCTATACAATGGATGGATAGATAAAGATATTGGGTTTGACCTATAAATCCCTAAAGGGCTTAGGAACAGCCTACCCGAGACCACCTGTATTCTCAGCTAATTTTCTTCATGTTCATAAGGCAGATTTAAACATCTTTTGGCTGGGGTCACTTTGAACAGGTCTTGTTTAAACACAGTTGAGGAACTAGGTCACAAGCTAGAAGATGTTTCTTAAACTGTGCTTTGGCCTTGTCCAAACTGGCCTATCAAGTAAGTAACCTGAACTAGTTTTAAACTAGTTCCGCTAACATGGTTTTAGCCCCAGTCGCTGCATCTACACCAGAAACCAGTTGTCCCCTTTTTTTGCAACAGTGCAGCTGAACTGGTATTGGCGGTGGTGTAAGCACTGGCATAGACAGGGTTCAAGCATATTCAGCACTGTATCATGCTTTCATGACACTGTGCTGAAAATGCCCGAGCCCTGTCTTCACTCTTGCATACATCATTGCTGGCGCTGGTGTAGCTGCAATGCGGCTGGAGATGGGCATTCTGTTTTTTAGTGTAGACAAGTGTGGATGGATGAGGGTTTTCTGGTCATCAAGACAAATGCGACTGTAACTTAACAAAATGTCTACCATGTGAAAATATGCTAATCTGATTTGATCAATAATGAACGATAATGCTGAAGTCTTTTAAAGACTAATGTGGTACCTTTGCATTAGTTTGTATCTTATGACTTAAGGCTAAGTTTTTGTAACAGATATTTTTAGTAAAAGTCCTGGACAGATCACAGGAATTAAACTTTCCCTCTCCTGGTATTGACACCTCCTCATCAATTATTGGGAGTGGACTACATCCACCCTAATTGAATTGGCCCTGTCAACACTGGTCCTCCACTTGTAAGGTAACTCCCTTCTCTTCATGTGTCAGTATAATAATGCCTGCATCTGTAATTTTCACTCAGTGCATCTGAAGAAGTGGGTTTTTCACCCACGAAAGCTTATCCCCAAATAAATCTGTTGGTCTTTAAGGTGCCACCGGACTCCTTGTTTTTGAGGAATTAAACAAAAATGCACGGTAACCTGTGACCTGTCCCTACTGTCACTAAAAATATTCCTGACAAAAGGGGTAGTTGGTTCAGCACCAACTGCTGCTGGGGCTCCTGGGTCCCTCTGCCCCTGGGGATGGGCTATTGTGGGGTCCTCTCGCCCCAGGCAGCTGGTAGCTGCAGGGTCCCCCAGCTGCTGGCTGAGGCTGGGCAGCTGCACGGGGTCTCCGCCCTCCCCCTTCCCCCCTCCAGTTGGAGGCTGGGAGCTCCAACCCCAGGGCAGAGAATGTCATGGAAGTCACAGATTCCGTGACCTCCATAACATAATCGTAGCCTTATTTGTGACTGCTCTTGAATGGTGATTTATTGTAGCATTAGCTGAGAAATTATATGGAATTCAAGAAAAACTTAACAAAATTTGTAAATGCTCACATATCTCTCTCTCTCATATCTCTCACACCTTTCATTTAAAAATTTCCCAAGAACTTTACAGAAGTCAGTGGGGTTGCATGGATTTAAATAAGGCACAGTATGCCACTGTGTGTATAGGAATGACGAGACATATCACTAAAAAGGCAGCCACCATTCATTAATGAAAACATATACAATTATATTTTTAAGGGGAAAATTGAATGTTTACTTTCAGAGTTAATGTACTTAAATCTTATAAAAATGTACATCTGCAAAACGCTTTACACACATTTACTAATTAACCACAATTTCCCTGTGATATAGTAAAGTATGAGTTTTATCATTCCTATTTTGCCACTGGGAAAAACTGAGGTCAAGAGTTTCTTTTCAGTTTTCAGAAAGGCCTGTTTGCAATTGCTTGTACAAAAATGCATTTGCATCCGTGTGCCTAATTTGTGTGTTCATTTACTGCAGCATGCATACAAATGAAGTTATCCATCTAAGTAGTCACCAGTTATAGAGCTCGAAAGTGTGTCACTTTCACCAACCAAAGTTGGTCCATTAAAAGATATTACCTCACATACCTTGTTTCTCTCTTATCCTGGGACCAACACGGCTAGAACAGCACTGCGAACACATGATTGCGTGGCCATGTAAATTAGGCACTTGTTTTGCATGCACAGTAGCTCACTTGAAGTTCTGAAAATCTGTTTCTGTGCAACTTGCCCAAAACCAAAATCCATGTAAGAGCCTCCATAAATTACTTCAGAGATTCTAGTTCCCATCCTGGGCAATAACGGGACTATAAGTAGCTAGGAGGAACTTACCGAACTAAGAATGGGGAAAATATCTTGAAATTTTTAAATTTTTGTAATAAAACATTTCATTGTACTCTCGACAGTTAATTCTTCAAACCCACGTTAATTTTCTTGAGGTGTATGTGTTTGTTACACTGAAGATGACTTTATACATATCTGAAAAGCAAGATAAATTATAAAGGTTGGGTTTTTTAAATAGCAGTAACTCCCACTAACTGGTACAAGGCTTGGTACTGTGCAAGCAGTTTCTCACTCTTAGAATGCGGTTACTGAAAAGCAGATATTGTGTGAAGTACCATCGATCACTGCCTCTGTTTTATACAGTTTGTCACCATTGTTCTTCGTATAGCATTGAGTCACATTTAGAACTATAATACAGATTGCAAGTGTTGGGGGCAGGGAAAGGAATGTTAAAAATAACCCCCTTTGTTTTTGAAATAATTGAATATCAATATATCTGTGTTTACATAGAAAATATGACTGACTGACATAGCTCTCATACAGTAGGCTAGAATAGGCTTACTTATATATAATATAAAGGTGCACAATACTTTTTGCAGTGATAGGGAGTGGCACTGCATTTCAAAAGGTTTGCAATACCTGAAGTTAGATTTGAAAGCTTTTAGACAGAAGTCTGAATGCTATGCTTGCCTGTTGATTAGCTAATAAAGTGAATGTGAATCTAGGCTGTACACAAAGTTTTGCTTTTCAACAGGTTTTGGATCCCATATGCATCCCCCTAGTTTATTCTTAGTGAATACCAGATGACAAGTAAATAATTTCTAGTGTGTTGAGTTAAAAGCCTTGCAGGTTGCATTTAACTAAACAGTCTGTTAAACAAAGGTCCAAGAAAATACACCAGGGTCTCACTTCTTGACTTGTTTCTGTAGTTTTTTAGTTGATTTTGATGATTTTTTTGGCTTCTGAGTCAGGCTGGTATTCTTGCAATACTATTGACCACTTGGGGCTAATTGTATTTATCATCTGGAGGCCTTTTGTCTTATTGTTCTTTCTCAATTTAAACACCCTTGTGGTATGTTCTGGGTTCAGATTTCTCCATTTATGTTAGATTCAAATTATTTGTCAATATGTGACATGAATTTAATCAAATTATTTTCCTATAGGCTTGCTTTATAGTTTTGGGGTTTTTTGTTTTTTTTGCCTCTCACCAATGTTATTTTCCTTCCATTTGACAGATTTTCTGCTTGCTTTGACTGCTTAATTTACCATCACTGCTTTCTGGTATAAATATACTGTACATAGTCTTATTTCTCTTGTACTAAGTCCACCAGGTTAAAAAACAGTTACTGTGTATACATGCTGTATTTGGGCTCTAAACAATACTTACTATGATGTTGTACATTTGGATGGTGGGTGAGGAGAAGTCATACCTAGCCTGAGAGCCTGAAAAATCTGTTCCTTTTAAAAATGAAGTATTCTTAACCTTGACAAGTTAGAGCATCTAAAATGTCTTGGTGGTGATGGTGGATAGGTTTAATTTTGGGAAAGAGTAGTTCTGCGTTCATATATTATAAATGACTAAAGTGATGTTTCCTTCCCTGCCACCCTCCCCCCACCAAGAAAAGTTGCATGCAGATTGACACAAGCTGTCATCTTGCATGGAGAATCCAGTCCTGCTCCCCCTAAGTCAATGAAATAATTCTATTCTAAATTCTAATAATTCTAAATCTCAGTGAAGCAGGATTGGCCCCTGAACACTTACAGCAACATGTTAAATCTCCAACCAAATGATTCATGTTCAGCAAATGCAAACTTGGAGACTCATACAATTTTTTGTCACATAAAACTTGTAAAATAAAATGATCAGACAGTAAAATAAATATTAAAATAAATAAATAAAAAGCTAAGGCAGCAGTATAAGATCCCTGAGTAATTACTAGAGCAAGATCAGGCCCATGACAGTCTGTAGCTTCTGTAATCAGCCAAGTGGGACCGGACATATTGACAGCAAGTGAAAAAAACTTGGACACCATCCATCCAAAAAAATGAAATCCAAGCGCAATCAAAAGAAAGTGAAGGGAAAAGGAAGAGTTAGCAGTAGAATAAAGCACTCTCTGGCTAAGTGAAGAGTTAACATGCAGACTTATTAAGCAAGCAGAGATGACAGTTAGAAAAATGTCCTTTGAAAAGCACACCAGCATTAATTCACAGATTTTAAGGCCAGAGGGAACCATTATCATCATCTAGTCTGACCTTTTCTCTAACACAGGCCATAGAACTTGCCCATACTAATTAATGACACTCAAATGTTACAATGAGCAAGAGGTCGGGGATCAGGGGCAGAAGATTGTGCTCAAGCAAAATATATGCACCGAGGTCATAGTGATTTCTTCTAACTTCCAATGTATTGTTGTTCTTACCTTGTGTCCTTGCCCTGAAGAGCTTATAGTCTAAAAATTAGCTCACCAGTGGCTGTCACAGGTGCTTGTTACTTACGCAGTTACTTTAAACATTGTGGTCACTGTCCACCAGAGTTGTGTCTCCAGGATTAGAAATCAGGAAACCTGACCAACTGTGCATCCACTCACCTCCCATGCCACCCCTATTTTCAGATATAAATGGTTAGTTATGCACTGTGGCTGAAATTGACCCCTGCGGAGAGGACCTGTACAAGGCCTACGCACCACTTTTGTTTCACTTAGGCCCTCAAAATAGGGCTCCAGTGAGGCTCAAGCAGCACAAAGGGCTTGTGTGGGCCTAGTTCACTGGAGTGAATTTTACTCTGTGCGAAGAGTGGCAGTACATAGCAGAACCCACCTTAACAATATGCACGGCGGTTTTGCCACTGTGACGGGCACAGAAAGCGTCTATCGACCTCTGTGTACCTTGCTGAAGAAGGGTTGTCCTAAGTGATTGAGATGGTGTAGCTCTATTTTCAGTGGTGGAGGGTGGGGGGGAAGAGGTAATTTAAATCATGTATAGTGTTAGTAAAGCTTTTGTAGGTTCCTTGGAAAAGGACAAGATATAAGGTATATTCTGTGGGGGGGGGGGGGGGGGGGGGAGGACAGACGGTCGGACAAAGAGTTCTTAAAAAAAAAACAAAAAAACCCATCTAGTTGAACAGGAATATATGACCTCTGTGACACCAGCTGCCAGGGGGATCTTTAGAGCTGATAATGGGAATGTAATTAGAAGATGGGCTGTGGCTATTTATAGACATGTTATGGACTGATACTATAGAATTAGAAGGCATTGTGTGAAATGTTCATGTAACATCTCTAAAGGAGGCCAGTACTACAGGAATAGATCAGAAATCCAGCTTTTTACTTTGCCTAAATGTAGACTTACACAATAGCCTAGTGACACTTCTGAAGAGTGCACAATTTAAACAAAGAATATGTTCAGAAAGTACACTGTGTGCCCAGTAGGCAGTTGGTAAGACTGGACAAACAATACACAGTTTGTATCCACATTTACATTTAAACAAGGGAACATACAAGGTTTCCATGACAATTTAACCCTTAGAATGTTACTGAACTTAATTTCCAGGTGGGTAATGCTTAAAAATTAGGTATGTGGGAGGGGGAGATTGGGGTCTCCTCAGAGGAAATGGGGATGAATGTACTGGTTCTACAGTCAGGAGGGATTTCGGGGCTGGGCTGTTGCACGCATAGGGATAATCTGGAATGTTGTCTTGAAGAGGCTTGTGAGAAGATTCTTCCATATGGTGGGGATCAAGGTTTTTGTGGGAGTAGTTAAACTGAAAGGAAGTGAGATTGGGATAAGAGTTTATTGGGATAGTTTGGAGAGTACATTGGGACCAGGATTTTAAATGGGAAGAGGTGGCAGGAAGGATTGGTAGATGGTGGGGAGGTCAGAACAGAGACTGGCTGCTTGTGATGGGAGAGTAGCAGAAGGGATTGAGAGACTGGAACATTGCATATTGTACTTGTCTTCAGGTTGGGGAGACTTAAATCCAAACATTTAATATTATGCACGTAGGATTTTGTGGTTAGTGATAGACATATTTTTAGAATCTGCTGTACCCTATGTAAGTGCTTTGATTCCCTGTTCTGTGGGAAGAAATTGATTTCAGGAATACAGGCAAGTTTATTAGTATTGAATTTTGAATGTTTGAATTAATGTTTCTTTCTCTTGCCTTTTAGTCATCAAAACGAATAGTCCTCTCTCTCTGTCTCTGATATTGCTCTTTTCAAACATTTCATTCCCAGCTCTCTTCTATTATTTAAATTCTTTCTGTAGAACATTCTATTTGTCCTAGGACACTGCCAATTTTGATCAGCTCATAGCTGGTTTAGCCATTTTGTATTCATTGCTCCTCTTGTTGTAACTCCCTGTTTGTTTTCAGGTATTGTCCCTTCTGATTTTTAGGACTGCACTGAGGCCACTGTAAAGAGATTTGACTCCAGCCTAAAATAAATTAGGGAGATAGGCTTTATATCTAACATACCTTTTTCTTAGGCATCCAGACATTTTAAATCAAATTTAGTATCAGTTGTTGAGACATCTGAAAAATGTTGCCTCAAATATTAAATCTTTCTATAGAGGAAATCTCAGTTGTTTTTTTCTCCTACTATATTCAATATTTTCAGAAATCTTTTAAATAAACATTGTTATGGGGGAGGGAAGGGAGAAGAGAAAAGAAGGAGGGTAGATTTAAAATCTCCCCTATATTACCTTCAGAATTGTTAGGTTACAAGGAGTCTTCTAGATTTTAAAAATCTTGGGAATTTTTAAACCATCAGTGCTGAGAACTTTAACAAAACATATATACTTTAACAAAATATGTATAATTTACATGTATAACATGTAAATTATACATATTACATGTAAAACATGTATTACATGTAAAACATGTATAATTTAACAAAACCCCCTGCTTCGAGCAGGGGGTTGGACTAGATGACCTTCTGGGGTCCCTTCCAACCCTGATATTCTATGATTCTATGAGAATACCCACTGTTAGTGGTAGGACTTGGAATATTTTTGTTCCCTCTGCTCATTCTTCAAAAGCAATTAACAAAGTCTATTCCCAGAGCTATGCTGACAGACTTGATTATGCAGCTACCAAACAAAGAAATCTTGACAAGCCAGGTAGGGCACTATGGCAAAAAACAAAACAAAAAAACCCCTATGTCCCTCTCCCTTCACAATAGTCAATAGAATGCAAAATGGGCCATATACTGCGGTCTTTTGCTCTTTGTGGGTCTGTGTGGAGGGGCATTTTAAAACATGCTGGAATGGATAATAGAAACCACCCAGTGGCCTGATGGAGAGGAATCTACACCGCTTGCCCCAAACTCATTTCTTCAGGTTGGTCACAAGTGACAGCATTTGCCACAATATGTGTAGAATTTAGCTGTAGACACAATAGCCAGGTAACTTCAACTCAATTCAAAATACAGAACAATCCCCTCCCCTACTTTATTAAAAAAAAAGTATAAAATCAATAAGGAATAAGTGTTTTCAAACTTCTAAGAGCAAAAACTAAAAATTTAAATACTATTAAAAGTTACTTGACTCTCTTTTCAGAAGGCTGATCTATGGAATACGGTTTGCCTGTTCGTTTTGTAGTTTTCCACAGCTCTACCAATGGTCTGTCCTCTGTAAGCAGAGGGAGGCATCTCAGGTCTCAGTAATGGATGTAGTATATATTTCTTGCATATATCAAATATACAAAGAGTCATAGCAACATAAATCTTTTATGAAGGAAGAAAATGTCAGGATTCCAAGAGGAAATAGCCCATTTGCTGTAGGAAAGCAATAACCAGTGAAGGGGGCTTAACCTAGTTTTATAAAACCTGGAGTTATTCTGACTGTGTTTTTATGGACTGAATGCAATTAGGGATTAAGAGATCCCCATTTTCAGTTCTGCTTCCTTCTTTCCTTCCCCCATCTATCCAAAGTGAAAATTTTAGTCTGAAGTGCAGTTAATCTAAGAAACATTGCTGATCTGGGATTATATCAGGAAACTGTCTGATGGCTGGGGAATCAGCTAAATACGCTAAACTGTGCTCTTGAACAAATGTACAGTCTATAGTTTTGTTGCTGTGCACAGTCACTATTAACAAAATGTTTAAGTTGTTCATTATTAGAACTGTAGAGTGTACTGTACTCTTCTGGAATGAAGGACTCTTAATCCAGAGAAACCCACAGCGTTGAAGAATCTTTATGACCAAAAGGGTATAGTACTTATTTAAATGAAAGTTTTTAAACACTGGTAATACCAAAAAACCACTGACACCCCAATGTATATCTGAAATGTGCATGAAAAATCCAAGCATGTCCATTTCCACTTACCCTGAATATAACATACAGCTACCTAGTATTGTATGCCACCCTCTCTCCTGCACTTGGGCAGTGTGCAAATGTACATTATTCTGAACTAGTGTATTTTTCCTTATGTCCACTTTTATGCAGAAAGCATCTTAGAGTTTGAACTTTAATGTGACATCACAAAAAGGATGACAAATGTGAGTTTCAGTCCTTTAAATGTTTCAGAGTTGTAGCAGTGTTAGTCTGTATCAGCAAAAATAACGAGGAGTCCTTGCAGCACCTTAGAGACTAACAAATTTATTTGGGCATAAGCTTTCGTGCTTTAGAACCCACTTCATCAGATGCATGGAGTAAAAATATAGGAGCAGGTATAAGTACATGAAAGGATGTGGGGTTGCTTTACCAAGTGTGAGGCCAGTCTAACGAGATAAATCAATTAACAGCAGGATACCAAGGGAGGAAAAATAACTTTTAAAGTGGTAAGAGAGTGGCCCATTACAGACAGTCGATGAGAAGGTGTGAGTAACAGTAAGGAGAAATTAGTACTGGGGAAATTAAGTTTAGGTTTTGTAATGACCTAACCACTCCCAGTCTCTATTCAGGCCTAATCTGATGGTATCCAGTTTGCAAATTAAGCCCTCTACACCAACATTCCACACAAAGATGGACTACAAGCCATCAGGAATAGCATCCCCGATACCATCACAGCAGCCTGATGGCTGAACTTTGTGACTTTGTCCTCACCCACAACTACTTCAAATCTGAAGATAATTTATACCTTCAAGTCAGCGGGACTGCTATGGGTACCTGCATGGCCCCTCAGTATGCCAACATTTTTATGGCTGACTTAGAACAACGCTTCCTCAGCTCTTGTCACCTTACACCACTGCGCTACGTTGATGACATCTTCATCATCTGGACCCATGGGAAGGAGGCCCTTGAAGAATTCCACCAAGATTTCAATGATTTCCACCCTACCATCAACCTCAGCCTGGACCAGTCCACACAAGAGGTCCACTTCCTAGACACTACAGTGCCAATAAGCAATGGTCACATAAACACCAGCCTATACCGGAAAAGTACTGACCACTATACGTACCTACAGCCAGTCTTCCCTGGGGCTATAGCGAGAATGTTGCCCATCATGCGTGGAATGACCTTCCAGAACCAGTTACTGTAGTCCTCTCTCTTGCCTCATTCAAATCCCTTCTGAGAACTCACTTATGCTGTGAAGTCTAAGGTGTTTAAAAAAAAAAAAAGCCACGTCCTCCCATCTTACTGCCAGAATAACTTCAGATATTTTTCTTAACATTATGCATTAAACTTACATAAAGATGGCTTATTTAGAAAAAAGAATGTGGCTATGTGGGAAATACTTCCAAAAAGTAATACACAGATTATTTTTGAATAGTTCAATCGTTCCTTAGTTACTTTCTTGTGCTTGTCCATCTTAAAAGCTATTGCTTGAATATCCTGTAACTTGTTTTGATGCCGGCAAGGTTTGCAATCTGGCTGTTCTATTACAAGGTCAATAATGCAGTGAGACAGAGAGAGAGAGAGAACATGTAAGCATTTGTGTATTTAATACAAGTCAATCAAACTATTTCTGTAAGAGATTCTGTTTATTCCAATAAGCAACTCAATCTTGCAATATAAAATAAGAGTGTGATCATTAAACACTGTAAATGATGCCCCTTGCTCACTCTTATGTGTGAAATATTTTGGATAAATAAAAAATATATGTTCTGTTAACACAAAGCAACAATTCTGTTTGAAGCTGGTGGGTGGATAAAATTCACTTGTTTAAGTTTTTAAAAAAATCTCTGCGGGTTGTATGGAGAGCTGCCACATGCCTCTCATAGATTCCAAATATATGCCATGGCAAATCCCACTAGCTTCAACCACAGGCTTGTTCGTTTTCTGTGCTCTCCTTTGTAACTCTAAGCAAACAGTATCAATGCCAGAAGTATTTAGAAAATAAGGAGGATATGCTACAGACCAGGCCTACACTTCAGAATTCCACTGCGATATCAGCCACCCTGTGGGCATCATTTTAGAGCTCATTGTAAGTTAATAGCGGACATAGTGAACTGACCATGTGAAACAATGCAGAGTGCTTAAGGTTTCCTGCGAGCTAGTTATTCGGAATTTAATCTAAGATGATGACTTGGTTTTAATTACAGAATTAAATTTTAAAAAAATCTTTACTTTTCCCCCAGGGACTATGTTTTAACTTTTTGAACGCCTATTTTACTTAAAATAGTAAGTGAAAGCTAGAATGTGTTTCCCCAATACAGCCAAGAGGCAAATGGAAAGTTCCAAGACTCTTTTCTGGCTATTGTGGTCTGTGCCTGAGTATTTAGAATTGCATGCTTTGTTTACACGTAGATGGTCAGTGCAGTTATGTAAAGGCATTTTTCATTTTACTTGATGGAACATTTTCCCATAGGACTCTCTAATTGTAATAGAGTTTGTAGTATCTAATGTGCTGTCCTGCGTTGGATTTGCAGAAGCATACATAAGTCTTTACTGTAGAGCATATTTAATTGTTTTGGAAAACAGTTCTCAAGTAACCTCCGCACAGGGGTCATATACACTTTTTTTTTCTTATTTATGCTGTTTCCTGCTCTTCAACTGAGGAGTGGTGGTGTGTGCGTCTGTGCATGTGCACATTCTACTTCTATAGTAACTGTAAAGTAATTTTTCACTAACTCTGCAGTATGCCAATCTCTGCTCTCTAGAAGAGTGTCCTTAGGAGCTGTAGTGGAGGTATATGTATAGTCGCTCCACAATTATTTCAAATATCCATAGGAATACAAATCTCTCTGCTTTGCTTGGCTACTGCCCTCTGAACTTCCCCTGTTTGGAGGTTTGAGGGCAGCAGCCAAACAGCATAGGACAAGAGGATATTAACTACATTTCACAAACAGTAATTTGAAGGTACTACCTGTAAATTGCAAGGTCTTTGGAGTTTATTGCAGGATATGGTTATTCTGACAGAGATTTAAAGGGCTCTTACATTTTCATGTAATTAACCATTCTGAATGAAAACCATAGTGGCTGATGTTGTTTGGTGAAATTTCTTCTATTTGATAGGATTTGTCAAGTAAAAGGGGGGAAAAGGCTATTGGTGCTGATAAACCAAATCAAGAATTCTGATTCATTTTAATTCCATCGCTATTATTTAAACTGTGGTAGTTTCCAAATGATCCATTCAGGAAGAGAATGCGCAACACTATACTAGGTTCTGTGTAGTATGACGTGGTCCCTGCCCCAGGGAATGTACAATGTGTCTGTATGAAAGTTTCATGGAAACTGATCTTCCTGTACAATCTGCTTAAGGTACAGCCCTCAAATATGAAATCTTATCAGTATGTATGGTCATGTTATGTTCAGTTTGCTGATTTACCAATATCAGAAAGAGACAAGGAAAGAATAAAACTGTAAAGTCTTTTTCTTTAAAAAGATATCCGTTTCCCTGTTCCTGCTCAGCTGCATATCGCCAAGAACCCTACTTTCTATTTTTAGTCAATTTAATTTTTTATTTCATAAATCTTAGCTGGCTTTTACCGTTTAAAATGGAAAACAAATGAAGCCTTGCTAATTAATATACTAAATGGTGTGTCATAGCAATAATTCTCTCAGCATCACCCTGTATAGTTAGCAACTTATTTTTATAAGAGTGTTAAAGTTCTATGAGAAATTCATCTAATCACTGCCATCCTCAGACCACTAACTGGAATGAGTTTACTCTGATGACAGTACCTTATTGCACCTACGTACAGTTATGTGCTGAAATATTTTGAATGGCACATTTTATTTTTAGCTGAGAATCATTGTAGGCAAAAAAATAAATAAATTCACATTTACAATGATATCACATGCTGACTGCCAACAGCTTTTTTAGACTTGAGCTAAATACTTTGTCACTTGACACCCTCCAAATAATCCAACATGGTTATTGTTTTTAAATAGATGAATACAAGTTAAAGTAGAGGTTGATATGTAGCCATTACCCCAACTTGCTTGTAGCATGGGATCCTTCAGAAGAAAGATATGACCTAGAAGGATAGATATCAAGTGGCATTAGTTTGAATACTCAAATATACTGTAGATGTGGAATAAAATTTTATTTTTTTCCTTTGCTATGAGTACTTCGATGTCATCTTGAATCCAAAAGCGAACAATTTAAACTCTCAAAGCATCAAAAAAGGGTGACCGTTTATTACGCAGAAGATATACTAGTATGACTGCTTTTCAGCCTAGTGCTGGAGCAAAAGCTCCGGTGACTTCAGAAATGTTCATACTGAACAGAATGCTCAAGGACCCATGCATGTTGGTGCTATTTGTGCAAATAATCCATAGAATTAAACAAGTCAGATGCCCTCAGGTGGCTGGCCACTTTTAAATAATGAAAATCTTCTTTATTGCCCAAAAGATTTTGGAGGAGGGAAGGAAAAAGAAAAATAGGAGGGGCTTTACACAGAAAAATCTTCCACAGAATCTAGTATTCTTTACAAAGCAAGCAAGGTAAATAGCACACTTGCTGTATGTCATTAGTCAATCAGTCCAACTATTACTGTCTTGTCCTACCTATCAGACAAACCTTATATTTCCAGCAGTGATGCACCCTGAATCCTAGGATAGGGGGGTCTAAACCTACTCCCAGCATGACCCCTGTGTCAGGGACTCTTGGGGGGGGCAATTCACAGACCCAAGTTAGGTGCCCATGCTCTCTGTACAATGCAAGGGGAGAATTAGGCCTTTTAAAAAGGGATTCTTGAAGCCAGCACACTTAAGTTAGCCAGTAAGAAATGCCAAGAATAAGGGTCTGGCCTAAGCCACAACCCTCAAAGGGAGTTAGGTGCCAAACTCTGGACGATAGGGAGGCACCTTGCTCCACTGTGGATTCACAGCCATGAAACTTCTCTCTGGAATGGCAGAGCAGGGTTTTTTGATCTAGATGTTTCACTTCGGTGCCTCAGTCCCCCATGTGAATCCCACCTACTAGTCACCACTAGAGATTTATTGTACTGATACGAAAGAAACAGCTTGCCGCTATCTGTCCACCAGGCCAATAATAGCTGTTCTGTAGGTGAGCATGTCAGGCTTTATTTTATGAAATCCAAAGAAAACTGTTAAAAGGAAACCCTACTGCAGAAATGATTTGTGTGGTCAAGGAACATTTTTCCACCATAGAAAAGGTGCAGTTGCAAAATTTTCACCAGGACTTTTTCTTCGGTTTTGAGAATTTCATCCATTTTCTCACGTTTTTCAGAAAGTGAGATTTAGCCAAGGAAAAGGGCAGGCATGGTCCATTTAGAGCAGTGCTTCTAAGCCTGCGGGCTGCTTGTGGCCCAATGAGCATGCAGCTGTGGCCCATGTGACATCCTCAGGGCCATACAGGTCGTGTATATATTGTGTAGACGCAGCCTACATAAGACACACAGAGCTGCGTACGTGGCCCACAACAGTAAATAGGTTGAGAACCACTGGTTTAGAGGAATAGTACTTTTTCATATGTCAAAAAGAAGAAAGTTTCAAGTGCTGCAATCACTTCCTGAAATCAATGGGCTCTTCACTGATTGTCTCCCAGGGAAGCAGATTGCTAATCATGTTAAGAGAGAACCTTTCAACATCCCTGCATGATAGCTTTTACTGAAGTTCAGCTATGGTTTATTTGCTTGTACTTAAATTGGCAGAGTTTAATAAAGAATAGCTATCTAATCTATCATTAGTTTTTATGGAAGTGAGACTTTTAAGTCCTCAGTCATTGTTTCATTTAAGATTTGGGTGTGGGCTTTCTACCTGTACATATCATACAAGTGGACACATTGTGCAGTATATTACACACCTACTCTGATATGAAGACAAGATATGTCCATACACAAATGCTTTGAAAGTTCTGTATGACTCGGTGTCTTTTCTGATCCTCTAAAGTTCATATTCTTTTTTTCCTTTTTGTCTTAAGACAGTTCTAAGTTAGAAAGGCCCCAAATGGATTGGTACAGCTCTGACAGATTCCTCTCTTCTCAAATTCCATCATTATGCTCCCCAGAGCTAGATATGGCAAACCTAACAATTCAAAGCAAAGGTTCATTAAAAGCACCCATGAACTTCATTTACTTTCCACCTTAAACAATTTTTTATTCCTGGACTCAGTCCTTTAGCATTCCTAATTTGAAAAATCCACCTTGTTTCTTATCTTTTACCCCCCCCCCCCGCCCCCAACAGCTCCTTCCTTTTCAATGTGGGGGTGAATGGGAAAAGAGAGTGCTCCTCTGTAATCTCTTCTAGGAGATGAGCAAAATCCAGAAGGTCCCACTGGACACTGCTGCCTCTAGAGTAAGCTATGAACTTGTTAGGGACTGAGATGCCACAGAGAGCACTTCTACGTTTACTGGCATTTTACATTGTTTTTTGGGACTTCTCAACTCCAGAGTGAGATAATTACCCAGTCCAGAGGTAGTGTTGGCACCTAGTAAAGGCAGGTCTCACTGTTGCAAAACTCTGAGAAGGCAGCCTGCTTGCCTGTACGCTCCCTCCCCCCCAAACAGATTTTCTGAAGATCTGAAAGAAGTAGGCCTACTTGGCCTGTGCCCAGACTTTTTGAAAGGGGAAAGAGGCCACCTGATTGCCCCTCCATAGGGAATCCTACATGGCATGAAATTCAGCCCAACTTTGCCAAATGGTTGATGCTTTTTTGGAGACCTGGGCTGAGTTTTGTGCTGGCAGGAAAAAATAAAGGCAAGATGAATTGCACCTGATTTTGGGTTTCACATAGCTGTAATCATTATTTGCCATTGATAGACATTAGATTAATGTAACTGGATGTCATGCTCAGCAGCTTGTATTCCTGATAAAGTGCTATTCTTCTCTAAAAAATGACCACACAAAAGGTAAAATCTATGAGGTGGGGGTGTCTGTCAAGACTACTTCATGGGCTTTTTTCCCCCCTGCTTTTCATTGGTTAGCCCCGCAGAGCCAAAACAGTGTGAGCTGGATTGTTCGTGGTGAAATGTGGAGGGGGGGGGCTTGTGTAGCAAGTAATTTATTGCTGGGCCAAAGTCTCTTCTGTTACAACTCTGCAGCCCTTCAGTGTCAGAGAGTAGAACTGGGCATGGAGAATCTTTACCGGTGGATGGTGCATGAGCCAGAAAGCAACCAGCCTGACTTTTAGATCTTAAAAGTTGTCAGGGCCTAGCAGTTAGAGAAACCATCTTTTTACTTGTCAGTAGATCAAATTAGATCTAGCATTATTTACACATTCTAAATATGGAAAACCAGGATGCCATTTTACAGTCGGAGTAGAACTATATAAGCTATAATAAGGAAAGTGAAAAACTAAAAATGGCACTGTCAGGCTCTCTTTCACATGAAATTTCAGGTGAAAGTTTGCAGCAGTAAGGCTAGGCAAATCAAACTCCGTATCAGCTCTAAAAATGAAGCTGCTCTTTATCAACAGTAAAAAAAAAATCCTTTCCATCAGAACTTAGCCATTCTTTGTTTTTTAATGCAGGAAGCAGAGCAGAATCAGCTCATTTTTCCATAGCTGTAGTCAGCACATTGCTAACAGAAGTAAAAGCGTGTCTGTTGGTAGACCAAGTAGTTATGACCTCAAGACAGTTATGTTGAATAAGAGGGCGCTATTTTTATATCGTATACTGCCGTAACTGGACTTTAAGGAGAAACAGGCCAAACGATTCACTGGATCTGTTCTTCACTCTGTTTCACCAGATTTATGTCAGAACACTTCCACTCTAGTCAAGAGTGTTTCACAAGTCTGGTTTCATCGAGTGGGGAATCAGGCCCTTTCTTTGCCATTCTTTTATTCTGTATAGGTTCTTATATCACCCTCATAACCTTCCACTAATACATTAAGTCACTAGTATTTGTCTTACATAGTTTGTTCTTTCTCATCCTCTCCCCTGGAGGAGAATTGTGTATGCAGTGTAGTGTTTGAGTAGGGCTTTTATTATTATTTTTTGTTTAAATATACATGGTGGTGTGTGTGAGTGCACGCGTGAGCGAGAGAGGAGTGTACCTAGAGGTGAAGTTTCTAATGGTCCTTAGATCCTGTGAGAGTTTGTTTGGCAATCTGAGACTGGCACCTGGGAACTCTGTCTCCTGCTCAGACAAGCTTTACTTTTATTCTTAGGCATGGCAGAACTGAGTGTTTGTTTTTAGTTTTTTTTAATAATATTGATGTTTATTTTCAAGCACTTTTTCAATTTTTATTGATTTAAAGTCATGAAAACTTTGGGAGGGGGGAGATAATTTAATGAAAGACACTGAAATTCAAAAAGTTAATGTTTATAAAGCTTTAACACAAATTGTCAATATCCTATGTCAAAATATACAAAGTACATATCTTTAAATCAAACTGAAATTTAAAATGAGAAAAATGCTGCTTGAGAATGCAGTCATTATCAATGGAAGTATATGTGTGTGTGTGTGTGTGTGTGTGTACAGTGAAATCAATGGTTACTGACAAAAATCTAATCCTTTCAAGCCTATTTACTGGAGAAAGAGCAGAGCTGTTGACCAGGATCTTCATTCCAAAGTTTTAAGCAATCTTTTATATGTTCTGGGCCCAGGGCAACTTGAAGATAAGGACTGAAACCTTTAACTTGCTTTGTCATTGTACAGGAAGCCAGCATAGACAGCAGAGGGTATGGCTGCTGCTATGGCAAAATTATATTTCTAAAACTAAACATCAGTTTGTCCTTGAAGTATGTTGTGTGTTTAAAATTCTAGAAGAAAGCAGATTTTGAGTTACCCAAGTGTAAAACAAAAAGCACGTGAACATTTTATTTTGTAGGCTGGGGTAGTTCAAAACTGGCTAATTAGAATTTTAATCCCAAAATTTCACCTCGAGGTAAGGATGTTTTTCCAAAAGCAATAAGCACCTGACGAAAATGGGTTTATAATGAAAGTGCCCTCTTGACCAAGACTATAGCATTGGCATAATACGAATTCATCTGGGTCTTATGATGATTTGGCTACTGTGGAGACATATTGGCATTGTGCACCAGCATCCATTTGGCCAGCACGTGGGGGAAAATAACGTTTATGTAATGGCTAAACACGTTAACTGAGCATTATGCTTAGAGAACTTTTACCAACTGTTCTCTGTGTAATTATACTGCATGCAATCCATCTCAAAGAGGAGTGCTTTTAAAAATGATTTTCAACATTTTGACAAGCGTCAGACAAAACCAGTAATTACATGTAAATGCTTGTTGGCCAGTTGTCCTCAGACTGTAACTGTAGAGTCAGGCTTGAGACTTATATTTTTGCTTTGCAAAGGCGGGGTAAGGATGAATCAAGTTTTACAGCTGGAATGTAATGATGAAAATCTAATTCTTCTCCTCCCTGAAAATCTTATTGAGGCATTTGGATAAAAGAACTATTTCAAAAAGGGTCAGTTAATGCTCCTGTGATCCGTAGTGCACAGTAGAGGCTGGATTGTCCATTGTCCTTCGTTGGCAGGAGGCACAAGGGACCATGCACAATCACTGCTTTTTTTTGAGTACAGGGACTACTCCCAGCTAGCACCTTGCTCCGTTCAGAACACTCAGAAGAGGAGCATGACGGATGTGGGACTTTGCCTGCTCTAAAGTAGGTTGTGGTGCACCCTTTCTGGGATGTAGCAGTGGGAGTGCTCCGGCTAGGGTAGGTTGTTCTGTGCCATCTCCAAGAAGAGGGCTCTAGCAAAAAGCCACAAGAGATCCCTTGTTACGCTGAGGGATGACCTATGACTGTCCACAGATAAGAGAAATCTAATCCACCATCATCTTGCTGGACCTGTCTGTGAAATTTGATAAGACAGGACTATTTGGTGAGCAGTGTTATCTCCGAGAAGCTGTAGTGCTGAACAGAAATGGCCTGGACCAGCTGTGGCCCTTGCATATGACAGCCCTCAAGGCTGGGTGTGAAAGCAACTGTTCCCCCTCATCTACATAATAATCTCACAAGCCTCAGTCATCTTCCCCCTTATTATTCAGTACTTCCGTATGAAGGGCTGGTGAGCCTAGCGGTATGCAGTGGGTGCCAGCTCTGTGTTTAATAAACAGCACACTTTTAGGGCTTAGCCAAAGTCAACAGCAGTCTAAGAACTTGAGGTGATGCTGGCAGAGAGAAATGCTTTGAAGAACTTGCCTTGACATTCACGCTACTGATATACCTGGCCAGAGAGCTAAAAGAATGCAGAAATTTTTTCAGTTTCAATGCTTTTCATTAGAATTCTGAATCTTTGGAAGAATTTGACGGCTCTATAAGCTGGTCAAATAAGATTTTTGAGAAATGTGTTGCAATTTTGAAAAGCCAAAGGTGTTTGATGTTCTCCACTCAGCACTGTTTGCAAGATCAGGCCTTCTGATGCCAGTAGTATATAGAAATTGCAGTATTTCTTCCCTGTTTCTCAAGTCTTTTCGGAAATCGTCATGAGAAGAGAACAAATGTGAAATTTATAATGATGCATCCATCAGCCTGAGCAGCATAATTAAACTGACCTAACCCCGCAGTATAGACAGTGCTAGGCTGCTGGAAGAATACTTCCATCGACTGACTGCTTCTTGGGGTTCTCCAAGCAGTGTAGGTAGTGTCTCCATTGAAGCGCTGCAGTGGCAGTTGTAGCATTTCAGGGCAGACAAGCCCTTAGATCACAAGCTTAGCCATACAATAGGTAAACATTTGGGTTCTGACAATCATTCTCTTCCTTAGGAATTAAATGGAGATGTCAGATCAAATGCCTGTTTTGAGAGTGTAATTAATGTTTCATGATCAGTTCCCATGATTAAGGCTAAGATTTTGTCATGGATATTTTTAGTGACAACATTATAAATGCTGGATGAAAAGCGGGGTTTGGGGTGGAGGCTGACAGCTTGCGACCCCCTGAGGTGTTTGGAAGATGTAAAAATACAGCATTCTGCTAATTTATACAAGTCAGGATTGCTCCGGGAATTGCTGCCTCTTTTAAAAAAAACTGTTCAGATTTCTCCATTTCTGTACGCGCTGGAATTCCTATGGCTCTCTCCCTCTTATTTTGGGAGTTGACACAACTGGTTCACAACCTTCCAGGAGTGTTCAGCATGCATTTCCTGCCGTTGCTGGCCAGCTCCACTGGCCCTTGCTGAGAAGTGCAGGACCATAGTCCCACCTCCTTCCTACTGCTTTTGGGGTGGTTGCCCACCAGGGCACTGCATGGAGGATGCAGGGGGAGAGGGGGCTCCTTACGCCCATCTCCCTTCCACAGCCAGGCCCGATATTTTCTTTAGAGTAAAGTAGGTATTGTAATATTCTTGGGATAAAGTCTGTGGAGTACTCCATGCCATGGTTATAGCCAAAATTACCATATCTTGCAAAAGGATTCTCTCTTTTTTTTTTGTTGCAAAGATTAGGTTCCTTTTTTCCTACACAATAGATCTTAAGTTACTGTAGCAAGGAAAATCTTCTCTTTCACTACTGTAAGTGGCACATTCCATTTCCCTCACCTGAAGGGGAAAAAAGGAAAATCAGTGTTATAGTCAGTTGAATTCATGATGGAATATTTTTCTTTATAAAGTTAAAGTTAAAAATTTTAATGATCTAATAAATCAATACTGAAATGCAGTTTGGCAGACATTTTATTAGTAATTCATTAGATCATACCTTGTATTAAGTAGTTCTGTGTCATTAATATACATATACGTCATATACACACACTTTGGAAAAGGAATTCATGCCTGCTGGTGATTTAATATCGTTCAAATATAGACTGTTTTTTCCGTTGTACATTTTCGCTGAACATTAAATGGGGTTTTAACACAGTAAAAATGTAAAGGAAAAATTAAATGCATGCTTTCATTGCTAAACTAAAAGCATACAGAAAAGATTTACACTTTATAGCTCACTGCTTATGTGTTGAGAGAAGCTACTTTTATGGCACAAATGCCCTTCTTTGTTTCTTACAAATAACTGTATTCAGTGACACAAAGCACAACTGTTATAGAAGTATTAGTATGCAGAAGCTCTGCTGTTTTGTTAATGCATTTAATTAAATACAATAGCACTATTGTTTTTCTCCTTAATTCAATTTGTATGATGGTATAGAATTTAAACCAACGTTAAATCATTAAAATTAGTTATTGTTTGTTGCTCCCAAAACCACTGCATCCTGCTTCACTCCATCAGGAAAGCTATGGTGACAAACTAACAAAATCTGGTAAAGGTTTGATCCTTCAGGGCACCAATGTGTAAGTACCTTGGGAATGTTCAGCATAAAAAGAAATACACCGCAGAAAGCAAAAGAACATAGCTGCAATATTTTTAATAAACAGCTTTCTTTTTTCAGTTCAGAAAGCCTTAATTGATGATTGCATCCCTGAAGACAATTCTTAAAAAAGATTAAATGGAGGGAAGAACTGAACTTCCTTTCTAGCTAGTTGACACATTTTCAATTGAGGTCATAGCCAAAATTGCATGCCTTACACAAACACACATTAGCCTTCTCCAGGAAGTTAAACTGTAGCTGATTTACTAATTCGTACTTGTCAGGTTATAATTGGTTGTAGGTCTGTATTTGCAGATTAATTCTGTCATCCAGCTAAAATTCATTTGCTTGGAGTAATTTTACTGTCCAGTGTTTGCAATATGATCAGTTGTGGCCTTGTTCTGAATCTGTCCCTATTAAAACTACTTTAATAAACTTTTTTTTAATA
Organism: Natator depressus; assembly: GCF_965152275.1. Taxonomy (NCBI): domain Eukaryota; kingdom Metazoa; phylum Chordata; order Testudines; family Cheloniidae; genus Natator; species Natator depressus. Next base: position 99,625,863 of record NC_134235.1, on the reverse strand, counting down.
AAAGAAAGATAACCAAAAATACTCTTCTTTTCAGCAGTTCAGTGCTATGTAAATACTAAAGGGCTGGCTCGAATCAGCAAAAGACAAGCACTGAGAAAGCACACATCATGGCATAGTCAGATCCAGATCGCTTCTCAGTGCAGCAACTATCAAATCAAATTGTGGAATTTCATGAGGTAATCAACAGAAATCACAAACACCATATGCCCAGTTATTCCTGATCCTACTGAAGTCAGTGGAAGTTTTGTCAATGACTTGGGTCTATTTCGTCATCCTGATCCCAGATGAATAATCACTTCTAATAATAAGGTTTCTTTGCAATCAATCAGGAGACTCATTTACTTCATGCATTTAAAAAAAAAAAAAGCCCCCTGTGGCTGACTGCTGAAGAACTCTCCCAAGTTACTAATTTACTACTACTCTTCATTGGAAATTTGCTTGATTTTGCAGTACATAGTCTACACCAACTCACAATTTGTCAACAGAAGTGGGAGCTACTCTCTGTAAGGGTTGCAGAATTGGGCTGAGAATCCCAGCATGGGTAGACAGACTTGAGCTAGTGCACTAAAAATAGCAGTGTAGACATTATGGCACTGCTGGAGCTTGGAGCCGGGAAGTTCAGCCAGGGTGAGCTGCCATCAGGGCTGCAACTTTGAGCCTACCCATGCTGGAAATCATATCTCCCAGCTGCAGTGTAGACATTCCCTCTGACTTCCAAATAGCTTACTGAAGCACATTAGAATGTAACCCAACTTAGAAAAGTTGGCATGAGTGTAATGTTTGTCATTTTACTAAACAGCAACAGGCTGGGCCTTTCACTGAGGGTGTGTGTGAGGAAAAAGGAGGGTAAGATGTTTCTTACAAGCAGACCTGTAAGTATAACTATCATAAGAGATAAGACTGTGTGGATGACAATACGGTTATCTAAAGTGAAGACCTGTTTGAAGAGGGGATTGGGGAATGCAAATTTGTGGTTTTTACATTTGGAAGAAACTGGGGAACAAATAAGGCAAAGAGATTTTTAAAAAATAGTAATGTAGCTCAGATTCAATGGGGATTTATACGTTAAAGAATTGTAATAGACTCCTACCAGTGGGAGTTCCATCTTGTACAACATAGAGCTCAGAAGTTAGAAAAGTTGTAACGTCACGCAAAGAGGGGTTGAAGTGGAAATACAATCCAAACCTTTTTATGGTCACGTACAGTAGTCTTTAGAAATAGTGAGAAGAGTGGTCAATATAAAAAATTCTCACCTCTTACATCAGGTACTGAGATGGCCATTGGAGACATTGATAATAAAACAGAGAGATCACCTACAACATAAACACTGAAATGATTTGATAGGCTATAATTGCAATAATTTACAACAAACTTCAGCTATTTTTATTAACCCATTTCCAAACATATTGACCACCATTCTAATTTTAAAACCTCAAAGAAGTTATGTCATCCCAGTGCAAGTTAAATGTGAGAACACAGTTCAGTTGCAAGACAGATTAATTCTCTGAAAGGCATTTGGAGAGAGAGAGAACATATTCTATGGATTTTGCATGAAAAAACTAACTCAAGGCAAGTGAAAGAAAGCAGCATTGTTCCAGTGCTCTGTTTTTCATAGGCCTGTATTCATATCTCATTCTTGTTGTTTATAGGAGAGGCAGATGTGAACCAGAACAATGGGACCTCCACTAAGAGCACAGCGGTGACAGACTCCAAGGGCACAGCAGACTCAAAGAATGCCTGGAAGGAGGCCAACCCAGCTGACACAGTTGGTCGCCCCCACTTGATCCGCCTCTTTTCCCGAGATGCCCCAGGAAGGGAGGACAACACCTTCAAAGATCGGCCCTCAGAGTCAGACGAGCTACAGACCATTCAAGAGGACAGTGCTGCAACTTCAGAGAACTCGGATTTGATGGCTTCACAGAAACGCTCCTCTTTCCGGCACGGATCAAAAATGGCAACTGCAAGCACCATAGACCATGCTAGACATGGATCTCCAAGGCACAGAGACTCGGGTCTACTTGACTCGCTGGGCAGATTCTTTGGAGGAGAAAAACAAGTTCCCAGGAGGGGCTCGGGCAAGGTGAGCTCTGAGGAATAGAACAGCTACAGCAACATAAAATACAAATTAAAAAAGAAAGGGTAGGAGAAGAAAGAGGTGAACTAGGTAACCACCATAGAGCAAGAGTTGATTTAGTGAACAGGAAGGTATTGCCGGTGTCAGATATGTTTGGCTTCAGTAAGAAATACAAAAGCATAGCACTAGAAAATGTTATGAGCTTGCGACAGAGCACGTTTATCAGTTTTTGGCAGAACCACTCTTCCAGTGTCTGGAAATCAAGAGTATTTATAAATCAGGGTGTGGCTCTGGAGACATTCCTGAGAGACTTGTGAACATTTTATAAGTGGTGTAGTATCGGTATATTGAACAATTTAGGGCGAAGCTTCAGGCTGCTTTTGCTTTTTCTGTCGGGACCATTTTGTGTCAAATGTTTCTCAAAACTAACAGGCACAGAGGCATGAGACAATCTTATGACAATTCTGCACTAGTATGGGGGATGGACTTGAAAATGGGTCTCTTTCCTTCTCTAATTTGTATGAGGCATTCTTTTGTTGGAGTCTGCCTCACCAGCCTGTATTATAAAATCAGTACAGCTTTGTAAGACATGTGAATGTGGTTGCTGTTGGGATAACTCGCCAGAAATTCTTCTGAAATGTGAACTTACTATGGTCAAGCTATTTGATCCTGATTGCATAGGAGGGAGGACTAAATCACAATTGTACCTTCAAACATCTGTGGATTAAATACCAGAATTTCTGTGACCTCTGAGTGTTAACAATTATTAAATTTAGCATAAGAAAACATCTCCAATGTGATTAAATAAAAAAAAAACCCCACTCACGCAGGAAACAGAGGTGCTGAGAGATGTAGAAAGTAGTGTACTAATCCTGGAATGGGCAGGAATAATACTGTTTTATAAGGGTGCTGATATTTCCTTAAAGCTTTGGTTCCTTGACCTGTTGTTTCTGAGCTTAATCTTACTGATCTGTTACATTCACACAGCAACAGACTTTGTCTTCATTTGTTTTTTTTTTTTTTTTTTCTCCAGTAATCCTGAGTGGGTACTTTGCTTTAAGAAAATATCACACTGGTGGGTAGCTGAAGAAATGAAGTTCATCCCTATGTGCCATGTAGTACAAAATACTCACTTTTGGGGGCAGTTTCTTATAATCCTCTTCCCTCAATGAAAATTTTTGATGCTCCCAACTGTTTACTTGCACACACATTAAATTAGCTAATAAACTAAACAGCTGTAATCCCATTTTGTTGTGCAGAACACCTGAGAATTTCAGACCATAATCAAACCATACACTCAAAAAAATTACTGTGATTTGATATGAGACATACTTGCAAGTTCCTACTGTACATGTGAAGTATAGCTTGTATTAATTTTCATTAGCAATATGGCCTAGTGTGACAGACACTGGACTGGGAGTCAGGTTCTATTCTTGGATCTACTATTGACTTTGTGGGTGATATTAGGTGAGTGATTTAACATCTCTGTTCCTCCATCTGTAAATGGGGAATTATAATGTTTGCCCACCTATGAAAAGCTCTACAAGGGCAAAACATTACAATGTTGTTTGTGCAACAGCTAATGATATGCAGTGAGCAGCCACTGTCTTGATGAGGGGAAAATTCTTTTCTTAGAATCCCTTGGCTTTTCTTGCTATCATTGCAATAGGCATAAGTCACTCCTGATATTGATGGTGATTTGAAATGTATTCTTGAATGTGGTTGGCTAGCTTCAACTCTTGCTATTAATGTGTAATTACAGCATTGAGTTATCTAAAAACCAGTATATAAATGCTCTTTGTAGATCAATGTAAAATAGTATTAGAATCTGCACGCAGAAAAAATAAAGAGGCAGGTATTTTTTGTGTAGCAATAAAAATGAAATCAATTTTCAGTGGTGGTGGTAGTGATCTAAATTGGGTGTAAATTGTGGATTCCTGTATTTACCAATCATTGTGAATCAATTTACCTTGAAGGGTCAGTTTGTAGTCATGTACTAACAAAAGGGAAGGTACTTCCATTGTCATCTTGGTTGATCTTCAGCGCTCTGTCAAATTAAGGGCAGAAATGACTGGAGTAGAAAATCTCAACAGCAAACAGTGCCTGCAGAGCAAAACAAAGCTTTCTGTGTGAGTCTAAACAATTTTTAAGCCAGGAATAAAACTGATTTTTTTAAACAACCGCTTTTAATGTTTTAAAGGGCAACCTTACAGAGTTAAGCTGTAAGCACAAAGGAACAGGTATCTTGGCCAAAGTCAGTGATGATTTTTGAACTAGCAACCCTGACTTCTAGTGCCAAAGCATCTCATTGTTGTTCCCAGAAACAATAATGCCGATGAATAAAAACATATCTTAGGAATCCACTCCAGGAATCCAACAAGTTCCCCGGCCTTTTGTTTCAATTAATGTTTCATGAAGCTTAAAATTAGTGTCATACAGTCATCCTGAATAGTTTGGGTGTCAGGAAAGGTTTGTGCTCCATATATTTGTGTATAGATAAGAGCAAATCTAGATATCTGATATTCTCATTTGTACTTAAAGCAAAATAAATTAACTACTGAATTATATAGAATGGTAGAAAAGAAATGAGTGACCCAAAAAGAACTCAGGCAGTTTTCCAGCTTTGCTGCACACACAGTTCAATAGATGGCTTTGGTGCATAAGATATTGCAGAGAATGCTTCCTGGAGTGAATTACAAAGGGAAATACAATGTATTATGGGGGCTGTTGATGTTGTTTGAATCAGTTTTGTAACAAGTGTGCAGCTTTGAGTTTAAGAGCTATTCTGCTGCTGCCTTTCTTGTGGTGTCTCCCCAACTACTTCCATCCCATGCACCACTAGGAGCATATATCTAAACTGCCCACACCAGTAAATACTGGAATGTAGAGAAAACACTTGTTCTTTGTGCAGACTGAGGGCTGACATTCAGGCATAACAGATTATAAATTCCTCATGAAAGCATATTCTTCTTACATCCATGGGTGAAAAGTACATTAGTTAATAATGTTCTCTATTGTTTAAAAAAAAAGGTGGGGTGGGAACAAAAAAAAAATCTTGTTTTGTGGCCTCCAGGGAGCGAGTTCTCCCTTACCCTGGAATTTTGGAGCTGTGTTAGGGAAGGTGGGAGTTCTGGGGGCGTAAAATAAAAATAGACCCTCTAGAATATAAAGAGAGATTGTCTCCTTTCAATGGCAACAGCTGCGTTTGCCATTTTTTCTTCCTTCTACCAAGATTTTTGATAACTGAACCATATCAATCACACACACAACATGAGTTTTGTATTGAAGTAAAAATAGTCCTAATGAAGTCATTGTTATGTAATCATATAGAGCTTGAGTCTGCCAGGGTTTATGGTAGAATCATTATCACTACTGGGGGAGTGAGGCTAAGTAAGGATGACAGAATCAAGCCCCTACACAATTATGGTACAAACGTACTCAAGATTTTTCCCAATGCAAGACAAAGTTTCTTTGCGGTGTTAGTAGTGTTTCCTTTTTCATCTCTATAGAATTTAACAGGGTAAATTTCAAGTTTTAAAACTCATTAAAAATTTTTGAAACGGTCAGGATGATCAGATCTGTCCAACCCCCATTTAAAATTTGTGCTTACAAATAGTGTTTTTTCAAAAAACTACATTTGTAAATTACATCATCAGAATTTTTATTTCTTGATTTAATTGCAAAGTTACTTTTGTTTTCTACCAAATCTTGGACTGTGATACAGTAACTTTTATACCCCAAACTTTAACATTATGTGCTAGCATAGTAAACTTAAACTAGGTTTGTATGGAATGGTGGAATCTATGAAAAACACGTTAAATAATAACTCAAGGGCCAGACTTGATTGAAATGCCAAAGTCTGTATTAGTAAAGCCATTTGTATCTCCTGTTTGCATTACTGCTCAGTAAGTACACATTTTTACATTCACACTTTCTCAGGTGCTATCTGCATAGGGCCCTCCTCCTACATTTCTTACACAGCCAAAGGAAGTTAGGGGGGTGTAAAGAATACAGCGTCAGGACATAGGATTTCCTTTCCGAATGTGTGAAGCAGCATGAAGAGTATTTATTACACTGAGCTCATGGATAAATTGGGTAAAATGGTGGTTTTAATACTGCAAACAGAATGTTTGTTCACCAAGGAATGCCCAGCAGAACTCTTCAAATAATAAATGTACGTAGATTTGCTAGAATCACAGCTATTTCATTGGGTTTTTATATCCTTTTTATCTCAATGTGTAAACCCCACCCCACCGTCTCATCTGTCAAGATTCTAACACAATACACCCAGTGCCCTGAGGGTCTGGAAAAATATCAGCTGAGTCTATTCTTGTTCTAATTTAAAGTTTTGTTATCACAATGAGCAACAGTCTTTCAAAGTATAGGAAATTCTCAGCTTGTAATTATTTACTGTGACCTTTCTTCTTTTAATTCTTAGGAAAAATCCTCTTGTTGTGTTATCCACTGTTTTTGTACACTTACCTAATGTAAAAAAAAGTATTTGATGTATTCAATGATACTAGCTTTATGGTGGTTGTAATATAATTTGATTTTGTTTTCATCTTTTGCTTTATGTATGCTTCAACATTTATATTCATTTATTAAAATCACAGAGATCTGGTGTACTAATTCCTTAGTTTGTTTTTAACTATCTTATTGTATTAACAGTGCAGCTAGTGCCTTTTTATTTTTACTCATTCTACCCTGTGATACATGTGAAATGGTTGCCAACATCAGGGGACAGAAAGAGAGAGATTCACCAACTTAACAGTTGAAAACTCATTGATGAGAGAGGCTGAATGTTAGATTTAACTGAGCTCAAAATAAAAATCAGAGTGTTGACAAGAATGAATTAGGAATGTGTAAGTTTTTGGTGAATATCATTGGACTATTGATATTCAAGAAGTCATACTCCCGATTTACCTCAGTGAGAGCAGGATTGGGTCCTTATTCGGTAAAGATTGCCATCTCAGCACACTGGAGTGGTTGGTGAGGGAGTTGGAGACACTCTTGATGGAACATTCCATTATTCTCTCTCCTTGGAAAATATTAAAATACAGTGAATATATACTCAGCAAAGGAACACAAAGAATGATCTACAGTGAATAAATGCATGATGTGTGGGCTGCCACTTCTAGTTAGGGTTTCATCTCGTGTAATTTTGGTGCCAGCACATTTCAGATTTGCTCTGTAGTTGTCTGGTCTGTATTTTTATATTGTAAGTCAGAGGAAATTCTCATTATCATGTATTAAATTACACAAAACAAATACATATTGATGGCAACTACTGCAAATTACCAGGCAAGGAAAAAGATATGTGGCGCTGTACAAAAATGCAGCACAAGCCAACAAGTAAGGAGAGCGGGTGGGAGCATTCTGGTCCTATGACAACTGCATTTTGTTTGTGCATATGAACCAACTGACTGGTTTCTAAATGACAATTTCTAATAATACAAGACTAAGAGGAGGAGGGGGTTGAAAATCTAGAATTGTTTGAACAGATAATGAAAACATGAAGTGACAGGCTGCAAGAGTCCATTTGGCTATACACGCCTTTTACATTTGATCTGAACCTGTGCTTCCTGCTCTGTGAATTGTTTCCTCTTTCTCTGAAGCTCAGCAATGTATTCCCTAAGCTATTCTTTGACTGACACAGTTCTGCCTGAACAACCATTATACTCTTCAAAATATTTTAAGATCTGGCTCCCTTTGGCTTGAGCCCGTTGCCAGTATAAGGACCTTTTTTCTTCTTCATCACATCCCTCCAGAAGATGACATCCTCAGATGAATCTATTCTAAAAAAGAATAAACTGTTCCATCAGATACTAACAGACGTAAACACTTTTACTTGGTCACTCTTGTTGTCAGATCAGTGTGACAGGGTACTCAGTAGAGGGCCTCTGGAACTCATTCTGATGTTTTGCCAGATGCTGGGCCTGTCCAACTTCAGGAAGCAAAGCAAGACTTACCTGTTTGACCAGGCCCTGTCACCCAGCAGACCATGAGGATATCTCGATTTTATTTTGCTATGATATACCCAGCGTTTGAGGCATTTATATTTAAATAAATACACAGAACTTTCTCTGGAGCAACAGTAACCTTCCTATAAGGTGAACAAACTATATATACAAAGGGTGAATATCACCCTGTGCAGAGGGCTTGGGGACAGAATAATCCAACTCAAGATCAAATGGTAAAATTTACATAATACAAAAGCCTTCTCTACAAAGGGGTGAATTTCACCCACTATACACTGGAGGGCATCATCCACTACGCTCTTTGCTCCTTAATGCAGCCATAAATTTGCCCTACTGTTGTTGTGTAAACTAGATTAGATTGCCTTAAATTGTATTTTCTACTCACTTGTGCAGCTGACCCTGTATCTGACTATAACAGTTCTTCATTATTTGCTATATCCCCAATTTTTATAATCAATGATTCTTCTCTCAAATGCCACAGCACCTTCCATCCCAGGATCTCAAAGTGCTTTACAGATAATGACCTTACCCACAGCACTCTCGTGAGGTAGATATTATTAACCCATGGAGAAAACACAGAGGTTAAATGACTTGGCCAAGGTCACTCCACAAGCTTGCAATAGTAAGGAATCCATTCCAGGTTTCCTGCCCTTTAGTACCATGATTGTAGGTATCATTAGCAAAGTTTTCTGGCTTTCATTTGACATTTTCATCCAAGTTTTTTATATGCACTGTTTTATAAAACTATGAAATTCCAGGCCTTAATCAGCCTCTGATCATACCCACTCTCCAGCTAGAAGTATTGCTTTTCAGAATTACTAATTTCATATTTGAGCTATTGAGTTCAATTTTCTATCCAATAATCTTTTTTCCTTTAACTCTTTTACCAGGACCTCCATACTGTTGCAAGTTTTTTTCCATCTAAGCAATTTGACAATGACCTTGAAATACACTGTTACATTCTGCAGAGAGAGAGAGAATGCTTGATCCCTAACTGTTTAACAAACACCTTCTCTCTAGTTCCCCTCTTTCATTTACAGCTGGCAAAATACCTTTAGGCAGCTAAAAGCATAAGCAAGTTCTCACCAATATTTTTCACGCCCCTAAAACCACATTGCTAGTAGAAAACAAGCGTGGGTGAAACCAACAGTGCCTAGCACAATGGGACTCCAATCTCGGTTGGGGTCCCTAGATGCTACTTTAATATAAATAAGAATACTCCTCATATCAGCTTCTTGCAGGATATACACAACTCTAAGCAGACTTTCACTATGAGATTCTCTAGCCCCTCATCCATGACTCATTTTCACTTATAAGATTAGTTGAAAATGAGTCCTGGGAAGTTGTAGCTGACAAGTTTCTATATTACAATAAAATCTCTTGCTCAGGATTTAAGCCCAATTCACGTTCTTTATTTAAACTGGTGACAGCAGAGATGTTATTAAGAGAGCATCCTTAAATCTATTTGGCAAAACAAATGAGTTACTCATTAAACTAACAGTTGCAGGGTATTGGGGATGGCTCAGGGGGTTAGTAACAGAGCATTTCACTTCTAAATTGTTAGGTCATACCCACCCTAGGGACCTTTTACTGCAAGGTTCTCAGCTCCCTCAACATCAGTGGGAGCAGAGGGTGCTCAGTCATTCATAGAAGATTAAGACCAATTTAAATAACAGCAAATAATTGTTGCTATCTATTTGGTAGCCCATATAAAATGAACTGGACAATTCAGTCCCTCATGGGCATGTATCTTCATCACAAATTGAGTCCTTTTCCAGCAGATTATTTTTTAAAGGAAAACATAACACCAGTAAAATGGTTTTACAGCATTTCCTCTGAAAAGGACCCTGTCATGCAAATTTGGCCTGAAGTAAAAAAGTTATTTCAAAAAACTTACAGCCAATTAAAAAGAACAAAAACACTCCTGGAAATCTTTCAATTCCAAAGTAACATTTTCCTTCAGTGTTCAAAGCTCATGCTAATGATACTGTGCTAATGCATGAGAGCTATAACATGAAATTTCCAGGAAACTGACTATAATCTACAGTTCACAGATTCCAAGGCCAGAAGGGACCGTTGTAATCATCTAGTCTGACCTCCTCTAAAACACAAGCCATAGAACTTCCCCCAAATAATCCCCAGAGCAGATCTTTCAGAAAAACATCCAGTCTTCATTTAAAAATTGTCAGTGATAGAGACTCCACCACAACTCTTGGTACATTGCTTCAGTGATTAATTACCCTCATTGTTAAAATGCACACCTGTTTGAATCTGTCCAGCTTCAACTTCGAGCCATTGGATTGTATTATAAATTTCTCTGCTAGATCAAAGAGCCCATTATCAAATATTTGTACTCCATTTGGAACCTACACACTGTAATCAATCAACACTTAACCTCTTTGTTATGCTAAATAGATTGAGCTCCTGGAGTCTATCACTACAAGGCATGTTCTCTAATCCTTTAATCATTCTCCTGGCTCTTCTCTCAACCCTCTCCAATTTATCAATGTCCTTCTTGAATTGTGGACACCAACGGTGGACACTACTCCAGCAGCAGTCACACCAGTGCCAAATACAGAGGTAACCCAACCTCTCTACTTCTATTCAAGATTCCCCTGTTTATGCATCCAAGGACTGCATTAGCCCTTTTGGCCACAGTATTGCACAGGGAGCATACGTTCAGCTGATTATACACCACAGCCCCCAGTGTTTTTTCATTATTACTGCTTCCCAGGATACAGTTCCTCCATCCTGTAAGTATGGCCTGCATTCTGCATTCATAGATGTATACATTTAACAGTATTAAAACACATATTGTTTGTTTCCACCCAGCTCAAATGAAAATAACTAGTTCATTTTCATCCTCCACTTGGAGAAACTCAAAGTAAACAATGGCATAAATTGTGAAAAGTAAATTTAGATTTTTAAAATGATTTCAGTTTTCCTCATCTAAAGTCCAGATGTGTTATTTGTAACAAAGGTTAAAGATTGTTTTAAAATTAATTTAAGGCTGATCTTCAGAATATTATTGCCACTAATACATTTTAAATATTTACTGATAATTAGGGGTTTGATACTACATTTACTTGCCATTATTTATTTATTATGTTTTTATAGGAGCAATCCTGTTACGGTAAGATTTTTAAATGGCAGTTAACTCCCATTAAAAGTTTTTGTGTGTTTGAAAATATACTTTGTTGAATTGCATGAGTAGGCATTGCAGGATTTAGCATAATGTTTGTGCCAAGGGAAGTCAGACAAGTATTTTGTGGGATACGTTTTAGTACCACCACTTATATGCCTGCTACTGATTATGATCAAACCACCACAAAAGGATGACAAGTGCTAGTAAGCGTAGTATTGGTTTCTCGGGGAAGGGTTGAAGAAGATAGTGAAATGGATGTGATATGTACACTAACAGATTATGGTTTAGAAATCAGCATAAATGGAGAGCTGTTGTATGCAAATATTAAATTAAGCACCCATTTTACCTGAAAATCCTACTGTCTGTCATGGCAGAGGTATAAATAATAAATTAGAAACTTCCTCACTTTGCCCAAAAACCCAATGCGATTGAATGGGGATGAAACCTTGATTCATAGTACTTTGTTGAAAAGTGGGCTTTGCTGTTTCTCGAAGACAGTCCCTGAAGCATGTTACTGTGGGCAGTGTCAATACATAAGTTACATGATGGAGGTAAATTTTTAGCACAGGGAGTACACATAATGGTAAAACTGCTGTTAATTATTAAAGTGCTTGTCTGTCAATTTCCCTCTGCAACAAACTCAAGGTTATTTCTTTGTCTGACTTACAGCCCAATTATACAAGATTGAGAGGCCAATATTCATGAAATTTAAATGAAACCGTGGCAGAATGCAACTTTGCTGTCTGACACAAAAAGGATATTTTACTGCTCAAATCTGCACGTGTAATTTTATTCATGAGAGTAGTTCCACCTAAGATGATGAATACAGTTATTGCTATGGACAAACCAACATCATTGGTGGATTATGAGTTACATATCAAACTCATTGCTAATAAATCCAAGGGGAAAAAAAGACATTTTAACAAATCCTCAAAGTATGGGAGGCAAAGGTTTAAAAACAAAACACCAAACCAGGTACATATTTTGTACTGGCAATTTTACCTGCAGTAAGAGACATCAAAATCTGAACTATGGGGTAGTTGTAATGTAGCAAGTCAAAACACTGTGGCTTTGGCCCATCTTAATGAATAAAATGAACAGCCTTGGAATTCCAAAAATCACCAGCAACGAACGACCCAGGTAATGCTCTCTCTGACTCTCTTTTCAGATGATGGCAGAGAGATATCAACTACACACAAAATTTCTGAATTTGGGTGCCAAAAGCTAGACCCATATTTAGGCACCCAAAGACAAAATCTGATTTCAGAAGTGCTGCGCACCCACAACTCTCATTTAAGTTGGTTTGAGATGCAGGTATTCAGAACCTTTAAAAATCAGGCTACTCTTGAACCAGAAGGTAACCAGATTTGAAATTTTTTGGCCTATATATTATACACAGTATCTGCAGTAAGTGAAATGAAAATTTGTTCTTGGCTAATTAACAAAGTTTCCCCAAGAAATTCCTAGAAACTTCTTTTGAAAATTAGTGATACTATATTTACCAATTTCACAATGAATTCACAAATTGATATATTGAAATCTAGGTATAGGCAGTTCTCCCTCAACAACAGGCAAATACACACACTGTGGCATGAAACTAGTCAAACAAAAGTGACCTTTGCTTTTTACCTCTGTCTGGAATACAGAGCAGGGTTCATTCACTAGGATCAGCTGATTGAGTCCCAAACACCAAGCTTCCTGCGAATACTGGGGAATTGAATCTTTGGGTATGCCTACTGTACAAGCACTATAGTGGCACTGCTGAAGTGTAAACGCTTGCTACAGCGATGGAAGGGGTTTTTCCATCACTGTAGTAAATCCACCCCCTCAAGAAGCACAGCTAGGTTGACAGAAGAATTGTTCAGTCAACCTAGCAGTGTCTACACCATGTCTTAGTTTGGATTAACTACGTCTCTCAGGGGTGTTCATTTTTCACACCATTGAGTAGTGTAGCCTAGGTCGGCCTAAGTTTTTAGATGTAAACCAGGCCTCGGTTTCTGAATGCACCGTTTGGACAGAAGGCTGGCTCTTTGTTGTTGACTATAATGTAAAGTATTCAACGAGTATAAAACTCATATACTTCTCTTATGTCAGCAAACTATTTTAAAATGTACCTGCAAGCAAATGGCCAAATCCCTCTGAGTTCACAAACCAATTCATTAATTCAAAGGGTCTCAATTCAAGACTAGACTTTGTGAACATGATCATTGAATGTAACATACGGAAACTAATCTTGCCTTATTAATGATTACCTCAGGAGTTGCAAGTGCTGCACAATATTAAAACTGATATAGAAGTTTAACGTTTATAATAGGTGTGAGGCATAGAAAACCCTATGAAATTGTCTGATAAGGTGCTGCAAACTTTAATTGGCAATCTGTGTGTCACAGCTCCATCTAGTGATAAAGACTAATATCACACTGTACAGAGTGGAAACTTCCGGTATCATAAGGAAGCAACAAAAGGTAAATATGGCCTCTTTTTAAAATATAGTTGATGTGCCACGTGCCCTTCATATTTATTAGGTTTTCGTATTGGTGCCCATCATTTCAGTTAGTGCCTAGCATCTACTTCAAAAGTAAGCCAGGGTATGGCAGTCTTCAGCATGTATTGATATAAAACTCATTGACTGGATGAACTAATTTAAAGACTTACTTTAACAAAATTGTATAACAGCAAGAATTAAGTAAATAACTCAGCAGGGTTATTTCTTTTTTTAAAGACCCTCAAACAACATACTATGGCCTTTCAGTGAATGGATTTTCATAGGTTGGTTGTAGGTTGTGTTGTTTGTTATTTGTGATTCTAAGAAATGTTTTTCCAATTTTACTTTCTTTTTCATTGATTTTGAGTCTTAGAGCCTTCAGAGTAATAAAAAGCACAAAGTTCAGCTGAAAAAGGGAGCAAATACAGTAGTTTACAAATGCATCCTAAATTAAAAGGAAATAAGGTAATTATCTGTTGCATCAAATTTAGAATAATATGTTTACAGAGGTTAATACATGAAGCAAGCACTGCATCTGGAGAACCGGTAAACACAAGTTGTTGAACTCCGTCACAGGACGGTCAGCAGGAACAACAGCCCAGTTCCTGGTTTTAGGTCCCATGACTAGCTCATCCCTCTTAAAAAGGACCATATCAAAAAACTAACGGTTGTAATGAAATTGTTGGCACTACAAACAGCAGAATCTATGTCCATAATACTTAATTCGCTGTATACTTTGCATGATATCCTTTTCAATAACCAGATTACTGGCATACACTGTATACCAGTAACTGATTATAGACCTAAATGGTAATTTACACCTAGTTTTTAAGTCATTAACATAAAGAAAATGAGAAATCTTATTCATGACAATTTCCACAGTTCACTTTCTAATTCTACTTTATTTACTCTGCAAAGAACGAGGATCTCAGGCCTCTAGCCAGTGACATCACATATACCACTGCAGAATGTCTAGTTAAGTCTAATTAATGAAGGCTTTGAGATTTTTTTTTTTAAACTAGATAACTGCAGGATAAAATCATAGCAAAATGGTTAAAATATAATTTAGCTCAAGATGTGGGAAGGGAGCTGGGAATGATTTAAAACAGTGGTGCTGCAGGATTCATTTTGGGACATGAAACATGCTTGAGCACTCATTTTTATTCCTTGGAAATATGAATGAGTGAAGCTTTGCCATTTAAATTCCTACCTGCTGTCTCTTGTTCATAAGGATTGAATACGAAATATAGAGTGGTTACTTACATTGTGGTAGCTGTGGTTCTTTGAGATATCTGCACATGTGGATCCCAGTCATGGTGTGTGGTGGCCCCAGTGCAATAGCTTGGAACATTTTCATTAGTAGTGTCCAGTAGGGGTCATGCTTGTTCTCAAGTCAAGTCCTCATGATCTGCCTCCTAAGGGCACAAAAAGTAGTGACTGCAACTGCCACTCAGTTCTTTCACCACCCAGAATCCATCGTGTAAGATTCCGAATTGCAAGAAGGAAAGTAGGCCATGGGAGCAACATGTCCAGACTTCTCAAAGAACCACAGTTACTATGAGGTATGTAACCACTCTTTCTTCTTTAAGTACTGGACAAGTGCAGCCCAGTCATGATGATTAGTTAGTAGTCACCCTAAACTGAGGTGGGTGCGAAGAGTTAATTGAAAAGAGATTGCAAAACCTCCCTTCAAAAATGGGCAACCAGTTGATAAGCATTCATTAACAAATAATGCTTTGTAAATGTATGAGCTCAAGTTCTGGTAGCTGCTCTGCAAATCTCCAGTATTGGCTTTCAACTTAGACATGCAACCGATGTTGCTTGTGAATGAATAAGAATGTTTTAAAGGACTTATTAATATTATATACAGTCCTAATACAATCAGATGCCCATTTTGAAAGCTTTTGAGATGAAATAGCCATCCCTTTAGATTTATTTCCATAAGCAATAAAATGTCTTGAAGTCTTACAAAAAGATTTTGTTTTATCCAGATAGTATAACAATGATCTTTTGACATTCAAGATACACATGTAATTTAACTTCAGCTGAGATGAATAAGGTTGTGGAAAGAAGACTGGTAAATTAATAAATTGTTTTGAAAGTCCAATACAGGTGAGTCGCATCATACGCACATTTAACTTACGCAAATTCAACTATAAGCGCTCGGCAAAAAAACCCAACAACAACAAGATACCTGTAAACAGTGTGGGCGATTGTGCCCACCATTCCACTCAATGAGCATATGCTCCTGAGTGAGCGTGAGACGTGAATCTGCTGTTCCCTCAGTCGGTCTCAGTTCCCGCATGCGAGCATCTCACCGCGTGTGATTCTAGTGTTTAAAGATATGTATTTTTCGTACAACATGGCCCCTAAACGCAAGCCAACTGCTTCATCTGGTGCTCAACTGAAGAAACAGCGATCTGTTCCAATGCTGGAGGAAAAACTGGCTGTGTTGGACTTACTGAGAGACGGTATGTCAGTCTCCAACGTGGTGGATAAATATGGCCGCAACGAATCTAGCATCCGTGCCGTCAAGATTAGAGAGAGAGAAATTCGTTAAGCCGTGGCATCAAGTGCTCTAATAACTGCTAAAGTGACGAGTCAGGTGCGTTATAAGATTTTAGTGAAGACTGAAAAGGCATTAAACTTTTCATGGCTGGAAGACATGAACCGTAAACGTGTGCCTATCGATAGCAACACGTTGCGAGAAAAGGCTCTTAGCCTCTACGCACTGTTCAAACCTCCTGCCAAAGAGGGACAGCCTTCTGATGAGAAGGAATTCAAAGCCAGCCAAGGTTGGCTTAACAGTTTTAGGAACCGCTTCAACCTCAAAAACGTGCAGACTACTGGTGAAGCTGCATCTGCCAATGAAGAGGCAGCAAAAGCCTACCCCAAACAATTAAAGAAAATCATAGAAGAAAAGGGCTATCTTCCGGAACAAGTTTTTAATGCTGATGAAACTGGGCTCTTCTGGAAAAAAAATGCCCAACTGCACTTACATTTCAAAATCAGAAAGACAACCCCGGCTTCAAAGCAGCTAAAGACTGTGTGACTGTGTTGTTTTGTGGCAATGTGGCTGGGCATTTAATAAAGTTGGGCTTGCTCTACAGGACTGCAAATCCCCATGCCCTGAAAGGCAAGAACAAAAATCTCCTGCCTGTGTTCTGGCAATCAAATAAAAAGGCTTGGGTGATGGCAGCATTATATCTGGATTGGTTCCACAAGTGTTTCATTCCGGAGGTCAAGCGGTACCTCGAAGAGAAAGGACTTGACTTTAAAGTGTTGCTGATCGTAGACAATGCTCCTGGCCACCCTGTGGCACTCCCGTTTGTGCACAACGAGGTTGAAGTAATCTTTCCTCCCCCAAATACCACCTCCAACCTCTCGACCAAGGCGTGATTCGCGTACAAAAGGCTTGCGTTCTCACGGATACATAGTGCTATGGATGCTGATCCCAATCTCAATGTGATGGAGTGTTGGAAGTCCTTCAACACTGTTAATTGCATCACTTATATTAAACAGGCAATGGATGCAATCAAGCCTGAAACAGTCAATGCATGTTGGTGAAACCTATTGAAAGAACATGTGAATGATTTTAAAGGTTTCCTGACCATTGACAAAGAAGTGAAATGCATTATTCAGGTGGACAGGCAAGTGGGTGGTGATGGCTTCGTTGACATCCTTGAGGAAGAAATTGAAGAATTAATTGAGAGCCACAGAGAAACACTGACTAATGAAGAGTTAGAGGAACTGATAAAATTGTCTACAGAAGACGAAGATGACAACGACAAACAAGAAGAGCCAACAAGTTGGAATCTTCCTAAATTTGCTGAAGTGTTCCAAGCAGCGAAACACTTGAATGATTTAATTTCTGAATATGATCCGTCTATGGAATGAAGCCTCAAAATCACACGTAGTATTACAGACGATTTGAGACCGTATCAAGAAATGTTTGAGCAGCTCAAGAGACAACAGTGACAGTTGTCAATCACCATGTTTTTCAAGGAAAAACAAACAACCAGCAGCAGATGAACCTACGCAATCAACTTCTTGAGCTGAACCAGAGCCAACCACTTCATCTACAACTCTCTCTCTGTCTCCTGGATCGACATCAAGCCGTCGTCTCCTGACAACCCCCTGTAATTACCCCCTGTAGCTAAAAATACAGTACTGTAAAATTATATTTTGCGTAATGTACTCAGTATATACTGTACATTACTGTATACATTATACATTTAAACCTATTACTGTACAGGGTTGTATACACAAAACCATGTACAGTATACTGTACTTTATGGGCGATTTAAGGGATTTTCAAGGGTAATTTTGACTATACGTGATTTTCACCTTACGTGCTGACTTTAGAACCTAACCCCCACGTAAAATGCGACTCCACTGAAATACTTTTGGAATGAAGGACAGATGATGTCTCAGTCACCCTTTCTATATGAAAAGCCTTGTAAGGAGCGTTTATAATTAATACTTGTAGTTCACTTATTCTACTTGCTGAGGTAATAGCCACCAAAACTGCCAGTTTCATTGCCAAAATTCTGAATTAGGAAGTTTGCTAGAGATTCAAAAGGAAGTTCCAGTATAGAAGAAAGCACTAGCTTTAAATCCCATGTTGGAGCAATCTTTCTTACAGGAGTAAGAACTCGAACTAAGCCCCTCAGAAATCTGCACCCCCTTCCACTGGTGGATGAAATACTGAAATCACTGCCAAATCACTTTAAATGTAATAAGTAATCCAAGATTATTGGAATACAACACACCAAGAAGGTATGTGATCCTTGGATATGGCCCAGAATAAAAGACATACCACTAGCAGAATGTGTTATTTCCTGTTCTGAAGTTAGATAATGTTCTTCAGCAGTGCAGAATATCCAACGAGGACATCCAGAAACCACCCAAACAATGAGATGTAGTGACACTGGATTTGAGTGTAGGAGTAGGCTGTGATTTTGCGATATCATGTCATTCTGAATCAGCAGCATGGTAAACTGTTGATTGGACACTATTAGAAGATCAGAGAACAAGAACTGATAAGGCCAATTAGGAGCTATTAGTATAGCCCAATCTTTTTCTTACCTTATCTTCCTGATCACCCTTGGAATTAAAGGAAAAGTAGGGAAGGCATACATCAAATGGTGTGACCAGCAAATCGTGAAAGTGTCTGCTATGAATCCCAGACTCTTTCCTGCTCAATAACAAAACAGACACTCTTTGTTCTGATTCAAAGCAAACAAGTCTATTTGGGGAAACCCTCACTTTTGGAAGATTTGGTCCACTAATTAATCAATCTTTTAAGTCCCATTCATGGGACAAGGTCACCTTTCTGCTTAGTGACTATGCTACACCATTGCTCTTCCCTGGAAGATGAAGAGTTGTCAGACTCATACAAAGCTGGATACACCATTCCCATATAGAACATAGAAGGTCTGCCTTACACCTCTCTGCCTATTCAGACAGTATGAATAGGCACTTGGTTAAAACATCCTCCGAGCTGATGAAATCCCAAACGGCGGTAGTTGGAATTCATAATTATTTGCTAAAGCCACAAACTGAAGATAGGTTTCAGAGTAACAGCCATGTTAGTCTGTATTCGCAAAAAGAAAAGGAGTACTTGTGGCACCTTAGAGACTAACCAATTTATTTGAGCATGAGCTTTCGTGAGCTACAGCTCACTTCATCGGATGCATACTGTGGAAATTGCAGAAGACATTATATACACAGACACCATGAAACAATACCTCCTCCCACCCCACTCTCCTGCTGGTAATAGCTTATCTAAAGTGATCATCAAGTTGGGCCATTTCCAGCTACTTGTGTGCAGAATGTGTCTGACACATGAAAATATGCTTTGTGCAAGTTGAGGGTCATGAACCAATCCATGGGATCTAGAGTGGGAATAACTGAAGCAAGAGTTACCATACAAGACTTGGCATGCCAAATGTATTTGTTTTGGATTCCCAAAATCTAAGATCGGATGCCAACCTCCTTTATTTTTTTTATATGAGAAAAACGGAAGCCCTTTTCCAAATATTCTTCAGGTACCAATTCTATCAACCTGTCCTAGGTTGATTAGGTCATCTAATTCTAGATGTACGCTTGTGAGAAGAGGGATCAGGTATGGGTGGGAGGCAGAGACAAACTGAATGACATAACCATCTCTGAGAAGTTGAAGGGCCCATTGATCTGTGATGATTCCAATCCAAGTCTCCTGGGAAAAGAAAAAGCAGAATCAAAAAGGAGGAAGGAATAGGTATTGCTCCTTGTAGATTAGTCCAAGCTCCTCAACCATCACATCGAATCTGATGTCTCTGTGTCTGTCCTGGTTGTGAGGTTACCAAAGAGGACGATGGAATTCATCATCTTTTTGATATCTTAATCTCTTCTTGGATTAGTCAGAAGATCTCTGCTGGTAAAAGTATGAGGAAGTTTAGTATATTTTGAGGAGGAGGAACATGGACAACACTGTTTCTTCCTAAATGCAGGTGCATATAAACTTAGAGATCTAAAAGTGGATCTTAAGTCTTTTAATGAACTCAAGGTCTCATCTGTTTTAGTTTCATCTAAACAAGCTCAATCCATCAAACAGCAAATCTTCCGTGGTTGTCTGTACCTCCCTATATCAATCTGGTGCAGAAAACCATGATGCATATCTCCTAACAATAGCTTTAGCTGTTTAACAGACACCAGTATCAGTTGCACCCAGATCAGTTTGAAGAGCTATTTTAGAAATCAACTAGCCTCCATAAATTGATCTGAACTCCTCTCTAATTTCTGTAGGTAACTTGTCCTTAAAGTCAGATGTTTGTTCTATTGTAGATAATCATATATTTAGAAAGCATAGCTTGATAATTAGTTATTCTAACTTGCAGACAGGCTGATGAATAAATTTTCCTCCCAAAAGTGTCTATTCTGTTTGGTTCTCTCTCTTTGGGAGCTGACTTTCCCAATTGTTTCGACTCTTCATTTGCAGGAGTAACAACCAACGAAGATGGAGATGGACAAGTATAAAAATACTCAAAACCTTTGGATAGTACTTGATATCTACAATTAGCATGTTTTGAAGTAGCTGAAATCAAGGAGGGAGTAATCAAAAGCTCTTTTTCTATTCTAAAATTCCTCACTGATAGGAAGAGCAACTCTATTTTGAGATGCGGGTTGTAAAGTATCAAAAGTTTGCCTTTTCCTGTACCATTTCTTATAGGACTTCCAGTGTTTCCTCTTATGCACTTCAATAATTCCTGAAACATTTTAAATGTATCAATTGTCAGAGGCATAGTGGATGAAATAGTCTCCTCAAGTGAAGAAAAAGAAGAAGAATGTGGACATCCAGCTTAATCTTCCTGGTGAACCGGTAACTCTCCATCACTAGAATGATGCTGTTCCTCTGTTTCCATAATCTGAACAGGAAATGAGGTGACAACTGAAAAATTGAATTAGGTGACTTACACATATATGCCATTTACTGTGGGGGAACTTCCCCTGGATGCTGCAGATATTGCTGCCACAGAGACCAATATGGCCAAGGTTGTTGACCATGTGGTTAAGATACATTCATCCCATTTGGGGGATACCAACGAGAGTAATTAGAATTTAAACCCTTACATTCATAAAAAAGCTCCTTTGTGTTATCTTTTCTGTTTTTATTTTCTTTTTGCTGGCTTCTTAGATGGAGGGCTCCCACTGGAATCTGATGAGAATCCTTCTTTTGATAGGACAACAGGATTTTAAAATTTGAGTATGACTTCTACTCACAGCCCTACTTTAAAGAGAAATCTTTATCACGGGTATTCTTGATCTTTCATGGAGAGGAGATTTAGATGGTGCAGAACTAGAAGACTTTAACAGTGGTAAACCAGGTGCTGGAGTTATTCTGATATCCAAGGGAGATGTAAACAAATATTTCGGTGCTGTGGAATCCCCTTCAAAAGACATCTGAGTTGAGGAAGCCTGTCTCATTTAGCTGCTTTGAGGGCTCTGAAATGCTGAAACTGCCTGTGCTGAGTGAGAGAGGTGGGTGAGGTCATATCTTTTATTGGACCAACTTCTGTTGGTGAGAGAGACAAGCTTTCGAACCACACAGAGCTCTTCTCATCTTTCTGACAACAGAAGTTGGTCTAATAAAAGATATTACCTTACCTACCTTGTCTCTCTAATATCCTGGACCGACATGGCTACAATTATACTGCAACATGCCGAGTGACATGCTCTTATCAAAACTAGTCCTGCTAAAGACAGTGCCAGGGCAGACTGTAATTGATGCACTGGTGCTAAGATGGATGGTTTCGGTAAGTCCTGAGCCACGGTTTTAGGACTTTCATCTCTATGTGCTCTCTTCTGCGAGTACCGAACAGGACACTGAGAGCTCTAGGACTGATTTCCTCTGTGCTGACTTCATCAATTCCTTTTAGGATGACTTTCTCCTGCCAGACACCAGAGATAGAGAAGAGTCATAACCAATTTAGTGTTTCACTTTTCGGACAGCAGGGATTTCTGACTGCTCCAAAATAATTTGCAAAGCCTCTCTAGGTCTTTCTGTTGCTCTTGAGCCTGGTGTCACATCTCTGGTGACTAGATCATAGACAGATTGTGTTGGTAGACAGCAACTTCCTCAGCATTGTCTTGGCTCAGGATCTGACAGTGCCCTCATGTACTTTTCCATGAGAAAGAGCTTTCACCTGGACTGTCATGCTTTCTGTGTGAGCATCTTAGAAGATTTACAGATCACACGCTTAGTGACAACATGGTCTTCACCCATGCAATAAAGACACTTACCATGAGTGACCGTTAGGGGAATGGCACTCCCTCCCCGCATGTAGAGGGGCATAATTTAAAGCCTGGGGAATCTCAGTTCTGACATACCTCAACTAAAATCCTAATACACTAATTCAAAACAGAAATAAAGTTAAAATGTAACTCTCTTCCTTTAAAAAAAAAACAGAGGTAACATTAAGATTAAGTCTGCACTATGAATTAGGAGTGTGATGTCCCTTGCTTGTGTACACATACTTGTGCTAGCTCTTGTCAAGATAGCACAAGTATAAATAGCAGAGTTGCTGAAGCAGCACAAGTAATGGCCGATGAGGCATGGCTTAGCTGTGCTGAATATGTTCCCACCTGTTTCAGATGAGTTAATACTTGGAACAGCTAAGCCAAGCCTCGGCTGCCACTACTTGTGCTACCACGGTTATGCTGCATGTGTACATAGGCAGGTGAATCACACACTTATCTTGTAGTGTAAAGGCAGCCTAACACTACTGAACACTAAGGCTACAATAAATAAAAAGTAACTATCCAAATTAACTAAATAAAATGGGGATACTATTGTTGTTCTGGCTGTTCTGCCTAGGTCCATCCAAAGAAACTGAGCGGTGGTCCGCGTCACTACACTCTTTGTACTCTCGGGAGGGGGAGAGTGAGGTTGTAAGGACATGCATCTGACGAAGTGGGTATTCACCCACGAAAGCTTATGCTCCAATACATCTGTTAGTCTATAAGGTTCCACAGGACTCTTTGCCGTTGTAAGGAGTGTGACCCCTATTGGACACTACAAGTGAAAGTGTTCTGAACTACTGCGCTGGGGCATCCACACACCATGAATAGGATCCACGTTTCCAGTTCGGAAAAAAATAATCCCTGTTTGACTGTGATCCTTTCTTTATTAGCTACAGATTTTTAAATAAATAACTTCCTCCCCACCCTCCAATTTCCAATGCCCTTCATGTATTCTGTTTTCATACTTCCTCTCTTTGCATGTGTGTTGAGAGTCTGGAGGTAGCATTTCAAACTGCTCTCAAGCCCATCTTCATCAGGCTGAAAAAGTATCACTTTAAAGTTCTCCACAGTGTACACCATGAAAAGTTTGCAATAGACTAGCATCCACTTTGATTTCAGTAACACAGCAGTAGAGGCGGCTACAACATGACCTGCAACACTAGCCAGGGAAAAATGAGAGAAAAAGGAGGTTCGTGGAAGCTGTGTCCCAAAAACAAAGAAAAGTTTAATTTGGAAAAAGAAAAGGAGTACTTGTGGCACCTTAGAGACTAACCAATTTATTTGAGCATAAGCTTTCGTGAGCTACAGCTCACTTCATCGGATGCGATGAGTGAGCTGTAGCTCACGAAAGCTTATGCTCAAATAAATTGTTAGTCTCTAAGGTGCCACAAGTACTCCTTTTCTTTTTGCGAATACAGACTAACACGGCTGCTACTCTGAAACCTTTAATTTGGAACATTCACAGAAAACAGCAATCACCCCAACTACCACCTATATTTGTATGCTGCTATCCTGTTGGTTTAAAAAAAAAAAGTCATGTGAGTTAAAACTGGACATTCTAGCAACATCGTCATAGCCTTAAACTAGGCCGTTTTTCATTCACTGCCAGCCGTTTTTTTCTGTCACCCGGTAATATGAATCCATAGCTCTGGCTATCATCTAAAAAGTGGAAAAGTAAAGCTAATTGTGGGAGGAAGTGCAGGATGATTGCATAATCTCATAGAAATTGCATAGTCCCAATAAAATCCATTAAAGTCCTACTTTTTAAGTGGTATAATAATATACACCATTGGCACAGGGAGAGCAAACCTAATAAATATTGAGCTGAACTTTCCTGCAATAACTAATTTGAAACTCATTTTTCCGAAGGATTATATTACATGCATATCATATATATGATATATACACATCATCATAGCAAGAGGAACAATGCTTTTTATTTTCATAGAGATTTTTTTTTTTTAAACTCCCAACCCTGATAGATTGGTGATCTTTGGCAAACAATAACTACAGGCCAAGACTTTTAAAGATGGTTTGGCAACTAAAGATGCAGAGGTGCCTCATGGGATTTTCAAAAGTGCCCATTTGACCCCATTAGGAATTAGACAGCTAGATGTTTTTGAAAATCCCACTAGGTGCCTATCTGCATATTTTGGTGCCGAAATATCTTTAAAAGTCTGGTCCAGAGTGGTTAAGTTATTCGTCAAAGATCATACAATCAGTCAGCAGTAGGGCTAGAAATAAAACTCAGGAGGCCTGGGTCCATGGTCCAGTGCTCTGACAAGTAGATTACATTGTCTCATTAGGTAGGTTATATGGAAAGGTTGTGTGTTTTGCTGTCAGTGACAAATAAAATCAGAGTTAATTTGTTTGTCTGTCTCTTCATATTATTTTAGACTCTACTTTTTTTCACTGCACAGATATGCTTGATCTTAAGTAGCAAGCAATGTACCATCCTTTATCAATCTGAATGTCTTTAATGTCACTAGATATTCAGGGAAGTAGTCATACTTGGTGGGACCTTTATGACACCTTCTCTTCAGGGTTTTCTCTATTCCCTGGTGAAATAGTTTGGTTCTGTTGGAGTTTTTGGTGTGGTCTTTGACTATTATGTTTTTCAAGAAGGAAAGCTTATACCTTCTACTGTTCATGAATTTAACATGGATCAGTCACATCTAACTATTCTTATTTCCATCTTTGTGATACTAACGCAAGATGTAGCACCAATTTCACATAATAGAGTAGACACCATTTTCACCGTGGCATAAAACATTTATCACAGGTAACTGTGTTGTGCTAAAAGAAAAGGAGAACTTGTGGCACCTTAGAGACTAACAAATTTATTTGAGCATAAGCTTTCGTGAGCTACAGCTCACTTCATCGGATGCTGTAGCTCATGAAAGTTTATGCTCAAATAAATTTGTTTGTCTCTAAGGTGCCACAAGTCCTCCTTTTCTTTTTGCGGATACAGACTAACATGGCTGCTACTCTGAAACCTGTGTTGTGCTAGTCAGTCTCCATGAATTTAATAGCCTTGCTCTTGTTCTGCCTCTGCTTTTTTGGATTTTTCTCCTCATCACTTGAAGCACTGTTGAGGTGACATGGTGCCATCAGTTGCACTTAACTCTCCTCAGCCTCAAATAGAGCTGCTCTTTCATTGACGGAATGTTTGAAATTTGTGCTGCACATTAGAAATGAAAAGAGGTGCTACTCAGCTCATTACTGCTGTGGCACAGAGACTGACTCCAAGACCTAAGAGGCCTTTTTCCACCTAAGTTTGCACATCTAATTTACTGATTCCATGATTCCACTTACAAGGAAAGCAAATATTTAACTTCTGTTACCGGAATACCTCGGCCTAACACAGGCGATATTGGACTTCAATAATGTTAAAGGGGTGTGTGTGTGTATTTATGTGTACATGCACACAGATATGGACACAAGATGCATATGTATTACTTAATTCTGCTGTTCTATAGAGAGTGCATGGCCTTGTATGCACTAAAGACATTGGATCATAAACTCTGTCGATTTCTTGTGTGTTTTACTGTGAGTTTTTCCCCTCTTTTCTTTTAGTTTTATTCTGTGAGCATGCCTTTTGGTGCATTTTCTCTTCAAATGGTCATCATTTATCTTGGTCTCCTCAGAGCACTTACTAATATATCCACCCTACATTTCAGGACATACATGCAGCCAGAGCTAGCCATGTAGGTTCCATGCCCCAGAGGTCTCAGCATGGGCGGCCTGGTGATGACAACCCAGTAGTCCATTTCTTCAAGAACATCGTAAGTTTCCCCTTCCCTTCATGGTTCTCTGGCAGAGTTAAATGTAATTTGAGATTTAATGGCAGCTAAACAGTACCTGTAGGTTATCCATTTTGTTGCAATTGAGACTGTCGATAAAATGTTCTGTCTGTGCTTTTGAGGGAATAATTATATTTTGACATCAGAATTATTTTACTTTGCTATTACAACTTCTAGTTTTGTGTAGGAAAAATTTTTGGATGGAAATGGGTGAGTCTTCCATTAACGTACTGAAATTCCAACATTAATCACTGATGCTATTAAACAGCTTTACCATTTGCAAATTTTTTATTTGCCTTTCTTGAAATAAGGCACATTCAAATTTTTGTTTTGTTTAAAAAAGGTAAGTGGTGCTCAAGGCATAGTGCATTTAAAATAGCACTTACTAGATTTAATAAATTAATTCTATTCTAAGAGAGAAGCTAGACTCCGGCATTTCTTTTGAAGGCATAAACAAAAAAATCCCAGATTTGATTCCCTACCTGAGTGATGTTATTTGAGGAGAAGGATTTTCTTCAGCTTTGAACCTGGATATCTTCATACTAATATGAAAAAAAAACAAACACAAAATCAGAGAAACAACTATAGAGTTATATCTCCCTCAAACATTCTACAAAATGGTATCCCTGAGTACTGTGCAAAGATATCATCAAAAACTTTGCTGCCTGAGCCTAATAATCCTTGAAAGCACTTCAGAATGCTTCCCACTCGAGAGAAGTCGCCTCAAATGTATCGCAGCTGTGAAATGATCACTGGCACCACAGATAATCCCTTTTCCCTTCTTCATCCTCTTTGAAGCAGACCTCTCCATCTGCTGAGGCCCAAATGTGCAACGAAAACCCAAAAGACAGACATGAGAAAGACAGAAGTGCAAGAAACCTTAAACAGCATAGGCTAATGGATTTGGATTAATTAATACTATTTCTATTAATATCAGCTTCACCAGATCAACATTCCTGATGTTAATATCTTCAGTCATGAAAGGAAGGTACCGCTGTGTTGCAGAATGGAGACAAATACCTAAAATGAGGAATATATATTGCGTGCACTTAAAAAGTTCATTCCAATCCTAAACATCTTATTGGCTCTAGTATACTTTTAATTTTTTTGAGATGGGGAATACCCCTAAAACTGGAATTAACTTTAAAAATATGTCCACTGTATATGCTATTGAGAAAGCTGAAAGGTATTCTTAAAACAATGTGAAGGGAGATGAAATCAGACATTATCCAAATTATAGGATGAAGAGCAAACCCTTGATGGTTGTACTGGATCTATTGCTGCTTGTGTTTTATAATTTTTTTTTTCTATTGCTCTGTAGGTGTCACCTAGGACACCACCCCCAGTGCAGGCAAAGGTAAGTGTCTTCCCCAAGATCCCATCTAATTATTGTGGTTAAATATGTACCTGTTCAGGTGGCCATATTAGTTTACTCAAAAGGTATCATCACCAGTGTTTAGAACAGGGGAGTAGGAGTCAGGAGACTTGGGCTCTATTCTCGATTTTAACACTGACTTGCTGCATGACCACAGATTAGCCATCTGTAAAATGGCAATAATACTGCTTGTCCACTGATCTAAAGCATGTTGAGATTCTTTCATGAAAGCTGATAATTAAATGTAAAATATTATTCATAATATTTTAAAACATATTCTTCAGCCAAACCCTGAGAATGTCTATAAGTAGCTGGTGAGATTACAAGAAGATCCATGTGGTTAATTGTAAGTAAATTGAGTTGTTAAACCAAAGCTGGTCAAATAATTTTTGCAAATAATTCTAATTGTGAATTGTCTGTTTTCTATTCAAATAATCATTTAAGAATTTTTTATTATTATTTAATTAACTTTATAGATCAAATAATATAAATTGTGAATGTTGGTATTTTTAATGTAATAGAATGACTGTTCACAAATTTATGCGTCTATTATTTGACCAGCTCTGTTTGCTGTTTCTCTTTTTTCTCTCACGTATCTTGAGCACCCTTTTCTTCATGGTGATCATCATATCACTGTTTCTGTTTCTTACATATGCAGGGGAGAGGATTATCCCTCGCCAGATTTAGCTGGGTAGGTGATGAATGTGCTTTCATTCACAGCCATTTTGGTCTATCAAGGCCAAAGTATATCTTTCACCATTGCCTTTCAAGCCTCTGCAGCAACTTGACATTCATGTTTCGGTCTTCATTTTGGTGTTTGTTTTGCTTTATTCCTTTTGATCCACTTTCCCCCTCCTACACAGCAGTTTGTTTATGGTCGTAATTTTGTTGCTTGCTCTTATCCAGAAGCTTGTCAACCTTACAGTGATATAATCTCTTTTGCTTTAGCACAAATGGAGCACGTCTGCTGCATGGCAAAACTACCTCTTTTCCTTTAAGGCTCCTGGAAGACTTAACTGCTTTCTCTTTTCTTTTTGCGGGGAGCGGAAGAATTGGGGATAGGGTTGAAAGAGCCAGGGAACTTTTTACATAAGCCTGATTTTTCTATATGCTAATATTGTCTCTAGTGTGTACATTTTTGTCATATGTTTTTGCAGTCCCTTTTAAAAAGAAGAGATCAATACTACTGCTTATTATATAGGCTCTTTCTACAGTTATGTTTTAAAACACGGACAGTATCGAGTAGCAGACAAGCACAGTTATCTCACAGCTAACTAAATCCTATTTTCTACTTCACTTCAGCTTTCATTACACACATGGGCAGATTACCACAAGTATCTTAAATGGTATATTAAAGCTTCTAAAATGCTAATGGTTTCTATCAGTGTAGTTATTTACTAGAACACAAAAGTTATTTTCTCAAAGTCAGAGGTTTGGTGTTCTTTGTGCTCATGAGATGGGAGAAATCATTAACCAATGGGATGGCAGAAGACTAATGTGTGTGAATTCTTAAAATCACACTGTCAAGAATTTTCTCTAAGGTTTTTCTTAATTATTTTTTTTGAAATTCTCCATCAGGCCTAAATCCTGGAGCTAATATTCAAATAACTCTCCCCTTGAAGTCAGTAATATATGGGAATTTTGAAGGACTGTAAGTTTTGGTTTCAGAAAGCCCAATCCTCAGTTCCCACCTACAATGTAAGAAGGTGAATGGGAGTGAAAGGCATTCAGCACTTCGCAGCATAAGGTTCAATATTTGTAACAGCCTATTAAAAGACTGAAAAAAGCCTCAGTTCTTGTGCTAATTACTTTGCTCTCCATTTGACAAACAATATATATAGGTTTTTTTTAATTGCTTCTGTTCTTGTAGTAGGAACAAAATCTTGAGCATCAGGTGAAAGGGTGCTCAGTCCTTTCACAAGAAGGTCCAATCTAACTCAAGTAAGTGTTGGTGATGTTCTTCACCACACAGAATTCGGCCCACTGCGATAGGGCTGGTGGGTCAGCAGAAACGTTAATAGCTTTGGCAACACAGCCATGGACTTCCCAGCTGTTGGGTATGGCATTCTCTCTCTTATAAACATTAAATCTAGATTTGGCAGTGGCTCTGTTTGCATGACTCCCATTGAAGCCAATGCGAGTTCTCAATGGCTGTATCATCAGGTCCACACACTGAAGCAATTGGGAGCTGAGAGTGTTAAATGATTGCAGAATTGAATCCAGTGCAGGCCCAGTCTATTGAGATAGAGTGACATTTTGCCATTTACTTCAATACAGGCATGATCAAGCCCAATGACTTCTGGGAAACTTCTGCTACAGAATATGGGATTTAATACAAGTTAAGAGATTTAGAAAGGAAGGCTATTTCCTGCCAGGTTTATAACAATTTAAAACTAGGTCATCTTGGCAGTATCTCCTATACACAAATAAGTTCAGATAGTCAATTTTACTTTCTTTGTTAACATGATCGATAGCTGTAATATTGTATCTGAATAGATCTGTGAATTTATTCATTTTACTTTACTGTTTGTTTAACAACAAAAGGATATCTCAATGAATCAAATACAAATTTGGCTCTTAGAGCACAGAGAAAAATCAAGGAAGCAGGATTCCACATAAACTTCACTCCTGCTTTGTGAATGAATTAGGGATGCAAAATTGCAACACACTCTCACTGTCCTTTGATTGTCTCTTGCCTTTTAACTATCTTTTATACAGATACTTCCTTTGCTCCAGAACAGTTTTTCTCAAATTATGAGCCTGGCCCCCTTGGGGAGGCTTCAACCTCTTTCAGAAGATGTACACTGAAAATGAGGGAAGAGAGTGTTCTTTTTTCCATTTCTTATAGGAATTATTACTTAGGACTCAGCAAAAGCAGGACCTGTTTGTTGAAGGGCAATTGGGTAGTTCAGGAGACAGGATAACAAATTAGGACCTTTTTACTGCTGTGCTACTCGTTTGATTCCAGGTTGACTCTGAAAATCTTTACCATTTGGCAGCTGTGCGATTACCTTTGTAAACTGATTTGATGGTCTCAGTCCAGTTCTTAATCGATAAGTTTCCTCATCACATTTGGCAGCAGCACACTATTGGTAGTCTCCATAAACAGGCCAGTGAGTGATTAGGCATGGACACTGAATTACACTGTAGCTTGCACCTGGAGGGATCTAGAACCTAGGACTTTCAATCTGGTAACTTTAATAAGCATTAAATTAATTAAAAAAAATTAAAAAATCCAAGTTTACAGTTCTGTTTTTGCTGAGCCTGAAGTGGAAATTACTCAGCAAAAAAGTGAAGTTAGTATGCTGACCCTGTCCATGTTTGAAATAGACCACCAAAATCACAACTTGTAAACAACGTTTTCAACAAGAGGTTGGTGGGAGGTGTCTTTCCCTAGTTGTGTAAGGGGACAATGTTTGAGAAACCCTGTTCTAGTACTTCTCCTCCTCCTCGGGCAGTTACTTTATAATGAAAGAAAATGACTTTCACAAGCAACTTTTTTTCACCAGTGATCTTAGTACTTAAGTGTAAGTGTTTGAAAAGCTCTTGAAAATGTCATGTATACTTTTAGGAGAAATTCAGGTGCATATAAAATCTCCATGTTGATCAAGAGATTTTTATTCTTCCAACCCTTTTGTACTATTCAGTATAATTTTCTAAAGGGGATAAAACATTTTTAAGTCAAAAGGTTTCTTTTTCAAGACTCACAGTTGCAGTTACTATTCTTCCTTTTTCATTTTCCATTCACATTATGCATTTGACAGTACAACTATCCTGTTCTGATTATTGATTTCTCTGTTACAGACCAAAGTTTGGGACTCAGATTTTCACATTTAGAATTTTTTTCCTCCCACACTTTCAGCTACTTGACTAATTTGAAAGCATTGCATTCCAGCAGTCGCAAATGAAGGTAACTGGTCTGAACAACACACCTGAGATATCTGTGATCTCTCTTCTAGGGAGGTGAAGGACACAAGCCAGGGTATGGAGGAAGTGGCAAATTCTCCGAGCATAAATCTGCTTATAAGGGACATAAGGGATCATACCATGATGGCCAGGGCACTCTTTCCAAAATCTTTAAACTGGTAAAGTACAAGTAAACTTACAATAAGTGAAAAATTGAGCCTATGAAAAAGCATAAATGCCTCTCTGGATCTATTTAATATCAGTCACATTCAAATATTCTTGAGTAAAACTTGTCTTGAGTTACAAATAAAACTGAGCAGATACTATATCTGTATGAAACCAAGTTGTGCTTGACACTGTTTTATATACCAAATTCACAACTGAAGTACAATAGAAATCTACTGATTTCTGATTTGATTGATCATGCCAATCAAGAGTAAGGGGACCAAATCCTGCTCTCAAATGTGGGAGTACTTTCTTAAATTATCAATGAAGTTATTTTGGATTTACAGCAGACTATCTAAGAGCAGAATTTGGCCCAATATTTTCTTGTCTGTAACAATAGTAAAAACATATTTGTAATGTGCCCCAAGATTAATGGTCTCTGGATCCCTAACAAATATTTAGAATAAAAAAAAAAAAGGCCGTGTATGGCCAAATAGTTTCCAAAGAAGGGCAGGGGAAAAAAAAAAAGACGAATGAAAATCTAACCCAATTATTACATCCATATCCAAACAAAAAATAATATGAAGTCTTCATTTTTCTTCCCCTAAAGCCAGATACAGTGATTTCCCACTACTAGTGTTGTGTTCTCAGTAAATAATGCAATCAGCAGTGATGCTCCTTTCAATGAGGAGGTGTCAATTACAGGAGAGTATGCCATCATGTGCCAGCAATGCCCCTCTGGCATGTACATTGGTCAAACCAGACAGTCCCTACGTAAAAGAATAAATGGACACAAATCGGACATCAGGAATGGTAACATACAAAAGCCAGTAGGAGAATACTTCAGTCTTCCTGGACATTCTATAACAGGTTTAAAAGTAGCTATACTTGAACAAAAAATCTTCAGAAACAGACTTCAAAGAGAAACAGCAGAACTAAAATTCATTTGCAAATTTAACACCATTAATTTGGGCTTGAATAGGGACTGGGAGTGGCTGGCTCATTATAAAAACAACTTTGCCTCTCCTGGAATTGACACCTCCTCATCTATTACTGGGAGTGGACTTACATCCACCCTGATCGAATTGGCCCTCTCAATACTGGTTCTCCACTTGTGAGGTAACTCCCGTCCCTTCATGTGTCATTATATAATGCCTCCATCTGTATTTTTCACTCCATGCTTCTGAAGAAGTGGTGTTTTACCCCCGAAAGCTTATGCCCAAATAAATCTGTTAGTCTTTAAGGTGCCACCAGACTCCTTGTTGTTTTTGTGGATACAGACTAACATGGCTACCCCCTGATACTTTCAAGATGGAAAGTAGAAGAATGAATCATTTCCATCTCTAGCATATCCTCCAAGAACAGACACAGCAGAAACTCACCAGCAGTCACAATTGAAATAAGCCTATTTAAGCCAACTAAGAGATAAATATGTATGTCTGCTTTAGTGCAAGACAGTACATAGATGTGTGGCACTACGAAGAGAAGTTATAATCCCTCAGTGGTGCATGATAGTTTTTGACTTGGAAGGAGATTTAAGAAAAGGAATGAGGTTCTATACATGTCCAGAGAAAGCCAAAAGAAGCATTCACAGTTGGAGTCTGATTTCATATTGGCCCCAATCTGTCCCTCCCTCCACACTTGTGTCATCACTTGCATAAGAACTGATAGATACAGTTAAGTTTTTGTTATTCCCTTTCCTGTTAATTTTTTGTTGTATATACTCAATCATAAGCCGGTTCGTTTATAAACAGCAGTCTCAAATTTCCTGGATTCATAATAACTTAATTAAGACTCCACTCACTGGAAATAAATTATTACACAAGTGCGAGTGATGGAGGTGTTTAATTAGAATAAACTCATCCTACTTGAAAATTCAGTTATCAAAAGTAATCATCCCTTTGAAGCAAAACTGAAATTTCAAGCATTCAATTAATTTAGTGATATAATACACAGGCTTATCCAAAGATTGTCACTAGAAACAATGGACTCTGGATTGTACTACCAGTTTGTAATACTGGAACCTAGCTTTTTGGAATTAGTGTGTGTGTGTGTATATATATATATATATATATATATATATATATATATATATATATATATATATATATATATACACACACACACACACACACACACTTACACACCCACACCGTGCCATACCTTTCTAATCAAATTGATTTTATTCCTCTTTTCACAGGGAGGATCTGGTTCTCGACCTGGATCGCGGTCTGGTTCTCCAGTTGCTAGACGCTGAAGTTCTAAGATGCCATTCAAGGATCACACACTCTGCTTCATAAGATAACTGCCTAAAATTTTAATAATAATTGCAAGAAGTACATAGATAGAAACAATCTGTTACTTAATGTCATTTGAGTTGTGCGTGCAGTAGGATTATATAAACTTCTATTGGCAATCCCTGACCAACAGTTGAATGAATGAAACACACAAAGTAGCTTTTATTTGCTATCTTCATTATTTTAAGTAAAATAACAAGATCCCCCACTTTATTCATTCTTCTTCAGGATGCCCCAACTGCATGTTAGATTTTATTTATTTTTTCTCCAAGCCCCACAAGTCTTCTGATTTTTTTTTTTCATTGAACACCACAATTGGAAATGCAGAGCAACTGTCTTGGTTTTTGAGCACTGCCATTAAAGGATTTCTTAAATACTGCTGTAAAAAACATGTGCAGAAGTTGTAAGGACTGTTTATCCGAACACTTTTTTGTTTGGGTTTATTTTTGTTTAATGTCACTTCTCTCAGAATATTTTACTTTTCATAACAGGATTAGGCAGTCATGGAAAGGTTTAATAAACTTCGGGAGTTCAAGGTATGTGAAATGTGGAAGAGGGCAGCTGTTACAGTATCAATGAGACGAAAAGCAATAGTAATAAGGAAATTCCTTATTTCTACAAATTGCTCATCACACCCAAGCCATTAGAATTAAGTGTGGCCGAGAGAGAAAGCAAGAGGATTTCAAACTTGGGTTAGACTAATGTCTCACAACAAAAAACAAGGAATATTCCCAAAGAAGAAACATCTAAGATTGCACATGACCACTGCATGTCACTGTTGCTCCATGCAGACACTGCTACAACAGCATTTCTTTAGCAGTTAAAGAATAAAACAAAAATAGTCTAATTTGTGAAAGAAATAAAGCCCTTCAGCATTGAGATTTCAGATAGTCCTGCACATCTCAAGTTAGAATTACTAATAGTTTTCTTGTTACTGCAGCAGTGTTAAACTTGGAAAGCTTGTCTTCTGACTAAAAAGATGCCTTTAATGGCAGTGCACCAAAGCAAACTAGTAGTAAACTGTAAACTACTGTGAACATTTAACTGTTGCATTGTAGTTGCCTTATAGAAATTAAATCTAATTCATTAGTTAGCATTTAACATTAATTGTTCACAAATCTACTAAAATGTACACATGTGGCAATGGTATTTCCAACCATATGTAGGAAAAAAGCTCTTCTGAATTGCACTATTTTATAACAAACTTTAATATTTTTTGAGATTACCCTCCTTTACTGATTCAGTGTTTTTTATTTTAGCGTGTATGTTGTAGACTCTATATTTAATGCTAAGTTGTCACTCAGTTTCAGCTACACTACGGACTGTCAGGAGTAGCCAATGTTAATGCCAACTGACATATACTGTATGTTGTTAATTCTGTTTTGTCTCTAAATCTACTGTAGATTTAAAGCACTGTCCATTAATATGCAGCAGTGAAAGATGAGAGGGAAGGAAAACATAGAAACGAAAGACAACGGAAAAACAGCAAAATTGTTAAACACATACCTATTACATCTTCCTTAAGCTATATTGTTGTCTGGCTATACTGGAAGGACAGGAGACAGTGAATATGGTTTAACCAGGCTGCAATTTTATTAGGTGTCTGGGACTACCCGTCAGATAAAAGTGTACGGTGCAGGTAACACCATGATCATTTCAACATTTTCCTGGGGACTTCTGCCAGCCTCCCATCCCTTTTTTTCCATCCTGGTCCCCAGCCAGTCCATTGTTGGGACCTTACCATCATCCCACTCTCAAATAATGAGGGTTAAGGTGGGGTATAAAGAAAGGAGGGGGTGGCTCCCTGGTCCCAGTCATAGGCGCTCCAACCCCACCCCACCCCCAGCCCATTCCACTCCTTTAACAAACACCTCCTTTAAGTTGTTTACCAAGCCATTTATCTGATCACTGTATCCCTTCCCTGTGGAGTACCTGACCTGGACATCCGCCCCATACTTACATAATGAGTTGCGACATCATAGCCTAACTCCCTTCCCTACTCACCATAACAAATCCGCCCCCTGCCACCCTCGGGAAAATGCTATGGGGAAGGTAAAAATCTCCCACTCCAGTTTGGCTAATCTGGTGGTGAGAGAAAAATTCCTTCCTGG
Organism: Natator depressus; assembly: GCF_965152275.1. Taxonomy (NCBI): domain Eukaryota; kingdom Metazoa; phylum Chordata; order Testudines; family Cheloniidae; genus Natator; species Natator depressus. The sequence goes on along the minus strand of NC_134235.1, from coordinate 99,589,740 downwards.
CCTCCCAAGAAAGGAGTGGCTAGTGCAGTGCTCACTGTGATCCCGATCAAACCTGCTTTTTTGCCACTTCCAAGATTGCGAGGCTGGGTGCTACTCCATCTGGTCCAGAGAAAGGTCTTCTCCTGTTGGGCTTGCCCTTTATCAACTCTGCAGCCCTTCCGGTTCCTGAAGGATGAACACTGACCCATTCTGCTTTTGCAGCGGTATCTGTGCCTCTCTCCCCCTCCATACTCTTGAAGTGATATACTCCTTCCCCTAGCAAGCTGGACAACACCCTTCGCCCCCCACCAGCTGTGGTGCAGTCATTGGCTATGTGTATTTTTCTATATGTAGCTTCACTCAGATGTATACTCCACAACATAATAGTAAATTTAATTTAAATGTGTACTGTTCACAAAAGCGTAGGAATACAGCTTTTAAAAACATTCATTATTGAAATAAAATAATCAACTTGTAATGACATTTGGACCAGTTTGGTTTTCTAAGCTTTATAAAATACTGTATGCATATGTGTGTTTTTCTGTAAAATAACACTTTTGGTAACAGGTAAAAAATACAATAAAAAATTAAATTTAAAAACGTACGATCTCTGCATGAATTATGTGAAAAAGATGTTGATTATTAAAGACAGCCTTCAAATATATTTAATGAAAAAGTGATTTCTGAAGGTAAAAACTTTTTTCCAAAATGTTGCTACATGTTGTTTAAACAAGACCTCCCCCCAAAAAACCTTTTTCAAAGGCTGGTATACTTCTAGCTTTGCCTTCTCTGAAAATGGGACCATCAAGATATTTTTCATACATTTAAAAATGACAGTTTACCTCACTGTTATATATAATGGTTCTTTGTAAGGTTGAGACTGAAATCCAGTTCCTCTACTCTACGCATCACAAGAGACTGGGCATCTACACTACTTCCAAGCAAGGGGGTTTTAGTGGGATGGAAGAGACCAGGATCTGAAAGAAGGCATGTGTCCACCCTTCATTCCACGCATGGAGGGAGAAGGTATAAGCCAAAAGAAATACTACAGCTCTGAGGCTACACTGGTGGCCATCAAGCAGCTCTACTGCAGCATCATGATCTGGAAAAATAAGGGAGGATTCCTACCCCTCCACTTCTTTGGGAAACCTCTCTGGCAACTAAAATACACAACCTGGCTCTTCAGGCTACAGCTGGGAACTGCTTTCCCCTTCCTTCTGAAAATCCTGCTCTCAGATTCCAGGAAAATGCAGACAAAAATATGGCTTGTGAGACAGTCCATTACATCACTTACAAGAAGCCTGAATCTCCAGATCAAACACCCCTGAACTGTGGTGATCTGTCCTTTTGTCAGTCTTCCCTCCCAGTGTTGGCCTCATAATCTCCAGCTCTTGTCTTAAGTACATGCCACCTGCTTCCTCTCATCTCATTTCCCCATTCATCCTCATCTATTTCAGTTTCCTTGTTAAACCCTCTGACTTCACTGCTTTTCACTTTCTCTCCCAGACTCTCTCAGATCTGGATCAGTCCATAAATCACCACTACAGTCAGCCTCTTGACCTAGTCTTTACTTGCAACTGCTCTCTGAATTATCCCTGTCAATGAATTATTAGAGAGGGTATTACTTCATATTCTTTAATATTTCTCACTTTCATGTATAATCCTTCTAAAATTGAATTCTACTTCAGTGGGTTTTATGGAGATGGCAAATCATACTGCCATAGGTCCAGGCCATCAAGTAGTTCATGTCTGAGCTGGGATTAGAAAACATGTTCTCAAATACAATGGAGCATCTGATACTAGTAAGCTGCCCTTTTTGTGGGCAGAGATCACATAGGCTGCTCAGCAGAGGAATCACCTTAGCTACATGGAGCTGGCTGGAAGACTGTGGTAGCCTTGGGCCTCTAATGACAGTGTTGGAAATGCTGTCCATGAAGCTACAAACTGATCATGGGTCTTTCCTAAAAATCAAGGGGAAACATGGTCATGATTTTCCCAGTCTCCAAAAAATAATCACAGGGAGCTATAGGCAGTGACATATCATAAACAATCTGATCATTAGGAAAAACCAGGGACAGGCTTTAAGCCCTTGTGATCAGTTGACATTTCCCAGGCTTTTTTTTTTATAAGGAATTGGGTGAGAAATGTACTTTAAAAAATATGAAAGTGCTGAGATTGTTCTCTAATTTCTAGGTCCTTCACATCTGGGGGGATAATAGAAGATGCTGCAATCATGGGCTCTGCAGGTCCCACAGGCCAGTTCTGCTATAGAGAATTCTCCCATAGCCATGTCCAATTTATACCGTCCAAAGCTCACTATGGGCAACAGTTTTTTAATGACAGAAGTATTCTATATTTTAGTTGACTGGAGCACTGCATTTTATGTATTAGAAAAGATGGTAGAGACTGTGCTGTGAGTCATAGAATATCACTAGATATCATTGATGACAAATTATGAGATTCAGGTTAATAGTGAATTAAACATTTCCTGACATAATAAAGGTTATGCAAAAATTGTTACCTGATGATTTCCAATGCATTTAGGCTGTGTGTCTCTTCCTGCAAATACCAGAAGCAGTTCAGACTTGTCCACAAGACACTAGGGTTTAGGCACGTTATTTTTTCTGCCCTCATGCTAGCGTATTTCCAAAGCTGTATGAAAACACTGAATTCTCATTATTAGCTAAATATAAGCTTCTTTACTATAAAGTATGACCATTATTATTAAAGTTCTGTTTATAAAGAGTTGATAGTTAATAGGTGCTTTGATATATATTTAATCAATTGTTATGGATTATTTTAGAGTTCAAGAGGTTACTTATAACTATCTAATATCTTATACAGGTGTGTTTATAACACGTATAATGCATCTGATGTCTGTAGCATGCTTATAACATGTATCAATCATTTACTATCCTTTATAAACAATTTATTAAATTAAACCTTAAGTACAGCCCAATTCTATCTTTCTTAACTGTGTTAACTATACATACAGACTCTTAAAAGGCCATTATACTGATCATTAGAGAATACGTCTCAGGTAGGGCAGACTGGGAAGAGGTCCCAGAAAGGAATTCACTAGACAATAAATTTTTCCTTCTGCATCCCGACTTCTTCCTCAGTCTGAGGGCTGGTCTACACTACTGCTTACGTCACTGTAACTTATGATGCTCAGGGGTATGAAAAAGACACACACCATAAGGTACATTCACTTAAGTGGTGTCCACACTGCGCTATGTCAGCAGCGGATGCTCTCCCACTGACACACCTTCTGCCCCCTGCGAAGGTGGAGTAATTTTGCCAATGGGAGAGTGCTCTCTTGTCAGCATAGCACGTCTTCACTAGACACGCTGCAGCTGTGCGGATGTATCATACTCGTGTAGACTTACCCTGAGACAATTATAATGAGCAATAAGGAAAAAATAGTAGGAAAGTAGGGATAAACAAGATAAATGGTTTCTGCTTTCCCTAATATGAGTAGCATAGGTACATTATATTACTGCCTGGGCCCCTTTCAGCCAAAAGATGCTTCTGCAGCAAAGTCAGGCCTGCCGATGAGGCGGCAAAGGGGGCAATCGCCCAGGGGCCAGGGCAATTTAAAAGCCTCGGGCCCTTTTAAATCACCTGTGAGGGCGGCAAGGCTCCTAGATGTGTGTGACCGCTCGCAGGCCAACCCCAGAAGTGACGGATTCATCACTTCCGACCTGGGCTCCGCCCCCTCAAGGACAGCCCTGGGGCCCAGAATTCCTGTCAGTGGGCTTGAGCAGGGTGAAAGTCAAGTTTGCAGTACTTCCTAAGTTATTGATGGGTGACAATTTTGTAAGATTTCCTCTGTGGTGGCTAGCACCCCTTCTGCCCAGGAAGTTGTGATGGAGTATGCTGAAGGAGTTCTGACTCTTTGGGCAGTCTATTTGCAACTAACATGCTTCAAGTGATCTGGGATTTAGTCCCTCATCCAACAGATGGACTAAATTACTCTAGATACTATTTTCACTTTCCTTTGCATGTCCTGTTGAAAATGGTTCCAAGGAATTTCTGAAGCACTGCCACATGCAGTCTAGCCTATAGATTAATCTGTATGCATGAGACAAGACTACCAAAGAGCAGCAGGTAGTGAGAGAGGGAGGATCCTCAGTTCCATGAAACTCCAAGAATCACTACCTGGAAATTGCCAAACATTTCTTGTGATGGAAATTCTCTTGTTCTCCTTGTATCTATCTAAATAACTTTTAGATGAACGATGCTCTGTGAGGGGATCAGCAATGATGACAGTCCATCTGACAATTCTCAAAGTCAGAACTAAATCCAGGGAAGATAATGTAATGCTATAGAAGTTGCTTGACCTAATGAGGTCGCCAAAGTTTTCTTAAAAAAAGGAAAGACTGCACACAGTGGTATATCAATATCCTTAAGCTGACTGTTCTGTCTCACCTCTCAATTTATTTCATTTAATCTGTTTCATTATTTCAGTGTTGGCATGCTCTCCTGTTTCTTCATGACCTGATTTTCGAAAGTGCTCAGTGCCTGCAAATCCCCCTAAAATCAATTGGAGCTACAGGTGTTCAGAACTTTTGAAAATCAGGCCATTATAGTTTGGCAATATTTTTTCCAAAATACAAAGATTTTATAGGCAACAGTGTTCAACAAAATTTTCCCCATTGTTGGTCTGTCGTGGGATACCATGTCTGACGAGAACATGCTCATAACTAGTATTATCATTCTCAATTGGTGCATTTAGATCTCCCATAAGAATAACTATAATATTTATTGATCATGCCAAGGCCACTCTGCAATCTTTCACAGAAACAGCGTTTGACTTGTTCATCACTATAATTTATTGCACATAACACTAAACTATCACAAAACAAGTAGTCAGTATGTCTGAGTTTACAGGTTCCCACTTCTTCGGTGCTTTAGTAGCTTCCTTGCTCAATAATAAGCCTAAATCTTCCAGCTGCTTGCCATCCTCTCTTCCAGAATTAAAAAAAAGTCACACCTCCCAATGGTACTTTACCTTGTCCAGTCCATCTCATATCGTTTCAGTCAAAGTAGACTTAAGCCAAAGAATTTCTTTTCTCTGAAATAGTCTACCATGCTGCAAAATAAGCTAACATGCCAACTCCCAATTCTTGTCTTAACTTTGGCTGTGAAGATATCCCATTTCAGACAAAACTTCCTTGGGGTTTTGATTCTCCATCAATTGACAAGGAGATCAAATGATAGCTTCATCCAGAAAGAGCTTGACCACACTGCCATTAATAGGCACCGCAGAAGATCACTGTTGAACACCAGGGTATATACGAGTGCTGATGTTTTAAGTGACAACCATCTTGTGATTGGGAGAATCAAAATAAAACTAAAGAAGGCACTACCAAATAAGACAGACAGCATGCATGATACTCAAAAACTAGTAGTTCTTCTTCAAGTGATGGTCCCTATTGTATTCCACTGAGCGGTATGCGCATAAGCAGAGAGCCAGAGCTTTTTAAAAGTAGTAGTGTCCAGTGATCCGCACATGCGCCCTTGTTTCACCTCATGGTATCAACCAAAGCGATTAATGGCGGGGTGGACTGACTGCGCTCTCAGTTCCTTCTCACTGCTGCATGGTCCGAGTCGAAGCTTCTGCTGTTCTTTCATCCCCTGTGACGCACTTCAAACTTTGCATAAAAGACTGTTCTTGTACATAGTTAGCATTTTGTTTTTACTGTTAGAAGCAGTTTCCCCTAGGATTTAAGGAGTTCGGGAACACCGCTTTGGTGGTTTCCCACCAGCCCTCCCCACCCAGCACCCAGGCCAGGGTACTGGATTAGGACAAAGACAACAGGGTTCAAGATTTGCACTTCCTGCCCTTGCTCATTTTCGATCAGTGATGACCCCCAGCACTGCCTATACTGCTTGGAGGGAGCCCAGCTTGTGTCCAAGTGCAGTATCTGCCTCTCCTTCCCTGCCCGTACCTGGGAAGGCTGAGCTCTCTCACCTTTAAACAGCATCACTGCATGGTCCGCTGTTGTATCCAGGCCGGGGACACCCCTCACCCCCTCGCCATACACTGGCCTGAGCAAATCAAAGCGCGCACCTCCTACAGTGGAGCTCCAGTGCTACAGACCCCGTGCCGGGGACTAGCCATGAGGCAAGGAAGCATGTGAGTAGGCATGCCAGAAGGTCTTGCTCGAGGCCTAAGAAAGACACTGCATTGTCCATGAGTTCCAGCCACCAAGGAGCAGAGAAGAACAATGGCAGTTTTTTAAAGAAGTAAGTGTGAATGCAGCCTGGACTACAGTAAGGGTGAGAAGATCTAAGAAAGAAGAATGGAAATATTAAAGAAGAGAATTCAACAACGAGACAGAACTAAAACTGCTGTTCTACAGCAAGAACATGCGGACAAAGACAAGTAAGTCAGAAGATCAGCCAGAAGAAATAAGAAAGGGACAGAAAACAAAGCAAGAGAAGCTCAGGAGGCATGCTAGTGAGGGGTTTCCGAAAACCTTTTTCTAATATCCTAATGAGAGGAACAATTTTAGCCACAGAGGATGGAACATTTCTAGGCTGTGCTCAACCATCCAGAACCACTAATACATACAAAGATGTGAAGAAATAGTGGACTTACCAATATCACTAAGAGTAGTTGCTTTTGAGGAAGTAACTAAGGCCATAAACCAAGTAAGGAGTGGTAAAACACCAGGCTGTGGTAAGAAACATGCTAAATGCTAAAAGCTCAAAAAGAAATGAATTTGAGTTACATATCTAGGTTGTACAGAATGGTTTCGGAAAAGAAGACCTATCCTGACTGGAGAAGAGGTGTTATCCGTGAAATCCCTAAAAAGGTGGATTAATTTATTTGTGATAACAGGAGATAGATGACACTCTAATCTGTACCTGGAAGAGTGTTTTGCATTATCATTTTAAATAGGATGAAAACGGCTGTTGACAAACTACTCAGAGATAAGAAGGCTGGAATTTAATCTGATAGGTCATGTTCAGAACAGATTTTCCCCTTGACAAGACTTATTCAACAAGGTTTAGAATACTGGCAGAAGATGGTTTTTAACTTCACTGATTTTACAGAAGCGTTTGACAGTGTCCACGGACAAGCCCTCTGGAAGATCCTGAAATGCTATGGAATTTGAGCAAAGACAGTTAATCGGATAAAAGCTTGGTAGAATGAGTCTGCATGCTGTCAGGACAAAAAATGGCTTAAGACTGTTACTGGTGTAAAGCAAGGTTCAGCACTATCCCCGCTTCTCTTCTGCATTGCCATAGACTTTGAGATGAGAAAAGCGACAGCTGCTTTTGAGGCCACTGTCATTGTTTGGACAAGAGATGAGCTGCAGGATCTAGATTTTTTCAGATGACAGTCATACTGGATACCAGCTTTGAGGAAATGAAAAAAATTGAGAGTATAAAAGTGGAAGCTACCAAAGTGGGAGTTTGAGACCAAGAGTATGGAGATAAGAGAGAATATGGTCAACACTGACAGATGTGTGAGTGAGTGATGGAGAAGAGTACAAAAGGGTTTACAACTTTTTTTTTAAAAGATCTAGGAAGTAAAGTATTTCTGCTAATGGTCAGCTCATTAAAGAACTGAGGGCAAGAATTGGCAAAGCCAGTGGATCAATTACTTGTTTGCCAAACACCTGGAACAGTAGCAGGGTACAACTACATCTTGAAGTGAAATTGTACAATGGTATTGTCCTTTCAACATTACTGTATTCCTCAAAAATGTGGCAAAAGTACACAACAGGAAGCTGAATGCATTTCACCAGCATTGTTTGAGAAGGATTTTAGAATTCATTGGAGCAACTGTATAACCAACGTGGCAGCATTGCACTGCACAGGTCAGCAGACTGTGGACTTAATAAATCAGCTAGAAAACACTCTGGTGGTTTGCCCATGTCATCAGGCTACTCCATGGGAGAAGCACAAGCTACATCTTAGATTGCATTCCAACTGGATGGAAAAAAGAAGGCATGGGGGAGAAGAAATGACCTAACCCCGGACAACTGAAAAGGATGTTGCTATCATGGAAACAACTTATGGACAGCAGTGGGAAAAATGGGTCACCTCATGTGCCACTAGGCACAGAAGATTCTAAGTCGTATTTTGTTGGTTATTACAGAAGAGCTGGAGCTTAGATCCTCCTACAAAAAAAGTGCTGTTTCTGGGAACTCGCACTCACTCTGAGCACAGCCATTAGGCAGTTGTGTTAGTGCTTAAAGCTACTGTGTCATTTTGGATTGATTTGTCCCCCACAGAAAAATTAGAGGGACTCCCCTACCACACATTGGCTGCTCTGACATCTACTATCACAAACTTCTTCCATACCACCATGGTCAGGAGGCTCCATGGAAAATACATCCTTGGGCTATACTACGTTTTCTGTGAAATTTCACAACCTGGCCACTCAGCCCCACAGCCAGTACAGTCTCCAACCCCCTCCAGTATAAACCTCAGATACATTAGAATCACTGCCGGGTTCTGGGGAGGCAGCTCAGTCCCCTCTGCTCTGTGGAAGTGGAAAGAGCCAAAGGCAGCCCTCCATGCACAAATCCAGGTGGTATGATTTGGGCTGAAGTTGGCATTTAAATCACAATTAGGACTTTAAGCTCACACCACATAGGGTGATAAACTAGGGAAGGGATGAGTTCTCTCCTCTGCTGGATACTATTTGGCTGAAAATAGTTTTCTGCAAGAAGCCAACCTATTTACATTGTAATGGTTTATATCTACAATCTAAAAAGACAGAAAATCAAAAATTGCAGGATTCATGATATGATTTTTTTTCCTAGTGATCTTCTCCTGTTTATGTGAAGGAGGATTTGAGAGTTTCTTCTTTTGAGGTTACCACTATGTATTCCAATAAAAGATTCACAATGTCTCTCATACAAGGCTCTTCCAGGTTGGGCAGAGAAAATACAAAATATCATAAATGGGCTGCAGTAGCCAATCAAGGCACGGCCATAAAATGGTGTTCACAACAGTTTTTTAAAAAAAATTTAAAATACAAGAGAAAAAATAGGTCAAGGCAAAATTAAATTGATTTATTGCTAATAACTACATCTCAGCTATCAATGGTATATGATGCTCTTACTCAGAGAGCAAATGCCCAGTTGCCAAAGCAAGATGGACTAAGGTTTCTAGGGCATGCAGAGGTTATATTTGATGTTATCTTTCTCCAATGTGATGCTGTTAGGGCATGCTCCACATTCCATTTCTTTATTTTAGCAAGAAAGTTCCTAAACAACCTGATCTTGTCCTGGACACCAATGTAATTGTCACAACCTCTTCACTCCTACAGAGCATCAGCAGATATCACACATTTGAAGGTTTCCAGTTCAAACTTACCCAAATAATCTGGAGCAGCTCCTATGTTTAAAGGAAGGACATTAAATACCTTTGTGTCAGGCAGAAGACATTCAAGGCATGATTCTAAAGTATATACTGTATCTTATTAAAATGTTCAAAAAGGATATTTACCATAATTGGCAGGACTCTCCCTATTGTGGTGGGTTGAGAACTCGGGAAAAAAAGGCAAGTCTCCCTATTTACTTGTTACTTACTATACTTACAAATATCCACTCATTACCTGATTGGTATGTGATCAAGAGTCTTAAAGCATGGCCCTCTTGGAAAAATGACTATGTATTTCAAATGGCACCTCCTTACTGAAAAGATCTGCTTTCCGTGTACAGTGAATTCTGCTTATTAGCAACCTCTTGGTTCCCAGCAAAAGGCTGTCATTCTCCAGAAATTACCAATAAGTGTAAGGCAGGTTTGCACGGCCAAACAACTTGTCTGGAATGAGATACACTGCTGAAATGAAAGGAGAACGTCAGTCCTTTATGTTCAATATTGAGCTGCATAATTTTAGTCATCCACAGTTTCCTTGAAATAACTAAGAATACCCATTTAAAATTGTCTTTTAAAAATAACATACACAAAGGAAAGTTGGAAAAAATTAATATTATTAACATTTCTGACTTAAATATTTCCACATAACAAAAATGTTATTTTTATGTCACCAGCTATATTACTTATATACATATGCAAAGAGTTAAAGAAACAAGAGATTCCCTATCAAAAAAACAGTGATTTCTTTCTTCAGGAATCTAAAATGACTTATAGCAGACAAAGTATAGATAATATTTACCAAAAGGGGAAAAAAGTGTTTTTTGTATCCTAGAGTAAATAAAAGGCGATTATTTTTCAAATGGTAAAATAAAACCCAACTCTATTTTACATTACAATGAATCCAATACTGATCTAGAAGTACTCATATGAACTCGAAAACTTGATGAAATCTTCCTGCAATTGGGATTACTATTTACAAAATATACTGATCAGCCACACAGAGGCCCATATATTTGTATATATATATATACACACACACACACATATATATAACATATAAATAAATTCAAAGGAACAAAAAGTAAAAGTAAGCGAAGAGCTTTCTGTCTTTGGAATGTCTAAAACATGACTTAAGTTTTACTCCAGTGTTTCTTTGTTATGAATACACTTAAAAGTGGCACCTTTTAGAGCAGTACTAAGGCTATGTCTACACTTACAGCGGCAAGTAGAGTAAAGGCACTACACCTGTAGCTACATGCCATGGCAAAAGGCAGGTGGCATGCCATGTCACTAAAGTGAGTAGCTACATACTGCTGTGTGCAGGCAGTAACGAAAAGGCTCTGGCAGTAGAGAGGCAGTGGGACATTACACTGCAGAAATTAGCAGCATAGACATGGGAGGCCCTGCTTGGAAATGCAGAGAGGTGTGTTGGATATATACCCTGAGGGCTGAGATATGTAGGCACTCTACTCTACCCACCTAAGCACTGCCTCACCATCCTCACTGCTATTTATACCCCTGTACTCTACACACTGCCGTAGCTGTAGATGTACCTTAAGTTAACTAGGTAGTTTTACTGAAAAAATAATTAAAAAACAAACAAAAAAACACCACAGTAAAATGCTTTCAGAGTTGATGCAAAAGAAAATAATGATGCTTTTACAGATTTGGAACTATAAATGTCTACAGTACAGATTACTTTTACGTTAACTGAGGTGACCTGTACTGCAGCTTACTTCCAGTCTACTATTAAAATGTACAATTTTAGGTAACCTCCCAACTTTAGTATATGGCTTGTGCTTTCCACAAATACTCAAGTATCTGCCTGCTGATCCTTATGGCTAACCTAAAAACAGGGGTGTTCAACCAGTTTAATCTCTTTTAGTTTGGATTTTCTTTGAATATTTATTGCTGAGTTTGAAGCCTCAGACATTTTGATGGAAAAAAACCTAATAACTGTCTCTACAACTGGAATGGAAATAGCCTGGTCACTTCTCAAGAGATTAGCTACATAAATACCATTTAATGCAAGGGCAATTCACTTTCCAAAATTCCTCAAATGCACCAAAAGAAACTAAGAACAGACATTTAACATTTTACTTTGCATTGTAAAAATCAATTCTGTACTGCATGCATCTCTATTGTAACACTTTTCTTTCTAACCTCAAATGTTTTTGCTATACATTAAAAAAATAAAATAAAAAGGTAAATGACAATTTTCATGGTTTTCCCATGAAGTTACTTTTCATCTTCTTTACTAATGCAAGGGAATCACTCTTTCCTGATATGAAGCTCCAGTTAATTGTTCAACTAGATATACTGGCTGTGGATTAGAAGATGAAACCGCACGTAGTATTACCTGAGTTCACTGATTTGTAGACATCTTAACACAGATTAATTGATGTTTTTTCAATATTTTCCCACAAGCTTACAAAAACAATGATTCTTTAAGTACTTTTTGTAAATAATTAAAAAAACTATAATATATTATTCTATTGTTAATATTTTCAATGCTTGAAGCATCAACTGTAAAATCCATATGCTTTACTTTTTTCAAAACATATGTTGAGAAATTCAAGTCCTGAAAGCAAAGCTTTCAACTAAGGTGTCATCGAAAAACATTGCTTATACTCTGCCATTCATTTGAAGATTCTTGAACAACTTCTTCTAAATTCAAAGCCCGATTAATATCTTCCCCTTCTTGTTGACAGGCAGATTCTTGTATAGTACCTATTGTAATACAATAGAGAAAGAAAGGAATGACCAATACAGATAACATAAGACTATTGCAAATACAACAAAAACAAGGAATGAGGAATATGCACAAATTATTTTGGTTCATAAATCAGAACATCCCCTTGAAATGGAAAAAAAAATCAAAGGGAATGGAGCATTTCACTAGAACTGTGTATCATCTACATTCTATGTTTTAGATCGTCCCCACCTACACTACAGAGCAAAGGGGATACTGAAGCCACTCACTGATCTCTGCTTCAAAAAATGTGTGCTTAACATTACTACATATCACGTTACCTACCAGCATAACCATGAGCTCGTTTCATATGGAGTTTCATATTGCTTTTCTGTGTAAAGCCCATTGCACAGTAATCACATTTGTAAGGCCTCTCTCCTGTGTGCTTTTTCATGTGCACCTGAAGGGCACTCTTCTGGTTAAAAGCTTTATCACACAGCGTACACTGAAATGGACGTTCCCCTGCACAACAGAAAAATTTACATGGTAACTTTTCAGGTAACAGAACTACATGGGACAGAATACACTTATAATCCTTGAAGAAAGCATTAACATTTCTACTTTATATTCATATTATATTCATGATTTTGTTAAGTTTGACAGATTTGTGTTTTAGAATACCAAGTTATAAAGAAGCTTACAAGTTTGATACTTTTTGCCCTACCTCAGAAAGGTAATATAAATTAGGCCATTTTATTAATTTCTACAAAACTGAACTACTCTCAGACTTGAAAGGTGTGCCATTAAAAAATCATTTCTGCTAGATTTGCAATAAAATACCAAATGTGACCCCTGTCCTCTGTGCCAAGAGGTGAATGATCTCCATACAAGTAATATAAAAGCAAATAAACTTTTCCCTAATTTGCTAGACTTGTTTATTTACAAGGATAAACACAATTTCAATTAGAACTTATTCATTTCTAAACAAACTTATTTACCCAAAACAGACCATTACTCAGATGGTAGGTCTACACACATTTTATTTTTTTATGTTATACATAAATTATAGCACAGTGCTATAGCTCTGCTATAGTCAGTGTGTGTGTGTGTGTGTGTGTGTGTATATCAAATAGTCTGTTTTCTTTAACAGTTTATGAAGCACTGTTTAAATATACAAATGTAAAGTATTTTTCTTATTGAAAAGTGCAATAAAAGAAAAATCAGAAATTTCTTATTGGTAATCTTATGTTAGCAGCTTCCCTCTTCATTAATCACTAATGGGTAAATGCTACCCCAACCAGGGTGGATAAAATTTTTTATTTTAAAAAATGATTTTTTAAAGTTAAATCCGTTTTTTTAATTGGATTTTTGTTTAAATTAAGGTTTCAGAGTAACAGCCGTGTTAGTCTGTATTCACAAAAAGAAAAGGAGTACTTGTGGCACCTTAGAGACTAACCAATTTATTTGAGCATGAGCTTTCGTGAGCTACAGATCACTTCATCGGATGCATACTGTGGAAACTGCAGAAGACATTATATACACAGAGACCATGAAACAATACCTCCTCCCACCCCACTCTCCTGCTGGTAATAGCTTATCAAATTAAATCCATTTTTCTTTTAAAAAATAAACCTATTCAAAATTACAACATATATTAAAGCCCAAACTTACTATAAACTAGTAAAACCATTAAATTTAAAAAAAAATTTAAGCAGTAAATATTTGCTGCTGAAGTTTTAAAGAAAGTAAGTCAAGTCTAAATCACTGGCTAAGCACCTGGAACCAGAGTTTGCCAGCAGTAGCCTCTTCTGCAGTTGCAGAAGTATTTTCTTCATTTTGATTGATTCAACAAGTTTATTTCAATAACTAGTTCATTCCAAGTTGAGAAATTGATTGGGAATTGAAAAGCAGCAAAACTCGTCTTCCTCTTTCAACCTATGAATAAAAACTAGGTGAGAGGATGAGATCTACTACTACTTAAACCTTGAAGGACATGGTAACGAGAAACAATCAGTTCAATTCACTAACTATAGATTATACCTCCTTTGTTTAACACATCAATTTCTTCAACTGCAAAACATGTTTTGATAAACTTTGTTTTTTATGTATTCTTCATATTTAAGGTAGTTGTATGTAATTAATAAAATACCATTTTAAAATTCTGGTTTTGTTAATTTTCAATTGAATTTTAATTTCCATCCAAACAGAGGTTGATACAAATCACAAATACAAATTAATTATTATGCAGTAAATAGGAAATGCATCATTCACTGTTTTCCAACGTAATACAAAACATAGAAATAAAGAATCTGAATAAATATACGTTAAGTTATATAACTGCTTAAATAAATATATTTAGGCAGAGTATCCTCCTGGTTAGCAAAAAGAAGTACCAAATTTGTTGAAAAGGCTATATTAAATTGCAAATCAACATGTTTTAATGGTTCTCAATCAATGGGAATGAACCTCTCTTTAGGAAAATTACTAAAAAATACAAAGCAAAACAAAAATGAATTATTTAAATCAAGATCTCCTGCTTGCTGATTTAAATTATTTAAATCAATCCACCCTGACCTCCAGCTATAGAAATTAAGAGGCAGTCCAGTGTTTTTGCTGGAGGCTCAAGGACTACGCCCTGCCCTTCATCTTAGGCCACCAGAAAAATTCTTCCAAAGCTGAAGAAACACTGTAGCAACCAATTATTAGCATCAAGACAACCTGATATAATGCATTAATTAACCTTAAGAGAATATGTCTACATTTTCCTTTAGACAAAGATTTCCATTTTTAGTCTGGTCATTTACTAGACTATCCAAGTGGACTGAATGAGGAGAAAAGCTACGCAACAGAAAGACAATTATCAGGTAAATTACATATTCTGTTGCTCAACTTCTCTCCTCATTCATCACTAACAGAAGTAGCGAGCAGTGAATCACAGAAGTGTGGGGCAGAACAAGCAGTGTTTTAATTGATATAGTAGAACAACAGGCAGGAATGACAAGGCAGTATGTGGGAAACAACTCAGCAGTACCTTCCTACCAAAGGAAGCAAAGGAATGGAAACACTTACTTGTAAAATCATCCTCAGACTAGGCTCATGACCTGTGAATAAGTTCTGCCGGTTGCTTAGCATACTAGCTGGTGCATGATTTTAACCACTTGCCTGCAGCAATTCTGAGGCCCTAAGGCCTTAGCATTTTGGACTGAAAGAGACACCTGGCATGTGAACTCAATATGTTTGAAATATATCTTTTAAGTTCCATGAAAGCCCATTTATGTCATACTCTTCCAAAGGAGTACTAACGGTTAGAACAAAATGATGGAAGAACTATTTTCCAGGAATAGTGGAAAAAGGAACCTACTTGAATAGAAAATTTTCTGAAGCTACAAGAGTAATTTTATACTTTTGACAACCACAGTGTGGTTCTTGTAGAGACAGGAACCAATTCCAAAAACTACCTATTAGAGATAATGAGAGCAGGTCAGAGGCTCTCACTGATTAATCTTGGCATCTGATACTCAAAGGGAGAGTCTGATGTGCTACATACAGGATACCACTAGAGCTGGTACCCCCATTTCTATTGTGCTTGGTTGTAGGGCTCCTATCGACCATTCTGGAGAAACAATAAGGTGGCAGAGATCACTAGAACTTTGTGATTATTATTATAATTCCCTGCTATGTAGTTTCTTTCACATTCTTCTGGAACAGCTGATACTGGCTAATGCTACTGTCAGGATATTGGACTCAATGGACCACTGGTCTGATCCCATATGGCCATGTCTGTGGGAGTGAGGTTTGCGGGTTTGTTTGTTTGTTTGTTTTTTTGGGGGGGGAGAAAGGGGAGGTTGTTCAGAGACACCACTGAAAGAGCTGCTGAAGTTAACTAAAAGGACGTGTACTCTGAGATTTTGGAAACTTGCCTTCTAGATATGCTCCCCACCGTACAAAACTTTCTCACACAGTGAATATGCAATGGTCCAGAATGAACATTAGGTTGACTTTCTGCATGTTATTTGTACTTAAACTATGGAGGCCACCCTGCTATTTCAGCTGCTAATTTTCTCTAATGTTCTCAGAGAAGCAACTCACCTCTAAATCTGGATGCACAAGATATTTGTTTAAAGATGACTGATTGCTATTCATGGGTATAATATTACCTTTGTAGCTGCCGAGTCAGAAGCCATTGCTCATCACAGATCACATCAAAGGTCTGACAAGGTCAGCACATGAGATGTTCAACTCCAGGCAAGGATTATACTCCTAAATGAACCACCTGCTTACCATCAACTAGGTTTTCCTTACTAAGTATATGAAAAACCTCTGGTCTGAATGGCTATAGGTGAGGCTTTGAAATTGCAGCACTGTATGTCCTCTCTCTTATGGTCCTTTGGAAAAAAGCTCCCTTCTGAAGCAGTGCCTGTCTTTCACTGGAGAAGCTATTGCTGCACCAGCCTTAGGTTTCCAAAACATATTACATGTTTTTGTTATATAACATTTAGTTTAAAATTTAGTTTTGATCAGACATCTTCATTTGGATCCCAAGATGATCTCAAAGGAGGTGGCTAAGGAAAAACTTCTATTTAATAACGTTTGAAAGAGAAGATACTTTGTTGCAAGCCACTATCCTCTTGTCCAGTCTTGCACGTGGTGGTGCATGTGGTACTTCCCCAGGCTGTTTACATGGGGGAGATAGCATGCTACTGATCCTGACTTGGAGGACTACTCAGCTGAGGAGGGATACTGATACAAATACCTCAACTCAATTGTAGAAGCAGCTTGCTAGATGTCCCCAGGAACATGAAAGGTTGCCTGCCTGCTTCCCCAGGATAGCTAGCATCCAAGTATTATAGGAGCAACCTAGCTCCTCTCAGGTCTTTATTCAGTAAATCAGGATAATTTTGAACACAGAAAGGGAGTTCTCACTTAACCACTGTAATCCCATGATGGTGCAGCTTTGTGGGGAGTGGAATGTCACATCTCACAGTCAGCATGGATTTGTCAAGAAAAAATTGTGTCAAACCAACCCAATAACTTTCTTTGACAGGGTAACAAGCATTGTGGATAGGGAGGAGGCGGCAAACGTGGTATTTCTTGACTTTAGTAAAGCTTTTGATACTGTCTCGCATGACCTTCTCATAAACAAACTAAGGAAATGCAACCTAGACGGAGCTACTATAAGGTGGGTGCAAAACTCGTTGGAAAACTGTTCCCAGAGTAGTTATCAGTGGTTCACAGTCATGCTGGAAGGAAAGTGGCGTCCCACAGGGATCAGTTCTGGGTCTGGTTCTGTTCAATATCTTCATCAATGATTTAGAATAATGGCATAGAGAGTACACTTATAAAAAGTCTGTGGAAGATACCAAGCTGGGAGGGGTTGCAAGTTGTCATAACCATAAGGGTAGCCTAAAATTCCTCCTTACCTGTAAGGGGTTAAGCAGCTCAAATAACCTGGTTGGCACCTGACCAAAGGAACCAATGGGGACAAAAGATACTTTCAAATCTGGGTGAGGGGAGAGGCTTTGTTTTGGGTTCTTTGTTTCTGTGTTCGTTTGCTCTTGGGACTAAGAGGGACCAGACATCAATCCATGTTCTCCAAACCATTCTGAACCAGTCTCTCATATTACAGAAATTTTAAGTACAGCCAGGCAAGGCATATTAGTTTATCTTTGTTTTCTCAATTTGTGAATTTTCCCTTTGCTAGCGGGAAGTTTATCCTGGTTTTTTTGTAACTTTCAAGTTTTGCCTAGAGGGGAATCCTCTGTGTTTTGAATCTGATTACCCTGTAAAGTATTTACCATCTTGATTTTACAGAGGTGATTCTTTTACTTTTTCTTTAAATAAAATCCTTCTTTTAAGAACCTGACTGATTTTTTCCATTGTTCCAAGACCGCGTGGTTTGGGTTTTTGATCATTTTGTAACCAATTGGTTAGGATATATGCTCAAGCCTTCCTCAGGAAAGGGGGTGTAGGCTTGGGGAAATATTTTTGGGGACTAGGACTCCAAGTGGTCCCTTCCCTGATTGTTTGTTAAATCACTTGGTGTGGCAGCAATCCCAAGGCAAGAAAGAAATCTGTGCCTTGGGGAAGTTTTAACCTAAGCTGGTAAGAATAAGCTTAGGGGATCTTTCATGCGGGTCCCCACATCTGTACCCCAGAATTCAGAGTGGGGAAGGAACCCTGACACAAGTGCTTTGGAGAATAGGATTAAAATTCAAAATGATCTGGACAAACTAGAGAAATGGTCTGAAGTAAACAGGATGAAATTCAATAAGGACAAATGCAAAGTACTCCATTTAGTAAGGAACAATGAGCTGCACACATACAAAATGGGAAATGACTGCCTAGGAAGGAGTATTGCAGAAAGGGATCTGGGGGTCACAGTGGATCACAAGCTAAAGAAGAGTCAACAGCGTAAGGCTGTTGCAAAAAAAGCGAACATCATTCTGGGATGTATTAGCAGGAGTGTTGTAAGCAAGACATGAGAAGTAATTCTTCCGCTCTACTTCTGCACTGATTAGGCCTCAACTGGAGTATTGTGTCCAGTTCTGTGGACCACATTTCAGGAAGGATGTGGAAAAATTGGAGAGTGTCCAGAGAAGAGCAACAAAAATGATTAAAGGTCTAGAAAACATGACCCATGAGGGAAGACTTAAAAAATTGGGTTTGTTTAGTCTGGAAAAGAGAAGACTGAGGGGGGACATGATAACAGTTTTCAAGTACATAAAAGGTTGTTACAAAGAGGAAGGAGAAAAATTGTTTTTCTTAACCTCTGAGGATAGGACAAGAAGCAATGGGCTTAGATTGCAGCAAGGGAGGTTTAGGCTTCCTAACTGTCAGGGTGGTTAAGCACTGAAATAAATTGCCTAGGGAGGTTGTGGAATCTCCATCACTGGAGATTTTTAAGAGCAGATTACACAAATACCTGTCAGAAACGGTCTAGATAATACTTAGGCCTTGTCTACACTACAGGGAAAAGTCAATCTAAGCTATGCAATTTGAGTTACGTGAATAGTGTAACTCAAGTCGACGTAGCTTAGATCTACTTACCACAGGGTCCACACTACGCAATGTCGACGGGAGATGCTCTCCCGTCGACTCCCCTTACTCTTCTCGATCTGGTGAAGCACAAAAGTCGACAGGAGAGTGGTCTGCGATCGATTTAGTGGGGTCTTCACTAGACCACTAGATCAACCGCTGATGCATCGATTGCTGCGTGTTGATACCCCAGTAGGTGTAGACAAGCTCTTAGTCCTGCCATGAGTGCAGGGGACTGGACTAGATCACCTCTCAAGGTCCCTTCCAGTCCTATGATGCCTCTAATCTGCTCAGAGGCTGCCTCAAGTGTTCCTTTACACTTTAATATAGAGCCAGCTTGTGCAGTGGGGAAGGGGCAGGGAAAAGGGGCAGAGAAAAAGAGATCCTTTCCCACCTTTCAGACTATGAGCCCCTTTCTCTGGCAAAGACAGGGTTTATGGCTGATGATCATAAGGCACAATTCCCACAATTGAAATGAGTCACTTTCCCTAACAGAGAGGGGGCCCTTAGGCTGAAAGCCAGACAGACAATTCCCACTGCACCACATCCTGAGGCAAGGCTTCACAGGAGTGACCGGCTTTTCTACATGTCCACACACATGCTGGTGGGGAGGGTATAGTGAGTTTGATACAGAGCACCGAGAGCGCCTCGATGTAGGAGAAAAATCTCAGCAAACACTCCCGCAGTGGGAGAAGGGATTCAATCCTGGGGTTGCAATTGCACTCCACTTGTTATTAACAATATTAATTGCTGCTTTGCAAAAGTGATGCTTGCTTTTGCCTTTTTGGGACCTGTGTCTCTGGGGTTTGCAAGACTTACCTCTGAATAACATGAAAATCCCCTAAGTCATAAGGGGAGGAAATGGAGTTGTGTAGGAGCCCTGCTTCTTTCAATAGGGAGCTGAGGACCACTTCAGTATCTTGTGGGCAGAGTAGAGAATTTTGGCTCCTCCTCATGGATTTTTCCTTGTAGCCCACATCTGTGGTAGCCACATCACCCCACCCCACTCCCTGAGCTGGCTAGACAATGTTCTCTTCATCTTTAAATTCTCTCCCTCTCTCTATCTGAAGTGCTCAGAAGCTCCTGCCTGGGCTTTTCTGCATTTGAGTCATGGTTCCTGGAAGCAAGAGGGGACTTGACTTGCGGATTGAAATCTGAGGCCTGTACCCTGGGGTCAGCTTGCTGTGAATATGCAGTGCAAGATTTGCCCTTTGCAGAACCTGTAAATGCAGAACCTGTAAACAGGGAGCACTGTTTACATAGCCTGGTGTTTGAAGACACTGCAATCCTGGAGACAAGGTGCTGCAGCAGATTGAAACCACCATGCTGCCAAATACCTGCTTGGAGATAAGTCACTATTGCATGAAAATGAATACAAATTGAAGTTATAAAACAAAACTGTCAGGAGAAACTGAGCCACCAGAGGCAGAAAATCTGGTGGCTTGAGCTCAGAGCCAGGGCTTAGTCCTGGAGCCTCCTGCAACACAATGCACCACCTCTGAATTGTACAAGTGAGGGGTATTAACCCATTAGTGATGATGATGAGAAACGATGTACATCAGAAATATAAAGTACATCTTATAATAAAATTATTTTACACCACTTACAACACTTGAGACCATTTTTTTCTATTTAAATATAGAAATTAAAGCCCTGAGAGCTATTCTCATGCAAATTCTACATTTTAAAATTTCATCTGAATGACACCTGATAGACTCCCAGCACTTCATCAAGAAGTCTGTTCCTATAAACAGTTACATTGTATTTTTTTCTTTTTGGCGGTATTGCGGAACACTCTTAATTAGAAGAAAGCAATTTTCTCAAAATTATATTACCTAATTCATCTATAAACATCTTTGGAATCCCTGGATGTCTCTATTCCAAGTATTCATGGGTTTCTACTTGGTGAACCAACCACATTTCAGACTACTTTAATTTTATTTCTTCATGAACTGCAAGTGAAATTGTAGCTAGAAACCATTTAGAAATCTAGCTACTGAGACTAGAAAAAAGGCCAACAAGCTAAAATGGAACAAGAAGCCCAAAGTTCCCTTTTATTTTGGGACATCAAGGAATATCAGAAGTAAAAACTTTTTGCCTGATAACACGAAGGGACTTTTTCTATTGGTCCCAACTGAAGCATGAATGGACACGGTCACCTAGTACTCACTCATGAGAGAGGTTCATGGAAAAGGATGGGGGAGAAGGAGGTAGTGTAGTATGGAGTGAAACTGAATAAAATAATTTTACTAATTTCCAAAATTCACTTATCTGAGACAATTCCAGTCCATGTCACTCAAAAGAAGGATGAAACGTACTCAGAGGGGAATGAAGGAGGGAATAAGTCCACAAAGCATGATTCAAGGTTCTTATTAATGGGTTTTGTGTAAAATGGTCTAATTTAGGTATTGTAACTAAAACTGTAACTTGAGAATCAATTAATAAGGAGTATGGCAGTAGAAATATACTACCGACCACTTGACCAGGATGGTGAATGACTGTGAAATGCTCAAGGAGATTAGAGAGACTACAAAAACAGAAAACCCCATAATAAGGGGGATTTCAACTATCCCCATGCTTACTGGTATGTCTCACCACAAGGCAGGATGCAGAGATAAAATTTCTAGACACCATTAATGACTGCTTCTTGAAGCAGCTAGTCCTGGAAACCACAAGAGGAGAGGCAATTTTTGATTTAGTCCTAAATGGAGCATAGGATCTGGTCCAAAAGGTTAATATAGCTGAACCACATGGTGATAGCGACCACAATGTAATTTAATTTAACATTCTGAGGGTGGAAGCGGGGAAGAATAGCAAAAAACCCCACCATAGTAGAATTTAACTTCAAAAAGGGGGAACTATACAAAAAATGAGGGAGACAGTTAAATGGAAATTAAAAGGAACAGTCAGAAGAGTTAAATGCCTGCAAGCTGCATGGAAAAATACACCATTAATACAGGGTAAACTAAATGTATACCCCAAATAAAAAACAAAAACAGTAAGAGGACCAAAATAATATCACCATGGCTAAACAGCAGAGTAAAAGAGGCAGCTAGAGCAAAAAGGCATCCTTTAAAAAATGAAAGTCAAATCCTACAGAGGAAAACAGAAAGGAGCATAAAGTCCAGAAGGTCAAGTGTAAAAGCATAATTAGGCAGATCAAAAAATAATTTGAAGAACAAATAGCAAAACACACAAAAATTAACAGCAATTTTTTTTAAAGTACATCAGATGCAGGAAGCCTGCCAACAATGAGAGGGGCCACTGGACAATCATGGTATTAAAGGAGCACTCAAGAAAAACGAGGCCATTGTGGAGAAGCTAAATGAATTCTTTCCTTCAGTCTTCATTGCAGAGAATGGGAGGGAGATTCCCAAACCTGAGCCATTCTTTTTAGATGACAAATCTGAGGAACTGTCGCACACTGAGGTGTCAGTAGAGTATATTTTGGAACAAATTGATAAATTAAACAGTAATAAGTCACTAGGACCAGATGGTATCCCCCCAAGACTTTTGAAGGAACTCAGATAAGATACTGAAGAACTCACTGTGGAACATAACCTATTGATTAAATCAGCCTCTGTACCGAATGACTGGAGGATTGCTCACATAATGCCGATTTAAAAGAAAAAAGGCTCCAGAGACAATTCTAGAAAATAAAGGCTGGTAAGCCTAACTTCAGTACCAGACAAACTGGCTGAAACTATCGTAAAGAATAGAATTATCAGACACATAGATGAACACAATATATTGGGGATGAGTCAACATGGCTTTTGTAAAGGGAAATCATGTCTCACCTATCTATTAGAATTCTTTGAGGGTGTCAACAAGCAGGTGGACAAGGGTGATCCAGTTGGTATAGTGTATCTTGATTTTTGGAAAGCCTTTACCAAGGTCCCTCTCCAAAGGCTCTTAAGCAAAGTAAGCAGTCATGGGATAAGAGGGAAGGTCCTTTCAAGGATCAGTAACTGGTTGAAAGACAGAAAGCAAAGAGTAGGAATAAAGGGTCAGTTTCCACAATGGAAAGAAGTAAATGGCAGGGTCCCCCAAGGATCTGTACTGGGACTTGTGGGGTTCAACATATTCATAAATGATCTGGAAAAGGAGGTAAAAAGTGAAGTGGCTATGTTTGCTGATGATACAAAATTACTCAAGGCAGTTAAGTCCAAAGCTGACTGTGAAGAGTTACAAAGAGATCTCACAAAACTGGATGACTAGGCAACAAAACATCAGATGAAATTCAATTTTGACAAATGCAAAATAATGCACACTGAAATAATCCCAAATATACATACAAAATGATGGGGTCTAAATTAGCTGTTATCACTCAAGAAAAACACCTTGCAGTCATCATAGCTAGTTCTCTGAGAACATCTGCTCTATGAGCAGCGGCAGACAAAAGAAGCGAATAAAATATCAGGAACCGTTAGGGAAAGGGATACATAATATGATAGAAAAGATTATGCCACTATATAAATCCATGGTATGCCTTCATCTTGAAGACTATGTGCAGTTCTTGTCACCCCTTCTCAAAAACAATACATTAGAACCGGAAAAGTTATACCGAAGGGCAACAAAAATGTTTAGGGGTATGGAACAGCTTCCATATGAGGAGAGATGAAAAAGACTAAGACTGTTTGGCTCAGGAGAGAACTGACTAAGGGGGGATACGATAGAGATCTTTAAATAATGAATGTGTGGAGAAAGTGAATAGGGAAATGTTATTTACCCCTTTACATAACACAAGAACCAATGGGGAATACACATAAAGTAGTACTTCTTCACACAATGCATAGCCAGCCTGCGGAACTCATTGCCAGGGGATGTTGTGAAGGCCAAAAGTATAACTGAGTTCAAAAAGGCATTAGATAAATTCATGGAGGATATGGCCAACTACAGCTATTAGCCAAGATGGTTAGGGACATAACCCATGCTCCAGCTGTCCCTAAACCTCTGACTGCCAGAAGCTGGGAACAGACAACAGGGGACTGATAACTCTATAATTTCCCTTCTCTCTGAAGGGATTATGTCCATTCTCTCTGAAGCATCTGGCACTAACCATGGTCTGACCCAGTATGGCCATTGTGTTCATGAATATACCCATATAACCTCAAAAACATGGGTTCACTGAAAACCGAAAGTCTGATGTCACAGAAGCATATCTCTGTTTCCGGAGCTTGGAATTATAATCTAAGCATCTGAATTGGTAAAGAAAATTTAAGAGAACATTTATACAAAATAAATGTAGTTGGTCACTTATTTTCTGTATTTCCTTTATTATTTCAAAAATTAATGTATGACTATTAGGGCTGTCAAGTGATTAAAAAAATAATCATGATTAATCGCGATTAAAAAAATTAATTTCAATTAATCGCGCTGTTAAACAATAATAGAATACCATTTATTTAAATATTTTTGGATGTTTTCTACCAAGTGTACAGTGCTCACTTTATATTTATTTTTTATTACAAACATTTGCTCTGTAAAAAAACTTCAGTTCACCTCATTGAAGTACTGTAGTGCAATCTCTATCATGAAAGTTGAACTTACAAATGTAAAATTATGTAAAAAAAAATAACTGCACTTAACAATAAAACAATGTCAAACTTTAGAGCCTACAAGTCCACTCAGTCCTACATCTTGTTCAGCCAATCACTCAGACAAACAAGCATTCAGTGTTGGGGGAGGAGAGGGGAGGAAAGAAGGAAGCAATGACTTGTGCAGGAGGAAAGCCTGGGAAGACAGGGGGTGACAATGGGGAGGAGTAAGCAATAATTTGTGCAGGAGGGTGAGGAAGGTGTCTTTCTGCTGCTTCTGGAAGGGTGGTTTCTGGTACTGGGCTCACCAGGCTTGACTCATTTTACTGAGCTAGGTGGGCTCCCTTCATCTGAGTGAGCCTTTGTTTGCAAGGGAGGCTGGATTTTACCTCAGGGACTTATCATACTGCACGGGAGGAGAGTCTGGTGCAGGGAGGCTGAGCTGGCCAGGCCCATGTTCTCTATGGGTTATCCCCGGAGCGAAGGGCCGGCTAAAGGCAATGGGGCACGACGCAAGGGGGTTGATCCCGCGAGTGAGGGGCTGGCCAGGAACAATACGTCCCGTTTTGGCCAGGACAGTCCCCTTTTTCAGCTCTGTCCCAGCCATCGCTACTTTTTCATCAAAATTGGGTATTTGTCCCGAATACAAGGCAGAACAGAGAGTGGCGGCTGCTGCCTGGTGATCAGCTAAAGGCAGCACTGCTCGCCAGCAGGAAAGTGGAGAAATCTGCTGCTGGTGGGGAGTGCTAGCTTCAGAGCTGACCCCTGGGCGGTGCAGAGCTTGAGGGTTGTGGGGTGGGGAGAAAGAGAGATCAGCCTCAGACATGGAAGACTCAGAGCTCGGGGAGCGGAGAGATAAGCCTCAGCCGGGGGAGGCGTGGAGCTTTGTGGGGGGGGAGAGGGTGTCAGCCCCAGCTGCAAGTGGCACAGGCTCGGGGGGGGGGAGGGAGGGGGGCGGGGGGTTGGTCAGCCTCAACCCCAGGTGGCATGGGGCTCAGGAGGGGGGCAGTCAGCCCCAGCTGCAGGTGGCACGGGGATGGGAGCGGGGGTCAGCCCCAGGCCCGGGAGGAATGGGGAGGGCAGCTCGGGCAAGCCCTGCAAAGGGAAGGGGGAGCTCCAGCGAGCCCCTGGCCATCCTGTTTTTACTTTAAAAAATATGGTCACCTGGGGGCGTGGGTGTGTGTATCAACATCTCTACTTCTCCGCTGGAGCGGGAAAGAGAACCACTTCTTTCTCTAGCCTCTTCTCTTCCAGCCCCCTGGTGGCAGCTTGCGTTACTGCACCTGATTGACAGGGTCTCCAGAGCAGCTCATGCTGCCCTCCCGCCCAGAGGGTCTGTGATTAACATGTGTTAAAAAAATTAATGCATTAATTGTGCTGCATGCGTTAACAGCAGTTAATTGACAGCCCTAATGACTATATTTCCTCTTATCAATACAATCTCTCCTCCTCTATTACTTGCTAGTTCTGTGTTGGGCGCACACTGCCTGTACATCCTTTCACTCAGACCTTTTTCCCTGTCTTCCTATTTACAAAACCTAGCAGCTGTTGAAGACTAGCTTCCACCCAGGCCATTTCAGGATCCTACTTTCAAGATGCAGTTTTAGATACACCATGTAGCAGAAGTAATGAGCTTAAGTTGCAGGAAGAGAGATTTAGTTTGGACATTAGGAACAACTTCCTAATTGTCAGAGTGGTTAAGTACTGGAATAAGTTGCCTAGGGAGGTTGTGGAATCTCCATCATTGGAGATTTTTAAGAGCAGGTTAGATGAACACCTGTCAGGGATAGTCTAAATAATACTCAGTCCTGCCATGAGTGCAGGGGACTGGACTAGATGACCTCTCGAGGTCCCTTCCAGTTCTATGATTCTATGTAAATTAGACCATTTTACACAAAATTTATTAAAGATAGCAGTGCCCAACCTTTTCAGCTTGATGGTCAAACATTATTTTAAAAACGTTGAGAGACACAAACTACTGAGGGCCAGAGAATTGTTCCGCTCCCTTACCAATACTGAGGCATCACCAAAGGGGGAAAAAAACAATTAAAAAACCCCATGTTGGGATCCTTCCACTATGAGAAAGTCCCAAGAAAGCACAGAGCCATTTCCTATACCTCCCTCCCTGCAGTCTCTGGTGCAGAGGAGCCTGCTGAGAGCAAGGAGAGTGTGACTGAAGCCTGCACTCTGGCTGTCCCTCAGGTAGTGCCATCATCTCTAGGGAACTGTTGTCACCTGATCACCTAATGCAAATTAGAGACAGCGAATTGGGGAGCTATAACTAGAGGTTGTTTCTCAGCTTCTCCTCCTTTTTCCTCTGTCCTTGGCTACCCTGGGTATCTAGCTGTGTAGAGGAAAGGAGCTATCCTTTGCTAGGAGCTCCCCTCTGCTTGGACACAGCAAATCAAGCTTCTGCCCTGACATCCTTGGGCCTCCCACAGCCCAACAGGGAAGCAGGACACTGAGTAGCCAGTTAGTAACTTACTTTCCTGTTTCTGCAATCCAACAGCCAGCTGGACTGCTACTGAGCAATGGGTAGTGGAGAAAAGACAGCAGCTTCTCAGAGCTCCTGCCAGAGCTGACTGTAAGGCCTTGTCTACACTACCTCTTAATTCTACGTAAAAAAACCAAAACACCCTACTGAGCGACATAACTTACATCTACTTAACACGGTGTCTACACCGCACTATGTCTGTGGGAGATGCTCTTCCATCAACATAGCTTCTGCCTGTCATTGAGGTGGTGCCAATTTAGTGCAATAGTGAAGACAATCTCTAAGATGTAGAGCAGGCAGTGTGAGGCAGCTGTAAGTGTGGTTCCTCCAAGCTGCCTCTTGTAGCAGGAACCTGAGTCACAGGTTGCACATACTAAATTAAAATAATTAGTGTAAGTATTTTCTTGGAAAATATAGTACAAGCTATATAATAGAAATCATGTACTTACTGCCACTATGGTCTTGGAAAACAATCCATCACAGAGTAAGACACTAGTATTAAGTTTGAGAAAACAAGTAATCTTTGAATGACAATGCAGTATGATTCATAGGACTGAATTCCTATAGGCAGACAGTGCCTACTTTGTGTGTGCTCCACCACTGGCAGCCATGCAAAGACAACAGACAACTGCATGCATGTAAATGTTCACCTACATGCCTTAGAAAAATCAAGTCCAATTTTTTAAAACCCTTATATTTAAGTAATGCTTTACTGATATGTCTCTATTAGCATGTACCAGCAACTGACAAAATACCATTTATATAAAAGGGAAAAACTCATGAGAACTTTAAAATAGTAAGTACTGGGTTCTTTTTCTTTGCTTTTTGCTGTTTTCAGATTTTAAGGGTTCTGGCTTTTTCCCCACAATCCTGAGACCTAGAAGCTTTTTTATTATTATTTATGAAAGCTGATATTCTTATATATCCACATGAATCCAGGAGCAGCTTTAAGGAAAACAAAATATCACAAGATCCACAGTAAAATCGCAAGAGCAGGCACAATGTAGTTATTACCTGTGTGGATGCGGCTATGCCTCTCCAGCTGACTTGGCTTAGCAAAAGCCTTTTCACAAGTATCACATTTAAACACTCGTGGCTTCTGGGAACTTAGTGAAGGTCCAGCCTGATGGGTTTGCATGTGCTCCTAATCAAAATATGGAAGAGGAAATGGCTTTATAAATTCATTTTTTAAAAAACATGTTTATTTACATTTTTGGGCCAATAGCAGAGGACTTTAGTCATCAATAGAAACAACAGAGTGAGGAAGACGGAAGCTGATATTCTGTTCTTTAAAAATGGTGGAGGTAATTTTCTAAATGAAATCTGAGTAATGGTTGAATGATGTAAGATTTTCTTTGTCATTCCATGTAGTTTATATACTTTTGTTATTACAGTTAACAGGCTAAGCATTCATCTGGCATTTGAGAAGTCTTTTTCTCACACCCAGAAGGCATGTTTTCAAGCAAATGAGATTTTAGGCTTCAATATTTGGTTCACTGTAGTTATTAATGGTGTTTCTAATAGGTGCCTCTGAAATACACTGCCAATGGTGGAATTTTTCATTGCTTTGCGTGTTAACTGAACACTGAACATATGGGGTAATCTTGTACATATTAGACATCTAAAGCAAAATAAAGCCATCTATTTGTGTGACACTGTTCCTTGAAATTGTTTCTATGTTTTCTTTAACCAAATCCCTTTCTTCCTCACTATTTACATCTAGAGACCACAAAAAGAGTTTCTAACAGATTCAGCTTCTGGGATTCTTGTAGTGTTCGATATAATGTCAAATTCTGTCCTCAGATACAAGCAAACAAAACTTTGTAGAACACAATCATTTTCAAGGATTCATTTTTCACATAGTGCTATTTGATCCCACATGACTCATCCTTTTAATTCTTCCCTGATGCTGTATATGCATGGCCATGCAGGCACATTAAATAACATCAGAGATGATTAATCATTTTGCACACCTGGAAGCTCTGGTTCCTCAAATTACATAATCCACTAAATATGATGACAACTAACTCTGGCCATACAATGCTTAAGCACCTGCTATAAAGAATAGAAAAAATCATATTTGATAATTTTGTCTCTGTTAGATAGCATCTTCAGGACTTCTACACAATCTGGAGAATAGTCCGGTCTTCTGCAGAATTTGGAGACAGCTGAAATTTGTTGCTTAACAACAACATCTACTTTGCCATGCCTATTCCACTCAGGGCACTAGACGAATGCTTCCAAAACAATAAACTTGATTCATAAAATAGGAAGAAGGATGTTGACAAATTGGAGAGGTTCAGAGAAGAGCCACAAGAATGATTAGATGTTTAGAAAACATGCCTTATAGTGACACACTTAAGGAGCTCAATCAAAGAGAAGATTAAGGAGTGACTTGATTACAGTCTATATGTACCTAAATGGAGAAAAAATATTTAATAATGGTATCTTCACAGTCTGGCAGATAAAAGTATAACCCGATCCAATGGCTGGAAGTTGAAGCTAGACAAATAAATAAAGCATACATTTTTAACAGTGAGAGTAACCATTGGAGCAATTTACCAAGGGTCATGATGGATTCTCTATCACTAACACTTTTAAAATCAAGATTGGATGTTTTTCTAAAATATATGCTCTGGAGATTATTTGGAGGCAGTTTGGGCCTATGTTATGGAGCAGGTCAGATTAGATGATCACAATGGTATTTTTTGGCCTTGGAATCTACAAATCTATGAAATTAACAACCCTTAATTAACACTGCTTGAAACATTTAAACAGCTATATAACTGGACTAAACCTAAGCCAACTGGGGAGGATGGACTAGTGAAGATGCTGTTTAGCAGAAAAAAATTACACAAAACATTTTAATTTCCAGCCCATCGCATCTTAATTAGTCCCATGACTTCTGAGTAGTGAGCAATAAGAATGACTACTAAAGATATAATCTCAGGTAGTTTATCATAATGGGTTAGCCTCCCTGACAAAAACAGGCATTTAGACGCTATGTGCCATCTTTATATCTATAGAGATGGTCAGGTAGCAGTTTCACCTCTCTTCAGGTGTAGCAGGGGATTTCTACACTTAAGATGCTGATATTTACTTAACAGAATTGGATGTGATCTCTTAAAAGAATCAGTTGCTTAGAGGTGATCTAAGATTTTCTTATACTTTCCCTTGTAAGCCTTTGTACAAAGATGGTCTGGGCCACTTGCAGAGCTAGGCATCTGCCCCCACACGTCTGAGATCTCTCGCTCAAAAAAGTATGAGCTGGCTGTACTTCCATGGGTGAATAAATCCACATATGGTATCCCCAAAATCCTTCTGGTTTTTATTTGGAATACTATTTTGTTCAGGGCCCAGTCTGAGGTCTCTCTCCTCCAGCAGCAAACCAGTAGCCTTTTGATGTGCAGGAATCTTATGAAAATCTATTTTACTGTATCTGCTGGACTGTTTCTAGTGTTTCATTTTCAGAGGCCAACTCCTTGCTTTTCCCTGGCTATGTAGATATACTATTGTTGTGGTGTTGCCCGACTGATTAGATACCCCTACTCCTTTGTGTTCAAATGTTAGTTTTTCTGTTTTTAATTCCAAAGTCATGCTTAGTTTTTTTCCTGTTCTGGCCAATACCCCTGGGTTGTAAATTGTTGGACATAGGCTCACATTGGCTTTGATCACCTTGCAATATGGCCTTGCAAGAGACAACTATGTGCATTCTTTATGTCTTCCACCAAATGGGGGGAACTCAGGACCAATTTGCTGACCACTGTTCCTCATTCTTTTACATTGAGGTCAAATACTTGGAGTGGTGTCATATACAGCCTTGCCCAGGCAGGATCCCAATACATGACACCAGTGGTAACAGACAATGTACCCTGAACTGCTGGGATTGGATCTCTTTGAATCTACATGGTTTTATCTTGGAATTTAATTCCTGGGTTAAAACAATTGTCCCAGACACATAGGGGATATTTCTTTCCTAGGTAGCATTTTCTGAAATTCAATTCGGTATATTTCAGGTTCATAATGTAACCCTGTTCCTAGAGAACTATTTGGGTTTTCTATGTTGCTATCATGGAGATCTGACTCTTATCAGTATGTTGTCCAGAAATAGCTGACAGATGGGTGCTTGATGACCACCTCCCTACTGGTTTTGTGACAATCTTGGGAGTTAACAGGCTAATTGGAAGTGTTCTAAACTGGAAGTGGTGTCTTATCTATACGTAAATAGAGAAACTTGCAATGGCAACAGCAAATCCAGACTTGCAGGTATATATTTACCCACTCTAACATGGGGAAATAGTCTCCTGAAGAGAATGCAGCTGTTAACATTTCCATTCTGAATCTGGATTTCTTCATATTTGTTGTGATGTTTGTGGTCTAGTAACACCCTCATTTCAGGATCTGTTTTTTTACCATGAAGTCACTGTAGAACCTTTCTGGTAATGCAACAGTTCCTTTGACCCCAATTCAGAGAAAAAACTGGGTTTTTTTGATAGTTTGATGTTTACCAGCATTGAGAGAGGGAATGATTACGAAAAAAAGAGAGTGAAGTTTAAACTAATCGATGAGGGAACCCTCACTGCAGCACAGGATTTGTCTTGTTTGTTGAGGCTGCCAAACTGGATTGCTTCCCAGGGCTTTTACTGACATGCAGTTCTTTTTTTTGCCAGTCACCAAATGAGGAGGACCTCTAGTGTTTCTGTTCCAGGCATTTACCTCCAGTGTTTCTGCTCCAGGACCAGCTTTCTATTGGTTTCCATACTTCTTTTCTTTTTGTTGATGAGAACAGGGCTAACGAACTACATCCTGTAGCTGGGATTGAACTCTTTCCCTGTGTTTCTTAGAAGAATTTGACAGGGAACTTGACAGGGTATGTCCTTCGGCCTGCGCCGCTTCCAGCAGTTCCCATTAGCCTGGAGCAGCGAACCGCGGCCACTGGGAGCCACGATCGGCCGAACCTGCGGACTCGGCAGGTAAAAACAAACTGGCCCGGCCCACCAGGAGTTTTCCCTGCACAAGCGGCGGAACAAGTTTGGGAACCACTGCTCTAGCAGATCAAATGTGTGCTACAGGTGCTTGCATCAAGACAGTGACAGATTCAAAACTCTGCTGCAAAGTGAGCTTTCAAAGAAGCCATTTCTGCATCTGCCTTTGAGATCAGGGTCAGATTCCCCTTCAGACCAATAGAATTTCATAAAGTCTCATTAGGTGTTTACAAATCCTCTTGGTTTTAAGTGAGACAGTGTCACTTACCTAATTATATTCTCCAGAGAATTTTGACATGGCAGGTTTGCTTACCTTTACCTGGCTGAATACCCTGCATTTCTGCACAGGGTAACAAAATAGGCAGGGGTTAAGTGTCGTGTTCCTTCTTTTCAAGTTTTGATAAAAAAAAAAAAAGCTGTTTTCTCTAGAAATAAGCCTGATGAGTAGCGCAATCTCAAGTTTTTTGTTCTTAGATTTTTATTTCAAGGTTTCTTCCTTTTGACATTGCTCAGCTTTTTGCGAAGGTCCATGCCTTGTGTTTGAGAATGGAGTGCCTTTAAAAAAAAGTTAAGCTAGTAACAATCCAGTTTCTTTTCCTCATCTACTTCCGAGGAAAGAAAAATCTATTTAAATATGATCATCTTGACAATCTTGCATGTTTGACAGCACGTCTGCCCGTTTGCACAGGCTGGAGAGAACCCTCTTTAGTACCAAAGTAGGCACTGCATGAATTTTGGTAAAGTTATCTTAAAGAAGAGCTGTTCTTGTAGAAAGGGAGGTATTGGCATTTACCTCAATCTGAAATGTAGAAAGATCATCTACATCAGAAGTACAGCAATTTTGTAGATGTAGCCTTCCTGATACCTGTAATGAATGCTCCATGCTTGCTGCTGAAAAATTCTTGCTGTGTTGCAATTTTGCTGGAATATTATTTATATGCCATGAGTTTTTTACGAAGGTCGGTCTGTGGACCGAGAATAAGTCTGGCAGAGCTCACTGTTTGCCGAGGAAAGGAGGGGAGCTTCAGAGATGAATTTTTGCCTTTTAGGGGAATATTTGTTTACCTAGCCACATGCAGTAGTGAAAGGGAGTGGCAAAGGAACGGCAAAGGAGCACTCTGAGAATAATAATTAGAAAACTCCAAAGTAAAACAATATTTACTCCTTCCTGTAAAGTCCAAATACTGTAAGACTGCTCACTCTTTCCAGAAATTCTGAAAAAACACTAAGACAATAGTAACAAAATAAGGAAGTTAAAAAAAGAAAACTTTGGAAAGCAGGAGCTTTCACACTTGCTATCTGCCCTGATGCAGAAGGCAGAACAACTAGAAGTCAAATGGACGTGGGTACTAAGCCACAAGTCTCACCAGTCTCCATATTCTGCAAAGAGAGGAGACACCCAGAAGTCAGGACTAATGGAGATGGCATGCATTAGATTTGCAGAGTTAAAGTTAATTTCTGTTTCAGTACATTTCATCTACAGAGTTAAACACCATTAGAAAACTGAAATATTGAATTAATGTTCTATTTGAAAATGCAAAACAATATAATTCCCCACAAGTATATTTGTTTTGGTATTTTTAATAATACTAGGGCACTATTATTTAAATTCCAGAGTACTGTCTTTTATTAAGTATTTCAGCAGAGATCTGCAGTACAAAAAGATATATCTATTGCTACAGCAAGAGCGAGTGTGTGAGAGAGAGAGAGAGAGAGAGGTATTTTTGCATAAAAATGCTCATGTGATGCATGCCCTAAGGCCTAATACCAAAAAGGAAAGATTAAGCAGATGACAATTCATTTACATGACTAAAATTCTAAAGCAAAAGAATGAGTGAACATATTAACTGGGAATTAAGTTATTACCAAGTACCTTGAGATGTGTTGCCCGTTTGAAGGCTTTATTGCAAACATGGCACACATGAATTCTCTCCTTGCCATGAACCTCTTTACTGTGGTGCATTAACATCGTGGCTGAAGAAAAGGTCTCACTACATTCAAAACATTGGTGTACACGGCCCTCTTTTTCTACTTGACTGCCCTTAGTCAGGTTAGAAGAAACCTCAGCCACCTGTAACAATTTATAAAACATGATTATACATTCAAAAGTGGAGGATGACACTCTCAAAAACCAACAGAATTATTTTTCTTGTTATGTACTCTAGTCTGATCAATGTATTTTCAAATGAATCACATGAGCTGGGCTCCAAACATAAATAAAAAGAACAGAACGAGATTAGGGGTAAATATAAATTTGTGTTTGACCATTCCTCCTATGCCTCTGGCAATTTTTTTAAATGGAAGATTTGCTAGATACAGTCAATATCTGAAAATAAACAGACAATATATTGTGGTATTAAGGGTACATGGGGTACATGGTGTGCATGCAGTCAAGTCTATGGAGATCTAATTCACAATATTCTTTATGTAGAAGAGATTGTAAAACCACATATTCAGTACTGGAAAGAAAAAGGACAAAGTAAATGATGGCTGCTTCCTAAGGTGTCACTAAGAGGTTCCAAAATATATTAATTGTCTTACAGGATAATTTCCTTTGATTTATGTCCCTCCCTATCAATCCATCACTGTGAACTCCCTCTGTGTGAGCAAAGACCATAGGGAGTTCAAGCATTGTGCCTGAAAACTCCAGGCTTATACCCCAACTACTTGGCTTCCCACCAGGAGAGTACTTTCAAAGCCATAAACAATAACTCAGATTAAATATTTAATTGTGAATTATCTTTTTTGTGAACTACTGCATGTACACAAACTATCCTTGAAAGCGTATAGGAAAAAAATGAGATGTAGTCAACTGCTAGACTTGGGAGAGTCCATATTGAAAGAGACATTAATCAAAAATATTGGGTAAGAGATTTTCCATTCCTCATGTTGTCCTTTTCCCCCCACCTCCCCCAATCTATTTATCACTAGGGAAGATAGTGCAGGGGTAGTAATTTGGAGGGAGAGAGAGAGAGAGAGAGAATGTCAGAAATAAAGTAGATTTTGGTGAAACCAAGTCAAGTGAGTGGCCATTTTGGCAAGTGGGAGAGTTGATCCATAGTTCAAGATCACAAAGGGCAAAGAGGTGGTCAGGTCAGGTCGTGGATCAAATGGAATATCAACATGGAAACTGAAGTCACTAAAGATGATTGGAGATTGAGATGAGGGGGAAAGGTAGGCATCACAATCAGGGAATAAGGCATTTGGGGAAGGATCGGGGCAGTAGACAAGAGCTGTAAGTAGCTGAAGGAAGAATAAAGTCTGATGAGTGCTACTTGAAAGAGGAATGGGAGAGAATGGAGAGACCGTCTGCAGGAAGAGGAGGAATCTGACACCCTGAGTATCGTTCTTTGGGTAGGATATACAGTGTGGAGAGAGAGAATTAAAATCCCCATATTAGAACACAACTTCAAAGGTCAGGGATGTGGGGAGTAGGAAGTGGACGGGACTGTGGTATTCTTTTGTAGAGGAGTGAAAAAGGGAAGAGAAAAATAGTGGTCTTAGTAATGAAATTGGAAGCGTATGGGACCCAAAGGGACAGGAAGGGTGACAGAGCAAGGTATGGTTGGTGAGGAACAAAGGGCGATGTAGACAGGGGCAAGGTTGGGTGAGATGTTACTTGATGCAAAAAGAGTGGCATTATGGGATGATGGCAGCAGAGAGATGTAGAATGTCATGGAGTTGCAAGGAGGCTGTGAGGTGAACCTGGCAATGAGTGAAAAGAGAAAAAAGAATGGAAAGAGAAATTGTGATGTAGGGCAGTGAGAAGGGAAGATAGGGTGGAACAAGAGGGTGTCAGGAACAAAGTAATGGAGGACAACTATGATGAGCATGGCTGCTAGAAGTCAAAAATCAAATAAGTAGTGAAGCAATTAAAAATGTGTGTGTGGTAGGAAAAATCACATGAACAGCAGAAAAGTTAGAGCAATGAAATCCATTGTATCAATCAAATGGGGTAATGAATTCATGCAAAAATTATTCGGTGACAATTTATTATGAAGAAAATTGAGAGCAATGAAACAGTTAAAAATATGGAAAATCAAGTGATTAATTGATGGATCAATATGCAGAGAATGAGACAATCAAAGGGATAATGAAGTGCTCAATCACTCAAAGAGCAGCCCACTAAACGATGAATTCACTAAGACACAGCTGAGAGGGTATCTCCAGAGACTGATAATAACTAAAATTTTCACCATTGAAAGATGGCATGACACCATTGAGGAGGATTTAGAGATATGCTCCTCAAGTCCTTTCATCCTGTCCCCTGAACTCTTCAGAGATAGGAAAGATGGCAGCAGTAGTCGATTAACTCTGGATGGGTGCAATGTCCCAGTGGTGGGGACTGGGGAAGCTAGCTGTGAACAAGAAATGAGATTTTGCCACACACACCTTTTCCCAACCTCAGACAAATCTATTGTCTCCGGTGAAACAGATTTTAATGGAATATCTTAGACACAGAGAGAGAAAGGCAGATATCTGGTGTCGATGGGTCCAGGCCATTGACAACCTTAACGATAAGGATCACAACCTCTAAACTATTCCAGTTTTGACCCACATCTCCTTATTTGGCAGTTTACTATTTTGCTCTATACAGATTTCTTTAAGATTTGATTATCTCTTCAAAGTAATAATGAAATGGAACAGTCTTTTCTGCCTAGATCTGAAAGATAAGTATTACTCGTAACTTTTTCCTCTTCTTTTTGTAAAAGTGTATGACAAAGAGGATTAATAACACTACCACCCACTGATACAAATCAAAGTTGTTTTTGGCTGTGGTCCAGCCTCTCGCTGCTCATTTTTTGGTTACTTTTAAAAACCTTTTTTGTGGGGTTCCACAGACCACTCGTGGCAAGGAAAGAACTTCTTCTTGGATGAATAAGACATTACTCCCAAGTCCATGCTTTATGTTAATCTCAGAACAGGAGGTGAAATCCAAATGGCACAGTACTCCTTCATACTTTTTATTCTAAAAACAATGCTTTTTCAACTGCTTGAGTGTGGTGCTGTATGGGGACAGCCTAATTGTCAAGCAGCATTTTTTACTGAGTAGTTTCTGAAAGCTTAGAAAAATGGAGAAACTACTTCCCAAAATGAGAGGGAAAGGTCAAGAAGGATAAACAAAGGGAAATGTCCCTGCTACTTTATGAGGAATTAAAAGAGGAAAGCTCCAGGAGAACTTGAAATTGCTGCATCTAGCTACTGATGGGAGGCAGAGCTAGCAGAAACCAGAGTACTTCGGGCTTAAGCCCGGAGTTTACTGCCAAAGCTTTCAAGCTTCCTACAATCTTTGCACACAAGGGAAAGCTCCACAATAACTGATGGATGGAAGTGTTACACTAAATTAACTTTTCTGCATAGATACTTGAAAAAAATGTGGGTAAATGACACCAGGCGTTACCAGTGGACCAATGGCAAGCCCAATGAGAGTGGAAGGGAGGAAGGCCAAATTGTATGAGAGACAACAGAATCCAAATATTCTACCATAGTTCTAGACAACACAAAAGCAGAATTGGGTAAGTGGTTTTGAACAACTCCTAAGCTTTCCTCTATGTTGTCTGGGATACTAGAGCCTAGATCACCATTCTTAACGATCTGCTATTTTAAAGGAATTAATAATTTAAGTGGAGACTGTTACATGTAGTCCTTCCCTTGCATAAACTCAAAGCATTGAGAGTCAGACAGCATTTTTACTGTAATCATACTGTAACTGTGAGAAATTCAATACCCAATAAAAATTTCCATATCAATTTAAAATATTTCAGTGTAATTCTTTTATTACTAACCCGTACATAAGTGTTTTTAGGGCTTTGAAAGAAGCTCCATGGCCAAATGTAAAGGCGAGATTCAATCTGTTTAGTCCATAGAGAAAGTCTAGATTGAAATTGAGCCTGCTAAACCACAGTAAAAGGTGTTAACCTGTGTCTAGACTAGGGAAGAGGTCGATATTAGATCTGGGTTAGCTAAAACATTTTAAATAATCAGGACCTAAACTCAACCACTGAAATTTCCTCATCTAGACAAAGCCACAAACCCCATTTTTCACATATTAGGGGAGATGATGTGCGCCAGAACAAACATTTTCTGTGATGTTTTCTGGATTAATGTGTCGAGTACCACTAACGTTCTCAGAATAAGCCCTCAATTTTGCAAATGTTTACTCACATGCTTAACATTAAGCCCATAAATTGTCTCACTAATACCTGTGGGACTACTCACGTGCTTAAAATTAAGCAAGTGCATAAGTACTTTATTCTTTTAAAAAATGGATTGCATCAAAGATGTTATTAAGCTAACTACAATATGAAAAGCTTGTTCTCTGTACAGTTTCTTGAATGCAGCTAGTCTATTCCTCAAATGGTAAGATGATTTTTAAGATTTTTTAAGTGTAAAGCAGGTAAGGACTGTTTGCAAGGGAGAAAAAGTTAATTGCCTTTTATAGGGCAACCAAGGAGATTCAGGTTTATCAATGTTTTGAAACGAAAGCATACCTTATCTACGAATAAAAACTGATAATTATGATTAGAAAAAGTAATGTGTCATCTATTTGATAACAATATCCATCTGTCTATTTTTACCTAACAGATTTTTTCCCATAGGTCTGGCTTGCATGATTTACAGAAGAAATAACTAATTTAGAGAGAGTGATTTTTTTCCCCTCACTATGTAATACACGAGGAGTTTCTGCAAGAGACGAATGCTCTTTGTAAAAAGAACTGGAAGAAAAGAGTGATAATATATTTAGTGTGACTGTATTTGTGATGTAACCATTTTCTGAAGTGCAATATGATCCACTAAAACAAATTATAGGGCTAGCATTTACATGTGTTAGCTTGTTGGTTTTACAGATCATGAGCCAGAGATACTTGTACCAGATGGAGCTTCATTTCAATATATCTGTAGTTAGTGCACATAATTAAAATGGATAGACAAAAAACCAAAGACCTTCATCTCAAAGCATAGCTAGAAATACTGTTCTTCCATCTCATTAGAGAGAATGTACTTTTAATAAAGCATTTGAACTGGTAATATAAAAAGCTCTTAACCAGCTCAATGGCTATGAGCAATAGGGGTGATAAGAGGGAATGACTCTGTCATACTTCAAAATAAGGAGAGTAAGGCCTCACTTAGAAGAATTCAGTAAAAAGGCATTTATGTAATAGAAATGGAATTTTAACTTTGACCAATACATGCCTTTATGTTCTGGAAAAGAAAGAACACTGGTGGTTAGATATTTTGTGTACATTCAATGGCAATTCTGAGCATACATGTGTATCAGATGCAAGAAGGTGCATAAAGTTCTGGTGTAGTCCGTTTCTGTTTTTTCTTTAGCAAAGGCCACTTGCTCAATAGCAGAGTTAGAAAGTGACACACTTTTTACCAAACAAAATTCACAATTTTTTAAAGGATTTGGAAATGAGGGAGCGACATGCCTATAAACCTGTAGATTGTGCAAGTGACAGGATCTTTTCCATTTCTTTTATTTCTTCAGCAGAAGTAAAATTTTCAAATGTTTTAGTGACTTAGAAGTCAAAAGCCCATTTTCAAAAGGGATTTAGGCACTACAGGTGAAATGGTTAAAAGTGCCTATGTCCAATTAAAATTCAATTGGATTTAGATGCCTAAGTTACTTAGGCATTTTAAAAAATTTCACCCCACATCGTTTTTTAAGGAAATAACTTGAGGCTGCTTGAGAGCTTATTTAAAAATTCAGTAATTTCTAGAATGAGATAAACAACTCAAACATGACAGCACACATTAATGTACATGAAATTATTGAGGGTAATCATGACTAAAGAAGATGTATAGAATTTCAATAAGAACTAAACTAGAAAACAGAAATGGTAGATTAAGTTTACTAAAGTTAAGTGCAATGTAAAGCACATTGAAAAGAACAGTTTAAACTGCAAATTTATGCACTAATGGGTCCTAAATTAGCTGTAATCTCTCAGAAAAAGACTGAAGTGTAGGCAGCAAAACCAAGATGTCAGCAATGGTTAAATAAAAACAAACACGATGCTACTGTAACCTGTATGAACAGGGAAAGTAGAGAAGAGTATTATACACAATAGGTAAATTGCTGTTACTCTTGTGTTCATATTGGTCACCTCACGGTAAGAGAAAAGGGCAATGAAAGTTATTTGACACACTGCGATGGTGGAAATCATGTATATATCAAAAAGGCTAGGATTAGTTTGCAAAAAGAAGAGAAAAAGGAGATATAAATATTTGCATTTTTAAAGCATCCATTTTTAAAACAGAATTTTGGACACTACAAATATTCAAAAGCAAATTTAAACCGTAAGTTATGCACCTTGTAGCAGTGATTAGGCATAGAGCTGCAGAAACTGCATGCATAAATTATTTTTTTGTCATTTGCAATATTAAAAATCTAAGTCTATATGAATTCTAAGACAAAAGCAATGGCAAGATGGAAGTTATGGATGAGAATTCATAATAGTTATTCATAGTCAGTACATTACAGGGATGATGTAATTCTCCCAAAACCGATCATTATAAAGCCAAGAAATTAAGAGTTAAGGTTAAACTTAATGTTATGAATTGGCAATGCACAGACAGGGATACTAAACCTTTACTTGCCCTGTACTGATGCCATACAATTATCACACTATTATGAGTATGGTATTTTCATGGCTGTGGTTCCACATATGATTAAATTAATTTTCAAAGATTATATTTTTTCTTTTTTCCCCCACCTTATGGTAATTTGATACAGAATTGATAGAAAACTTGCGATTAATCTTTTAAAAATTATTCAAATGTAATCCATGCACAAGATTTAAGCAAGTTTCAACTATATTGGAAAGTATGCATTATTCTGTTATTAAAATCACAGAGGAGGTTGGCGGGGGAAGATCTGGAAGGCGGAACAGGTTGGAGTACCAACTTTATTTAAGGACCCATTTTAAAGCCTGTACTAGTTAATAGATTTACATGGAAATTCCCATAATACGTATTCTATACTCAAAAAGTGCTATACTTATCATGAAGATATCAGATATTTTTTCATAGTTAACAAAAACCCTGAATCCCTGCTTTAAGTGCAAAATCAACCCAGTCTTAACTATAAAGCTAGAGCCTCTGTAATAAGCTACTTTAAGATAAAGTTAAAAAATTGTATGAAACTCTCTGCTTCAGGACAAACGGATCATTTTCATATCTGAGTAAAGTCATGTTTTTATACATAAGAGTACACAAATAAACTACATCTACCTGATATGTTATTTCATCAGAGTTTGTAGATGTTGAATGTGGAGTATGGCTCACCAGTATGACTTGTTGTGAGCCCGAACCGCTTTGGCTGGAGAGACTAGAATCTGTGAGTAAAGCGGGGAACTGCTGACCCTATCAAAATAAAATTATTTAAGTGATTGTATTTACAAGCACAGTCAACCGTCATAATTAACCAGTAAATCCTAAAAGAATTATAAAATGGGGTTAAATAGAAACTCATTTTATCACTCAAGACTACTCTTTAAAAAGATTACTTCAAACATCAGTCTGAACAAATCACTTTAAAAGAAAAAAACCAACCAAACAAACAAACAAAAAAAAACCCCTAGCACTTTCAGGCCAATGGGGGTTAAAAATATATCCAAATAAGCATATCAACTGTGCTAAATCCACATATTTTGAAGTGTCACATTATCTGAAATTAAACCACATAATGTATTACTGCCAACTCCACAGAGCAGGAAGTCACCAGACCAATGGTATAATACATTATATCATTATATATTTTGACCTACCATTTGCATGGTATATCATGACAGATATACCTTGTATAAGCTGTTTGGGAAGCCCACCATTTTTATTTTTCCAACTCAAGATAAATATTTTTAATGCAAAGCTGAAGAGATTGGGGATAACTGGGAACGTAGTTACCTCCACAGACTGTATGTGTAAATATATATATATATACACACACACACACACACACGCACCCCAATCCACAGAAAATAAATAAGCAAACAACTTAGTCCTAGTTCAGCAAAGATAGAAGCCAGCAGTGGTTTTCACATATTAAGATTGAAGGAAAATGTCACAGAGGATCTGACTGTACATGTGGCCTATGTACAACACCTAAATGTAGTCAGTGTTATTAACGTCTAACTTTCAAGGACAACAAATGTAATTCAGCTAAAAATTATATGAAGAGGTAAGTTATTGCTGAACGTGCAAATGGTTTTGCTTTGCTACCAACCACTGAAGTCCTTTTTCA
The DNA here is from genome assembly GCF_965152275.1 of Natator depressus. Lineage (NCBI taxonomy): Eukaryota > Metazoa > Chordata > Testudines > Cheloniidae > Natator > Natator depressus. The sequence continues at coordinate 99,547,427 of NC_134235.1, read as the reverse complement.
TGTGAAGCAATAGGGATTTTTTCTTCATACTACTTGCCAATGCACCTTTAGCTCTATTGACGTACTGGAAAGGTTCCTAAACAGTGGCTCATGAACCACGGGCAGATAGCGTTGGAGAGCCAAGTGGTCACATGGTGCTGGCTTGCATTGTTTTTTTCAGCTGCTAACTTATTTTAAAAAGACAGTTACCAACTATAATAAATACTCTCCTATTATTTTCCACAAAAGAAACAGCTGTATTGCCACAGAAATTATGTGGTCACAAATGGATGGACAGCAGGTTCACAAGACAACATACTAAAGTCTGGTCCACGCTACAAAATATTTTGGAGGCCTGGATCTAAAGTCACTGATTACTGTGCACCAGCGTTTTCAAGATGAAAAATAAATATCTTATTTAAGTCTCTGTAGGTTTATTCACATTCACAAATACTTGCTCCTAGAGGAAGATACCACTGTCAACCTTTATATAATGTGTCTTCCTTCACTATCTCACACTGGTGTTTCTCCTGTTAATTTTCCTAACCGGACATGAAATGGAAGAGGTCACTGGGATTTACTGTTAAAATTTCTAAAATGTGTTCTTGTATTGTGACTAATTTGTCTAATTTTGATTAAGTAGAAATCACTATTACAAACCCAGTGAACTTTCTCTTGTATTGCAGTGTTACAGAGTAGACAGGAGCAAGGAGCAGAGTTACATATCCTACAACACATGGAAAGAACAGTTTCTTGCCTTACAGCAACCGTGACTCTTTGACACGATGTACACAGTGTCAATCTCACTGTAGGAGGCACGCACCTGACACACACAAGACCAGATTATACTGGATATGAGGGTTGCATAGGCATCCTTGTGCTCCCATCTGAGGGATAAATGGTGGAGGGTCATGACTCTTCCTCAGTTCCCTTGCAACTCGAAGCCCACATTGCAGACTACTCCAAAAAATGGGGATGGAGGGTTGATCATGGAACCACACTGACTACAGCATCTCAAAGAACCACAGTTACTGTAAGGTAGGTAGCCATTCTTTTCTCTTCATGTACAATGTGTGTCAGTGCAGGTCCCACTGTAAGTGACTAGCAAGCAGTCTCCCCTTCAGATGGTGGGAGTAAGAAGCCACAGCTGTACAATCAAAACCTATGTCTACACTTACGATCCTGTGTAAAGAAGACACTTTACACTCCCACCTAGCATGGATATAAGTATCAGCATAGTTGACAAGGCACGGCTTAGGTGAGCAGAGTGCCCTACCTATACAGCCAAGATGTATAGCCTACAACTCTCTACGTGCCAAAGCAGTGCTTCCCATGTCTGCACTGCTATTTTTAGGGTCCCTTTGCCTCAGCCTTTCCCCACCACAGTGAAAGGCTATGACAGCGGGGAGGTACCAGGGAACAGCTCAGACAACTATCTGCTGCTGGAGCCTTTCACTGTCACGTGTAGCTATACCCTGCAGTGTCAGGTGTGAACACAGCCTGCCTTTCACTGAAGCATGTAGCTACACATGTAGTACCTGTATTCTACACACTTCCCTAAGTGTAGATATAGCCAAAGATTGCAATCCCACTTTTGGTGTCTGCCCTGGCTATCCTGTCAGGTGCATATTTTTAAAAAGATCAAAATCTCTGAGCTCAGCACATTTCTGAAGCAGGCCAACGAGGTTGCCTGTGCTCTGTTCAGCAGCGCTCCTTGTTGTTTAGCAAGACACGCTCATTGACTAGCTGGTAACAAATGGTAATGTACTCTGTGATCTGCTTTGAGAGTCTCTGGGAAGATATTGCTTGGCGTTTACATACATCTGATAAAGCCACAAAGAGAGACACAGTGAGTTTGAAGGGCTTTGTCCTTCTAAATCGTAAAGTAGGGCTCTGGAGACATCCAGAGTGTGAAATTTCTTCTCTCTTGGAGAAAACAAGTGTGATTTTGAGAAGAAGACTGCCAAGATGAGTGACTGATTCTGATGGAATTCTAAGACCACCTAGGGGATGAACTTGGGGAGGGGACTCATCATCACCACCTTATCCCTGTTAAAACAATGTGTATGGTGTCCAGCCATAAGGGTTTAGATCTTGCTGACTTTCCATACCAACCTGATAGCAACAAAGAAGACTGTCTTGATGGTAGGTGGTATAATGAACATTTTGATGAAGCGTCAAAGGAAGGTTTCATGAGCCACAGGAGGGCAAAAAGAGGAGTCAGGTCTCTAACTGGATGTCAGGCACGAAGGAAGCCCTTAATAAATCTCACCACTGTACAGTGTGAAAAACTGCAGCAGCATACAGTCCAGAATCTGGAATCAGGTTTTCAACAAGATTTCCATTATTTTGGGCTGCCTATATGGAAAAAAAAACCCACCATTTGAAAAAAAAAAGTTCTGCTAGTTTTCTTGCTCTGCATAAGAACCTCTTGCACCTGCCACAATCTGTGTCATGAATGCTCATCCACACAGTATCCAAGACAGCTGTGTGCAGCAAGTGCAAGTACAAGTACAGGTGCAGTATCTGTCCAGTGTTCAGAGACACTATGTCTGGGCAAAGAAGGGACGCATATAGGAGGCTGGCTGGACATCTATAATAGGTCTGACAGACAAAACTGTCCCTGCCAGTTGGGGGCTATCATGATAATGGTAGCCTTGTCCTCTCTGATCTTGGATATTATCCTGGGGATCGGTTGGAAGGCATAAAAGAGACTGTGAGACCACCAAAGAAAAAAAGCATCCAGCAGAGACCCTAGGTATATGTCTCCATTGGAGTAGAAAACCTTGCATTTGGCACTCTCTATTGTGGCAAAAATAAATCTATGGCTTATTTGGATGGGTCCCCCATCATCAGAATATTGGGTCTAGGATGGATTCCACAGCAGTCATTCATGGTTAGTTACCACATTTCTGCTCAAGAAGTCTGTAAGGTCATGGCTGACTTCTGGAAGAAGAAAGTCTGGTGGAAAATCATCCCGCACTGGTAACACTATTCACCAAATTTGATGGATTCCAGATAAAGTGAGGACCATCTGGTACCCCGCTTGCTGATACAGTGTATCACCATCATACTGTCCATCACAGTTTGCACTATATTGTTTCACAGACATTGCACGAATGCTATGCAGGCCAAGCTGGTGGCCCTCATCTTGACGACGCGTAACTTCAGATTGCCTGGTGACCACACTCCTTGTATTTGGAGTTGATTCAGGTGGGCACCCCAACTTGTCCCTGTTTCATCTGTAATAAGCTTCACTGTTAGCAAGGGGGTCGAGGACGAGACCCACCTTTCCTCATATCAAGAGGTTTAGTCACTTGGTAAGTTCTCACAAAACTTGGGACGGGACAGTGACCAACAGGTTCATATTGTGTTTGGATGGGGAATACGCAGTCCTTAGTCAGTGCTGTAATGGCCACAGGTGAAGTCAGGCAAGCAATATCACATAAGTACATGCATGTATGTGTTCTAATAATCCCAGGCATATGCAAAAGTTCATGGATAGTCTCGTCCTTATGTCACACACAAGCAACTGAAAGGATCTCAATTTGTCTTTTGACATGTATGCTTATGATATCTGTGACTTGAGCAGAGTTCCTCTGAATTCTACATTCTTAGAGGGCATGAAAGATGATTCTTCATAGCTCATCAGGAGCCCTAACTGAAAGAACTGGAGGAGAACTTGATCTAGGGCTGTCTTGTCTCATCCCGGAATTTGCCCCTGAACACCCAGTCATCTAGGTATAGACAGACATGATGTCACTGTTTCCTTACAAGTGACACTACCATGGCCAAGCACTAAGTGAATATTCTTGGTGTCATGGAGAATCGAAAGGGTAGAAAGTTGCATTGAAAATGGTTGGGCCCTACTATAAATTTGAGGTTCTCCCAGTGAGGGAGGTGGAGAGCTATGTGGAAGGAGGCATCCTGCAAGTCATGAGATATGAACGAGTCTTGAGCTGGGAGCAATGGAATGATAGAAGCAAAGTGTTACTATCCTAAATCTGAGGCAGCATACGTATTTGTTTAGTTTCCTCCGGTCTAAAGACAGGGATAAAGGATAAAGACGGGGAGTAAAAGCCTCTTCCTCTGTAGTCCTGAGGCACCTCCAATATGGCTCCGAGGGAGAGAAAGAAGGCCAATTCTGTTTGTAAAGGGCTCTTGTGAAAAGGGTCCCTGAAAAGGGACATGGAAGAGGAAACAGGGGAGGGAAAGGAACTGGGTAATATAATCTTGAGTTATGATGTCCAGCACCCAATTTATCAGTGGTAATATCCGATCAATGCCCATTGGAATAAGGTTAGACAGTTTCCAAAAAAGGGCTCCACGGACCTGTCCTGGTGCAACTCTCGTCTGAGTAGTCACATCTGCTGCCATTATGTGTGGACAGAGTTCATGAAAAATGATGTCCTCTACTGTACCTCATCAGCTTCTTGGAATGGTATTTCGGCTGCCTACAGTAGGACAGCGTGTGCTGTCTTTGCTGGCGCAAAAGGGAGCTCAGTCACACTGGAGTCCTTGAGCAAGCATAAAGGCAGTGTCAGTTTTCTCTCTGATCCTTCGAATGGCAGATCCTCAACCATAGTTTGTACTCCATGAAGGCACACAGCCTGGAGCCAACATGCCTTCCACATTGGCAACACTTAGGCCATGTACCTAGTTGCAGTGCCTGCTCTGACCATAGCTGCTTACAAGGTCATTTTGGCCACCAGCTGAGTTTTCTTTTATGATGTCCCTGAGCTCCTCTCTGCTCTCACAACATTCACTCTGCCCCAAGTTAAAACGTCACATTTGGCTTGGAAACCCTGATAGCCACTTACAATTGAAACAATGCACAGAGTAGGATTCCCCCCAAACAAATCCAGTCTTTATCTTTTGGCACATTATTGGCCGAACAAGACTTCTCTTGGACAGTTGAGACCACTAAAGATCCAGCGACTGTGGCTGAGGCAAGGATGCTGCTGGAGAAGGAGATCTTTTCCTCTTCCATGACTGAAACAAGGGGCTTGGAAGGTAGAGACCTGGCAAGATGGACCGTACACCACAGGGGCCAAGGAGGCATCCCATATGCATCCATGTGGCTGGTAAGTTGCTGACTGGACCAATGCCAGTCCTGGCAGGCCAAAGATTGGGCTCTGATGAATTCCTTGGGTTTCTTGCTGGCACCACTCATGGATCACATGGGAGGGACAGCTAACTGCTAGTACCACCTCATCACCAGGATGCAAGCTGTCTATCTCTTTCATGGGTGGCACTGATGGGTAGGGAGCCCTAAGTGCTGGGGCCTTGTTGGCCCTGTTGGATACTGCAGTGCTGATGTATGTCCTGGGTGTGGTCCACGATAGTTCACCCAATGCCAGGGTTGATGATAGTACAGGTGCTTTTGGTACTAAATGTAGTCTGCTGCCCTGCAATCTACTCCTTTTCACTCATTTTTCATGTTGGATAAGGTTTATCCTCTTGCCTTCCGGTCTCTTTCTGCATGAGAAGACACTGAGCTTTTCCCCAAACTCCTGTCCCAGTGTTCTGGGTGGCCTGTTTTAGTGTCCTGTTTCAATGTCTGTGGTGGGGAGCATGGATCAGCTTTCATGTTGCACTCCCCATCAGTTTCCAGCCCAGGCTGGGGAAGCTAATGATCCAACTAGCAGACCAAATTCAGTGATGAATCCTGGCCATATGCCACCTAAGGCTCGCTGTGTATACACTAAGAAGAACGTCTATGATGTTGACTAATTTATGCTGGCTATCATACATATATTTAAAGCATTAAGTATCCATATTAAGTATTAATATAGCAGTTATAAATCCCAAATTAGTCTGTACCTTGGAAATAATCCCGTTCACCTATGTGAAATATCCCATACCACCTTGCATTAACTTTGGCTTAGAGCAGATAGGAATATTGTCAGTATCAGGACATATAATTGTTTCCTTATAGAAACAGAAAGGCAGTTACCCTCACAAACCTATTTATCCTAGTACAGGCTTAGGAGGTGTCTTCAGATCCCTTAGTACCTGAAATGCATTTACCCATACTAAAGATAAGGGTCCATCATGACCTAGAATGCACAGTGTGTTCAGAACAAAGATAAGGGGCACATCAGAAAAACAAGATAAAAAGCTAATTAGTTGAACCTAGTTTCAAATGAGGAATATGGTTTCTTTTAAGATTGCTTTAGGAGTAGAACTTTGGAGAACACACCTTCTGTAATAAGGTGAACGTAACACTGCTCTACAGGACCTCTACAGGAAGATTGGTGTCATATAGAACCTTTTTCCTATACCATATTAATAAACTTGACTGACATTGGTTATTTAGTCTCTTGACCAACTGACCATACAATTTATCAAAAATGGCATCATCTTTAATGTCAAAAGTTTTGATAGGTTCAATGCTGCAGTTGGAGACAGTGTACATCAGAGGTGGGCAAACTATGGCCCATGGGCCACATCTGGCCCTCTGGACCCTTCTGCCCGGCCCCTGAGCTCCTGGCCTCGGAGGCTGGCACCCAGCCCCTCTCCTGCTGTTCCCCTCCCCCACAGCTTCAGCTCGCTGTGTCGCCAGCGCAACGCTCTGGGCGGCGGGGCTGGGCAGCGCAGCTGCAGAGCCGCAGCCTGACCCGGTGCTCTGTGCTGTGCGGTGGTGTAACTGGCTCCAGCCGGGCGGCATGGCTGCCTGTCTTGGTGCTCTGGGCGGCACGGCTGTAGCACCACCAGCCACTGGTGCTCCAGGCAGTGCAGTAAGGGGCCAGGGAGCGGGGGGGAAGGGAGGGGGGGTTGGATAGAAGGCAGGGGAGTTCGGGGTGGTGATCAGGGGGCGGGGGTGTGGATAGGAGTTAGGGCAGTCAGAGGGCGGGGAACAGGGGGTTGAATGGGGGCAGGACTCCCAGGGGGGCAGTCAGGAAGAAGAGAGGGGGTTGGATGGGGCGGCGGGGAGCAGTAGGGGCAGGGGTTCTGGGGGCGGTCAGGGAGAAAGGGTGGTTGGATGGGGCAGGGCTCCCGGGGGAGCATCAGGAATGAGAGGAGGGGTTGAATGGGGTGGCAGGGGGCAGTCAGGGCAGCAAGAGGTGGATGGGGCAGGAGTCTTGGGGGGGGCCGTCAGGGGGCGAGAAGCAGGTGGGGTGGATAGGGAGCGGGGGCCAAGCCACGCCTGGCTGTTTGGGGAGGCACAGCCTCCTGTAACCGGCCCTCCATACAATTTTGGAAACCCAATGTGGTCCTCAAGCCAAAAAGTTTGCCCGCCCCTGGTGTAGATATTAATGTCAGTGCCAGTTGTTTTCTTGATGCAGTCTTCTTTGCTGTGGTCTTGGCATTACCTGCCTGCTTAATGGAGTGCTGGATGGTGCAAATTTGAGCAGTATGGGGATACTAGAGCCTAGATCTTCTGGGTCTCACGTCACTCTCAGACTGTTCTAAGAGATGGAGCTTCAGTCTCGCTTCTCTTGACCTTTAAGATGAGTAGAGAATGAAAGGCAAACCGAGCACATGCTGCTTGGATGAATTATACACCCCAAAACCAGGCAACTGCTGTGTCCGTCTTTAAGAAAAATTAGTCTGTCAAAGGATGGACAAGGCTTGAAGGTTTTGACTCCACCATCTTGAGATCTTTCTATAAAGGGGTATGTCCTGAGGGGGGAGGGGGAATGGGGAGAGAGTGTTGTATAAGGGGATCAAATCAAAGAAATTCAATCTGGACAGGGATTCAATTGCAGTTGAAAATTAAAGAACTAAAAGCTGTTCTAAAGATTGGTTCCGTTTTGCTGCCACTGACAGTAAGAGGAAACTTGGGGAGGATCACGGGAACTCGGGCCTTCACGCTTTCCCATGGGAGCATGAGGTGGCATAAGCTGTAGCTCCACATAAGAAATTCTGTCATGGTTCTAGGCAACAATGTGCACACTGTTAGCAGCAAAAATGTTTATTGCATCTTCATCTACTGTGCGTAAGTGCTAAAAATTACTTTCTGAAAAAACATTCAGACACTCCAGTCCCTTGAGGTTGTACTATTACTTTACCAAAAGAGCAGAGCAGTAAATTGCACTGACCTGTGAAGTGATATTAAGGGTAACTGAATCAAGACCACTAGATAACATGCCCTGAGTATCAGCCAAGGTCAAGGTGACACTACCATCTCCTCCAACTCCCGACGAAGACATTACTAAATTCTGAGCAGAAACTGTGGATTGAGACATGGGTGGTGTTGAAGGAAGATTTCCACTTGAAGTATTAAGTTCTGCAAAAAATAAAGTATGCACAACATTAAAAAAGGAAACAAGCATCAATCCTAACTACAGAGCTACCTTATTTTAGGTGAATAACTTAGGTGATAATTTCTTGCTTGCTAATTCTTTACTAAGAGTTGGTGGCACTACTGCAGATCTTTCTCCTCTTTTAGTCAGACAGGTGGCAAACAACGGGAAAAACAATTTACTTTCTTGTAACTGGAGTTTGCCAGATATGTAGCATCACAAAGATGTATGTGTGAGAGCCTTGCGCTGTGCTGCATGGATATGGGTCCATTACAAGCAGTATAACTGAAGACAAGTTTTCAGTGATAGGTAACACACTATGGAACACCCTACCACAGGAGGTCAGAATGTGTCTTCATCTGATCACCTTAGGAACTCAGAGGAAAAACTCACCTTTTTCAAAAGTCTACTTACACCAGAAGCACAGATGACAACAAAATTTATAGAAACCCAAAGAAAGAACATTCCACCACAAAACAAAAACCAGTAAAAGTGACCAAACATTAGGATAGCAAGAGCAGAGCCAGATCTTATTTTCCTGTATAAAAGGCTCAGATATTACAGTGAGATGTGTCCACCCTAATATAAAAATAACAACAACAACATAAGACCAAAATTCTGTAAACAGATTAGTTAATGCATCTGTTTACAGAACAGGGCCCCAAAAATATAAACCTACATTAGAACACATTACAGTATATGAAAATAATAGAAATGTAGTGGCTTGAAATAGCCACAACGGAGTTCCAACAGCATCTACATAGACAAGCTGCCTAGTCATGAACCAATTTATTCTGAATCTGAAATAACTGGGGTTATGAGAAAGTCATCCTCAAGGTTGAAAACAGGGTGTTCAGAAAATATTGCAATAATCTAAAAGCTGCACTGCCACTATCTAAATCTAAGGAATTCATTTATAACTATTCAGAGCCAGTTCAGACACTAAGACAAAAGGAGACATTACTTACCTTGTATAATGAGCTATTTCAGATGTGTCCCCCACTTGAGGTGTACACACACCCCTGACACATTTGATTGGAGACTTTCAGCAACAATGCTCCTTCAGTCCATGTATGCACCCTAGCCATCTTCATGCCCTGTACTGAGGACACTTAGGACTGTGATTGACAAACTATCCTCAAGTTCTTTTCTACCACAGAAGTCCCAGTGAGAAGAGACACTGCAGCTGAAGGGAAAGGAGTGCGGGTAGTCGAGCACCCACAGGGAGACATCTTGAAAAACTCTAGTTACTGTACAAAGTAAGTAACAACTTCTTTTTCTTCGATTAATGCCCCTATGCACACTCTACTTGAGTTGACTCTCTAGCAGTATCCTCTGAAGGAGATGGGCACTCCAGAACCCAGCCTAGAACTGTTCGTAGAACTGCAGAACCAAATGTAGCATCTGTTCTAGAGGCATTCACCAAGGCCTAATGTGTTGAGAAAGTATGAACTAATGCCCATGTAGCAGCTTTGTAGATTTCTGTAACAGGAACATCTTTCAGTATGGCAATGGACATAGGTTGAAATCTAGTAAAGTGGACTATTACCCTATTTGGACATGGCCCATTAGCCGCTGGATATCAGGAGACGATGAAGATGGAAACCCATTTAGAAAGTATCTGGGAGGACACTAATGGAGAGTGTGTAGGGGAGGGCAGCTGGTGGTGAGCGGGAAGCCAGGAGCCTGTGGGGCTAGGGTTAGGTTAGGGTTAGGTCAATGGAAGTGCTCCTGTTTAGGATGCGCACTACCGACCGAAGGAGGGTAGTATGGACCTGAACCACTGCAGTAATTATGTAAGATGTCTATGGAAAAATTATGATTTGAGGAATATGATTATCCTATTTGTATGAATGCATCATTTTGTATCTGAAGTTCTGAATATTAACTACGTACCTGTATTTCAAATGTTTGCTCCTATGGTAGCACCAACAAGGTATTTAGCCAGCACATTGTGAAGGAACTATCCAAGTTGAATGGCCCATCAAAGACCACTTAACTCACAATGAACCATGGAAGACACCTTAATGGACTTTCCTGTGAACGTTTTAACTAGAGTAGGAGTAATGGCCTCTGCTATAGCAGGCATGGACATGTGACTTGCCCATGTGACTCCAAACTCCATCTTGTTACAGTACCTGTATTTTTCCACAAACTGGACAGAGGGCTTTGTTTGAAACAATGGGTTTCCCTCTGCATGGCAGAAGCTATAAAAGGCCGTGGAGACATCTCCATTTTGTCTCTTTCCTACTCTAACCTCTGGACTATGGTTAGAATGCTCCCATGAGTATAAGTCCAAAGGACTGAGGACCTTCCAGTGATTTGGAAGCAACCAGAGACTTAACAAGCCAGCAGTTTAATTTCAATACTGCTACAAGCCTGATCCAAGAACCTTGCAATTATTGTATGTATTTGATTCCTTTAACCACTTTTAACTCTCACCTTTCTTTCTTTTATAAATAAACCTACCGATATTAGATACTAAAGGACTCACAACAGCATGATTACTGGGTAAGTTAGATATTGACCTAGGTCAATGTGGCTGGTCCTTTGGGATCAGAAGAACCCTTTGGTTGATGAAATCGGTTTTAAATAACCACTCTTCATTAAGTCTAGTGTTTTTGGTGGTGATACAAGGATTAGAACACCTAAGGAGACTGCTTTTCTGACTTCTTGTTAGCCAGTGCGGTGAAACATCAGTTTACTTCTGTTGCTGGTCTAGTATATCTTGTGAAAGAATAACCACCAGTTTTGGGGTGTGTTTGCCCTATTTCTCAACAGTTCATCCTGAATTTGGTATTCTCAGTTGTGATCCATTGAGGCATGGTTACAAGAGGTATTTGCCACTAGAAAAACCATTTTCATGGAAAGATTTAGAAGCGTACAAGAAGCTAATGGCTCTAAGGGAGATTATTCAAACCCCATGTTCACACTTAGGAAGAGAGTTGATAACACTTTGATGAATCTGGAAGCTGAAGGATGAGCAAATACTGAAAAACCCTCCACAGGAGAATTAAATTCTGTGATGGCTTCTAGGTGGACTTGAATGGAGCTTAACAAGAGACCTCTTTTCTTCAGAGTGAATCCACAGGTATCCAAAATCTCCAGGATGGAGAATCAACAGGAGAGAGGTGATAGTAAGTGCACCAGTGGTAAAATCGCTTCCATTTCTGAAGGTAATTCATGGTAGACTACTTTCTGCTGTTCAAAAAAAAGACTTCTTGATCCTCTCTGGAACAAGAGAGTTCTAATCCTGAAAGCCATCTAGGTAGCAAGCCTTTAGCCAGAGAGCCTCCAAGCTGGGGTAACAAATGTTCCCCAAATCCTAAACGATGGCTGGCTGGGAGTAGAAATGAAGAAGGTAAAGAAACTATACCTGTCTTGGCCAGGTTGGTGCAATCAAAATTACCATGGTTTTTCCTATTTGTTTAGAACGCTGAAGATTAGCAACACTGGAGGGGAAGGTATATAGGAGACTCTTTGACCAGGAAAGGAAAACGGTGTCCCCATGGAATGGAGACTGAGACCTCTTCTCAAACAGAATTTTGCACATCTGCGGTTGGCAGTACTGGAAAAAATGTCTATTGTTTGGAAGACGCCAGGTAAGGAAAATCTGCTTTAGTATGGATCTCTCAACTTCCCACTCGTGATCCGAGGTGAAGTGTTGGCTGAGGTAATCAGCAATGGTGTTTTAGCAGCTGTAAAAATAACCTGTTGAGATATGGATATGGTGGACTATACACCAGTTCTATTACCCGAGTGCCTCTGAGCACAGAGAAGGGGATCTCAACCCCTTGTTGATTTATGTTGTACATACTGGTCCTGTTTGTCATTAGACAAACAGAATGACCTTCTATCATGCTGGTAAGCATAATGTACTGCCATGATATGTAAACTCCAGAAAGTTGATATGTAAACTCCTGGGCGGACTATCTGCACAGGATAACATGGTCCCATAGATGAGTTTCCCATCCTCAGATGGATGCATCCAAAAACTATTGCGACAGAAGGAGGCAGATAACTGAAGGGAATTCCTGAGCATACCTTGTCCGGATTCTTCCACCATTCAAGAAAGACTAGCACATGGCTGGGAATAAAGAGCAACTTGTTCCAACTCTCTCTGCTGGGGGGGTATAAACTGTCCTGAGCCAGGCTTTGAAGCAGGGTATATGTAAGCAAGCGTGTAACGTGACAAAGTACACACTGCCACATGCCCTAAGAGCTGCAGGCACAATCTGGCAACGGAGTGGGGATTCATCTGGACTTGAGCTATTAAGTACGTCAGACTGAGAAACCTGTCCTCTGGTAGGTAGGCTCTGGATGTCGTGGCATCGAGAGTGGCCCCTATGAACTCCATTCTCCACAGAAGTAAGAGGGGTCATTTTGCAGTACTGAGGTGAAGGTGAAGCATGTGAAAGAGAAACATAGCTTTCTTTACAGCAGTTTGAACTTCAGCATAGGAACCCCCCTTAAGAAGCCAGCTATTGAAATAAGGGAAACAAATTACTCCCCATTGGCAAAGCTGTGAGGCAACTACCGTCGTAACTTTTGTAAACACTCTGGTTGCAGAGCAGATGGGCTGCAAAGGACGACTCGATACTGACAGTGGTCCTGACCTATGACAAAGTGTAAGGCTCTCTTGTGAGAGGGCTGTATTGTGACATGAAAGTATACGTCCTGAAGGTCAAGAGTACTCCCTTGTTCTCCCTTGCTCCCTGTCCTATGGGGATGAACATTTCAATTGATATGAAACATGATGGAGTCAGGTGAGAGAACAGACAAAATCTTGGGCTTTATAATCAGGGAACAAAATGAATTTAACATTCTAGATTTACTGAACAGGCCCAGCAACTATTTTTCCACACAGAAAGTTATTATTTCTCTTAAGAAATTAATTAGTGCTTACCTGAAGCGTTCAGTGATGTACCCTGAGACAGAAGTTGATCATTGCTTATAGTTAACGTAGCACCTGTTGATTGATTGCTGATTGTTGGTGTTGTCAGTCGTAAACTCCCATTCAACTCATTACTTCCAGAAGAATTATGCTGAATAAGATCTTGACCTAAAGAGAAATTACTTCTATGACATCTGGAAACTCCGGAAAAGCAATTTTTCTGCTAATGTACTTAGTACAAACAAGTTCTCATTAAACAGTATTAGAACAAATAGTACATCCAATCAAAAGGATTAATTTTGTACTTGAGGCAATATTAATAAGGAAGACTATGAAATTGTGGATTTTTTGACAGTATACTCCACTACTGTAAGAATATTTTTAAAAGGAGCAGTATGAAGTGTATTATTACAAGTCAATTCCAGCTAAATGTATAAGTTTCCTCAATTTATTAAAATGTAATTGAAAGAAATCTGTATTATGAAACTGATTTATAGAAAAGGGAAACCATTACCAGGAAATGAAGAGACAGTTCATTAGTGCCTGTGAACATACAGAATTGGTTTGCACATGTGAAGATTTTCAGATACCGGGCAGACAAATTTTTGTACACTTAACTACTGAGCTCACTAATATTTAGATATTCATGAGCAAACATGAAGTCTCATTTAGTTAGGCCTATGAAAATGTACTAATGAAGCCATGAGACCCACTACCTGGACCCAGAGCTTAATTGTTGAAAATCTGTCTGTAGATAAAACGGGTACTAGCCTGTTCTGTAACTGTTGTTCTTCAAGATATGGTGCTCATGGTCATTCCACTTCAGGTGTGCGTGCCCAGTGCACCACAGCTGGAGATTTTTACCTTAGACACCCATCAGCGTGGCACATGTGCCCTCTGCTACCTGATACTGCTATGCATAGTATAAAGGATGGAGCTGTCCCCAGCAATGCTCAGTTCCTTCTTACTGGACAGACTCCAGTATAGAGGGGAAACGGGTGGGCGTCATAAGAACAACAGTTACAGAACAGGTTAGTAAACATTTTTTCTTCTTCGAGTGATTGCACATGTCCATTCCACTTCACGTGACTCACAAGCAGTTCAGTTTGGAAGTGGGATCAGGATCTATCTGAACAATAGTGGGAGGACTGTTCTTCCAAGCTTGGCATCATACCTGGTATGCTGATATGGCATAATGAGATGCAAAGGAATACACTAATGAGCAAGTTGCAGCTCTACAAATGGCTTGTACAGACATCAGATCTGTTACACTGGTAATGTGGTAGCACATTGTTATAGAGTCCTGCACTTAGGATGGAAGAATCCAATGCACCGCTACAGACTAGGGACCGAATGGCTAGGCAGCAGTTCTGCAGAAAAGGACCTAGGGGTTACAGTGGATGAAAAGCTGGATATGAGTCAACAGTGTGCCCTTGTTGCCAAGAAGGCCAATGGCATTTTGGGATGTATAAGTAGGGGCACTGCCAGCAGATCGAGGGACATGATCATTCCCCTCTATTCGACACTGCTGAGGCCTCATCTGGAGTACTGTGTCCAGTTTTGGGGCCCCACACTACAAGGAGGATGTGGAAAAATTGGAAAGAGTCCAGCAGAGGGAAACAAAAATTATTAGGGGACTGGAACACATGACTTATGAGGAGAGGTTGAGGGAACTGGGGATGTTTAGTCTGTGGAAGAGAAAAATGAGGGGGGATTTGATAGCTGCTTTCAACTACCTGAAAGGGGGTTCCAAAGAGGATGGCTCTAGACTGTTCTCAGTGGTAGCAGATGACAGAACAAGGAGTAATGGTCTCAAGTTGCAGTGGGGGAGATTTAGGTTGGATATTAGGAAAAACTTTTTCACTAGGAGGGTGGTGAAACACTGAAATGCGTTACCTAGGGAGGTGGTGGAATCTCCTTCCTTAGAAGTTTTTAAGGTCAGGCTTGACAAAGCCCTGGCTGGGATAATTTAATTGGGGATCGGTCCTGCTTTGAGCAGGGGGTTGGACTAGATGACCTCCTGAGGTCCCTTCCAACCCTGATATTCTATGATTCTATGATCCTATGATAGGAGGAAATTCATGACAAGATTCTCTGAGTTGAGACTGGAAGAACCTTCTGCCTGTCTTCGTATGCCTCAAACACTTGTGATGATGACCTAAATGGTCTAGCCCTGTCCAAGTAAAAAGCTAATGCCCTCATGTGGTATGCAGTCTCTCCTCACTCTTATGAGAATAGGGTTTAGGAAAGAAATTTGGTAAGTATATTGCTTGATTAATTGGAAGTGAGACACTAATTTAGTCAGAATTTTCAGATGTGGGCTATAGATTGCCCTTGTAAAAGACTGTATAAGGTGGCCCAGCTACCGAGACTTGTAACTCTAGCACCCTTCTTGCAGAGTTAACAGCCATCAAAAAAGCTACTTTCACTAACAGAAGTAACAAACAGGTAATCAATGGTTCAAAGAGTGAACACATCCACTTTGTTAACACCAGATTCCAGTCCCAAGAGGGACAGGATCCTCTGCTTGGGGATATAACCAGTCCAGTCCCTTTAAGAATTTGAGTGACATTGGACTGGAGAAAACTGAGTGACAAGCAATTGGAGGGTGGAAAGTGGAGACAGCTGCTAGGTGAACCCTGACAGAACTAATGGAAAGACCTTGCTGTTTCAGGTGCAATAAAATAGTTCAGAACAAGCTATATAGAAACCCAGTCTGGTGAACCTCCTTTCTGCTGTGACTACCAACAGAACTATAAGAAGAACTTAAATAGGTAATTGTACCTAACAGAAGGCTTTCTGCTGTTCAGGAGGATGTTTTGTACATCTCTTAAACAGAACTCCTGAGAGGTTAATCATGAAGCATCCACGCCACAAGATGAAAAGCATCTGGGTTGGGATGAAGCGAGTGACCATAGTCCTGTGAGATTTGGTCTGATTCTGGAAGAAGTGTAAAAGGAGCCCTGGTTGAGAAGCTCAACAGGCTGGAGAACCAATGCTGATAATGGTAAGAATACATTAGCTTGTCTTTCCAGAGTAATAGGAAAGCTTTCATCAGAGACCCTTGAATGTGATCTGCTCTAGAATAAAAAAAAAGTTAAAAAAGGATGTCACTTCCTGTTGTGATGAGTTGCAAACAGGAGTATGCGAGGAACACCCCAGGTTTGAAAAATCAGTCTTACTATATCTGGCCAGAGAGACTACTCATGATCTCTGTGGAAGATCTGCTCAAGGAGGCTGCCAGACTGTACTGAACACCCAGAAGGTGGGACACTTTGAGGTGAATCGTGTTGGCGATACAGAACTCCAAAGCTGTATCATCTCTTGATGATCTGATCTGGCCCCTCCCTGTCAGTTCACATAGAACATTGCTGCTGTGTTGTCCATAAGAACAAGAAAAGTCTTTCCTTGATGTGTGGGGGAGAAAAGCCCAACAGGCAAGATGAATGACTCAACTCTCTCATGTTTTTGTGGACAGCTAAATCTTAGTGACACCGAAGACCTTAGTCTATAGATTCCTCAGGTGGGCTCCCAACCAAGAGAAGTGTCCGCAACCAGAGTCAATGTGGTTGTGCGGACATGAACAGAACTCTAATGCATACCTTTGTTAGATCCATCCACCAATTCGTAGTGGCTACAATTCCTATGGGCATTCGAACCAGCATGTCTAGTGATGAGTTGAAGCGTATATTGAGATCACCCACCGATGCAACTTCCTTAGGTAAATTTTGGCATGCTGAACCACATATGTACATGAGGCCTCTGGTAACTTGTAATCTGAGGCAGTTCCTTACAGTTGTGACTAGATGGGCCTTCAGATCCAATACAATGACTAACATCATCTGGAATCTGGTTTGCAGGAGGAAAGTCCTGGTTAACATAGAATCCAAGACTACTCCTATAAACAATATTCTCTGAACAGGGGAAAAGACTGAATTGTCTTCATTGATAAGCAGTCCCACAACTCTAAAGATGGACTGGATCTTGGACACACAGAATTCTACCTGGCTCTTGGAGAGACCTCCCACCAATCAGTCATCCAGATATGGAAATACTTGTACTCCTGTTTTCCTTAGGAATGCAACCACCATCACCATGTATTTTGTAAATACTCTCCGGGCCACAGATAGGTCAAAAGGCAGGAGTGTGGCCTGATAATGGGAGTTATTTCCCATAAATCTTACAAATCTCCTGTGGCTTTGACGGACAGCCATATGGAAATGTGTCTCTCTCAACTCAAGGGCAGTGTACCAGTCCCCAGGGTCCAGGGAGGGAACAATGGATGCTAGGGTCACCATGCAAAATTTTATTTTCTTTATACATTTGTTCAGCTCTCGCAGCTCTAATATGGGTCTACGACCTCTTTTGACTCTGGAATTAGACTGCATGAATAAAACTCTTTCCTTCTGTGGAGAGGAGGGACCTCTTCTATAGCTCCCAACAGGAGGAGAGACTGGACCTCCCAACAGGAGGAGAGACTGGACCTCCGAAGGGGGGAACCTCCTCATGAGAGTAGTCCCGAAGAGGGATTGGGGGGGGGGTGGTATAGAAAAACATTGAAGAATGTAGCCTAATTCCACACTGCTTAGGACCCACTGATCTGTGGTAATGTGGGTACAGGCATAGGATAACCCGTTGGAAAAAACAGGGATAGGAACTGGTGTAAGGCAAACTTGGAAGCTGTCCTCGACAAGGCAGTCAAACAGATTGCTTGGCATTTCCAGGCTGTCTAGAAGAGCTTATTGAAGACAAAAAAGTGAGGAGGGTGGGCTCTACTCTGATGACTTTTCCCTTTCCTCCTAGACAGGTTGCCTAACCATAAAGGATGCGTAGCACTGGAATGACTGGAGGGTGGAATTGCTTCTTTTTAGGGAGTGGAGTATAAATCCCCAAAGCCTTCAGACATAACCATGGAGTCTTTGAGACTGTGAAGATGATGGCTGGTGCCTCAAAAAGGAGATTCTGAATAGTTTCCTGTACCTTCTGTGGAAGACCAGATGATTAAAGCATTAACACCAATACATCGTTATTACAGATGCCCTGGCTCTGGACTGCAGAGTCTGGACCACCCAAAACAGCCTGTAGCGAGGTCATAGCCAACAGGTTACCCTCTTCCAATACTGGCCTCCTCTGGTAACTTGTCTACAAAATTAAGAACATTGTCCCAGAGGAAGAAATCTTATCTAGGCAGCAAGGCTTGTTGATTTGAGATACATATTTCCAGGCCAGCAGAAGAATAGTGTTTTCTTCCAACTTGAACTACAGACATACCCAGAGACTTAAAAAGCAAAATAACTATAGTAATATAATAAGGAGGGGACAGAGTCTAATAAGACCATCTTCAGAGCAATGCTATTCAACATTTAAAAAAAAAAAAAAAGATCTGGGGAAGCTATCTTTAGCCTTGGAGAATCTAAAATACTTCAAACTAAAGCCACGTTTGCACTAGGAGTGCTTTATCAGTAAAGGTATACAGTATATTATCCCAGCAAAGCACTTCTAGCGTACACAAAGCTATACCAGCAAAGCTGTATGTACTAGGTAGAAGTATAGTAAAACCAGCCCACACAAACAAAACAAGATTTATCAGTGAAGGCACAACTTTGGCCAGTAGAGCTGCATCTATGCTAGGCACTTTCTACAGCATATCTATGTCAGTCGGGAATCACATTCTTCACATCCCTGACCAACATAGCTAAGCCAGCAGAGGTCTGTAGTGCAGATATAGCCTTAGGCTAAACTTGCAGGCAGTAGAAACAAATGATTTCACCCTCTAATAAAATATCCAGCAAATGTTATTGTATAGCTAGCATTTTGGATGGGAACTAAGAATGATCGACCAGTGATAAATACTAACCAGATATGGTGAGGGTAATTTCTTGTGGGCTTCCTGATGAGTTTGTAGTGGTGGAACCAGCAGCATGAGCTAGAACTTGACTCAAACTTGAGTTATTTATGGTCAATGTTATCTCATGCTGACCATTCGAAGTGGACACCATACCCTGTGAGGTCATGACTTGAGAGAGATCCTGTGCACCTAAAATATAAGTTGGGAGGGAAAAAATAAATATATGACGGTACTTTTTTTGTATAATGAATACAGATCTTTTTAAAAAAATAAAATATTTTTAAACAACCAATGAAATCCTGGGCTTTACAACAATACTAAGCTGTTTAAAGTTGTGTTTTGAATAAGACATTGTTGCTAACCAATCTTTACTTTCCTAAACTTTTAAATCTTTTTGGTAACCTGTCTTTGTGCTGCAAGTTATAGTACACATCTATAACTGTATAAAGGTACAACTCTGCAAGATACAGTGCTAAGCTTATTTTATTGTAGCTGGACAGCTAATGACAGTTATAGTTTTAGTACCTCTATTCTAAATCCCATTTTCGATTTTTCCAATTTCAAAAGCTTTCACCAATGTTTTCTAGCCTGTTCTTTGCTAAAAGATTGCTTGAATTTTCAAAAATAAAACAAAACAGCTAGGCTTTTTTTGAGAATGAAAAAAAAGAGTGAAAAACTACCCACACTAGCCTCAACAGCTGTATGAAGTTGTAGTCTGACAGGGAAACCACCCTCGTTAAGACATGACTTTGAATATACTGGGGAAAATCAGTTTTATTTTTCCAAAATCTGTCATGAATCTTCAGGAAGAATTACACTTTGCGTATAAACAGTAATTTACTACTAACCAACATTCCAATCAAACTAGGTTACACTGCACATAGCTAAAAGGCTACTTTGGCTATTTTCATTCTATGCTTTTAGTTCATACAGGATAATACAGTTACTGAGGGACAATCTACACTCATTCCTATATTTGCTTTCTACAACCAACCCTCTGTATAACTCATCATGAGTGATGTACCCTAATATCTAAACTGTATCATTACGTTGATCTAAATTTGAGTTATTACAGATTATGTACTATATGTATCTTATGAGTTTTAAACAAACTTTGTATTTGTGGATAATCTAAGCACTATACCCAGATGTACATGCTTTTTTCTCAACCTGCGTATTATGTTAGATGGGGTGGGATCTGAGTTACTACAGAAAATTCTTTCCTGGGTATCTGGCTGGTGAATCTTGCCCATATCCTCAGGGTTTAGCTGATCGCCATATTTGGGGTCGGGAAGGAATTTTCCTCCAGGGCAGATTGGAAGAGGCCCTGGAGGTTTTTCGCCTTCTTCTGTAGCATGGGGCACGGGTCACTTGCTGGAGGATTCTCTGCTCCTTGAAGTCTTTAAACCACGATTTGAGGACTTCAATAGCTCTGATATAGGCGAGAGGTTTTTCGCAGGAGCGGCTGGGTGAGATTCTGTGGCCTGCGTTGTGCAGGAGGTCGGACTAGATGATCATAATGGTCTCTTCTGACCTTAATATCTATGAATCTATCTATGAATCTATATAATTTTAACATTAGCTTAATACAATTTTTAAATCTGTTCTTATCAGTTTAATTACTGAGGCTAAACATGGAGTTCTAAAGTTATAGAAAAAAATTTGTACAACATGAGAAAAAGTATGTAATCATGTAGACTATCAAAACAGACAGTTAAGTTGTAACTAAAGCTGGGTGAAAATTTTCCAACAGAGAAGATTTCCATCAAAAATAAAATTTAAATATTTTGTGGGAAGATATCGATTTCGTGAAAATGTTGATGAGATGAAATTCAAATGGCTAGTTTTGATCAGGTCAAAACATTTTGTTTCGACTTTTATATTAGTATACATTATAATACAACAAATCAAAACAAAGTTTAAAAGTTTTTACCTTATTGAAACTAAATGTTTTGATAACATCAAAATGAAATGTTTCAGCATATTTCATTTCATGAAAAATTCTGAGATTTCGACTTTTCACACCAATTCAGAATGGAAACAAATTTTGAAATCTCATTTTCTATGGGACAGACATTTCATTTTTCAGCCAGCTCTACGTGTAACCCTATTTCTGGGATTTCCTCGGTTATGCACTTAGCTGTTTTCTCAAACTAGTATTGCTGATCAAATTTTATTGTTTTGTTGAGTGCAAACTACATGTTTAGCACAGTACACCATACAGAAGATGGCAAAGTCTTTGGGACTCATACGGGCTTCTAATCTAAATGAGTCACACTTGTAACAAAGAAACAGCTTGCATTCAATGGACCAAGTTTATAAAGGAGCCTAGACCTGGCATCCACTCTAGCCTGTAGGCATAAATGTTAACATTTAGATAACTAATTTGCAAATACGATCACAAAATTAGAGGTCAGAGTGTGCCTGGAAAATATGAGTAAATATTTAAAAATCAGGCTCCTGATGTTTATGTTGTACAAATAGAACTCGCTTTATGGAGTTGTGTATTTTATCATCAAACTTAAAGCAGCAACGCATTTAATATCAATATCAATTTATTTATTTCATGAAGTCTAGAGGGCTAAGAGCAAGTTAACCAATACCAAGATTTCCATCAATAAATGATTTAAGAATTATGGCCAAAAAACCATCAAAGGCAAGAGAAAAGGGGCTATTACCACTTCTTACCACTACTGTTAGTTGTTAACACAGAGTCTTGCTCAGACAGTGGTCCTATTGTCATATTAGCTGAAGATGTTACTGTGGGCTGTAAAGACAAGCCTGATATGGGCTGGATAACCACATTAGCTGGCACCGTGCTGTCTGTTGTCTGGAGGGAGTTGTTCTGCGGAGCCATACTGGGATCCCCAGTTAGATGCTGGGCAAGTAAGTTACTCTGTTGTAGTGTCTGCTGTAAAATACTGGGATCAATCTGAAAACCAAGAGAGCCAGATATCGATATGTAAAAGTTAATATAAACCCAGAATTCCAGGTGACAGTGCCTTAAAATGCCTTTAAGTCCCTCTGCCTGTTTAGACATGAACCTTTCCTTTTGAATCTGGACCTTGCCATACTTACATGTCACTTATGAAATCTGGTGCAGAATGCAGCTGACGACTTGTTAAGCAATGAAATAGGATTAAAAAAAAAGTAACACCTGTTCCTCAGCAATTACTTTGGCTTCCTATTTGTTTTTAATGCAATTCAAAGAGTTGCCTATGAAATACTGAAGTCATAAAAAGAAAAGGAGTACTTGTGGCACCTTAGAGACTAACAAATTTATTTGAGCATAAGCTTTCATGAGCTACAGCTCACTTCATCGGATGAAGTCATAAATGGTTTAAGCGCCCGCTAAGATGCAAGTGCCTCTTTCTGCAGGTCTGCCATAGCAATTGAGATCAGCAAGTTTGAGCAACTGTAACAAATCATTAGATTTAAACATGAAGGGATTAGTTGCAGGATGTTCTCTTGTTGGAACTCAGTATTTCCTCTGTATTGCCTTCAGGTCACTTTCCTCAGTTATTTGACAGTGAAGGTGAAAGGGAGTAGAGGAAAAGAGCGGACTGAGAGTAGGAATAACTTATTTTTCCACCCTTGCTAGAGTTATATACTTACTTTTGTGTTTTATTAAATTATGTACACCCACCCTCAAGTTTTATAAATTGGTATCTTAGATAACTTTCAAATTTTACATTTATATGTGTTTATCTTAGGGCTCTCAAGTGATTAAAAAGATTAATCACGATTAATCGCACTGTTAAACAATAATATAATACCATTTATTTAAATATTTTTGGATGTTTTCTACATTTTCAAATATATTGCTTTCAATTACAATGGACTACGAAGTGTATAGTACTCACTTTATATCTATTTTTATTACAAATATTTGCACTGTAAAAAACAGAAGAAATAATATTTTTTCAATTCTCCTAATACAAGTACTGTAGTGCAATCTCTTTATCATGAAAGTTGAACTTACAAACGTAGAATAATGTACAAAAAAAACTGCATTCAAAAATAAAACAATGTAAAACTTTAGAACCTACAAGTCCACTCAGTCCTACTTCAGCCATTCACTCAGACAAACAAGTTTGGTTACAATTTGCAGGAGATAATGCTGTCCACTTCTTGTTTACAATGTCACCTGAAAGTGAGAACAGGGTGTCACATGGCACTGTTGTAGCCAGTGTCACAAAATATTTATGTGCCAGATGTGCTAAGGATTCATATGTCCCTTCATGCTTCAACCACCATTCCAGAGGATAAGCGTCTATGCTGACCATGGGTTCTGCTCGATAACGATCCAAAGCAGTGGGAACCGAACATGTTCATTTTCGTCATCTGAGTCAGATGCCACCAAGAGAAGATTGATTTTCTTTTTCTGGGTTCTGTAGTTTCCGCATCTGAGTGTTGCTCTTTTAAGACTTCTGAAAGCATGCTCCACACCTCATCCTTCTCAGATTTTGGACGGCACTTCAGATTCTTAAACCTTGGGTCGAGTGCTGTAGCTAACTTTAGAAATCTCATATTAGTACCTTTGCATTTTGTCAAATCTGCTGTGAAAGTGTTTTTAAAACGAACATGTGCTGAGTCATCAGCCGAGACTGCTATAACATGAAATATGTGGCTGAATGCAAATACAACAGAACAGGAGACATACAATTCTCCCCCAAGGAGTTCAGTCATAAATTTATTAATGCATTATTTTTTTAATGAGCATCATCAGCATGGAAGCATGTCCTCTGGAATGGTGGCCAAACATGAAGGGGCATACAAATGTTTAGCATATCTGGCATGTAAATACCTTGCAATGCCGGCTACAAAAGTGCCATGCGAATGTCCATTCTCACTTTCAGGTGACATTGTAAATAAGAAGCAGGCAGCAGTATCTCCCATAAATATAAACAAACTTGTTTGTCTTAGCGATCAGCTGAACAAGAAGTAGGACCGAGTGGACTTGTACCTCTGAAGTTTCACATTGTTTTGTTTTTGAGTGCAGTTATGTAACAAAAAAAAAATCTACATTTGCAAGTTACACTTTCACGATATAAAGATTGCACTTCAGTAGTTGTCTGAGGTGAACTGAAAAATACTATTTATTTTGTTTATCATTTTTATAGTGCAAATATTTGTAATAAAAAATAATATAAAGTGAGCACTATATACTTTGTATTCTGTGTTGTAATTGAAATCAATATATTTGAAAATGTATAAAAACATCCAAAATATTGAATAAATTTAAATTGGTATTCTACTGTTTAACAGTGTGATTAATTTTTTTTGAGTTAATCACATGAGTTAGCTGCGATTAATCAACAGCCCTTGTTTATTTATATACACACTGTATTTAAGTATATGTAATTCAGATTTACATATGGGAGTTCTTGTTTTAGGTTTAAAACCAATAAAACTACACCAAGTCCATTTTTCCCCACAGTGTGTTCAGAGTAAGCACAGAAAATTGGTTGAAGCCAAGAATTTTCTCTTGCTCTTTTTTTAAGCAAACATTTCTGCTGGATTATGTTCACAACTTTATTGTCCAAAAATTAAATAACAAATTTAGACATGGAAGGTGCTGAATAATACAGGTTTCCTGCATTAAGAGGGAGAACATTCCGTGAAAGAAAGACTGTAAACAGGAGGAAAATTTGAACTAAAATGCTTTGGAAAACCAATGTTATTAACGGATAAAAAGCAAGTTATAACTTGCATAAAATATTCAGAAAAAAGGATTTCTGGTTTGCAGTGGCCTAAGTTTTATTTTCAACACACACACAAACACACACACACACACACATATATATACACACACAAACAAAATATTTTTAATACTGTACAACATGGAATCATTACACCCTGTACAGTGAAGTGAAGTCAACAGAGCTCTGCCAGGGCACAGGTAGTCTACACACATGACACTCCATCCACTCTTATTAACAGAAATTAATAATAACCTACCTGTAATGTGATGTTGTTAATACTGGCAGCATCTATTCCAGAAATTTGAACATTCTGTCCAACCAGATTAGCAGCAAGCTGTAACTGTATGCCTTCAAGGGTGGCCAAGCTACCATCTGTCAAGGACACAGTTAAGTCACCTCCAGCTACCAAAGAAAATAGTCATATTATAATTTTTTCTTTATCATTGTTGGTCTCCTTTTTATCCAGGTTTTTTAAATGAAATCATTCTGAAATATCTAAGTATTTGCAATTCTGTGATCCAAGAAAAATAAATTAGATTCAAGTAGTCAGTGCTCCATTTTTTAAATTTATAACAAATCTGCATAATACATTTAGGGGGAAAAAAATCAAAGTATTTAAGCAGTGACCAGCTTCTTTCATAAAGTAGAAAAGTTTCAGAATGACTTTGAAATTCTAGACACAAAGGTCCAAATATTTCAATATTTTCACTTTTTGAGCGTCCACCCTCTCTGAATGTAAAACACAGATTTGCAAATGGTTGCACCATAAAGTTTGAATATGCATGCACATACGAAGGTTCTTTGAAAGTTTATCCATAGTACAGCAACACTGTAGTTCAAAGTTCCACCTATGTCTCAATAAATGCTTGTGTGGGTAGAATTTAAATACATGTAAAGATTTCAAATCTGACCTGTGTTAAACTGTTATAATTTAGAAGAATATTACATTCAATACTGGGTGTATCTTTTAAAAACTATACAATAAACAAAAAATGTCCTTTCACAAGTCAGATAAGAACCATTTTAACAGCCAGATGGACTGCCATCTGTCCTGCTTTCCCTATTTTCAATCTTTGTGCTGCCAGAAAGATAAATTTGCTCCCCACTACATCTACAGGAAATATCTGTAGAGTACTGGGCAACCTGCAGCACCAGGAATGCTTTCTAGATACTGCTTATAAGGTTCATTACCCCATTCTCAGGTAAATGAATATTCTGAAGGCCCCTCTTTCTGCTCAAGCAAAACTCAAAAGGATGTAAAACTCCCACAAATTGAACCTGACAATTAATGCTTACCAATATTGTGTGAAATGAAACCAGCCAGTTTCACCCAGTTCTACATAACAGACTAAGATCCAACTAGACAGGCTAGATGGCGGTGGTTACAACTTGATGGATATGTAAGCATTTATGAAAATGGAAGTAAATTTGTGGGAAATCCTTGCCTATAAAGAAGGCTCAATGGGCAAAATTTTCAAAAGTGCCTTAGATGCCTAAGTCTCATTTTCAAAAATGCTTAGGACGCTAACATCATTTATTTTTAATAAGGCTTAGACACTGAAATGTCTAAGTCTCTTCTGAAAATATTATCCTATACTTATGTTAATTTCTTCTGCATTGCTCATTGTAATATTTTTGTTAATTTTTGCTCTGAACAATTAACTGTAGGGAGGGATCTGTGCAACTGTAAAAGTTCTGTATTTTAAATGCTTTTTCCATATCCACAACTAATGTAAATTAATTTTCCTCTCTTTATAACCTAACACTTAAGGTTAAAAATATATTTTTAAAATGAACCATTTACATAAAACATTAATTTTCTCTTATTTTACAGGAAAGAGCAACAGAATTTAATTAAAATATATCAGAATGTGGAATCTCTAATTTAGGCTCCTATTTCATCTATACTGTCCTCATTTTTGTGTATAGCACTACTGCAATATCACAACAACATGGGGAGCTTTTGTTTTTTTTAATCATAACTTGAGTAAGTTCTCTACTCCCCTGAGAATAATGAATCCCTAACAGACAGACTACATGATATCTTCATTGCTGAAAGCACCACCTTCACCCCTGAAAGCACCACTTTATGAGGAAGAGTCAAATCACAGTTTCAGTGGAAGTCTTATCTCAACAAGAACTACAATTTGGCATATGTCTGTAAACTTTCTCTAACAGAAATCAGAGCTTAGTATTTTGGCTAACTAAACCCAAATGAAAGTATTCATTTTTACCTGACATAGAAGCAGGAAGGATCGCCTGGCTCACAAGTCCTTGCTGAAGCAAATTTTGATCAAATTGACCTGTCAGAACAGAGTTATTCATGATAAAAACATTGGGGTCTGTGGTGGAAGAATTAAGAAGATTCACTGGTTGTAGGCCCTCAGCAGATGTACGGGTCACAGGCTTCCTGGCCCTCTTGGTTTCTGGTTTATAGTGACACTGTATGTGGGTTTTTCTGCGTCCTGAAGTACGAAACCGTAAGTCACAGTGTGGACACTTAAATGGCTTTGCTCCTGTATGCAGGCGCATATGCACTTTTAGACTCCCTTTGGTAGAAAAAGAATTACTGCATACATGACAACTGAAGAGCTTCTGACCTGAACAACAAGAGAGAGAGCAAAAGAAGAAATAATCAATAATTACCAGTACTGTATAACAACGTAACAGTCAGAGTTCTAAACAAATATGAAAAGGAAGTTCAATTAGCAGTATTGTTAAAAAATATTGGACATTTCCAAAAAGCTGAGATATGTTTGGTCTCACACCAAGTCCAGAATTTTTTCCATGTAGGTAGGTAAATATAAGGAGTTGTTGAATGTCTGCCTTTTAAAAGAATCTCTCTTACATCCTCTCAACAGATTAATTTCCAGATCCTGGAACCATGCCTTCAGATGGAGAATTTGGCCTGTATCCTGCAAGAGGAGGTTTGGAGTCAACTGCAGGGTGATTGGTGGACAGACTGCCACAAGCATGAGGTAAGGATACCATCTATGTCGTGGCCATGTTGGAGCTCTGAGAACAACTCTGGCCCATTCCACTTGTACCTGGTAAAGCACTATGAACAGTAGGGAAAAGAGTGGAAAAGTATAAATGAAAGGTGCATCCCACGTAATGTGGAGGGCATCTCCCAGAGACTGGTGACCCAGACCCACTCTTGAGCAGAATAATAGGCAGTCAGCGTTTTTGAGTGTGCTGAACAAATCTATGTTTGGGAATCCCCAGTGGTTCAATATGTGTTGTAGGGCTCTTGTGTCTAACTCCCTCTTGTGAGAATCTCCTGCTCAGTGAGTCTGCCATTGTGTTCTGGTATCCAGGTTGATATATGGCAGAGATGTTGATGCCATGTTAGATACACAAGTTCCATAATTTTAGTGCTTCTGTTCACAAGGATTGGGACCTCACTTCCCCCATTTTTTAATATAAAACATGCAGGCGATGTTGTCCATCACTTCTCTTATGGCCATCTGATAATTGGTAGAAAGTGTAAGCATGCATTGTGGACTGCACATAATTCTAGAAGTTGATGTGCAATCCGGATTCCGAGGGGGACCACGTGCCCTGTAATGTATAGGTCTGTAGATGTGCTCCCCAACCAAGTAGGGAGGCATTGGTCATCAGTATCAAGGACGGTGGTGGTTGGATGAAAGGAACTCCCATGCAGACATTTCAGGGTTGCATCCACCAGTCTAATGAGTCTTTGACTTTGAGTGGTAACGAGAGAGGTTTGTGCAGGCTGTGTCTGTGGAGTACGTACAGTTCGTAGTCATCCCTGCAGGCAGCGCATGTGTAGTCTGGTGTGTTTTACCACGAATGTGGCCACTTCCGTATGACTGAGAAACTGTAGACAAGTTCTGGTGGAGATCTGTGGACTGGTTCTCACAGTAGGGATGAGAAGGATTATCGTGGAAAATCTGTGAGCTGGGAGGAAGGCTCTGGCCTTTATAGCATCCAGTTTGGGCCCAAATAAACTTCAGAGGTTGAACTGATGTCAGTGTTGTTTTTTGCATGGTTATCTAGTGGCTGAGTTTCGAGAAAAGATCCATTGCTGTTCTTATGCCTTGGAACATGTCGACTCTTGACAGAGCCTTGATGAGGCAGTCATCTAAATATGGGAATATTATAATCCCTTGTTTGCAGAGATGCACCGCCACCACTACGAGGACTTTGGAAAATACCCTGGGCATTGTCAAGAGGCCAAGGGGTAGTACTTTGTATTGGTAATGGTTAGACCCTGGACAAATCTAAGGAACCATCTATGGGAAAGGTGTATGGTGATATGGAAGTATGCATCTTGGAGGTCGAGGCCCGAGAGCTAGTCCCCATTCCAGTGCTGGAACTATTGTTGATAACATGACCATACAGAATGACGTACTTTGACCAATCTGTTGAAGTTCCTCAAGCCTAGGATAGGTCTCCACCTGCTAGATTTCTTGTGGATTAGAAAACAGTGGGAATAAAAACCTTCGCCTCTGTGTCGGAATGGGACCAGTTCTACAGCTCCCAGTCACAGAAGGTGGTTTATGTCTTCTCGCAAAAGCTGTCCATGAGAAGGGTCCCTGAAGAGGGATGGGGAGGAGGGAGAGAGCAAGGAACAGAATTGCTGACGATTGCCAACACCCACTTGTTGGAGGTGATTTGTCACCATGACTGATAGACGGGAGTCAAACGGTTGCCAAACTGATGGATTAATTCAGATGGTTGCCATACCTAGATCCGGGGAAATCTCAGGTCCTTGACTAAATCTTCAAAATGGTTGCTTGGTGGAGGATGGATAGGGCATTGCCACCTGCCGTCTGAGTTTGGGAGGAGGTCTCTGTCGCCTATGTTGCGGATCATAATGCTGTCGAGGGCTGAAATGTGGAGGTTGATATCTACTCTGTCTTCTCTTTGGTGCTGGTATGTAAATGCTGAGTGAATGCAGCATCGTTCTGGAATCCTTCAATAAATGAAGGTATTCATCAGTGCGTTCAATAAAGAGTTTAAAGTCCTTCAAACGGCAGATCTTCCACCTTCCTGGGAAATCCTGAAAGATGCACCATGGAGGCCTACCTCATTACCATAGACGTCGCGATGGATCAGGCTGGTCTTTTTCATCCTCTGGGAAATGTTGACTGAATTCAGTGAATTTTGAATAGGTCATATGACTATATTTGGCTAGAATTGCTTCATAATTAACAATGTGAAACTGGAGCATAGCTGAGGAATATGCCTTGCGACCGAAGAGATCTAATCTCTTCCAGTTCCTGTCAGATAGGATTGTCCTGGTGTTGCTGTCCTCTCTCATGGCACCACATTGACCACAAGGGAGTTGGGAGTAAGATGGGAGAATAGGAATTCCATGGGCATTGCAGGGAAATAGTACTTTTTGTGTGCTCACTTAAAGTCAGGTGGTATTGATGCTGGGGTCTGCCATATTACCTTGGCTGGGTCCAACAAGGCCTCCTTGATCGGAAATGCTAACTTTACCGACATGGAGATCTGTAGATGACGAGCAACTTGTGTTGTTGCTGTCTAACCTCCTCCAATAGGATCTTGAATCCTATGGAACAGTTCTTGAAAACATTTAAAATTATCAGCCAGTGTTGGAGGTGGTGACATGATGGCCTCGTCAGGGTAGGATGAAGTAATATTGCCTGGTGGTATAACAGCTTCCTCCATTTCTTCCTCGTGCTTTTCTAACAAATCTGGGTCTGGGTCAGGAGGCCTAGAAACTGATGAGGATGGACAATGTATTTGGTGCCTGTGTTTGATCTCCTGGCAGTTTGGGAAAGCATGACCTATATGTGGCCCAAGGGTCCCCATAGGGCCAATGGGTGGGAATTAGCACATGGGGTTACATCCATGGGGGTCCATATCAGGGACCTGGTTCAATTCTGGTCTCTGGCTGGATATCGAGAGTGGTAATATGATTCTCTGTGTCAAGCCCCTTGATATGATGGTAGGGTGCAAGGAGCAATGGAGTATTCCCTCCTCACTAGAGAAGGGTGGTGTCATCCTTAGTGTGAAGGAGAACGATGTGGTATGAGTTGGGTATCCAGAGGAGAGGCATGAACAATGGAAAGCTCAGTTCAGAGGAGCAGCGACTCTGGGGTATCAGAGACTATCAGGTCTCTCGCGCATCGGAACTCTTGCAGTACCAGCAGGAGCAACCAGTGGTTGTGTGTATTGGTGCAGAAATTGTGGATACTGCTGGTGCCAAAGGTGGAATGCTTTCTGTTGAACAACCAGTAGATGGTGCCACGTGCTTCACAGGCACAAAGGGCTTGGACAGCGCTGATGCACTCAAAGTCGTTTGTTTAGTTGAAGTGTTCAGTGCCAATTTTGAGATCCTTGAACTGTCCTTCTCGGTCCCGAGTAACAGTGTTCCTTTACGTGGCCCTGCCTTGGACCTCTCGTTAGCACCAGTACTGCAGGTAATCGGATGGTCATAGGCGTCCCCAAAGATACTGAGGCTATGACCTCGTAGGGAATGCCTTTCTTTGAGACGGCTCCTTGGTGGGTGAGCTCGGGGCCCATTTCTTCTCATCTGAGTGAGAGTTTAAATTGTCTTTTAGTAGTAGGCAGCGAGTGGGGGTTGGCTGATGACAATGCCAATAGTGAGCACTGCATAGGAGAGGTATTGGGTCCAGGGTCTGAGGCTGGTAGCACTCAGCTCTCCATTAGTAGAAATTTTAGTCTCAATTCACAGTCCTTTCTGGACCATGCCTTCAATTTGACACAGTGGCTGCACTTTTTTGATAAGTGCCCCTCTCACTCAGCATAAGCACCATGAGTGATCGTCACTCATGGAGATAGGGAGGAAAGAGAAAAGGGAATTTTTTTAAATTTATTTATAAAGGGTAGAAGGGAGAGAGAAAAATAAAAGAAATAACCAATAACTACGAACTTTCAACGGAAGCACTAATATTACTAAAGGTTCTTGGACAAACAAAGGGCTCTGCTAGGAATACCGCCCCAGATCAAGGGCAGTTTAGAGGGATCTGAAGGTGGCTAGACCACACAGCACTATATAGACGCCGTTCACAGCACAAGACAGGAAATGCTACCAAAGACCTCTGATCCCAGGCACAGGGACGCTACCACACCTACAGTGGAACAACCATAGGGACACTATTCGAAGAAGAACTTGCAGCAGCAAGGCTAGAATCAAGCTAACAACCATTATGGGTGGTAAGAAGGAACTGAGGGGGGCGAGAGGCAGCTCCACACCTTATAATTGCATGCAGTGGCAGGTGGCAGCATAGGGCCAGACATGTACTGCTGAGGGGGAAAAAATCTGTGATAACTGTGCACACATTCATGTATAGTGGAATGGATATGTGCAATCAGTTGAAGAAGTAGCAGCGTGGTTCTGGCACATTGTTGCTCAAGTAAAGCACTAATTGAAACTCCCATACTTTACAATGTTTGTTCTTTCCTATCCAAACAAGAACTGGAGGCAGCACAGTATATACCAGGGGTCTCAAACACGCGGAGTCTCTGACTCCACCGGCAACCAAGCTCCCCTCCCCCCGCAGTGCACCGCATCCCCGCTCCTCCGCTTATGTCCCAGCGCTTCCCGCCAACAAACAGCTGTTTGGAGGTGCTTAGGACTTTCCAGGAGGGAGGGAGGAGGAGGAGCGGGGACGCAGTACTCTCAGGAGAGGAGGCGGAGAAGAGGCGAGGCTGGGGCGGAGACATGGGGAAGGAGATGGATTGGGGCAGGGAGGGGGCGGAGTTGGGGCAGGGCTTTCGGAAAGGGGTTGGAAGAGGGGCAGGGAAGTGGAGGGGCCTCCTGGACTAGACGAGCAGTCTGAGGTACGAAGTTCAGCATGTATGATTCTTTGCTGTGAGTAGTTGGGAAGAATGTTTGTTAAACGTATTTTGTATGAATAGTTACTTTAAAAAGTTCCTGCTATTACAGCTATGTTGATAGACTGTTACTGTAGATCATCATCAGTGTTACTGACCACAAAGAATAGTTACAGGTGTTCATATTTTATTAAAACCCCTCTTCACATTACAGTTTTAAAAAAGTTAATACATTGACTTTTAATAGCATACTATATTACTCTTCGTTTTTTTCATTTTTGTCTATACTTTTGTATCATTGTATGAAAAGGTTTCAGTGATGCGGCCCTTGGGCCAATGTACTAGTCCTCATGGTGATTTGAGTTTGAGATCCCTGGTATATAGACACCCATAACACAGAAGAATAACATTTCAGACCTCTCTAAAACTGACTGAAGGAAGGATTTCAGCCAACCAAGTGGATGATGAGTGAACCATGACTACTATTGGCCATTTCCTCTGACAAACTCTCAAACTAACTCCTGAACAAGTTAAACTCAGTTCTTTACGGCAAGACTAACCTGCTTCCAGACACTCTGTGGGTGGCCCAATCCACAACTCTTTACAACTGAGTACTGAGGCTGTGGAAGCCTGTTTGGCCTAGAATTGTTACTAGTCAAGATGTGGCTTTAACTGATGTCACAGGACGGTTTATTAAATTCTTGAATTGCAACTCAGACTATTTAGGGAAAGATTGTATAGCCCCAACAAGGAGGTCACTTTTGTTCAGTGAAACAAGTTTGGGATAACATTTATCAACACACATACTGTCTAGAGTTTGTTAGACAGTGGGGGAAAAAATACCGCCTCCCTTGGAGTGAAAGGGATCCTCAGAAAGCACAATAATCTTAGGTTATGGCACTATAAATCACTTTTTTACATGGTCAGAAAGAGCATTATTACACAACATACTGATTCTGTAACCATTACTTCCAGGAGTAATAAATTACTTCAGAAGGGCCTGTATGAATAAGTTGTAAACGTTCAGCCATAACAACTAATACAAAAAGATACTCAGACAAAGAGTTTTGTTAATTCACACACATATTATGGTAGAAGTCTATTAGTACGGGTATTTACAATCTACTGATGCTAGTCATGGTCAGACACTGCAATTACTGTAACAATTTAGAAAAAGACTATTAATGCCAGCCCAAACTCCTTCTGCAGAAAAATGGCCCAAACACTTTCTACTTAGTGTTCCAAGATATTTAAGTCAGTTTCATTTTTAAACTCAGACAAGACAAAGTACCTTTTGGCCCATGAGCTGTATACAGAAAACTTTTCTAGTTGTATATAATCCGCAAACCCTGCCCTTCCTGGCCAAGAGCATCACTTAGGGCTTGTCTTCACTATCAGGGTAAGTCGACCTAAGTTACAGTACTTCAGCTATGTGAATAATGTCATCACTGCACCGCGTTGACTGGAGATGCTCTCACATCGATTTACCTTAATCTTCTCGGGGAGCTGGAGTACTGGGGTCGACCAGAGCGCACTCTGTGGTTGATCCCTGCTTCATCGATTGCAGCAGCATCGATCTCCCCATAGTGAAGACCAGCCCTAAGTGGTGGACTGTTCCAGCAGGTATGAAAGTAATACATATGTGCAAAGCATGGCTATATTTCCTTGACATGGCTTATCAAAAACCTTTTGTTAGAACAATAGGTTTTATCAACGACCACTAAGTAAGATATTGTGGACTCAAAAAAGTGTTATCAAATGTTAACACTGTGCTTTTAATAGTGAAATATACCATATCCTCCGATACCTACAGACAAAAGAGCCCATTAAGAAAATAGCTAATGGAGCTGCAAGTACACAAGTTCAAAATCCTACTGACCTGTGTGCGTTTTTACATGGCAATCCAGAGTAGACTTCACAGTAAAACTCTTTCCACATTCATCACATTTATATGGTTTCTCACCAGTGTGGATACGAACATGCCTAGACAAAAACATGTTTTCTTGAATACTGTGTTGGTTAACTTTCTTAAACAAACATATCAATTTCCATACCAAACAATCACTTTGTATCTTAATAGATCTTTAAAAAGTTCTGAAGTACTTAAACTTAAATTTATGGTTATACTACATACTCAGAACTCTTGGAAAGAGGGTGTTCTGTTGGGTGGGTGGTGTGAGGGGGGATATTTTTTTTTAAAGATTTTTGCAATTCTTTTTCATTCTCCAAATAGATTTTTCATATTATATATCAAAATTTTACTGCAATAAAAATCTACGTTACCAAACACCTGCATACAATTATTCATTGTAAGATTTTAAAATAACTAACTTAATTCAGGGAAATGGAAATGTGAGAAGAGAGCAACTGTAGTCAATTCTAGAGAATGAAACAGCAAGGAAACATTACAGAGACCAATATGTTTCAGTAAATCACTTTGGAAATGAAAAATTGCTATATAACTGTTAGTTAGTTCCCACAATGCATAGTGAGATAGACACAAATGAATTTAGCTATAAAAGGTTTGATGAAAAGCTAATACTGTTAAATGTTCAGTAAACAATTTAGTACACCCAAAAACATGACCCTCTGCTTCATCTTACCTGACTAAATCACTGGGTTTTTTAAAGCTTTTGGGACAATAAGTACAACAATTGGCGTATTTGGGCTCCGCTTCCAGTTCTGCATGCTTATCTTTGATCTCACTAATTCTGTCCTTTTCCGCAGCAGACTGGACAAGAACTTTTTCTGAGACTGTGGCACTTTCTCGAGGTCTAATTTTTGCCAGTTCTGCTGTTTCTTCCTCTGTGAAAGTGATGACACCAGGCCGAGACTTTCTGGAAGCAGTTCTTTCAGAATTTTCTTCATCTTCTTCCACACATACAGCTATTTAAAAACCACACAGAAAATCAGTTTAATCTAACCTGCAATTATGAACACTAACATGCCTTAATCAAAATCATATAGTTATTGTATGATGTGTCCACATGGCAAAGCTAAGGCTGTTTGGTGTCTTAACTGTGCACATTTGGGTTTCCTTTAAGTTTAACCTTAAAGCTAAATTTCCTGGTTTTATAATGCTTGTTTTTATGATAAATTACAACATCTTGATAATGTATTTTACACCAAATTACTGATAGGTTTTCTCAACCTGAACTCCACTACAACACAGCTATATTCCCAATGGGAGACTGCCTAGTCTGGAGAACACAGCTATGGGAAAGAGTACACTGGATTCTAACTCTACTCACATCAAAAAAATTGTTAATTAAGTCTCAAATACAGAATCTTTATAGTTAGTGAATTAGGAGCTAGAAAGAACCCTACTTGACTTTCAGATTCCAAGCTGGAATATGCAGGGGTGGTGTTCTGCAGAAAATAATTTCTTTACTTACACTTTAAAAAAGGAACTCAATTTAGATAGTATGGAATGCTCAATGCCATTTTTACAAGTCACTTTTTTTAGAGTAAAACTGCACTTTAAAATGCAGAAAACACTGAAAGTCCCAAAAAAATCCACTCTTGTGAGATCTTGAATTCATGGAAGTGCCCACACACATTTCCAATAAAAAGTGAGCTTTTTTCATTCCATATATGATATGAATGAAAATAACCTTTTTTTAGCTAGAGATTGTAGCCAGAAAAAGAGCAGGTTGACAGAATGTGAAAAGAAGATCTTAGTCAAAGAAGAAATATGAAAAACATTCTTACAAGTCACTTAATATCTGCCCCATGAAACAATTTTTAACAAATTACTGTGAGGTAAAAAGACTATTAAATACATTGAGATGGAATACGAGGTATAGATGTATTGTCAGCTATTGCTGGGTTGAATATGTCAGACCTATTCGTAAGCGTGTTCCGTTTCCTCTACTAGTTAATGTAAAGGAGCAATTTTACTGGCTTATTGGGCATAGCCTTGCATCTTGAAACAAGAGGACATAAATTATAGCACTAATATCACATGAATGCAATTTGTTGATAATCATTTTGCCAGGTTTGCAGTTAAGATCTAGTACAGTTAAAAAAAAAAAAAAGGGTTGTTCACCTCCTCCTCCGGCCTCTCCAGTGGCTGCTACTGCAGAGGAGACTGTTTGGTGTTTTTTCATGTGCTTTTTGCAGTGAACGGTTGTTCGGAAGCTTTCATCACAGAATGGGCACTTGTAAGGCTTCATGCTCATATGAGTTGCCATGTGCCTGGTAAGGCTGCCATTGGTAGTGAAAGCTGTATTGCAAATGCTGCAACTGAATGCTTTAACGCCTTAAAGTAACAGATAAAAGAAAGTATTTTACTTATCTGACTCACCTACACAGCGAACATTAAGAGACAACAGCAACTTCCAAAACGAAAGTCATATAAACAAATATGTATTTTCATAAGTGAGGCTTTTGTGTACACAACAAATAAACACAGTATTAAAAAGGTACTCTGTTACCTGTGTGAGTCTTCTCATGTGATTTAAGAACTCCTGAGGAAACAAATCCACGGCCACACAGCTGGCATTTATAAGGCTTCTCACCAGTGTGCGATCGCACATGCTGCTTTAAATGGCTGGATTTCTTAAAACCCTTGTTGCAATAGTCACATCTATTTAAATAAAGAAATGGTAGTTTTCAGGTTGTGCTATATTGACAGTTATTATTGCCTTTTATTTGAACTCCACTGACATAAGTCATTTTTGTTTAAACAAAGGAAAAATGGCAGTGTGAGTGCACTCCTATTCTTGAATGTATGTATTTTAAATCACGTGTCCTCAAAGTTTTCCAGATTTTGTGAAGTTTCATAGGGAGTATTTCACAACCTCAGTTTAATACAAGCAGCATTCACAGCAGTATTTTTTGTTTTACTATGGACTAGTAAGATTATGCCAGCAAAGCAGCTAAAACAATTCTGTAGGTAAACATACAGAGATATTTTCCAAATATACAGTTTTAGAAAGTATAAATGCCTCAGGTATAGACATTGTTATCTAAACCAGCGTTTCTCGCATACTGGGCAGGGATCCTCCTGGGCAGGGATCTGGGGGTGGGGGCAGAGAATCAACCCCTCCTCCTCCCTCCCTATTGCTTCTGGATGCTCCGCCCCGCACTGTCTCTGGAGACAGGAGGGACATACAACGCTGAAGGATCAAATACCTGGGGGGGAGGGAGCCTTAGAAGGCTCGGACTTTGGCCCTAGGGTAGCTGGGCAGTGGGGACTTAGGGAGCCTGGCAGCGGACCAGGGCTCCAGCCATGAGGCTTCAGGTGTCAACACCCAGCACTTGGCCAAGGGGTTTCAGGCACTGACCGCCGGCTCTGGTCATGCGGCGCAGGCCTTCGGCCAGGAGGCTTCAGGCTCCTATTCCCGGTCATGCGGCAGCCACAGCGAGCTCCAATCCCTGGCTGTGACCGTGTGGCGCAAACCCGTGATCACGCAATTCGACCCCCAGCCCTGAGAGCTTGCCCTGAATGCTGACCCTGAGCTCTAATCCCTGGCCCCAGTTGCACGGCAGCAGGCTCCGGCGGATGCTGGTCCTGGATGCCAATTCCTGTGCGGCAGCGGTCACAGATCCCAAGCACCAGCCCCGGGTACCAAACCCCAGCCCCGTGGCAGGGGTCGCTGATCCCCAGCCCTGAATGCCGAGCCCAAGTTGTGCGGCAGCAGGGTCTGACGAGTGCTGACACCGGATGCCAACCTTGACCCCTAACCCTGGCCATGCGGCAGCAGCTGCGAACCCCAAGTGCTGACCCCCAGCCCTGACCCGTTGCCGACTCTGGGTTCTGGCAGGTGCTGGTTCTGGGCACCAATCCCTGGGTGCATATCTACAACCAAAAAGGAAGCCCTCATCAACAGATGTAGCAAGGAACAGGATGGTATGGGTTCATAAGCAGAGGACTTGCTCATGATGATGCTCCACATATGCCACCGCAGCCTAGAAGGGATGACTTCATCACCACCATGGTTCTGATTGGAGGGGTGGCACAAAAATAACTGCACACTTGATTGGAACGATTCCACCACCCTAGGGTCATCAGTACATTTTGTAGTACTAGGCATATCCAAGGGATGTCTGCTCAGAATGTAAACCTATTTTAGCAAATCTTGCATGACACAAAGGCCTAATTCTGGGATGGGAGAATAGGGGACTTAGATCTTTTCTCAGTTGAAGCTTTCATAGGCAATCTACCTCTTTTTTCTCCAAGGAGTGATGCTCCTTATTCTCAGAAAGCTTTTTGTCTGTCTTCCCAGAGACAGAAGCTGGATCCTTGAATGATGGACCTCTGGATCGGACAAATCTTGAGCTCACTGAAACACTCATAGAAAAAGGTGGAACTTGTCCAAGGGGTGGGTCTAAAATACTAGAGCATTTCTGAAGTCAGTCTTATGGAGCTGTCGAATAAAAACATCTGCAAACGTTCTTCCTTGGCCTCTGAAGTTCTTTTCAAGAAGAATTTACGAACAATACATTTGCTGGGGATATGGGAGTCCCCCAGACAAAACAGGACAATCACCTAACTAACCCACTCTAATTTAACATTTACAAGACCTAGAAAAAACAGTTAAGGTAAACACATCAAGTCATGGACACTAGGTAGCTCCATCTCATAGTCATGGACAGTGCCTTTATGCCCTTGGTACAGACACTCAGTGATCATACATGGTTCTGAAAGATATTGCTGGCCAAAAGACTCAGATCTCAAGTGTAGAGAGCACATGAACACCAGGAGTGGGATATGTATCTTTACACACAGGTATATGGACAAACACTCTGAAGAATGTACGTTCCCACAACCATGATGCTAGCTTACTGAAATCTATTTGGAATAGTTCTCAGTGGGGATTCTCCATCACTTGAAGTTTTGTTCAGAACGTTGTAGTACCTTTATTCTCTAGGGTGAACCAAATGATCATCAACATGCCTTCACAAAGTATTCTTTATATTGACTTTCTACAAAGTCATCGATCAATTTTTAGATGGCACTTCTGGTTTCCAAAGGACTTAATGGTATTGGTCTTGACCACATTTAAATGGTAGTAACGTAAGAAAATATGCAAATCAAGTGACAAAGGCTAAAATGAAATATAACAGACCTGTATGAACGTCTGCTTTGATCTTCATTGTCCTCAAGAAACTGTGGGCGTTGGGCATGCAGTTCAAGTTCTTCTTGTGACTGATCTTGTATGAGGCGAGTAGTCTAGAAATCAAACAGAGATCCAAGATAAAACTTAAATGCAGAAATACTAATGTCAAGGCACAGAAGTCTGTATCACAGACTTGGGGCAAGTGTGCATCTCAAGTATTCAACAGAAATGGTATAAGAGCATAAATTTATAAATACACAAATTCTCTAAGAATTTTGACAGTGGATCTAAACATTAACAATGGGACCAACGCTCCTCTACTGTGAAGCAAGGAGAGCAGCAAAAGTGCAGAGACAGAAAAGCTACTGGGGCTTACAAAACAGGATAAACAGAGCCAGTACCGTACAAATTTCCCCTCTCACTGGGAGTCCCAACTATGTCAAATCTCCAGTCAGGTCCTATTATTTGGGTCATGTAAAGGGGAGAATCAAAGAGCAGTCACTCTAAATAGCAAGCCTCCCACCACTCAGTTGACAGCCAGGTGAAAAATAGTGCTTACAGTCTTTACTATCTTTCCATGAATGTACCCCTTTCATAGGACCAATGACAGCATAGCCTCACAGAGAGGCTGCTACATTACAAAATTTGAAGGAAAAGGAAGTTCCAATGTACATAGCTAAAAAATACTCACTTAACTCCTCTGGAGATACTAAAACTCATCTTTTGAGGTTAACTGGGGGTTTTTGGCCTTACTCTGCAGCATGGGGCATAGGTCACTTGCAGGTTTAAACTACAGTAAATGGTGGATTTTCTGTAACTTGGAGTCTTTAAATCATAATTTGAGGACTTCAGTAATTCAGCCAGAACTTAAGGGTCAATTATAGGAGTGGGCGGGTGAGGTTCTGTGGCCTGCATTGTGCAGGAGCTCAGACTAAGATGATCAGGATGGTCCCTTCCGACCTCAAAATCTATTAATCTAACTTTGCAGAGTTTCTCAGTCTTCTGATCCCCACCCACCATTCATCATAGGATGATATGATGTGGTTGTATATTATGCAATTTTATAGCACAGCTATCAGGAACACAATCTCAAAATAGTTATGGCATGTATTCAAGTTAGATACAGTAAGGTAATGCCAAGATTATATAATGGAGAAGCATGTCATTTGCACAAAAAAAAAAAAAAAAAAACCTGAGAAACATTTAAAAGAAGGCTAACCCATAAGAGTTGTTCCATAAATTAGCATAATGAATTTCAAATCTGTCTATGTAAGGTTCCTTCAATGACTCACAGTAAGTGTATCCATAGCATACACATATCTAGATTTTTTGATTTA
Organism: Natator depressus; assembly: GCF_965152275.1. Classification (NCBI taxonomy): domain Eukaryota; kingdom Metazoa; phylum Chordata; order Testudines; family Cheloniidae; genus Natator; species Natator depressus. The sequence continues at coordinate 99,506,557 of NC_134235.1, read as the reverse complement.
AGAAAGGAAACTGCCAGAAAATATAAAATAAAGTGACACATTTTTATATTCCTAAACATGTGGATAGGGAAACTTATTATTTTGCCTTTTTTTTTCCGGTTTGTTTTGCTTTTGTTGTGTCTTAAAGAAAAATAACTAAGCAAGAAAAGTCTTATTGAACCTTCCCTCATTTTCTCGGTGCTTACATGAACATCCCCTGGAAGAGGCTAATGTCTTCACAAGGTCAGCCTGACAGAATGAACAACAATATATTCTATCTTTCACAGATACTCACCACATTAATAGTCTCTGGGTTAGGAACTTGAAGCAGATTTGGTTGATGGTAACTTGTTGAAAGAGCCTGAGACTCAAGTGTGCTTGAATCCTGTAGCTGCTGTACAGCTGAAAATTGATTCTGTTGATTGTAGCTATCATTCACTGTAAAACCTGTCATAAATTAAAGACTGTCAAAAGCCCAGAATAATGGAAAATGTACAAAATGTAAAATGGGACAAATAAATAGTGCACTACTTATTTAAATAGTCACTTCAAAAAAAAAGATTAAATAGTAATTTACAGCAGAAAACATTATACTCTTCACTAGTAAGCATAAGCAAAATGCATAAGCATTCTGGGCATCTACTAAATTTTCACAATAATAGGGTTACTTACCATTAGCTGGAGTTCTATTAGACAATCTCCTCCATAGAACAACAGTTTGAAGTTTCTTCAAGATGCCTCAATTACCTCAGAGCCATTGAAATTTTGAATTTCTTATACGTAAGCATGCATGTGTCAAACAGGTTGACCCAGCTCCCTTTATCCATGTTGATATCACGCTCCCTTACTTACACTGGAAGCCAATCACAAAGATGCGAAGCTCAGAGGGGAGTATGGCGGGTGAGTGGAGGAGATGACCCAATAGGAGAACTCCAGTTTCAGATAAAGTAACCCCATTTTCTCCTACTTTGGATCTCCTCCACATATTCCCACTCTTTAAATTATAGTAAAGTAGTGCCTTTTAAAGGCAAGTTGCAAAATAAAAATAAAATTGTGTTTATGTACATTACTGACATATAAAGATGGCCTCAAAGATGGGTTTTCTCTGTGGTTTTTCTTTGAAATATCAGATTGTAACCTTCCTCTTTGCTGAAGGAACAAATGAGACAGTGCCATCACAAAAGGCTAACTGAAAGCCAGGAAAGTATAGCTCAGATTTCATCCTGTTCTGTCATCAACATCAGACATAACCCTTTAACAACAACAACACACAATAACAAAAACAAGAAAAAGAAGAGAGGATCTGATATTTCTATATAAAAAACAAGTAGAAAATTTTGGTGGAAAAGAATCAGGCCATAATTACGCATCATTAAGGAACAGTAAAGGGTACAATTTTATTTTTGCTATGCAGTTTGCCTTTAATGGACAACAGATGAAGATTATGAAAATAATGTAGAACTGTACAAGCACATCAAATGACCACAACAGCATCAGAGCCTAAACAGCAATGCTTACAAAATGTTTGCAGATTACTAAGTATCATTCATTGGGATGTGTCAGATGAAAGCAGAAGTTTCCTTCCAGTCCCTCATATGGTAGTTCTCATGACAGATAAATATAGTTATCAGTATAGTAAAGTCACAAATAATTCTAGGTAAAACCTGCAACTGGCTCTAGTTCAGTTATAACGAAGCACTCAGTGTAACTGAGCAGTTTATATAACTATTTCTTTCCTAGATCAATCAAGGTTGGAAGAAAATAGGATTCAGTAACGTGAAATTCAGATGAATCCCCAAGAAGAAAAGGATTCAACTTCCGAACTACAACCCCTCTTTTTTCTAATGGTCAGCTTGCTTAACCGAGGCTGTAGATCATTTATTCACCTGACTGAGGTAACTGACAGACTCAAAAGGTATTCTGAAGAACAAAAAAAGGTACCCTGAAGAACAATGCCTCCCCCCATCCAAAAAAACTCAAAACAGTTGTTAAGTATACCAGAAGAGACCACCTACAAATCCAATCAAGCCAAGATGAGGTAATGTGGTATCTTTTTCCCTCAACAAGGGTGCTAAAATGTCACTATGACTGAACATCATCCATTTCACTTCATGGTTTTACAGTAAAGGGATTATGAACATCCTGAACAATTTCCAAGAAATCCTGAAACAATCTCAAAGTTTCAAATGAAGTGCTCAGAAGGAAGATCTGTACAATCAAAGTTGTTGTTTGGTCACACTGAAGAAGTAGGCCCTGCTTGTGAAAGAAGTTCTGGACTGAGTATAAACTGAAGGTATAACAAGGAGTATGAGAGACTCACATTGGTCTGCTTAATTTCTTGTATTAAGATCATATTTCAACAGTTAAGATTTTAAATGACTCTGGGAATTCAATACAGCAACTTCACTGTTCTGAAGATGCTGAAGGTATCTACTACTACTGTACTTCTACATTGCATCTATTTTATAGATGGGACTATAAGGGACGAAGCAATTCTGTGTCTTACCAACCGTGGCTACATATGAAGTCTGTGATAGAGCCAGATATAGAGCACAGATCTCCCGGACTCTCAGTCCTGTGCTTTAATCAAAAGACCATACTCCTCTCCTGAAGACCCTTACATATCTTCTTCCATCACCTGACACTGAATAGGGAATATCTGGAATTGAGTCACAGGGGCCTATTACTGGAGAATCCCTGTTTGCAGTGTGTTGTACCAGTGTTGGTCCCAGGATATCAGAGAGACAAGGTGTGTGCGGTTATTTCTTTTACTTTGTCAGCTTCTGTTGGTGAAAGAAAAGCTTTTGAGCTTACACAGATCTCTTCAGTCCCTCTCAGTCCTGGATGAGATGCTACACCATTTGCAGCATGACGATCAATTTGTGAAGCTTGCTCTTTCTTGGCTTGAGGACATTGTCCAAGAAATCTTCTTTCACTTTCACATGAAGTTATTAGAGAAACACTCTGGAAATCAGCTCATTATCAGAAAAAAAATGTCTTGCATATAAAGGACCACGGACAAACTATAGTATCCCATGAGAAATATGGCATTTGAATTTTCAGTCATGATCTGGAGTCTTCACTTCCAAAAGTGACATCCTTTGAATGGTAACAATTTTCTGGCAAAGGACTGCCTCTGAACCTCCAAATATGTCCTCAAATGAATAGGAATTGAGCATTCACATGTAGAAGCTATCAAGAAAAACTCAGTGCTTCATCATTCTGAATGTTGTCAAAACCAGCTCAAGTGAATAATGGATTATGGTGCTGGCCTATACTGCCATCAGAGGAGGAAATCAAAACTCTTTAAAAAGTCTGAATGGCAAAAGGAAGGAAGTCTATCTGAACAAAATAGGCACCCTGTAAAAGGCTGTGATCCCTACAAGAAAAATGTAATGTATGATCTATATAGACCTGCATAGGTCTATGTCTGTTCTTTGACAAATACAGAGGGTGGTTGGTTGTTTATTTGAAGTAATAATTATGAAAATGTCAGAACACTCCAACATTGTTTTATTAAGAAATTAAACATTTAACCAATATATTTAACAAGAATTACAGCCTATAAATACCAAGGAAAGAAAAGACGATGTCCGAGACTCAGATGTCCTACCTAATTGGCAGGAAAAAAGGAACTAAGGAGCATGAAGCACAGATGCAGACATAGGGAGAGGGTCGACCAATTTAACGCATGCATCCGCGCATATGCTTACCTACCTGAAATTCAAAAAAACTGAAGGGCTCCAGGATCTTCAAGGAAACTTCAAAGAGTTGGGAATCTGTGGATGAGATTCCAAGTAGAATAGGAGAAGTCTTATACAAATGTGATTTTATCACTTTTTAATAAAACATGTTGAGCAGTATAAATTTCTGTGGTAAAAATGAATATTACTAAGACTCCAAAAAAACAATTTTTTCAGAAAAAGCATTTATCAATCTATATTTGCCAAATGACAAGAAACACACAGAAACTGAAGCATAAATTACATAATACTTCGAAATGAAAACAGTGTAATTTCTCCATTTGAAATGAACGTCCAAAATGGAAAATTAACAACGGAAGAAAAATCAGTAATTCTGCCATTTTTTTTCCATTTGGAAAGATCTCAGATGGGATGGCCAATCACAAAATTCCAATGGACTTTAATGGATCCAGATCAGGCCTGTTTAATAAATCTAGAGACATTAATACCTTCTCTCAACTCTTATTTAAAATGCATTGTAACAAAGTATCAAAATCAGCAAAACAAAATAAAATATCCTAAATTGTATAACACACTGAAGTAATAAGAGGCAGTTATATCTTTATAAAGGGAGCTATTTAACTAGACAAGGAACCAAATTAAAAACTGAGGAAATAAAAAACAATAGTAATTCAAACATTTATGTGTAATTAGGGAGCATCAGTAGGTATTATGTAATTAAGGTCAAAACTAAGTGCCCATAAGTCCCAATTTTAGACCACTCCTCAGTCACAATCAGAAACAGATCATCTTCAAGATTTGCATGCCACATTCTACATTCCACAGGTATTTTTCTAGAAAGTTTTGTAAATACCAGAAGTAGTTTTCACATGACCCATTAATGACTACAGGCCTTACTGTTGCACGACCTCCATGAGGGCATGTTTAAACTACAGATTTAAGGGAGAGGAGGGCGGGCTTCTCGCCTACCCGCCAGGAGCAGAACCCTGAGTGAAGAACTGGGCAGGCACAGCCCAGCTGGGAACAGGGGACAGCCAGGCTCTAGCTGCCAAGCTTTCTTGTCAATTTCAGGGCTCCAACATGGAGCCGTGAAATTGACAAGACAGCGGACAACCAATGTAAGTAAGACAGTGTCTATATAGACACTGTCAACCCTAACTACACCAGCGTAAGACCTATGCTTCTTGTGAAGGTGGAGTTATTATGTCGGTATAGTAGGGCACTTACATCAACAGGACAGGGCTGTAGTCTGTACTTAGGTTAACGTCAACCTAAATGTGTAGTGTAGACCAGGCCTGAGTCAGAAATAGGGGTAGGAAACCAGGTAGAAGTATGTCAGGGCAGAAGTCTAGGATGAGATATAGTGGGGGGGTATTAGAAGACTGGGGACAGTGGTATATGGAGCAATGGCATGAAGTAGTGCTCTCTAGTCTCTGAATGAAAGACACTGGAGAAAATGGGAAGAGGACAAGCAAGATGGGCAGGAAAGGCAGAATATCCATCCATGAGAGTTGAAAGGGACCTAGGGATACAGAGGAGATAAGGTATGGAATGGTAGCAGAGCAGAGAGGACAAAAAAGACACATAGGTGCATACAAGGGACTAAAGGGAGGTGTTGAAAGGGTGTGGCATGTTTCAGAGGTAGGAAGAGAGATGCATGCAAGGACACAGGAGAGTACAGAGGTCTTGGGTGGGACATAAGTGTATTGGAGGAATCCCCAGGAGATGTATCTGAGTTAAGATGGGCAAGAATAGAGGGGACAAGGAACCAAAAGGGAGGGAAGGAGTTTATCAACATCAGAAACTTCTAAAACTTTTGAACACTAAAAGTTTGATCTCTAGTAAAAAGCTCTTGAAGTTTTCTATGTGGATTAGAGCCTTCCTGTAATCATCTGCATCATCCACTACCCACCCCTTATCCCATCCAGGTATATATTTCCCCATCATACACATCTCTCTTCTGGACTTGCTGAAATTTGCAAAAGATGAGCTCCGCTTTGGTGGGCCTTGTAAAAACAGAACTTCCCTTCTGCAGACTTTATATGACAGCCATATTAAAAACTTTTAGTGCTCATTCAAAGACATGACCATTCCTGAACAAAAATTTATTTAAAAAGAACTGAAGTTGAAAGTAAGTTCCAGTGAAGTGTAGAGAACATCCAAAATTATTATGCTTCCTTTAAAAAGTTATTATACAGCTTCAGAAAGCTCCAATGTTAAGGTATCTAAAATCATTAAGTCATGGATCCAGCCAGTTCTTAATGCTATTATCCTTCCCTCACTCACTCAAATACCACCAGATTTACACCACTTGCCCAACCTTGATAACACCCCCACAAAATTGGCAAAAATACACGTAAACGTCAAAAAAACAAATTAATAGATGTTTGTATTTTGACTTTTGCATATAGTTTTGCAAATTTTAAAGGGCATTGCTATGGCAGTATATAAATTTGATAAACTAATGCTGTGCATTTATAGCACCTGGTGCTTTTTCATCAATAATCTCAAAGTTCTTTACAGACATTAAGAAAGCCTCAACACCTTTGTGAGGTAGACAAATGTTAGTGTCTTCCATTAATTTGTTGTTTAGTTGAGACAGAAGACGTTATGAAGACTGCTCATGGTCACTCAAACTAGAAACAGAATACAAAATGCCTGACTATAAAACTCATATTGTAACCACTAGATAGAGATCATTTTAAAGGAAAATCTATATAAGTTTAAATAGCCAAAAACTCAATTTTTTCAGATTACAAAGTCTATTTTCAAAATAGTTAACATCAGGTTTTCAGACGGTCTCCTTTTTGTGCATGCACGAATGGGACAGCTAAACACATGGTTACCCATATGCACAGAACTGAGGCTTTTAATAATTCTAACACTTTAGGGCCAAATTTACTAAGAGCTGTAATTTAAAATATTTTTATCTATAACTAACCTTGTGATAACCCTTGCTGATCAAATGACTGCTGTGTTAAAGTTTGCTGTTCAAATTGATTGATGTTCTCCTGTAAAGTATGTTGGGATGTCACAAACCTATCTGAAATCAGGAACATAAATTCAAGAAAAGAACACATAAATTAATTAGGTAGATATACAATTAGTCACAAATACATTTATTTAATATGTCATTATTCAAGCTTTTAAAATCTTTTTATTTTAAAATTATCTGTCAGGCACAGTCCTGCAGATTTAAATCTTTAGGTGGTGTATTTTTTTTTTAAAGTTTTAAGTTTTTTTAATCAATTCTATTGGTCAACTGCAAACAAAAACATCTCATTTAACCAAATCTACCTAACTTTTTGATACTGGCAGTGGCAACTAACAAAATATTTTGTATTCTTTCCACCAGCTGTGCACATGTGCTTTGATAACAACCTGAAAAGTTGTGCTGGAAGATCGTAATTTACAAAGAAAATGTTTGCATAAAGTATTACACAGCATATTTTTGTAATATATTGTTTAGATTTGTTTGCCAAATAGAAATGGGTAAGGGTTAATATAAAATATTTTATATTTCCCAGTATATTTTACACAATTATGCAGGGTAAGAAAATTAAGTCATTTATGTAAATTTTAAGTAATTATTGTACACTTTTACAGAAAATATATATGTTTTTCTAAACCATTATTTCAGATGTTTTAAAACCAAATTCATAAAAGTTTTCAAGATAAAATAATTTAAGAACTTCCCCTAAAACTGATTTTTTCTTCAGTGTAGTTTTTCATGTTCTGAATATATACCTTCATCTTGCTCTAAAGGTTGGTCAGTCAATTGTTGCCCCAGTCCTGTTTCTTCTGTGGTTACCACCTGCTGCTGGTCTAGTTCTAAAATAGCTTCCTGATCTGTTGTGACAGCTTCTGGCTGCTGGAGCTCATCACTTTCAATCTCTACTTGCATCTGAGTGGAAACATGAATGCTCTGCTGATCTACTGTTGAATCATCTATTGAAGCAGCTTGCTGATGCTGCTGAAGCTGCTGTGCAAGCTCATACCTGAGAATGAAAGAAGAGATCTTTTATTAGCAAATGATGCACACACCTAGACACTATTTTAGCTCTTTATATGACAGTTTTACTATTTTATCATCATTTATTTGTAATAAAGTACTGCCGAGGAGCTTCGGTTATAGTCTAAGACCCATTATGCTAGATGCTAACCAGGGCTTTTTCCTAATTATACCAAATTACTCTTAACTCTTTTAGAACCCAGATAATAATACATAGCTCCTAAATCAAAGCTAGGTTTCAAGGAAGTTTTAAGGATGAACTACTGCAATGTACTGAAAAAGAGTTAAAAAAAAAGTTTTATACCTACCTATGAGTTTTCATGTGCTTTTTGCAGTTTAATGAAGTTTTGAACGTTTTTTGACAATATGGACACATATATGGTCGAAGATCATTATGGATCCCCATGTGTCGCCTGAGGCTACCACCCGTAGTGAAGGCCCCATTACATATAAGACACTTAAAAGCTTTCAATCCAGTATGAGTTCTAATATGCGCTTTTAGCACTCCAGCCGAGACAAAACCTCTTCCGCACTGAGAACACTTAAATGGCTTCTCACCAGTGTGTGATCTTTTAAAAAAGATTAAAAAAAGCAAAAGCACAAATTGGGTTTGATTTCTCAATGTCATCAACAGCAAAATAAGAAAAAACATAACCAAAGAGCATCTAACATTTTGTTCAACAAAACCTGAAAATATAAGCTAAAAAATGGTTATATAATTACACTTAAGCACGTAATTATGGCAGAGTTAGTAGAAACTTCTTGCTTATAGCTTTGCCAAACTTAAAATATTTGAGCTGAAATTCTGCATGCCAACCTTCTGCCTAAAGCTGATTATTAAGCATTACTACAACTTCTACTGGAAAATTTCAGCTAAAACAATTCAGCCATTTCCAAGAACGAGGTCAGGAAAAAATGCTGATGATCTTTTTTTGACCTCTAGTGCCACCATGCTTTGGAGCAGGGACTTGAAATTGGGCCGGGGGTAGCCTTTATATCCAGGATATGCCTTTTGCTGTTCCCATGAAAATACATGCAAATTTAGTAAAGTCTTTGAAAAATCTCAGTTTGCAAATGCTCAGTTGAGACTTGCAGCTAAATTCCCTGAACATTTTGTCCACACTGAGCGTGCTCCAACTCTGGGCTGAGTAGGCCCTGGGCTGCTGTGAGCTCAAAGCAGAAAGACTGTCTCTTCTGTGTGCACACCGCCCTCCCCAACCTGGTTAGGTCCAGCAGCTCCCTGATTAAAATGCAGAGCCAGACAGGGATGGAGTGGGAGAGCAGACTGGGAGAAGGAACGAGGGCAGGGAAATGCAACTAAGAATTAGGGTGTTGAGACTGGGAGCCAGTGGGTGAAGGTGAAGACCGAGATCAGATGAGGAGCTGATGGGGAGGGAAACCGAGACCAGCTGTGCAAGGAGACCGGGGCTTCTATGAGAAGCCTGAGTGGTAGAGAATGGAACTGGAACTAAGGAGACATGACTGGAACAGGCACAATTTGGAAGCGATGGGGCACAAAGGATCAATCTTGCGGGAGAGGGGAAGTAGAATGTTGCAGAAGAGTGTGACTACTACAACACACTCCCCTATAGAGTCTGGAATGGAATCCAATACTCCTGAGTCTCACCATTCCTCTATCAGTAAATACCTGTGAAACCTACTGGCAAAATGTATGACTCATCCCCTACTAGTTCTGATCCACAGAGAGGATGACAACCTACTATTGCTATGAGTAATTCAGTTAGCTCAAAAGGCAGAGGTCTGCGTAGTGGATCTAAAAGTTTAAACTCTGCAGATGAACCATGTGGGTGCCAATATAATGACAAATGAAAATTTGTTTTTCCAATTTGCTTTTTTTTAAAAAAGAAATTACACACACAGCCCCATACACACAAAGCCGATCTTAAAAGAACATTAAGGTTGTACGGTCAAGCACTAAAAAGTTTGGAAATGCCAGAATTAAGATTGCCTGTTTAATCTTATGGTCTTTAATTACATAATCAGATTTTTCCCGCAGGAATCATACTGCATACATAATGCATACACAAAATTATTTCTTAAATTGAACTTCAATCAAACCACCAGTAAGAAAATATGCACAGATAACCACTAGCTGTGAAATGTGCATGCAGTTACAAGGCCAGTTTCCTTTTCTAATTACAACAGTTAAACACATAATTTGCCCCTTTACCATAAACTCACTCAATTTGTGCAGTAAATGTCCATACAACTGCTTGCACATTTTTATACATAGTTTAGAAAAATCCGGCGCTTAAGAGTCAATAGGATAAATTCTGCACTAATACCCCCAAGCAATCCCACTGATATTGATGGCAGTGCACAGAGTACAAGTTAGCCAAAAATCTGGACCAACCTGACTTCTTAAGTTAATTCTGTAGTTTCACTAGCTAAGGACAGCAAAATAGTAAAGCTGAAGCCTTAGCAAAGAGTCCTATATAAACACCTCCTACAAATTATTCTTCCATTTTAACTGTCCTCACATTAAATTACTTTTATTAAATACACTTATTTCCTTTCTATTTTGTGTTCATTTTACCTGATATGTTGCTTAAGGTGGCAAGATTTTTTATATGCTCGATTGCAGTAATAACACTTGTATGGCCTGTCTGCTTCATTTCCAAAACTATTATTAAAATAACTTTGGAAAAACTGGCTATTCCTTGGGATTGGCTGGATAAGACCTGCAAATATAAAACAAAAAACAAAATGGGATCATTTGGTAAAGCTGCAATGTTATAAAGAGATTAACCATTTTTAAAAACAATACATATTAAATATAGTAAATCGGTAGTAACAGAAAAAAAACTAAACATCTTTACACTATCTTTTTAAAATTAAGTGTGGTACCTTAGCTGCACAGTTCCTTCTAGCACTAATGGCTCTAGCCCTTTACAGTAATCCGCAAATATAATCCTATGAGTCCACATAAGACATTCATTTCCAAAAAATCCAAAATAAGTTCAATAAAACGTGAATTATTTACTAATTCACTACCGACTGACTTATATAGGGATCTTATTTCAGTCATTTCACATGACACTTAATTAGCTAGATTTCATTTTATCCTACTGCTGTGTAATTTTGTTACATTAAATTTAATTGGAAGAGTTTATATAAGTGATACCCCATCACTGTAGCACTGGTCTTCCTCACATTACATAAAACCTACATTTGAAACAGAGAATGGAAATTACCAATGCTTGTTTGCTCAATATCTACCTCCACTAATTGGTGGTTATCTTTTCAGTGCCGTCAGAAATTCATTCGGGAAAAAAAAAAGCAGATGTCTCAAGTAAAAAGGTCCAAACCATTCACATATCTTTGAACCGAAAATAGAGTCCTGTGCACAGCAGTAGTGTGCAATCTTGTAAAATGTTACTGTACAATTTATCTTTTTTACTAAGAGACTACATAAATCTGTTTGTGCTGCTTATATTCATAGAAATAGCCAGTTTTTGCCATCTTCCAGATTTTTGCCAACTTCATTGCACTGAGACCCACTTCCAACAACAAAAATTACTACACAACCCCAGTGTCCTGTATTAACTCTAGATTCTGGAGCCTAGATTTTGGGCCGGCATTAGGGGGCGGTTAGCAGGGTAATTGCCCTTGGCCCCATTCCACCGGGGGCTGAGCGAAGCTAAGTTGCTCATGTGTTGGCTTCAGCCCCAAGCAACGGGGCTCACGCTTCAGCTTCCACCCCCGGCAGCAGGAAATCTACCACCACCCCTGGCGACCCCATTAAAAAAACCTGCGACCCACCTTTGGGGTCACTACCCACAGTTTGAGAGCAGCTATTCTAGCTCTTCATCCTGCCCACCCACCATTCTGCCTTTCTTCCTTACAGGTGTTTTATTTCTCCCCACAAAGGAAAGTTCAGAGGGTTTCTTCTGCCTGGCTGCATACTGCTAACCTTGAAGGCAAGAGCACGAGAGGAGAGGAACATCCTTTGGGATTAAAAACAGCAGCTAAGAAAAGACTATGTGACCAATTAATTTCTTTTAGCACTGTTTTGTGGGGTAGAACCAGGAGAGGTCTACAGAAGATGATCTGGGTCTTCTAAATCAAGCAGGAACAGAGCTTCACTTGGCAAATGCTTTTCCTGCTGTGCAGTTCCTAAACCTTGATAGAAGTGGAGTTCCTCTCAGTAGAGACTTAATAACTATAGATGGCAGTCACCTCCTGCTGCAAACCTATCCTTGCCCCTCTCCAAAATAGTGCTTCTATCCCCTTTCTTGCAGCTTAGGATCCATGGAGCTACCATATCAAATTTTAAACTTTACAGGTAGCTCCACACAAATTAGTATTTGGAGATCTCTCACATACACTACAGGCAGGTGTACGGTAGTGGGAAAGCATGTGCCCAGTCCACACTAGAACCATCACTCATGCTACCACTGGCATTGAACAAATATTTGGAAAAGTAATGAAAATTCCAACTGTGAACACACCCAAATATTCTCTAATTATATCTATCTATAATTGATAAGATGAATGAGAAAACATTTGAGATAGCCAGGAAAGACAGGACACACTTTACCCAGGATGCAGCAACTTAACTAGAAGTTTTTGAGAACTTATGCTTTAAAATAACATTTCTTCCCAACCAAAAGCAGGAATCAATAGTATTGGACATCAGTCAAATTCAGAAAAGTGATTGAAGTCATAATGGCACCTCTTGGTCAATACTTTAACGAAAAATACCACAGGGAACATATAAAGAAACCTGCCTTAAAATATCTGGACCCAGGAGCAAACAAATAAATAGATACATGAATAAATAAATAAAAGAGTAAAATATTTTCAACAAAAAATAAAACCTACATCTTTTTAATTTTCTGTCAAGAAACAGTTTAACCATACCACCACCACCACAGAGCAAAGACATTTGCAGCTTGGAATTTCTTGTCACCATTCACACAAAAGAAAATGATAGTTCTCAGAACACTTAAATGTGACTAGGGGGAAGGTGCATGTGCTACCTGTTGGAGGAGTAGCAGAAGTTCAGATTCCTACGCAGCACATTTCAAACCTAGTAAGGTGCAGGAATTACAATGTATCTGTAAAAAAACCTACTTTTCCATATATTTCACAATTCTTAACATTCAGAAATGTGCACTTTAATCAAATCAATCTAATCATTGACGATATTTTACTACAGAACAAAATATGCTTCTATTTCTTCTTTGGTCTAAAAAATTCACTCCAAGCAAAATTCCTGGCTGATCTTATTATTACACACTAGGACTACATTTTTTGATGTAGACTAACATGATTAATGTCAAGAGATTCTTAAAACAAAAACATGTAGGAGGGTGTGGAACCAAGATGTATACCTTCCTTTTACAAAGGGAAAAAAGATTTTACAAACTGAATAGGCAAACTGTCTACTCTAAAATATTAGCAACCTGTAAGAATTCTTAAAACCAATAGAAGCACAATGATCTATCAAGACAAGCAATGATAATAGAGAAAGGATTCTATCAAAATACAAAAAGAACAAATGCATTACTGTGGCTATGGACAGCACAATAAACAAGACAGAGGAGAAAGTGACAGATCATTAGTGAAGTTAACAGGACTGGAAAGATTCATTTTGCTATATCACATATCAAAACATGACCATCTAAATTTCACAGCATTCTCAGTAACGCCCTGTTCAGTCACTGATTTGCAGTGGCAGTAATGAATTCTATAATGTTCTCAATGGGAAGAACTGACCTAAGAAGAGAAAACTGCGACCCCCGATGAGAAGAAGTCGGCACCAGGAAGTGTCTCTTCCCAGAGTACACCCTGTTCTTTCCTGAGTGCTTAATGGTGGACAGTACCGTGGAGCTTGATCATCTAGTGGAGCTAAGTCTCAGCTGCTTATACAAGTTTGCCCTTTTGCATTTCTTTCTCACTGACTTTCAGAAGCCATGTCCATAGGGCCACTCCTTCCTGATGCCAAAGTATTCGGTGCGTGCCCTGAGTGAGAATGTTCTGAAGGGGGACACTGGGCAACCTCCCTGAGATTGTGACGCAGTCTCACTTCTCTGTCCTTTTTCGTCCAGGGCTCCAAGTCCCTGCAAATCTGGCAGAGTTTTCTAATGTGACTTCTGCCAAGGCACTTTAGGCAGGTGAACAAGGGTATCCCACTGGCAAAGATTCATAGAATCATAGAATAACAGAGTTGGAAGGGACCTCTGGAGGCCATCTAGTCCAACTCCCTGCCCAGAGCAGGACCAATCCCAACTAAATCATTCCAGCCAGGGCTTTGTCAAGCCTGACCTTAAAAACTTCTAAGGAAGGGGATTCCACCACCTCCCTAGGTAATGCATTCCAGTGTTTCACCACCCTCCTAGTGAAAAAGTTTTTCCTAATATCCAACCTAAACCTCTCCCACTGCAACTTGAGACCATTACTCCTTGTCCTGTCATCTGCTATCACTGAGAATAGTCTAGATCCATCCTCTTTGGATCCACCTTTCAGGTAGTTAAAAGCAGCTATCAAATCCCCCTTCATTCTTCTCTTCCATAGACTAAACAATCCCAGTTCCCTCAGCCTCTCCTCATAACTCATGTGTTCCAGTCCCCTAATCCAGTCCCCAGATTCTTTGCAGCCAGCACACAGCTTAAATCTCAGAGACTGACGCAAATCCCTGTACTGAATATTGGCAGCCTGAGAATAAGATGGAACCGATGCTTCAAGAAAACAAAGACCAAAATAAATAAATAAATAAATAAATAAATAAATAAATAAACTACCAGCAACAAAAACCACTACTAATCTAACATATACCAATAACTATGTACAGTAAGGAAGATATTTTTTCTGTAACGAGAGAGAACCTTGCAGTAGCAAGTCAATGTCCTCTGACTACCAAACACGTGCAGTAAAAAGGAACTAGCGTCTAGGGCGGGTCCATCATTTATCCCATCGTGCAGCAGCATGAGGCAGCAGAAGCACCTGTGCGGCCCCCACAGGTACCGCCAAGGAAAAAAACCTCCAACTCCGGTGCACTGGGTGTGCATACCTGAACTGGAAAGGACATGTGCAATCACTCGAAAAAGAACTATTGATGCTTCCACAACTCTGAGAAATGGAACTTACTTGCTCTCCATGGAATGATAACTATAAGAAACAGTAACCATTTGAAAATCATTTTTTGAGAATGATGGCAGTCTGAATACAAGTTTGAAAAATAACCGACTGCTGAATTTACTTTGTCAGTTCTAAGAAACAGCCAAACAAATCTTATATATTCTAATTGTGAAGCAAGAAAAACCCTGAAGTTCAACATCGGAGAGAAAATGAGAAAGTAAACAATAAAAAATTACTTCACAAATAATTTAAAATATTTACAAATATTTTAATTCACAGTAACTAAAGGAGTTACATTTAAAATAGAAAAAGTTTTGTGAAAACAGCAGTAAGGATATCAACATATATGTACTATAACAAAGTTCCTGCTCTACCTTGGAGGGTCTTGCGCTTATTGGTGGATTTGCTTGCCTTTGAGCTTCACGGCAGCCCTCAGCTTGGCCGTTTTTCTGAATTCACAGTCCAGGTCAACTCCTCCTGTGTCTGACCAGGAGTTGGGAGGATTTGGGGGGAACCCGGGCCCGCCCTCTACTCCGGGTTCCAGCCCAGGGCCCTGTGGAATGCAGCTGTCTAGAGTGCCTCCTGGAACAGCTGTGCGACAGCTACAACTCCCTGGGCTATTTCCCTATGGCCTCCTCCCAACACCTTCTTTATCCTCACTATAGGACCTTCCTCCTGGTGTCTGATAATGCTTGTACACCTCAGTCCTCCAACAGTCCGCGTTCTCACTCTCAGCTCCTAGTGCCTCTTGCTCCCAGCTCCTCACATGCACACCACAAACTGAAGTGAGCTCCTTTTTAAAACCCAGGTGCCCTGATTAGCCTGCCTTAATTGATTCTAGCAGCTTCTTGATTGGCTGTAGGTGTTCTAATCAGCCTGTCTTAATTGTCTCCAGAAGGTTCCTGATTGTTCTGGAACCTTCCCTGTTAACTCAGGAGGGTGGAAGACCACGAGTGTCGAGGAAGCCCCCCCCGCTCTGGGCCTGGGCTAGCCTGAACACCTCTCCCTCCTGAAAGCTGTTGTGTTATACCTTCTGATTGCGTTGTTTTGTTGCTAAGTTTTTCTTTATCTTCTTGTAATCTCTGTAACTGTTACAAATAAATTTCTTTTCTGTTTCAAAAAAAAAAAAAAAAAAAAAAAAAAAACCTTCCCTGTTACCTTACCCTGGGAAAAGGGACCTACTTAGCCTGGGGCTAATATATCTGCCTTCTATTACTCTCCTATAGCCATCTGGTCCGACCCTGTCACAGTACATTAAGCTTTTCATAGGCCCTTTTTAAAGAATGCTAAAGCTTTCTTTTTGTGGTAAGAAACTCAGAAAAAGTGTTTCTTCACTATTGGTAGAACTAAAATGAACTGATCAGGCCATGTTCAAGGGAAATGAAAATGTCAAAGAGAAAAATTTTCTGATAAGCCCAGCCCATGTGTCACTACAGCGAAGTAACTGGAAGCTGCCAGATCTCCCTTGCTGGATTCACCCAGAATGGTTCCTATATTGCCCCTACCATCATCATCCATAGCCCAGTGGGCGGGGGATGCTGGGTTGGGGAGAGGGCATGGCTGGAGCACAATATGTTCCAACAATCCCAAGTTAGATGAGAGCCCCTTGGCACAGGTTACTAACAAGTATTTTAGATCTCCCCATTGCTATTTCAAGGACGTCTGGACTAAGATTTAAAAGGTGTATTGTTAGAACATGTTTGTCACTGATTCTCAGCGAACTATGGTGGTCCTGACACAGTGACAAACTATGCACAGTCATGTGCAATTTAAATGTAACATTTAAGAGCTTTTTAGACACTTGGGCCCAAATTCTCTTCTGTGTCCAGTCTTCACTGCAATAGATTACCATTTGTTGCTCCTTATTTCTCAGCCAAGCTGTGTGCTGGTGCTGGCATAGTTTAAGCTTGGTCTTGACTAGCATTTAAAAATGTGCTAGTCAAAAGCATTTGCTAACATACTCTACAACTCTGTCCAATGCCTTGTCCACAGTAGAGCTTTGGAACATGTTAGCAAACACATTTTAAGAATGCATATTTGAATCCTAATCAAGACAGAGCTTAAACTATGCCAGCACCAGCAGAGTTTGGCCGAGAAATAAGGAGCTGCAAATGGTAATCTACTGCTGTGAAACTGGACACGGAAGAGAATTTGGACCCAAGTCTCTAAAAAGCTCTTAAATGTTACATTTAAAATATACATGACAAAACACGGCTTTTATTGAGGCTACCTTTATTATATAAGTAACTAAAATAGTTTTATAATCCTATGATCTTATTGACAGTTTCTCATTTAAAAAAAGTAATTTGTGGGGTTTATTTTCATTAATAAAATAACGGGGCCCATCTGATTGTTATGGCCATGTTAATATCTTTAACAATTTAGGAATATTCTAGGTCTATAGTTTGATCTTTTTCATTTGAAACTCATGTGGTTATTGTCCTCTGGTTGGAGTTTTGAAAATAATACCATGGTTAGTATATCTAGTTTAAGGTGGACAAAGCAGAAAACTGCCAGTCACTAATGGAGTCTAAATCAACCATTTTTAAGTGAAAATGTAAGTACATATATATCATAATCCCTTGTCCACTGTCACCAACCTCTTATTTATGATACAATTCTTCATCTAAAGCTGAATGACAACTAATCTGTTCCAACAAAATGGCTTTAAAAAGTGATAAATAATATTACATCCTATGCCAGAATAGAAAGATGCCATGTGAGCTTTCTAAAATGTTATAGCTAATGGAATACTACTTCAATTGAGTTCCCACTTACATGAAATCCACTAAAGCCATATAAAATTATAACTATCAAGAATAAATGTGATTAGATTAAAGAGATTTTAGAATATGTTCTCTAAGCATTAGCTCAAAAAAACTAAAGGAAACACATGAATATGTTCACCTTTTCTACACTGCATATTTTACCTTTTTTTTTTGGTTAAGCTTTATAGGATTCTATAATATAAAAAGGCTTTGTTATAAATTCATAAAGTACACTTTCAATTCAAACAGCTGACACAGTACAGCTTTCTCTGCAGCTGCCGAACAGTTAATTGCAGGTGCATCTTATTTAGCGAGTTTACAGACTGCCTTTGCTTAATAGTGTACTCTACGTCATTCTAAACCCAAATTTCAGGATTAAAATGAGCAAGTTACAGCACATACTAACTCAGTCTTCACCTAAATCAGTGATGAGTATGGGTTCTTGCAAAGGAATATCCGGTACAGGAACGCTGGTCTTTCCTATTCGAACTTTTGCGGGTTTACGCTGATGTCGCATCTTTCGAAGTTCAGTGTGTTTAAAGTGTGAAGCAATGTGAGTCTTTCTGTGGCCAGATGTTCTGAACTTTTTATCGCAGTGAGGACAAGCAAAAGGTCTAACACCTGGAAGAAATTAAAATATATTACTACATGGTTTACTTCCATGTCCCCAGGAATAAAAGCTATGGCATCCAAATAGTAAAATCATAACCGTGTGCTTGCAGAGACTGACATGACCAAATGCGGGGAGGATGTGTGTGTTATTTTGACTTAGGGTAGACAGCAGAAATGGGAGATTATGTGTGTTCTGTTTAAGTACATGGCTAACCTAAAAGTAAAGGATAGATATTTCCATCCACGCTCCATAAACGAGAGGGAAACCTGGAACAAAAATTCCCAAATTGATGGGAAGAGGGAGTAGTGACTACGTGGCACACTCTTCACTAACAACTACAAGCCAGTAGGAATGCCTGAAGGGTGAACTCCATTCTAGAATACTACAAAATTGGAATCTCAGAACTACTGCACTCAGCAGCTTTCAACTCAGGTGTACAAGCTTCTACCACCTTCAGTGAGTCAGTAGCTTCATAACTCAAGTAAGGGTTGTTGTCTGGAGGCCTGAAATAGCTAAAGAACTGGCCCTCCAGGTATATGTTCCAGGAGAAAATGAAAAACAAGAGTGAAGGAAGGAAACAACATAGGTGGACAGTTGTGGTTTAGAAGAGAAAAGGGCGTGAAAAAAGTCATACACCAATGAGAACTGGGACATGAACAAGTTAAAATATTTGGCGAATAAACGTTTAAAATACAAGAATTCAACAGGGCTACCATTTAAATTCTTATGACATTATTTGTCAGAGACAAAATACTCCATTCTATATTCAATATTTATGAAGGTATCTGATCGCCTTCATATCTACACACCAAACTCTATCCACTATTCTTGGAGATCTTCTGAACATCATATAAAACCATAAGGATAACTCACAGGCCTTACCTGTATGCAGACGAATGTGAACTTTTAAGCTTCCTGAGGTGGAAAAACATTTCATACAATACTGGCACTTAAAAGCTTTAATGCCAGTGTGTGTTTTTGTGTGTGCTGTGAGAGTGCTCTTCACAGCAAAGGCGCGGAAACACTGGGGACACTTGAATGGCTTCTCATGCGTGTGAATTCGAATGTGGCGCACTAGATCACTGGGTTTTTTAAATTCTTTAGAGCAGTATGGGCAAACATGCCACCTTATTCCATTCTCTTCACGTACAGAACCTGAAATAAATAACACTGAAATTAGATATTTGTATATATTATATATATTTATAAGTTAATGAACAATCTGATAAACTGACATTGTCACACAAAAGATGAGAATTAAAAATGAGCACTGAAGACGCTTGCCAAGACTTAGTAAACAAAGTGTAATGCACTTCTCAGATATCTTCCCCTTAGAGTAAATACTGCTTATAGAAATATGATTAAAATAAAATCAAGATAATCCTATTTAATCATAGTTACGAACATACCTGTAACGAAAGAGGACAAAAAAAAAACAACAAAATACACCTATAGTAACGTTTTATTCTACAGTGTGGAGTGTGTGTATGGGAACAGTATATCATGTATTAGCCATTTTTGAGCTGTATATTTGTGTTGACAGGATTTAAACATAGCATACCAGGATGGATAAAAATCAATGATTTTCTAAAAAAAATTTTTAAAAATCGGATTTTGATAAATGCTTTTTGAGGAAAAAACCTATCTAAAGATAGTTTTAATTAAGATACATTACAGCTCAAAGATATCTCTTCATGGAATAGGTATTATACATTCTAATTCTATAGCATGAGACAATATATTCATGTAATGTTTAAGAAAAGTTTTGTAAATGAGTTCCAATAGTTCATGGATTAGGGACCCAATTTATGGGGTTCCAGGAGCTTCTATATAGATTATTTAGGTTAATCTTTCTATCTACCCAATGGGTCTCAGTGCTCAGTCTAGAAGATACCATCAGAGATGCTTAGTTTTGCAGTTCTTAGATGTGGATTTGTGTCTCCAGAGATAACATGCTTGTTAACAGCAAAAAATGTTTTTAAATAAATAAATAATATGGAGAAGTGAGAAACAAACCTCAACCCTATTGTCCCTCTGTGTATACAGAGCCAATCCCTTACCTCTCTCTAAAAGTGCAAAGTTTCAAAAAGTTCAATTAATAGAAGGTTGTTGGGGGCGGAATAGATCTGGACAAGGAGAAGAAGTCTGGAGATAAATGTGAGAAGGAAGGGACAGGCAGTAGAAACAAAAAAGTGAAACTGTTTGAGCCGCATATTCCAGAAGTCTTGAGGTCTTTCTGAGTGTAGCCTTCATTGATTTGAGATCTACCATACCATTCTCTCACGAGAAGGGAAAACCTACAATGGCAGCAAGCCGTAAAAGAGACCCAGTTTGGGAATATTTTAATGAAGTTCCTCTATCTGTGGGTAGGAGAGGCACATGTGCAAAATGCAAACAGAGCAACAAAGAAATGCAAGGCCTGGTTGCCCAAATGAAACAACAACATGAGAAGTGTTTCTTCTCAGGAGGAAACTGCGTTGAAGATGATGAAAGGAACATGTCTGAACATGCAAGATCTTCAGATTGGTAAACTTTTTTATTTCATGCTTCATTCTTAAGGACTGCCTGTCTTCCTTCTGGACTATTCTTGAATTCTCATGTTTGAGCAAAAAAATATAGTTGTTACTCTATGGTACTATCATTTCAGATGCAGTTGTGATAAAAAAAATAAATAGCTGAAATAGGCAGATCTTCCTTTTACAATTTCACCTTTAAAGTAGTACTGAGTGTCAGTAAATGCAATGAGTAATACTAAATGAGCAGTATGGTAATAATAATTAAATAACTGCACTGACTTATTTTGTTTAGGAGAATCCATCCTCAACATACAGGATTCTGAAAACTATCCACCTTCAAGGGGTGGAGGTGTAGGAGAGTGCTCCAGGCTGGGAGGGTTCAGAGGGCGGGAGGGGAATCAGGGCAGGGAGTTAGGGTGTGAGAGGGGGTCAGGGGTGCAGGCTCCAGATCGTGCTTATCTCAAGCAACTCCCAGAAACCAGCTCCTACGGGGAGGCACAGCCAGGGGGTTTGGCATGCTGCCCCATCCGCAGGTGCCGCCCCTGCAGCTCCCATTCACCATGGCTCCCGGCCAATGGCAGCTGAGGAGCCTTTTGTCTGACCCTATGCATAGGAGCCAGAGGGGGGACATGCCACTGCTTCTGAGAGCCGTGCAGAGTCACAGCACAGGCAGAGCAGGACAAGCCACAGACCCCGCTCCCCAGCAGGCACTCGAGGGCCGGATTAAAACGTATGAAGGGCCGGATGTGGCCCCCCCGGGCCAGTTTGCTCACCCCTGGTCTAGAGGGTGAAACTGTTAACCCAAGTCTCGATGGGTGGAGCAATGTCCACAATGATCATGTGGTATGTGCTTGTGTGACAACAGAAAAAGGGAATGTCTTCCTTACAGAAACAACTGATACATCAGGAAATGCACACACAGCAGAATACTTACAAGAAGAAGCAGTAAAAGCTATAACAAACTGTGAAAAAAAATTCAAATGTCTAGTACGCAGCTTGGTCTAGTAGCAAAATGAGAAGAAATTTAGAAGAGAGAGTCCCAAGCGAATAACATATGCTTGCAGTGCTCATTTGATGCACCTCCTAGTCAAAGACTTCAGTGTTTTAGAAATAAAGGCTACTGTTGTTGAAATTGCAAAATACTTCCATAACAACCACTTTGCAGCAGCTGCTCTGAAAAAAATGGGAAGAACCAAGCTCTCTCTCCCCCAAGATGTGCGATGGAACTCAGCAGTGGACTGTTTTGAGCACTAGATCAAGAACTGGCCTAACCTGATGACAGTTTGTGAACAAAATCGTGAAAAAATAGATGGCACTGTCACAGCCAAAGTTCTCAACATTGGGCTTAAGAGAAATGTTGAACACATGCTGAGCACCCTGAAGCCTATTTCTGTAGCCTTGAACAAAATGCAGAGAAATAGCTGTTTTACTGCTGACACTGTTGAAATTTGGAAGGAAATGAGAGAGATCTTAAAAATAGAAATATGCAATGAAATATGCAAGCATTAAAAAAACAAATGGGACAAGCACTATCTCCAGCTCATTTTCTTGGAAATATTCTCAGTAGTCGGTACCAGGGTCAAACCTTAATTGCTAAAGAAGAGGGGTTGGCTATGACATGGACAACCAGCTATCATCCCACCATAATGCCATCTATAATAAACTTCATAGCTAAGGGTGAACCATTCAAGAAATATATGTTTGTTGATGATGTTTTAAAGAAAGTCACACCAGTGAACTGGGGGAAGTCACTTAAGCACTTGGATTCAGAGACTGTTGAAGTGATAATCTCACTTTTAACAGCAGTAGCTTCTTCTGCTCGTGTAGAAAGAATATTTTCTTCCTTTGGACTAATTCATTCCAAATTGAGAAATCGTTTGAGACCTGAAAAAGCAGGAAAGCTTGTTCTTCTTTTCCAGATTATGAACAAACAGGAAAATGAAGGTGAAGACAACTGAGTTAGCTGCAGAAGCCAATATTTTAAGTTTCTCATGTTGACCTGGCTGACCCAGTCGATTTAATTTGTTTGTTTAATATTTCATTTAACTATTTTAGTTAAAAACAATTTTAACAAAAACAAACCTGATTTTAAAAAAGTCAATGTTTAATTAAATTCAAAAATTCATATGCTTGTTTTGTTAAAATATTATATGTTTGCTGTTGAAGAAAAAAATCCAGAATACATAACGTCGTTGTTTTAGTTAAATGTCCGTCTGGTGAGGTTTTCCTCCTAATACAGCATGACAAGAAAATCCTCTAAATATTAATGATTAACCTGTTGAATTGGAGATATTTATGAAGTCATTGGGAGGTGCACTATCTGCTTCAATTACCTTTGGTAAATGAAATAACCAAACAATCATTCATTTTCTGATATAGCTGTAAAACTAATCTGAAAAGTTTTCAAAATAAATCACTTAAAAAACGTATCATGTGTACCTTCTAAAAATGAAACCTACATCTGTCTCTGAGTTGTGAAGAATATGTATTAAGAGAAAGCACTCCAACAGGCACTGCTTGTGAAGGTTCCACCATTAGACTGCACGAGGTAGGGAACATGCAGAGCCACTTGAAGAAAAATTCTCTCTTACATTAAGAGCATTCTGCCTAAAGAAATTCAACTTAGTGCACACCCTGAAAGAACTTAAGTCAACATACTATACATGTACCACTGAATTTAAAATAATTTAGGCTACAAATCAGAATTTTGTTCTTATTACATTTATAAAAGGAGAACAGAACTGAAAGATTAAATTTAAGCAATGTACTTTTTCACGGAAACAGGATTCATTCTTCCAAGTTTAATCTTACATTTAAGAATTTTATTACTAATACCTTTCATATTTTACCCCCTACATTTGCAAAATAGTCTTAATGTTTAGAATCCTGTTTGTAGATTATGTGTCATTTCCAATGTATTTGTATTAGCTGCAAATACCAGCGTATCAGGTCTTCACAAACTTGCTTGATGCCCATTCAAATGCAGTAGAATTCCCTTCTTTAAAAACAAGTTTCATATGTCTGACACCTGGTATTTTTAAAGTTTTTCCTTTGTTCTAGCTATCTTAAAAAAATCAAAATTAACATAAGTTACTTTTGATATTAATGTTACACTTTGCAGTACCTTGGTACGTAGGAAATGGGCTCTACACACCTAATAGGCTTTTCACTCCCTATAAAACTGAGAAGCATCAGACAACACTGGGATTCTCTACATAAGCAATGTATTTTTCAGTCATGTTAGCTCACCTGAGGTAGCTAAAGTCAACTCAAACTCCCCTCTCAGTGCCCATGTAGACACAGTTTAACATCATTTAAGACGGTTGCACAGTAGATTTGATTAGGCAGTTAAGACATAATGCTGACTTGCTCACATCCCATCCTTTCCCAAAGAAAGGGATTGTGATGTCACAAACCCAAAATTATTATTTCACTAAAATAAAAAAAACTAGAAGCTAAACTAGGAGAAAATAAACTTCAAAGAAATTGTTATTAATACAATGTTGTAATTGAGAGTTTACACTTACAAAATTATAATTCCCATAGCAACCTTAATTCCGTGTTCTTACACATGTAGTATTTTCTATATATTATACATAATGTGTTAATTTTTATGTCTCATTACTTTACTGTAATGTACCACATAAGTGATGGAAATCACATATCTCAAAATGTGTAACTCACTAGGTGGAGTGTGTTATCTCTTTCCCTCTATGCCCAATCAACTGTGGACAGTTAAAGATGTAAGCTAGAGAGCCAGGCTCTTTAGCTGAGGCTGTAGAGACTCATGCTTTTAGCTCTGGAGGTCTTCTGTTCAGTTTCTGCTTTCAGCCAAGATGACGGCCATTCCTCAAGCACTAATATGTCAACAGATAATTTAGAGCTTGTGAGAACTGAAACTTCCCTTCCAGAGAGTTTAGTAGATGTACTGGAACTTGGCTTTAGCCAAGCAGAACTTCAGCCTATGCCACTCTGGAGAAGAGGAGGTTACTTATCTGTAACTGGAGGTTCTTTGAGATGCGTAGTTCCTATCTGTATTCCACCAAGAGTTATATGCATGCACCATGCATCCAGAGCTGGAGATTTCAAAAGCAGTAGCATCCGTTGGTCTATGCATGTGCCCTTGCTCTGCTTCATGGTTTCGTCCAAAGACATAAAGGACAGGATGGACCAACCGTGCCCTCAGTTCCTTCACCACCACAAATCAAACAGATCCGCAACAGAGGGGAAGGAATGCAGGGCTGGAATACAAGTAGGGACCATACATCTCGAAGATCCTCCAGTTACAGATAAGTAATCTCCTCTTCTTTGAGTGATGTCTCTATTGTATTCCACTGAGGGTAATTAACAAGCAGTACCTAGTTAGGAGGAAAGAGCGAGGAAGACAATGAAATCATGTAACTGAGAACAGCCACGCTGAATGAGGCATACATCGTAGAGTCTTCCACTAAGGCATATGGGAAGAGAAGGTATGTACCGAACTCCACGTGGCCACCCTAAATATGTCCATAATCAGTCCATTGTGAAGCACAGCTGTAGTCTATGCTTGCACTCTCGTGGAATGGACTTATACCCCAAGGGGTGACGACAGTAACGATAACTAATAGCAGAGCATAATGCACCCCGAAAGGCACATAGAGATCCCTTTGAGTGAAGGTCACTTGACCTTTAATCCTTTCCGCTAGAGCAATAAACAGTCTAGGGAACTTTCTGAATGATTTCATCCTCTGCAGGTAGAAGGCCAGGGCCCTGTGGACACTGAGGGAGTGAAGGTGCTGTTCCTTCGCTGAAGTGTGAGGCTTCAGAAAGAAAACAGGTAAGTGTATGGGCTGGTTGAGATGAAAGCGGGATACACTCCAACTTTTTGCCAAAGTGCAGGGAAACCTTGTCCTTAGGGAACTTAGTAAAAGGGGGGTCTTCTATTATAGCCTCCAGTTCGCCTACCCTTCTTGCAGAAGTAATAGCTACCAGGAAGGCAACCTTCGTGGAAAAGAGAGACAGGAAGCAGGAGGCCATATGTTCAAAGGGCAATTTCATCAATACCGAGAGGACAAAACTGATTAGCCTTGCTGGGGGAATGGTTGGTCCCATTGCAGAGCAAAGGGTTGAACAGGCGGCTAAGTCTAGAGGAGATCTGGTAGTCTGACCTGGTAGTCAAGTGATGCGTAAAGACAGAATGCCCCTCCACAAGGGGGTGCAAGACACTGCCAGTGGCTACATGAACCTTGACGGAGTTGAGAGCAAGTCCTGAAGCCTTCAGGGACAGGAGATAGTCCAGAAGAGGAGGGATGGCCATGTGCTCAGGGGCAAAACCCCTCTGCTGGGCCCGTAGGGTGAAACGCTTCCATTCAGCCCTATAGGACCCGCCTCGTGGACTCTATTCTGCTACTCGAGAGGATGTCTTGTACTGCTGATGAACATTCCTGCTCTAGAGGAAGATGTCTGTTCAAAAACCAAGCTCTTAGGTGAAGCATCTGCAGATTAAGATGCCTGATCCTGCAGCCATGTTGCGTGAGGAGTTCCAAGAAAGCTGGCAGTGGAAGCAGGGGACACGTCAACATGCACAGGAGGAGGGGAAACCAGAAACTGTGAGGGCAGAATGAGGCGACCAGAATGACCATCACTCTCTCCTGTCTGATCTTGTGTAGGTCGTGTGGCAGGAGCAGTAGGGGAGGAAAGTCATAAATGATTTGGTCTGACCAGCGGATAACTGAGGCACTGCCTTGAGAAAGGGCACTGATCTCCTCTTCCCCCCCACCCCCCGCCCAGCCCCCGGAGCAGTACTGGGTACATTTGCTGTTGGTGTGGGATGCAGGAAGTCCCAAGTCGGAGTCCCCCAGCGGTCAAAAAGGTCAGCAGCCACAGTGTCATGAAGGTCCCATTCATGGTCAGCCATGAATTTCCTGCTGAGAGAGTCCAGCATTATATTCCGAGTCCCAGGAAGATACACTGCTGACAACAGGATTTTGTGGGTAATGCACAAATCCCAAAGACAAACAACTTCCGCACAGAGCACTGACAACATCATGCTCCCATTTGTTGATGTAGGAAATGGTGGGGGTAATTGTCCGACACAATGAGAACATGACAGGAGTGAATGGATGGGAGAAATGCACTACATGTTCTCCGTACTGCCTGAATTTCCAGGATGTTGATATGCATTTGGGATTCCTGAGTGTACGGTTGCCAACCCTCCAGGTTTGGCCTGGAGTCTCCAAGAATTAAAGATTAATCCT
This sequence comes from Natator depressus, assembly GCF_965152275.1. Lineage (NCBI taxonomy): Eukaryota > Metazoa > Chordata > Testudines > Cheloniidae > Natator > Natator depressus. Next base: position 99,479,625 of record NC_134235.1, on the reverse strand, counting down.
TAATTAAAAATTATGAATCTCCAGGAATACATCCAAACCAAAACTGGCCACTCTATCTGAGTGGCTCAAGTCCCGTATCATGTGCTCATCCATGTGGGCGCCCCATCTGATGAGTGACACGTCCATGACAATCGTCATGCTTAGTGATGATGAGAAGAAGGGTATCCTGGTACAGACCTGACCTGGGTTTGTCCACCATTAGAGGGAGGAGACAATCTTGGGGGCAGGGGAACTGTCAGTAGGAAGTCCATGGTATGGTGCGCAGGAGAATAGGCCCTCAGAGCCACACAGTTGCAGGCAGTGAAAGCAAAGACGAGAGAAGGCGGTAATGTACGTGCAGGTCGCCATGTGACCAAGGGAAAGGCAAATCCTGACCGGAACTGAAGGACTGGAGACCACCTTGGTAACTGGTTCTTGTAGAGTCTGGAAGCTGTCCTCCAGTAGGTAGACACATGCAGAGACTACACTGATGTGGGCCCCAATGAACTCTAGGGACTGTGTGGGATGAAAACTTGATTTTTCAACCTTTACACTCACCCGCAGTGAGGAGAGGAATGTGAAGATTATGGAGGTCAAGACTCGAGCCTCTGCTTTGGATCATGCTGCTATCAGTCAGTCGTTGAGATAAGGGAATATAATGACCCCTTGACATCGAAGATGGGTCCCTACTACCGAGAAAACTTTGGTGAAGACCATAGAGCATTGGTGAGTCCGAACAATGGAACCCTGTATTGGAAGTATTGAGGACCTGCTATGAATCTCAAGAAATGTCTGTGGGTAGGATGGATGTCTACATGAAAGAAAGCATCCTGCATATCAAGAGCCGTAAACCATATGCCCTTTTCTAGCAAAGGTATGATGGCTGCTAGGATGACAATACAAAACTTTGGCTTGCATATGAAGTGGTTGAGATGACTGAGGTCTAAGATCAGTCTCCACCCGCCCTTCTTCTTGAGAACCAGGAAAAAGGTGGAATAGAACCCTGCGTCCTCATAGGTCATAGGAACAGGTTCAAACATTCCCCCAGCAAGGCTAATCCATCCCTGGTGACCCCATCGACCCACTTTGGGGTCCCGACCCACAGTTTGAGAACCGCTGATTTAGTGAATAGAGCCAAGTAATTTGAGATTCGAAACTGAAGGCTGACAGAGGACAAGACCTTTCGACCCAGAAGGTCCAGTCACTTGCCCTCTTTAGCCACTAAGGTGGAGCGTGGGTGGTGCTGCCAGACTCGCTCCATCGCTGCCTCTGTGACCAGGGAATTGGATGGGGGGGATGGAGGGGGGTGAAAGAACAGAAACTCAAACCCCTCTGCAGGCACATAGTACCTCTCTTCTCTGCTCCCGTGGGGGTGGGGATGTAAGTGGTCGGAGTGTGCCAGACAGACCGAGCTGGTTGAAGAATGCTGTAGGGCATGGGATTCCTGTTTTGGGATCAATTGTAAGTCTCTGCTGCTTACACAAAGAACAAGCAACATAAGATGACTATTAAACTCTGAGCAGCAGAAGCTTAAGTATTGCTTGTCACAGAACTCCAACCAACTGGCACTGAAGTAGTACCGGCAATGCCTTTACTGTACTGATCTTCAATCTGATCTAAGGATGAATAGGAAAAATCCAAACTTGGATGCACAGAATGGGGTAGAGAAAATGGAAACCAATGCGCACACACAAGTTCTGTTAAAAACAAATAAATAAAGTATTAGTGTTTTTGAAATTCCATAAGCATTTTATTGATATATCAACTGCATGTGTTTTAGGAAGTTCCTATACACTACAGTGACAGGTTCTACAGAGAACTGTAAGATATTGTAGTTATTACTGCACAAAAGTTGTATGTAGAAAACATTTCCAACATTACCAGGTAAAAATGGTGACTTTTTCTTTATAACCTTTTTCTCTTTTTTATCCATCTTATCTGGGCTTTCTTGCTCTTTATCTTGTTCTGCATTATTAGGGTCAGCTTGATGACTAGAAAGATTCTGAACATCTGGATTGTGATCCTGAGTTGTAGGATTCTTAGCCTGGCTGCAGTCTGTAGGATGCGCTGAGACTGGAATTGAAGATAGCCCACTGTTTTCTAAGGCTTGCTAAGGCAAAACAAAACTAGAAGATTAGGAAAGAAAAACTACACAAGTTATTCTAAACCTCTGCTCAAACAACTATAAAGGAAATTCAATACAGTTATGATTAATGGCATTTAATCAAGTTTCTTACAACTACAAAATTTTAGCTGAATTTCAAAATTGCAAAGATTTAGAGATCTTTCCTGTACAAAGGTGGTAAACAGTAATATGTTTAGCTAATCACATTATTCAACTGGAACTGTTTTTTTCCAGTAATACGTGTACATTACATTATTCGACTGGAACTGGATTTTCTCCAGCAATGTGTACAAGCAATGACTCCCCAGAAAACTAACCAGATCTACAAAGCCCAATTAAAAAGATGTTTTCTCTTAAATCTCCATTCAAATTCTCATTTTTATCAGTTACTTCTAATTTAAAAAAACAATAAGAACTAGATTTTTTTTTTAAAATTGTATTCCATTAAAGTTGGAGAGATGATATGTTAAATTGTACTCCAAAAATACAGACCTATACATCCAATAACTGGAAAAACTAATCTCAAAGCAGAACAATTTCTTCTCTTTTGGTGGGGAGAGGGTAGTTAGGATTCACAGAATAAGGATATGTTTACACTACAAATGCTAGCCCATCAATCTAGTGGTGTCTACACTAAGGCTTAGGTCAGCTTAGTTACATCGCTCAGGGCTCTAAAATTTTTCACAGCCCTGAGCGCTATAATAACCTGACCTAACTTTGTAGTGTAGATAGCCCTTAGGCTTTGATCCTATTTCATTGTACCCGCAGAAAACCCCACTGACCTGATAGGGCTCTGCTCAGGGATAACAGCGCATTGCAGAATTAAGGCCTGAATGTTTCAAAAAGGGGTTCAGATGAATACTGTGGTTGGCTGGTGCTCAAGAGAAGAGACACTAATATATAAATCGTGCGCAACCTTTTCAGCTTGAAGACTGAACAGATCTGAGAAAGATCAAGGGGCCACGACCACTATTTAAGATGAATGTTTTCTACCCTGTTCTGTTCCCTTTCTTCCAGCTGAGCCCCGGAAGCTATAAAAGAAGCATTAAGAGGCAATTGGAAAGCAATGGGTTTGAGAGAGGGTTGATCCAAATAGTCCAGCTTAAACATCACAGGGTGCAGCTCAGGGAACAAATTCTCAATTCATAATCAAATAGAAAATTTCTTAACATGCTCATCCTGGATGGCCTCAATTTAGGTCCTTGAATGCCACAAGTAATCCATGGACCACAGAAAAACAAAACAAAAAAAATGACAACCTTAATTTTAAAAAATATTTAGTGTCATTCACTTCCAACTAGTATTTATTGCATTCCAATCTGATCGCATAATGGGGCCAAAGAAACATCTTGCTGCGCTCTGCACTTTCATTATTTCAATTTTTCCTGTTAGGCAAAGAAGTCAATTCAGGCATACAGACACCTTATTGTTGTAATCAACTGCTGATTTCACTAGAAAGATAAGATAATTACAAAGACACTGTTGAAAGACACTACTTATTATGTAAATACGCCCTACCTGCAAAATGTCTCGATTGAGTCCCACTGCAATATTGAGTTGCTGGCCAGGTTGCTGGGGCTGGTTATTTTCTACTGGACCTGGCTCTGACAGCTCAAGGAGCTGCTGGATGACATCTGTTACAGCCTGTTGCCCTTGTTGACCTGCAGCTGAAGTTATTTGGTTTTCTGTCTGTTGAAGAAGTGGAGACCGAAAATGTGTGGCCTGAAATATACAGCAGTATATGTGTAAAGGAAAATGAAAGAGATAAGTATAAAGAAAGTTTGACTTACCAGTCTATTTTCTCTATCTGAAATATGTCTGCTAATTGTCCATTGTGGGGATGTCCACTCATGTAAGACTGGGGGGTTTACAGAGCTGTCATTCAAGGACTGCTGTTCCACTAAAGGACTGCTCCTCTAGTCTCCTTCCAGAAGGAGTTTTTCCCAAGCTATACAGCTGTAAGCTTACAGCTTGAATTAAATTTATGATAAAATATTGGCCCCTCACCCATTCTCACAGCTTGGGGACCTATTTTGAATGATTGAATTTTGCAGGTAAGGGTACACAAAAAAATAAATGTAATCACAAAAAATACTTCAAAAAGCTTTTATTTTTTATCAAAAATACTTAAGTATATTAGTAAACTGTCTAGCATATTTAATAAAAGTAATGATGCCTCAGTGATACACAGTTTCAGAGTTAAACTCAACTGTTAAGCCTTTGTGAAACAGACTATTGTATATATGTGTGAATTGGTAATACAGTCCACAAATTATATAAAATAAACTCTCTGTGAATAAGTGTATCATCATATTGGTAGACCTATTGCTGAGAAAGAAAGTCAACAGTGGCCATCCAGGATTTCCCTTTTCTCCTTGAAACCATGTACAGGGCTGGAAGACCTGGGACAGCCAACCCTGATTACTAAGAAGCCACATTTGGGAGAAATCAGGAGATTTCCCTATAAAGATCAGCAGGAAGCTGCAAGAAGGGGGGAATGCTCAGGGATCAGAGACTGATAGGAGTGAGCAGGCTCCAGAAGAAAGTCCCAGGAGTTAGGACTGAGAGTCCAGCCACATAGGGCCTGGAGTGGTCTACCAAAGTATGGAAGCAAAACCTTCATTCTGTATGGACTTTGTTTTGGAATCTTGATTTTTCTTTGAAGTTTTATTTAGGTTAATATGTTCAGTCCGCAAGGAGAGGTATTTCTGACTAAGAAAAAACCTTGGTGATGTTTTATTTCAACAGTCCAAGAGGGGAAATTGGAGGCTCTCCGCCTGCAGTCTGCCCACAAGACTGCCTTATATTACAGGCCTCCTTAACCAATCCTTCATTGTAGGAAAGTGGCCAACAAAGGTGAGCCATCTGGTCCCATCTCTACCACTTTTTTTCAAACAACTTTTATTGTATTGTATAGAGTAAGTTATTACTTCTAATAAAATTACTTCATACTTAGGGTGCTTTGCAGATTTCCAGTGTCCCTGTCATCTGCTTTAAGCAGGAGACCACCTTTTATCACTTCCTGTTGACAGATAGTGCTCTTCCATTTATCTGACACTTTGGTATTCAGCAGAAGCTAACAATTATTTTACTTGGCTCTCAGTTTTACGTCTCAGTCACTACAGTTGAGACACTATATCTTCTGCCAGCAAGCCATCTGCAGTTTGTTTGTTTTAAGAGAGTACCTGGGGGCACCTGCCACAAAGAAAAATAATACAGACATGATCCGAAAGACAATTTTATAGATTTATCCTTACTGGGGATCAATTCTTCAGATCTTTGAAGAAATATTTTGGTCTAAACGAGCAACAGGCACAGGGTACTGATTGCTTTCTTCTTAAAAGCCTCCCTCACTTTATATGCCAAGTCCCTTGGAAAATCTCCTTCAATAACAATTACAAGGTTGTTAATTTAAAAACAAAAACAAAAAAAAATAGTGATACTACAGCGACATTCTTCAGACAAGTCAGGTTTATCTTTTTGATTTTGTTTTAATCTACAATCTTCTGCCTTTATATGAGGAAATTCATCCTCCTTGTCTAACCTGTTCCAGGCTAGAAAGTAATAGACCATAAAACGTCCTCTCTGAACTATAAAGGTAATGCCTCCTTCAGTTTCTTCACTTCTTTGATTCAACCTCTTTTTACTCCAAAAATTTAAATAACTTTTGAATGACAAAGTACAATGATGAAAATAATTTTTGTTCTAGTCTAAAAATCAAACTTCTCCACCCATCTTGGCTCGCTCCCTTTTTCTTTTCTCTTCATCCTTAGAAAGAAGGATGAAGAAGAAATCCAAGGACTCATTCTTCAGCTAATTTTATTTTTCCTTTTTAGAACCTGGAATAAAACAAACAGGGTGGCTAGCCTTATTCTTTCCACTTAACTTGAAAACCACTCAAATATACACTTACTCAGAGAGCTTTTCTTTTATTTCCTTAACAATAAAAAGGATACTGCAACATACATTCGCTGGCCATGCAGTTCTGTTCTTGAGCATACACAGACTAATATTCACTTCTGTTCCTCAAGCAATGAGAAGCCACCTTATCGCTTCAGGGTGCACTAAGTAGAGTCCTGTCTGCATACTACCAAAGTTGCTTTAGGATGAATTTCACTTAGTCTTTCACTGTAATTTTGTTTTCCATTTTGAAAAGCTATTCCTCCACGGCTCTTTCCATAGCTGAAACACTCTCTTGCAGACCTGATAGGGTAAAGACCTTGCCTTCACATTTTGTGATGATTCCAAATAATTAGGATAAAAAAAAATTGTTTCACCTTGCAGTTCCCTCCTTGGAATTGGATGAATAGTTCTGAATCAACATTAAAAAAAGTGAGCTGACACTCACAAGAATAGATATTTGTCACCCTGTACACACACACACACAAAGTGTTTATCTTTGTTCATCTTATTGAGGACCAGGGTGGCACGATCTCTGCTTAGATCTCAATTTGACAGAAACTCTGTCTAAACAGATTAACAATAATACATATATTCTTCATTTTGTACTTACTGCTGTTAGACCACAGAAAACAATTTTATATACGGAGGTGCAACAACTTCAGAAATAGTACTTTCTGGGAGCAGAATGTAGCAGAGGTCCTTAGAGGAGCAAGCAGTCCTAGTTTGACAGCTCTATAAGCTGCCCACTCTTCAGCAAGAGGAGGATAACCCTTCATTGAAGGGCTGGCTGAACATAATATTAAGGGGAAAACAATCGATTAGACAATTTAGACAGCATGTGTGTGCATCTGCACTTACACATTAGACTAGGTGTTATGTATGTTTGTATATGTTCACACATAGGTCATAATGTTTCAATGAAACCACAGAAAAGTTTTAGTTACCATTTCCATAATGTTCCCCCATTATATTTGTAAAAGTGCCAAAGATTTCCTTCCAGGCTGTAACTTTGAATGCTTATCATGTAGCCAACTTATAATACAGCACAAAGAGCCAAATGTTTTATTACCATTCTATAATAAAGAGGTCTGCCATCCAGTCCTTTTAAGAATAAGAAAGGATGGTATTGTTTAGCTTTTAAAAAAAAAAAACACACACTTTTACTCTTTCCTATCATAAAAATAGTAAAGAACTGTATTTGTCAGACTCGTAATCAACAAGGGTTTGTACCATTTACAAAAAAAAAAAAGTGCATTTTAGTGAAAGCAAAATATTTACAAAAGTTTTCACACTTAAGAGCCTAAGAGACTTAATACCCAATTTTGAGAAGTGCAACCCACTGACTTCAAATTTGAGTTGTAGGCAATAACATATGAAAATCTGACGTTTTTACCAAGAGCAAATGTATATAGCAAAGGGAATGCTAATCAGGTGACTATGTGGCTGAAATACCTGCCCTCATCAACTGTTCTGGGGATGAAGTCCTGAGGGGGAAAAAAAAAGTACAGTAGACTAAAGTTTCCCCCTCAATCTCTACCACTCAGTCTTTGCTAGCCACCTGCTCACTGCTGATTCTGCTCTGGTTGCTGAGTTACTAAATAGCGGACTCCTTTCTCTGAACACCTGCTTCTTTCTGGAGCCCCACTCAACATCTCTGTTATAATGAGGAAGCAGCAAAGGCTAGAAGCAATGTAAATTCAGACCACCAGGGTGCTCACTGACTGCTTAATCACCAGCTGCATAAGAAATGGTTTCGCCTATCCATTAATGATAAGAGGGGGAAAACGGGTGACCAGTTAAGAACATAAGAATGGCCACACTGAGTCAGACAAAAGGTCCATCTAGCCCAGTATCCTGTCTTCTGACAGTGGCCAATGCCAGGTTCCCCAGAGGGAATTAACAGAACAGGTAATCATCATGTAAATCCATTCCCTGTCGCCCATTCCCAGCTTCTGGCGAAGTTTTTCCTTGAGTATTGTTTGAAAGCTTTTGAATAATCTGGCATATACATACATGACAACTGCATCTTATTCATATTAAGCCCTTGTCTTTCTTAAGCACCAAGCCGTCATGCAAAATATATAAGGAATGCCACTTGCAAACCTAATGGACTATCAGAAAAGGAGTACTTGTGGCACCTTAGAGACTAACCAGTTTATTTGAGCATGAGCTTTCGTGAGCTACAGCTCACTTCATCGGATGCATACTGTGGAAACTGCAGAAGACATTATATACACACAGACCATGAAACAATACCTCCTCCCACCCCACTCTGTGCGTATATAATGTCTTCTGCAGTTTCCACAGTATGCATCCGATGAAGTGAGCTGTAGCTCACGAAAGCTCATGCTCAAATAAATTGGTTAGTCTCTAAGGTGCCACAAGTACTCCTTTTCTTTTTGCGAATACAGACTAACACGGCTGTTACTCTGAAACCTAATGGACTATGTATACTGTATTCCAAAGCATTCTAGCTAAAATATCCTTCGTAAGAAAGTATTTTTGAGTCCTAATTTTATTTCTTCTCTATAACAATACCTTTCTCCTCTCAGGTAATCTACTTATTTTTGATTATTTATAAGTTCCCCACTTTCCACCAAACAAAGGTAGTTGAGCTTGTAGAGACTGATTCAACAAAACAAGTTGAAATCTTCCAAAGAAAGCAATATATTTTAAAAGACAACTGCCTTTTATGAAGGTCAGGGATGGGGGTTTTAATTATAAAATGATATATTAAAAAAGCATTTCAAAGTACACCGTCTGCCACCAGCTCTTATGCTGGTGCTTCCTAGAGAGTCCTGGGAACGCAGCCTTGAAGTTCTCTTCCACAGTTCCTGCATTGCATGAGTCCTCCCTAATGGATGCACTCCCTAATGCTTTTAGAACCCTTTTATGGTACACTAGTCATCTTACCCACCATACAGGGACTGGAATGGGAGTATCTGACATGTGTTTTCCAAGAGTTTTTGCATGGAGTTGTGTATGCAGTTATCAGGAAATGTTTATGAATTGACTTGTTATACTCCGAATTAACCGTTTACAAGAATTAACAGATTTTCATTCACAAATTGGGCACAGCATTATATAAGGCCCTTTAATCAAATATCAATCCACCTTCCAGAGGACTGTGTTTGTTAATACATAATATTAATAAATGTTTGCAAAGTTCTGAGAGCTGCAATTCCCCTTTTAACATGCCTGCCATCTCAGTACTGACACAAATAAATTAAGAAAATCTCTATACGTACATTCTTCCATTTATTATCAACAGGTTGCATCAGGTTAGCAGGAGACGTCATTAGAGGCTGGGCCACAGGATCCTACAAACAGAAGAATGGCAAAGACAGTAAGCTACTGTATTAAATGAAAAAAAAAAACATAACTTTATATTAAAGTGTAAAACTTACAAATTAGCTTTCAATAACATCAAAACCACAGCTAGAGTAAAAGAGACACTTTAGGAGTTGGATAGATTTCCAGGGTTCTCTTCATAATGCATATACATTAACTTAGGGGTTCTCACAACAAATTTTTTGGTGGCCTCAAAGTGCAGCCACCAACTCTTGCTGGTGGCCACTCTGAGAATTTTTCCTGAAGTACTTAATTCACTTTAAGAAAAAACAAATAAATATGCAAATATACATGTCCATTGCAATTTATTCGTGTAGCGCTAAGTTCCCTCTAAGCTGTGCGTCTGGGCGACTGCCCAGCAGGCTATCAAATGCTGCACACTTCAGGTGTCCCTCCCCCCACTGCCGTGCTGCTCCTGCCCTCTGCCTTGAAGCTGCTCCTGGGAGCCTCCTGCTTGCTGCGTGGGAGGGGGCACTGATGTCAGGGTGTCCTCCTCTGCCCACTCCTGTACCCCATCTCCACAGAGCAGGGGGAGGGGGAAGCTTGCTGGCAGCTGCTGCTGTGTCTGAACATGCCAATCTACTTAAAAGGGCAGGTCTCTCTGAGAGCAGGTCTACACTACAGGGCTAAGTCAACCTAAATTATGCAACTCCAGCTATGTGAATAATGTAGCCGGAGTCAACATACTTTAAGGTCAACTTATTGCGGTGTCTACACTGCCCTAGATTGACGGGAGAAACTCTCCCGTTGACTTACCTTATGCTTCTCGTTCCAGTGGAGTACCGGAGAGCGATCAGCAGTCAATGTAGCGGGTCTTCACTAGACCCGCTAAATCAACCACCAGTGGATCCATCGCTGCAGCGTTGATCCACAGTAAATAGAGACAAGCCCCCCCCCCACACACACACAGTCTTTCACACTCACCTCCCAACACATTGTATTACTGTTGTTACTTCTTCCAATGTGTGTTATTTTAGTTTTTTGAATGGTCTATGCATTTCATAATCTTTATTCCTCTCTTACGCTTAAATTTAATTCTTTGAGTAGTGAGTTATAAAATGCCTAACCCGTCCTGGCTGTAGTAATTATCCTTATGGTAATTTTTGAAAAATATATATTATATTTAGGTTTTTGGTTTCTGCTGGTGGCACACATCCGCACATTATCTCAATATGGGGCACGTAACAAAATTCTTTCTGCACATGGATGGAAAAAATTAGAGGGAACACTGATATAGGGTTGTTGGGTTTTTTTGCAGACTCAATAATAAAAATAGTGTACAGTTGCCTCTATTCTTTACTGGACCTAAACAGAATAAAAACAAATAAGGTGCTTTTCACGTTCTTGTCTTTTGCTGTTGTAGTTTCTTTTGCTTTTTTGGTTGCTTCTTTTTTTAAAAGACTTACTAGCTAGCAAGTCTGCTTCTTTGAAAAGTGATATTTGTACATTTGTTAATATCATTTTTCACAGCAGCAGACTTGCTAGCTAGCTGGGAGGTAGCAAAAAGTGATATTAATAAACCATACAAATATCACTCTTCACAACAGACTTACTCAGCCATGGCAAGCCAGAGGACAAATTAAGTCGCGGATGAGCCGATCAGTGGGGAGGCAACAGGGGCCAAAGGTGATGGGGGTGGGTTGGTGAGCCTCTGGCCAGCACCCACTGCCATGCAGCTGGACGCCAGAGCCGGAACCCAAAGCTTGGTGGCTGGCACCACGCAACCAGGATCAGAGAACATGGCTGAAACCCAAGGTTGGAGAATGCAGCAGGGGCCAGGGGCAATTGGAAGGGGGTGGTTAGCCCACTTCCGCCACCACTTGGCTGCTGGGGCTGGATCTGGTGGCCCCGCAGCCACAGCCTGAAACCTTTCGGCCGAGGGACAGAGCCCGCCACCATGTGGCCACAACCCAGGACCAGAGGTAGCAGCGGGGGCCAGGGGTGGGGTTAAGCCAGGGGACAGAGCCAGGTGATGGTGCCTGCCACCCCACGGCTGAAGCCGGAAACCCAAGTCCCACTGCACCCGGCAAGGTGGTGAACTCACATCGGCTGCCTTCTCCTCTAGCATCTGTGGCTCCAGAGAAGGGCAGGGTGCGAGAGGTGATACTGCTTTGTCCCCTCCCCCGCACCCCCCATCACCACCCAGGCAGCTGTGGACACACGAAAAGAGAAACACTGTCCTAATATATGCCTTCCAGTAACCAGACAGTTACATTTAGTATCAAGGCAAGTTTCTTGGGTAGGATGTGTGCATAGATTTTTTTGTTTACTTGTTTGTTTTACTATTAATTAGCATTACCATTGTGCCTAGATGCCCCAGTCAAGGAGCAGAACTCGACTGTGTGAGGCACTGTGACAAACAAAGAACAAAAAATGGTCCCTGACCCAAAGAGCTTATAATTCAAGTATGAGACAACAGATGGATACTGACAGACAGTCCAAGGAATTAGAGAGATATGGGATATATAGATAGAGAGAGAGAGAGAGAGAGAGAAAAAGAGAGAGAGAATATCAACTCCTATCCCCAAATAGATACAAGTGAACTTAATAGTTGCAGGGAAAAATATGCTTTTCAAACAGTATTCACGCTTTTTAAAACAGAAAAGTAAATCCCTTGACCTTACAGTAATAATACTATAACTTGTATAAACAAAAAAGCCATTTGGCTGCCTTTATTGTTATCTGAGCAATTCCTCCCACAAACTGCTTTCTATCATTCTGTTTCTATCCCAACATTGCCCCCAAAGCATGCTAAGCTCTATATATCCAACTGGACTGAGACACAATATAAGTCTCATTTGCTATGGTCGTTTTTAGAACCAAGCAACTATTACTAGGTTTGGTTTTTCCCAAATCCTTGGAATTCAAAATGCATCAAGGTCAGCAAACCTTGGCAAAAAAAAAAAAATGGGGGTGTTATGTGACCTTTGGCTTCAGCCCCACAGGGCACGTCTACTGGGGCTCATGGCTTCAGCCTCACTCCTGTTGAAGCCCCAAGACCCAACAGGCGCCTCCCATGGGGCTGAAGCCCCGAGTCCCAGCAGGCACACTCCAGCTCTCGAACTTCTGAGGATTGTCATATGTGGCTCGGAGGGTCAGTAAGTTTGGCCACCCCGCTCTAGTGGTTCTTTCTGAAGGAGAAAATCCTTAATTTTGATATCTTGAACAAATACTTGTTCAGGTTTGTGAAGTCCAGAAAGAGTCTTAAACCAACAACCTTCGTGGGGGATAAAGAAATACCAGGAATTCTTTGCTATCAATAGATTAGGAAGACAGCTTTTATGGATTCCCTTGATAGCAGAGAGTCCACCTTCTATAGGAAGACATTCTCATGAAATGAGTCTTTAAGGAGAGAGGGAGCGAGGAAGGAAGTGAGAGCTAGGACCTGGTGCAGAAGTGGTTGGATAATGCTGCCTGCTTCTTGTTTACAGTGTCACCTGCAAGTGAGAACAGGCGTTTGCATGGCACTGTTGTAGCTGGCGTAGCAAGATATTTACGTGCCAGATGCACTATAAATTCATATGTCCCTCCATGCTTCAACCACCATTCCAGAGGACATATGTCTATGCTGATGATCATAGAATCACAGGACTGGAAGGAACCTTGAGAGGTCATCTAGTTCAATCCACTGCACTCATGGCAGGACTAACTAATAAATAGATCATGGGTTCTGCTCAATAACAATCCAAAGCGGTGCAGACAGAGCATGTTCATTTTCAACCTCGGAGTCAGATGCCACCAGCAGAAGGTTGATTTTCCTTTTTGGTGGTTTGGGTTCTGTAGTTTCCCCACCGGAGTATTGCTCTTTTAAGGTTCTGAAAGTATGCTCCCCACCGCATCCCTCTCAGATTTTGGAAGGCATTTCAGATTCTTAAACTCTGAGTTGAGTGCTATAGCTATCCTAACGGTTAACTTTTTAAACAATATTTACATCCCTAATCTGCAGTGAAAGTGTTCTTAAAACAAACAACATGTGCAAGGTCATCATCCAAGACTGCTATAACATAAAATATATGGCAGAATTTGCATAACACAGAACAGGAGACATACAATTCTCCCCCCTAGGAGTTCAGTCTCAAATTTAATTAATGCTTTTTTTTTGTTTTTCTTTTTTTTAAACACACTTCATCAGCATGCCCTCCGGACTGGTGGTCAAAGCATGAAGGGAGGGGAGGGATAGCTCAGTGGTTTGAGCATTGGCCTGCTAACCCCAGAGTTGTGAGTTCAATCCTTGAGGGGGCCATTTAGGGATCTGGGGCAAAAATTGGGGATTGGTCCTGCTTTGAGCAGGGGTTGGGCTAGATGACCTCCTGAGGTCCCTTCCAACCCTGATATTCTATGATTCTATGACATAATGTTTAGCATATCTGGCAGGTAAATACCTTGCAATGTCTACTACAAAAGCACCATGCAAACGCCGGTTCTCAGTTTCAGGGGACACTGAAAGTAAGAAGTGGACAGCATTATCCCCCGTAAATGTAAACAAACTTGTTTGTCTTAGCAACTGGCTGAACAAGAAGTAGAACTGAGTGGACTCAGAGGCTCTAAAGTTTTATACTGTTTTATTTTTGAATGCGGTTATTTTTTGTACATAATTCTACATTTGTAAGTTCAACTTTCATGATAAAGAGAGTGCACAACAGCACTTGTATTAGGTGAATTGAAAAATACTATTTCTTTTGTATTTCACAGTGCAAATATTTGTAATCAAAAATAAACGTAAAGTGAGCAGTGTACACTTTGTATTCTGTGTTGTAACTGAAATCAATATATTTGAAAATGCAGAAAAACATCCAAAAAAATTTAATAAATTTCAGTTGGTATTCTATTGTTTAACAGCGCAATTACAATTGCAATTAATCGTGATTAATTTTTTTTAGTTAATCGTATGAGTTAACTGATAGACCCTAGTCTATTCCACTTCAGGTGACTCCCAAGCAGTTAACTATGGAGAAGCGTTCAGAATCTATCAGAAAAGTGACTGCAGAAGAGCCCTCCCGAAGTCAGCATCATCCCTGGGGCCGATGAAATGGCATAGGCTTGGTAAATATGTGAATAGGAGTCTAGGCTCTACATATATCTGTCAACACAATGTTGTTTAAGAAGGCCACGGACGCTACTTGTACCCTCGTGGGATGTGCAGTTTTCTTGAAAGGCAGTGCTCATTTTACAATAACAATACATCGAAATGCAGAAGGTGATCAATCTAGAAATATGCTATGATGTAACCACCATTCTGTTCACGCAGAAAACAAATAATTGCAGTGAAGATCTAAACGGTTTTGTCCTGTCCAAATAAAAGGCAAGAGCACAGCAGGCATCCAGGGAATGAAGTTTTATCTCATCCTTGTGAGAATGTGGTTTAGGAAAAAAGGTAGGTAAAAAGATGATGGTTGAGATGGAAATCAGTAACCAGAGAGAAACTTAGCAATCTTATCTTTGTATATAAAAAATAATCATATATATGGAGGGAATGCCATTAATGCTAGCAGTTTTCCAACCCTCCTAAGTGGAAGTAACTGCCACTAGAAAAGCAACCTTAGTCAATAAATACCAGAGAGGATAAAAAGCCATTAGTTCAAACTTAGGAGCCATTAACATGGACAACACTAAGTTCAAATCCCACAGGGAAAATTGTCTCTCTAAAAAGAAAAAAAAGTCTAGATATTCCTTTTGAAAAATCTTACTGATACAGGATTTGAAAACATCCGATGGCCACGCACAAGAGGATAAAAAGCTGAAATTGCAGCGAGGTGTACTGTTAGGTAGCTGAGACAAAGATCTGACTCATTCAGATGCAGTAAATACTCCAGAACATTCTGAATCCTTGCCTGGGCAGGAAAAACATTCCTCTTGCTCAGCGACAAACTTTCCTATTTGTGCAGGTAAGTGACTCAGGTGGACAATTTTCTACTATTTAGTAAAATATTCTGCACTGCTAGTGAATAGTCTTTCTCTCCATTGAGAATTACCCTGGGCATCAAGGGTATAAAGAGGAAAAGCACAGAGCAGACCCACACTCCGTAACAACAGAAACGGATCTGTGAGCAAACCTAGACTTTATCCCGTTCTGCTGCAGAAACAATGGCATTCCCTGTTCCACTTCATAGTGAATAGGCCCACAGTTAGCATACCCCAAGTTTGAAAAAATGTTCATAGTGTGTCAATCTTCAGTGACCATTCGTGATCTCTGCTCAAGGATCTGCTGAGGTGATCTGCCAGAGACTTCTGGAACCCTGATGTTCTGAGTTATATTTCATTTTAGGGCTGTCAAGCGATTAAAAAAAATTAATCATGATTAAAAAAAATAACCGCGCTGTTGAACAATAATAGAATATCATTTATTTAAATATTTTTGGAAGTTTTCTACATTTTACAAATATATTGATTTCAATTACAACACAGAATACAAAGTGTATAGTGCTCATTTTATATTTATTTTTGATTACAAATATTTGCACTGTAAAAAGAAATAGTATTTTTCAATTCACCTAATACAAGTACTGTAGTGCAACCTCTTTATCGTGAAAGTTGAACTCTCAAATGTAGAATTATGTATGAAAAATAACTGCATTCAAAAATAAAACAACGTAAAACTTTAGCGCCTGTAAGTCCACTCAGTCCTTCTTCTTGTTCAGCCAATCACTCAGACAAACAAGTTGTTCACATTTGCAAGAGATAATGCTGCCTTCTTCTTGTTTACGTCACCTGAAAGTGAGAACAGGCATTCGCATGGCACTGTTTTAGCCTGCATCGCAAGATATTTACCTGCCAGATGCGCTAAAAATTCATATGTCCCTTTATGCTTCAACCACGCAGAGGACATGCGTCCATGCTAATGATGGGTTCTGCTCGATAATAATCCATAGCAGTGTGGACCGACATATGTTCATTTTCATCATCTGAGCCAGATGATACCAGCAGAAGGTTGATTTTCTTTTGTGGTGGTTTGTGTTCTGTAGTTTCTGCATTGGAGTGTTGCTCTTTTAAGACTTCTGATTCAAACCTCGTCCCTCTCAGATTTTGGAAGGCACTTCAGATTCTTAAACCTTGGGTCGAGCGCTGTAGCTATCTTTAGAAATCTCACATTGGTACCTTCTTTATGTTTTGTCAAATCTGCAGAAAGTGTTCTTAAAATGCACAGCATGTGCTGGGTCATCATCCAAGACTGCTATAACATGAAATATATGGCAGAATTTGCGTAACACAGAACAGGAGACATACAATTCTCCCCCCTCAAGAAGTTCAGTCTCAAATTTAATTAACACATTTTTTTTCTTTTGTAAACAAGCATCATCAGCATGGAAGCATGTCCTCTGGCATGGTGGCCGAAGCATGAAGGGGCATATGAATGGTTAGCATATCTGGCATGTAAATACCTTGCAATGCTGGCTACAAAAGCGCCACGTGAATGCCCATTCTCACTTGCAGGTGACACTGTAAATAAGAAGTAGGCAGTATTATCTCCCATAAAAGTAAACAAATTTGTTTGTTTTAGAAATTGGCTGAACAAGAAGTAGGACTGACTGGACTTGTAGGCTCTAAAGTTTTATATTGTTTTGTTTTTAAGTGCAGTTCCGTAACCAAAAATAAAAAAATAAAAATCTACATTTGTAAGTTGCACTTTCACGATAAAGAAATTGCATTACAGTACTTGTATGAGGTGAATTGAAAAATACTATTTCTTTTATCATTTTTACTGTGCAAATATTTGTAATAAAATATAATATAAAGCGAGCACTGTACACTTTGTATTCTGTGTTGTAATTTAAATCAATATATTTGAAAATGTAGAAAAACTTCCAAAATATTTAAAAAATTTAAATTGGTATTCTATTGTTTAACAGCTTGAGTAAAACTGCAATTAATCGCGATTAAATTTTTTTTAGTTAATCGCATAAGTTAACTGCGATTAACGGACAGCCCTATTTCATTTCGAATGCAAAAATTCCAGAAAGGCTGGCTGTTATGAGGCTGTCAAGCTGATCTGCCCTGTCAGCTGATCTGTCAAACTGATCCTCTCCACCCAGCCCCTCAGGTAAAACGTTGCTGTCATATTGTCTATATGTATTTGAACATACTTGCCCTTTCTCTGGTGGAGAAAAACCTGGCAGAAAAACTCTGAAAATTGCCCTCAATTATACAACATTTGTGTGGGGGGTTTGTTTGCCCACAGACCTTGAGCTTGCAAGGGACACAGATGTGCACCCCAGCCCAAGGAAGATGTGTCCATGATCAGAGTCAGAGTAGGAAGGGAAGAGGAGGAGACAAAGAAACATTGAACTGGACTCTCCACCACTTCAAGGAAGATGGCACACTTGCAGGTCTGTGAATCAATG
Source organism: Natator depressus (assembly GCF_965152275.1). Classification (NCBI taxonomy): domain Eukaryota; kingdom Metazoa; phylum Chordata; order Testudines; family Cheloniidae; genus Natator; species Natator depressus. The sequence continues at coordinate 99,461,928 of NC_134235.1, read as the reverse complement.
TGTCCAGAGGATGAGTTAATGGACAGTAGATGAATTTTAACCAGCCTTAAAGACATCTCAGGTATAGTTTGGCACGCTGAGTCACCTACATGCAAGAGGCCACATGTCCTAAAAGTTGCATCCAGTTTCTCATCATTGTTTGTAGATAAGCTTGGAGGAAACTGCACAATTCCAGGATCACTGGAAACCTGACCTGAGGAAGGTATGGCATTGTTGAGGTTGAATCTAGCAATGCTTCGATAAACTCAATTCTCTGCACCGGAAAGAGACTGTATAATCAGGCTCAGCTGGTCAAATACAATCTGAATTGCTCTGATGCCTTCTGTTGTTAGGAATGCCACCAAATAAGCCAGTCATCCAGATAGTCATCCTGAATAGCGATTCTGTGAAGAAGGGCAGCTACTCCAACCATGCATTTGATAAACACTCTGGGAGCTGATGACAGACCAAAGGGAAGGACAATAAATCTGAGAAACCTGTTCTGGTGTGATGAATGACCACACGAGAGCAGCATACCAGTCTTCAGGATTGAGTGATGGGATAAACGACGACAAGGATATCATACAAAACTATCGTTCTTATTTCAGAGTAACAGCCGTGTTAGTCTGTATTCGCAAAAAGAAAAGGAGTACTTGTGGCACCTTAGAGACTAACCAATTTATTTGAGCATAAGCTTTCGTGAGCTACAGCTCACTTCATCGGATGCATACTGTGGAAAATACAGAAAATGTTTTTATACACACAAACCATGAAAAAATGGGTGTTTATCACTACAAAAGGTTTTCTCTCCCCCCACACTACTCTCCCGCTGGTAATAGCTTATCTAAAGTGATCACTCTCCTTACAATATGTATGATAATCAAGGTGGGCCATTTCCAGCACAAATCCAGGGTTTAACAAGAACGTCTGAGGAACAGTGGGGGGGAAATAATAAACAAGGGGAAATAGGTTACTTTTTATAATGAATCAACCATTCCCAGTCTCTATTCAAGCCTAAGTTAATTGTATCCAGTTTGCAAATTAATTCCAATTCAGCAGTCTCTCGTTGGAGTCTGTTTTCAAAGTTTTTTTTGTTGAAGGATAGTCACTTTGAGATCAGAAATCGAGTGACCAGAGAGATTGAAGTGTTCTCCGACTGGTTTATGAATGTTATAATTCTTGACATCTGATTTGTGTCCATTTATTCTTTTACGTAGAGACTGTCCAGTTTGCCCAATGTACATGGCAGAGGGGCATTTGTCCTTACCCATAACTATTTTACATTTGGGGACAATGTATACCTTCAAATCAGCAGCACTGTTATGGGTACCCGCATGGCCCCACAGTATGCCAACATTTTTACGGCTGACTTAGAACAACGCTTCCTCAGCTCTCGTCCCCTAACGCCCCTACTCTACTTGCGCTATATTGATGACATCTTCATCATCTGAACCCATGGAAAAGAAGCCCTTGAGGAATTCCACCATGATTTCAACAATTTCCATCCCACCATCAACCTCAGCCTGGTTCAGTCCACACAAGAGATCCACTTCCTGGACACTACAGTGCTAATAAACGATGGTCACATAAACACCACCCTATACCGGAAACCTACTGACCACTGTTCCTACCTACATGCCTCCAGCTTTCACCCTGACTATACCACATGATCCATTGTCTACAGCCAAGCTCTGCGATACAACCACATTTGCTCCAACCCCTCAGACAGAGACAAACACCTACAAGATCTCTATCAAGCATTCTTACAACTACAATACCCACCTGCGGAAGTGAAGAAACAGATTGATAGAGCCAGAAGAGTTCCCAGAAGTCACCTACTACAGAACAGGCCTAACAAAGAAAATAACAGAATGCCACTAGCCGTCACCTTCAGCCCCCAACTAAAACCCCTCCAACGCATTATCAAGGATCTACAACCTATCCTGAAGGATGACCCAACACTCTCACAAATCTTGGGAGACAGGCCAGTCCTTGCCTACAGACAGCCCCCCAACCTGAAGCAAATACTCACTAGCAACCACATACCACACAACAGAACCACTAACCCAGGAACCTATCCTTGCAACAAAGCCCGTTGCCAACTGTGCCCACATATCTATTCAGGGAACACCATCACAGGGCCTAATAACATCAGCCACACTATCAAAGGCTCGTTCACCTGCACATCCACCAATGTGATATATGCCATCATGTGCCAGCAATGCCCCTCTGCCATGTACATTGGGCAAACTGGACAGTCTCTACGTAAAAGAATAAATGGACACAAATCAGATGTCAAGAATTATAACATTCATAAACCAGTCGGAGAACACTTCAATCTCTCTGGTCACTCGATTTCTGATCTCAAAGTGACTATCCTTCAACAAAAAAAACTTTGAAAACAGACTCCAACGAGAGACTGCTGAATTGGAATTAATTTGCAAACTGGATACAATTAACTTAGGCTTGAATAGAGACTGGGAATGGTTGATTCATTATAAAAAGTAACCTATTTCCCCTTGTTTATTATTTCCCCCCCACTGTTCCTCAGACGTTCTTGTTAAACCCTGGATTTGTGCTGGAAATGGCCCACCTTGATTATCATACATATTGTAAGGAGAGTGATCACTTTAGATAAGCTATTACCAGCGGGAGAGTAGGGTGGGGGGAGAGAAAACCTTTTGTAGTGATAAACACCCATTTTTTCATGGTTTGTGTGTATAAAAACATTTTCTGTATTTTCCACAGTATGCATCCGATGAAGTGAGCTGTAGCTCACGAAAGCTTATGCTCAAATAAATTGGTTAGTCTCTAAGGTGCCACAAGTACTCCTTTTCTTTTATCTTTCTTATGTATTTGTTTAAGTTTTGTAGGTCTAAGATGGGCCTTAGCCAGCATCCCCCCCACACACACACGCTTTGATTTCTGTGTAAGGAAACGCCTCAAATAAAAATATCTCCTCTAATACAGTGAGGAAGAACCACTAACATGAGAAGGAACCTGGTGAGGGACAGGGAAGGGGAAAGGGAAGCAGATCTAGTTCTTTGCTGTAACATGTAGCCCAGTTCCACAGTGCTTAGAACCCATTTGTCGATAGTGATGGCTTTCCAGGCACCTAGGAAATCAGACAGTATGTTTCCAAATGGAGGTGAAGAAGAAAAAGAAGATCCCCGATAATGAATATGTTGCTCTCTGACTGAGCACTGCTTTGACATAGTAGGGTGCTGTTCCAAGGTTGAGACGTGTGCTTCATTCCAGATAAGTCCAGCTATCTTTGAGGGTAACAGGATTGCCTCTGCAGCTGCTATTGAGGAAACTGATTCCTGGAGAGAGGAGTAGGGAGTCACCCTAGAATCTGAGGGTGTGTAACACCTCTCTTCTTTTCCCAGAAAACAGTGAGGAACCCTTAAAGGACAAATGCTCAATAATTTGTTGTTCCTATACAGATATGCTCAAATATTTCATCCACAAGGAAGAGTGCATCGTAACTGAAATCACCACCACTCTCACTACGAAACTCATTGCATCTAGAGCAGCCTGGAGTGATAGTCAAGCCAATAGACAATCCTTAGTCAGCATAGGCCAGAGTTGTTCTCTGGCATCACCAGAAACCTTATCTCCAAACTTGGACAAAGTATCTATGTTTCAATAATCATATCTTGCTAGCCAAGACTGATTGGCTATGTGGACAGGAAAGCCTTCTTGAAAGGAAGATGGAGAGATGTTGCCATAGAGAGGTAAAGGAGTTTCAGTAATACACCTGTCTCGGCCATGACAGTGCTGTGAAAATAACCTTCGCCCCTTCCTGTTTGAGCAAGATCTTGAGAATTAATTAGAGGTAGGGGTGGGTAAGCATACAGCAAGACACGGGGTCATGGTGTTATTAAGACATTTCCCAACAAACTGTGACTGCATTCTCCCTTGAAGCAGAAAAAGATGACATTTTGTATTGGTTGCGGTAGCAAAAAGGTCTGCTCCCAGATTTGGCAGATGCTGTGGAAGACTTTGGGAGGTTTTCAATAGTATTCTGCACCCCTCTCAGGAGTACAGAAGACTGGAGCCAAGATGCTCTCTGCATAACACTGCAGTAGCTAATGATCTAGAAGTCATGTCAGCTGCAACAACTGCCCCACAGAAATGAGGGATTGGAATTACTCTTTTTGGTTCTGTGGCAAGCATTCAGTAAGTGTGTAAATTGAATTGTTAGAATCATATTTCCCCATCAAGGCCTGGTAATTTGTGACTCAAAATTGAAGAGCCACCGATTAATAGCTTTTCCATCCCAGAAGGTCTAATCATTTTGACTTTGTCCGAAGGAGAGGGTCTAGAACGAGCCTGATTATTTCTTTCATTAACTGCATCCACCCCCAGGAAATTAGGAGTGGGATGGGAGAAAAAGTGCTCTATTCCCTTGGCTGGAATGTAGTATTTTTTAACTGTCAGCTTGCAGGGGTTTGCCATAAGGTGCATGCAGTTGATTTCAGTGTCTCTTCAATCAGCAGAGCAATTTTTCCCTGGGGGCTGATATTTAAAATGCCCACCAGGGAACGCGGAGACTCCTGAACAGCTTCTAATGGGATCTGGAAGGATTCCACCAGATGTTTTGTCTTTTCCTGGGAAGCCCTAAAGTCAACAGCATAAGAGAGTGGCAGTGGCATTACCATCTCGTCTGGGGAGGAGGAGTACTTGGCTGATGGAGGCAAGCTTACATCAGTCTGTGGCTCTTGGTCCTCTTGTGCCTCTCTTACTGCCAAGGGAGCATGTGGTGCCAGAGAATGCTTTGTCGGTGCCTGTGCATGATTATACAATGCCAATGGGTGTTAGGGTTTCTTTCTAGTTGGCACCCCGTAAAACCATTTACCAAAGTACTCCCAGGGGTTCCAGTAAGACTACTGGAGTAAGGGAAGGTCCGCAATGGCATTCATATCATCTAGGTCTAGGGCACCTGGAGGGCTCCAGAAGGTTCTCTTCAGTAAATGGACTCATAAGGGTGTGATGGTATGGTACTGAGGGAGAGCTCTGTACCGAGACCTCAAGTCACAAGTATCATCCCCTGGGCTAAAAAGGGGGGGGGGGATCCCCAGGCATCGGTGCCAGTACCGAGGGTTGGACATCTGACAGAGACTCAGGCTGCAGCTGGCAAAACAGTACTAAAGAGGGTGCTCTAGTAGACCACCTTAGCAGGGGAGACACCGGTTCATTCGAAACAAGAAGCTCCTGCGGGAAAAGGAATGTGGAAGGTGGTGGAGGGCAATGATAGCCTATGGTCGGAGACTAAAACAGTGACAGTCAGGAAAATGGATAGGTGCCAAGTGCCAAGGAGACGTTGGTGCATGCAGTACCAAAAAGCCAACAAAGGAGCTTAAACAAGGCAATGGTGCCAGAACATGGGGGAGAAGACCTATGAAAGCTAAGAAGTGCTGGGATAGAAGCCACACTGTGAACAGAACACTTATCTGTACAAGACTTCTTATGGGGTACTGACACCTCCGTTTCCACTTCAGTTGGAGCCTTAGCAATACTCCTTAAGGGACACAATGTCTCCCAAGAATGAGATTTACAGGATGACCTACGCTTCTTGTTTCCCTGATAGATGAAAGAGGCTTCTTCCTTCATGAAGTCTTAGCCTCTGGGGATGCTGTCAGGGTTGAAGCAGTAACTGAAGCAGCATGGGATGTTGAGGCTGATGTACTGGGGAAAGCACATCCCCTGGAGCTAGGGAGTATTACATTAATAGAAGTTTCAACCTAGCCTTTCTGTCCTTCCTAGACCGGTCTTTAAACCGTAAGAGACCCCCAGAAGCTTTTGAACGTACCATGAAATCTTTCTATTTATTTATTATTATTGCTATTGCAGTGTGAAAAATGTTTCTCTGGAGTCTGGACCTTGACCAAGAAATTTGGTTCTTGACAAAAAATAATTGACTACCACTGGTGTAAGGTGTTGACCATCCTCCCAAAAAGGTCTTAAATTTTTTTGAAATTGCTTAGAGCCGACATTGCAACCAAACCAATATTCTTATCCAAGGAAGTGGCATCCACTGTGTCCCCAGTCGGGTAGTCCTCTGTTTCTTGAGGGCCTCAGCATCCCACACATCAATATACTAAATGCTGAGTGGAGGTAGTGTTTGGTACTGGTGCAGAGAGACAAAGGTCTGGGCTGGTGCAAGGTGAGATGGAAACTGATGGGAAAACTCCTGAAGTCTGATGGTCTATTGGAATATGATTAGACTTCAATGCCATGGTGAGAACCTGAAAAGACTCTTGGATATAGGATCACATTTGTCAGGGTCACATAGAACCCTGCATCAAGTCTTTCAAGAAGCCCAATATCTGAGAAGGGCTAAGAAGAGGCTGAAGGATCCCATGTCTTCGTGCAGAGAATGGCATAGGGAATTCTCAAAGCCCCCTCGATGGTACTCTGTACCATTCATGCAAAGGTGTGAGCCTCTATGGTGGGCTTGGAAGAGGACCAGGGCTTGACAACAAGGCATGCAGAGAAGAGGCCGGAATTGGTACTGGAATCTGGTGCTTATGCACAATGACATGGAGGGGGCCCAAAGCACTCTCAGAAAGGAAAACCCTTTGCACATAAGCACCAACATGCTAGGTATGCTGTTCTGGTGCCAATAATAGTAGGAAATGAACTGCAAAGACCAGGCCACAGGGTTTCTGCACCAGGACAGGTGAGGAAGTGTGGTGGTATTCTTTTTTCTTTTTCAAGGCTCCTCAGAGTCAAAATACTTGCAGTTTTCCTTCCATTTGGAAGAGGGTCCTTCAGGGATCTCAGCCACACTTCAAGGGTCTATGCCAATACCCAAAGGGACAGTTTGGTGCCAGAACAGCCAGGGAAGTCCCCTTGGGAGTAACTCCAGGTGTTGGGACAGGAGTAGGTGGCAAATTAATCACTGGAGTAAAGGTAACCAGGCACTGGGACCTTGTCAGATGCCAATCATGTTTAGTAGCAGAGATCTTGCTCTTGATTGAAGAGATACATCCACTGATTGAGCCCTTGATAGCAGCTGGCACCAAGGCATCTAACTGCCTCTTAAGCACAGAAGTGGGCCATTCCAGACAAAGTGCAGAATTCAGATTCAAGGGTAGTTTGCGCACCTTCAGTCCTTTGAAGAGCAAGTGGTCTGAAGCCTTAACTGCTGTTCCTGGTGTCTCCTGGGGAAAAAACCTCACACATTGTAGACGTGAAGGGGATCACATGCTGCCCAGGCATATTGGGCACCAGATGCGTACATCCAACTCCAGAGCAGATGGTGGGTATGACATGCCCTTTAAAAAAAATAAAAATTAAAAAAAAAAATCTATTTTGGGTCCCAATGCCAGAAGATTCCCAAGCACTCTGTGGGAATAAGGGAATAAGATTTACTCCTTTTTTTCCTTCTAATTAACACAGAGTAAACTATTCTATAGTAACTGTATACACTAAAAACTGAGAAAAACATATATAACGAATTGGTCAGCTACCTAAAATTTAGAAGTAGCTTCTAGACATGAATGAGATCACTTCTGTTGTCTGTGATGGCAGAGAAGAAACTAGGGCAGCTGGGAGGGGTTTACATTCCTATAAACAGACTCAGGCATTTGAACTAAGACGCCTCATGAGGGTGCTCATGCACATACACAATGAAAACTGTTCTGAAAGAGAGTTGCATATGTTCACTTCTAGGAGGTGCAATCCTGTAAGTGGGAATGTACAGACAGGCTTGTGAAGAAGAGTCCCTCTTATCTGACTCAGCAACAAATGTCAGCAACAACAATCTTAGAGAGAGGCTCTCAGAAAATGCAGTTAAGCAGAATGTATCAAATACGAACAACGATATTTGAAAGCAAGTCTCATTCAGTTATTTTCAGCGGTTGTCAAATCACAGAAATGTAGGGTTGGAAGGGACAATAAAAGATTACGTAGTCCATCAAGTTATATTGAGGCAGAACCAAATATACCTAGACCATCCCTGACAGATGTTTGTATGACCTGTTCCTAAAACCATACAATGAGGAGGATTCCATAACCGTCCTCAGTAACCTATTTAGTATTTAACAATCCTTATAGTTAGAAAGTTTTTCTTGATATCTAACCTAAACTTCCCTTGCTGCAGACTAAGCTGATTACTTCTTGTTCTATCTTCAGCAGACATGGAGAACAATTGATCATCATCCCTTTTGTTACAGCCTTTAACGTATTTGAAGTCTGTTATCAGGTCTCCTGTTAGTCTTCTTTTCTAAAACTAAAACATACCCCCCCCCTTTTTTTTTTAAACCTTTGCGCCTTTTATCATTTTTTGTTGCTCTCCTCTGGATTCTCTCTCTCTGTCCATATTTTTCCTGAAGTGTGGTGCCCCAAACTGGACACAATACTCCAGCTGCATCCTCAACACTATCAAGGCGAGTGAGACAACTACCTCCCAGGTCTTATAGTTACAAAAAAAGGCTAATATCATTCTAGAGGTTAATATGTCCAAGATTATTAGCTGTTTTTGTAACCACATCATACTGTTGGATCTTATTCAGTTTGTGGTTCACTAAAACCCCCAGCTCCTTTTCAGCAGTACTACTGCCTAGCCAGTTATTCCCCTTTTTATTTGTGCATTAGATTTTTCCTTCTGAAGTGTAATACTTTGCACTTGTCATTATTGAATTTCATCTTGTTGATTTCAGACCAATTCTCCAATTTGTCAAGCTTCTTTTGAATTCTAATCCAGTTCTCCAAAATGCTTGCAACACCCCCCCAGCTTGGTGTCATTCATAATTTTGTTAAGCATACTCTCCACTTCCTCATCCAAGTCATTAATGGAACTCTTAAATAGTACCAGACCAAGACAGATCACTGAAGCCCACTAGACATGTCCTTCCAGCTTGACAGCAGACCACTGATGACTATTCTTTGAGCCATAACTGATGTCTGTCATAAGAGGAGAACATGATGGTTTTGATTTACAAATGTGTTGCACACCTAGAACTCCAGCTGAAGTTAATGATACTCAGCAAATTTGAAAAAATCAGGCCTGAAAATTATTGGACCATGAGGTGGAAGGGGTTGCAAAAAGGTAGAGCTGATTTCCCCTATGAAATAAAAGGGAATTCATAAAAGTAAGACATCTTCTGTACTTACATGCTCCATCATTCATCTTTAACACATTTTCCTATTGCATGCACCGACTCTTCATAAACTTGAATTTTCTCACACTATTCTGTACAAACATAGCTAGTTCTTTTAAGAACTCAGAAGAAACCCATAAGAAAGATATTAAGAGTTCTAATACCATCTGAAGGAGAATCATATCTATTAAAAATATCCAATTTTATTAAATTCTTAAAGTCACTAGCATAGCATAGAAAGTAAGTTAAGTTTACCGTTGTAACATGAGATGCTTCTGTAGTAGTGCTTGCTGAGTTCTGTGGACCACCCATATGCATCTTGCTGATGTGAGTATTTAAGCTGCCTAAGCTTTTGAAAACACAGCTACATTCTGTACAGTTATAGGTAGGGCCATTCTTCACCTTAAGGAATAAAGAAAATGTTTTTTCACCAAGATTTTCCAGTTGTAATTTTTTCTTTATTTATGAACACAATAAATATACTATAGTCTTAGCTCATTTAAAAGAAAGTTGTCTATTTCTTCAATGCTATTTACCTCCAGCTAACAGAGCAATTCAGTATCACTCTTTGGACCAAGGCCATCATCATTCAGTGACATGACTATCATCTGTTATCATGGGGAGCTTCTGTGGAACTTTAGGGTATGTCTACACAGCAAAGAAAAATCCATGACTGGCACGTACCAGCTGACCTGGGCTCGTAAGGCTTCGGCTCCAGAGCTCTGGGACCCACCCACCCCACAGGGTTTTAGATCTCAGGCTCCAGCCCAAGCCCAGAAGTCTACACAGCAACAAAACAGCCCTGCAGCCCAAGCCCCGTGAGCTCAAGTCAGCTGTTACAGGCCAGCTGTGAGTTTTTCTTTGCTGTGTAGACTTACCCGCAGAGAGTAAATTAATATGTAAAAGAAAAATGCCCTTGGCCAGTGGTTTTCCAGCTTTTTTCATCTCCATCTCATCTTTGCATTAAAGCAATATTTATATGGAAACAAAAATCCAATAAGGCAGTTTACAAATAAGAACAAGGTTCCTAATTGAAGAGGACATCCAAGTAATGTACAGATGAAAGACTGAAAGCAACAAAAAGCAAGTGAGTTAGTGGTCATGCTTAGAGAATGCATCTTGTTCATTTGCTTTTTTGTCTTAGGTTTTGTTTTGGAATTTTTGTTTTAGGTTTTTTGTATTAGGTTTAGACTTTTGGAGAGTTTCTGTGTAGACCTTTTTAAAATTGTGTGTTCCTCAAGGAATGGAAGATGGAGGCAGGGTGGACTTTGTTAGAGACAAATAGGGCTGCATGGAAGAAAGCACAAAGACTAAAATGCAAAGAACACATGAAGGCGGAAGCAAGGAAATTTAATCTTGTAGCTTGAACAGATGAAGAAAAGACAAGATCAGAAAGGTAGGCAACAGCTTGTAAAGGATTTTGAAGGCAAGGACAAAAAAATTGATAATCAGGTGAGAAGAAGCCACTAAAGGGATTTGTAAGTAAGTTAAACATAGCTGGAGTGGTGGGCAAGGTAGATGTTCTGGTGGCAAGATTTGTACAAACTGAAGAGGGGGGAGGCCAAAAGAGAAGAAGGTTGCAGTAGTTGAAGCAAAAGACCAAAAAATAAGGATAGACAAAAATTTTAGCAGAGGAAAAAGATGGATTTTTGAAGAGGATGTAAAGAAAAATGTTGATAGGATATAGCAACTATAGTGACATGGTGGGAGGAAAGGAAAGAATGAGCTATCCAAATTATCCCAGTGTTGCAAGCCTGTAAAAGAGTATGGCATGCATGGCTGCCAACACAGTAAAACAGAGGGATGAAGTTCTGCTTTTCCCAGAGCTGGTAGCAAGATATTCAGGAAGAGGTATCAGAGAGAATAAGAAATACAACACTAAATGGAGGAAGAAAGACCCGTGAGCCATCACGGTAGAGATGGTAGTTGAAGCAATGTGATCGGAGACTGGTCAAGAACTGTGGAAGAAAAACAGGAGGGGCAAGTATAAATTCTTGAGAAAATACCAGGGAATGTGAGAAAGAGGAAGTGGAAGGATCCACCAAAGATGACACTAGAGGCAGAATCAGAACAAGGACTGCATAGCATGACAAGGCCTTTGGAAGAAAACGTTTCTAGGAGAGCATGATCAAATGATAGATCTTAAAATTGGGAAGGGGGGGGAATCAATACATGGGGATGTTTTAGGAGGATCCCACAACAGCCTGATGCTATTCAATAATTTGATCAATTACGCTGAAGAAACTCATTGCTAATGAAGTGGTAAATAATGAGGACCAGTCACAGAGACAGATCTGAATAACTTGACAAGTGGGGCAGAAATAAAATTGCAAGTTCTTAGATGTGCAAATAGAAGAATACATAGTAGAGGCTGCGAGGTGATACTATCTTGGCATTGGTGAGATAACTACTGTACTGGAGTGCTGTTCCATTGTTTTGCAGTCCATACTAACACACTCCAATTTTGTAAAAAAAAAAAAAAATTAAAGAAAGGCAGAAGAGTGATTTGAGGTCTGGAAAACACACTTTAATGAGAGACTTAAAGGCTTAATATGTTTATCTTATTTAAGCAAGGCTTCTCTAACAATTTAACTTTATCAGTCCTGAAACACATACAGTTCTATCTATGCAACTTCCTAGCCTAGATGTAGTTATCCTGGTACAAAGGTGCTTCCGTTGTTACAGCTTATCTCCCTGAGTTTACCAAAATAAGCTACAATGATATAGCCATTTTCATACCAAGACAGATAACTGAGTCACTACTAGGGAACAGCACAGAATTGTATCTGTTTCAAAACTGATATAGTTAAATTGGTACAAAACCTGTGTGTAGACAAACCCTAAATCAAAGTCTACAAGTAGCTAAACATGCAGAAGATACCTTATACTAGCTGACAAATTGAATTTTTCTAGCTTCCAGCCAATGGATCTTGTTTTCAAACTGGCACAAATTTTTTTAACAGCGAGGGTAATACACCACTGGAATAGTTTACCAAGGACATGGGAGATTCTCCATCACCTGAAGCCTTTAAACCAAGATTAAGTTTCTTTCTAAAAAGATATGTTCAACCACAAGTTGTTGGGCTCAGTGCAGAAATTTCTGGATAAAGTTGTATAGCCAGTGTTATGCAGAAAGTCAGACTACATGATTATAATGTCCTTTTTTAACTTAATATCTATGAATATAGATGTCAAGAGACCATAAAGAACAAAGTCAGAATGAAGAGTTCCTATACCATTGTTTGTATCTTCCATGGTAGTTTCTTTTGCTCCAACTGTAACCCGGAAAGCCCCTTCTAATGGCGATGAGCGGAGGGGTATTGTCTGGGTTTGAAATCTCTGGCTGGTTGTCTTATCTTATAGTTTTGGAAAAGCTGCTGGTTATATATATCTTTACCCATTTGTATTTTCAACTATATCAAAGGCAGCAAGAGCCAACGATAGTTTTTTTAAAATAATACAAATTGTAATAAATAAAATTATCTTAAATTACTCAACTGATACATCATTAACCAATATACTTGAAAGGTAAGAGTAAATGAACCTTCTGCTACTAATAAAAAAAATGTTAATTCAGATTAATGATTTTAGCAAGTCTAAATTACTATATCAAATTGAGCAAAACTGATCAGTAATCTCTGGTTTAGCATATAATCCATGTTGGGTGCAGGCAACAAGGTACAACATAGGAATATGATGTAATATATATAGGGTAGGTTAAATACTGAGGGGAAAAGGTTAAACATTGATAAGCAGTATATTTAACAGCAAAATTGCATTTACCTCTGAATGAACTCTCTGTATGTGAGACTGAAGATTGCCTTTCTGAGAAAAGGCTGCTGGACAAAAGGCACAAGCATGGGGTTTTTCACCAGTATGCTTAATCATGTGTGTCTGTAATGCCCCCTTCTGGTTAAAGGCTTTTCCACATTCACTACATGTAAATGGTCTTTCACCTAAAAAAAAAACCAAAAAACATAAATCCATTACCAATGATCACATTATGTATGAGAGAGAAAAATAATGCCATCATAAGCAAAGCACATTACATGTACAGTAATAGTCTACCATCTGTTGTCATTGCATCTAACATAATCACTAAACTGGCCATTTGTTCTTATTTGGATGTAGCTTGCTAGCATAGATTATTTGGTTTTTAAAAATATCACTTACGTTACCTTTAATGTTTAAGTTATCCAAAAAGTATTTTTTCCTTTTTTTAAGAGATTAGAATTTAGATGCTGCTTTCTAGTATATGAGGCCTTTTTTAGACTGATTAGATGCGCTAACTAGCAATTCAGATTTTAGAAAATACTGAAAATGCTTCCATGGCCCTACAGGCTAATTTTTTTTTTGAAAGTGCTTGAAGACAGCAGCTAACTATGAAACAAATGTTGTAACTATGGCTCTCGCTGGTGAGATGCTGTACAATTATAAAAAACGCATATTATAAAACGACAACAAAATTGTTTTATTTTTATTACATTTGTACAGCATCTAAATAGTGTTTGGGGCCCCACTGTGTTATCTATTGATTTATCTACTGATCTATTAAATAATAATGTGGTTTGAGTAAAGTTAAATTAACCTTGCATATTCAGATACGCTATAACGGATTAGAATTTAGGGACTAACCCATTACATGTGCAGTCATTTCACTGAGATCATATCTTCTCTCCCCCATTCCTACAACCAACACATACACCCTTTTTATTCTTCCTAGTGAACTGCAAATTTCTAAAAGTTTAAAGGATTTAAGGACTCCTGTTCTCTACATGAAGTACAATCTAGTTTCTTAAATTTACATTAGAATATATAAGTATGTAGAACAATAAATTCAAGACAGAATGAACTCAACAGGAAAATAACTTTTCAATTAGCCTTTGGAAGTACAATAATGAATTGTGAGACTACTTTTAAAATCAGTTGCAAGAGTGACCTCTTGTGTTTCTTTTCTGGATCTTCAATATATAAAACCTAATACAGATATCCCTATTAAAAAGTGAACTGGCACCACAATTCTGGGAGTAAGTTTGACGGATAATTCACATGTTCCCCTTTTCAGTAAACTAAGCTCTCCACATGTACTACGGCTGTTACATTAAGGAGACTGGTAAAGAGGGAACTGGTTGGGAATATTACCAAAATGATTCACCTGTGCTCTCCTAGAAATTAGAAGAAAGAGTTCATTTATTCCTGCTGTGTATTTGTCACTAGGAATAAGATATCTACATGAGTATGAAGAGTTAATCTCTGCAATTTTTGTTAATGACTGCATTTAGAGCCCAATGCATTGCAGTACCATGCTGAAATGTATATATTTCTAGCTCTATGTTTGCCATAAATAGAGCCCTTCATTTTCTATTTTGATTTTATTTTTCCCAGGAATTTATCGGTCTTTATTACAACAACAAAAACAGCTGAAAATTGGTGCAAAAGATACACATTTTTCTGGGTAAATATCAGCATTTATTTTGGTGGACGGGGGGGGGGGGGGGAAGTATTCAGCAGATTAATGCCTTGCTTAATGGAATTCAATGTGGTTTGAAATGTGTACGTGGGGGGCATTAGATTTATCAGTACATTCAGATGCACACGCACTCCAGAGCTTGCATGCATGCCTGTGTATTGTGTGCATCTTCTAGACTAATACATAGACTTATTTCAACAGGCAGCTTTGCATATACACACAGATTAATGTATTATCATAATACATATCTCATGTAATTTATTGTATTTTTATAATAAAATAAATTATTTTTATATATTTGAATGATACAATAGTAGGGTGAAATAAAAAATTTTTTTTTTTAAAACCTGGGATTTTTCTTGTAAAAGATCAGTTTAAACTGAAAACTAAGGGCCTTAGCCATAAAATCCCTGAAAACATACAATATAGTGTAGCGGGCAGATGGCTTACAAGGATAGCTAAAGTGCTTTAACTGCCCCATTCATCTCAATGTGTTAAGTCTGAAACCTAAATAAAAGAATGTAAACGCAAACATCTATTTATTTCAGTGTTGATAATTTTAGCAGAAACATTGAGCTAATGTGCCTATCCTGCAATTCTGAAGTGCCTCCCACTCATCTCTCCACCAACACCTCCAACAATGCAGTTATACCTGAAACAATCAAAAGAAAAAACTGAAAGTGTGGCGATCACTTTAAAGAAATAGACTTAACATAAAAATAAAACTCTGTACTATTATTCATTTTCATGTTCCACGCTTAAAAAAAAAAAAAAAAAAGTCAATGCAGCTATTGTAGTATTTCCAGTCTGCCTCACCATACATCAAGAGAATGAACGAATTCTGACACAGAATTTAGATCCTACTTTCTGTGGAGTATTTTGGGCCTTGTTTAGAGTATTTAGATGAACTATCAAGCAATTCAGATTTTAGAGAATATTGAAATTGCTTCCATGAGTATAAAAATGGGTATTCCCTGAAAATGAATTTTGTAAAGCACTTTGAATAGCAGAATCCAGATTTAGAATCATAGAATATTAGGGTTGGAAGGGACCTCAGGAGGTCATCTAGTCCAACCCCTTGCTCAAAGCAGGACCAATCCCAGACTAAATCATCCCAGCCAGGGCTTTGTCAAGTCTAACCTTAAAAATATTTAAGGAAGGAGATTCCACCACCTCCCTAGATAACGCATTCCAGTGCTTCACCACCCTCCTGGTGAAAAAGTTTCTCCTAATATCCAACCTAAACCTCCCCCACTGCAACTTGAGACCATTACTCCTTGTTCTGTCATCAACTACCACTGAGAACAGTCTAGATCCATCCTCTTTGGAACCCCCTTTCAGGTAGTTGAAAGCAGCTATCAAATCCCCCCTCATTCTTCTCTTCCACAGACTAAACAATCCCAGTTCCCTCAGCCTCTCCTCATAAGTCATGTGTTCCAGTCCCCTGATCATTTTTGTTGCCCTCTGCTGGACTCTTTCCAATTTTTCCACATCTTTCTTGTAGTGTGGGGCCCAAAACTGGACACAGTACTCCAGATGAGGCCTCACCAATGTCGAATAGAGGGGAACGGTCACATCCCTCGATCTGCTGGCAATGCCCCTACATATATAGCCCAAAATGCCATTGGCCTTCTTGGCAACAAGGGCACACTGCTGACTCATATCCAGCTTCTCGTCCACTGTAACGCCTAGGTCCTTTTCTGCAGAACTGCTGCCGAGCCATTCGGTCCCTGGTCTGTAGCAGTGCATGGGATTCTTCCGTCCTAAGTGCAGGACTCTGCACTTGGCCTTGTTGAACCTCATCAGATTTCTTTTGGCCCAGTCCTCTAATTTGTCTAGGTCCCTCTATATCCTATCCCTACCCTCCAACGTATCTACCTCTCCTCCCAGTTTAGTGTCATCTGCAAACTTGCTGAGGGTACAATCCACACCATCCTCCAGATCATTAAGGAAGACATTGAACAAAACCGGCCCCAGGACCGACCCTTGGGGCACTCCATTTGATACCGGCTGCCAACTAGACATGGACCCATTGATCACTACCCGTTGAGCCCGACAATCTAGCCAGCTTTCTATTCACCTTATAGTCCATTCATCCAGCCCATACTACTTTAACTTGCTGGCAAGAATACTGTGGGAGACCGTGTCAAAAGCTTTGCTAAAGTCAAGGAACAACGCGTCCACTGCTTTCCCCTCATCCACACAGCCAGTTATCTCATCATAGAAGGCAATTAGATTAGTCAGGCATGACTTTCCCTTGGTGAATCCATGCTGACTGTTCCTGATCACTTTCCTCTCCTCTAAGGGCTTCAGAATTGATTCCTTGAGGACCTGCTCCATGATTTTTCCAGGGACTGAGGTGAGGCTGACTGGCCTGTAGTTCCCAGGATCCTCCTCCTTCCCTTTTTTAAAGATGGGCACTACATTAGCCTTTTTCCAGTCATCCGGGACCTCCGCCGATCGCCATGAGTTTACAAAGATAATGGCCAATGGCGCTGCAATCACATCCGCCAACTCCTTTAGCACTCTCGAATGCAGCGCATCCGGCCCCATGGACTTGTGCTCGTCCAGCTTTTCTAAATAGTCCCGAACCACTTCTTTCTTCACAGAGGGCTGGTCACCTCCTCCCCATGCTGTGCTGCCCAGTGCAGTAGTCTGGGAGCTGACCTTGTTCGTGAAGATGGAGGCAAAAAAAGCATTGAGTACATTAGCTTTTTCCACATCCTCTGTCACTAGGTTGCCTCCCTCATTCAGTAAGGGGCCCACACGTTCCTTGACTTTCTCCTTGTTGCTAACATACCTGAAGAAACCCTTCTTGTTACTCTTAACATCTCTTGCTAGCTGCAACTCCAGGTGTGATTTGGCCTTCCTGATTTCACTCCTGCATGCCCAAGCAATATTTTTATACTCTTCACTGGTCATTTGTCCAATCTTCCACTTCTTGTAAGCTTCTTTTTTGTGTTTAAGATCAGCAAAGATTTCAAAGTTAAGCCAAGCTGGTCGCCTGCCATATTTACTATTCTTTCTATACATTGGGATGGTCTGTCCCTGTAACCTCAATAAGGATTCTTTAAAATACAGCCATCTCTCCTGGACTCCTTTCCCCCTCATGATATTCTCCAAGGGGATCCTTCCCATCAGTTCCCTGAGGGAGTCAAAGTCTGCTTTTCTGAAGTCCAGGGTCCGTATTCTGCTGCTCTCCTTTCTTCCCTGTGTCAGGATCCTGAACACGACCATCTCATGGTCACTGCCTCCCAGGTTCCCATCCACTTTTGCTTCCCCTACTAATTCTTCCTGGTTTGTGAGCAGCAGGTCAAGAAGAGCTCTGCCCCTAGTTGGTTCCTCCAGCACTTGTGTTGTACCAATAAAATAAAAACCAGCAGGATCTTATTAAAGAGGAAAAGGCAAAATACCACATTTATTGTGAATACAAAAAGAATCATAGTAAGCAGTTAGTTATAGCTATAACATTCCATTCAATCTCATATTTATTCACACATTCATTCATACAAACACACACACACACACGCAGGTTCTGCAAGGTTATCATCATAGTTACCAGTCTTAGAGTTGCTCATGCCAAGCCACTGGCCAGGTGGCCTGGACATGAGGAGGGAGCAGGGCCTTGTCAGATGCTCATCTGATGCTCCTGGAAGTTGGTTTGCAGAATCAGACCCCCCAAAGTTCTCACTTTCTAGAGTCCATTTTTATAGGAGTTTCTTCCTATGCCAGTCTATGGGAACTGCTTCATCATGCTGTTGCTGAATCAATCAGCAGATAACATCTAGCAGCACGGAGCCATCAGGAATGTGCTATCTCGTTCTTTGGTTCTCTCATTCTTGAGGCTGTTGGGTGGATTCCAGTCTGCCCTCCGGGCGTCCTCTGGTTATTTCCACTTGACGCCTTCTTCAACCGATGGACGCTGGATTCTTAGGCTGGCACCTCCCTGATCATTCAGTTATTATCCACACCAAGCATCCATCCACAAACATCTTCTATCTCTATTTTAATCACAATTGTTAATACAACAAAAGGGCGGGGAGTCTCTGGGTGCTGTTTCTGTTGTTACAGAGTATTGCTTTGAGTCTCTCTCTGTGTGAATTGCTTTGAGAACAGACTCTGTCTTAGAATGTACTAACGGAATTAACAGCTTGCAAGTTTCACACATAGAGGGAGAGAAACAGTACCAAAAACCAAGAGACCTGTTAATTAGTAATACCCTGGAATTTAAACTATGGGGAATCAAACTCATTTGTGATTTTAATACAGAACTTCTTTAATATGATCCAACACTTGCACCAGGAAATTGTCCCCTACCCTTTCCAAAAACTTCTTGGATTGTCTGTGCACAGCTGTATTGCTCTCTCAGCAGATATCAGGGTGATTGATCCCAGCAGATATCAGGGTGATATCAGGTCTCCCATGAGAACCAGGGCCTGCGATCTAGTAACTTCTGTTCGTTGCTGGAAGAAAGCCTCGTCCACCTCATCCCCCGGTCCGGTGGTCTATAGCAGACTCCCACCACGACATCGCCCTTGTTGCTCACACTTCTAAACTTAATCCAGAGACTCTCAGGTTTTTCTGCAGTTTCATACTTGAGCTCTGAGCAGTCATACTGCTCCCTTACACACAGTGCAACTCCCCTACTTTTTCTGCCCTGCCTGTCCTTCCTGAACAGTTTATATCCATCCATGACAGTACTGCAGTCATGTGAGTTATCCCACCAAGTCTCTGTTATTCCAATCACATCATAGAAAATTTGTACCACCAGGAATATAAAAAAACCACCGAACAAAGTTTTCCTTGGCTTAATACAAAGAAAATTATGCACAATATGCACTAACTGCAGTACATAAGTCTCTAGTACAAAGATAAGTAACCAAATAGACGGATGCTACTGCCAGAACCAGCTAAGAGAAAACAGTGCTTACACATCTCAATTTTTTTTTTTTTTTTTTGAAAGAAACTCCCACTCCTCCTTACCTGTATGTATTCTAACATGTCGGGTTAACTGACTTGGTTTTTGGAATGTCTTTCCACAGTGTGGACACGAATATGTAAACCCACTTCTGTCAATGTTTCGGTTGTAAGATCTAGTATTGGATACCCTGGAAACATACACAAAGTAGTTACAAATAAAGACTTTTTATCCTCAGATTAAATATTTGAAAAAGATGATTTTTCATCACATCTACTTTTTCTGGATTTACAGTAAATTTAGGTCAGAAATGCAGCTTCATTGACCCTGTACAGCATGTGCTGTAGTTTATTGTTAACATTACAGAACTAATTAACAGCTGCAGCACCAGTACTTTTTATTTTTTAACCCTTCTGCCTCCAACAGTCACTGATCATTTTGAATTTATTTCTCCAGTGACAGTGATAGACACTTCATGAACTATCTTAAGACCTTCTTAGTGTAATTGGGTAAGTGTGGTGGAAGACACTATCACAACTTTACAAAGTTGTTTGCTAGGTAATTTAGTAAGAAAAGAAAAAGCCTCTGTCACTGGATTAGGCTTCAAATACACCTTTAATTAAACTAAGGTGGTGTCAGGAAGGTCCATATCTAAACCTCACAAATTTGAATATCTGGTATTCTCTAATCAGGTGATAAATGGGACTAAGATGGAATGAAGCAGTTTTGCAAGCTTCTATTAATTCACAGTGAATAAAATGTCTATGACTTTGAAAACATCAATCATCGTAGTAAGTGGTAGATGAGCAAATTCAGTTTCTGACTTGGTAAATTTTGCAAGGTTGATAAAACAACTGCAGTATCTTTCTATTCTAAAAGAAAGTATGAGCAAGTAGGACCTTCTCACTCAAGAAACGTGCTTACTTTAGTGACAAAAATAACTTTTTACCACTTTTTACTCACGTTAGCCTAGCAGAACCTGAACAGCTAAGAAAAAGCAAGCTATATTCTGTTCCATTTCATGCATCATTACTACATCCATGAATATCCATTGACAATAATGAGGTAGTAGTTGAATGAACAATTTTAGAACATGGTTACACACTAAAGAGGGGTTTAGCATGTCCTTCAGACTGGTGAAGAAAAACTGAAGAATTCAGGAAAAGAAGAGGCCCTACATACTCACAACAAACAACAACAACAACAACAAAATCAATCAATCATCTTCAGTTTTACCCGTACTGGTGTTCACTTAATCACATTACAAACTTGAAAATCTGAAAAAGGACAGCCTTTCAAAGGTTTTTTTTTTTTTTTTTTTTTTTTCAGAAAAGAGAAATAATCCTAATACATAGAAAGGAAATGCTGTCTTTTCATTGCAGGAACCACATATTAGATTCTTTATCCATCTGTAATTAGTAACAGTCTAATAAATCACAGTTACATATTCATTTCAGTCTTTGTTTTCCTTAGTCTTTAAAAATTTGTGCACATTACAAGAAGGAGGGGTTATTTTCCCAGTACAGTAAATGGAGTTCTTCAAGATGGATGTCCTATGGGTGCTCCACTTGGCGTGCACGTGCACCTTTGACCAGAGATTTTCAGCAACAATGTCCCTTCAGTCTGTGCATGCACCCTAGCTATCCTCGTGCCCTGTACCAAGGGTATAGAGGGCTGAGGCAGACAAACACCGCTCAGTTCCTTCTCTACTACAAAATCCCACAAAGATCAGACTCCGGAGCAGAGGAAAAGGAGCATCCACAGGCATGGGTGCAGTTTGGGGGAGGCGATGCCCTCCCAAACTCAAGCCTCAAGCAGGCACAGCATTTGCTCCCTCATACGCAGGCCCCATTGGCCTGACTGGAGCTGCCATTCCAAATATAGAAGTCAAACTACACCTGTATCCATAGGTTCACATATCTCAAAGAATATCAGTTATTTACATGCTAAGTAATCTCTCTTCTTCGAGTAGCGTCCCTCTGGTTACTCCAGAACCTGACCTAGAACCGTTCGAAGAACTGCAGAACCAAAGGCAGCATCTGTTTGTGAAGCATTCACTAGGGCATAGTGTCAGGAGAAGGTGTAGACCGAAACCCACATTAGCAGCTCACCATATTTCCTCCATAGCAGGAGTTTTCAAACTGTGGGTCAGGACTCCAAAGTGGGTTGCAACCCCGTTTTAATGGGGTCACCAGGGCTGGTGTTAGACTTGCTGGGGCCTGGGACCGAAGCCCAAGCCCCACTACCCAGGGCCGAAGCCGAAGCCTGAGGACTAAAGCCCTGCGCAGTAAGGCTCAGGCTTCAGCTTTAGCCCTTGGTGGCGGGGCTCAGGTTACAGGCCCCCGTCTGGGGCTGAAGGCCATGGGCTTGGGCCCCCCGGCTGGGGTGGCAGGGCTCAGGCTTCAGTCCCCTCCTCCTGGGGTCATGTAGTAATTTTAGTTGTCAGAAGGATGTCGCGGTACAATGAAGTTTGAGAATCACTGCTCTATAGGGACATCTTTTAGCAAGGCAACAGATGTGGAGTCCTATCTGGTGGACATCTGGTAGAATGGGCTATGTCCCTAAGTTGGCATGGTACATTAGCAGCTTCACAGCAGAAGAGGTACAGGCAGAAACCCATTTAGGAAGTCTCCAGGTAGACAATGGAGTTCCTTTTAGCTCAGTCCACAATACAAATAAAGATACAAATAAACTTGGAGAGAGTCTCAGAAGGGTTTAATCCTGTCCAAATGTATGCCAGAGCCCTCTTAACATCCAGTTTATGGACGGAAGCATTTTCCCTACTCTGATAGGGTTTAGAACAAAATATAGGGAGATGAATTGTCTGATTTAGATGCAAGTCTGAAATGACTTAGGTAAGAACTGTGGATGTGGTCAGCATGTGGTCAGAAGGACAACTTATCTTTGAAGAAAACAGTGTAAGGAGGGTCAACCGTCAAAGACCCTAACACACTAACTCTTCAAGCAGAAGTAATGGCCACTAAAAAGACGGTTTTCATGGAAAGGTGGGAAAGCATACCGGTAGCCATTGGTTCAAAAGGAAGTTTGTGGATGGCTGCCATATGGACTTCAATGGAGCTCACTTCTTTTCTTCAGTATAAGAAGTTATTCTAAAACTTCCGAAACAGGCTAATCATCGGGAGACAGATGTTGGTGAGTACACCATTGGTAAAAATCTTTTCCACTGCTGAACTTAAGTTTTTCTGAACTCCTTTTCAACCGTTAAGCAGGACCTTCTGCATCTGCTTTGAACAGGAGAGCTCCATCTCTACAAGCCTTCCAGATCCCAGGCAAGCTTAGAGGTTGGGGTGAAGAATGCTACCTGAGTCCTGCAAGAGAAGTCTGGAGGGTCAATGGTAAGTTGATGGCCAGCCGAGAGAAGAAGCAGGGAAGGTGCCTTGGACAGGTTGATGCAATCAATATGTGTGGGGCTATGTCTTGCCTGACATTTTTCAGGACCATGAGGATTAATAGCATTGCAGGAAAGGCATGTAGAAGGTTCTTGGATCATGAGAGGAGGCATCACCCAGAGAACAAGCACAAGTTTGTGCGTCTCCACTTGATGGTGATGGCAAAGTGATCTAGTGTCAGAAAATTCCAGGTGAGAAACAGCAGTCTGAGTATGGACTTGTTGAGTTCCCACTGCTGATCCAGTGCGAAGTGTCTGCTGAGGTCATCAGCTATGGTGTTTTGAAGATCACCTAGAGAGACTGATGAAAGAAGGATACATTGAGCTATGCGCCAGTTCCATAACTTCATGTCCTCTGTGCAGAGGGAAGGAGATCTTTCCCTTCCCCTCCCTCCAGTTTATGTAGTGCACACTGGTCCTGTGGTCTGTAATTATGTGAATGAAAGGAAGTACTGACAGACACACCTTACTGCCATAAGTTCCAAGATGTCGATCTGAAGAGTGGACTCAAATGGTCCACCTGCCCTGTACACTGTGATCCTGTAGGTGAGCTCCCATCCGAGGAGGGATGTGTCAGCAACTATTTTAATAGTGGGAAGGGGATAGTTGAAAGGAACCCCTAAAATACACCTTGTTCAGATTCATCCACAGTCAAAGGAGACTAACTTGTTCAACCTGTCCCTGTTTGGGGTGTAGATTGACCAGAGCCAGGCCTGGAAGTAGTGCAGGTATAAAAGTGGGCATATATGACGAAGGTGCACATTGCCATGTGCCCAAGGACCTGGAGCCAGGATCTGGCCAAGACCTCAGGACTTAATTGAACTTGTGTCAGGGTGAACAACCTGTCCCTTGGTAGACAGGCCCTGGATGTTACAGTATCAAGAGTGGTGCCTATAAACTCTGTTGTACAAGTACAAGGGAGAACTTTGCAATGCTGAAGACCAAGCCTTTTGAGTAGAGAGGTGGCTTTGTTTACTGCAGTTTGAACTTCCGTGTAATAAGGCCCCTTTAGGAGCCAATTGTAAAGATAGCGAAAAACGGTTTCTCCCCACTGAAAAAGCTATGCAGTTACTATTGTCGTAACCTTCATGAACGTCCTCAGGGTGGTAGATAGCCCTAACGGAAGACACAATATTGATAGTGGTCCTGGTCCACTAGAAAGCATAGAAAAGTCTTGTGAGAAGGCCATATCGCAACAGGAAAATACATGTACTAAAGCCTGAATGTCTTGAAACAGTCCCCAGGATGTAGTGATGGGATGATAGCCACAAGCGTCTCAATCATGAACTTCTGAATCTTGTGAAAAGTATTCAGCATCCTGAGATCTAAAAATTGGTCTCCATCAGCCTTTCCTTTTGGGAACAAGGAAATATTTGGAATAAAATCACCTTCTCCTTTGTATTGAGTGGGAACTGGTTCCATGGCTCCTAAGCAGAGAAGAAAACAGAACCTCCTGTCTCAGGGGAGACTCATAAGATTTGTCCCTGAAAAAGAGATGGAACAGCCTAATGTTATGACTTCCAATCTGTCAGAGGCAATCTGCTCCTAACAACTGCAGAAATGATCCCCAAGAGGTGGGAGGATAAGTTCAACAGGATAACTCTGCTTCAGATTCCCCATCATGTTTGTGACCCTCAACCAAGGCATCAAAAGGGACGCTTCACAGATGACACCTGCTGCATCAACAGGGCTGTAGTGGAGAAGGGTTTCCCTTTGGGTAGTCTCAGTTTCCTCTTCAGTGGCTCAAGTCCTCTGTGGGAAGTGGAAAACTAGGATGGACAGAACCTCTGAGCTATTAGAGACACAGACCTACTGAACCTCCTTTTGTCTGCAGACGTATACGTACCCATCGAGCAAAGGGTCACTCTACAGTCCTTAAAGGAATGTAGGGATTCATCTGCAGATGAATAATTTCACACCACAGAAGAGGAGGTCCATTACGGTGTTTTAGACCTCATGAGGGAAGACTGAAGAATGCATTGTGCATGACTGCAGTAGTGGACATGGATCAAGCTACTGTGCCAGCAGTGTTGAGGTAAGCCTGTAAAGTCCTCCCCAACAGGAGCTTTTCCTCCACAATGATGGCATGAAATTGCTCCCTGTGTTCTTGTGGGAGGCGCTCGATAAAAATTAAATTTGGTTTAGTTGATGTGATTATAGTTCACAAGTCTAAACTGCAGGATGCAGACAAGTATGTCTTGCTACCAAATAAATCTAAATATTTTTTGGTTCTTGTCAAGAGGGTTGCTTTTAAATGGTGCTGCCCGTTCCACTTGTTGACTGTATCCATCACCAGGGAGTTGGGAGCAGGATGAGAAAATAAAAACTCCAAGCCCCTGACTGGGGAAAACCCTTTTTTTTTTTTTTTTAAATCTAGCCTCTTAACTTTGGGGATGGCGGGGGAGCAGCAATGGCTTGCCAAGCCATTTTGACAGGCTCCAACAGCAGGTATACTGTTCACAGCTCATTCACAGAAGATGAGGGTGTAAAATTTCCAACAATTTATACTGGGTCTCTGGGACTTTTTCTAATACAATTGGGAGAGAGTCCACCATTCTCTTCACCAACTCCTAAAAGCCATCCCCAATAGATGGGTGGAACATAACCACTTTAACCAGAGAGGATGATGAAATATTTGTCTGAAGAGTAGCCTCCTCATCAATCCTTCTTTGTTGCTACTCAAATGTTTCCTCCTGCAATGCAGACTGCTGAAGGGGAATGAACGGAAGCAGGGAATGCTGGCTCTGGTGTTCCACATGAGGACAGGTAGGGCATATACCAAACAGTCACTGCTGCCAAAAATTTCAGAACAAAGGTGCACGGGGCACATGCACACCTCAAGTGGAGCACCCACAGGAACACTAGTCAAAGACACAGCACTATACGTCAGGAACTCTAAACACATACTTTACAGATGCATGTCAACTGGAACTACAGTTTATATTAGTAAGTCCATAAATATTAAAGAAAAAGAATCACGGCCTACTCCAATGAGGAATTAAAAATAAAAAAAAAAAATGATTTCAGTTCCATTTACATTTCTAAACTTACCTCAATAAATTATCTCATAGAACTTGAAGTTAATTATGTCATATTTTTTTAATGCTCTTCCTTTGGCTTTTAAAGTCAATATTTACATAAGGCTAGTGAACTCTCTCACAAACACAAACAGAAGTTACCTGTATACACTTAAAAAGAGCCAAACTACAGCCTCAGATAGTCAGCAATATGAAATATAATCCCAAACAAGGGACTGATTTGTTAAATCCACATTCAAGCAAAATTTCAAGCTAAATCCACAGAAGTTTTACTTGAGCACACTCAGCAGCATGAAGTCCTACAGCACTGCCACTTTCTCAGTAAGACACTTACAGCTGATGTGCATGAATTTAAAGTGCTTGGTCTTGAAGGGGGATGGAGAACCCTCACAAGGGTGCTGCTGCTGGACAATTCCCACTGCCTGTAACAGTCAATACTGTGTAAATTCTTTTCAGGCTTCTCTATATTCTGCTGCTGCAAAGGAGCATCCCTTATTACATGAATATGCATAACTTATCCAAGGATTCACACCTTATTTTGTAGTGAGTTTTCATGTGCTCCTTAAGCTGTGAGGAAGTCTCAAATTCCTTCTTACAGGACTTGCAGCTATGAGTCCTGCTTCCAGCCAATTCCTGACGATGTTCTTCCATATGCATGGACAGCTGGGTCTGCAAAGTAAACTCATCTCCACACTCTGAACAAATAAGATTCTGAAAAAGATAACAGAGAACTTGATTCTCTAGATCATGAAATACTCAAAATATTACCATAAACAGAGTGATTTTTTAAAAACCTATTCAGAAGCTACACCAGATCTAACTTTTGCTTAGTTCTGAAAAAGTGGGCTTTCCTCCTTGGACCCTCAGGGTATGGTACACAGCAATTAAACACCAGCAGCTGGCTCGGGTCAGTTAATTTGGCTCATGGGGCTTAGGCTTCAGGGCTGTAAAACTGTGGTGCAGATGTTCGGGCTTGGTGTAGAGCCCAAGCTCTGGCATCCTCCCACCTTGTGGGGTATTCCAGAGGTCAGGTTCTAGCCCGTGCCCAAATGTCTATATGACAATTTTTCAGACTTGCAGCCCAAGTCAGCTGACCCAGGCCAGCCGCAGGTGTTTTTAATTGCTATGTAGACATACACACAGAGAGACGATTGCTCATGCCCTGAAATATAAGAGTTTAAAAACCTTTCAAAACATGTGGAATTTTTTTTAAAGCTTTAATAACAACTCTGGATATTCTTATTATCTACATAAGTGTCCAATACCTTTGGATGCTCTTGGCCTCCACCATGTCTTGTATCAACAAGATACATAGATTAATTGTGCATTCTGTAAAAAGAATTGAAGTTGGTGCCTTTCAATTTCACTGGAAGTCTTCTTGTTCTTGAGTTATGAGAAAGGGCAGACAGAAGTCCCTGCTCTATCTTTTCTATACCATTCACTATTCTGAACAACTGTCACTGTACCTACTTATCTCCTCTAAACTAAAAGAGTTTCAATCTCCTTAGTCACTCTTTATGTGAAAGTTTTTCCAAACCTCCAATTAGTTTTGTCACCCATCTCTGAACAAAAGCTTATGCCACTGGAAAAGGGGGAGGGACCATTTGACATTCTAATAGTACAAAGTGCCAACTTTTACCCCCGATGAGACATGAGATACTGGACATTAAATCTGCCCCGGCACAGAACTGAATATTGCCCATCCTGAACGTCAGACCAGGGTCATTTGTAGGATATGGGGGAAGAAACAGGATTACTTTGTGTGGCTGGGGAATCAAAAAAGTAGTGCCATTTTTAAACTGCTAAAAGAAAATGTGAGAAGTAATAACAATAGAACTATATTATTTGACACAGAACAAGTGAAGAGTTCAAAATGCATATGGTTAAATTGCATTTTTTCAGCACTGTATTTTATCATAAATAGGGCACTACCAAATTCACAGGCATGAAATCTGGTCTCTCCGTGATATCTGGTCTTTTGTGTACTTTTACCCTATTTCTCAAACTGGGGATCCTGACACAAAAGGGGGTCACACAAACTTATTGTAGGCGGATTGCAGTATTGACACCCTTACTTCTGCACTGCCTTCAGAGAGTGCCAGCTCCTGGCCCGACATCCAGCTCTGAAGGCAGTGCCACCAGCAGCAGCCCAGAAGTAAGGGTGGCATGATATGAACACATCCGCAACATTTGCTATTTATGCCGTGACCAACCAAAATGTGTGATTTCTCCATGATTTAAATAGACCCCTAATCATAAGGTTAGCTTCAAGAGCGTATGTGTAGGGGGCAAAAGTCTGCCATATAATCTTGGTTCAATATGCTACAATATTCTTTATAGAACACACTGAGCATCAACCATCAAAATCTGATTCACAATAAATTTTCGGGTCAATACTGTATTCATTAAAAATGCAGTCTTCAGAGACTAATAAAGGTTTAACCAGTGATTCCATAAGCTTGATAAGCACTGTACTAGATCCATGCCACAGGAAGGTGGTTGTACATGGGTGAGGGAGTCACATACCACTGATGGAAAGAAATTTATAACAACTGACGGTGCAGAGAGATTCCAGGATGAGAGGAAGAATGGTGTTGTGATTAAAACACTGCACTGGTAGGCGCGCCCGAGTTCAATTATGGCTCTGCCAGTCTTCCTGGGTAAAGACTGGGCAAATCACTCGTTATTCCTATGCATTAGTTCCCATTATATAAAAGACATCAAAATACACAGGGGTACTGAGCGGATAAATTCATTTGTGACTGGGGGCTCACAACACCCTCCTCTATCCTGGCTAATAGGCATCTAGTAAATGTTTAAAGTCTTTCTTGCATGATGAGTTTTAATTGACTTTAGGGATAATCCATGTCTAGGAGAACGCAAAGGCATGAAAGATGGAGATTTTTTGCTCTACTGAAACATCAGAAGAGCCCTCATAGTTGAGAGACATGAATCAACACACAAAACCAGCATTGGAGCAGACTCTGCTGGAACTAACTTTGAAAGAACAGAAGTTTATTATGTGAAGTATCACCTATGCTATTTCCATTGGCTTCAAAGACTCATTGGGTCCATAACATTTATTTATTTCTGGACCAAACCTAAAATTTGAGGCAGTGGGTATGCTTTTGTGAGACGTGTCCCTCACCAAGACAGCATATACACTGCAAGTGACCATCGCTCATGGGAATAGCCTCACGACAGGAAAGGCACCTCTTGAACCCAGGGATGCGGGCATAACCCCGAGAAGGGAGAACTTCCCATTTGGGAAGGGCATAAAAAAGGAAACCTACTAAGCTAAAGAATATCAGGGAGCGAAGAGTAACGGAATTCTTTTTCCCCACCAGGAGAAACAAAAATAAAGGAAATGGCTAATATTTACAAAATTATAACGGAAACATTACCATTACTAAAAGGATAAGGATGTATGAAGAGCTCTGCTTGGGATTCCACCCCAGACCAAAAAGCAGTTGAGAAGGAACTAAGGGAGGTTGGACGGCACAGCGCTATATAGATGCCGCTCACAGCGCAAGACGGGGAGGAGTGCATGTGCGGCCCAATGGGCACTGCTACCGAAGATCTCTGATCTCAGGCACAGGGGGGCTATCGCACCTACAGTGGAACACCCACAGGGACACTACTTGAAGAAGAATCTGACATTTCAGAAAGTCCACAACTGGCTAAATTGGTGCCAAGACTACAAACGGAGCACAGGACAAGGCTAGAACAAAGCAGAATTAACCATAACTGTGCAGAGAAGATCTTACATTCTCTGTGGATAGCACATCTTTTTCTAGTTCCTAAATTTTAGTTCAAGTACGTAAGTGATAGAATCCAACCTCCTCCGGCAGATTTTACAAAATGAGCCTCTAGATCGCTATGAAGTTATCTCTAGGGAAAACGTATCCACTAGGGAAGATGCATGCAGACCCAATGGGCACTGCTATTCTAGAAGGTTCCAAACACTGCACTGCTAAGGGACTGAGTTCCACAGGTGAGACGAGGTATTTTTGAAATTTGAAACAAAGAAAATTTAGGTTTCTTCAACATCAAATTTTTGAAACTAGATGATATAAATAGCATAGAAGATTAAACAGATATGAATCTTGAAATGTTATTACATTCTCATTGAAAACACTTTCATGTTATCTGAAAGCAGGATCAAACTCATTCTTATTTGATGCTTTTAAATCATTTTTACTTGAATTTACAAAAGGTAAATATTTATTTTCTTGTTACTGCCCTTGACTCTCAATAACCTATTTGCCAAAAATGCAGGGATTCATTTGTATCAGCAGATCAGAATAGAGGGGTATGTCCATTTTTAGCTAATATTATTAAATTGTTTATGTTCTCCATTATTAACTTTATAGCTCTGCCTCATTTACTCACCCTTCTGCGCAAAAGCACATACGCTCAAGAAATTAAGTAACATTCATATCACATTCTGTGTTTCAAAAATTAAAAATGAGGTTAAGAATTACCTCTTCTTTCTCATGTAGCATAATATGAGCTTTGAGACTAGCCACTCTGGAGAATTTCTTGTTGCACACAGGACATGTAGGATCTTCCCCATTGTGAGTACATTTGTGAAGTGTCAGGTTGAACTCAACATTAAATGACATTGGACACTGGTCGCACCGATGAGGCTGTTTGGGGAAACAAGATAAAGATAAATATATTAGGTCTAATCTTCTCACAGATATAGACTATAATATACACTAAAAAAATCCACATAATAATTAAAACAAAAACAGGCAATTCAAGAACCTATCTACAATAATGACACAAGAGAATCCTCCTGATTATTTTCTCTCCTCATGGTTCCAGGTCAACAGAAATTCTGACTCCCCAATTTTTCATAATTCCATTTGATTTTTTTTTTGGGGGGGGGGGGGAAGAGAGGAGAAACTGGCAAGAGAGAAGAGTGGAGACAAAAACTAAATCTCTGTCTAAAAATGTAAATAATCCTGAACTCCTCTGGGCTCAACCAATCATCTGACCAGAAAAGCAGAGAGCATTTAAGAGAATTACTATCTTGCTTATTTCAAGGTTTACTGTGCTACTCTACAATTTTGTATACAATCATTTTTCATTTACTATCGAAAATCTTGATTAAAAGGTATCTTTTTACCAGTTTCCTTAGCCCACCTAAATACTTTGCAGAGACAATGGATAATCTGTGGATACCTAAGCAAAAACTGCTTCAACTGGGGATAAGATCATAACTGAAATGCTATCCAATGCAAGGTTTCTTTCATTCCTTACAGACTGCACATGTGATGAGGCAGAAGTAAAAAAGAAGTTTTGTCCAACCAAACTGCAAAGTTTGGCTGTCAGCACCATTACTGAACACAGTTAAATGTGTCTTCAACTTCATCTATTAAAATGCTGGATTTAACTTTTGATGTATTAATATTTTTTAGATTTTTATCTAGATTTACTGAAATACATACCTTGTCATTTCGTTCATGATCCCTCATGTGGCGCTGGAACTGTGTCACTTTTGAAAAGGATAGCAAACAGATCTCACACTTATGGAAGCTTGGTACTTGGTAGGAACAATTACTGTTCTCTGTATTCAGTGTCAGAACACCATCTGCAAAATACGCATTAAACACTTTTGTACAAAGTTTTATTTTCAATTTTTAAATTAGGTTTTAAAAAAAAAAACCCACAAGTGTGGTCTGAAGTGGCAAAGACCCATGGAAACTTTAAAAAGATTTGAACCAGATTTGCAAGATTTCAGGAACAGGAAGGAATATGTTCCTGCTTCAGATGACCCAGAAATTAATCACCATTCCAAACTTTTTATCTCCCTATTAATTTGTAGCTTTATGGACATACTTTTCCCTTTATTTTTAAAATTGATTCTCTCTCCCTTCTTGCTTCTGTATAAAAGGCCCACAGAAACAGGGGACAGAGAAAAAGAATAGCATAAAGCTGTCAAATGAAAAAAATTCCCTTCCAATCTCTATGTTATAGTGAACATGTTTACTTCCAAAGGGGGGGGAAAAAAAAAAAAAAAAAAAAAAGGTTTTGGGTAACCATTTAAGACAGTATAGTTAATAGTCCCGAATGTACAATGCCATTTGTAAAAGTCCACGCAGGTGGCTGTGCAATGAACCTTCACTCTCCCTAAACAAGCATAAATAAAAACAAAAACCACAAATGTAAAACCCTCAGACACGATTACAATACTACTGAATTTTAAAAAATAAAAATAAAAAATATATATGCAGGCACCTCTTCTCTCCCCCACCTTTGGTCCCTGCAATCTCTCCATTTCACCAGTCACATCTTGAGAGCTGTGTAGCCAATACTGATTGTTCAAGATGGTTGAGAGACATCAATCCATCAGAGTGTTCTTGCACTTACATTCAAAAGAGAAGTAACATTTTTTATAGGCCAATCCAATTAAGACCCTGTTCACCTTTCCTGCTGTGAAAACTCATAAGGTGATATAGACCCTGAAATATAGTTTGAGGTTTGCATATCGTTGCAGAAAATGGTTGGAGTATTATTGAATCTTGCTTTGTATGTAAGCTGTTCTTCAAAATTGTTTTACCAAATTATCCAGAAAATGGAAATCTCGGCTCTAAGGAAATTTAAATATTTAAATTTTGGAAGACATTACATGACTATAAATGTTATCTGGTTTGTTTTTGAAAAATTCAATGGAAAAACTTAGCAGCAGATTTTTAAAAAGCATCTGGTTTAAGATCCTTCAAAGCTTTATTTACAAACAACATTCTGAACTCTAAATTGACTCATGATGTACTATCAGAGCACATGTTCTTCAGGACCAGAGTTTTGTAAATATACCACTTCTCTTCCTATCAAAACAGAACAAAGTGTGTCAGTGATGACAAAGAAATGAAGAGAAAAAATTGCTATTACTAGTTACAAAAGCATGGGATGAGGGATGAAGTCATTGCTCCCCCTCTCCCCTCACAACAGTCACAATCCTCTGAAAAGGTTGCAGCTGAGGGAGGCCACGGTAAAAGTCTATGGGACAGGGTTTTTCAGCAGTAAGACCTTGACTGTGAATACAATCCAATGAGAAATCAGAAGCAGCTCAGACATAACCATCTCCAGAAGAAAAATGAGGACTCATGTCTTTGCACTTGCTTTGCCACATCAGAATGGTGCTGAAGCACTGGAGATAAGCACTAAAACAAATTATTTATATATGCAGAGTAATAGGAAGAGTGGAAAACAAAAGCCTTCTGATGAATTTCTGCTTCACATAATTGTGTTATAATTAGGAGGAAAAGAGTCTGTCTAGATATGACAAATATCTAGCCTCTATAAATTTAAACCTTTTGCATACTTTCACCTACAGATTCATCCAGTGCTGTAGAAATTCTCTGTAGCTTGTGAACATTACCAGTAACAAGAACTCTTTCCTTCCCTGAAGTGGTCAAAATTCTTAGAAAACCTAGCAGCACAGCTCCAATTACAAGGGACTTTTATCTTATTGTACTTGGGATAGCACACTTATTCAAGTGGCATACAAAGAAGATCAGTCACTAGTCAACCAGTTCTTGTAAATTCTAGTTAGATACATTGATGAGAGGGGAGAGAAAAGAAGAGTAAGAGAGCCAAATTGTGCAAAGTCATTTTTTAAAATTCAGCAGTGTTTTATGCATACATATATCATTATATAGTTATCTATATAGAAATGTACTAAAATTACTTCCAGAATTCAATACGAGGATTCAAAGTGCTGTTAGAACCAGAAACAACAATGAAGCCAAATACTATCCTAACAAGATTTTTTGTAGGTAAAATTCTGTTTTTAATTTTTTTCATTCTCACAAAGCAATAATAAGTAACAGTCAGCAGTCTCTTCATACTTCTCCCACCCCTTGAAAGCACATGATCCCCGAGGACCAGTCACATATTTGTATTTATCTCCCTACTTTGTCTTCCTCTCTTACCGACCCACTAAATCCACAAATATGTTCAATTACATGCACATACATCCCACCCAAATACGCAACCATCTACTCACAGGCTTTTCTTGTCCTCCTATCAGCAGTTAACTGCAGCAGCTTCTGGGCCACTCTGCTCTCCAACTTCCTCTCCCACCATTTCCAGATGGTAATCAACACTAAGAATTTCAATCAGAAGAGGACTCGGCAGCTGCTATCGAAGATTAAAAGTGTAATATTCTCTCGCTAGTCCAATTCCACTATTAAGCAGTTTGGACTAGCTAGAGGTTCCAAGTGACTGAAAGGATATGAATGCTAGTTAATTTACTCTTCCTTTACATTTTGACAAAGCTGAAGTTCTGTAATACAATCATAGATATTTAGGGCTGGAAAGGATCTTGAGACGTCATCTAGTACAGCTCCCAGCACTGAGAAAGGAAGGACTAAGTAAACCTAGACCATCTTTGACAAGTGTTTGTCTAACCTGTTCTTAAAAACTTAGAATGACTAGGATTCCGTAATGCCCCTTGATAAAAGACAGTTACCTTTTCCATAACTGGTGTTCTTCAAGATGTGTTGCTCATGTCTATTCCACAACAGGTGTGCGTGTTCACCACGTGCACTGGTGCTGGAAGTTTTTCCCCTAGCAGTACCCGTAGAGGGGGAGTGCCCACTGCGACCCCTGGAGTGGCGTGGTATAAGTGCCTGGTGCGGTATAAGGGGAGCTGCGTGCTCCCCCCACCCTCAGTTCCTTTTTGCCAGACAACTCCGACAGAGGGGAAGGAGGACGGGGTGTGGAATAGACATGAGCAACACATCTCGAAGAACACCAGTTACGGAAAAGGTAACTGTCTTTTCTTCTTCGAGTGATTGCTCATGTGTGTTCCATAATAGGTGATTCCAAGCTATATCTGTTGGAGGTAGGAAGGATTTCACAAGTTCCCAAGATGGAGGACAGCCCTGCCGAACCCGGCATCATCCCTGGTTTGGGGGATGATCACATAGTGCGAGTGAACGTGTGAACCGAAGACCACATGGCAGCCCCACAAATGTCCTGGATGGGGACCTGGGCCATGAAGGCAGCCAACAAGGCCTGTGTCCAAGCCGAGTGTGCCCTCTCAGTGGGTGGCGGGGAGACACCCGCCAGCTCATAACAGGAACAGATGCACGAAGTGATCCAATTGGAAAGCCGCTGAGTGGAAATCGGCTGGCGCCTTGCATGCTCAGCCAAGGCGGCGAACAGTTGCGAGGACTTTCTGAACGGCTTGGTCTGCTTGAGGTAGAAAGCCAGAGCCCGCTGCACATTGTGTAGTGACAGCGCTCCTCACTGGACGCATGAGGCTTGGGGCAGAGGACCGGTAGAAAAATCGTCTACCACATGGTAGGCGGAGACCACCTTTGGGAGGAACGCGGGGTGTGGGTGAAGCTGGACCTTGCCCTTATGAAAGGCCGTGTACAGCGGCTCGGAGGTCAGGGCCCTGAGCTCCAAGACTCACCTGGCCGACATGATTGCAACCAGGAAGGCCACCTTCTACGAGAGGTGAGATCAGAAGCACGTGGCCAGCGGTTCAAACGGGGGCCCTGTGAGATGAGCCAACACCAGGTTTAGGTCCCACTGTAGGACCGGGGGTCTAGAATACGGAAAAATATGGTCCAAACCCTTAAGGAGCCGGCCAGTCATAGCATGGGAAAATAACGTGTGCCCTTGCACTGGCGGATGGAAGGCCAATATGGCTGCCAGGTGCACCTTGACTGATGAGGGCGCCAGGCCCTGGGCCCTCAGGTGGAGGAAGTAATCAAGAATAAGATGGATTGGGGCGGCCACAGGGGAGACACACTGGTCCACCACCCACCTAGAAAACCAGGACCACTTCGCCAAATAAGCGTGGTGAGTGGAGGGCCATCTACTTTTGAGGAGAATGCACTGAACCTGTTCTGACACGTCCTTTCCTCTCCACCTAATCACTGAGCAGCCACGCCGTGAGGTGAAGAGCCGCTAGTTTGGGATGGAGGAGGCGGCCCTGGTCTGAGAGAGCAGGTCCGGGCAGAGCAACAATGGTCACGGCGGAGCTACCGCCAGGTCCGTGAGGGTCCCGTACCAATGTTACCTGGGCCACACCAGGGCAATCAGGATGACCCAGCCTTGTCCGTGTTTATCTTCTCCAGGACCCTGCTGATTAGAGGGAACGGGGGAAAGGTGTAGAGAAGCCGGCCTGTCCAGGACAGGAGAAAGGCTTTGGAGATAGCGCTCCTCCCCAGGCCCTCCCGGAGCAGAAGCAGGGGCATCACCAGTTCTGCCGAGTGGCGAATAGGTCCACCCCTGGGGAGTTCCCCACCTTCAGAAGAGCTGGTGGGCCACTTCTGGGTGGAGGGACCACTCGTGTTGCGAGGAAAAGTCCCTGCTCAAGCAATCCACCTTCTTGTTCCGGGCGCCTGGTAGGTGGAAGGCCTTCAGGTGGATGTTATGGGCTATACAGAAGTCCCAAAGCCTGAGGGCTTCGTGGCAGAGGGCAGAGGATCGGGCCCCGCCTTGCCTGTTGATATAGAACATAGAGGCCATGTTGTCCGTGAGGACCCTGACTACCTTGCCCTCCAGGTGCGAGCGGAAGGCCATACACGCCAGCCGCACCGCCCTGAGCTCCCTGACGTCTATATGTAGAGTCAGGTCTTGAGCCGACCACAGGCCTCGGGTCTGAAAGTTCCCCACCTGGACCCCCCAACACAGGTCCGATGCATCGGACACCAGCTCCAACAGCGGGGCCCTGTTCCTGAACAGGACCCCTTGGAGCATGTTGTTTGGGGCAGGCCACCACCATATGGAGGTGATCACAGAGTCCGACACGGTGAGGACCTTGTCCATCCTGTCTGTGGCCTGGGAGAACTTTGAGGCCTACCAGAGCTGGAGGGGCCTCATCCTGAGTCTGGCACGATGGACCACGTACATGCAAACCGACATGTGACCCAAGAGCTACAAGCAAACCCTGGCTGTTGTCACTGGGAACCTTGTGACCGAGTCGATGAGACCTGTCAGGGTCTCAAATCTGTCTGGCGGAAGAGAGGCCCTGGCCGACGCTGCGTCCAGGAGTGCCCCGATAAACTCTACAAGTTGGACCGGGACTAATGTGGACTTGGTGTTGTTTACGAACAGGCCCACAGTGGTGCACATGGACAAGAGGAGCGGCACTTGATCCCTCACCTGCAACCGGGAGGTGCCCTTGACAAGCCAATCATTCAGATAGGGAAATATCTGGACCCCCCGCCGTCTGAGGTAGGCCGCTACCACGACATGCATTTTGTAAACACCCTGGTGGCAGTGGACAGACCAAACGGGAGGACCATGAATTGGTAGTGATTCTGTCCCACCACGAAACGGAGGAAGCGTCTGCGCCCCTCGAATATGTGGATGTGGAAGTATGCGTCCTGTACATCGAGGGCAGAGTACCAGTCCCCAGGATCCAGGGAGGGGATGATGGACGCCAGGGAAACCATGCGAAACTTTGGCCATCGGGATAAGGAAATAACGGGAGTAATACCCCTTGCCCAGTAACTCTTCGGGCACCGCCTCTATCGCTCCTAGTCCTAGGAGCTGCCCCCCTCTTGCTTGAGCAGAGCTTCGTGTGAGGGGTCCCCCAAGAGGGACGGGGGGTGGTTGGGTGGGGAGGAAGTAGGCTGGAGGGTCTAACCCCAAGAGATGGTGTTGAGGACCCATCAGTCTGAGGTTAGCAGTGACTATTCCAGGAGGAAAGCACACAACCGGTTGGAGAAGGGGAGCTGTATTGGGGGTGGATCCCTGATGAGGACTGGCAGGGTGCGCCCAAGCGTCCCATCAAAAGCGCCTTTTCCCCACCTGCTTGTCCTTGGAGGACCTAGGCTGGGGGCAGGCTGAGACTGCCTCTGAGGGCGTCTCTTATAGTCCTGCTGCTTCTTATGGGCAGCCTCAGACTTCAGGAGGGCGGCCTGGGTGGGAGTCTGCTGCGGCTTGAACTTAGGTTTTGCTGGAGCCGGGACACAGGGGCCCAGAGTTTGGAGGGTCATATGGGAGTCTTTCATGCCATGCAACCTTGTATCTGTTTCCACCAAAAACAGAGCTTTCCCATCAAACGGGAGATCCTGCATGGAAGACTGCGCCTCGCTGGACAGCCCAGAGAGCAGGAGCCATGACGCCCGTGTCATGGACATCGCGGAGGCCATGGATCATGCGGCCGTGCCCGCAGCATCCGAGGCTGCCTACAGGGACGCCCAAGTGGCCGCTGCCCCCTCCTCCACTAGCGCCTTGAACTCCTTCCTATCACGCTCCTGGAGGAAGTCCTCGAATTGGTCAGGGAGCCCCACAGATTTAATTTTTACCAGCCCAGGAGAGCTTGATGATTTGCCACTCGTAACTGGAAGCTCAAAGACTAATACATTTTCCTTCCGCAAGAGTCCAGACTCCGAGAGTCTTTGTTCTTTGCGGGGTTGGCTGACCCTTCCGTTCTCTGTGGTTTACTAACTCGGCCACCAGGGAGTTGGGCGCCGGTTGGGCATACAAGTACTCATGCCCCTTGGTGGGTAAAAAGTACTTGTGTTCCGCCTTCTTATAGATGGGGGCCAACGAGGCCGGTATTTGACACAGGGCATTTGAAATCTTACCACCCCTTCATG
The DNA here is from genome assembly GCF_965152275.1 of Natator depressus. Taxonomy (NCBI): domain Eukaryota; kingdom Metazoa; phylum Chordata; order Testudines; family Cheloniidae; genus Natator; species Natator depressus. Next base: position 99,423,426 of record NC_134235.1, on the reverse strand, counting down.
GAGAGACAAGACCACCCTACCCAGTGCCGGCTGGGACAGCACGTTAAACGGGGGAGTCTGAGGGCTCTTCCATCTCCTCTGCCTGGAGATGGAGGCTTGCTGCCTCCCTCTTTAAGAGTTCTTGATGGGCCCTGAAGTCCTCCTGCGGGGCGGAGGGGAGCAAGGCCTCAATCGCCTCCTCCGGGCGGGGCAAGGAAGACAGTGCAGTGCTCTGGGTATCAGCCGACATCGGAGGGTCCACCACCTGGTCAGACTCCGGACACGGTGCTGAGGATGTACGTCCCACCGACTCCTTTCTCTGGGGTCTGGAGAGGGAGGCTGACAGCGCTTCCGAAGCTCTGGACACTGAGCGAGCTCCCACCAGGGGCTGCGCTGGAGGCCAGGGTGCCTACTGGTACCACTGAGCTGGCCACAATGCTCCGTGCCACTGCACCTGCTGTGAAACCGGCGGGGTCAGCTGTTCGGGTTGGCTGGCCTGCCCCATTGAAGGACGGCTAAGAATGGAGGCCGGGCTGGCGTAAGATCTGCTGCTGTTTCTGGACCGGGAGGAGAGGCAGTGCTGGGATCTACGTCAGCCACGGGACTGCGATCTCAACATGGAGGACCAGTACCAATGGTAACAACTGCTCCATGAACCGAGATGCCGGTGATTGACACCCGGGGCTGCAATGTCTTGGTGGAGACTTGGAGCAGGAGTCCGAGTGGGAACGGCGTCGACAACTGTGCCATGACCGACTGCAGTACCCCTTCCGAGACGAGGACCATTGGTGACGCCTGCCGCGGTCCCGTCGATATTCGCTCCTTGAGGACGAGCAGTGCTGAGAGTCTCAGCTGGATGAAACCCAGACAGACAGTCTGGTCAGCGTCGAGGGCGATCCACATGGACTCTGCCCCAAATGGTGGCTGGGCAGTGAATGGCGTCAGGGACGTTCCCTCGACCGAGACCGGTACCGGGCCGGAAGCGACTGTGGAGATCCCAGCGGCGGCTTGCCTCTGGAGCGTGGGGCCGACATCAGCATCGCTCTGGGCACCGGCATGGACATAACATCCCAGGCTGCCTGGAGGGCTTCAGGCGTGGATGGCATCCAGACATCCAGAGAGGCCTGTTCTGAAGGGGCTGGGCTACTCCGCTCAACGTGAGTCGGAGGCCTAGGGCCCAGTGGGGATCGAGGACTGCCTGACGTGGGCCTAGCCTCTGTCCCAGACTTCCCTCAGTGCCGCTGCAAAGAGGGAGTCTTCCTGGCCCTCTTGGTGTGCCCCGTGGACAGGGAGCAGTGCCGACTGGTCGATGGCACTGGAGGGTCGCCGCGTACCAACGCCACAGTGCCAGGTACCACTTCGGAGCGGCATGCTGGAGTCGGGGTCAGCGCCAACTCCATCAGGATGACCCGGAGCCTAATGTCCCTTTCTCTTTTGGTCCGAGGCTTAAATGACTAGCAAATCTTGCACCTTTCACTAATATGAGTTTCTCCCAAACAGCGCAAACAGTCTGCGTTTGGGTCACTTCTTAGCATAGAACGCCTACAAGAGCCACACGACTTAAACCCCAGGGCACGGGGCATGCCCCGGGCCGGGCTCACTGACTAACTAAACAGCTAACTACAGGTACTAACACTGAACAAATGAACAGTTCTGGGGAGGAGCTACAGCAAAAGCTGGAGCAGAGTAGTTCCGACGCACCTTCACTGGTGGCAAGAAGGAACTGAGGGTTGGGGGAGCGCACAGCTCCCCTTACACCGTGCCAGGCAGGCGCCACTCCAGGGGTCACTCCCCCCTTACGGGTACTGCTAGGGGAAAAACTTCCGGTACCGGTGCACGTGGCGAGCACGCACACCTATTGTGGAATACACATGAGCAATGACTCAAAGAAGAACCTACTCCAGTGCTCAGCTATGCTTATAGTTGTAAAGAGGAGACTATTGGGAAAACTTTCTAACAGCGCCTAATGTATTTGCAGGCTGTTATCCAGTCTCCTCTCAATCGTCTTTTCTCAAGACTAAACATGCCCAGGTTTTATTTTTTAACCTTTCCTCACAGATCAGGTTTTTGAAACCTTTATCATTTTTATAGCTTTCCTCTCAACTCTCTCCAATTTGTCCACATCTTTCCTAAAGTGTGGCACCCAGAACTGGACACAGTACTCCAACTGAGGTCTTAATAGTACCAAATCGAGTGCAACAATGGCCCGCGCCGTTCCAGGCCAATGCGGGCTGCAGGAACCAGCGCGGGCCAAGGGACATGCTGGCCACCCTTCCCGCAGCCCCCATTGGCCTGGAGCGGCAAACCACAGCCAGTGGGAGCCGTGATCGGCCAAACCTGCAAACGAAGCAGGTAAACAAACTGGTCCGGCCCGCCAGGGACTTTCCCTGAATAAGCGGCGGACCAGCTTTGAGAACCACTGTTCTAAGGAACCTGGTTTGAGTCTTTCCTCCTGTAAGAAAGATTGCTCCCACAAAAAGATTTAAATCTGTGCTTTCTTCTGTAATGGAACCCCATTTTGAACATTTATCAAGCTGTCCAATTCACCTTTTATCGATGAAGGTGGCACACTTTGTGGCAATTACTTCAGCATATAGGAACATTAATGATTAACCCTCCCTACATGGTTTTTCATATGGAGAGTAACTATGAGACCTCACCCGTTCTTTATTCCAAAAGTATTGTTCAACTTTGTATCAATTTATTAACTTGTGAACTTTCGTTCCAACTCCTCATTTATCTTCAACTAAAATTATTTCACACTTTGTGTTAGGAACCAGGGCCCACAGCACAGCCAGGCTCTGGGTAGCCGAACACTTTGACAGCTGGTTTATAATAGGCAGCCTGGTTGGCTACACTGTCTGATTGGTTAGAGCAGGCTGGCTCTCAAGACCAGCAGTAGCTTCTCAAAGCATTTGTCCACAGCTGCTATAGCTCCTGTGTGTACTTGTTCCCAGCCTTGCTCCGGTCTTGCACCCAAGCTTTGCCTCACTCCAGGTAACACAGTTCTGACCCTCAGCGCCAATATCTTTCTGACACAGATAGCGGGACACTTACAGACCTTGTAGGCCCAGGTTACTGCCCTACAGGCATAGAATGCAGTCCTCCTGCAAGCTCAGGTCGTGCCACCTTTAGTGCCAACTCCCATGCCCCATGAGCCCAAGCTTCCCCTACCTGACAAGTTCAATGGCAAGCATGACAAAATCTGTGGGTTCCTAAGTCTGCATCATCTCCTATTTCTGCTATGTCCAGTCGTACCCTATTAACCAACCCCAAGTGGGACCGTCAGCCTGCTTAATGGGGAGGCCCTGGTTTGGGAGTCTCTGCTCCTGGAAAAATAAGCCCGCTTTTGGGATAATGTGAGGTCTTCATTCAAGTTATGGTGGTGATCTTTGATGCTGCGAGAGCACAGCCAAACCCGCACTTTGGGTGTTGCCACAGGGACACCAGCCAGTTGCTAAATATGTAGTGGAGTTTGACACTTGGTAGTAGACACTCAGCACTATCATTTCCTGCTCAACTTAAATGGTGAAATTAAAGATGAACTAGCACAGGTGGAATCCTTGTCTGGCCTCAATGCCTGACTCAACTTATGCATCAGGATTGATGACTGCCTGACCAAACATCACCCAGAAAAAAGGTGGTCCTCTCAGCTCCAGCCAGTCCTGCTAGCTCCAGAGCCCTCATCATCCATTACCCAAGCCCATGCAAGTTGATACGGTCTGGCCCCATCTCTCTGATGAGGAAAAGAGCAGATGCCAGGCATCGTGGCTATGCCTACACCATAGGGAACCAGGACTCTGCATCAGACCGCCCTGCCAATGCCCAATCTATGCCCAGATCAGGAAATGCAAAGCTCCAGCCCTGCTAGGGGTCCAAGCTGGGCTGACACTTCCCCTGTCCCACTGACCCACACCAACACTTGCCCATCGGCTCCCTGGTGATGCCCAATCAACACCCAACACATCTCCCTCTCTGGCTCCAGCACCCTGTGATGCCCAACACCAACCTGGTGGACTTGGATGCCTCAACCAATTTCATGGATCTGGAATTTCCCCAAACACACAATACCCCAACCCAGCACAAGGACTCCCCCAGGTTAGTAGATTCCATAGACAGGTCACTCTTTCAATTGGGACTGGTCACCCACCACATGGCATCCTTAGAGGTCACATTGAAGTCCTTCATTTTGGGTTAATTCATGGACTTCATTCATTAGTTGTCCTTAGCATCCCCTGGTTTGTTGCCCGTGATCTGGGCAACTGCTGGCAGTCAGGCACAGTACACTTTGACTCCCCATCTTGCCAACAATCCCGTTTACCTGACACCCACCCCAGGACCAGCAACCCTTTTCAGTCTACTCAGTCTACCCTTTTTAGTCCTCAAAATAATTCAGAGGTGTGAAGACAGTATCCAGAGGATCCCAGAAACCCCCACAACCCCTCCAATGGCTCCAGGAATTCCTGTTAAACATCAACACTATGCTGACATGTTCAACAAAACAAAAGCCAACATTCTACCACCTTATCGCAGCTATGACTGCCTTATTGACCTCCAGCCAGGAGCAGAGGTTCCCTTTAGGTGCATTTACAATAGAACCTCAGAGTTACGAACACCTCAGGAATGTAGGCTGTTCAGAACTCTGAAATGTTCATAACTCTGAACAAAATGTTATGGTTGTTCTTTCAAAAGTTTACAACTGAACATTGACTTAATTCAGCTTTGAAACATTACTATGCAGAAGAAAAATGCCGCTTTTAACAATCTTAATTTAAATGAAACAAGCACAGAAACAGTGTCCTTACCCTTGTCAAATCTTTTTTTTTTTGGGGGGGGGGGGGGGGGGGCCTCTGCTGCTGCCTGATTGCGTGTTTCCAAATGAGGTGTGTGATTGACTGGTCAGTTCGTAACTCTGACATCCTACTGTACTCCTTCTCTGAACCCAAATTATAGGCACTCTGGAACTATCTTGAGGAAAACCTGAAGAAAGAGTTCATTTGCGCCTCCATGTCCCCAGCAGAGGTCCCACTGATCTTTGTGGCAAATACAGATGGCTCCCTTTGGCCTGGTGTGGACTATCAAGCTACGATCCAAAACCAGTACCCATTACCACTGTGATGCTATATAACTGAAGATGACCATTTACATCAGTGTTTCTCAAACTTTTGTATTGATGACCCCTTTCACACAGCAAACCTATGAGTGCGACCCCCCCTTATAAATTAAAAACACTTTTTTTGTATTTAATACTATTACAAATGCTGGAGACAAAGCAGGGTTTGGGGGTGGAGGCCGACAGCTCACAACCCCCCATGTAATAACCTCGTAACTCCGAGGGGCCACAACCCTCAGTTTGAGAACCCCTGATTTATATCATTGATATTACCACTGTTATACAACTGAAACAAGTCTTGTATAAAGTATATCAAGTAAGGTGTCAATGGAAAAGTTGTAATATGTCAAGTGTGATTATCCGGTTTAAATCAATGTATCATCGCTGTATCTGAAGTTATGAATATTGACTATATATTTGTATCTGTTCTTGGGGTGATATGCACAAGGTAGTTTATATCCAGTCTTGCGAGCCCATTGTGAATAGACTATTCAACACTCCCGGTGGAATTCCGTGCCAAAAAATTAAAAATTCTGCACATAATATTTTAAAATTCTGCAAAATTCTGCGTATTTTGTCAAAATTAACACAATATAAACATGCCAGTTTCAATTATTTGGTCATTTATTTCAAAATACCAGTCAGTAAGTATGTCTATAAAAATACAGATCCCCCCCGCCCCAAAAAAAGAAAAAGAAAAGATTCAGGAAATGTTTTTTTGACAAATAGATTCCTTACTAGGCAAATGAACACAGAACTTTGAGCAATTAACAAACCACAATACAGAAACGTATTTCCCACACCCCTCAGAAGTAGAGCAAAGGCTTGGGGTGGGAGGAGTATGAAATGGGGGAATGTGGGGATTGGGGGAGATTGTTAGGGAAACTCCTCCATGCAGACCCTGACTAACTCCTAGCCTCTTCCATTCAGTCAGGTGTGTCCCTGCACCACCCCTCCCAGCGTGTGGCTCTGCAACCCATCCCACCCTCTCCATTCAGCCCCTGGCTCAATGCTGCCACCGCACTGGCTCCTGAGCCTCCACCTCAGTCCGTCCTCCCCACTAGCCCTTCTGAACCCCAATCTGTGAAACCCCAGCAGCTCCATGTTCCCCACTCTGTCTGCCCCCCCCTTCGCCCTGCACATATCCCATACCTCCTAACCTGGCTCTGCAGGCAGGATGTTGGGATGCTGTTATTGTCGGTCAGCCGCTGCTGGCTGTTCTGGTGCCACAGTGGCCTCTGGTGGGCGAAAGACAGAACTGTAGCACTTCTTGGGCAAAATGTATTTTCTGTGCAGAAAAAGATTCTGTGCTGGACATGAGTTCTGTGCATGAATAGTGGCGCAGAATTCCCCCAGGGGCAATTCAAGCTTGATGGGATATTAAGAAGAATCAATTTTCCAGACAACTCTTCCTAAGTACGCCTAAGACTGCAAGCAAAACATGTAAGGGCATGAGATGTGGACAAGTGACCTTGGAGTTCATCAGTAACTTTCCATACACAGGGGCTGTGGGCTTTGTTTGGGACAGTAAATTTCCATGGTAGAGGATATAAAAGACACCTGAGACATCTCCATTTTCCCTCATTCCTGCTCCAATTCTCTGGACTGTGGATTTATAACTAAAAGGAGTATTTTGAACAATGGACTAAGAACCTTCCAATCTTTTGGAAGTTACCAGACTTTTGAAAGCCACCAAACTATTCCATCACTGCTACAAACCTGACCAAAGGACTTTGCAATTATGGTCTTTTAACCACTTTTTCTTTTATTAATAAATCCTTAGTTTACTAAGGATTGGGTGACAATGTGATATTTGGGTGAGATGAAATATATATTGACATGGGGGTAAGTGTCTGATCCTTTAGGATTAGCAGAAACTAATGTCTGGGGAATTGGGTTTTCAGTAACCTTTCACTGTCTGGATGGGAACCAATGGCTGGAATGCCTAACAGGGACTGTGTTTAGCTTCTTGTTAACGAATATTATGCTACATAAGCTCTTTTGCTACTGGTTTAGTGAATCTAATTATAGATTAAAGCACTAATATTGGGGGTTGTCTGTCCTGTTTCTTGCAGTCTGCCTTGAGTGTGGCATTCTCAGTATGGTCCATTCTAGACATCTGGTCACAACACTTGTTACTGAGCTGTTTCAAAAACTCCACTCTGCCAAGATCTTCACAAAACTAGACCTCCGTGGAGCTTACAACCTGGTGAAGATCCAGGAAGTAGAAAAATGGAAGACCACTTTAAATATTTGGTCATGCCATTTGGGTTGTATAATGCTCCAGTGACGTTCCAGCAATTCACAAATGACATATTTAGGGGTATGCTGGACCAATTTGTCATCATTTACCTGGACATCCTCATTTTCTCCAAAAGTCAGGACCTCCATAATCATTGTGTGTGCACTGTCTTGGAGAGACTCCACCAAAACTAACCCTACATGATGCTCGAGAAATGGAAGTTTGATAAGGACACAGTGAAATTCTTGCGATTTATTGATTCGCTCAAGGGACTCACCATGCACCAAGGTCTAGGCCACACCCATGGATATATGCAGGGTACAGCGATTCCTAAGATTGGCAAATTTCTACAGGTGATTTATTAAAGGTTTCTCTGGCCTGGTTGCAACCATAACAGTGATGCTGTAAAAGGGAGTCTGGTTTGCTTGATCCACAGAGGCTCAGTCGCCCTTTGAATGACTGAACAAAGCATTTACCTCAGCCCCCATCCTAATTCACCCAATCCCACTAAAGGTTGATTTGCCACATGTGCAGTGTTATCTTAACATGCGATACCCCCCCCCCTCCTTTTTATTCTCAAAAACTAACCCCAGCAGGAAAATATATAATATCTGGGACAAGGAGCTACATGTGATCAAGGCAGCTTTCAAGGAGTGGTGCTATCTCCTATAAGAAGTCCAATTCTTGATCCAAGTCCCGAGGGACCAGAAAAACCTGGAATACCTAATGGATTACTATATGCCTTAACCAATGCCAGATCCACTGGTCCCTCTTCTTTCCTCACTTCAACTTTCTTGTAACCTGTTGCCTGGAGACAAGAAATGGGAAACAGATAAATATGTCGAACTTGGCAAAGAGCCTTCTGCCACCATGCTCAAGATGTCAAATGTCATCAACAGGACAACTGACAACAATCTGTTGCCCTACATTTGCTCCAAGCTCCCCAACAACCCAATTGCAGCTCAGATCCACCAGATCCCAAACAATGTGGGTATCCGAACCATCTCCAAGTTCCAATGCCAGAATGGCCTCTTATCACAAGGGTTCTTAATTATGATCCAGAGGGACAACCTAGGCTTCAGGTATTGACACGATACCATGATTCACTGCTTCAGGGCCATTTTGGCCAATTCAAGACTTGGAATCTAATCTCCAGGAGCTTCTGGTGACCAGGCCTATGAGTTTACATCAAGGATCATATAAAGGTCTTCTTACCTCTGCGCCCATACCAATATCGCACCATCAAAACCCTCAGGTCTCCTCCAGTCCTTTGGAATCTCACCCATCTTCCACAACTTTTAAAAGATAATCGTTAATGGCTTAGATATCTCCTCAGTCAGCTGCTTGACTATTCTAACTTGTTTAAGTAATTCTTAACTTGTTCTTTCCCTATTTTAGCCTCTGAGCCTACTTCATTTTCACTTGCATTCATTAAGGTAGATGTCCAATTGCTAATAAACTTTTTGGTGAAAACTGAAACAAAAAAAAGTCATTTACCATTTCTGCCATTTCCACATTTTCTGTTATTGTTTTCCCCCTCTCCTTGAGTAACAGACCTACCCTGTCCTTGCTTCCCATGTATTTGCAGAATGTTTTCTTGTTACCCTTTAAGTCTCTAGCTAATTTAATCTTGTTTTGTGCCTTGGCCTTTCTAATTTTGAGCCTGCATACTTGTGTTATTTGTTTATAGTCATCCTTTGTAATCTGACCTAGATTCTACTCTGTGTAGGATTCTTTTTTGAGTTTCAGATCATTGAAGATCTCCCACTTAAGCAAGGGTGGTCTGTTGCAATACTTCCTATCTTTCCTAGACATCGGGATAGTTTGCTCTTGTGCCCTTAATAATGTCTTCAGCTCATATGTTTACAAAACATTACTAGTTAGTGAATGCTTCTAGATCAAATGTCTGTTTTGGAATAACTCCTGGATCCCAACTCTATTTAAGGTAATTATGAGTGGGATCCACATGTGCAGTATTCAAAGAAGAAAGAGTGGTTACTTACTTTATAGTAACTGTGGCTCTTTGAGATGCCTGAACACATGGATCCTACGACTCTCCCTCCTTCCCTACAGCCTGGAGTCTTATATATCTTGGATTGTGGGTAGTGAAGGAACTGAGTGACAGTTAGGGTTGCTCTGCTCTTGAAGTCCTAGGGAGGGGAAGCTCAAAGGGGTGCAGAGCACAATCTTGACCCCCAATGGACACTCAGTGAAAATGTGGCACCTCAGCACAGTAGCTTGTAACATCACTGGGCTCTACATTTTGGAGAACTACAGATACTATAAGGTAAGTAACTGCTCTTTTCAATAACTACTGTATAATTAAGATGTAATCGTGAGAGTTGGGGATTCTTACCACCTCATAGGATCAGAATCAGAATTCAGTTTCTTTTGAAATGAAGAAATTGCTGCCTGAACTAGAAAAAATATCACAAGTTTTGTCTAGTTTTTACTGGAACCACCCCCCAACCAATCAATTTTTATAGAATTTAAGCTTCTATTTTAAAAAAATGTTCTAGCCTAAATCTCTGTAAATATAATCTTTTAAATGTATATTCAATGTAAACTGATTAAAAAAATGCTTTCCCAGTATGCAGACAGCTTCAATACCTCTTCTTTTGATTACAGCATATACTTAGCAGCAAAGTGAAACAAACAAGACTCTTGTCAGTTTCTCTTCTGCTATTCAAAGATTGCAGGCAACAATGAATCATGCTGCAGTTGTTTATGGAAAGCTAAGAATAGCAGAAAGGAGGGGGAACCTATTTATAGAGGAGGAAAACCCCAGAAGAAAAAACAAAAAATGAGGCTGGAGATCAGAGTAAAGCAGTAGAGACAGCATCTTCTCCCCCCTACGCGTGAACCAAACAGGAGTCTCAAGGCAATGGTAAAGTATGGACATGCACCCCCTATTCCATATGAACAGTGTAGGCAGAATTCATTATTTTTTTCTTTTAGAATATTGACAAACATCCATTTTTATCTTTAACTGATATTTTAGCAATTTCAATTTTCAGTTTCACAGCAAGGCTGCAGGGGACTGCCTGTGTGGCTGCGGGCTAATGACAGTGGAGCGCAAGGAGCTCATTGTGGGGCCAGGGTTAGGTGATCCCTGCAGGTGCTATGTGCCGGGAAGGCTGTGCTTGCTCAGTGGAGCTGAGACCCTCCCCCGGCTGGGACCACAACAAGGACTATGAGCCCCAAGCCACAGGGGAAGCCACGCTGCTGCTGAACAGGGATGGTCCTTGCACTCCAAGCCAGTAAACGTGTCAGGAAGGCTGCAATGGCATGGCTGCAGAGAGCTCCCTATGCAGCCAGAAGGCCAGTGACAACGGTGTTGCAGGGGCTTCCTCATGCAGCCAAAGGCCCAGGATAGCCGATCTCTGTAGGTGCTAGGTGCAGCCGAAGATGCACTCTCTGACTGCTATTGATGGATTTTATTTCTGTGTCAAATGAAATTAACATTTACTGACAACTATTAATTTATTTCATATCCTGCCACGCCTGTAGGTGAGTAGTCTCCATGGGTTACAAAATGATGTAAACACTTTTCTTCCAGAAAAAAACAAAAACAAAGAACAGGGGATGAAGCTTCAAGTTTACCACATAACTACCAGCCAGAGGTTTATGGAACTCCTACACAAAGTCCAGGGACAGCCACCTGGAAGAGCTCCCAACAGCCTCCGAAGATTTTGCAGAGAACATCATAGCTGAGACCTCTTTCCTTCTATTTTGTATCTAACTCTGACTAGTAAATGTGATACTTATTCAATTTAAGAGCAATTTACTCCTGAATTCATTACACCACAAAATTGTTTCTTTCAAATAAAAGCTCTATAAAATGACAGATGCCTTAATTTAAGAAATTCTTTAATTCAAAATGTCTGTATATAATCCAGTACATATCAGTGAAAGCTATTACACTTTTTTCTGATTTGAGAAGAAATTTCAGGCATTTCCACCTCCTCCAACCCAAGAGATCCTTGTAAAATGAGGTTTTACTGTAAATGACATATTAAAATGTAAAATGACACACTTTGTTCAAGGTGAGTTAAAACAATTTACAGAGTACATCAGAAGCAGCCAACTATGCTGCACTCTTCATTCTGACATATGAACTAGAACAAAGACTCAAGGGTATGTAACTTATTGTTGGCCCTCAGCTGCTCCTTATTTTCCCCTTCCTACCTGGCACAGTGGGAGTATGCAGGCAGAGCCCTGCATGGAACTATTGTTTTAATCCTGCTCCCATCCCGCAATACCCACTCCCATATTGTTTCTTGCATTGTTATCCCACTCCCACCCACAAAAACCTTGGATCTGGCAAATCCCACAAGAGACAGATTCCCCCATGCCACTAAAGAAAAAAAAGTTGGTTAATATTATAAACAGAATTCAAATGCAATTTTTACCATTAAAAGAATAAAACAAATCTTACTCATATTACGTAAAAAAATCCTTTAGCTCCTATTATAATAGACATCAAATCTCTTTCTACTCCTCGCTTAAATTTAAGTATTAAAACCTTTATTAAAAAAAAAGAAAAATTTGCTTCACATTACTAAAATTCTGTTTATGAGAAAGATTTAGTATTTTCCTGCAAATTACCACAATGTGTTTTGTTTTTTCCCACCTGATCCCACCCAAAACAAAGTACATTTTACCTGCTCCTGCTATTATGGCAGCAGGTTCTGTGGGACCCTTGAGATCCCAGCCCCACTATACAGCTCTAAAAGCAGGCATCTTTTCCCAGGTCCTACTCTTGGATTAGAGCAAGTCAAGCCCCTACCTTGCTCTCCCCAAAGATGGCACAGCCTAACAGGGAAGTAGGTCAGGGAAAAGCCCAACCTATCCCTACAACTGATGAGAACTTGCACGAGGATGTGTACTCAATCAGGGGAAATCATACCCTTAGCCTGTAACGAACACACAGTCCCAATTTCAGGAAAACTAAAGCCATCTGCTGTTCATGATGTTTATTAATGATCAATGAAGGAGGCACATCAAAAGCATAATTGTTCCGTATCATAACATACACTGTACAGTTTCTTCTGTACAAGTCAGCCTCAACATCAACATATGGATTAGTTACTTGCAGATCTGGGCCAAGAACAGCAATTCTGTTCTGCAGAGCATTGAGATTAAAAAAAAAAAAATTCCAATTTGGAAATAAAAATTTTTTTTACAAAAACCTCTATGAAACAAAAGTCCCCCCCCCCTTTTTAAAAAAATAATAATAAAGTTAGAAGATTTTGTTTTGATATTTTCTAAACAAAATTCTACCTGGTAGGCTGAAAGACACAGTAGAAACTGAAAGTTCAAGAGCTTGGAAACTGGTGCCCCACAAACCCCTTCAGCTTGAGGCTAACAAGAAACTGGGAGCCTGTAAGCCCTACGGGTGCCAGCTCAGAGCAGGCTTCCAGGCTCTCAGTTCTGACCACCTTATAGGCCTCTAAGGAGCCGAAGAGCTGGGACTCCCATAGCTCCCTGATCCCCTGGAGCCTTGGACTCTAGGGGTATAACTATACAGCAATTAAAAATCCGTGGCTGGCCCGTGCCAGCTGACTCGGGATAAGGGCTTGTTTAATTACAATGTAGACGTTTGGGCTCAGGCCTGGACCGGCCACAGGTGTCAGACATACCCTAGAAGCCCCGAGGTCCCTGGAATATCTGCTGGCAGGTTGCCCTAGAGCTGCATACTCCAAAAGCTCAGACTTCTTAGGAGCCATGCAGGCGAGATGGCTGCAAACTTCCTTGGGTTCTTTCAAAGCTTCACTGAAATCAAACCTGGTTTTTGTCCGAGTCCCATCAAAATCAAACCAATTTCAACTAACCAAGAAATTCCACTGAAAGAATATTGTCACAATTTTTCGAACAAGCTCTAGTTAATTGCCTTTTCTCTGCATAAATCTGCCAATTATCCATACTTCATTCACAATTATACAGCAGATGCCACTTATTAGCAACTTCTTGGTTCCAAGCAAAAAGTAAAACCTCATTTTATTTATCTTAAAGCTGCCAACAAACAAAAGGCCCATGCCTGAAACAACAACCAAGGCGGAAAGCCCTACAGCCAGGGAGCTGCCACCCACACAGAAGGTAACCGGGAACTCCTTCTGAAGTCTCGATGCTGAAGGCTGGTAAGGGAGGCTGCGGTCAGGAGAACAGCAGAGAAGGTAGAACTGAGCGCCTGCAGAGTTGCACAGTACCTCTCCCTGCACTGTCCGAGTTGCACCCTACCCTGACACTAGGGGCTCGGGTTTGGCACAGCCCAGTGCTTCCTTCCCTGCCTACAGCCCTACAAACCTGTAGCCAAGGTTTTCTGCAGGAAGTAGGGACGCTAGGTCAGCAGTGTGGGCCAAGGGATGTGCTGGTCGCTGCTCCAAGCCAATGGGGCTGCGGGAAGCAGCGAACCACAGCCAGTGGGAGCCGCAATCAGCCGAACCTGCAGACACAGCAGGTAAACAAACCAGCCCGGCCCGCCAGGAGGCTTAACCTGGCAGGCCACGTGCCAAAGGTTGCCGATCCTTGCGCTAGGTTATCAAAAAAGTTGTCAATAAGCAGCATGACAGTTGCTAATATACGAATCCAATTAACATTAAAGTCTATGGGAATGTGTTCTTGACAAAAAATTGCTAATAACCAAAAATTATCAAGTCGGCTAATAACCAGCATCCGTTGTATTACATGGCTTAATTTACACTTTGAAACTTAACTACACCTTGTTCTTGAGAAATATTGGTATTACTTTTTTTAAAAATAACCTATACAACAACCGGTAGTTAATTGTCCTCAGCACATCACATTATACCTAAATAACGTACGGGTCTGAGTTCAAAGTATGATTTAAATATCAGAGGGGTAGCCGTGTTTGCTGCTTTTACAGATCCAGACTAAGACTCTTTGCCGCTTTTATGATTTAAATGTTATTGGATATACTTTTATCATATCAAGGCTGAAGGTCAGAATTTTCATACAGTTTGAATGTCTTTGTTTTGGTCAGCTTGCATTATAAGCTTGACAAACATTTTTACCCATTTACGTTACCATTATTCAAAAGCCTTGTGTATACATTTTAAGTGTATAAAGTACATGCACTGAAAGATAATTGCTTTGTTTTCAAAACACCAAAAGCAATTGTTACAAAACTGACTGCTGATCTGTAGTAAAATCAAAACTGTTTGAGTGTCATTTTTTATTTTTGCATTACTTAGTTTAAAACAGCAGAAACGATCGCTTTAAAAAAAAAAGTCTTAAAAATGCTTTCAGACTGAAACTTGTTGGGGCACATTTGCGTTGTCCGATTTTTCTATACGGAGCATAACATTCTTCGTTAGTACACATCTCCTGTTTCACAGCACATCATCACTGTTTTTCCCTGAAAGCATAAAGTCCCAATCCTGCAAGGAGCACCTCATAGATTCCGCCTTGCAGAAACGGAACTTGGGACCCAAATCTGCAAACATGCATTTAATTTTTCCATACAAGTAGTTCCATTTAGCTAAGTGTGATTACTCATGCAAAGTTACATGTGTAAGCATTTGCAGGACCAGATCCATAGTTCTGATAAATTATTCCAATTAACTAACTCCAGAACAAATATAAAGGGCATGCTATATGAATGACACTTCTTAGAGCATTTCCATGCCCAAAAAAACCTAAATCACCACCAATTCTCATATTAGTTAAGTAATCATTCAGCTGCTATAGAAATATTTTCTACTCAACTTTCAACATCATAATATGCATCTGTGGACTATGGGTGGAAAGAACATATGATACATGCTTACCCTCCATTACCAAATATTGCAATTTATTTTATTTTTAAGCCTGCATAATGAACAATACAAAAATGTAATACTTCAACTAAGATAAGAGTTTAATTTAGGAGGGGCAGGGTGAGATTCAAGTATTGTGGAAGGCCCTGGCGCAAGAGAGTCCTTACACGTAGTTTAAGTCTTTCCAGGATCAGGACCTAAGACACTACTGCAGAATTTTCTCACTTCCCCTTTTAAAAAAAATCAATATTAAATAGTATTTTCAAAAATTGAGTGAGATTTTTAAATATCTAACAAAACAAAATCTTTCATTGTAGGGTTAAGAACTTTAAGGGAGTTTAAAAAATTAATTCAAGATTAGGGAGTATCTATCCCACAAAATAATAAACATTTAGCCCACCTCCTGAGAGAAAATTAAAAAAAAAAATCAGTTGCTGCATAAGAGAAAGAGTGCTGTTGAATGTCTGTACATCAAAGGATGAATTAAGTCCCTACTCTATGGGAGGGACTCTTCTATGCTGTTACTTACAGGTTCCTGCAATCTAATCCATCATTTTGAAAGCGAGTTGAAGGTAATCAGAGGCACAGACCTACCTGAGCATCTGTGCTAGTTTTTTGGGCTGTTATGATCATGCTTTCCCTCTCTGGTTTCTGTGAGGAAGACCCAGATAAAAAGGGAAAATTGACTATAAAAAGTGCTATCAAATGCACAAAGACAACTACCTGAAAAAAAAAATCTGTTCAGTGATAAATAATCATAAAGGGCCAGAGGAAAAGGCAGAACCGTGTGGCTTTTATGTTGATCGTTTCCTTATGCGCAACACACATGGAGTGACTGTTTTAAAACTCTCTTAAAAGTTATTTCTTGCAAGGAGAGCCCCGAGTTCTCAGTCCGCATTGCACGGCTGCCTCTGTCGACAGCTAGGTCGTATATTTCAAGCCTGTATTTGTTCAGTTTGGGGGGTGGGAAGAGAGCAACAGGCGACCCCTCATCGCCAAACTGTCTCCGGTCAGGCTCCTGCTCCGCTCGCCGCCCAGCCGGTGCTGCAGGGCCCGGGCACCATCGAAACGCGCACCCGCCGGGGAGGCTACTACACGCCTCGTCTCGCTTTCTTATGCTGGCACACCCCCCCTCCCCCAACGCCGTTTAAAAGCCGTTCAGAAGCTCCCCCACCCCCCATGCGAGCGAATATAAACGGGCCCCGGGAAGTGCCCGCTCCCAGGCGCGCTGGCTCCGGCTCGATGCCGCGGCGCTGCCGCCGCTGCTACTGAACGAAGCAGGAACAGCGCAGGGCCGCCGGCCCGGGATCTGCCCGCTCCATATCATTCCGCAGGGCCTAGCTCCCCCTCCCCCCACACAATAGACCCGGCCTCCCTCCCTCCCCCCCATATCCGGGGACTATATGCGGGACCCGGCGGAGGCTTTTCGCTACCCCTAGGGCCCCAGTCTCGAACCCCACGGCGCGCATCGAGCCTGTCCGGCCGCGCTAGTTACCTGACTCGGCGCCGGCCTTGTTGTCCTCCCTGCTGGGTTTGGAAGGCCGCCCCCTCGGCATGGCTGCCCCCTCCCCCCACACGCGCGTGCGCGCGCACTCACCCCCCCACACTGCAACGGCGGTGGCGGAGGAAGAGGCGGTTGAAGGGTGGGGCAGGCGAGGAAAGAATGGACCGGCCCTATACACAGAGATTGAGGAACTGCATGGAGATGCGCCAGACAAGTGAAACGCGCACGCGCGTGAACCGCGAGCGTGGGGCGGAAGGGAAATGCGCGCGGCAAAGGCGCTTGCGCTTTACCCGCGCGAACGCAAAAGGTCTCAGGTCGCGAGGGAAAGAAAAGTGATTCTAGTGAAAGGCGGCAGCGCATGCGCCCTACCCAGGATAATGGCAGGGGGTTATGCGCGTGCACTCGCGAGTGGGAGGGAGAGGTGCACGGTGACGGATGGCTTTGCCTCTGTGACATCCGGGTACTGTGGAATTCTGAGAGTGGAGCGGAGTTCTAATCGCACAGCGGCAGCTGCTGGGCGGCGGGGTAGGGATGGAGAACCTGCGGGCCGCGTGCCTGCAGAATGGGAGTGGAGCCAGGGAGTGGCATACACACACGTTACCCTTCCAGGCAGGCTCTGGAAATCATGACACTAGGGTAGCCAGCCTGGGTCGGACCTGTTGCTGGAGTTTCCTCACAGGATATAATCTTTAATTAAAGAATCTTGAATTCCTGGAGACTCCAGGACAAAATCCTTGGGGGTTGGCAACCCTACGATCAGGTCACAAGTATTGCCTCACACCAGCCTGAGTCAGGCCCTGGTCCCCTCCCCATCACAAGTGGCTTAAAAACACCATGATTTTATCCAGCAATGTTGGGTGCTGGACTCTTTTTCTTTGCCATCTGGGGTCTGAGAGCCTTTAAGGGGTGCACATGCTCCAGCTTTTCTCCACAGCTCTGACAATTAGAAATTTAATATTTTTTTAAAAAATGAACACAGTCTCCCCCTAATCCCTTGTCTGAAGGAGTTGGGGTTTTAAGAAAAATCATACAGTGTGAAACTCACCCAGAAATCAAGTGGGCTGGCATCCCTGAGGTTTTTGGCTATAGTCTTCTGATCTTCAAATTCAGTGAGAAGTTGCCCCTGAAACACACACATGCAGCTGCAGTGCACTTTGAACATCTGAGGGGAGAGGGGTATAAAATGTACTCACAAACACTGGAGTCTGCCTGTGCCTCAGCGGTGAGAGGGACATGCTCCCTTTTCTGCCTCTAAAATCCTCACCACATAGGGTTGCCAGTTTTCGTTGGACATATTCCTGGAAGTTTCATCACATGACAATCTTTAATTAAAAGATTAATCTTTAATTCCTGGGACTCCTGGACAATCCTGGAGGGTTGGCAACACTACTCCCATGCCAGTTCTATTCTGAAAACATTCTCCCCAGTACCTCCCTGTCTCACAATACTGCCCTGAATCGTACACCGCTGCCCACATATGGAATCCAGCAAGCATGGGGAGCTTTCATAGCCCTTGAGATCAGAGAGGACCATTAGATCATATTGTCTGATCTTCTGTCTAATCCAAGCCACAGAATTTCATCCAGTTACCCCACCATTGAGCTTACATTTGACTAAAGCATACCTTCCAGAAAGGTCTTGCTGGTGACCCCCCATGTCTCTTGGTAGTGGGTTTCAATAGTTAATCACCCTCACTATTAAATATGTCTCCCTTATTTCTAATTTGAATTTGTTCATCTTCTAACCTTTGGTTCTTGTTATGCCTTTCTCCATTAGATTAAAGAGCCCGTTAGTACCCAAACTAAAGGGGTATATTGTAATCAAGTCGCTTCTCAGTCTTCTTTTTGATAAATAGCTTGACTTCCTTAAGTCTTACTGTATGGCATTTTCTCTAGCCTTCAAATAATCTCAGGCTCTTTTCTGCACCATCTCCAATTTTTAACATCCTTTTTAAACTGTGAACAGAAGTGTACGCAGTATTCAGTATCAGTCGCACCAATTCCATATAGAGTGGTAAATCCACCTCCTTACTAATCTTCATACATCCAAGGACTTCATTAGCCCTTTTTGCCATTCCATCGCACGAGGAGCTCATAGAACCCTGCATGGATACAAAATTTGTGTCTGCATCCAATACGCAAACATGGTCCACGGATGCGGATATAAAGCAGATATCCACAGAGTAGAGCAGTGCTCTACTCATGTTGAGTTGCTATCTACTGCATCCCCTACATCTTTTTCAGAGTCACTGCTTTCCAGGATAGTCACCCATTCTGTAGGGATGGTCTGCATTCCTTGTTCCTACATTTGGCTGTATTAAAATTCAAATTATTTGAATGTATGCAGTTTATCGAGCAACCCAGCTTGCTCTGTATGACTGATGTGTCGTCATGATTATTTACCATTTCACCAATCTTTGTGTCAGATACCAATTTTAACAGCAGTGATTTTGTATTTACTTCCATATCTTTGATGAAATGTTGAATAGTGTCAGGTCAACTACCAGTCCCTGCGGATCCCCACTCCCATTCAGTGATGGTTCCTCATTGACCATGACTTTTTGAGATCTGTCCATTAGCCAGTTCTTAATCTATTTAATATAGCTCCATAAAATAACAATGAAGCCTATTTTTAACCAGAATGTCATGTAGTACTAAGTCAAGCACCTTACAGAACTCTAATTATATTACACCTAGACTGTTGCCTTTATCAACAAAATTTGTAATCTCAAAGAATGAAATCAGATTTGTCTGAATGTAATTGGGGCTTCTTTCCAGCAAGCTGAGTTTGCAAAGAGTACACTTAGTTCCTTTTCTTCCCCTGCTCTGCCAATAGATCACATTTGGTGTTTAGCCCACCCCAGCTTGGTAAATGAGGGGAAAGGGTTTGAGTTGTTGCTACCCTTGCATTGGATGCCTCTGGGTTGATTCCTTGCCACTGCCCACGCTACACATAAGAAAGGCAAAGAGCAGCAGTGGCCTCTGGTGGCTGTAGGCTAGAACTGTGCTAATGTTGCCAGTATCTGCAGCAGTAAACCACATACATTAGCCAGTGATATGGCAGCTGTTTACAACAAGTATCTGCTAACTGGACTGAGAAAAACACAAGAGGTGACAACTGCATATGTTCATTACCCTGAAGCTATTAGCCTATATCATATCTTGCCACATTGCCATGGATCCCTTTTGAAAACAACTGCACTTCTCTTTTGGTTGTTTTCAAATGTCTCAGGCTCAAGCGCAGAATATTAACACATAAGAAAGAGAAAGAGCTAAGACACTGCCACATTTAGGCTTTATTACTTCCTCTACGTATGCACAGTCTTCTCTCATTGGGCACTTCCTGAAAATAGAGTTCTCAATGAGTATGTCTACACAGCAGCTGGTAGATGTAATTCCCAGCTGAGGTAGATGTACATGCACTAACTCTGCTCAAGTTAGCTCCAAAAAATAGTAGTGAGGCTGTGGTGGCAAGGGTAGTGTCTTGGGCTACCCACCCAAGTACGTAGCCAGGGGGTCAGGAGGGATAATACTCAAATGGCAGCTCAGATAGCCGCTCATGTTGCTACACCCATACTGCTATTTTGAGGCAGTAGCTCAAGCAGAGTTAGCATATATACCAGGGGGTGGCCAACCCGTGGCTTGTGAGCTGCATATAGCTCTTTGACAGTTAAAGTGCGGCTCTCAGAGCCCCCCGTGCACCCCTATTCTCGGCCTGCCAGACTGGTCGGGGGCAGCTCGGGGCTTCTGCCTGCAGCAGGGTGGTTGGGCAAGGGGCTTCTTCTGTTCATCAGGGAGGGGGGATCGCGGGGCTTCAACCCCATGGGGCACACTTGCTGGGGCTCAGGGCTTCAGCAGGAGTGGGGCTGAAGTCCCAAGCCCCAGTCGGCACCTCCCATGGGGCTGAAGCCCGAGACCCCCTGCAGCCCAGGGCAGAAGCTCCTAGCCCCACCACCCCACCGCAGGGCTGAAGCCGGGAGCCCCAGCAGGTGCACCCTGGCTCTTGAACTTCTGAAGGTTGTCGTATATGTCTCGGAGGCTCAGGAAGTTTAGCCACCCCTGACATATACATTTACCTGAGTGCGAATTACACCTCCTAGCTTCCATGTAGATATGCCCCATGACATTACCCTATATCTAGGCATACTTATCATACTGTAAACACCCCTTACTAGGAAACTATCTATCATAACACAGGCCGTAAGCACAGAATGGTTTAAAAGAAAATTTGCTTTTAAATATATTAATGAACTCTATGTGGTTGCATTAGCAACAGAAACTTGTTAAAGGTTGCAGACTGTAGGCCTGAGCCTATACCACTGAAGTCTATAGGAGTGTTGTTTTTTCCTTCATAGACTTCAATAGGAGCAGGATCACAATCCTCTATTCTCAGTGCACTCTGCATGAAAGTTGGAGGGGAACTGGATTATTGCTGCATTATTCTACCGTGGAGGAGTGGAAGATACTTGCTAGCATCAGGTAGGTGGATGAGCTCATTATCTTCAAAATTTAAGCAGAAAGCTCTTAATGCACAGTATTATTTAGATAGGTAGTTGAGTTATTATTTTAAATTACAGAAATCATTTTCCTAAATGTTGGGGAGATATACTGTGACTGAGACTATTACACCCACAACATAAAGTGATGTAGTGGAGATCACTGTAAGAATTCTAAAAATGACTTTTTTAGAAGTGTTTCTTTAAAAAAGTAGGAAACATTTTCTCCTTTTTAGAAAAGTCAGACATCATTAATTTTCTTTTAAAATCTAACAAACCTGAAATTGTACAATTGAACATAGTTTCTTCACCTTGAATTTTGCACCAAGTAGTATGGTATATTAAATAAAGTTTTACACTTCTGTGCTGTTTTTCACATGAAAGCAATTTAATTGCTATATACATACGATACAACTGAAATGCAGACAAGTTGGAGATGGAGTAGAACAGTCCATTAGCACACAGCATACTGCAAAATAGTGGAAGGAAAAATTTTGGCCAGTAATATCAAGGCAAGACGTGCCACTGATCATTAATATCCACACATAGCAGAACCTTGTTTTTTAAGGTCTCATCCAAAATTTCCACCCAATAAGCTTTGTGGTACCCCATTGATCAATTACAGAATGCTCAAAGGAAAAATTTACCTCACCAAGGGAATAAGGTTCATGAAGTGCACAGAAATATAAGGTATAGTCAAGAGAAGAGCTGGATTACAGCCCCTGGGTGCTTGACTTTAGCTTGGTGTACCTTCCCCTAAACTACAGAATATTATGTGATGAGGATCTTGCTCTCACTCTGAGGCACTAGTCCTGCAAATATGTATGTTCTTTATTTGATGCATGTTAATAGTCGCTTTGCTCTCTGTGAAACTCCAAAAATGAGTAAAATTAAATATGTACTTAAGTGATTGCCATATAGGACCCTTAATCTGTTAACCTATAGTTGGGGGTGGGGGGTCTCCATATTTTATGAACCAAAACTTTGTTCACATAGTTTGTTTGGCGCATTAATGTCTGTGTTTAGAGGTACTAAGTTTTTGCCAAACCATGTAAGAAAACTTATTAGAAATCCATTTTCTTTTTTTATAATTTTAAAGGATAAAAATCATTGCTTATTTTAAAGCATGCGTTTCTATTTTTTACCAATTTGAATTTTCATGGTTGCAGGAAATTATGGGAGTCGGGGGTCAGACAATTATTAAATGACATTTAATTTTTATTAAATAAAAAGATGTTGACATTCAAAAAGTTAAATCTTTATAGCCACTAAAATACAGATTGTCAACATCACGTGTCAAAATTTACAAAGTATGTATATCCTTACATCAAACTCTAATAAGTTCTCAAACATCATTTTTGTTATTTACCCATCTGTAAATTTCAGTTATTATTGATGGAAATATTTTTGTCAGTCTGTGAGTGTGTGTACAATGAAATCAATGTTTACTAACATTTACTGATAAATATTTAATTGTTCTAAGCCTACATGTAGGACCTGCAATATTTCAGATGTTGTAGGATTTCTTTTCTCCTCAAAAAGGAAGGAATTTGTATTATTTTGTTAAAGTGTAAGCTACAAACATTAAATTATCTGATTGCTTACTTCAAGGCACCAGGTTCCCCCTCTAGTGACATAAATAGACACATTGACCGAGTGAGTTGGGAAGGGTATAGTCCTTAGTTGGCATTTGCAGAAAATACAACCCCAACAGAAAAGGAAGCAAGGTTATAACAAGACAAATATTCACCATTTTTAAATTCATCATCATTTAAAAAGTAAAAAATTATATTCAACTCACTATCCATTGCTAATTCCGCTTTTTTCCCCCTGTCCAAAATAATAATAACTTTACCTGTCACATTGAGACACTAAGCTCGTTTCACAGAAGCCTCCAACAAGCTTTCATATAGTAAACTGTTGTTCTATCCAGTGGGTTGATTATCTTGGTCTGAGGTTAAAGACACTGCAAGTGTGCATCTTAATTAGCTTAACTGAGTAGCAGGTGAGCATAAAGCGTGGAGTCAGAAGGAAAAGTGTGAGTGTTGGGCTGCATAACACCAAATAGAGACACTGAGGAGTGAACTTTGCTCATATCAACTGTAGTTTTGGTTATATTCAGCTTCTTCTGACCTGGCTTAGAATTCAGCTGGTGATGTGCAGGTGAAAAGCTCTGTAAACAATTACATAGTTGTAGACTTAACTGGAGAGTCAAGGAAATTAACATCTTTAGACGACATTTTCTTAATGATACATTGCATAAATTGTACAGCTACAAGTGGTACAACCTCAAAATTTCCTAACTATACCAACATCCAGTCATATGAAAAACTCATAATAATACTTCACTTCTTTAATGTTCTTTGTCTGAGAGTTTCAAAGCATTTTACTCACATTGATTAAACTTCACAATAGCCCCATAAGGAAAGCTGTTTTAATGATAGAAAACAGATGCACAGAGGACTTTTCAAAAGTCATACAGAAGTTTGTGGAAAACCCAGAGTTAGAATTCATGCATGTCTCCTAACTTTAACTCCTGTGCTATCAGACCATCCCAATTCTTTCTTTAAACTCTTGTTTAGATCCTAGTCAATGGTATCTCCTGTACAATAACAATTTTAAGGGTTATAGGAATTTGGATTGGAATTACTTGAACTGTATGATTAAGAATTTTTTCCTAGTTTGTCTGTAACACAAATAAAGTACTCTTATATTTTGTAAAGAAGAAGGATGTTCTTGTGGTTAACGCAAAAGATGTGATCTTAATTTCCAACTATGCCACACTGCAGACAATCTTTATGTCCATATTTCCTAACTTTTGAGGGCTTGACTCTGCAACAGTTTTTTTTCCTAAATATAATTTCCTAGATTTTTTAAAAGGTTATTTGAAAACAAACAAACAGAAAAAAACAGATTATTTTGTATGGAACTACTGAGTACATCTACACTGCAACGTAAGCCCACGCTTACTAGAATTTGAGTTAGGAGACCCTGGGTTTGTTAACCTAGGATTTGAGTGTCTACACTTATTTGTAATCCCAGATTAGGAATTGTTGAACCCTGGGGCCCAACCTGGGCCAGCATCTATGCTGCATTATGCAATCCCAAATCCAACCACCCATATCCCAGACTTCTTAGCACCCTCCCAAAAATGTGGCTGCTCTAGCCCTTTGTTCATGATGCAGTGTGTGAAAAGCTGACAGTCCGCCAAACTTGACTATGCAGAGGAGAAAGAAAGTCAGCCTATGGAGGGCTCTCAGAGCATGAGTCCAGTGGGGCTGCATCTACACTGCAAAGTAACAGGGCTTGAAGCCTGGATCCCCTCTTGACTCAGGCTTGGACCCTCGGTTAGTTTTGATTTGTGTGTAGATAGAAGGGGGATTGGGCTCAAGCCTGACTTTGAACCCTGGACTTACGCTGCAGTGTAGGCAGTGCCTAATTTTTGCCACGGCACCTCTAGACTAGGCAGTTCATAGCCCCATCTGGCTGCTGCATTAGTTATGAATGTAAAAAATTTGCTTGAACCCTAGCACCACGTTCATTACTAATTAAGCACAGAATGTAGACATACCCACAGTGACCCTCCACATGGGTCATCAATATGGTTGGGCCCTTTAGATCCACAGCACATAACTCTACTACAGTGGTTCCCAAACTGGGGTTTGTGAATCCCTGGGGGTTTGCAGAACGTTACAGGGGGTTTGCCAGAAAAATGTCACTAATGGCAGCCAGAGGACACTGGGCATTGGCGGCAGCAGGTGGGACCTGGTTGCAGGGCAGACAGCCTGAGCCCCAGGGAGAGCAGGGCAGGGCAGCCCGAGCCCTGCCCCCATCAGCAGGGGAGCCGGCCACCAGAACCCCAGCACTTCACGTGGGGCTGGCAGCCCGAGCTCCGGCGGTCAGCGGGACCTGCAGCCCAAGCTCAGTGGAGCTCAGTTGACCGGAGCGGTCAACGGGGTCCAGCAGCAGGAGCCCCATGGAGTGCAGAGGAAATTTAAACTTAAATCCCTGGAAATATTCATTTTTAGGAGGGGGTTCATGAGATTTCACAGTTTAGTGAAAGGGGTTCGTGGGCTGTTAATATTTGGGAACCACTGCTCTACTGCATATGCGAATGGAGTAACTGGCAGCAGTAATAGATTATTACCTTCTGCAAGGACTAGCCAGTAGAGATGAATGGAGATGCACACTTTGCTAGTGTGTTTCATAGCTATTTGCTAGACAGCAGAAGAACATTCAGACTCTAATCCTGGGTTAAATTCTGGGTTTTGTAGGCGAGTATTCTTTAGGGATTATAAACTCTTCTGCCGCGGTCCTTTCTGACTACCTCTTTCTGCCCCTATCATCTGCTTGCTTGTCTGGGGCCCCTTTTGCCTCTACTTCTTCCCTAGAGCCTGGCTCTTTGCCCCGCCCCCCACTCTGTCCCTATTCTTCCCTGCAGTCTGTATTGCACCCCCCCACTCTCATCATCCCCCCTACATTCAAACAGACTTGGGGGGCATAGCCAATGTTTCCCCCTTCTGTCCCTTTTCACTCCTAGAAGCTGGAATGAGCAGCTGTAAGAAAAGTCCTGTACAGCTCCAACTTGAAGCATGCTCATTATGGACAGAATCTTCAGAGAATTTAGCTGCAAAACTCTAACAGGTGTCTACTGAGCATGTGTGAATTGTGGTTTCCAGAGACTCATAATTTGGCTAAGTGTGGGTGGATTTTCTGGGGGGACATTAAAAGGCACATCCCTCCATGAGTAGTGTGACACACACACACGCGCTAAATTTCAAATCCCTGCTCCAAAGCATGGAGGCACTAGCGCTTTTCCGTGAAACAGTTGTATGAATTTTTTTAAAAACATAGACTAAACAATGTATTACTCCCTAATTTCATTCTTCAGTACCACTGAAGCATTTTTCCCTGAAACTTAAAAAAAAAGTTTCTGGCAGACACCTACCCATGAAACATTTCAGACCAAACAGTTAAAATTTGGCAAAAATTATAAGCAACTGAAGACAGGGTCTCATAACAGGAAATGATAGGCAACCTTACTGTAGGTACACTATCATTTCTGCCTCTGTGAATAAGAATGAAAATAATCTGGTTAAGAAGTTTCAACCCCATCCATTAATTCCTTCAATTCTATCTCAGAAATAAGGAGCTTTAATATCAGAAACTGCTTTTCAGGTATTGTTGTTGCATGTATATTTATTTAACTAGAGTCAACTTGGAATGGCTGTAGTCTAATCAACTCCTTGTCTGCTTCCTCCACCAGCAGCAGAACTAGCACGTCAGAAAACATGGCTATCATTTGTGAAGGCAAGTGCCAAACTGCAAACAGTTTTAATTCACACTACTGAAAGCAGTGACTGTATATGCAAAATATGACATCTGAGAAGTATATAACATTTGCCTTGTAGAAGGACTTGCCAAGTAAGAGAGGAGATAAATAAGCAACTAGACTAATGGAAATAACAGACTTAAAACTGAAAGGGACAGAGACCAAACAGAATACAGTACCTAAGATATATTTGAAGAAGTGTACTAAGAATGGAAAACATCTAGCAGAGAGAGTCAGTGAAGTATGTGGCAATACATTTAATTATCTGGAGAGCTAGTTGAACAAGTTGTAAGAAGTTAGTGAAATGAATAATAATTAGGAACACCTGATAACTAGTAAAATAGTGTTTAGAGGGAAAAAATAGAATCTTGCAGTGCTATTATCTTATTATCTTACGCTATTATCTTGGACTCCCTCTGGGTGTTGTCTTCTGTTCTATTTTCATTCCATCACCTCCAACCACCTACTTCTATGCTGGATGCAAGCAGATGTTCTTAGAAATGTAGATCTCTGGAGCTGCCTGTGATAGTCTGTCCACTTTTTTCCCCCCTCTCAGTTGCAACTTTCCCAGCCCCCACATTGTCAGGATGTTTAGCCTTCATTAGCTGAGATAGATGCTTGTGAACTTTTCTGCCTAATTGTCAAAAAGATTTTCTTTTTTTAAAGGCAGTGGTAGTCATAGTTGGGACGGTTACAGGCATATGCTATAACAGATCAAATAAGAAGTAAAAATCTTGATCAAGCCAGAGGACACATGAGAGAAGTACTACCTGAGTTTTCATTAAACAGATCTGCTGTATATATAGATTCTTATGTGTGTATGAGGGATTCAAAGGAGCTGCAAAGAAGCCACATTTTCCCACCTGAAAATTCCCTTGTCACAGGGAAATGCTCAGCTGATGCTAATCTGATTTAGTGAACCCCATCCCCACCCCCAGCTCCCGCTCTTGTACAGGTGGGGAAGCAAAGCTGCAGGACAGTACCCTTCAGCTATACCCAGCTAGTGTGCATTAAAATCACCTCCACCAGGGTTTAGGGTGAGGTCAATCTGCCCTGAGAATTATGGAGCCATAACTACCCTCATCTCTTCCTCTCTCTTTGCCTTGCCAAATGAATCTGAGCCCTAGTCCATATTAGATACTCATATGGCCTCATTACAGTAATATCTTAGTACCTCACAATCTTTAATGTATTTTATCCTCACAACCCCCTGTGAGATAGGGAAGTGTTATTATCCTCATTTCATAGGTAGGGAACTGAGGTACAGAGAGATTAAGCGACTTGCCCAAGGTGACACAGGAAGTCTGTAATGGAGCAAGGAATTGAACCCCATTCTCCTGTGTTCCAACTTAGTGCCCTAACTATTGGACAATCTGATATAACTGGCTGAGGAAAGGTATCAAACAGCATCATCTGTTGTCCCTCGATGTAGTTGCAATCCAAGATTCTATATGGCTGGAGCTGATTAAAGTACAAAAGAAACAGGCTACACCTTAAAATGCTTATAACCCCTGCTGAATTGCCATGGGAATCTTATAACTGTGGTGCTGGCAAACCAGCTAACCTGTACATGATCCTTAGAGGCTTAACAAGTGGCACTGCAGTTGTAATCAGGACAATTCACTTGTGTGTGGGTATCAAAGAAATGTTAAGTAGACCAGCAATCACTATCCTATTCATTTGTAGTAATAGGAATCAAGAGTAGATGCTAAATGTGTTTGTCTGTGTACCTATGTCTTGTTTGAAGTTTACCAATGTCATCAAATTAGCTTTTAGATGCTAAATCCTTTTTATGTCTTAATTGTCTTTACATTATATATGCGGCTCTGTTCAGTCAACCTTAAGATCAAAGATGTATAAACATTGCATGAACTAATGATATTACTTATATTGTCTTCAGCTTATCTATCCCTATTATAACAAGTGACCAGCAATTGCCTTATGTAAATCAGTGTAGAGGAATTACCTGTGTATGCATAGGAAATGTTATGTTAACTTAAAAGGATGGGTGGGTCCTTGTGGGCTCAATAAAGAGGAATCTTTGAACACATGTTGTGCTCAAGAAACTTGGTAGCTTGTTTCAACTATAAAAGAGAGGCGTTGGGTATGATCCTGTAATCTCTAGTCTGCTGAACTTTTAAACAGGGAAAGTTTAAGCCATTAAATGGAGATCTCCAAGTAACTACTTGGATTGTTCTGGATAATTCATGGAAGGCCTCTAAAAGACTCTACATCTAAGATGTTCTTTGGACTCTAATCTTTTTTGGGTGATCCAGAGAGACTTATTGCAAGCTAGCAGATTTAACATCACTGCTATTATCCAGATCTACAAACTCTGAAATTAACTGTAATGTATATGATTCATTTTAACCTCTTAATAACTCTTCCTTTTTTATTTTAATAAAGGTTTTATGTTTTAGTTATTAAAGGATTGGTTATCAGTGTGATTTGGGGGTAAAATCTGAAATATATTTTAACCTGGGGTATGTTTGAGCCTTTGTGATTGGAAGAACTTTATATGTGATTTCTGTTTTTAATAATTATTTATCACAGAAATCTGGTTGTCTGGGTGGTAAACCAGGGACTGGGATGCCTAAGGGGACTATGTTTGGGCTTCTTGTTAACCAGTGGTGATCCAGCAGCTCACTTTTGTTACTGGCTTGGTGAAATCTAATTCTAGAATAAGCCACCAGTTTTGGATTGTTTCTTACAGTCTGCCCTGAATTTGGCCTTCTCAGGGGTGACCCATACCAGCATGACAGTAACAAAGGGAGTCACCTCACCAATATAGTGAAGGGAGATACCCTGTTGAGAAGAGGCTGTTGAAGAGGAATTACATCCTTTAGAATTTGATAATCCAAGTGAATTAAACTGGACAAAATCTTCAGTGTCAGGCATTTCCACTTCTGAAGCCCCAGCTTCCAAGGCATGAATGTCTATTGACTTCCTCCTCAAATGATTTTCAGCACTGTTAAAATTATAGATTTGGGGTACTTCTGGTGGATGAAATAAAAAAAAAATCTGGTCTCAGGTTTTGACTCTTGTGGATTTTTATCCTGTTGAAGCTAAAAATTCATAACTTAATTTTGGATTTTCAGTTCTGCTATACTAGTTACAATAAAGAATACTTGTGGTAAGAACTTTTTATGAGCCATAGTACAGTGTAATATTGTGTATGATATCCACATGTCCAAGAATGAATATCACAGGATAGAAGTGCAGGAACAGTTAGGGTTAGATTAATTCAATTTAAACTATTTCTCTCCCCCTACCTCCCAGTTGGGTCTTGGGATAGATGCAAAATTAAATCCCTGGCTATTTGCCACTAGAATTTATCTTAGAAGACATTAGCAGAAGGATTCTGTCCCTACTATGGAAGAGTGTATGGAGCCCGTGGGTACTTGTCTTTCAATGAGCAAAATTGTGTATATGATAAGTAGATAGAAGAAGGCTGTGTCAGTGGTTAGACTACTGGCTTTTGACCTAGGAGACCTGTGTTCAATTCCCTGCTCTCTCACAGACTGCCTGTGAGAGTTTAGGCAGTCATTTAGTCTTTCTGTGCTTCAGTTTCTCATCTGTAAAATGGGATAATTGTACTTCTCTACCTCACAGGGATGTTGTGAGGACAGTGATTGTGAGTGATCAGATGCTGTCGTGATGTTGGTTCTTTTATTTATTTATTTATTTATTTATTTTATTTAGGATCTCCCAAAATACAGGACTCTGACATAGGTACTATATAATGCTGAACAGTATTAGAGTTAGTATGGAAATCAAGAATATTGTCTTTCACCATTCTTGTATGAAGACTGTGCAGAATTATTGTAGCTACTACAACATTCAGCTTTAAAACTCTGAAGTCCTACTGAATGCTTCTGTGCATTGCAATGGCCAAGTCACTCCTCTTTAAATGTCCTTAGTAGCTTTTCCTTGTCCAAACTACAATGTGTCATGTTTGAGCTTCTTTACTACATCTTTAAAGCCTTTCACAACTCTGTTCCTCCCTAGTTATCTGCTCTATCACCCCTCAACACATACCCCACCAATGATGCCAACCTGAATGGCAACACTCTGCTTCACCCACAAGCATGTGTGTGTGCTTCTTTCCATGTTTATGTATGGCATGCTCGTCCTGAACCACTCCATAAAGTTACTAACCTGTCCTTCAGTTCTTCTTAAGAACTACTCCTACAATTATGTCTGCAGGAGATCAACTGATAATGGCCAAGCAGAAAAACAGTGAAGATTGCTGATATTTAAAACAAAGATTTTATAGTATATAGAATTATGAACGTATGCAAAAAGTAAATGCATAATCTGTATTTATTTCCTGTTATTGTTAATCTGATCCTCCTTTTTCATGACCCTCCTACTGGTTGTTACATTCACTTGTTGCACCTGGTCTTAAACTAGATAGAAAGACATGGTCCATACCCTAAAGAGCTTACGGTTTATACAGTAAAAGAACGACACCCACTCTACACACCTGGAAGTCAATGAGAGTTTTGCTGTTGACACTGATAGGAGCAAGACCAGGTCATAAAAGCAGCATATTCAAAATTATACTGACAGGTACACCGTCTCGTCTGCTGAATAATTCATGCCTTTAATTTTAGTCCTTTCCCTCATGTGGGCAGTCTATCAACCATAAATCTAGTCACACCACCTAAATTATAAGATGAGAAATATATCTGAGTATTCCTACTTTATAAGTACTCCCTCCCCTTGGCAAAAAAATCAGCTCTCCAGTCTGAGAAAAGAACATCAGTGCTATGTGCAGCAACACAGTGAGAGAGGAAAGGGTTCATAAACTGTCTCTGAATAAATAGGTTCACTTTTTCTCCTTTTAGGTATTTGTTTACTCAAATATTCTTAACTGACTTGGTCTTTATTTTCAGAACTAAGTTAAGCCTCTAGAGGCCATGACAGGTTAAACGAGGACTTTTATCACAGAGATGATATCAAGCAACCCTTGAAGACTATGTTCATGTCGATAATCAACATAAGAGTCCTTACTGAATCGCT
The DNA here is from genome assembly GCF_965152275.1 of Natator depressus. NCBI lineage: Eukaryota > Metazoa > Chordata > Testudines > Cheloniidae > Natator > Natator depressus. The sequence goes on along the minus strand of NC_134235.1, from coordinate 99,391,958 downwards.
GTTTGCAAAGGTGCTAAAAAGAATGATGCATTCTGAGGAATCTGTGATCAGCACATTATAGGATATTCTCGTACGCTTCCATGATGAGATTTTATTTACATTTTTAAAGATTATTATTAATTCACACAGAAAATTACCATACAAACTCTTAAGGCAGCATAACCAGCCCTCAATAGGAAGGAAATTAGAGCGCTCACCATATTCTTAACTGACTTCTGATATCCAAATCTTACAACAAATGTGGTACAATAACATCATGCAGTAATCTTATTCATTAGATTTAGTGAACGGGGTAGATGTAGTAAATCTGCATTGATAGATGCTTTTGTGTGTTCAAACATGAAAGTTTTATATTAAGAAAAGGGTGAAACTGAATAAAAAAGAGAAAAAAAGGTTTCTAAACTTCTCACCTTTTTACTTCTGTTCAGTTCCATCAAGCTACATTTTTTTCTGGTTCTAAAATTAACACATCCCTGCCTCTCATAACTAAAAGCATATGCTAGTGCCATTTCAGCATACTGGGAGACCAGCAATACCAAGATAATGGTAAGAATCTTTTAAATTTAGTAAATAAAACCAAGAGGTATAGTTAAAAGAGGCCATTAGCAAGTCCCTCTTCTAGATCTGTCACTAAACTGCCTGCTCCAAAATAAAGAGTCCATACATATTGGGTTTGAACATCATGATTGAATAACGTTGTGTATTTTATTGATAAAAACATTATGCATAATTCATATATAATTTTTTCTAGTAGTCATGGAAAAAATGATTCACTTAGCTTGAATAGGTCTGTATGCATAAGAATGACTCAGTAAATACAGTCCACTAAAAAGAGGCCAGAAAGAAAGAAACACAGTGCCCCTAATTTATATAATCCAAAAGAAACACAGTAGTCCTATGTAATCACATGACTCCAGGTGCTGGGGTTTCAAGAAAAACAACAGATGTAGTGAGAATCATCATAAAATTGTGAAAAGTGACAGTACTGGAAAGAGGCTACCACAGAGCCTCTTCTAGAGCTGTTACCCTTTCAAGTTCTGTTTGAAACGCATTTGTCAAGTCTTTGTCAGAGCTGGTTTACGCTCCTTGAAGTTCAGAAAGGTTCCTGTTTGAATGAAACCAGTTTTATTTTGTACACTTATAACTGCGAGACAACAAGCAAGGACCGAGAGGTTCATGTCAGTTTGCTAAAACCAAAAATGGACCTTTGGCAAACACATTTCCTCTTCTGAACCTGTGATCCAAAATATAAAAGTAATAATGATAATACCCTGTAATTACAGAAAATAATGATGTACTTGGGCCACTGGCATGACAAGGCTATTCTGCATACTTGTGATCCGAGAAGGAAGTAAGAAATAGCTAAAAGTCTATGGTTAAGGCTCACATTCTGAAAGACGACAGGATTACATAGATAAGTATTGCTCACTATAAGCATCCAGGGTTGCAGCATCCACCCCTAAGAAAGTAATAATAAAATACCAGAAAGATGCTCCCTTCCCATCATTATTTGAACAGACTTGGATATCATCGGTAGGGAGCTGACTGTGGTGGATAGAGCATGGAATGTGGGAGAGGAGGTGTGATACATGAAGGGGGAGGGGGTGGGAAGTAGCTCCCTTTGATAGACACCCAGCCAGCCAGTTAGCTGTAAAATCCCTCTTGGTCTGTTCTCTGCTTGCTTTACCTGTAAAGGGTTAACAAGCCCTCAGGTAAAAGAAAAGGAGTGAGCACCTGACCAAAAGAGCCAATGGGAAGGTAGAACTTTTTAAAATTGGGAAAGAAACTTTCCCTTTGTCTGTTGTTCTCTGGGCTGCAGGGACACGGATCAGTAATGCTGTAACCAGCTTTAAGCCAGGTATGATTATAGAGTATCAATTCATACCTCGAACCTACTTATCTGGAGCCTCAGATATGTAAGTAAAATTAGAGAATGTCGAAAAAGACATGATTTGGGTTATTTCTTTTATTTCTTATTGGCTTGTGGACTCCTCTGTGCTAACCCTAGATGCTTTTGTTTGCTTGTAACCTTTAAGCTGATCCCCCCAAGAAAGCTATTTTGGGTCCTTGATTTTTGGAATTGCTCTTTTAAAATCTAGCAAAAGCCTAAGTTCCAGATGTATTTTCTTTCTTTTTGTTTTTGATAAAATTTACCTTTTTTAAGAACAGGATTGGATTTTTGGTGTCCTAAGAGGTTTGTGCATATGCTGTTTGATTAGTTGGTGGCAACCACTAATTTCCTTTGTTTTCTCTCTCAGCTCTTCCCCGGAGGGGAAGGTGAAAGGGCTTGAGGGTACCCCAGAGGGAGGAATTCCCAAGTGCTCCTTCCTGGGTACAAGGTTGTTGGGAGTTTTTTGTCTTTGGGTGGTGGCAGCGTTTACCAAGCCAAGGTCAGAGAAAAGCTGTAACCTTGGGAGTTTAATACAAGCCTGGAATGGCAAGTATTAATTTTTAGAATCCTTGTGGGCCCCCACCTTGTGCACCTGGAGTGACAGAGTGGGGATTCAACCTTGACAGGAGGCCACAGTGCCTAATAGAGGAGCCGGCAGCTGATAAGAGTTTTATTACAGAATTATGTAACAAAGACTGGCATTGTAAAGGCAATTTCATATTAGTTTGTTCCTTTAGTTCTCAACAACTGTTAGTCCACATCACATAACTATGTATTTCTGAGTTTGTGAGAACATGTATGGTTCCTCTGCAGGCAGTGCAGCTGCAGGTCACATGCAAGAAAAGTCCCAAATAAGAAATGACAACTTTTTCCCCCCTCTCATATCTGTGATTCTTAGCACACCTTACTGACTTGCAGTAAGGTACTTCAGAGTGCACTGAACTGGTTGTCAGAGCTACGTCATGGCTAAAAAGTAACAGCCAAGCTAAGAGGAAACGTTTGTGTTAGATTTGTTTGTTGTTTTATTTATGTTAATTATAAAGGCAAGCCCCAGGGATAGCATGAGTATGAACGATATTCAGTCTTAGGTTTCAGAGTGGTAGCCGTGTTAGTCTGTATCAGCAAAAAGAACGAGGAGTACTTGTGGCACCTTAGAGACTAACAAATTTATTTGGGCATAAGCTTTCGTGGGCTAAAACCCACTTCATCAGATGCATGGAGTGGAAAATACAGTCGGAAGATATATATGTGTGTATATATATATATATGTGTGTGTGTGTGTATATATATATATATACACACACACAGAGAACATGAAAAGATGGGGGTTCCCTTACCAACGCTAACAAGACAAATCAATTAAGGTGAGTTATTATCAGCAGGAGAAAAAAAACTTTTGTAGTGATAATCAGGATGGCCTATTTCAAACAGTTGACAAGAAGGTGTGAGTAACAGAAGTTGGCGGGAATTAGCATGGGGAAATAGTTTTTAGTTTGTGTAATGACCCATCCACTCTCAGTCTTTATTCAAGCCTAATTTGATGGTGTCCAGTTTGCAGATTAATTCCAGTTCTGCAGTTTCTTGTTGGAGTCTGTTTTTGAAGTTTTTTTGTTGAAGAGTTGGCACTTTTAGGTCTGTAATCAAGTGTCCAGGGAGGTTGAAGTGTTATCAGTGTGCACACTGTGAGGAGGTGGGTGTGAATGCCACCTGCTTATATCCAGGTGCTTCACTTCAAAAAGCAACAAGGAAAGGAAAAATTAGATATTTTGTTTGTTTTAGTACTCTGCTGAAGATTGCAGGACCATCTTTTGTCACACATAATGCAAAAGGTAAGAATGTGACACAGAAAGACTTATTGGACTCTTTAGTATGACATTAGCAATTACCAAAGTAAAGCGCCAATAAACTTTTGGGATGGCATACAAAGATGAAATCCTGACACCTGCTCTAGCCCCTTTAGATTGGATAAAAGGGCTGGAGCAGCATGAAGGTGCACTAATGGTATTTCTATATTGCAGTGTAAGCCTGGACTTGTGCCTGGGCTCAAGGCAACGCCCCCTTGCATCTACACTGCAATTGCACTAACCCATGGTTCAGACCCAGGTCCCAGGACCCTGTTGGGTCTGAGCTCAAGTCAAGCCAGGACTTAGGGTCTGAGCCTTATTGCTTTGCAGTGTAGATGAGGCCTCGGCTTGACTTAGCTCCCGGGAGTCATCCGAAAGTATCCACAATTCCTTGGGGGCAACTTCCTTAGTTCTCTCTATGCCAACAATCTACAATGCACTCTATTAAAAACAGTGCTGCTTCTTGGTCATGCGAGCACAGCTAAATTTTGGTGAATATGTGGTGTGAGGCCAGTAAAACTGTGGACTTCAGCAAAAGCACCAGGAATGACCACGCTTACCAGCAGATAGCTAAAAATCTGGCAGCTCTGCAGATTTTCCGGACAAGTGATCAGTGCAGGAGTGAATACAGGAAGACAAGGGATAAGAATCATACCTCAGGTAACTCAGAGCAGCATGCCTATTTTATGATGACCTTGATTGGGTCCTAGGCACTGCCCCAGCACAGAGCTAATCTTGCTTCATGATGACCTGGTGATCTGGGATGGCCCTGAATCAAGAATGGGGAGTGATAGAAGCCAGAGGCCATGGGACTGATGAGATCCCAGCCAGAATCATGAAAAGACTCTTTTAATGAAACCAATCCCAGAGCAGGCTGTGGATCAGGATCAACAGCAAATTCTCGGTCCCTACTCAGAAGAGTTGTTTGATCCACGTCCCACAATGAGGAATAGCCAGCTGCTGAGTCTGCAGAGAACCCAGTGGGGACAGAAGCTGCCCCAGAACTGGTAAGTGCATGATTCAAATAAAAAGTTTATTATTACAGTAATGGAAGGGATTTCTGCTTTAAGAGGCAATGCAAAAATGGTAAGCCCCAGCTACCAGCATTTGGCCACTAATGGTGGATTATATCACAGAGCCTAGGCATCCCTTCCCTCTCCGTCTCCCCAACCTTCCACCAGGGGTAGTTCAAAACGGCAACTTGGAATTTCAAACTTTCATACACAGCTGTAAAGTACGTTTGCTACAGTCATTCTTGTTTTCCTTTCACTAATTAGAAATTTGCCATTCTGCAATCACTTCTCCTGGATATATGCAGCTACCTGTAAACAGTGAAGAGTGTGTGTGTATGTGTGTGTAACAGTATTCTATTTCCAAATCTAGTCCATTGCAGAGGTAATCCATGCAGAGGTGGAGTAAAGCTGCAGATTTCAGAAAGTTTTGCATTCATCAATAACAAGGTAAACCATGTGTGAGCTAACACAGCATCATGTTAATTCCCTCATGCATTCTGACTCAGTCCTGACTGCTGATAGCTGCAAACTTTTCCTGAAGCAGGAACTCAGATAGTCACACTGTGGGGAAGAGCATATTTTCCAAGCCATCTGTACAGCTAACTAGTCCACTCTACTCACAAGTGTGCTGTTCAGTCACTATTCATTTGAATTCTTCTGCTGCATACACTGCAGGTTTCCATCCAGCAGCTTGAAATCACATCTCTCTCTGCCACTAAGGCACCCCAAGAACTGTTATGTCTTCTAAAATATGAAAGGCCTGAAAAGAGAGTAAAAAACCATTTGCAGTGAGGGTGCTATACACACTCCCCTCCTTCATAAGGCAATTAGTTATACATTTTTATGAAACAGAATAAAGGTGTTAATTTTAAACTTACCATTGCCTCTGCACTTCTGTAACTACGATTAACAAGGCTATGTTCAGAGACAGAGGACTGAAGCATCCCTTTCACAGTGTAGGATCACTTTAGAACTGTTACAGTTTATGTGCTTGAGATTCCACAGTAATTAATTCTGTGCTCTTCCACAGAGCTACTTTGAAAATAACCCTCTGTTTCTTGTCCTGTTTCAGGACCCTCAGCCTATACTGCCTGCTGTTCTAAGTTCAGGAACTTGATCCTTGGCCCAACATGGACTCACGGACCATTCCAAAAGGAAGTGTTCCCATGATGAAGTTATGGCTGATGCTCTTGAGAGGGCAGACCAGCAGGTCCAGTACCAGAAGAAGAAGGATGAAAGACTGGAATAATGGCATGCTGACAGGCAGGAGGCAAGGCTGAGGCTTGCCATCCAGGTGGAGAACAGGGTTTCATCAAGGCAGCTGGTACTTGCAAAGCAGTTCCTGGAACAGGAACAGTGGCTAGAGGAGGACAGAGCTCTGCGGAGAGAACTGTTTCAGCAAGTCCTATCTACAATGGCTGCAAGAACACTGGCTCCTGCTGCCTCCCCATAGCATGATGCCCCAGCAACATACCCTCCACCCAGCAGTAGCTTGGACAACTCCATATCGGGGCGGCCCATGAATTCAGGACTCTTGAGCAGCTGGGCAGGGCAGCTAAATACTGTGCAGCTTCCCTTCCTTTTGTCCACTCCTCTTGGATGGAAACTTCCAGCCCTATCCCCATTGCAAAGTGAGGGGTAAATGTGTAAAGAAGAGAAAGGAGAACCTGGGACCAGGGGCATCGGATTGGGTATTAACTCTTTCCTGACCTTTCTTTTTGGGTGTGTGGTTTTGTAAGGGCAGCTGGCTTGCACAAGACTGTGTGAGCGGTTTAGTGTTTTAAGAGCTGTTTACAAATAAAGTATGTTATATTTTCAAGAAAGTAGAGTATTCTCATTCTCATTTTCTAGCACTGCATAATATCATACAATCATGATTTCAGATAATAAAGCTCAAAACATGTTGAGTAATTAAGCATTACAAAGCAAACAGTATTCCTCTATTTATGGAGGTACAGCAATTCAAATGTCAGTAAATTCTATCTCTACAGCCATTGGCCCCCCCCAAACCACAACCAAATTCATTTTTCATCATGTTCATTGTGTCATGCTGACTTACATTGTATGGCAACCAAGACCACTCCATTCCCAAGCACTGTCACCCCAAAAAATAAATCAGCCAGTTTTTCCCTGAAGCACATTCGTACAGGTACTATCCCGCCTCTTCAAATAGGCCAGGCAAGTACATAATGTGAGAACACAAAGCATCCCTTACTTCTGCTGCCGGGATGCAACCAGCTTCCCTCAGTGGTAGCTGCACTTTCTGGCTGAGGGTACTGATCCAGTGTCTTCTCACTGTCATAGGTCCATTCAGGGGGAAATGGCTCACCTCTGGCTTCATAAAGGTTGTGAAGAGCACAGCAAACCACAGTAATGAGGACAGCATTGATTACATTGGCATCCGAATGGATTTGTAGACACCTCCAACATGATTTTAATCTGCCAAAATCATATTCAGCCACCATCTAAACCTGTTGAGAGTGTAATCAAACCTTTTTGTGTGTGAAGGCCTCTGAAATCAGGGTATAGTTTCATAAGCCAAGGCAACAGAGGGTACCTAGGGTCCCCAGAAAAACAGTGGAGACAGTAACACCATTTATGTCAATGTAATTTGGTGGAAATAGGGTCTCTGCCTGTCCATGAAAGTAGACTCCTGAGCAGTGAAAAACTCTGGCACCATGATTCTCCTGTACCGCCCACACTGACATTCATAAATCTGTCTCTGTGCTACGCTCATGCCTGCATAACAATGTGGTAGTACCCTTTGTGTTTTATATAGTCATGTGCTCCTTGAGGAGGATAAACTATGGGCACATCAATAGCCCCGCTGCAGTTAGGAAACCCCATTCTCTCAAAGCCAGCAATTACCTCTAAAATATCTTTAATACCCACCATCTTTGGGTAAGCCACACATCTGATTGCCTCAGTTACTTCCACCTCTTCTTTACACACAGGTAACTTTTCAATCCCAAACTGGTTAGTAATGGACCTGTAGCAGCCAGCTTTCAGACAGTTGTAGCAACCCCCTGCTAGACTGGCCTGGGTGATCTCAGATGTGTCTCTTTATGTTGGAGGTTGGGAACAAACTGATCACAAAGCTCCAGAAACGTGACTTTCTTCATGCGAAAGTTCTGGACCCACTGCTGGTCATCCCAGGTCTGCAAGACAATGTGGTTCCACCAGTCTCTGCTTGTGGCCCTCCACCAGAAGTGGCGGTCTATATAGGGAACATAAGCAGCTATGACAATTGTACTGAGCAATATCAGCCAGTGAGAGTCTATGATGCCAACTTACTCCTCTGCCTTCGGAAATCCATCAGGTACCTTTGGCGGGATGGAAAACGCCACTGAAATGTCCACCAGCGCCTCGCAGATGCTCTGCCAGCTTCCTCACACTGGAGTGAAAGTGCAAGCAAGAGAACTTTGTCAAAAGGCACCGCCTCCATGTTGCTGGCTCTGGTAGCTGGGAGTGCACAGAACAAAATAACCATTAACAAAATAACAGGCTGTATTGGTGGGCAGTTCAGACTGTCTGTAATGTGCAGGGTGGGCAGTAGAGTATTCTCATAGTGCCCCATGTTCCTAGAGCTACAGCAGCCACATTTGGGGGTGGGAAGGCACTAGAGACTCTGGGATATGGTAACTTTGTCTGAGATCTACCCATTGAAAGGTTGGACCCACCCTAGGTTCAAGCATGGTTCAGAAAATTCTTAACCTAGGGTTAGAATACAGTGTAGATGCTCAAGCCTAGGTTCCCTATCATGGGTCAGCTGACTTGAGTCCTACAAACCTTGGGCTTACATTGCAGTGCAGACATACCCTATAAGCCCGGGATCTGACTGGGAATCCCTACTGGCACAGGCACTGGGGAAGACAGCCATAAGACTGCCTTCTGAGGACCCCGCTCATGGGGACATACTGGGGTGGATATATTGGGAGCAAGGCCACATTATCTCACCCACACAGTAGTCTGAGGAGGTTTCCATATGTAGACTGAGGACTTTCTAAGTTAGACCTGGGGCCACAGCACAGCCGGGGACTGAGAGAGTACAAAGGTGGTTTAAAGCCACCTTTAGCCCCCCTCTGCCTAGGCTGAGAGTTCTATGCTGTGCTGCTTAAGGAGCAGCACAGCATCTCACTCAGAGTTGTCACCTATAGAAGTAAATTGTGTCTGGGGGAGAATGGGAGAAATCAAATTATGAGTCCTGCTCCAGAGAGACATAGTAAATGATTCTGGATTAACTGCCTAAAGGTAGTTATGTCAGCGCTGCCTCCCCTTAAGAGCAGTAATAATGATCGTTTTCTAGTCATTTAATTCTGGGCCTTTAAAAAAAAACACTGCATCACACTTTACATTGTTAACATACAAGGATATTTGTATTAAGTTGTTTGCTGTTTAACAGATGACTAAGCATGTATGTTGTTTAAAAAAAGACTGCTTTTATTTTTACTTTAATATATCTCTCTGATTTTACTAGAAAATATTTTTCATTCAACTGGGTCATACTGCATTTCTGTTAGAATTTTATAGGACTCTCGGTTGTTTAAAATCTTCATATAGATTTCATATGTCACATCACACTCTTGAACCACAGAATGATGGCAAAAACAATAACAAATCTTCTCTTTTATCTTCTTGTAAGATACATAAATATAATGGCAATGAGTGTGCCGTAAAAACCTAGATGGATGGATGGTTCATTGGATGCACAGCTAGATAGATATATAGATGTTTTAGTTATGCATACCAGAGAACACCTTGCAGCTGCAGGGTCCTAGAACCTGAGCTCCAGCCTGAGCCCAGAAGTCTACACAGCAATGAAACAGCCCCGTGAGCCTGAGTCGGCTGGCATGAGCAGCCACAGGTGTCTAGTTGCTATGTATACATACCCTACCCTGTTGGAGAGTAGATTAACTGTGGGGCTGTGTTGGAGGTATAGAATTATTGTTTGTGGTGACTGAATTAATTGATGGTGTTCTAGGAGGCAGAATTGATTGGTTTTTCATGGGGAGGATAAAGTAATGAGGAGAGTGGTGAGACACAATGCGTTACAAGTAGCTGGATGCTGAAACCAGAAGAAAAAAAATCAAACTGAAAACAATACGCAGATATTTAACAATGAGGGCAGTTAACCATTGGAACATTTAATAAGGGATGTGGTAGATTCTCCATCACTTGAAGTTTTAAGGCCACAATTCATCAAACACTTAAGTATGTGTATAAAGGGAATCATTGGGATTTTAACATATGGTAAAAGTTAAGCATATGCTTAAGTGCTTTGATAAATTGGAGCCAAAATCAAGACCGGATATCATTTTAAGGATATACAGTCTAAGACAAGCACAAGTTGTTGGGCTCAATGTAGAAATTTCTTGATGAAGTTATATAGTTAAGGCCCTACCAAATTCCCAGCCATGAAAAACGCATCATAGACCGTGAAATCTGGTCTCACCCCTGCAATCTGGTCTTTTGTGTGCTTTTACCCTATACTATACATATTTCACAGGGGAAACCAGCATTTCTCAAATCGGGGGTCCTGACCCAAAAGGAAGTTGCCAGAGGATCGCAAGGTTATTTTAGGGAGGTTGCAGTAATGTCACCATTACTTCTGAGCTGCCTTCAGAGCTGGGATCCTGGCCAGCAGCCACCGCTCTCCAGCGCTGAAGGCAGTGCCGCCACCACCAGCAGTGCAGAAGTAAGGGTAGCAGTACCACAACCTCCCCCTCTTACAATAACCTTGTGAACCTCCCACCTCCCACAACTGCTTTTTGGGTCAGGATCCCTACAATTACAACACCATGAAATTTCAGATTTAAATAGATGAAATAATTCATGAAATTTATCATTTTTAAAATCCTATGACCAAATTGATAAAAGTGGACTGTGAATTTGGTAGGGCCTTATTGGTAGTGTTATGTAGGAGATCACGCTAGATTATCCAAATAGCCCCTTCTGGATTTAAATTCTATGAATCTGTGACTTCAAAGTAATTTCTATTGCGTTTTACTTGTTGGTGCAGTGCATCAACCAGACCATCTAGTCCATGGGTCTCAAACACACAGCCCGCGGGAGTTATTTCCTGCGGCCCGCCATAGCTCTCCCCGCCTCTGCCCCCGCCTCTGCCCCCCCCCCGAGCGCGCTGCGTCCCTGCTCCTCTGCCTACCTCCCAGCGCTTCCTGCCCCCCAACAGCTGTTTGGCAGCGCTTAGGGCTTTCCAGGAGGGAGGGGGGAGGAGCAGGGATGTGGCACGCTCAGGGGAGGAGGCAGGGCTGGGGCGGGGATTTGGAGAAGGGGTTGGAATAGGGGCAGGGAGGGGGCGGAGTTGGGGTGGGGACTTTGGGGAAGGGGTTGGAATGGGGGCAGGGAAGGCGTGAGAAGAGGCAGGGCAGGTGCTGGGTCTCAAGGAAGGGGTGGAGTGGGGGGCGGGGCCGAGGGCAGACATGGAGGGCTTTTGTATCTTCGTATGAAAAGGTGTCGGTGATGCAGCCCTCGGGCCAATGTACTAGTCCTCATGTGGCCCTCGTAGTGATTTGAGTTTGATATCCCTAATCTAGTCCTTTCTTGAAGTCCCTGGGCATTTCACATGTAAAATGATGCTCTCTAGAGGTTTTGACTCAAAGAGGATTTCATTTATTATTTGAATGTATTGATGGTAGTGATTCAATTAGTATAAGATCTGCAACAAAGTTGCAACAAAGTTACTTACTCTGGGTCAGATCTGATCCTGGCATAAGTGTGCACAATTTCACTTAGTCAATAACCCACCTATGCCAGAAGTGAATTTGGTCTGTAGTTAACTGTGCTTTTGTTCTGAGCCAGCATAATTTTCCTCTAAGAATAATGGGCCAGATCCTCAGCTGGTGTAAATCAACATAGCTCTATTGAATTTTTAAAATATATTTCCTTATCCTGAAAACTCTATGTCATTCTCACTATATAAAATTAGTCATGATGACAGTAAGTCCCAACTCTGAAACCTTTTCAAATAAATCTTCATGCTGAATATAAATGGTTGGAATAAAAGCATCTAGGCAGAGGATGCTATAGTGATTATGTCATCCCAAAAATGATTGCTCTACAGCTGATCTGAGTGCAATTCCAGTGTAAAAAGTTCCTGGCCAAAAAAAACAAAACAAAAAAAAAACAAAAAAATTAAACCCCAACCTTGCCTTATTGTCAGAAACAATATTATTGTCGGGAGTAATGTTCTTGGCAAGTAATTTCAGATTTAGTACAATTTTTCAGCTTGTTCTGAATGCAAACTCAAAGAAAGTGAATTAAGGGTACCTCTGTTATTCAGCATCAGTCTCTAAAATAAAGTGCTCCTCTCAGTAGTATTTCTTCTTTTATATCACATTCCATTCTTTTATGCACAGTGAAACATGAACTAAACCTAAAATCACATCTAGACTCCATTTATGCAGGACGAGAAAGACCATATGATGGTGAAGCTTGTGCCAGTGAGTGGTAAACTCTGGCCCATGATTATAGTAAAATCTATTTTAAATAGAAGCTGAGGGGTTGGGGAGAAGAGACATCGCATACCAAAGTGAAGACTGAAAAGGTGCCAAGAACAGAGGCAGGCAGGCAGAACAAAAAGTGGCAAACAAAAGCAGGAACAGTTCATGTTGCAGGATTAAGTGGATTGCACCCAGCTCCCCCACAGACTTCAGGGAGTGACTCTAAAGATGTGATGCAATTTCTGGAAGCAGATCTCCCACTGAATAAAAGTGATGGTCAGGTCACCATCCATCAAAGCAGAACAACCGACTAAATAGTAAATTTGATTATCCATTCTAACTGAAGAAATGAACTCATTGAAACAAGGAACACAGGGAACTGGTAATAAAGTGGATGAGGCAGAGAAACTGACTGAAAGGTGGATACAAAAATCTAGACGAGAAATGCAAATTAAAGATTCCTAGGCCATGCTCGAGCCACTAGATAATGTGGAGAACATATCAAAGTGAAATAATATCCCTCCAGTCTGTAATAGGAAACAGTCATTCAAAAATGACTTGCTAAAGTATGTGTTAATAATAATATGTTAATACCCACGCAGTGGTCAGCCTATTGTGATAAGATAAGTTACTGTACTCATCCTAAGAGTCTTTGTAGAAGTTGCTCAAGGGTCTTAATTTATAAAGAGTATTATTAGGGTTTGTCACTTTTGGGGCAGCTATATAGGGAAGATGTGGTAACAGCTGAAATAAATATATATAGTTTCATTAAAATACATTAAGATAAATACAGAAAAAAATCTATAGATGAGAAAAAGTGTGCAAATATGAAAGGAAAAGGCAACACAATTGGCAGCACATTAACCTTGCTCTTGCAGAAAGTTGGAGGGCTAAATAACATGATCAGAAGAGTAGGGAAAGAGGAAGTTTATGCTAAAAAGACAAGAATACAAGATACTCTGCTTCAGAAGCTACATCTGACAAACACAAAACAAAGGAAACGAAAATAGGGTGGAAAAAAAATCTATTAGTCTTACTCCTGAGCCAGAGGAATAGTGGAATAGGAATAGCCAGGGGGAAAGCATTTCATGCAAATTTAGGGCCAGTCTGTAACAGAGAGTATGCGCAAGGCAAAGGCCTCAAGGAGCTTTTCCCATATGCCTTGCATCCCCAGCCAGCAGCCACTCACAACTGCATTACCCCCGAGTATCCTTAGTAGGCATCCAGAGAGGGATGGGGAGGAATAGGCAGTATGTAGAACTAGGGAAAGTAGGCTGGTGCAGAGGGGAGCACATTGCACCATCCCATTGTCTCTGGGCATCTATATAAGTTGGAGAGGTGATGATTTTTTCGTTATTTGCAAATTGGCATGTACTATTAAAAGTGAAATGTGTACACAGTGATATGGAAAATTTTGGAATTCTACAAGCTGATGAGGATACAAAGCATTTGAACAACATCATATTTAAGTTCATATGCTTTGTATGGGATTCTTCCAGTAACCTATGAACATGAGATACATAAGAAATGCATTCTGATAAAATGTGGATGGGTCTGTGTGGGGGAATAAAACAATATCCATAAATGCTAGGTACAATCTAGTGTACAATAAATTTATACACAATGCATTTGAGGCTGGATAAACAAAACAACATAAGACAAATTTAAAATGTACCCTAATGCAAGCTGCTGTCTCTCCTTTGGACTGGGAGTGCCCCATTAAGGGATACTCGTCCAAAGAACTAGAGATATTAGTGGGCATCATAAAACTCCTAGCCCAGAACTGTATCTTAAGTAGAAGTTCATTGCACCAACGTGAAAAACTCAGAAATCCTGGCACTGACACTGCTCTTGGCAAGGAGGTAGCTTTTATCTAAACAGAAGAGGAAAACCTGTATAAACAATCAAATACGGGCTTAAACACAGAATACACAGTGCTGCAATGGAGGAAGTAATATGTGACAGACAGGAAAATGCAAGGAAAAACAAAACAATGGCCCAAATTCAGACCTGGTGTAAGTGGTCCAACTCCACTAAAATCAATGGAGTTAAAGTAACCCTTCTTAATTTAGCCTTCTTTATAGATTATATGGAAACAAACAAACAATTTGGTAGAATATCTGTAAGGTGGAATGTGATACAGCATGGCCAGAGGGCAGCAGGAAGGTGATCCTATTGGGATCCAGGAAGTGGGCAGCTGGAAGCCCGCCCACTGCTAAAGGATCCCCCCCTCAGCCTAAGAGGGGGATCCACAGGACCTGGAAACCAGGGGGGGCAACTAATGAAATAACAGGGACGGGAGTGCGGTCAAAGGGTCAAACGAAGAGAACCAGACGGGGACACCGAGCAGAGAACCCCGGACAGTGCCCACTACTCCTCAAAGGCTTCAAGGGAGTCAGTGGACGCTGCCCAGAGGAACTCTGCCCGGAGACGCAAACGGACAGAGGATTGGAAATAGGCCCCACAGTCACAGGCAACTCCATCGGCCAACCTCCTCACCCTAGTTTTATAAATGGCCATTTTAGCCAGGGCCAGGAGGAGGCTGACCAGGAGGTCCCGTGACTTTGTGGGGCCACGGATAGGGAGTGCATAGATAAGGAGGTGAGGGGAAAAGTGCAACCAAAAACATAACAAAATATCCGTAAGGAGCTGGAATAGGGGCTGCAACCTGGTGCACTCCAAGTAGATGTGTGCCAGGGTTTCCCTCACGCCGCAAAAGGGGCAGGTGTCTGGGATAGGGGTGAACCACACCAAGTACACACCCGTGCTCACAGCCCCGTGAAGGAGCCACCAACTGATATCCCTGGCGGGCCTCGGGACCACCAAGCTGGCCCACCAAGGCTCCTCACCCTCTAGAGGTGGCAGGAGGTCCCGATACTTTGTGTCAGGGCGGGACGCGAGGGTGAGGAGATGAAGGGTATGGAGCACGAGCGTGTATAGATGTTTCCTTGGCGCTGTCTGGAAACAGACTGGCTGCAGATCGTGCAGATCAGGAGGGTGATAGAGGGGAGATATGTAAGCCCCAGGATGATAAGAGCCTTATTCCCTGTAGAGGGAAGAGAGGTTGTTATAGATTAATTAGAGCACCTGAAGCCAATTAGAGGACCTGAAGCCAGTCAACTGATTAACCCCCCCCCCCCCCCCCGCTTCAATCAGACAGTTGAAGGAGTTGAAGCAGAGTGGTTTGGTGTTAGAGCAGAGAGCAGTTTGAAGGAAAGCAATTTGGAGGAGTTGAAGCAGAGTGGTTTGGTGTTGGAGCAGAGATTAGTTTGAAGGAGTTGAAGCAGAGTGGTTTGGTGTTGGAGCAGAGAGCAGTTTGAAGGAGAGCAGTTTGGAGGGAAGCAGAGGAGAGTTTGGAGAAGTGCTGTGGTGGGCCAGGAGACCAAGGCCCTAGGTAAAGGGAAACCTGGCTTGTGCAGAGCAGAGGGACTCCACAGACACAAGGAGTAGGGAGAAACCTGGCCCAAGCAGAGAGAGGGTAGGAAGCCCCATAAGCTGAAGGGCCAGAGAGGGAAGTAGCCCAGAGGAAGGAATCGCTAGTTCAAGTGGTTTGCTGCTATCCCTAGGGCCCCTGGGCTGGGACCCGGAGTAGAGGGCGGGCCCAGGTCCCTCCCTCTCCACTCCCCTTCTCTGGGATACTAGTGGGACAGTTAATACCCCAGATTGGGGCGAGAAATGGGGCCCTGAACCCCCCCCAAAGAAGAGAAAGCGTGGGACCCATTATAGTAGTGCCGGCAATTTGCCACAGGACACAAACTCTTTCTTCTGGTCATGAAACTTGCAATAACTGCACACACAGATTGGAATCTCAGATTTTATTATATGGTTACTGTTCCGGCTTATTAAAAATGAATGCTGAATTGTATGTTTATGTATAATTTAGCAAGCTATAGCACACAATAGTTATGTATTATTTTCTATTTTCAAACCAAGGAGCTAAGAAGAATATACATAGATGTTTTTAGGTATTTGATATATTTAAGATTTGGTTTTGTAATAATTCTAAATCACATCATTTTATAATTGTAATAGAATTTCTGGGAACGCAAACTGCAGTTCTGTTCGTCCTCCTCTCACCCACTCCTCTCTTTAATTTCTTTCATCACAGCTTTTTAAAAACATTTTTTAAGCCTCCAGTGTGGCATATATGGTGGTCCCTTAGCCATACAATCAAGGAATTCACAGATTTAAAACACAGATTTTATCTACATTCTACACATATTTGATGTTCCCTTCCTTTTGTTGTTGAAAAATTATTTAAATCAGAAATATTCATGACACTGAGGTTATAGAAAGAGTTATTATACTAAACAAAGGATTCCATAGCATTTTAATTTTGCTACATACGTGATTGTGTTGTGTCTCTCAGTCACATATTGGTTCCCACATTTGGGCCTTGGTATCTTAAGAGATAGGATCCTATATATATTATCTAAGTGTGACACAGAGGCTTCTTGAAAAAGGACCCCCTGTTTCTTCAAAAAAACTCTTACCTCATACCTGATGAATTCACTACACCAAATACATGTTTTACAGGATATTTATCCATAAAGAGTAACATGTAAGGTAGCTACAGAAAGCACATAACTTGTCAATACTCATACCCATTGTGAGATGTATGTACGGGTAATATTTAGGAATAATGTATTTATACTGAAAGTATGCTTTATGGACATGGAGTAGAAGTTAGTCACCAGGAGATAAATCTGGTGTTGACCCGGGATCCTAGAAATCTATTTGCCATGGAAAAACACGGAAAAACACAGAATTTGCATTTTTACAGAGAATCTTTAGTTTTTACATTTTGTTAAAAAAATAAAAACATATACAGTAGAACCCCATTTAACCAATCCTCCATTATCCGGCTCTCTGTATTAACCAAACCACCAGCCGCCTGGGGCTGACCACCTAAGCCCCGCTGTCAGCTCCAGGTGGCTGGTTGTTTGGTTAATACAGAGAGCCAGATAATGGAAACTCAGATAAATGGGATTCTGCTGTATCTCAATAAAACATAGTGTTCAACTGATACCTATATATATTGTGACTAGGGAAACTAAAGTTCAGCATTTTATTTTAATCACAGAAAAACATGGATTTTTAATGTTATCAGAGAATTTTTGTTTTTTTATCGTGGAAAACTAGGATCCCTGGTGATGACGCATTCAAACATGAGGCAGTTGTGATCCTTCCCTATTCAGCCACTGAGATAATGCAAGCTTCTGTTGTCTATCTTGCCATAGAACAGTCGATGGAAAACTGTCAAAGACAATTGCAAATGATCAAAACCACTTGGAGGTGAAAAGGAACATTACATCAGGCAGGGGATTGTCCTGGCTATGAAAAAAGACAAAAGACAGTTTCAGTATAATAGAGTCTAGGGAAAGATACTCTGTGTCCATTCACTAAGGAAACCCCTTAAGGTGCAGAGAGCTTTCGTGAACAGTTGAATCCTGGTTTATATGAAAACATCCAGCTCTGCAATGGACTGAACTTTGTGGGAAAGCCTACTTTATTAGATAGGAAAGGTAACTGGGGATAAGTTTAGACTCAGGTTTGCATTTTATGATGTTGTTTTGTGTTGTAACCAGTGTTTCCATCACTTTCTCTCACTTATAGGTAAATCTTTATTCTTTCTTAAATAAACCTACTTTTGTTTTATTGTAAGTGCTCACAGTGCTTTACAGAAGAGGTGGTTTAAGGTAAAACTGGTAAATTGGGGTGCACTACACCTTTGAGTGCAGGGGATCTGGAATTCCTGCCACTAGCCAGTGTGAGGGCTGGATATCACCTGCATGGTGAAGTTAGGGCTGGCATATCCCAGAGGAAAGTGCTTGAGTGGCTGAAACACTGATTGTTTCAGGGAGCTGACACCCAGCTCTCACAAGAAACACTCTCTCTGGCTGGAGGCAGAGGGTAACAAGGTGGCTCACTGTTCTGGGTGCCTCAAGAACCACCACACATGCATTTGTAGTAGTAGCCACTGGAATCAGTGGATATTGACACCTGCCATGTAACTAGGCTATAACATTTTTAATCTTGTCCCAGATCATGTGCCAGGGGGTGAGGAAATTAAGTCTCATCTAGGCTGTGCCTCAGACCCTCATTACTGCTACATAGCTGGATATATTACAAACTAGCTGTCTGTGACAAGTCATGTTCTGTTAAATACATACAGTAACCAAGTAATTGCCTTTCATACTCTGATTTCTACCTATAGTCATTCCACACATATCTATTGTCTAAATTCAGACATGTTAATACTGTGTGACAAAGTTCCTGCTCTACCTTGGTGGATCTTGCGCTTATTGGCGGATTTGCTCGTCCTGGAGCTTCACGGTGGCCCTCAGCTTGGCCGTTTTTCTGAACCCACAGTCCAGGTTGACTCCTCCTGTGTCTGACCAGGAGTTGGGAGGATTTGGGGGGAACCCGGGCCCGCCCTCTACTCCGGGTTCCAGCCCAGGGCCCTGTGGAATGCAGCTGTCTAGAGTGCCTCCTGGAACAGCTGTGTGACAGCTACAACTCCCTGGGCTACTTCCCCATGGCCTCCTCCCAACACCTTCTTTATCCTCACTATAGGACCTTCTTCCTGGTGTCTGATAATGCTTGTACACCTCAGTCCTCCAACAGTCCGCGTTCTCACTCTCAGCTCCTAGTGCCTCTTGCTCCCAGCGCCTCACACGCACACCACAAACTGAAGTGAGCTGCTTTTTAAAACCCAAGTGCCCTGATTAGCTTGCCTTAATAGATTCTAGCAGCTTCTTGATTGGCTGCAGGTGTTCTAATCAGCCTGTCTTAATTGTCTCCAGAAGGTTCCTGATTGTTCTGGAACCTTCCCTGTTACCTTACCCCAGGAAAAGGGACCTACTTAGCCTGGGGCTAATATATCTGCCTTCTATTACTCTCCTATAGCCATCTGGCCCGACCCTGTCACAACTGAAATAAAAGACTTTCAGCAACCATTACTATTTATACCCTTAAATCCTGTCTTTTTTGATCCTGGCTTGATAGGTAGATAGGTTTATAAATAATATCCCCCAGGCAAAATACTCTAATGCTGCATATAAGAAACATTAGGAAATGTGATATGTGAAAATGAACTAAGATACACTGTTGGTTTTTTTAATACTATTTCTTTATATTCAGTTTGGACAACAAGAGGCCAAAACATTAGTAATACTTCAGAAGCATTTGAAGATAAAATAGGAAATAACCATTAAAAACAAGGTAGAGTTTACGTCTTTTCAAGAGTGATAGCACAGGTAATCTATCCCATAGAGAGAGAAAGGAAAGCTGAATACAGGGTAAGGGAAAAAAAGAATCAGATTGCCTACGTGAAGAGTTCTCCATTACTCAGCAAGCCATTATAAGTCTAAATATAATGGCGCCACAGGCATTGCTACTGCTATAATCGGGTGTGTTAGCATATTTATTATCAACTCTATTTTTAGGGCCTTATAAGTCAGTGTTAAAAATTAGCTCTGGTCTGAAGCTTGGTATATAACATAAGCAATTTGTATATAATGTGAGCAATTTTTCATGTAAATGATTGGATTGTTTTTAATATGGGGGAAAAAAAAGAGTAGCTTACTGGTTTCAGATGTGGTTTTGTGCTCCTCTATCAAAGAGAAACCAGGATCTACAAAGCAATCTCATTTCAAAGTGGTCTCTGGTATTGCACCACTCAGAATACACACATAGTCATTTGGTGTAGCCTAAAACCTGCATGTATGTGTGTACCCCTGAATTTGTGTGCTCAGATTGGGTCACCTGACACACAATTACTTGATTTTTCTTCAGTTGGTTGCAGACACATATTCCACTTATGTGTGCATGGGCCCAATGTACTGAAGCCAGAGAACTTTGCTTAGCAATACTTGTTGGAGTAGCGCTCACATCCTCTGGCCCTTGTAGCCTTGTGCTACAGCCACAGGCTGAGAGAGCTTTCTCTGACCTGGTGCAACCGGAACCACTGATGCAGTTAACTGTTATCTCAAGAGATTCCAGTGGTTCCGCTTACCTTTTCACCAGATAATGCTACAGTGCCCGAGTGCTCATCTGCAATACCAGAGGATTTTAAATAAATTGTGTCGAAACTTCTTGAGACAAATGGCATCATCTGTGGGTATTCAGTCTGGGTTTGTTCAGGAGAACACCCATAAGGTATTGGATATTTTTCAAACTTCAGCTCCTGGGAGAGTCGCTCTCACTATGAAATGATACTGGAGCTTGCCAAATCTCTGTGGAATACCCCAGCATCTATAATATCCACAGCTAAGGATACTGGCAAGGTTTAGAGTGGTTTTTCCCTCTCATCTGCTTCCTAATTCCCTGATTGTGACTGAGGCAAATGAGAGAGTAAGTCAGGGTAGGTATAAATCTACTCCTAAAACAAAGAGTCTAAAAAGGTTAGATTTGATAGGAAGAAAAGTATATTCAATATCTTCATTGCAAATGGACTTTGCCAACCAGCATGAAGTGAGCTGTAGCTCACGAAAGCTTATGCTCAAATAAATTGGTTAGTCTCTAAGGTGCCACAAGTACTCCTTTTCTTTTTGCAAATACAGACTAACACGGCTGTTACTCTGAAACCTGTTATTATTTAAATATGACTTTGTAAATAAATTATCAGAATCCTCCAAGGAAGTATTTAAGGCATTTATTACCGTGGGCTGTTTGGTGGCAGACAGCTTTACAGTCAGCACTGAATGTGGTAGATTCTTCGTCCAGACTTACGGCTTCAGCTGTGACAATGAAAAAGGCTTGTGGCTACAGAACTCCACCATAGCTTCTGAAGTTCAACATACCATAGAGGAATTACCGTTTGATGGTTGTTTTTTGCTTTCTGAGAAAACTGATGAGACTTTAAATTTTTTTAAGGACTGCCAAGCTATTTTACAGTCTTTGGGGTTTATATCCAGGACAAAGATACATCATTTTGCAGATCACAACTCCAGCAGTATCGCTCTCAGCAATACTTTCATCAGTTGTACTACTGGGCTAGGCAACAAGACTTTCCCAGAAAAGGACATAAATCATAGAGGAGATGATCTTCTGGGTTTAATTTTAATCAGCCAGCCCATCCTTCTCCACCTGCAGGACGGCAGCCTATTTGTCTTTCATATCAAGAGCAGCATACCAGTTGTGAATGTTTGAACTCTGTCTCCTCAGTTCAGAGACATTGTGTCTCACTCCTTCAGTGTTTGGGAAAGAACAACTATGGACAGATGAAGAAAAGGAGGACTTGTGGCACCTTAGAGACTAACAAATTTATTTGAGCATAAACTTTCGTGAGCTACAGCTCACTTCATCGGATGCATTCAGTGGAAAATACAGTGGGGAGATTTATATACATAGAGAACATGAAACAATGGGTGTTACCATAAACACTGTAACGAGAGTGATCTCTTAAGGTGAGCTATTACCAGCAGGAGAGCGGGGAGAAAAAACCTTTTGTAGTGATAATCAAGGTGGGCCATTTCCAGCAGTTGACAAGAACATCTGAGGAACAGTGAGGGGTGGAGGGGGGGAATAAACATGGGGAAATAGTTTACTTTGTGTAATGACCCATCCACTCCCAGTCTCTATTCAAGCCTAAGTTAATTGTATCCTGTTTGCAAATTAATTCCAATTCAGTCTCTCGTTGGAGTCTGATTTTGAAGTTTTTTTGTTAAAGAATTGCAACTTTTAGGTCTGTAATCGAGTGACTAAAGAGATTGAAGTGTTCTCCAACTGGTTTTTGAATGTTATAATTCTTGACGTCTGATTTGTGTCAATTTATTCTTTTACGTAGAGACTGTCCAGTTTGACCAATGTACATGGCAGAGGGGCATTGCTGGCACATGATGGCATATATCACATTGGTAGACGTGCAGGTGAACGAGCCTCTGATAGTGTGGCTGATGTGATTAGGCCAAATGGTGTCCCCTGGTGTCCCCTGAATAGATATGTGGACACAGCTAGCAACGGACTTTGTTGCAAGGATAGGTTCCTGGGTTAGTGGTTCTTTTGTGTGGTGTGTGGTTGCTGGTGAGTATTTGCTTCAGGTTGGGGGGCTGTCTGTAGGCAAGGACTGGCATGTCTCCCAAGATCTGTGAGAGTGATGGGTCATCTTTCAGGATAGGTTGTAGATCCTTGATGATGCATTGGAGAGGTTTTAGTTGGGGGCTGAAGGTGATGGCTAGTGGCATTCTGTTATTTTCTTTGTTGGGCCTGTCCTGTAGTAGGTGACTTCTGGGTACTCTTCTGGCTCTGTCAATCTGTTTCTTCACTTCAGCAGGTGGGTATTGTAGTTGTAAGAATGCTTGATAGAGATCTTGTAGGTGTTTGTCTCTGTCTGAGGGGGATCCTAAGCACTGTGGGACTGGGTTCTGCCATACAATTTCTGTCTTATAAGCCACTGCTTCTTCAGCAGGTCCAGACTTTGTGTGGGAGCTGTAGAAGAGATTCCTCGTCTTCATCAGGGAAAGAGATTCCTCTCTCAGTACTTCCTGATCCCTGAGTCCCAGGAAGGGGTGGTACCTATCCCCAATCTCTGCAAATACACCAAATATGAGATTCTGCATGGTCATCTGGCTACTATTCTTCTTGCATTGAATCACGACTGGTTTATTGCTCTGGATCTTAAGGACGCCTATTTCCATGTTGTGATTTTCCCATGCCACAGGGAGTTCCTGAGATTCCTTGTCTCTGCTCAACATTGTTAGTAAACGGTTCTCCCCTTTGGCCTGTCATCTGCACCACGTGTCTTTACAAAGTGTATGATGGTGGTAGTGGCCTATCTCAGGAGGGGAATTCATGTCTTCCTGTACTTAGACAACTGGCTAGTGAGAGGAACAAATCCTCAGTCATGTCCAGTTCACAGTGGACTTTTTCGTTTGACTGGGGTTGATTTTGAACAAAGCAAAGTCGACATTGACTCCAACTAAAAAAAAAAGATTTTATTGAGGCCTTGATAGCCTCTATGAATTTGAAGACTTTTCCCACACATGAGCGATTCTAGACAATTCAGCCTCTTTATCTGGATCTCCAATCTCATTCTTCAACCAAGGTCCACATATGCCTGAAGTTACATGGATATATGGTTGCATGGACTTAGTGGTTCAGCATGCAAGACTGTCTTCATCCTCTTCAGTCACGGCTGAAGTTGGTGTATTGCCTGAGCTGCCAGTCATTGGACAGTCTTGTCCAAGTACCTCCAGCGATACTAGACTCTCTGCAGTGGTAGGCAGAACAGAACGATGTGTGACAGGGTGTTCCCTTTGTCCATACTCCACCAACCAGAACTGTAGTCACCAATGCCTCAACAATAGGTGGGGGAGTGCATTTAGGAATGTTAATGGTTCAGGGTTTGTGGTTGGAGCAAGAAGCATCATGTCGTATCAACGTATTGGAGCTTCGAGACATTTACAATCTGTGTCTTGCCTTACAGGATCAGATCTGGGAGCAGCAGTTCACATACTCACCAACAATATCACCACAAAGTATTATGTGAACAAGCAGGGAAGAGCCTGCTCCAACCAGCTTTGTCAGGAAGCAATAAAGCTTTGGCACTTCTGCATCAACGAAGATATCATAATCACAGCCACATGCTTACTGGGCTCTCAAAACCAGATGGCTGACCATCTCAGCAGGATTTTCTCTGACAACCACAAAAGCAGCATGGTGAAGTCCATTTTTAGGGAATGGGACATTGCATTGGTCAACCTATTTGCAATAAAGAAACCAAGAAGTGCCATCAGTGTTCTTCCTGAGCAGGACTCAGTCCAGGGTCTCTAACTGCTGTCTTTCATCTGAACTGGAGAGTGGACCTGATGTATGCCTTTCCCCCATCCCTCAGGTTATCCTCAAACTGAAGTTGGACCATGCCAAACTTGTAGTGCCCGGTTGGGCAAGACAAAGTTGGTTCTCCGACCTTCTCAGTCTGTCTTTTCAACTGCCTAAATCGCTTCCTCTCCTCCCCAACCTGCTGACTCAGCATCATAGCCAGTTTCTTCATCAAGCACTGAACAATCCACATCTCATGGCATAGATAGTACATGGCTAGATGAGGAGGACAGGCAATGCTTGGAAGAAGTTCAGAGGATCCTGCTTAATAATAAAAAAAACATCTAATAGGTCTACTTATTTGGCGAAGTGGAAGCATTTTTCAGTTTGACCAATAGCTAAGGGAATTCAACCCATGTTGGCTCAAGTTCAGGACATTTTGGACTACCTGTGACATTTGAGGTCCTCGGGTCTGGCTTTTAGTTCATTGGTAGCGATCTTCGTGTTCTATCCCCCAATCCAAGGAAAGTCAATTTTCTCAAACTGCATGGTAGTGAGATTTCTGAAAGGCATTAACTGCCTGTTCCCACCTGTTAAGGAAATGATCCCATTGTGGGACCTAAATACTGTGCTGGCCGACCTCAGGGGTCCTTCATTGGAGCCAATAGCAAACTATTCATTGTCTCTCCTCTCCCAAAAGACAGCCTTGCTTGTGGCTATAACATCTGCAAGAAGAGTCAGAGAATTACAAGCCTTAATGGCAGAATCTCCATATACTCAGTTCTTCAAAGCCAAAGTGTCCTTAAGACCACATCCAAAGTTTTTGTCCAATGTGGTTTCATCTTAACCAGGTTATTTACTTGCCTATATTCTTTCCTAAGCTGCACTCAAATGTGGACGAGCAGCTGGTGTTGGGCATTCTGTCTGGAAAAGACTAAACCATTTTGTTCATCACCTCAACTTTTTGTCTCCTGTGCAGATCAGATGAAAGGTCAGCCAATCTCCATGCAAATACACTCCAGGTGGATAATTTTGTGTATAACCATGGCTTATGGAGTAGGTCAGACTGCACCTCTGTGGAGGTTCTTTCAACAAGAGCCCAAGCAACACTGACTGCATTTCTCAACAGTGTTTCAATATTGGACATTTGCAGCACTGCTACATGGTCTTCAGTGCATACTCTTACCAAATATTATGCTATTACTGCAGCATCTAGCTCAGATGCAAACTTTGGGAAGGCAGTTCTGCAGTCAGTGTTGAAGTAGACTTTGAGCCCCACCGCCTACTGAAACTGCTTGTGCATCACCTGAGTGGAATACATGTCTGCAACCACTTGAAGAAAAAAAAGACGGCTACTTGCCTGTATTGTAACTATTGTTCTTCAAGATGTGGGTGCAGATATGTATGCCACGACCCACCCGCCATCCTCTTTGCATTGGAGTCTCCCGCGTTTGATTCAAGTGTGAAGGAACTAAGAGTGATAGGAGTGGCACCATCCCTATATAGCCTTGGGAGGGGCTACAAAGGCCAGAGGATGCAAGCATAGCTCTGATGGGTACTGCTAAGTAAAGTTCTTCAGTTTTGGGGCACCGGATACAAGTACACCTGAGTGGAATACACATCTTTACCCATATCTCTAAGAACAACAGTTACAATACAAGTAAGTAACTGTCTTTTTTGTGCACATAGGTGAAATCCTGGCAGTAGTGAAGTCAATGGCAAAATTCCCATTGACTTCAATGAAGCCAGGATTTCATGCATAGTGTCTGTAGTGTCTGCAGAAGAGGAAGGTTAAATTTAGTGGGTCCATATTGGAAACCACTTTTGAAAATCTGGGTTTAAATAGCTAAATTTTTCTGTATGAATTTTTGAAAGTAGTTTGTCAGATAGGAAGGAAGTATGGCCTAGGGAATAGGGCATTGGACTAGGACTCAGGATACTTGGGTTCAGTTCTTCTTTTTTCAGCCATAGGCTTCCTGTGTAACCTTGGGCAAGTCACTTAATCCATCCTGAGCTTTAGTTCCTCAGTTGTAAAATACAGGGGTGTTGAGAAGACAAACTCCATTAGTGACTGTGAAGCATTCAGATAATATGACTGCGAGGGCTGTATAAGTACTTAACTATTTAGTGTTGCCCCTTTGCCAAGCAGTAGCAGAATTTGGGGCTTTACAAGTCAGTTTTCCAATGTGGAGCAGAAATCAGTGACACAGAGCCAGGTATTTTATTAGTGTAATATATATGTAACCCTTCTGCCAGGCCAAGTTGATAGCAGCAAGGGCCGGGTTCAGTACACAGGGGTTCCCTCTCATCAAAGCAAATACAAAACTGGCTCGAGCCCCCACCCAGTGACCTGGGAAAATCTTACACACCCCCTGGGCGCCTCGAAGAGGCAATACTTCCCCTCTCGCAAGCACGGAGTCTCGGTGTAGTAGAGAATCTTTAATTACATGAGGTAAACGACATCAGCATTAAATTGGGAAAACACCACAACTAGTGTTCATTAACCAAACCATGAGCAAAGACCCACCCCAGAAAATTGGGCCACATCCTTTCCCTCGGGTTCTTGAGTCCCAGAACCCCAAATGTCTCTTGAGTCCAGCAATCCTCAAATCACCCAAAATCCAAAAAGTCCAGCCCCAGAGTTCAAAAGTTCATCTGCAGAGTGTTACTCCCCAGTCTGGCTAAAATGTGCCTGTGTGTGGGGGAAAGAGGTAAGGGGTACCTTACGTGTCCTGAAGCTGACTGCCCCACAGGGCTCTGCTCTGCTACGCTGTCTCACGAACGGCTCCGCTCCACCACGACCGGCTCCACTCTGCACAGCTCGCCGTCTCACGAACAGCTCTGCTCAGCTTGCCGTCTCGCGACCGGCTCCGCTCCACCACGACCGGCTCCGCTCCACCACGACCGGCTCCGCTCGGCACAGCTCGCTGTCTCACGAACAGCTCGGCTCAGCTCGCCGTCTCACGAACACACCGCTGTCTCACGAACGGCTCCGCTCCACCACGACCGGCTCCCTCTGCACAGCTCGCCGTCTCACGAACAGCTCTGCTCAGCTCGCCGTCTCACGAACGGCTCCGCTCCACCACGACCGGCTCCGCTCGGCACAGCTCGCCATCTCACGAACAGCTCGGCTCAGCTCGCCGTCTCACGATCACACCGCTGTCTCACGAACGGCTCCACTCTGCACAGCTCGCCGTCCCACGAACAGCTCTGCTCAGCTCGCCGTCTCGCGAACACACCGCTGTCTCATGAACGGCTCCACTCTGCACAGCTCGCCGTCCCACGAACAGCTCTGCTCAGCTCGCCGTCTCGTGAACACACCGCTGTCTCACGAACGGCTCCACTGCACTCTAGATCTTCCGGCTCCCCACTACTTGACACAGTGCTCAGTGATTTCAGCTCTCAGTGATTTCAGCTCATAGTAGTGGGGGCCTTAGTGCTGGTGCACCATAAGGCCAAAGTGAATGCAGCACAGTACCTGTAGCAAGACTCTTAATAGACCCAAAATTAGCTCTGACATTCCACAGTGGAGAGAGACAGAGGTGCAATTGGTGCTTCAGGCCCTCACAAAGGGGCCCACACCACCAGGTACTAATACCTGTCTCAAGTCTCTCTCCCTTCACAGAGTTTTGGAACCCATGTCCCTTGCCTAGCAAGTGCTACTCAGTTGATGGTGAGTCCCTCCATCATAACAAAAGGCCAAGTACAGTTCCAAGCACAGTTCCCATAATCAGGGTAATAACAATTTACTCTTCCCGCCCCAATAACAGAGACACTGGGGATCCCACAACAGCCAAAGTGACCATTTGGGCAGTTATGGCCTCATTCTAGGCGGGGTGGGTGTGCCTATGCAAATTGAGATCAGCCCCTGAAGTTCTTTTCCACTACTTGCCACACCTCACCACCAGATGTCAGGGTGGAGCCCATCCTGACTCTGCTTACATCTACCTTTCTTTTTTAAACAAAAAGTCCTGTTTCCTTGGACAGAGATGGGGACAGACAGCACACAGGCAATACTCTCCTGCAGGTTTCAGAGTAACAGCCGTGTTAGTCTGTATTCGCAAAAAGAAAAGGAGTACTTGTGGCACCTTAGAGACTAACCAATTTATCCGATGAAGTGAGCTGTAGCTCACGAAAGCTCATGCTCAAATAAATTGGTTAGTCTCTAAGGTGCCACAAGTACTCCTTTTCTTTTTACTCTCCTGCAGAAGTCTCAGATCAAGCACCTCTGCTCTGAACTCGCAAACTGCTGCCTTGTGCCTCTGTCTCTCTAGGGTCTAGGTCAAAATTCACCATTTCACTTAGTACCTTATTCCAACATTTGTCCCTGGGATTTACAGTTGAGAAATCCCTATTCCAAGGCTGCTCATGGACTGCATGGCTCAGACAGGTGTGCCTGCTGATGCTTTGCAATACAAAGGAACCTCAGCACTTCAGCTGCTGGAGAAAGGAAAGTATTTTAACCCAAATAATACCCGTAATGACTTTCTGGGTGCAGTTACTGCATGGCATCTTAACTCTGTCTGTGGGGAGTTTCATCCTAGATCCATATACATCAGTGACTCCCAATGGGCAAGCCATAACAAGAGATTCATCCCTTTAACTTCAGAGGCATTATACATTTATTTGGCTCTCTGAGTCCAAAGTGCAGAATGATTACTTGTGATTCAATATTTTTAAATGACAATGGCCAATATACAATACTGAATCATAAGTACTAAAAAGTAGCAGCCATGCATCAAAGCATCTGCTTTGCTAAACAAGTTTTCCTGCAGAATCAGGATTATTGAGCCATTGTTTGCAGTTCATTCTATTTTCAATGCTCATTCATTGCATCCACCAAGGAGTCTTGGAAACCTACTGCAATTAATGCATTTTTTGTTTCCCTCCTCCTTCATTCTTCTGTTAAGTAAACAAAACCAGTGGAAATCAAAACGATCTGAAACAAGTGCCAAAAGTGACTGCATTTGTAGACCTCTGTTTCCCACATTACTTCAGATGTTATCTGTTATGTTCATATCACAAACAATGAGGAGGAAAACACTTGGAGCAGTCACAAAGGTCAATAAACATCTGGCTTATGAAGTATTGCCCTGCTGCCTGCATTATGTTCATAAAATCACTTTAGTCAGGAGAAAGAAATATAATGTACTGAAAGTAAGCGGTAAATTCTTCCCCATCTCGAAGTGTGGGGGATTTACATCTGCAATTTCTATTAGTATAAATCTTTGAGCATCAAAATGAAAATTTACCCAAAAACCTCCTGGAAGAAAGACAAACACAGTGTGCAGTTTTAAGGAGACTATCCTCTTCTCAGCAGGGATAAGGATTTATGAGGGCCCTATATCTCCCCAATCAGGAGGATCTTTTCAAGCACAACACTACCCCATTAGACAGAGGTTTCCTTCTGCCACAGAAACAAATCTAAGATCCTCTAAATGCAGATCAACAATGGAACCCTGCAGCTATGTGTGTTCATCTCATATTCATATTCTTCCCAGAATTCCTCTTGTTTATCTCACAGGCTATTGCAAATGCTAGGAAATTCTTGAGATTCCTTAAGGAGGCAGTCATCACCTGCACCCACTGGGAGCTCTATTAAAGAACTTTTAAAGGAAAAGTGCCATATTTATCTGTATTGTCTAGAATCAGGAACATAACTGTGTTTATGACAAAGTCTATTTTTATGATTTCCATTATAGTACAGACTACATCCAGTTGTGGGCCTTTATGTTCTTTATTGATGTGTTTTGCCTGAGTAAGGTTGCAGGATCGGGTTTCTTACTGATTTTTGAAAACTTCCACAGTAAAAAAGAAAACTAAATTCTGCAGCCCCTATTCAGGGAAAATGCCTTTTGACTGCAAATAAGGATGTAGTGTTTGGCTGTCCAAGAGGAATGCATGTAACATCACAGAAAAGGATCTACTTCAGTAATTCAGAGGCCCAGTTGTCCCATCATGTGCATGCATGCAACTCCAAGCCAATTGGGCTCCACAAAAAGACTGCATAAATATTAATGTGTGAGCTCTAGTCCTCAAGAAGTGTGAGTATAATCACATAATCCCCTACATGTATATAGTGACTTTCATCTAAAAGGAGGGGACTTGAAGACTAGTGCATGCGATGCAAACTACAAGGGAGATTTTTGTAACCTTACTGCAGCCACAAAATTAATCCCACAGTGTCTAAATTTAGACACCTAAATTTGAAAATGTTGGCCTAAGTGTTTAGTTCTTGTTCACCATCCCATATCCTTATTCTTAAACTTTTTAAGACAATATCCTTATTATTAAACTTTGCCAGCTAATGAAGAGAATATAGGAAGACATTCTTAATATGTACCAGTGACTTCTAATGACACCTCTAGAATATTAACATGCAGAGACTAGGTTTATCCCACTTCCTCCTCCTTGGCATCAGTTTATTGTCTTTTTTCCTAAACAGACCATCTGCATTAGCATTCTTGGTGTAACTATGGTGAGGAAACTGAAATGAATATTGTTTGAGAGCTACACCACATTTTGGCATTCATGCCATGCACAATGATATAACCGCGACAGGGTATTATGGTCAGTGATCACCTCAAATATCCTCCCTGACAGATAATACTGGTGTTTCTGTATAGAAGTTAGTCAGTGGGGCTGGAATGATGCAATAGTTGCCATCAGGCAAATGTTAATAATACCCACTGTCCCTAGGGAAGCTCTCATTGGTTGATTTAGCCTCTACCTTAGACAGTTCCTATCTGATCTAACCACTTCTTATCCAATATTACAAATAAGTCACCTCAGTCATACTTATTCCTCAATTTTCAGTCAGACTTCCACACAAAATGTTCCTAAACATCTCGTTTAGATCTCTCAACTACTCCAAAAATATATCACAATTTCATCATTATAGACCGGGATGAATTTGTTCAGCAGTTCCAACACTTTCTTACCATCCTCTGAAACATTGCAGAAGTGTTCTACATGCCAAAAGCCAATAGCCAACTTGTAGGAAAAAGATAATGAATCTTCTTTTCTTTTACATTACTTTAAACTACTGTATGACCCACAATATCGAAAGTGGTATTATTTAGAGCCATGTGTGAAATTCACATTGCCCCTCCTTTCATTGTAGGTGAAAGAGTGTCATATAACTCGATGAAACACCCAGTTTTCAGAGCAAATGGACTACTCATGTTGGGGGATTGAGTGATTCACTCATCTGAATGGTTAAGTACCAGTGACATAATTTGCTGGGACGCCGCACACCAAGAATGCCTGTTGGCAATTACGTCCTGAATTATACGGTACATTTTGATGCTACTAACTCGTCGTCAGTGTCTGAAGCACTTACTATAATTTTGGTAGCTACAAACACTCAGCTACTCTTTTTTAAAGTACATAAATGTTAAAAGATGCAAAAAATTTGCAAAGAGGAATGAGGTTCTGATGTCTTAGTGCTGACACAAAGAAGTGACTTCATGCAGAAGAGAGAGCACTAACAGAATGAGTGTAAGACATGTGAAGAGAGTTATTAAAGATAAGCTTATTAAAACTAGTTAAACCAAAATTTTCAAATGTGAGTCCCCAAAGGTAGACACCTAAATCCATCCTTAAGCACCTAAGTTAGTGGCCTGATTTTTGGAGGGGCTGCGTACCTGCGTACGTACTCCTAGTGAATTCAATATAAGGGATGGCACAGGGCTTGATTAATTAGTTTTTATAAAGCATGTTGAGGCCTCAGGATGGTAGATGCTAAAGAAAGGCAAATTATTATTTTATTTTATTCTTGCCCTTAGTAACATGTACAACATAGACCTAAAACCTTCACCCACCAGACAAAAGACTCTGTTATTTAGAAAAGTTCACCCAGTGCCTGGCTACTAGTTGGCAGAAATAGCAGTTATAGGCTATCCACTCAAACACCTGACTGAAACTGAATCCCTGTTGAAAAGTCCAAGCAACTGTGTGCAGACACAGCACCATCCAAATACATAAGTGTTAGAATGAGCAGCCAAAACTGCATGGATGCTTTTCAATGGTGACTTGGGACATACAAAATTTCCACTCCAAAATGTCTAACTACTTAGGAGGCTTGGAGATCAAGAGTTAGTTGGAAGGGATGTGTTGTGCCAACTTACCATTAGAGCGCCCCCTTGCGGCAGAGCTTGATATTGATGGAATCTGCATTTCTAGCGCCACCTGCAGGTCAGCTGTCTCTGTGTGCAATTCAGCCCTCTGGTTGAGCAGCATTTATATCCAACCCCCTTCAGGGCAACAAAACCTCAAACTAGTAATCCGAGTCTAAACAAATCTACCCTGCTCTGGGCTCTGTCTTCAATCCTCACCGTCCGCTACTCCAGAGTCTTCTCCTCCCCTTCCCCGTTTCATCACTGAGCACTGGCCTTTCAGAATGTGTCATTTGAGTCTCTGCTCTCTTGCAGGCTCTAGCTCAGGCCCTTTCATTGTAGTCCCTCTGTACCCTGTAGTTCCTCCCTTTCAGAATGAGCTCTCCCCATCTATGGGGACCAGATATCCATTAAGTTATCACCTGATGCCTCCTAGTCCTACCCCCCTGACTGAGAAACAACTAATTAGGTACATCACTTGCACCACCATCTGAACTACTTCACTATTAACCCCTTTCCAGTCCATAACAGGCTGTCACCCCATCACAGGATGTACTATTTCTACTCCAGTATTTTGTTGGATTAACTTCCTGAAATAAGAAACAACTCCCACAGACTTTTTCTCCCCATTAGGCACTCTCCTTTAGTATCACACATTCATATATAGTGTGCCTTCCATGGCATTTCTAAAAGATACTCAAGAGTATCATGCACTGTCTCTGCCTCTCACTGTTCTGTGAGATGTAGTGTGATCTTATCAGGACACTCCAAATTGAGGAACATAGCTAGGGACATGTGCTCTAGCAAGCCAGACTAATCATGCATTTAGTATCTTCTTTCTTTTTTTGTTTTTGTTTTGTGTTTATAATGGCAAGTGCAAAACCACAATTCTCCCAGGCCAGGAAGCCTGGGTACATACTCTTGTTGCTAACCCATGCTGAAGCTCCTGCCACCACACCTACACTACTTGATGATGCCCATGTTAGCTAGCTTAAAGCTAACATGGGTATGCCTACCTGTGCTACAATCAAACCTTCACTTGCAACATAGACAAACCCAGAATGTGAACTTGATATCATTGCAACATAAGGCTTTAACCATTCATTCACACAGTGGTAGGTTACATTTATCTTAGTGCTAAGGTTGCTTCCAAATAGAATCATAGAATCATAGAATATCAGGGTTGGAAGGGACCTCAGGAGGTCATCTAGTCTAACCCCCTGCTCAGAGCAGGACCAGTCCCCAAGTAAATCATCAAATGTCTCCCCTATTCCCACTTCTTTTTTATAGTTGTTGAAAACACTGGCAGACTGAAGCAAAATCTATCCGCATTTTTCAAGGCCTTCAATTGGATACATATGCCTAAAACTCTATCTGAATATTTCTCTACATGAGAAAAATCATAGTTTTAATTAAGCTTTCTTTTCAAATGGTGCCAAAACAGAATATTTTCTAGAAACACTACACTTTTCTCTCCAGCATGAAGTAGGATGAAAGACTCTTGTTCTGTGCTTTCATATGCATTCTCTAAGATGATTTTGTGAAGCGTTCTTTGATAATAAAGGAACTGCTTGTTAGTGCAAACTGAAAACAAAGTGTCACTTGTCAGATTCCAAACAAGTACATCCTCAAATGTAAAATCCTCACATGCAAAAAATTAGTGCTTCTGCAAAGTAAGAGTTGGGAGGTCATGCATAGTGCCCCGCAGCATTAAATCAGCCACACTGAATATCCTCAAAAAGAAAAGGAGTACTTGTGGCACCTTAGAGACTAACCAATTTATTTGAGCATAAGCTTTCGTGAGCTACAGCTCACTTCATCGGATGCATCTGATGAAGTGAGCTGTAGCTCACGACAGCTTATGCTCAAATAAATTGGTTAGTCTCTAAGGTGCCACAAGTACTCCTTTTCTTTTTGCAAATACAGACTAACACGGCTGTTACTCTGAAAACTGAATATCCTGTGTATTTCACAGTATTATACATTAGTAAAGAAAAAAATGTTAACATTTACTTTTAACAAGTGGAAGAGGTGCAGAAAATACTATATGGGACCAGTATGGCTGAGTTAACATTGCCAAAGCAAACCAGACTTTTGGGATTTCCTGATTTTTACTGTACTTGATCTTGTAACCTTAATGTTACACTGATTCATTTTTGCGTTTTCATTTCCTTTTTATTTTTAAAAGGGAAAAAGAGCATTTAAATCAGGCATAAAAGACTTGTGCAGCTTCCAGGCAATGCTAGTTTTTGGAAGAGTCCATGTAGGGCTACATTGTGGCTGTAGGATCAGCCCAGTGTAAGGGGCAGTACATTGCTGTGCTCTCCTTGGAGCAGTCCTTCCTGTCTCCCCACTGATCCATATCACATAGCAAATCATAAGATCTGTCAATTCAGAGATACTACAACACTACTCCATTATCTTCTATTTTAGACCATTCTAACCAGGAAATATAGGATACACTGGATTAGCAATGGCTCTGGAGTGAATACAAGGCTGTAATTCCCTTGACAGATTCTGCTGATGTCACTAACCACAAGAGCAAAGACTGAGCATTTTCTGAACAGAAAGAGTACTCAGACTGAACAGAGTGAAGTGATCCCAGAGAGAATGTAGCTATGGTTATTTAATCATCTATTTAAAAAAAAACTGTGGGAAAATTGAGAACTTCTGGAAAAGTGGAATGAACGGTGCTGACTGGGGCCACAAAAACAGGAGGCAGGAACTTTATACACTTTTTACACAACTCCACCAGTGCAACTAAAACAACCCTGTTTTCAGAGTCTCTGAGCAGAAAGAGCAGATCAGACCAGCTTTTTCTAGTGTGATGACGGTTGCATAGATCTCCTCCGGGAGTGGGGTATTTGGCACGGTAACTATAATTAATCCTGCGTATACCAAGTCAACACAGAGGGCTCTCATCCTTTCTGAACATCACCTTCCCTGCCATAGTCCATCTCTTCTTTATTGTTTTCTGTCCTCAAAACAAACCTTTAAGCACACATGTCTGTAGCTCCTATCCCTGGTTGTGGGAGCATGTTCCATACTGTTCTGGTACTGCTGGATCAGTCACTATTTGCAGTTTTATTCTCTTGCTGAAGTCTTGCCTGTATCTCTGGGGGGAGTCCAGGATTATTAATAGCCATTCAACTCCTATCCTATCTACACAACCTACAGAGAAAAGCTCAGAACGCCTTGAGACAGAGCCTCAGGTGTTGTAAATTAGAATAGCTCCATTGACTTTAGTGGAACTACACTGATTTTACACAAGCTTGCCTCCCTATATTCACTCCTGCTTAACTTCTGCCTGTTCTCATGCCAGCAGCTTTCCTTCTAGCACCATATAAATGGCTCTTTCTCTTAACAGGGGAAGGGTGAGGATTCAAGCCATTCCTCCTGCATTCTAGCAGATAACTCTATCAATCTGCTAGTCCCACAGGTTGACCCATGCACCGATAATCCGTCCAGTCAGTGGAGCAGAGCTGCAAGAACAGCTCCCATTCAGTTTCTCGTGTTGAAGGCCTGGTTGCTAATTCACTGCCCACAGAACAGTTAAAACAACATTAGCAATGATCATGCTTAAAACATAATTGTTCCTAGCATAGTACTAGGTCTGACTGCTGCTAGCCCAGTTCTAGCACGCACAGGGATCTTTTTAGGGGGGCCACACTAGCCAAGTCGTGCTTTAGGCAAATCCCTTTCCTCTCCCAATAATCTACAGATAACCTGGATTTAAAACATGATTCTGAGGAGGAAAAGAATCTTTGTCCCCACTGGTCAGCAAGAATGTACTAGCAGCAACTGAATTTAAATATGTGAATGAGAGTTGTGGTTAGCTTTGTGTTAGCTGCAGAACTGCAAAACATTTGAGGGTTTTCAGTACCTCCCGGGAGTGGAACATCTTTTTCAGCTGCAAACTCAGACTAGTTGTGAGCTCTGTTTCTAATTTGTACAAACAGGGTGCAGGATGAGACCACCAAACTCACTTCCACTTGGAAAGTGAGACAGCTGGTGAATACAAGATCTACATTCACTTGTAATTTAAAGGATTCGATCCTAGTCTGATACGTGAAAGTAGGTATTGTGTATCTTCAGAAGTGGAAGTTTTTTTCCAAGCCTACACAGCGGTATGGGCGTCCCAACCTTGCATTTATGCAGTACTTTTTGCCTTCGATGCATTTAACATACATTAAGGGCCAGATTTTGGCACCCTTACTTACACTGATGAGTAGTAGCTTACTACTCAAATAGTCCTATTCAAATGGGTTATTACAGAATAAGGCACTCCAGAGCAAGAGAAAGGTATCATAATCTCTCTTTAAGGAATTACAACACCCCTGCAAAGTAGCAGAGTACACTGTAATTAGGCCAGAATAATTCTACTTTCTGGCCCTGACTCTTGGGTCCAGCTGAGCTGCACTTGTTGCCATTCCTGAGGCATGGTGGGGAGGTGGCTATATGCAAGTTTTATACAATCCCAGTTCTGGGGGGAAGCCAGTAGTCGATTCAGCCTCTAGGCACAGCTAGAGCAGACGTGTGGATACTCTAACTTGTACTGGCTGATAGTGGCCTCCAGTGGAATCGTCTTTCTTGGTTACCATCCTATCAAGCCAGTGGCTGTGAGGGGTAGGATGTAGAGTCCTTTTATTGGCCCCTTTGCACCATCTCTGTTGCATGTAAGTGCTGAACTGGTGGCCAGATTTTGATTCCTTAAATCTACTTTATTCCCAGAGCTTCTAACCTACACAGATTGCATGATAAAACAGACCCATTGGTATAAAAACACAAAGATGTTCTAGCTCCTCACAAGGAAACTCACCTCATCATAGGTGTGAAATATTATGGTGTGAAATATTATCACCCCAATTTTACAGAGAGAGGGCCACTGATATGAGATGACATTAGAACCCAGAACTTCGTTTCTATGCCTGCACCTAGACAACATCCCTCTTACTAGTTTGAAAGTTTGCACTGTTTTTATGTTCAAATGTCAACTTTCTAATAGTGAATGATGTAATGTCCTTCTGTTGAGAGGCAGTGTCATCCAGTGGCTAGGGCTCTAGATGGGGTCTATTCCTGGCTCCGCCTCCATCTGATCTTGGACCAGTCACTTCACCTCTGTGCCTGAGTTTTCTCATCTGTATAAAACATGGATAATGGGAGTTTTCTTCCCTTGTAAAGTGCTTTGAAACCTACAGATGAAATAATAATAAATAATTATTCAGCATCTGATCTGTGTTTGTACAGTCCCTAGCATAATGGGGTCTTGCACACTTAGGTACTATGGAAATACAAATAATTAATAAATAATTATAATTGTTATTTAAGGGCTCACTCATAAGATATTACAACTCACCAGCATTTGTGATCAGTATAAATGGGATTTGTTCTCTGACAGGGTATACAAAGGAATAAACTAGTAAGTAAATACAGGGTGTAAATACACCATAAACTTGCAAAAGCATAAGTCTTTCCCCACTTTTCTCCTTGTGTGCTAGAAAACTCCACCTTTACTCTAACGCTATTACTTGGAGCAAAAAAGGATAATAGTCACAAAGTAAAACATCAATTAGTTTAAAAAGTGGAAAAAACGGAAAATGCAAAGTAGGTCAACTTTTAGCCAACAGACTCAACTTCTAGGGTCAGGAAAGGCCAGTGTCATATTTTTGTTCCTTTGCTAGGGAAATTACAGTCATGTCTTTGGGGCTGTGAGTTTTCCAGTAATACCAGGACAAGCCATTTGTGTGTGTGCTATAAACAGCATTCCTTTTTTATCATATGACTGCAAGATGGACATAAAAAGAAAAGGAGTACTTGTGGCACCTTAGAGACTAACCAATTTATTTGAGCATGAGCTTTCGTGAGCTACAGCTCACTTCATCGGATGCATACTGTGGAAACTGCAGAAGACATTATATACACAGAGACCATGAAACAATACCTCCTCCCACCCCACTCTCCTGCTGGTAATAGCTTATCTAAAGTGATCATCAAGTTGGGCCATTTCCAGCACAAATCCAGGTTTTCTCACCCTCCTCCCCCCCCCCACACACACACACACAAACTCACTCTCCTGCTGGTAATAGCCCATCCAAAGTGACCGCTCTCTTCACAATGTGTATGATAATCAAGGTGGGCCATTTCCTGCACAAATCCAGGTTCTCTCACCCCCTCAGCCCCCTCCAAAAACCACACACACAAACTCACTCTCCTGCTGGTAATAGCCTATCCAAAGTGACCACTCTCCTTACAACGTGCATGAAAATCAAGGTGGACCATTTCCAGCACAAATACAGGTTTTCTCACCCCCCCCCCCCTTTTCCCAAAAAACACACACACACAAACTCACTCTCCTGCTGGTAATAGCTTATCCAAATTGACCACTCTCCCTACAATGTGCATGATAATCAAGGTGGGCCATTTCCAGCACAAATCCAGGTTTTCTCACCCCCCCACCCCCATACACACACAAACTCACTCTCCTGCTGGTAATAGCTCATCCAAAGTGACCACTCTCCCCACAATGTGCATGACAATCAAGGTGGGCCATTTCCAGCATAAATCCAGGTTTTCTCACCCCCCCCCACCCCCATACACACACAAACTCACTCTCCTGCTGGTAATAGCTCATCCAAAGTGACCACTCTCCCTGCAATGTGCATGATAATCAAGGTGGGCCATTTCCAGCACAAATCCAGGTTTTCTCACCCCCCCCCACACACACACTCACTCTCCTGCTGGCAATAGCTCATCCAAAGTGACCACTCTCCCCACAATGTGCATGACAATCAAGGTGGGCCATTTCCAGCATAAATCCAAGTTTAACCAGAACGTCTGGGGGTTGGTGGCGGGTTAGGAAAAAACAAGGGGAAATAGGCTACCTTGCATAATGACTTAGCCACTCCCAGTCTCTATTTAAGCCTAAATTAATAGTATCCAATTTGCAAATGAATTCCAATTCAGCAGTTTCTCGCTGGAGTCTGGATTTGAAGTTTTTTTGTTGTAAGATAGCGACCTTCATGTCTGTGATTGCGTGACCAGTAACAATGGTCACATAAACACATAAACAATAAACAATGGTCACATAAACACCACCCTATACCGGAAACCTACTGACCGCTATTCCTACCTACATGCCTCCAGCTTTCACCCTGACCACACCACACGATCCATCGTCTACAGCCAAGCTCTGCAATACAACCACATTTGCTCCAACCCCTCAGACAGAGACAAACACCTACAAGATCTCTATCAAGCATTCTTACAACTACAATACCCACCTGCGGAAGTGAAGAAACAGATTGATAGAGCCAGAAGAGTTCCCAGAAGTCACCTACTACAGGACAGGCCTAACAAAGAAAATAACAGAACGCCACGAGCCGTCACCTTCAGCCCCCAACTAAAACCCCTCCAACGCATTATTAAGGATCTACAACCTATCCTGAAGGATGACCCAACACTCTCACAAATCTTGAGAGACAGGCCAGTCCTTGCCTACAGACAGCCCCCCAACCTGAAGCAAATACTCACCAACAACCACATACCACACAACAGAACCACTAACCCAGGAACCTATCCTTGCAACAAAGCCCGTTGCCAACTGTGCCCACATATCTATTCAGGGGACACCATCACAGGGCCTAATAACATCAGCCACACTATCAGAGGCTCGTTCACCTGCACATCCACCAATGTGATATATGCCATCATGTGCCAGCAATGCCCCTCTGCCATGTACATTGGTCAAACTGGACAGTCTCTACGTAAAAAGAATAAATGGACACAAATCAGATGTCAAGGATTATAACATTCATAAACCAGTCGGAGAACACTTCAATCTCTCTGGTCACGCAATCACAGACATGAAGGTCGCTATCTTACAACAAAAAAACTTCAAATCCAGACTCCAGCGAGAAACTGCTGAATTGGAATTCATTTGCAAATTGGATACTATTAATTTAGGCTTAAATAGAGACTGGGAGTGGCTAAGTCATTATGCAAGGTAGCCTATTTCCCCTTGTTTTTTCCTAACCCCCCCCCAGCCCCCAGACGTTCTGGTTAAACTTGGATTTATGCTGGAAATGGCCCACCTTGATTGTCATGCACATTGTAGGGAGAGTGGTCACTTTGGATGAGCTATTACCAGCAGGAGAGTGAGTTTGTGTGTGTATGGGGGTGGGGGGGTGAGAAAACCTGGATTTGTGCTGGAAATGGCCCACCTTGATTATCATGCACACTGTAGGGAGAGTGGTCACTTTGGATAAGCTATTACCAGCAAGAGAGTGAGTTTGTGTGTGTGTGTTTTTTGGGAAAACGGGGGGGGGGTGAGAAAACCTGTATTTGTGCTGGAAATGGCCCACCTTGATTTTCATGCACGTTGTAAGGAGAGTGGTCACTTTGGATAGGCTATTACCAGCAGGAGAGTGAGTTTGTGTGTGTGGTTTTTGGAGGGGGGTGAGAGAACCTGGATTTGTGCAGGAAATGGCCCACCTTGATTATCATACACATTGTGAAGAGAGCGGTCACTTTGGATGGGCTATTACCAGCAGGAGAGTGAGTTTGTGTGTGTGGGGGGGAGGAGGGTGAGAAAACCTGGATTTGTGCTGGAAATGGCCCAACTTGATGATCACTTTAGATAAGCTATTACCAGCAGGAGAGTGGGGTGGGAGGAGGTATTGTTTCATGGTCTCTGTGTATATAATGTCTTCTGCAGTTTCCACAGTATGCATCCGATGAAGTGAGCTGTAGCTCACGAAAGCTCATGCTCAAATAAATTGGTTAGTCTCTAAGGTGCCACAAGTACTCCTTTTCTTTTTGCGAATACAGACTAACACGGCTGTTACTCTGAAACCTGTCAAGATGGACATAATGCATTGCAGTTAATAGTGTTGACTCACTCAACGCTTTATGCTAATACATTAATGTCATTCAAACAATACAACTGTCAGCTTCCACTTTTCCACCCACATTTTGTTATTTAATATGATACCTGTCACACACAAGCAAAGTTACTGCAAGTTGGCCCTGCTTATTTTGCAATCTCCTCGATAAAGTGTTTAGCCCATATACCTGAGAGAAAGTTCTCTGAAATATCTCCTTAGTTTGGTCAGCATTTCAGCTGAATGACTGCTGCATGTCTTTCAGAAAGATAAAGACTCTCTCATAATCTGACTGTAAAAACCATTTTGCTTAATCCAAGATGTAAAGTTAGCTGTAACATCAAATATTGTTCAAGCCAAAATCCCGTACTTGAATAACCTTGAACTGTGAGAAAACTCAGATCCAAATCTGATATTCACAGGTTGGCCCATCTTTAAGATCTATTTAATATTTTCCATTCTCTGTTTGAATAACGAGATTGAGGGGATTAAGTACCTTAGATCCGAAGCTTTGATTTTGTTAAAGTTATGTTTTACAAAATCTAATATAATTAAAATGTAAATCTTTCCCTGTGGTGTTGGAAGCCTCTTTCCCTCGCACCATGCTAGTTCATGAGAAACACAAAGTGAAATTGTTCCATCTGGGTTCACGGTTCAAGCTGAGTGATAAGCCAAACATAAATATCAGTCTTTCTGCCAGTTTGTGGCTGGCCCTTATGGGTGCTTGGAAGGCTATGGGGACCAAAGAGTCTTCTTTTACTTGCCATTTTGAACAAGGATCAGCTGCACTTACAGCCCTTGGACCCTTAAGTACAAGTAATAAGATTCTAGTGCCATTGGGGCTGCTACACATCCCATTCCATAACATGA
This sequence comes from Natator depressus, assembly GCF_965152275.1. Lineage (NCBI taxonomy): Eukaryota > Metazoa > Chordata > Testudines > Cheloniidae > Natator > Natator depressus. Next base: position 99,350,121 of record NC_134235.1, on the reverse strand, counting down.
ACAGGAACAGAGTCAGCGCAAGGCGCAGTGCCTGCTACATCTTTCTGAAGGATATATAGCATGCACTTCCACAGAGTCCTGGAGGCATATTCATAATATAAGGGTATAATCTGAAATAAGGTTGTAGACACTGTTTTGAATCTAGGGTTCTTCTTTGCAGGACCAATCTGCAGATCCATAACAATGGGTCTTATCCTTGTTTGCAGATCTTAGGGTTTCTTCCCCAAAGAAGTGTTTTGAAAGTACCTTGCCTTTGGTACCATCTGCTCTCTTCCAAATGCAACAAAATTCTTCAGCAGAAATATTTTTATAAACCCCCCAGGGATAAATTGTCTCAAGTGCCTTGATTTAGCAATATGAAGATGGGAGAGTATCTAGTATCTAGAAAGAGGGAAATCGTCCCAACTTTCATTTTGGTAGAATTTTAACAAAGGGCTCCTGAAAGTGCCCTTAAGTCCTTCTCAACATGTCACTGGGGCACTGGTTCAATGTCACCTAAATCTTTAGCACTGCTTCCTCCGGCCGTTTCTTGGAATTTTCCCATCCAAGCCAGCCTGATCCTGCTGAATTTATGAGACCCAATAGGACAATAGCACAAGGAACTTTAAGCCTAGTCTACTCTAGAAAATGGTTGCTGGCATAGCTATATCAGGATAACTATACCAGCAAACTCTCCTAGTGTAGATGCAACTTATGCCACCAACAAAGAGCTTTGGCTGGTATAACTGCATCTACCCTAGAGCTTTTGCAGGTGCAAAAACGTCTCTCTCTCACACACACACATAGGCTACATCTACACTATGAGCTAGGGGTGTGATTCCCCAGTTTGTACACACATATTCATGCTAGCTCTCATTGAGCTAGTGTGAGTAGTGGCGGCCGTGAGTTCAAACCCACTTGAAACCAGTGGGTATATGCTCAGCATGGCTCAGCTGTGCTTCTGCTGCCACTGCTTGTGCTAGTGTGGCTACACTGCTGTTTATACTCACAGTCGTTCAATGAGATCAAGTGCGAGTATGTGTACCCAAGCAGGGGAATCGCATCCCTAGTTCGTAGTGTAGACATAGCCACACACAAAATGACACCCCTAACGGACATTGCTATTCCAGTAAAAGTTTCTAGCATAGACCTGGCCTTACCTGAAAAGATCCTGTCACTACCTGATTAGCAGCTATGGCCTTTGTCCAAAAAGCCTTTCCACAGACGATACGGAATGTGATGTCTCCCAAATTCAGATATGTTACTTAAAAGGTTAAACCATACATTTGTGGTTGGTTTCATCTCAGTGATACACTTTTTCGAACAAAAATTGCACAATTTTAAACAACTGTGGAGCTTTCATTACCTGTTTCTGAGAAAAGAAAGTCTTCCTTTATATATGATTCTTTCAGACTGGTCTCACAAGAAACAAAATATTGTTGCTGTAAACCTCTCTGCATTTAGTACATTTGGTTTGGACTCCCTCATGAAATCTATCAGGGGGAAAGAGAGAAAACAAGTCTGCTTTCAGTAGTTTAGTCATTTCAAACAAAACCAGCATAGCCACTCTCTATGAATAAAAGTATATTTTTAACTCAAAACAGAGTTCATCGTCTTCTGCTTTTTACCGGAAGTACACTTAAATGTAGGGAAGGATGTTGTTCTGATTAGAGCATTTACTGGAGGTCAAGAAAAAAATATTCTTTCTGGCTCTGCCACTGATGTTCTGTGTGACCTGTGCAAGTTATTTACCATCTCTCTGCTTCAGTTTCTTCATCTGAAAAAAGGATGTAGTTACACCTACTTCAGAAGGGTATTGCGAGATTATATAGTGTTTGTAAAACATGCCAAGATCCTCAGATGGAAGGTGCTATATAGTGTATTGGATCTTTTAAAAAATCCATTCATATAAGAAAATCACATACAAGAGCAAAGCTTTTTAAGAGGAGCTTTGGTATGAGATCTACGCAGGAACTTTCCTACTTGCCGCTGGGCTTAACTGTAGAATCCAGTCTTAAAAAAACAAAACCAAAAAGCCATTTTAGAGAGTTGTCAGGGATAACACACACTGAGTTAGTTCTTCTTTTGGCTTATTTTTATTTTTTAAGAGAGAGAAAATTGCTGGGTTGTTGACTGAAGGGTTGTGGGAAAAGTTGGGATTTCAGGAGAGATTTGAAGGAGGTCCAGAACTCCCAATATCCTGGTACTTGGCACTGCGGTTCAGACTTTTATGTGTGATGCCCACTGACAATACAGTTTGAAACAGAAATTCCAGAGCATGGCAACAAATAGTCACCAGGTGCATTTGCACCTATTGTTACTGCTTGTATTTAAGGACAGAGGTGACAGCCAGGCTCAGTACAAAGCGGAAATAATGGAGTGGTGTCAAAAAGGGAGTTCACAATGGATGGGCAAGGAAAGAACAAGAGGTCTTGGGAAGCTTTGTGATGTGGTTATGTGAGAGAAGAGCTGCCCTGGGGAGATTTGAGGGCTACAGCTTCAATTTGTAAAGACTATATGGACTACAATGTAAATGTTTGGCTTCCATTCACTGCATGGTATCCAGGCTACATGGTTTAATTCCTTGCCTTAGGCTTCATGTTCTAACTGAGTATTTCTATGATTATATTTAAATCATCACTATCAGTTATAACACAGGGCAGCTAACCTACGATTCTGCTATAAAACATAATTCTAGATTTATTTCCAGGGATCCTGTTCCAGGATAATGCATCATTTTAATCTGTCTCCTCCAGTGTTTCATTTAACACACTGCTCTCAAAGCCAAGTCAGAGAAGGGACAGGGCATAACAAAGGGGGGAGGGGGGCCGCAGTGGAAGGCACACAGAGAAGTCATCACATTGTCAAGATAGACTTGAAATAAAATGGCAAAACTGGGTCCAAGCTGGTTGAAGTCCTGAAGCTCTGGATCTTTCTATGAAATGGTCTGCAGGTACAGGATTCCCTAACTTAACCCTGTTTATCATGGTCCAGATTGGAATGACTCAGCTGAGGAACTGCTCATTAAGGTGAGGAAAGGTTTCACAATCTGGCCTACTATCTAAAACGGCAGTCAATCCTTGTGGAACTATTTTAGATAATAAAAGCAGCAGAAACAGCCATTTTAAATCATGAAAAGAAACCCTCGCCCACATTTCCCATGATGCCCTTCCTATGCTCCATGTTTTATTATATTTACACATTTTTGTTTTGTTTATTATTATGATTTGTGTGTTAATTGTTTGGGAAGAGTCTGGAGTGCCTTGATGGGGGGAGAGAACAAAAACTAAATACCCAAAACTCAAAACTTCCCAAATATCAGTAACTATATCTATTTATGTTATCACAGAGAAACCTGTGATGTGTCTTACTGCAGCAGTTCCATATATAAGCCCTACCTGCCACTACAGGATTAGTGAGATGTAGAGCTGCAATAGCAGCAGCGCTGACATATTTGCAAGTTGTTCAGAAATGCTGATGCTATCAAATACCTGGAGAATGTATATTTACATATGATCTATACTTACATATATCCCTACATATCTCCAATATGTACTTATTGCATATATATCTATGTATATATATGTACACACCTTGTGATTACATTATGGCTCTAACAGCCAGTGAAACACAATGGGAAAGTAGGTTATATCTGAGTCAGGCATAATTCCTTCTCAGAGCTGCTCAGAAATTCATAGATTCAGCAATTTTAAGGCCAAAAGGGACATTACTGTCATACAGTCTTACTTCCTGCATAACCCAGACCACAGAATTTCACCCAATAATTTCTGCACTGAGCCCATAACTTCTGTTTGAACTATAGCGTATCTCTGCAAAAGATATCTAGTCTTGACATAAAGACTGCAAATGATGGAGAATCTGCCTTGTCTCTAAGGTAAGTTGTTCCAATAGTTAATTACTCATACTGTTAAAAATGTACACTTTATTTCTAGTCTGAATTTGCTTCTCTTCAGCTTCCAGCTACTGCATCTCATTATGCCTTTTTCTGCTAGATTAAAGATCTGTTTAGTATCAGAAATTTCTTCCCCAGGCAGGTAGTTGTAGACCACAATCAAGTCACCTCAACCTTTTAAAGAGCAATTACTGTACCACGATCAGTGGAACTGGAGTCAGAGGGCGCCTGAAGCCTAGAGTGGCTGTTATTGAGGGGGGGAAGGAATGGGTGGAGTTAGGCTGGAAGCAACTCAGCCACCTGGACAGAGCAGTGCACGGGGTTTAATAAAGTTCCACTTGTTCAGCTTCACCTACATTTCGGCTTCAGTCACGGCTAATGAAACATGGTGGCAGAAGCTGGGCATCACAGAATGGGGAAGAGATGGCCAGCCCTCTGTGGAGATAGAGGTGGTTAGGGACTATTTAGAAAAGCTGGACGTGCACAAGTCCATGGGGCCGGACGAGTTACATCCGAGAGTGCTGAAGGAATTAGCGGCTGTGATTGCAGAGCCCTTGGCCATTATCTTTGAAAACTCGTGGCGAACGGGGGAAGTCCCGGATGACTGGAAAAAGGCTAATGTAGTGCCAATCTTTAAAAAAGGGAAGAAGGAGGATCCTGGGAACTACAGGCCAGTCAGCCTCACCTCAGTCCCTGGAAAAATCATGGAGCAGGTCCTCAAAGAATCAATCCTGAAGCACTTACATGAGAGGAAAGTGATCAGGAACAGTCAGCATGGATTCACCAAGGGAAGGTCATGCCTGACTAATCTAATCGCCTTTTATGATGAGATTACTGGTTCTGTGGATGAAGGGAAAGCAGTGGATGTATTGTTTCTTGACTTTAGCAAAGCTTTTGACACGGTCTCCCACAGTATTCTTGTCAGCAAGTTAAGGAAGTATGGGCTAGATGAATGCACTATAAGGTGGGTAGAAAGCTGGCTAGATTGTTGGGCTCAACGGGTAGTGATCAATGGCTCCATGTCTAGTTGGCAGCCGGTGTCAAGTGGAGTGCCCCAGGGGTCGGTCCTGGGGCCGGTTTTGTTCAATATCTTCATAAATGATCTGGAGGATGGTGTGGATTGCACTCTCAGCAAATTTGCAGATGATACTAAACTGGGAGGAGTGGTAGATACGCTGGAGGGGAGGGATAGGATACAGAAGGACCTAGACAAATTGGAGGATTGGGCCAAAAGAAATCTGATGAGGTTCAATAAGGATAAGTGCAGGGTCCTGCACTTAGGATGGAAGAATCCAATGCACCGCTACAGACTAGGGACCGAATGGCTAGGCAGCAGTTCTGCGGAAAAGGACCTAGGGGTGACAGTGGACGAGAAGCTGGATATGAGTCAACAGTGTGCCCTTGTTGCCAAGAAGGCCAATGGCATTTTGGGATGTATAAGTAGGGGCATAGCGAGCAGATCGAGGGATGTGATCGTTCCCCTCTATTCGACACTGGTGAGGCCTCATCTGGAGTACTATGTCCAGTTTTGGGCCCCACACTACAAGAAGGATGTGGATAAATTGGAGAGAGTCCAGCGAAGGGCAACAAAAATGATTAGGGGTCTAGAGCACATGACTTATGAAGAGAGGCTGAGGGAGCTGGGATTGTTTAGTCTGCAGAAGAGAAGAATGAGGGGGGATTTGATAGCTGCTTTCAACTACCTGAAAGGGGGTTCCAAAGAGGATGGCTCTAGACTGTTCTCAATGGTAGCAGATGACAGAACGAGGAGTAATGGTCTCAAGTTGCAATGGGGGAGGTTTAGATTGGATATTAGGAAAAACTTTTTCACTAAGAGGGTGGTGAAACACTGGAATGTGTTACCTAGGGAGGTGGTAGAATCTCCTTCCTTAGAGGTTTTTAAGGTCAGGCTTGACAAAGCCCTGGCTGGGATGATTTAACTGGGAATTGGTCCTGCTTCGAGCAGGGGGTTGGACTAGATGACCTTCTGGGGTCCCTTCCAACCCTGATATTCTATGATTCTATGATTCTAAGCTGAGTGGTGCGTTCTCTGAAGTGCAGCAGCTGGCAGCATGAGCCATAGAACTGGGTCTGAAGACCCCCAGGGCCCTGGATTTTGCAAACAAACCTAGCCCCGTGATGGAGCCAGTGAAAGGAGGAGTTTGAGCTGTAAACGGATCTGGCTATGCAGGAGGATGACAGGCTGAAAGTAAAACTATTATTTTATCTATTGGGGAACAAGGCAGAGAGGTCTGCTGTACTCTGAAGCTCACCACTGTTTCGGGCTCCCAGCAGTCTTAGGAGCCCTGCAGACTTATTCCTCCCCAAAGCAGAATGAATCTGTGGAGCAACACAGGTTTTTCACTAGAGAATCTTAGGTCTTCCAAGGTCATAAGGGACCACTGTGGTCATCTAGTCTGACCTCCTGTATAACACAGACCATAGAACTTCCCAAAAATAATTCCTAGAACAGATCTTTTAGAAAAACATTCAGTCTTGATTTAAAAATGGTCGGTGATGGAGAATCCACCACAACCCTTGGTAAATTGTTCCAATGGTTAATTATTCTCACAGGTAGAAATGTATGCCATATTTCTAGTCTGAGTTTGTCTAGCTTCAACTTCAAGCAATTGGATCATATAAAGCTTCTGTCTGCTAGACTGAAGATCTTATTACATATTTGGTCCCCATGTAGGTTCTTACAGACTGTAATAAAGTCACCCTTCAACCTTCTCTTTGTTAAGCTAAATAGATTGAGCTCTTTGACTCTATCAACCTAAGACATGTTTTCTAATACTTGAGTCATTCTCTTTGAATGCTCTCCAATTTATCAACATCTTTCTTGAATTGTGGACACCAGAACTGAACATAGTATTCTGGCGGCAGTCACGCCAGTGCCAAATACAGAGGTAAAATATTCTCTCTACTCCTACTCGAGATTCCCCTGTTTGTGCATCCAAGGATTGCATTAGCCCTTTTGGCCACAGGGTTGCACTGGGAACTCATATTCAACTGATTACCCACCAGGACCCCCAAATCTTTTGCAGAGTCACTGCTTTAAGGATAGAATCCCCATCCTGTAAGTATAGCCTTGTCATGGCCTCTTGAGGTGACCTCTCAAGGGGCTTCAGCTTCATCTGACTGGCCCCTTAGTTTGCTGTCAGTGAAGTCAGTTTTTGGGCCCTCACCCTCCTTAAAGCCTGTCACCCTGTCCCTTCCTAGGCTCATCATCTCTGCCAGTCTCCTGGCTGTTTTCCTGGATGCAGCCTGGTACAGGGCTGTCACCAGCTTGCTACTCCAGGCCTTCCTACCTCCCCTTCCTTCTCTGCCCTCCTCCCTTTTTAGCAGGCCTTATTTCCTTTATTGGTTGCAGCTGTGGGTGCCTGCCTCCATGATTGGCAGCTCTGGCAGCTGCGAGGGGTTGTGATCAAGCTGCTTGCTTGTAAACAAGAAGGACTCTCCTCCCCTCTCTGTCTATGTTCAGTATGGGGTTTATAGACCTCATTACAGGCCTGCATTTTTTGTTCCTAGATCTATACATTCACCTTTAGTCATATTGAAATGCATATTGTTGCTTATACCCATCTTACCAAGCGATCCAGATTGCTGTTTCAGTGATCTGTCCTTTTCATTATCTACCACTCCTCCAATTTTTTGTGTCATCTGCAAACTTTATCTATAATGATTTTTTTGTTTTCATGGGAAACTATAAAAGAAGGGATGAAAGCCTTACGAGTCACAACTATCCATGCAGTGAGACAACCGCAAAGGAAAGCAGGTGGCCAGAGTTGCATATCCATAGTAAGATGCAGTTATTCTGGGAGACAGCCTGAGCAGGTAAAGGAGAAGTGCCCCACAGTTGGAAAGCATTGCAAGGAATGTGGCAACTTGAATCATTTTAGCAGTGTGTGCAAGAGGAGAGGAAGATCCAGAAAGCTTCAATCAGACTTGTACAAGAGTGGGACGGTACATCAGGAAGCGGTGATGACATCATGACTCTTTCCTTGAATCTGAGAACAGATCACATTCAGGCTGTTGGTACAAGAAAATAACCAGGGACAACAACAACCTCCATGTGTGCAATAACAGAGAAAGGCCTGGTGCAATTTCAGCTGGTTAGTGGGGCCTCCTCCAATGGGATTCCTTGGGGTGAATTGGACTCAGACACGCCCTTTACAGAGAGCAGGCGCAATCTAAACTGTTCAGTGAGACTATAATGCTGCCATAGGAAAATGTGACTTCATAGTAACTAACACAAAAAAATAACAAGACAGCACTAACTGAAGTTTGTGGTAGTGGATGGTAAGAACCACAGACCCTTCTTGGAGACTGTAGTCGTACAAGCCATGGATCTGATTAGGGTGCAGTATCAGAATTTTATAGCTGCAGGCAAGAAGCAAAAGGGGTAGTCCCATGGACAACAGAGACAATTCTAAAACCGTATGGAGATGTTTTCAAAAGGTGACAGAAGTCTCAAAGGAAAGCTGAGACTGGAAGTAGGCTTCACAGTGGAACCTGTGTTCTTGCTATGAAGGAAAATTCCAGTGGCACTATGTAATCCAGTATTCAAAGAGCTTGAAAGCCTGCAGAGCAGGGGTTTCAAAGTACCTGTAGAGGCCTGTACAGCCTGGGTAAGTAGCACGCTGGTGGTAAAGAAGACATCAGGCAAATTACGCATCTGCATAGACCCAAAGCCACTGAATTGGTCATTAAAAAGATGCCACTATCCACTGCCTACAACTGATGACATCTTTCCAGAACTTTCCAAAGCCAGAATCTCGACAGTCTGATGTGAGGAATGGATTTTGGCACATAACCCTGAATAAAGAGTCTAGCATGTGTACCTTTGCAACACCATTTGGTCACTTCAGATGACTGTGCATGCTGAAGGGAATAAGCCCAGCACCAGAGAAATTGCAGAGAAGAACCATAAAGTGCTGGAAGGGCTGCCTGAAGTAAAAATAATTTCACATGATATCCTTATTGTAGGTGAAGGGAGCAGTGATTCAAAAGCTGAACAAGAACATGACAGAGAACTACAAGCTTTTCTGCACTGATGCAAGGACGAGACTATAAAACTAAACCAGAAAAAAGTGTGACATAAATAGCGTGACTTACATTGGGTCTCTGCTCACAGAAGAAGGCCTGAAAGCAGATCCCAACAAGATCAAGGCAGTCCAACAATCAGAGATAGTAGACACTACAGTATGACAGGTCAGCCAAGGACCTACTGGCCCCAGAGACAGACACTCCTGTGAAAATCCAGCCATTAGAGAGACACCAGAAGGAGTGGGCTGAAGATGTTGTGAGGGGTGCAGTGGAACCTAGCTCAAACAAGGTGACTATGCAAGAGGGACAAGTGATCCAAAGGACTAGGAGACATTTATGAACCAGCAGACACAACAGCCAGAGAGAGCCAACATAGATCATCACAGAACAGAGAGACAGAGAACCACCCAGAGGTTCACCCCACAGCAAGAGAGGAGACTCTGCAGAGAGAGATAGTTTGCTAGACTCAGAGACGGATAACAGAGAGACAAAGAGATGTCACTTCTGGTATGGTTGCCTGTTGAGGAGACCAAACTATCTCAAAAGACTATGTAACCAGCTTAGTCTTTAGTAAAGACTTAGCTATGTGGTAACAACCTCTGCCCAAAGGGACCGGTGGTGGTGGTCTTGGTGTTAATTATTTGTTTTTAATGTGTATATTAAAGTGTTTGCGAAATAGGGAAGATGTATCATGATAAATGGAACTGGAATCAGAGGGCAAATGTTCCCTGGAGGGGCTGTTATTGACAGGACACCATGGGCACAGGGAATGGGTGGAATTAGGCTGCAGTCGTTTCTTCTCTGGCAAAACCAACGAACTATTAAAGAACTGTAGGAATTTAAGGATGCTATATGAAAACACTTCAGTACTTTCTTAGCATTTTTTGAATTGCTAGTGACTATGGTCAGTCATTGAATCCATACCTTGGCATTGTGGTAGGACTGATTTAATCTTTCCTAAGCTATCCCTAATAAGAACATCTTCCCTATTCCTGATAGCTTTGACATTTAGACTTAAATATTTCCCCTGATGGCAGAATGTACAATTTCCCTGTATCATAGGAGTAGATAGTCATTGGGAATTGGAGGGAGAGGCAGGAAGTAAATGAGCTTGCAGCACAGAAGACAGAACTTTTCATAAGGAAAGATCAACAGTATTGGTCAAATTCAGCCCTTGGGTGTAAGTAATTGCAACTCAATGGGCTGAATGAGTTTGAGTGGGTAATTCAGTTAACTCACTCTTGTACATGGACATCACAAAGTCATATACATTGTTATATTGCACTCATCTGAATGCCTTAAAAACGAAGACAAGAGAGAGAAGCAGGGGATGACAAAAGTGAATTTTAAAATGGTGGAGTGAATGAGTGGCAGTGCCGCTGGGAGAGATCATCAAAGGGGGAGATAAGCAGCTGAATCCTCTGAGGAAACACATGCCTGAGACAGAGGCAACTTTAAGAAAGAGCATGGCTGAGGTCAAGCAGCAAACTAAGCTGAGATACTTAACATGTGTTAGGGTGGGTGAGGACAGAAATCTGCTTTTGCCCCACTGAATTCAAATAGACTAGTTAAACCTTTTCAAGGGACAATGGCGAGGGGAGGGAAGTTAGTTATAATAGTAGCATTACCTGAAACACTATAATTTTTCATTTTACGGAGGCTGGGAAGGGGAGGTGGGGGGAGTATTTTATCTGAGTTGTTTTCCTTAGCATTTGATTTAAGGAATGACTGGAAAGTTCATGTTTTGCTGAAAGGTCTATTGTTGGTCTGTCGTTGGTCTATTGTTAAGTTGCACAGTCTGCTAGTCAGTGAACTTAAAAAGATCACTTTTTTGTTTAAAAATAAAAAGGTGAGCAGTTCTCTGTAGTGCAGTCTACAATATGCTGTTTGAAATTGTCAGAAGCAGTGACTCTGCATTACTGTTTGTCAGAGAGCCAAAAAGTCTTGAGTGGGAACCATTTCTTATGTTAAAAATATATGTCTACACCAGGCTGCTTTCAGCAGAATTGCAAGCAGGAGAAACAGCTGTCACCTCTGAAGGGTTTTTACTACTGCTACATCCAGATTTCTATTCAAAACTGACTGAAAATAATTTCAGAAAGAAGGGTGCAAATAAAACTCTTCCTGACCAAAAGCATCACTAAATGGTTGTGTGTGCTCAGGGTTGAAGTTAAAGGGGAAACAGTTTTTCTTGTTAGAAAAAGGAAAGTAGCTGGAGTTCAATTCTACTCCCACAAAAGTCACTGAATTCACCATACATATACAAGGGCAGGGGAAAATGAATTCACCTTGTTAAAACTCTGCTATTGGGGTTTTCTGTTTTCTTGCAGACATGTATACTTTATGTCAGCCATTTACTGTCTTCCCTACTGCTTTTTCTTGCACACGAATTCCAGTAGTAACACATACAAATAAGGACTTCATGAATATCATAGCCAGACTGGACACCTCTCAAATCTCCATCCAGAGAGGCTATTGCAGCTCTCTCCTTATGGCAGGCTGAAATACTGAACATAATTATAGTAGATCTAGCCTGTGCCTTTCTGAAAAATAAAAATATAATGCCTGTTCGACCTCTAGTCTGATGTAGACCTTGTGTTAAAGGGCACACATAGACCACAGTCAGTCTGCCTCCTGTGAGGTTCCTTACATCTTTTCCCCCACTTCCACATCCATACAGGCCTAAGCCTGTATGTGGCATGTAAATTAATTTATGTGCTTTGGGGAAAAGGTATGAACCTGTAACAGGATGACCGAGTTCTTTTGTATACCTATTGTGTTAGGAACTGCTGGAATCCTGCAGGGAGATTTTATCTACCAAAGATACTTATATGGCCCCTGTTACCTGAGCCCTTTCAAAGCTTTAATATACAACACCTGTGCTATTATTCTCATTTTAGATACGGGGAATGGAGGCCTAGACTGTCTAAGTGACTCAGCCAAGGTCACACAAGAAGTCTGTGGTGGAACAGGGAATTGAACCCCTCTCTCCAGCTAGCACCCCAACGACTTTCCTCTAATGAGCCCTGATTTACTGTGCTAAGTTCAGCCCATTTACCAACTCTGGGCATAACGGGGGGATGGAAGTGGCCCCTCTGGTCATTGGAATCTAGAACCTGGGCCTGAGCAGTGAGGATCCTGGAAACAGCCAACATGGGAAGGGTGCGAGGGCGAGCTTGGGCTGGAGTTTCAGCTGTTAGTAAAGCCAAACCCCAGGAAGGGAATGAGATAGCACTGACACATGTGCTGACAATTTTGGAGCGGGGGTAGCAGGGATCACCACCTGCTCACAAACCAGAACTGTTTTGATGTGATTTTTTAAAACATTTTTTCCCATTAATGAACAGCAAAAAAGGTCATATTGCGAGAGCTCTCTTCTGGCATCATGCTTATATCCAGTGGCGACCTCAGATTAGAGTGATTTTTAGAAGAAGGCGCTGAATAGGAAAATAAATCCGCATGGGTGTCAGTTTGTTTTATTTCAATAATAGTCACCATGGAAACAAAGTCACTGACCTATTTCTTTTCGTACATATAAGTAAACAATAGGGGTTCCAATTTTCATACATACAACTTTTAGTATCAGCAATTTACCTTACAGAATGTCCATAAAGTGCTATTTTATTGAAGCTCCATTTTTTCCCCTTAAGGCTTATTTTTATTTATTTATTCCCCCAGTTTCCTTCGCCAGGGATCTATTTTCTTGTACAGAGACAATGAAAGCTCAGTGCCATCATTAGAAATCCAGATTGCTTCTATTTTTGTTTTACCTAACTTACACATAGGTGCAGTGAATCTCATGCTGACAGTGACTGTAAACCCTCAGTCAAGCCGCAATAGGCCCAGACATGCCTCTACTACGCACTTTTGAATCAGATGAATTTAAGATTAATTAGTACTATGACATTTTAAATACTGTGCACCACTACTATCAAAAAAGGGCATCTTCCAAATGACATGCTAGCTCTGATAGAGGTGACACCTTCTTGCTCACAAGAGAACAGCCCTTCCCAATGCAGACATTCCCAACCCAATTTTGCCTTGTGACATTTCCTTTGCTGAATTTACTCATGCCAAATGGTTGAAATCTGTGTATATTTTTGGCTTAGTGTATATTACTCCCATTATTTCTAGGAGGAATCACATGTACTTATTGTGCAAAGGAATATGTCTCTAAGTGCCATTAAATCACAAATGGAATGTTTTTAAACATTTGGCCCCCAAAGCAAGTGTGTTTATATTACATACACACTGGAAAAGGAAAGTTCATCATAGCAAACACCATAAAAACAGCAGCATTAAGTAACATTTGTCTACTTTCTTTTAATATTTGGAATCACACACACATAATATATAATACACATTTGTGTACAATATATGATGATCATAAAAACAATTGTGTGCGAGAGAGAGAGAGAAAGAGAGAGAGAGAGATTGTGTATGGAAATGTTAAAAGAAATAGTGCTTAATGCCTGCTGTTTTTATGGTCTTTTGCCACAATAGCTTTGCCTTCTCCTTGCACTATCTCAATAACAACTAAGTTTCTGGCACACTTGCTAAGTATTCCGGGCCAAATGCTCTTCTGGAGTAACTGTACTGAAAGTCATAGGCCAAATTTTTCTCTCACTGAAACCAGTAAAAATTCAAGTAACACTGCAGTCATCTTACTCTAAATGTGAACCATAATTATGAACCAAATGTGGCCCACAAACCAAGTTGCATAGGAACAAATCTAAGTCAGATGAAAGAGAAAGTTCCTTTTTTGCTTATTGCTCTCTGAGAAGTCTAACTACCTTATCAGTCACATGGATTGCAGGCTTAAGTTAATGGCCTATGAAAACAGTTTTGTGAACTCAAGTCACTCTTGTACATAGCTGTCCACATCACAGTCACTGTATGCATTTTTCAAAGTAGCAGCCGTGTTAGTCTGTATCCACAAAAAGAAAAGGAGTATTTGTGGCACCTTAGAGACTAACAAATTTATTTGAGCATAAGCTTTCATGAGCTACAGCGTGTGTGTTACCATGTACACTGTAACTTACCCGATCACTCTCGTTACAGTGTGTATGGTAACACCCATTGTTTCATGTTCTCTGTGTATATAAAATCTCCCCACTGTATTTTCCACTGCATGCATCCGATGAAGTGAGCTGTAGCTCACAAAAGCTTATGCTCAAATAAATGTGTTAGTCTCTAAGGTGCCACAAGTATTCCTTTTCTTTTTGTATGCATTTTGGCACAGCTGAGAAGTGGGTGTTGTCTGGGATATAAATGGTTATGAGAAGTATTACTTTTAGAGACACGCATATGCCCACATTTTGGCTGTTGTGATTTTTGTAATATGCTGGACGAACGTGTTTACAATTTCTTAACTCCTATTGCCCAAATTTACTTAAACTGCCTCAGAAACAGAATATTTTTAAAAAAATCTTTAGCTATGCTCAGTCAATGAAACCCTCCTTTTAAAAGACATCCAACATCTCTTTTCCAGCTCTGGATTAAGAGCACTGACCTTAAAAATAAATAAAACATGTTCTGCTCCTGTTTTCTCTCTCTCTGTATCTCAGTGGACTGACGCGCAGAGACTGATATGCAATCTTCCTTATTGGGTAACATTTGGCAAGTTTAACTGTTCCTGTCCAATAAAGGAAGTGTTCTGTAATGACATCTGCCTATTAATTATAACAGCAATGTAGAATCTGGACATAGCAGCCAGCTTGTGGTATCAACAAGGATAAGTAAAAGCCTGAGCCTGAGTTTCTGAGCACCCTCAACTTCTGTTAATCTTAATGTGAATTTAGAATTCTTAATATCTTGAAGGATCAGGAGCTAAGAGCAGAAGTTCTCTCATTTTCCCCCCTTTTAATACTGCCATTTTCAACCCAGAGCCAGAGCTGCTATTAGTGTTGTTGTTGTTGTTGCTGCTGCTTCTTTAAGGATCAGTTGATATGTGTTTCTCAGCTGGTCAGGGATCTATCATCAGAATGAGAAAATTGCATGTACCCCAAGAATTGGATTCTAGGCTTCAATTAAACAGTAGAACTCCCATGTTATATATTGGCTGGACAGTGCCCCCTCTTTAAAGTGCAGGTTCATTCAGAAAAGTAACTAAAATGGTACCATCTTACTCGAATGTTGCTCCCTGGGTAACCTGGGAGTTATCTTTGCTTATTTTGCTAACAAAAATAGGTTTCTCCTTATTAGCGCTGCCGACGAAAATAATGGCTGCAGATTGGATGGGAGAAGCTATGTGAAATTGTTAAGTACGATGGTACCATGTTTACACAATTACTCTGCTGACTAAAAGACGGTACACTGTATATCCAACACACTACATGGATAATCAGCTGGATTCTATTACACCTCATACATCATAAACAAAATTGTCAGTTACAAATTATTTTAGAACTTAATTTGCCCAAGGGAAGATTTTTCTCAGTTTCCAGTTGAGCTTGCTGAGCTGGCAGTTAAAAAGAAAAATTGTCTGAATTATGACAGGTTTCAGAGTAGCAGCCGTGTTAGTCTGTATTCGCAAAAAGAAAAGGAGTACAAATTTGTTAGTCTCCAAGGTGCCACAAGTACTCCTTTTCTTTTTTGAATTGAAGCACTAAGCAAATTTTATATGGAAGTCATCAATAAAATCTTTAATATGGAACAAAACAATATAATTTTACAGGGTTACACTACAAGACAATTGAGAGAACTAATCTGAGAGAGAGATCCATGATTAAGCATGTGCAGAGACTGAAAAGACTAAATCACCATTCCTCTTCAGAACTAGTTTCCCTCTGACTTTGGCCAACACCAATAAATTCTAGTTGTGAGATCCTCTCCCCTCCCACCCCAAGCAATGAAAAGCAGTATGGTGCAGTTCTACCAAGAATGCATAGAGCAGTGTGTTTCAGCTCTCTGACAGTTTGTAAAATGATCACTTATCTGAGTTAACCTCCCTGTATTGTATAAAATTAGTGACCTCAAAAAAGAGTCAACTGTAATAGGAAACTACATTTTAAAAGTTCAGTTGGAGGTACCTAACTGCCATTAATTTTCTCCACTTCCTGCCAGAATAAGCATTTTATAACAGCAGAGCTTACATTAGTCAGCCAGCAGGGCACTCCCTTGCATAAGGCCAAAGATTTCAAACCTGGGTGCGTACAGTTGCTCTGAAACCCATATTTAGGTGACTAAGTAAAAATGGCCTCATTTTCAGAGTTGCAGAACACGCGCAGCTCCCATTGACATCAGTGGACTTTTAAGTGGTCATCACCTCTGCATATTAGGCCACTTTTATTTAGGCACCTAACTATGGGTTGTAGAGTCTAACCATAAGCACCCAGATTGGAAAAATTTGTTCAAAGGACTGTCCTACACATAGCTTTTGTACTGATGTAACTATTTTGGTTAGAGGTGTGATTTTTCTACCCAAATAGTTAAAATCAATACATTCTCTAGTATGGACACAGTTGTATTGGTATAAAGGTGCCTAATGCTGGTGTAGCATATTTCCCCTTCTGTGCAGGAATATGCTATATCAGTATAAGCACTTTTGTACTGGCATAACTGTGCCCACACTAGGGGAGTTGCACGACTTTAACTATACAAGTATAGTAAAACAGTACAGTTTTTGTGTGTTGACAAGCCCTAAGGCTAGAACTGATTTCCTGTGAAAAACTCTCAAAGCCGAGTTCTAATGTGCATTTTTCAGTATCACCAGATGGCGTTGTGGTAAAGTTCTGCTTTGCTCTTAGGAGAATGTAACTTTTGTGACTCCTGTTGTTATTTTGTCATGTAACATATTATAATAACAATGTGGTTTTTGTTTAGGGATTTATTTCATTAAAAGAATGTGTAAATTGAGCATATATAAACTAAAGATAATTCTCTGTGCAATCTCAGTGTGAAAGTAACTCAGCATGGATTGAAGGCAATCTACACTAAGGAAAAGGCCACTTCCTGACAATGGTTGTTAGCAGTGGATCCCTCCTAGGCCTCGTCCACCTGTCTGTCCTCCTCACACCACACCACATACCACACAAACTGTTGCTGAAACTGTTAAAATTGTGCAGATGGCAGTTTGGGGCCAAATTGGATCTATAGAATTTAGGAAATGGGAGACACAGAAAACTCAGAGAAAAATAGGGAAATGCCTCAAAAGCTGGGAATGGGGACAAGGTGAATTGTTTTGACCTGATTTGGCTTCAGAGAATTAAAAGTTGATCCTTTCCTGAGCTTCAGCCAGTGGCAACGTCAGAATTATATATGTGTTATCTATGCCTGACCTAGCGTATTCCAGAGGTAATCTTGATCAGGGTAGAACTCTGTCACTGATTTATTTTTACTTTGTAATTCCTTTCTCGTCATTAAAGTTCTAATGTAAGGTACAGTATTCCTTGTGGGCATTTGCTTTTATTAACAACTGATATATGAGCACTACAAGTAAATCCTAAAGCTATGAGAATTGGTTACAACTTGGTGACAGCAGGTTATAAAGTACAGAGTATCTCTAGTAGGCAATCTTCTCATGGCTTTTGCCTAACTGTGAAAAAATCTAGAACTGAACCCAACTCTGAACCTTGATCTCCCAAGAGGCTACTAAAATGAACCATTGCATTAATTTATAAGTTACAAAGGACAGCATTGGTGGGTTTTCTTTTTTCTTTTCTTTTTTTAAAGATTCTAGGCTGGCTGTTGACTTGTTTTTGAGTCAGCAGCCATACTACACAATTCAGACATGCCAGTATTATTGTATAAAAATGTTGATTATTGATGTTCTCAAATAATATCTCCCTGCAGAAATACTCTCAAACCAGACTTTATACAGAAGATCTTAGAGGCTCCAGAAGAAAAAAATCCCATTAGTTAAAACTAATTAAAAATGATTAAATATAATGTTTACCAAGCAAAAGCAATATGGATGAGCACACAGTATATCTCCCCAATTATTTCAAAGGAAATGCATCAGGTAGCCATTGATCCATACCAAAATTTTCCACCTTTATGGAACCAAAGGAATTTTTGGTTTTTCTATGCATATATTCAACATACCCCAGAAAGTGCTTTGAGTAAGAGTCAGTGGGTTACACATATTATTTCAAGGGTCTAGTCACATATAAATGACTTCTGTTTATTTTAAGGGATTATTCAAAGAGAAAGGACTCATACATATTTCAGACCAATTGTAAAAAGTGTAGTATTGTGGGAGTTTTATTTGTTGTTGTTTGTCCTTTACACGTGAGAGCCTAATGAATTGCCCATGGTATGTGGGTGCCCAGGGAGGTGAGAGTGGGGGTTGACACATACAGACACAGCGTATGGGCCTGAAGAAATACATCTCCTTTTATACTCTGAAATGAAAGTGATCTTTTACAAAGAAAATCTCTAACAGTTGATCCCTGATCCTTGTACTTGTTCTATGGGAAAAACACATGTCACACTAATGCCAGGGGTCTGAATTTCAACACTTGTATCTTACTGACACACATTAGTGTGTGATGAGTTTATGTCATCACTTCATAACCAGTCATTGTATGTTGACATTCTAATCCTGCCATGCTGTCTCCATGCATCCAAATGTAATGATGCCTGAAATAAATTAGGGAATTTTTCAGTGTACTGCAAGTTGAGCTTGCAGATGCAGGGCAGTTCTGTGAAAATTTGAACTGTTCAGCAAGTTTAGGGGTCGATGGCAATCCTGGCCATAAACTGGTATCTAACTCTTGTGGCTGCCCAAGAACTTCGACAAGGAAGAGAGCACAACATCCTCCCTGACATGGCTGTTAGGGTCTTTTTTCCATGCAAGAGACTTGCCATTTCCTCAGTTCCCAGGAGATGACATACAACTTTCAGAAGATGTCTGTTGACTTCCCAACAGGGCAGAAAGGAGTGGGAGAAATACTTCAATTCACCATCCAAATCTGTGACTTCCACTTGAAAACTGAGCATTACTGTGCTAAGTCCTTGGAATTTAGATTGGATGAAATGATGCACAGAAGAGAAGATGCATGAACAGCTCAGTGGGAGGAAGGTGAAAAATACACACCCAGCAGCAGCATTTTCGTTGTGGCCTAATACATGCAAGAAAGTAATACAATGCCCTTCACTGTCATCTTTCTATATTGCCACTGATCAATCAGCATTTCACAGATTTTAGTTGGTAAAAATGTTGCCTTTTGGCGCCCAGAAGCCATAGTGCTATAGTTTTTACAACAAAAAACAAAATAAAGCCTCTCTTATTTGTTTTGCTGTGTTTGTAACACCCTTCCAATTATGTTTGCCTCTCACAGCTCCCCTACACTCATTCCCTGTTGGACCTAGATCAGACACACAAAAGGTCAGACTGACTTTCAAACCTTCCTGTGACTTGGCAGGAACAGAAAAGTAAAACGTATAAAATCCTTCTTCCTGTTATTTCTTGGGCAGTCCTATCTAAAATGAAATCCTCCAAGTAACCCTAACATTCTAGCCACCCATCTTGAACGTCTGGCACAAACACAAGAGTCAGATTTGTCAGGAGAGAAGGTCTATTATTAGTTATTAACATTTATTCAGGCCAATATTTTCAAACTTGGGTACTTAAAGTTAGGCTCCTAAATCCATAGTTAGGCCCTTCAGTAAGAGTGGTTGGTTTTCAAAGCACCTGCAGCTCTAGTAACATACACTGTAATTGCCTCCATTTTTTTTTAATTTCCTCAAGCTATGAAAATGTTCTTTGAGGCAGTGTAGGAGTAGCTGATCATGGTATTGTCAGCTGAACAGCAGCGTGCAAGTGTTTATAGTAAATGTGAACAGCTATGTCACAAGCCACTCACTGTCTGCTTCATAGTAACTTTAAAAAACAACAAAAGAAAACAAAATCACCTTGCTGAAACAGTAATGTGGATACCAATGGCAATGGATGAAAGAAGCAAAATCCAGTCAACTGTCACTTTACCACATCCTCATAGCCAAGACTATGAGGGTCTAAATGAGCTGTTATCACTCAAGAGAGAGATCTTGAAGACATTGTGGATAGTTCTCTGAAAACATCTACTCGATGTGCAGCGGCAGTCAAAAAAGCGAACAGAATGTTGGGAATCATTAAGAAAGTGATACGTAATAAGACAGAAAATATCATGTTGCCTCTATATAAATTCATGGTACACCCACATCTTGAATACTGCATGCAGATGTGGTCGCCCCATCTCAAAAAAAGATATATTGGAATTGGAAAAGGTTCATAAAAGGTCAACAAAAATGATGAGGGGTACGGAACAGCTTCTATGAGGAGAGATTAAAAAGGCAGTTTCCACAGTATGCATCCGATGAAGTGAGCTGTAGCTCACGAAAGCTCATGCTCAAATAAATTGGTTAGTCTCTAAGGTGCCACAAGTACTCCTTTTCTTTTTGCGAATACAGACTAACACGGCTGTTACTCTGAAACCTGTCATTAAAAAGACTGGGACTTTTCAGCTTGGAAAAGAGACAACTAAGGAGGGGATATAATTGAGGTCTATAAAATCATGAGTGATGTGGAGAAAGTAAATAAGGAAGTGTTATTTACTCCTTCTCATAACACAAGAACTAGGAGTTACCAAATGAAATTAATAGGCAGCTGGTTTAAAACAAACAAAAGGAAGTATTTCTTCACACAACGCATAGTCAACCTGTGAAACTCTTTGCCAGAGGATGTTGTGAAGGCCAAGACTATAACTGGGTTAAAAAAAGAATTAGATAAATTCATGGAGGGTAGGTCCATCAATGGCTATTAGCCAGGATGGGCAGGGATGGTGTCCCTAGCCTCTGTTTCCCAGAAGCTGGGAATGAGTGACAGGGAATGGATCACTCCATCATTACCTGTTCTGTTCATTCCCTCTGGGGCACCTGACTTTGGTCACTGTTGGTAGACAGGATACTGGGCTAGATGGACCTTTGGTCTGATCCAGTATGGCCGTTCTTATGTTCTTATAACTAAGTAGCTGCACTGAGGAAAGCAGTGCATCATGTCAATCACTGAGAGGAGCTGCAGTCAGAGAAAAAAATACTTCAGAGCTCATGGCCCAGCTGTGGCAACCAGAACACTTTGGAACTGAATAATCAGCTTAGCAGCAAGCAGCTTCAAGCATAAGCTTCATCTCAGCCAAGGTATGAGCCTCCACACTTGCACCAATAGGAATGACATGCTGAAAAGAGTGTTTAGCTACCTCCTGAACTACACAACTCTGAGTCTCCTGCTGTCTCCATTTGTTAGCCCCATTAATAGAATCTGGGACTGGTGGGGGGGGAGGGTGGTGTGCTGCTGATACTGCTGCAGCACCAGTGGAGGCTAGGGCTGGACTCCTCCAGGAGGACTCTGTGAGGCTGGCCTTGGCAGGAAGTACCGCCCAGCAGAACCTGAGTGGGGACCCCTCGCAGCCCACTGATTAGCTGGAACCAATACTTAAACCAGGAAGCCATGATGAGAAGCTGTCTGAGGAACAACACAGACTGCTTGTCTGCCTCTGCTCCACACCCTGCTTGTAATAAATCTTAGACTCCAGCTTCCAACCCTGCTTTGTCCTTGGCTTTGCTCTTTGATTGCGATCTGTAACCTGGTGCCTGACCCTACCCGTCTCCTGGCACCTGAACCTTGATCTGTCCTGTGGCCTGCATTGGACTCTGATCTCCCAGTATCTGACTTGGCCTGACTTCTGCTCCAATCACTAAGTCTGACCGCCCTTGTTCTGGTTGTGACACCCATAATATATGCAGAGAGTAACTTTTAGCTAAGACGTAGCTCAGCAAGGAGGAGGTTCCCTTTTGGCTTGCCTGCTTAGAGGTCCCTTTTGACTCAGCAATGAATGCAGGTCCTAAATTTAAAGTAAGTTAAGAGTGCAGTTGTTGGTATGTGGCTTGGGTCATATGTTTTGATGCCACTGGTGTGAAAGATTACCTGATTTGTACATGCAATGCCTGTAATCGGAATGTGCACTTTGCACATCTAACTTGCTTAAAGATCAGGCCCTGAATGTGCAGAGCACACCGACATCATATTCATCCACCAGATGGGGTACTCCACTAATTGGTTGTCTGTTCTGATGTCTGGCACCAGTTGGCAGATACAACATGGCCACTCAAAGAGACACCAATAAATCTTAAGCCTCTTGACAGCATGCTTCCCAGGCTGAACTCTTAGGTTGCCCTTTTTCCATTGTGTTTAATATAATGGAGGCGGAGCAGGCTTCAGACTTTGGCAGATGTAAAGGACAGAGATGAGCCCATTCTAGCCCCACTAAGATAAAAATAAGTAAAACAGCTGGTAACAGGTGAATACTGTATTTCAGAAGGTCCCAGGAGATGTTTGAAATGCAGTTATCTTGATTTCACCAGATAGTTTTAAGAGCTCCCTGGATTTGCTGCAGTCATCTGTTTGCTCACTCTACCAAATAAATGTAACACACAGCTTCTCAAGTAATGAAAGGTTAAAGCTGGCAGTGATCCACAGGAAATAGGAGTGTAAGGGTGAGTGTGTATTTTGAAATACGGATGTTACAATTTCCATTCCAGCTTGCAAAACAAACCCAGACCATGTCAGTTTAACGATTTATAAGCATGTCTTTAAAAATCATTTATTCAGTTTCTCACAATGACTCTCTGATACATGCAAAGTTCAGCAGTCTGCTTATTTCTCATGCTACTAAGCATGGGCTGCTTGTGATTATTTCTGACTAAAGGCCAGATTGTGGCTGCCTGTGCACAGGTGTATGAGGGGGAAAAGAAGTGCAAGGAGCCTTCATTTTATGCACCTGTTTGATGAAAGGAGCCACCAGAACCGCAGTCCTTGCAAACACAGAGCTCAAGGATATGGAGGAGTCAGAGCACTGGCTGCCCCTTGGGGGCCTAGTCAGGTGGGGCAGAGCCATGTCCAACCTCCCTCCTATGCTGGCTGTTGGCCTAGGGCAGACTTGGGGAAGCGCATTCTGCACCCTGTGAAAGGGAGTAATAGCAGGCATTCTAGGGTGCATTACCTCAGTGCTTTAAGATAACAAGAACGCTTCCAGGACCTGTCACAGTGGAGAAGCCATTGTGACTTTAGTCCTCTGTTCATAGAGGGATCAATCCTGCATCCCTGAAGTCAGCAGGGCCAAAATTTTTAAGAGAGGCCACACAATCTGCATGCACTGGATTTCGTATGTCCAGCTCAAGATACCTTGGGCCCGATTTTCAGAAGTGCTGAACGCCCACAACTCCATATGAAGATAATGGAACCTGCCAGACTCAGCTCCTCAGAAAAATCAGACCCACAATGTTTCAAGTTGGGCACTCAGAATCAGTGGTGACTCTTGAAAATTTTCACTTGAGGAGTTTTGCCATTGACTTCAATGGGAGCAGCAGCAGGTCTAGACCAGGCACAGCATGGGCAGCAACAAGAATGGGAGTAGAAGAAATTGAAACCACAGGTGTAGGCAGAGGTGGAATTATTTGTGCTCTAAATGATGATAAACATGAAGTTAAACCAGGTAAGGTGCTTGTAACATTTTTTAGAGGATTAAACTTGGAGATTGTCATTTGTTTAATTGTAATACAAACCCCAAATGATCCTTAACATAATGTATCATCAGACTGCAGAGAGAAACTGTTATCACATTGCTTTCCAGCTTTCGTTTCAAGACATACTGCCAATTCTTTCAAGATAAAATATAAAGGGTAATCCTCAACTGGTGTAAATTGTCATAGCTCCAATGAAGTCATGACTGCACAAGCTGAGGATCTGCCCCAAAGGGTCAGAAAAATTGCCAACGGACAAGCACCAATGGCTGCTCCACAAAGTAGATAATTTGTATCAGTTTTTAGGTACCTGGAATTTGAAAGTGCTAACACTTAATATACATTTTACCTTTAGTGCTTTGTGAGCTTTCAAAATGACATTCTCAAAGTTTCCAAAAACCTGATAGAATACAATTTCCCCCCCAAAACTGACACTATTCTCCCCCAAAACTATGACACTTAAAAAACTTCAAAGTATTATTTTAAGGAGAAATACTATTTTTTAAAATGGAAATTTCTCAGTTTGGATGTTGAAATGCTGATCTTTGCCATTAAGAATTCTGGTCTGAGTCTGTCACTTACTGAGAAGTAAAAGCTTTCAGTACCTCTCAGAAGACACTTAGCACCTTGCAGAACTGGTCCCACAGAGATTAACATCACGGTTTCAATGGTTACCATTGTATCCATCTCAGATATACCCTAGGGGTGTTTGTCACATCCTGTATCCAGAGTTAAACTGAATTTTTTCTATTGTAGAAATGCCTATGAAGATTTTCATTTCTCCTTTTCATGTGCAACTGTTTACCCCACTTGCACAGTAAAGTTAAAAAATTAGTAAAAGCAGAAATGAAAATGATCTCAACAAAAACACTTCAATGGTTAAAATTGAGAGCGTTTTAGGATTAACTCTGTCTATGGTAAACAGCAGCAGTCACCCTGAGGGGTAGACTTTAGGATGGATAATGATTCAGAAGACATAGGAGCAGACACTAGTCCTCATTGGTTTGTATCACCAAGAGAATACTTGGATTCTATTCAAAGGGAACATTAGCCAGTTTTGAGCTGATTGGAATAGATAGCTAGACATGAAGAAGATGTATTCATATTTGCTATGGACTAAATAGGGAAAAGTTTCAGTTCTCTCTGGGATCACCCACTGTACCTAAGATTTATTTGATAATTGTTATATTTAAAAATAAATAAATTTTTGATTACGAGGGTAGTGGTTTCCCATGCCACTTTTTCAGCAGGTTTGGTACCAATACAAAGTGGGATGAGATGGTCGAACATGAAAAGTTTGAAATTCAGCTATTAAAATGTGTATTGGGTAAATGTTTACTCTACTGCATGTTCATTTATTTTTCTTTCGAACCTTTGAGTCTCCTTAATGCTTCACTGAGACAATTAATTCTCTTTGGAAAACAGGATATGGGTAATTAAACAAGTGAGAGAAACTAGTTTACTCAACTGTCTGGAGATTCAAAGAACCAACTGGTTTCAGAGTAGCAGCCGTGTTAGTCTGTATTCGCAAAAAGAAAAGGACTTGTAGCACCTTAGAGACTAACAAATTTATTTGAGCATAAGCTTTCATGCATCCAATGAAGTGAGCTGTAGCTCACAGAAACTTATGCTCAAATAAATATGTTAGTCTCTAAGGTGCCACAAGTCCTCCTTTTTTTTAAAGAACCAACTGCATTTAAATGGAGTTAAATCACATTCAGTTGATACCATGTGAAATCAGGGATTCACTGAAACTATAAGCATATTAATTCTATGGAAAATACAACTTAATAAACTGAAACTATCTTCTTAATGATAAGAGAATTAACTTCTGATTGTTTATAGCATATAGTATTTGCTTGCTTTGTGTTATTTGGAACTATACCCACTCATGCCATTAGCCTGACAGCTGCTCAGGACAGAGATTATGTTCTTTATACTGCACACTAATCAATTGTAAAGATCTGTGCATGCCCTATGGGGCTCTAATGACTGTAAACTTTTTGGGGCAGGGACTTAAACCTTCTCTAGGTTTGTTCTGCACCTACCACAATGGGGCCCAAACTGGCTAGCTTATAGATGCTACTCTAAAATGAATGCTAAATAACAGGTGTTTTATACCCACAATATATACTCCTACATTAAAGTAGATCTAATTGAGCATCTAGCTTTATTTGCAGCAGCATGACCTGGGAGTTACAAAGAAACACTGCCTGCCTGATCTGGACAGAACAATTTTCTAAGCATGCTCTGCCAAGGAAGAAAGATTTTTTTACTATTATTCTAAATATGATAAGAAGCTTTTTTTTTTTTTAAAGAAAAAGCAGAACAATCTTCCCTTTACTGTCAATCATAAACAGTTCCATGTAATGCAATTATTATGTAAATCCTTTATAATTTAACTTTTTTATACCTTTATTTTACTATATTTGCTTTTATTTATTAGCATTTATGAACAAATGCTATTGTTTGATTGTTTGTTTGTTAAGGTTAGTCTCAGTTATGAGTGGAATGTTTCTATGGTCCTTGTTGCTTGGGCCAGCCAGTGCCTTACTTTACAATTATCTCATTTTTGGAAAAAATTTCCTCGATCACTTTTAAAAATATTTTATACACCAATCAGTGAAATATGATCAGATATACATACTCATTTTAATCCCACTGCATCTGAAAATGTGATTGAAAATACAAGTGTCTCTCTATAGCAACAAGTTCATATTAAGTTTTTCATTTGTTCTAAAACTCTAAAGGTTAGATTCCATGCTGTACATATTTCCTCTTTATTGCAAGTTGAGTAAGATAATGAATTTTCCATGTACCTTAGAATCCATCTGATTTTGGCACCTTTTAAAACACTAGCACTTTCTGATCTACCTCTTGATTATGAGTGTGTTAATGACTTTCTAGAAAGGCATGGATATATTTTGTCTGACTCTGGACAAAAGTAGCAAATGAAGAAATGTTTCCGAAGGGAGCATCTGTCTCCAGAGGCTTTAGAACCAATTCCAAATACATCTATGACTGCTGACTCTTAATTGGAAAATTTACACTTTTGACTGACTTCAGGCTTTAACTATTAAGAGAATATGTATTTAGGCCAAATTTTCAAAGGCATTTGCCTATCCATATCTATTTGTGCATGCAGACTGGGTTGTACAGTTAGCTGATTTGCTTACACAAATAACTGTTTGCATGCACAAATGCAGATTTGCTCACATAAATGACTGCGTCTGCAAATATTGTGTGTGGTTAAAATAAAAAGCCTGCTAATCATGTTCACCAGTACCCCCAAAATTTATGTTGGGGGTTTAATTGTGCTTTTACACACAAAAAATCACCACCCCTTATTAATTTCGCCACATAATATCTCTAAAAGTCTTGTTATAGTTCCTTATATCTCTGAAACTGTTTCATTAATTTGATTGTTTCAGCAAGATCCTGATTCAGTAAAACATCTAAATTCATGCTTCACTTCAATGAGACTTAAGTGCATTCTTAAAGTTAAGCATGTGCTCATGTGCTTTGCTGAATTAAGTCCTAAATTATCTAGGTTTGATGAACTATTCTCCATTTCCCCTAACTTTTTAATAACACACTGTGAGGGAAACACATCACAATGGAAGTTGTTTATGAAGAATGCAGCAATAAAGATTGTCAGGTATAGTTTATGGCCAAGTTTCTTTTGTTCTCAAAGCAGACGTGAATGAGGGATAAGAAATTCAAACACATGCTGTGTATTTTGTATTTCCATAGTTGTTAGGGAAATGAGGATCCTATTGATCTGCAGGTTTCTTAGTAGTTCTCCAAAAATGAAGTCTGTGACATTTATCTCTCTAGGAAAATGTATGGGTTGGCCTTTGAATGTTATTTGACAGGACAAATATTTATGTTTACTAGAACTGACCAACTTATTAACTGTGAATCACATTATTCAGAGAGTAATCAATGTGTGGCTGGAACTCCAGAGTCCCAAGAACTATTCCTAAAGAACATTTAGTCTAGGGAAAATCCTGGATGTGGTTTCTAGGACATTTGTCCTGATTTCAAACTGGGATAGATAAATATTGTAGAGAAGCTATGCATGGATTAGCTATCAGCTAGTGTTCTTTAAGGTCTTATGAGTGACACTCAGGCACAGACCTGAGCAAGCAGCTGTGAGAAGTCACACTGCCCTGGGCATAGGATTGCCAGGTGTCCAGAGCACCTGGTTGGAAAGGGACCCTGCCGGCTCTGGTCGGCACCATCGACCGGGCTGTTAAAATTCAGGTCGGCGGTGCAGCACAGCAGGGGCCTGGGATTAAGGCAGGCTCCCTGCCTGCCCTAGCTCCGCGCAGCTCCCAGAAGTGGCCACCAGGTCCCTGCAACCCCTAGACTTATGGACCGGCAGGGAGGCTCTGCGCACTGCCCCCGCTCCGAGGGTTGGCTCTGCAGCTCCCATTGGCCGGGAACCGCAACCAATGGGAGCTGCAGAAGTGGCGCCTGCGGGCGCGACGGCAGCACACGGAGCCTGCTTGGCTGCCCATGCATCTAGGGGTTGCAGGGACCTGGCGGCTGCTTCTTGGGAACCGCGGTTAGTGCCGCCGGGACCCCTCACCCCAGGCCTGACTCCAGAGCCCACACCCCCAGCTGGAGCCTGCACCCCCTCCCACACTCCGAACCCCTCGGCCCCAGCCCGGAGCCCCCTCCTGTACCCCAAATCCCTCACTCCTGACCCCATCCCAGATCCTGCACCCCCAGCAGGAGTCCTTACACCCCTTCTGTACCCCAAACCCCTGCCCCAGCCTGGTGAAAGTGAGTGAGAGTGGGGAGAGTGGAGGAGAGCGAGTGACATCGGGAGGAGGGATAGAGCGAGCGGGAGTGGGGCCTCAGTGAAGGGGTGGGACAGGGGGTGGGGCAGGGGTGTTCGGTTTTGTGCGATTAGAAAGTTGGCAATCCTACCTGGGCAAGGGATGATGACTCCTTGAGGCACAGTCCCTTCCCTAGTGCCTCAGTCCACTGGTGGACTGAATGCTGTGCACCATTCTGTTCTTACCAGCAAGCAGGCAGTGCTGAGGGGAAGGGCAGGCCATCATCCTGCCTCCTTCCTAACTGTGTTGGGAAAAAATTAGAGCACCTTAGGTAAGCAGCGGAGTTCCTAAACTGCCACAATTGCAGGAGCTGCAGCTATCCCTGGCCCTCATATATGATGCACAGAGGGGGAAAGAACATTCTTTGCACCTAATCATACTGGTGCACCTACTAAAAGGCAAAAGTCAATGACCTAAAGAATTGCAGGGGTGGGGGGAGAGAAAAGGGGAGGGGAGCAAGGACTGCAGAAGTCTAGAAACATTTCAAGTTTACTCTGCAGCCCCTGCAGATCACATGACTCGAAAGATATTGTTTAATTTAAAACTAATTTATACAATGTTTTTGTTATTGCTTTTTAAACTGACATGTCAAATGGGTGCAGAATGATTTAGAGCAGAGGTTCTCAAACTGTGGTCCGTGGATCACCAGTGGTCCGCAAGCTGCATTCAGGTGGTCCATGGATAGTTCCCTCTAAGGTGCGTGCCCGGGCGGCTGCACACGAGAGAATGAAGGGCCACCCACCTAATTAGTGGAGCCGCGCAGGCGTGGCTCCACTAATTAGGTGCCTGGACCCTAGAGAAGACGCACATGTAAGGTGAGGTGGTGGCCTTGGGGGGAATAAGGGGTAGGTGGGAGGGGGCAGTGAGGTGAGAAGAGAGGGTGGGGAGAATTTGGGATGTGCAGGGCTGCGGTGGCCAGAGAAAGAGGTGACTTTCCCCACCTCCAGGGCTGTGGCTCCTGGGGAGAGATGGCCCCCCTTCCCAGCCTCAGCTCTGTGGCTGCTGTGGCGGGGGAAAGACTTCCCTCCTTCCCAGTCCAGCTCAGGGGCTGCCATGGCGGGGGAGAGAGGGCACATCCATCACCTTAGAAAAGTAAGACTACTGATATTAAAATAAGAGTTGTATGCTTTTATTGTAGAACAAAAAAAGTTTATTATTAAGGTTTTTTTTATATAGTGCTTTTATCCAAAGCGCTTTACAATAGTTAGCTAATGGTACAAACAACATTTGGAAAGATCATTAAGTGGTCCATTGAGATCCTCAGAAATTTTCAAGCGGTCCGCAAAAAAAAAAAGTTTGCAAACCACTGATTTAGAGGGACTGTTTGTTCCAAACTATGGGAAGCAGTTGTTTGGAACATATCCACTTCTACCCCTCGCCCACACCCTCAGCTACTCAGGGTCCCCTGGCAGTAGAATTGATGTCGTTCTGCTGCACAAAAGTTGGGGTGGGAGGGTTGGATGATTGGGGGCTGTGTAAAGAGTAGGGGCACATCCCCAGCACAGCATGGAGCTCTGTTCCACACACACAATGGTGTGCAGATAGTGGGGAATGCACAGGGCAGGGAAGGGTGGGCTGGAGATCTTCTGCTATGCAGATCCTCCTGTACATACCTTGCCATTGTCTGGGTACCATGGAGCTCTGCTCTTTAGGGACCTGAGCTTAAACCCAGTGAAGACAGTGGAAAGACTTCCTGTGGTGGCATGCAGATGGCAGGGACTGGGTGGAAAAAGGAAAAGCTGAAGGATCTGTGTCTGGGAGGACCCTCCCATCCGCTTCTCCCTTTCTCCTTCATTCCTCTGTGCTGGAGAAAAGCACATAAGGGATCTCCAAGGTTACCTCAGTCACTGGACTGCAACTGCCTTGCAGTCTGAAAGGGAGGATTCCTTGACCACATCTGTTTCGCGCCTGACCTAGGCATTCAGGTTGGCATTGGGCAGAGCATTGCCCTATATGTCTAATTCAGCCTCAGAACTTACATAGAATATGTTGAACACCAAAGAGTTGCAAATAAATAGCTTAACAGCAGGGATGTCGTGGAGAAGGGAATGGTCTGGAGAGAATTGGACTCTCCTATTATAGTCATGAGAAAAAAGTGCGTATACTGGACCAAAATTCCACGTGATCAGTGTGAGCTAACGTTCTGATTTACCTTACAGATTCCACTTCATTCTCCTCCATTGTGATTCTTTAATATTGTCCGCACCATCCACATTTTCAAACATGTGCAGATATAGTTTATTTTCGGTACAGAGTTATGATTGTGTAAATGGAGTAACAGTTTCACACCTACAGTTCAAGACTGGTTCATTGCATTGCTGAAATTTTCAGCGTACATATACTTTTATAAAATACAAAATGAACTGTTAAGAAAGAGGCCTAATTTGGGGAAACTTCTAGAATCATATTAAGCGGTATAGAAATATCTGCATCTTTTATATAGATAACTTTCTCTCAAATCATAGTATTTTGGAGCTTAGGATAACACATATCAGGTGCTTATTGTATGAATTTGAACTATTTGTTTTTTAAAGAGCCAAATCCTCAGGTCTTAAGCTTTTATTCATTCATTATGCCAGCAAATTTCTGTTGATTTCAATAAAAAGAGAGAAAAGTACTCAGGATCTGGCTATAAATATTTAATTAGTTTTGCACAAATGCTACAACCCAAAATCTATTCATATGCTCTCGGCACCCTTAACATAACTTAAAAATGCATAACAAGTAACTCCCTAAAAGTACAGCATTACAGTTTGGTATAACCCACCATCAGCAAACCAGGAATCTTCAAAAGCTCAAATCTTCCTTCCCCAGCACCCCCTACCAACAGTTCTCCACCGTTATAGTTAGCATTCGCCCACACATCACCCCCATGTTAAAGGCCTATGGAAAACAATGAGCTTTGTCAAGTACCTTGAACATCATTGGATTTGGGCTATTTTGGACTAAGAGGGGGTTGCAAATTCGATAGCTGAGGAACCCTGACAGAGAACACCTGGTCAGCAACTCCTTCTCATTTATACCGATGGTTCTCCCAACGGTTTTCCTAAAATGATTGTAACAGAAATTAAAAACTAAGAAAAAACAAAAGAAAAGTCTCCATGAGAGAGTGCACAACATGTGTCTGGGTCCACTGAAAGAGGCCAGAGCAAAACAGAATAAATTGGCATCTAAAATCTGCACACAGTTCATAGAAATTTAAAAGTACATTGCAGAGAAAACAAAAGACAAGACGGTTTCATTTGCCTCCCTCATTTTCACCCACTGCCAGGCTCCAGTGCACTTAAGTAGTATTGCCAAAGTGTACAACTAGTGTGCCTAAATGAAAGCATGGTTTTCAGATGAGTTGAGAGGCTTCAACCACGCTTACGAGGGCCCTCATTCAGCAAAGTAGTTAAGCACATGCTTAACTTCAATGTAACTTGAATTTCAATGTGATTTGAGTACTTAACTCCCTTAGGCTCTTTTGAAAATCCAGGCCTCACTGCAACTTTAGGCACCCTGGTCTAAATATTTTGACTTAAATGATTTGCTTGGGAGACACCAGGCTAGTGAACAAAAGACGTGAGCTTAGCAGGCACCATAACAGAGTCCCAATTTTTGTTCCCACGCTGTCTGGCTATATTACCTGAGACATGTCATTTAATCTCTGTGCCTCCGATTCCATTTCCCATAGCGGATCTGTGAAGTCTAACTAAATGATGTCTATAAAAGGCTAAATAAGTGTACAGTATTATTAAGGCAGTCAGCGACAGAGGTGACACTCAAATTCAAGATTTCCTGTCTCCTAGGTCTGTGCTTAATTCCAGAGGCCACTGTTACCTACTTTTCTAAGAGCTTCAGTTGAGAAGGAGACAGTGGGGTTTTTTGTTTTGTTACGTGTCATTTTAATATTTTTGTAAACACGTTGACAATAAAACTATTTGGCACAAAAAATTATGAATTTCTCTTAAATTGCTTCAAATTCACAAATGTTCTGCTAACTGAAAAACACAGTTTTGACCAACATAACCGTGCATTGATAATATTTGTGCAGCTCTCGTAAAAACTCACTTTCCAGTCAGGCTTAAGCATTTCTTCTTTTTTAACTCAGTTGTCAGTGAGGATGAATGTACAGCACATTTTTAACACGTGGGGGTCTCAGGTAAAACAATCCTTATCCACCAATCGGACAGAGAAACCTTGTTAATACCCTGCTAACAGCAATCACATTTATGTCAGCAAGGTTCTGTTTCAGCGGGGAAAGGACATAGGATCAAATGAGAGAAAAGGAGCAACACTTTCTATGACTAGTATGATTTGATCTGTTTCAACAGGCTTTATTACTGGTGAAATCTATTTCCATTTGCTGCCACCCTCTAATTTAACAATAGATTGCATCATATGGTTCCTGCAATTGAGATAGCTAGTTACCATCTTAGACTGCTTTACTTAAAGGGGGAAAAACATAAGATAAAAAGCAGTACAAAGTGATATACCTAACAATTATGTTTATGTTTTAAATCTCAGACAGTGCAATGATTTCTACTGTCTTACTGTACTAAGTTTAACATAACCCACATATTCAATGAAGACCTAATTTGGTAGTCAGAATTTGTTTATGGAGGTCATTCTGTGGTGCACTAAAACAACTACTGGGTTTGTTAAAGCAATTTTGTTCATACTAGAATCGTGGTTACCACATAAATGCTGTAATGGAAAGGCACAACATTTTCAAAGTGGAAAAATAAATAATAATGAACCTTTAGCTTAAAAATGCAATTCCTTTCTGTGTTCCTTTCTTGTAAAGAAAAATCTACATTTCAAAGGAATTTTTTTTTACAGATGGAAATGCTTATTTTCTAGCTACTGAAGATGTGCTGGGAAGTATTACAGAATATCATGTTCAGAGTTTTAGAAGCAAATTGCTTCTGCATACACTTTATCTAGCAGTCAGCTTTATGGTGCTCTTTACCTGTCTGTCATAACTTCATCAGTCTTTTCCGCAATGTATCTAAAGCCTTTGAAACTTAAGAGATGTAGCAGCGCATCTTCACATGGTGTGTGCATTTGCGCCATGCTAACTTGGCTAGCATGTAAACATGAACAGCAGGTTTCTGTGCATGAGACCCAATTATTAAATGTTTAATGAAAAGCCACTTTTGGAATGAGATGCTTGTGTCAGCATGAAAACAATGATTACAGAACGCACATATCAAAGGACAAATAACAGAAGGGACTATGCACCTTTAAAATGAGTTTCAGATGTATTGTAGGATATTCAGTTCTATCACAGCAGTAGTGGGAGGACCACCTTAGCTGTGGAGGATTTGGCTTTTCCATTATAAACATTGACTTTTAAACATCTCAGCAGCATTTTTAAATCATCACAGTGAGCTGAAACATACATGGTGTCAACCAGATGGGAAATTTCATATACATTTTTTAAGCCAGTTAAATCATTTTTTTAATTGCAGAGAAACAAAAAAGCTAATAGTAGGAATCAGGATGTGCTTTTAAGTGCTTCTTTGCATCAAGTTCCATATACAGAGAAGGTCTGAATTTGCATTTATTTATTTATTAAAAACAGTAATTTTGGCAGTCAATTCTTAATCTAGACTAAGCCATTCTGGTATTTTGACAAAAACAAATGGTCTTGAAACTGCCAGGATATGAAAGTTTGAAAAGCAGCTTCTAAGACTACATGGGGGCTACCCTCTGGACTTCATATCAATGAGAGTTTTAACTGATTAAGGACTGCAGTCCTTAATGGCCTACAGTCACTGCTTTGATGAAGGGTTTTTTTTTTATCAACACTGTGTTACCATTCACTCAGTCTGGGGCTTAGGAAAGGAAAACAATTCTTATCTCTGTATCTGTTTGTCATTTCTGTTGTATTCCTAATAAGTTTTGTTACTTATCTTTGGTTTCCTGTAACTACAGAGTTAACTTTGGTTTTTCTTATCTTATTGGCATAATGCAAATAAGATTGCTGCTCCATGCCTTCAAGGAAATCATATCAAAATAAAAATTAATTTCTAACTGCAAATAATGCACCTCGCCAACCAGCAAGGGGCGCACTAAAACCCACAGCAAAAGAGGAAAGACTGTGGAGAACTATTGGGGACAGCTTGTCAGCGGCAAGGGGCTTCCTTTAGATGAAAAGAAAAATGAAGCTAATGCAAATGTTTCAGGAAAACTGACCTCAAAGACAAAATTGAGGATTGCACAGTTACAAAATGAAATACCTTATTAAAAAAAATTCCTTGGTAACTTAAAAAATCTAATGCATTTGGTTGAAGTTCACACCTACATTTTTAAGAACAGGCTCTGGTGTAATTCATAACACCAAAATCTTTGATGTTTCATGCAAGAGCAAGCACAGTTTGAAATAGCAGGAGTCCAGAACTGCAGACATGAACTTGGATAATTTCACTTTAGGAAACCTATTCAGAAAATGTGTATGCCCCATTTTAGAGTCAATAAACCCCAATAAACCCCTGAAAAGCACTGCTCTCGGATTTTAATAGAAAACTCCCTTCCCAAGCCATTGTTTTCAACTTTTTAATTACTCTGAAGTGAGTAGATGAAATGTAGCCAGAGGCAGGCAGAAAATCAAAGATCTCCCACTGCTGCTGAAATTGCACATATTTGCCAAGAGAAAATGTGGGAAGTTTTAGAAAAATGCCACTATACCATACCCCTCTGCTAGGGCAGGGGAAGCTTTGCAGTATCCCCTTTCCTCAATTTGTCGCCTTCATGGTTTGGACAAAACCTCTGATTTTGATGGCAGTAACTGACTGATCTACCGACTTGACTGATCTACTGATAACAAAAAGGACACAGTTAACTCAGAAGGATATTGGGCATTGTTAAACAGGCCAGGCCAAATTCATCCCTGCCATAACTCCAGTGAAGCCAACCAAGTTACATCAGGGATAGCTTTAGTCCACTAATCCAAAAAAGATCAGAAGAAAACTGAAAAAAAATGCCACATAGATTTCTCTTTAAAATACACAATATAAAATGGCTGTGTTTGAGCAGTAAAATAGGAGAGGTTGCCTGTTGCATCATGTTATGCTGTTAGACACAAAGCTGAGTGCCACAGCCAACCTAAAAGGATGAGGATAGTTCAATATGAGCTAACCTCGAGCAATCCAGCAGTTCAGTTCAATTCACATTAGCACACAAATATATGGCTAAACTTCTCATTGAAGTCAATGGGCCTACTCACATGCTTAAGTTAAGCAAGATCAAGGTCTAATGTTACCATCCCTAAACATGCCATGCCATCAGTGCCTTGTTATCATCGGAATGTGAGCCTACGATGAAAATTTGTTAGGAGGAAAAGGGTGAGAAAGAAAAGGATTTATTACATTTTAAAAAATATTTTCACATCACTAAAAATAGTTACAGGAAGAAATTTGAAAGATTCCTTTAAAATGCAAAACTTGGACCAGTTATTCACCTTGATTTACTTTTTTCCAGCTGCCTTGCATCTCAGAATGAATATGGCTTTCACCAGGTCCTTTCTCATATCTCCCTCCTACATCTCCCATTCACCACCCCGGGTTTGCCTTCCCCTCCTTCCTAGATCTTTACATTCCATTGAGAGGTTCCTCATCCTGATCACCACTTCTCTTCCGAGAAGGAGGATGATCCACGGGTTAGTGTGCTCGTCTGGGACTTTGGAGAAGGGGGTTGAATTCCCTGCTCTGTCACAGACTCTCTGTCTGACTTCAGATAAGTCAGTCGTTCACTTCCTTATCTAGGGATAACAGCACTTTGTTGTTGTGAGAATAAGTGTGTTAAAGATTGTGAGGTTCTCAGATACTACACTATTGGGGGCCTTAAAAGTACCCTAAATAAACAGAGTCTCTTTTTAAAAATAACCTTTTTTTCGAGAAGTAATGACTGCTCAGCCCACACTTACCAGCAGCTCCTGGCTTTGTTTCAATTACAGTAAGCAGGGCTTCCTTCTGTCATGAGGGAAAGTGCTCGTAGGGTGGTTGTTCTTACCTCGCCCAGAGGAGGGACAGATTGTTATTATTGATATATAACAATTTACAAAGATTATAAGAAGGCAGGCCAGAGGTCTGAAGGACATTTAACCTAAGGCCCTGATTATGCTATTTATAAGACTGCCTGCACAGGGCCCCGTTGAAGTCAATGGAGTTGCACTAGTGTAAAACCAGAGTAAATGAAATCAGAATACAACCCCTAGGACCAAATGCTGTGCTGATGCCATTCTGTTCACTTTATTCTGCTGGTGTGACAAAAAGAGGCCTTAGCGGGGACTAGACTCTTGCCTCTTGTCTTTGTATTTACTTGTAAAGTACCATGCTCAACTATTGCTTTCATCTGATAAATAGTTATGATAATAGTGTGGGGTCTGGATATTACTGTAGCTACTGATCCACCGAAAGCAGGATTTCTTAACACTGCTTTCACATTTAATATAGCATATTAAAACCAAAACTATAAAAAACCAAGAACCAAGCTGCATTTCCATTACATTTACTTGGGCTTTTCTTAATGCTGCAATTCAACACTGGGTCCTTTTGAAGAAAAATAAATTAATCACCCTGTTGCAATAATAATTCCATGGGAATCCCACAAAAGGCACAGAACACTTTCTTTGCATAATTTACTTTTTCCTCTGACTCATTAGAGCACATTTCCTTGGTACGTAACTGAAACCCAACACTTCTCATTACACACCCTGGGAGTATATAACTCCTAAAGAAGGTTACCAGAGTATTTACGCATTAAACATGTGTATTCATTAAAAACAATGTCTGAGGCCAGGAATAACTTATTCACTGACACTTGCAAGCGGTTTTTTGAACACCCATTTTTCTGTTACTCACAAAAATGTCTTCTTGTTACCACAGAAACTGATGCACTTCTAAAAGAAACACACCATTACACTCCTTTGTTTTTTCTTTTCCTTCCCCTCACAGTACCTCGAGGTACATCTGGGATCCTATTGAGTTAACAAATTGCAAAAGGAGTGATATAGAGATAAGTGACAGTTTACTGTCAGCAAGCCGAAAAATATGTAAGCAAACAAATTTGGCAAAATCTACTCAGCAGAGTTGATCTGAAGTTCAAACTAAGGCTCCAGTCATGCAAGCTGCGTTTCATGGGCAGATCCCAGTGCCCACACGGGCAGCTTTCAGGATTAGGGCCCTCTGTCCTCACAATCAGCATTGTTGCAGGATAACTCGGAATACAAAGAAAATTTTCTCAAATACTCTAATTGGAAGACAGGTTATAATTATTCTTAATAGGCAAGATCAATAGTCCGCATCACCATTTTTAATTGTGATGCTCAAAATTTACATTAACCATTTTTTTATTTCCCTCCTGATTTTATTGCATCTTCTAAATTCTATCATCACAGCTTCACTGCATTATGGAAGGAAAGGGCTGTGACCAAGTGAGGTAGTTAAATCAGTCTCACCCTTATATTTTTATTATTTCTGTGGATTCTCCTGTCAGTAAAACATTGCATTAATTACAGGTTTCAGAGTAGCAGCCGTGTTAGTCTGTATTCGCAAAAAGAAAAGGAGTACTTGTGGCACCTTAAATTTGTTAGTCTCTAAGGTGCCCACAAGTACTCCTTTTCTTATTGCATTAATTGAGATCCAAGAGACCAAAGTGAGGGATGGGGGCACAGTGCTCCCCAAGAGGGGTTTTGGGTACATTAAACAAT
Source organism: Natator depressus (assembly GCF_965152275.1). Classification (NCBI taxonomy): domain Eukaryota; kingdom Metazoa; phylum Chordata; order Testudines; family Cheloniidae; genus Natator; species Natator depressus. The sequence goes on along the minus strand of NC_134235.1, from coordinate 99,312,134 downwards.
AGGAGGAATGCAACCCAAAGGGGGGAAGGAGGTGCATTTTACATTTAAAGTGCCTGATCTCTCATCCATGGAAATCAATGGCAAATCTCCCTTTGAATTCAGTGGTGCAGGATCAGGCCCTCAGTTTGATTATAGGCAGAACCCAATATTTTCTGTGGTCCACTGGCTCTAAATTGTAAGGCTAACTAAAAATTGTGTGGCAGTCTAAAACAAATAGTAGAACATTCACAATCGAAGTTTGTTGGGGAATTAAATATTAACTGCATTCTTCATTACAGTATCAATTTAAATAAACTCTATTTGATATTGTTTCTGCCATTTATTTTACACAGTGGTTAAACATTTTGTTTTGCCAGGAAATGCAATATTGACAGTATATATAATTGGACTGTAGCAGTGTATAGCAGAGGTAGGTAGGAACTGGGGCTATTGGTAGGTTGGAAGGGAGGCTTTTGTCATAAACAGAGGGTTCTGCAGGTGAAGGTCCGATGATGGCATAGGTGGGGGTAAGCTGGAAGAATCTTTTCCAGCTGCACTGATTATGGGAGAGAAGGAATGCTCCCAAAGTGCAGCAGTGTGGCTTTGATATGCCTGTGTAGCATGGGAAGTAGCTTTAGGGATACTCATGCAGGTAAATGTCATAGGACTGGGGGGTGCAAACACAGTTTTGACTCATTGCAAACCTAATGGGACAGTGTGGGTTTGATGGCTTGATTCACACTCAAGGATTTGTGTTCTTTTTAGCAGAGATTGTGAATAAAGGAGAGGATAGGAAGCAGGATGAGATAAATGACTGCATAGGGTGGAAAAAGTTTTTGTCTTTCTTTCTGCCTGCTCCTGAGAGACAGTGGGTGGAAGGAGTAGCAGCATATGGTGAGAGAGGACTTAATAGAGCAAATAAATTCAGTCTTTCTTTATTCCATATCCTGGGCCTAGCTCCTGGGGTTGCAGGGACGTTCTATACTTGCTACATAGTACTGACTTCCTTTTAAGTAGTGAAATATAGCCCTGATCCCACAATTGAGCATGTGTGGAACCCATATTTGTATTTTTAAAACTGATTAAGACATGGGGGGTAGGGGATCATGTGATTAAGTTAACAGGGCAATGTTACAAATTCAGATGAGTTTTGTAGAACCAAGAAATAATTTGTCTTACAGGGCCTTGAACTCACTGAGTGTTATCCTTAGAAGGAAGGAAGGAAGGAAGGAAGGAAGGAAGTGAAAATGTAAGACTACAGATGTGTGAGATTTAGTAGTTCAGGTGTGAATATTTTCTCTGCTTTGATCTCCAGAGATTTGCTTGGCTCAAAGAAATTATAGGTCAAATCCTCAGGTCCTTTCTTAGAAAAAACACCAAGTGGGTGTTCTAAACAGAGCTTTGCCCAAGTAAGGACTCAGTAAAAGCTGAGTGGGTGGGCTAAACACGTCCTATCATTGATAGGGAGTCAGTTACCTCTGCAGCACCATCCTCATCTTCTATGGAGGGCACTCTTCCAGATTGAGAATCCATGCAGGGAGGGAGCAGATACTGGATGGGCAGGCCTTTGTAGCATGTGGGTGGGGAAGGAGGGCCTATCTGACACCGTGGGTGGGGTTAGGAGAAAGAGTCCCCTGCAATGCCCAGCCACAGAGAACAGCAATGACCACCTCTCAGGAAAGGGAAGGCAGGGCAAATAGAGATGCATATTATCTCTCACTGTGTCCACCTGAATTTATGTGGAAAGAGAATAGAGTCTAGAGTTTTATTTCCCACTGAAGGGAAGAGAGAGCCTTCAAGAGCATACATGACCTAGGGATGTCCTTGGTAAGATGGCTCCACTGGAGCTGTGCTAAAAGGGAGTGACTGGGAGGACACAAAGGTTTTGGAGCAGCTATGGTGAGTTGTGCCTCTGTGCAGATAGCCTCTGACCTTCTGAAGATCTCTTAGGATCCACATGGATCCCAGCATATTTGTGTGGTTTGAGGGTAAGCTCTAAGGAACATTCCAAAAAGGGGCAAACCTTGCTACCCCCCTCTTGTCAGAACAATCAGGGAGAAACTCCTCAAGTGGATCCTAGAAGAACTTTACTTCCCCTTGGCCCCTCCTGTGGGTTTCTTTGGACAAGGGGACAATCTGGTCCTAAATAAGGGCTTCAGGATTTGATACTTTGGTTGAAGTTTTAGGTTCAAACACTCCAGCACTCAAACGTAGCTTTGTGGAAACCACGAAGGTCGACCTTATTTTATGCTTCAACCATGCAAAACCATTAACTTTGCTCTGGAATTTCAACACAAAACTATAAATCAGTTCAGGCTCACTCAGAAGGAATTGGTGAACCTGCTCTGAGTTTTGAATTCATAAAAGAAACCCAAGCCAAGTGAATTTCATCCTGAACATTTCAGACAGCTCTGTTTAAAGGCAAACTTGGCTCATGCCTCGTCTCCCACCTTTTTCCAATATTTAAGAGCGTGAGAATTAATAAGACACAGACAAAACACCCCAAACAGAATTAGGCACAAATTGCGTGAACCAAGCTACTTAGTGCTATGGCAGAAAGAGATTAGCCTTAAAACACGTTTGTGTAATAACCTCGGGATTATGTTAGTAGTGTCTGAAATCCCTGTATGAAGAAAGCGTGAATAACTTTATAAAAACAAAAGGAGTACTTGTGGCACCTTAGAGACTAACAAATTTATTTGAGCATAAGTTTTCGTGAGCTACAGCTCACTCCATCGGATGCATTCAGTGGCCAGACTAACATGGCTGCTACTCTGAAACCTGTCGTTTATAAAAACAATACTTTCTGTGGCAGAAAGTGTGCTCGGAACATTTTAATACAAGAGGAATAGGAATTACCTGGAAATACTACAGTCCCCCTATCAGTAATGTCATCATGTAGCCAAGACAGAAGATAGTTAATACTGACATAGTGGGGCATGTATTCTGTGTAACTGAAGATCTATTTCAGTATATATGCCTCTGGGGATTGCATTTTCAGTATATTGAATACGTTACTGTAGGTGTATGTGCATTTCTAGTATGAGTCACCCGTGTTTCGGTACATGCATGGTATCTCTGCATTTTCTGTATAATATGTAAGCAATAAGCATCAGTAGAAAGTAAAAAAGTTCAGTTTTTGAGTGTATATGTATTCCGATGGGGCAGAACAAAAATATTTTTAAGACACTTTCCAAAATGGAGGAGAAAAATCTCAAAAATGTTCTGTTCTACCCCATAGGGATATAATAGAGATGTCATCCTGACCTATTTACAGCACCATTAAAATGTATAGTGTGGATGGCTTGGCCCAGTTGTAGGGGCTGAAGAGCTGATTCATCTCCATTAACATTAGTGGAAAAACTCCACTGACTTTAGTGGGAGCTGAATTGGGCCCATACTTATGTTGCACATGTTAACTATGTTGTAACTGGGTTGGTGGGGACAATGCATTGTAACCATGTTGCAACCTTGACTTGTTGCAGGGTAGCCTAGCCCCCAAGGATATGTCTACACAGGTGGCAGAAGACAGCCTCCTCAGCTAACCCTCTAAAAATAGTGGTGTAGGCAACACCTTGCTGTTGCAGCTCGGGCTGGAGCTCGGGCTCTGAAGCTCAGGGAGGAATGCTGACTACACAGCTATTTTTAGAGGGTTAGTTCAAGTCTGTCAACCCAAGCTGGCAGGCTCTCTTCTGCGGGCTGTGTAGACATACAGGGTATCTCCCTCATGCAAATTTCCGATGGACAACGGTAGTCCTTGTCCCTGCTGGGCTCCCGGTCAAGCGTGTTAAGGAAAAATTCTTCCAGAACGTTAAAGTTTGTTTTGACAAAGAAAAAATCTGTTTATTTGGGTTTTAGAACTTGTTAGCTAGCATGTTCTAGGACTCTAGTGTGGACAAGGTAAATTGTTCTTTCGCACATGCTAGCTGGTTGAGGTGAAGCCTATTTTAGAATGTGCTATACGTGCCGGTTAACATTCTAAAAAACCCACCTTTTATCCTCATCAGGAAAAACTCTTACATGATGTTGCTCAAGAGTTTAGGCTTTATTAGGCCTTGCTAAAATTTTTTCCTCTTTCTTAAAAAAAAAAAAAAAATCACACTAAACAAGAATTTCTCCAATCTGCATTTCACTAAAGCACGCACTTTATAATCTCCCAATCTCTTGGCAAATAGCAGCTGCTGCTGCAAGGTGTTGTATTATTAAGATTGGATCATTTTTATGGCATATATTTCATTTACTAGTAAATTATGAAAAATCATTATCAGCAATTTAAGCTCAACTACAGTGGACAAAAACAAATGAACAAAGAAAATTTGGGATGGAGTATCCCTGCCTTTTATATTGTATTTCTCTGCTAATTGCTTGTTTCTAAAATTGTCATTTGCAGTGGGTATCCCACTCCGTGTGAATCAGTAATATTAATGCAAAGCACTATGGCCCTGATTTCGGAAACACATACATGCTTAATCTTGTTGATGTGAGCAGTTCTACTGAAGTCAAGGAGACTACTCCTGAAAAAAAAAGTGCATGCTTATACTGTTAATGATACACATTTAAATACAGAAAGTTAATTTTTTTTAAAAGCCTATGGTTTTCATAGCAATTAACTACTGTAGCTATCTATCTGGATATTAATACAGACTATCTAGTTATCAGACTATTACAATTGTTCAATATACATCCGTTAATATTTTAGGAGATTTTCACAAGTGAACAATGGAGTGACTTTCTGTCACACTTCTCCTCCTGTGTCTCTTTAAACATGTTTGAAAATTCCACCTTTATTTTTTAACTGCAGATAATGGTTAAAATATCTGACCTACCCATGTGATTCTAAACACCTGTGATGGAAGGATAGACAATCCTGCTTTCCCTTTTCAAAATTAAAGAAAGAAATCTAAAGTTCACAAACCAAAAATTTGAAACAACTCACTTTTAAAACAAAAAGAAATGAATCAATTATTGATAATGCTTACAATACAGGGAAACAGTGCCAGATGGACTGTGTGAAAGGCTATCTGATGGCATGAAGTAGAAGAAGTGTACAGTACATAATATCACTTAAGAAACTGATCCAAGGTAAAAGGAACAAATAGTACACTTTGATGAGTCATTAACAAATGTTTTAGCAGAGGTGAAACTGCACTATGCCAGCACTTTGTTAACAGGAGTGGTGCATCTTCATTTTGTGCTTATTCTGCACTGTTAGTGGAAAAATATTTCCACCACAGAGGCAGTGAGCATATGTAATGCAAACATTTTGACAGTGAATGTAAACAGCTTTACTGCATTTTAAACCATTAAATCAAGGACACAAACTTCCATGCATTTGCAGATTGCAATCTTCTCTGACTGTAGTGAAGATCGTGCTGCATCCGTTTTGTGTTTGTAATTCCATATTGTGTTGTGTCACTTTGACTGGATTTAAAAATATATGGATATATAATATTTTTATTCTCATGGACACCAAAGCCATGCTTGTAAACATACTGGGGCGATACAGTAGTATATTCTGAATAAATATCTTAAACAAATAAACAGTCGGACTGGGATCCTGACTCGCAGCCTTACTCGCTTTTGATTTGTGGCTTCTTGCATTTTGATTTGAATCAATTGGCTCAAGCTATATATTTTTGGCTTAGCTCCTGAATGTGAGCCCCAGGGGAGTCCATTCTTGTAAGGCTGCCATAACTAGGTGTCTAACATTGTTTCTGTCATGAGAAAGTATACATAAAGGGTCTGTCTTGGAACACAACTTTTTTTCAAGCTATCCCATTTCCTCCACCCTCTTACCTTTTTCCAGAATGGTTCTACAGGGAAATTGAAAGTTTTCTTGAACAGGAAAGGAAGGCGCATGTCAGGATGGGCCCTTTATGTGATGGACTGGTGCCCCTCGGAAAGAAACAGTGACAAACGTGTGGTGCAGGCAGCATTTTGTGGAGGAGGAAAAGTTACCAATGACAAAAGAAATGATTTGTAAAGGAGGTAATAAGATTCCTTCAGATTAAAGGGAAAGTTTTCCTTCCTAATAAATTATTTCTCTCCCTTGTTAGTAAATCATTTCCCCCTCTGAATACATTTAATTAGCTATTCCTTTTAATTATTACTTGTCCAAGTGGATCTCTAAGGCTACAACTTAAAAGGAGCCCAACAGAACACTTGTCAAAAGCCAACGCCAGCCAGCCATGTCATTAATTGGGGGACAATTCTAGTCTGACCTTCCTTTATAAAAATATACTACAGTTAGGGTCCAAAATGCTGCAGTAGCACCATAGCAAGCTATGACACCTTGGGCGAATAGGAAAGGCTTCCATTGATTTTGATGGGTTTTGGATCAGGCGAGTGTGGTATGCTAATGTCAGAGTTTGCATCCTTAGTATACTGCAGTCTTGGAGAGTATCTAATATGATGATGTGCTCTTAGTTCAGAAAAAAATTATCTCTGGACTATTCTTGCTTACCTGTGAATGTAACACATTACAGTGTATCAGAGTATATTCCTCTTACCCTCCATCAGGAAACAAACTGGGAACACTCGTTTTATGGGCAAAAAGAGGTTTTGCCATCATGTCATGCCTGTAAGTGCCGAGCTGTGTTTTACCTTATAGCCCTGCCTCTATCTCAATATGTGGCTGGCAGACTTGTACATTGAGATTTATTTCTGAATCAGCAGCATAGCAGTGTCGCCTGTGTTTGGAACACACACAGGCTCACAGCTGGCTTGTCCTGATATTTTAAAGTCACTTCCAGTGATGCATGATGTGTTCCCTGGCTGTTTATATTTGTCTAAAGACTAGACATAAAAACTATTTGAAAATTTAACCTTAAATCTTTTGCATTAGTGGTTTGGTAGTGTAAGCACCCAGAAGTCCCAGTGGTTACCCGATCCCCAATTTTACCCATTGCTCCCCCAACTGGCATGGCTCCCTCTACTTTAAGCAACTAATTTGTCCATGACATTTATAATATGCTCCTCACCAAAGTATCTAAGAGTCACTCTTTCTGGGAAGAGAGCAGCCCTCTCTCCCTTCTTCACCATTTGAAATGTGAAGATGCTCTGGGGTTTATTTGCATTTAACGACCCAAAGCACACTGCATGCTAATTTCCTGAGAAATAGCAGAGGAGGGTCTTAGGAGTCTTGGAATGTACAAGAATATAAGATCGTGTGTACTTTGGGACCATAAACTGCAGAGAAATTCTAGAGTGCCTTTACATTTTAAAGGGCTAATATAAGGGCAGGGAAGGCTGCTACTCTGATCATCAAGAGAGCCACTTGTCTTCTCCGCAGAAGTTGGGGAGAGAGAGTACCCAGCCTTGCCGTAAAGCTCATGGCTGGGAAGAGCTTTTAGCTTGCACCCTGAAATGAAGAACTGACTAACCAGTGGAAACAGGCTGTTGGGGAGCCCCGGTCCTGCCACTAAAGAACGGAGTGACAAGCCATGTTAGATTTGTCATTGCAAAAGAAGGTTATTGGTAGGCAGAGTCAGGTGAAAGGTTTAAATCTTAATCAGACTTTCAAACCTTCCATGTGATTTGGGTTCAGTTGTACAAATTGGTCAAGGTTTGGGGAAGAGCTCAGTTTTACTGAGCCAATTTGTCCACCTAGTTAGGGCCTTTTAAAACCAGTTAATTAATCACCCCCTTGAATAGATCTCCTTTAGTAGCTATGCTTAGTGCCACCAGTTATGGCCGCCGCTGCATCTATTTTATACCAGCTCTGTAATCCTTTGCCTGGCTATAAGGGGAATATCTTCCAAAATCTGATTCTGTGAAAATACATTCTGTTTGACCAGCTATAGAGCTGGTTGGTAAATTTAAAAAATTCAGTGCAATTTTTCATTTTAATTTTTCATGAATTTCTTTTGTGAAAATTACTTCCCACGCTTGACTTGCTGTAGAGGGAGTAGAATGTCTCTACATCTCCATCCTATTAGCCCCTAGCAAAGGGGTGTGGCCTGAAGAGAGAGGGCCTGGCCAGAGGGCCTCTGTGATCCAGCTATTAATAGCTGCCATAATGACTCCATAAGGGCTATTGCAACCAAATGTAAGCCTAACTTATGCTGATGACCAGATTGGTCCCTGGTCAACCCAGAATCCAGGGCACCACAAAGATGGCACACAGCTAGCCTAAACTCAGCTGCAGCACACAATTGGGGCCAATAGTTGTAATACTAATTAGTGATGGGTGATTAGGGCGATCTCAAGAACTTCAGAGGTTGGTTGCAGAGTGGGTATCACCCCAGAAATTGGGTGATTTATTTGAATCTTATCAACCCCCTTGGGTTTTCAAGCTAAGCAGGAAAATTAGCAAGAAGAAACTTTCCTCATAATTTTCTAATGCTTCCTGCATCTGGCTGGTTTTAAAATCTCACAAGAGTATCCTTTCATGTGATATTTCAGCCATTTTACTTCTAGATGGAAACAAGAAGGGTAGAAAGCAAGACAATAATAGTGGAAAAACATATCCAAACTTTCTGAAAATCTCCTGAATGGTTTAGTTTGCATTTAGTTAGTCTTCTAGGCAAAGGTTTGGATCAGGGCTTATTTTTATCCAAACTAGTCCACTGAGCTACTGAGATGGGCTCTTGTGACAAAGATCAACAATAAATAATTCATTATTAAATTTTCTATGTGTGGCAGGATACTGAATCTCACCATATCTCAGTTTCTTATCAATCCATGGTACTTGTATGAGCCCCATTACCAGGATATCTGAGCCCCTCACAGTCTTTAATGTGTTTATCTTCACAGTGCTCCTGAGAAGAAAGGAAGTGCTATTAATTCCCATTTTACAGATAGGGAACAGGGAGACAAAGGGTTAGGTTTTAAAAGGTGTTGAGGTGCCTAACTGTCACTGACCTTTAAACATCTGGCCCTACTTGACTTGCCCGAGGTCATGCAGGAACTCTGTGGTAGAACAGGGAATTGTACACAGGCTAGCACCCTAACCATTGGACCATCCTTCCCCTCCTTCTGTGTCCTGGTGGTAACACATACTACATAGCAGGTGGTTCAACTTGCATTTCCCCCCTCATGAAGTCTGCTTTATTAAGCCAAAGAAAGACAACAAACAGTTTGGCTTGGCTCACCCAAAGCACGATCAGTTCCTGGTCAGTGGGGTTGTACGGATCAGCTCATCTACCCTTCCAAGGGCTCACAAAGTCCCTCCAGCTCTCAGATGCCTGTTTTATGTTTTGCTTTGTGAACAGAAACGAGCCTACTACCACATTTTAATTGCAGTTGTTTAAAGAAGGGGGAGGGGGGCGGGGAGGACTCAATATTGGATTTTCTTGCTGTTATTTTGTTTGAGATATTTTAAAGCTTGTCATTTCCTGGAGGAAAAAAGTTTAATGTGTCAAAATATATCAAGCTTTCTGATTTTGAACAGGGCTCACTGAGTTTTCTTGCTAGCTGTTTCAAGGTTCTGCTGCAAATTACATCTGTTATGACCAGAAGTGTAACTCTCATTAAATGGTAAACATCTGTGGAGACTACCTACAGTGTCCTTCCTTATTTTAAAAAAAAACCTCAAGAAAATCCATTTTTAATGCTATTTGTTGCTAGCTGTGTTAGGATGCTCTCATTCTCTAAGGTGCCACAAGTACTCCTGTTCTTTTTAAAGAAATTCAGATTGTCAATGCACACCTCTGCAATATGTCCTCTAGGCTCTAACCTTACCCACAAATTCAAAGTCCTTGTTATGATATGCAAACTAATGAATCAGTTGAAGGAAGTTTTTATATTATGACTGTTTTAACTTTTTTTTTTCTTTTTTGAAAATTAGCTGTGACTGTGGCTGATACTATGTAGATTCTGTGAACTTTCTAGCTAAAATTAGTCTTTCCACTTGTGGATTTTATTGTAGAGAAATGATGGTCTGAAACTAGAATCATTGATCTGAAACTCCTCCTTCCTTCCACACCAGCATCCAAACTGATGTTTGGATAAAATAAACTACAGATCACAACCATCCTGCCTTTGAAAACATTTCTATAATGGCTGGGCATTATATATTAGCCTGAACTGGTTTTAAACTACGTTCAGTAAACACAGTTTTAGCTACAATTCAAGAAGCTCAGATCGCTTTAGAGGAAGCAAATACTGTCTATACGTGTGTGTGTGTGTGTGTGTGTATGTGTGACAGAGTGCAGGGAGTGAACAGGTGAGCCTGCACTCTGATCACTTAGATGCCAATAAGTTCCCCAGAGAAAGCTAACTGAGGTAATTAGAAAACTAGGCTAGTGGTCTGAGTGGAATAAAGAGCCGATTAGCCCTCAGCCCAAGTCTGATAAAGAGGCACAGGAAGGAAATGGGGGTTGGGGTAAAGAGAGAGAACATGTACATGTCTATGTCTAGTTGAGCCCAGCCACACAGAGGCCTCAGGGAAGGGAGACCTCTGTTTCCCTCAGGTCCTGATGAGAGGGCGGAGAGCACAGAAGATATTATAAACAGACTGTTGCACGGGGACTATAGTGGTAGTGGGGGAGAGAACTCAAAATAAAAGGCCCTGTGCATGCACAACTAGTGAAGTCTGCACAGTTTCTGTGGGGCAAGAGCCGACAGGAGCAAAGGTGGGCCCTGTTGCATATAGAAATCACTTCTCATCCATTGTAAATCCCTTTTCCTAAATCAGTTCTTTCTAAACTTTAACAGTTCCAGAAAGTTGCAACCAGATGACTCTCTTGATCCATGAATTGAGACAATACCCATCCTATTCTGTCTCCATGAAATGCTTCATCCTACTTTTATGACTTTGTAACTCTCCATGTAATTACCAGCCACTCACTCTGTTCATCCTCCTTTAACTTCTTCTAAGTCCCCTCTTCATACTTGGTGGTTCCTTTCTCACTCAGTCTGGGGCAGGTCTAGATCTTTTCCACTTCACTAAACTCATCTTTACTATCTTTGTTCTGGGATATAGACAACTTTTTTTTTATTTGGGGGTGGCTAGAATTAAAAAATAATAAAATGATAGCTGTTGGATGTTGTTTATTTGAGTTATTTTGTACCACGACTAAATTTGTCCGCTTTAAATGGGTTGTCATCATAAGAAGCTGAAAGGGTTTCAGCCTTTAGGATGCTTTATGACTTATTGTGCATAAGATGTTACCAGATTGTAAGGATTTCTGATGGTGTAAAGTCTTATGTTGCCTTAATATTAAAGGTAGTTTAAATGCTTATACAGCATTAAGGATATTTTCTTTAAAAAAAAAATCCTAAAGGAATCCCCAAGAAACTAAATGAAACCCCCACCTCCCATTAAGACATTGTTAAACAATCTAAAAGGGCCTAATTCTGCACCAATGAAGTCAATAGTTGATTTTCAGTGGGACTTATGCTCCAAGGCCCAGCTTTTTAAAGGTATTTAGGCATTGCACTGGTCAGTATCGCAATGGCTAACTGATCTAGGAACCTAACTCTCATTCCCAAAAGGGATTTAGGCATGTAGGAGCCTGAATCCCATTGGCAGTCAATGGGGTTTAGGCTCTTAAATGCCTAAATCCCTTTCATTGATTTTTAGTGTGATTTAAGCTCCTAACTCACTTAGGTTCTTTTGAAATTTTTGTCCATAATGATTTTCTTTGACAAAGTTTAAAATACCCACATAATGTGAGCAGTTGTATAAAAAGAATGTATACTGTGTTGGATGCTTAGTCAGAAAGATATAGCTTTAGAATTTTCCCTGCATTTCTCTGTGTGTGTGTGTGTGTGTGTGTGTGTGTGTGTGTTTCTCTGTGTGTGTTTCTCTGTGTGTGTGTGTGTGTGTGTGTGTGTGGCTTCACCACACATAAATTATCTGGTTTTTCTTTTTCCTCTTACATATGGAAAAATATATGGAAATGTAAAAGATGAGAGAATATCTGGCATTTGAACCAGCCTTTGTTTATTCACATTTTAGATTCAGGCTGGAAGGTAATTCAAGAATCCATCCAGATAAAAAAGCACTGCTGTGCAAAGTAAAAGAAAAGAACAACAAAAGTAAAAGTCCATATCTTTAAAAACTATGGAGCTGCAACTCTGTTTAGCATTCAATAAACTATCTCTAGAAGGGGAAGCACGTTACTTGGTATCATATTGCAAGAGGCTGTTCAGCCCTGTTGCGCTCACTCAGAGCTAGGTATTTACTTTTGTCACTGTGTAGCAGCGATTGCATTATATCCTTCCTGCCAGGACACCAAAGAGAAACAGAAGGTTAAGTATAAATGGGGGAGGGGGAAAGAAGGATGGAGAAGCGGCAAGAAAGAGAGGAAATAACAGTTGAAGAGTAAAGAAAAAGGTCTTAACGGAATAAATAGTAAGTTATTACGGAAACAGGGAGGAACAGGAGAAGATCAAGTGGTGCATATTTGGGATTACTACTGCAATTGTGTTTCTTTTGCTGATATCACTGAGGGCGAGATCATTGGATCAAAAGACAATAGATACATTTTTATTAAACATACCAGTATATAAAAATGGGAGGCACAGAGTCTGGCTCTGGGGTGGCCTAGAGGAATTTCCATGATTTGGGCCATGAATGTTGAATAAAAGGCTTGCTCGTTGGAGTCTGTTGCATCCGATGAAGTGAGCTGTAGCTCACGAAAGCTTATGCTCAAATAAATTTGTTAGTCTCTAAGGTGCCACAAGTCCTCCCTTTCTTTTTGCGAATACAGACTAACACGGCTGCTACTCTGAAACTTGTAAAAAGTATGTCTCCCTAAAAGATAGTTTGCCAGAGTTTGCAAATATAGCTAAAGGAAGCTGAACAAAACAATGGCTATCCTGAAGGTCTGATCTCCAGGCATGCAAACTCTTACCCAGACACCTTCTTGTGAGTCCTTCACCTCATTGGAAGAGGTGAGGGGGGGCTTCAACGTTGCATGCATCACTTAAAAATAATCTGCTGGAGACAATTACAGCATGACCCAAAGCTAGGGTGACCAGCTGTCCCAATTTTATAGGGACAGTCCCGATATTTGGGGCTTTGTTTTATATAGGTTCCTATTACACCCCACCCCGTCTCGATTTTTCACATTTGCTGTCGGGTCACCCTATCCAAAGCCCACTGAAGTCAGTTGGATCAACATTTTTAAAAGTGCCAAGTGATTTGGGGTGCCTCGATTTTGGCTGTGCAATAGGAGAAAGTAAAGAGGCCCAGCACTTCCTGAAAATCAGGCCTCTGTAGTGGGACCTCAAGCTGAGCACTCAAAAACTAAATCATTCAAGATCACTAGTCACTTTTGAAATTGTAGGCCTGGGACGGTGTGTTTTGTTTGACTTCAATGGGCTTTGGAGCAGGCCCTGATTGCAAAGTATGACAATATATAAAGTACTCTCTAATGGCAGAGAAGGGAGAAGGACTTTCCCACTCATTAAGAGTACATCTCAACTAGGATAAAAGGGTGTTAACTCATTTCGACTGATGTTTAAAACTCTAGTGTAGACAAAGCAAACAGTAAATTGACATGTGATAGCTGGTCTAGGTGAACAATGGTGGAAGCCATCTAATTTCAGTTACTGGGTTTAGTGCGCAGGAGCTGGGTGATGGTGGCTTTGATATACAGTAGGTCAGACGAGATTATCTGGTGGTCCCTTGTGGCCTTAAATTCTAAAGTCTATGATTCTGTGTATTAAGATACAGTTCACCCTACCTATACCAGGGTTTTAAAATCTGTTGGCTAACACATTTTTTTAAAAAACCCTTTTTTATCCTAGTCTAGACAAGACCCAAAAGGGGCTTGAGGATTGGATGGGGCTTGTGGATCTCCAGATGGACTCATGAGAAGGTGAAGTGCAAAAGGCAGCCAAATGGGTGCATGAAATTGCAACTACGGCTTAAAAAAATTGCTTAAACATAGCTTATTGGGGGCACAGAAGACTGGTGGATCTAGAGAATCAGTTGGAGTCAACAATGTGAGAACAGTAGGGATTTCTGGTGATTAAAGACAGGCATGAGAATGGGGCACCATTTATGGAAAATCTGATTCCCATTCTACTGGAGTTTGATGTGAAGTGTGATCCAATTATTACTGAAAGGGGTTAGTGAATTCTGATGAGAAAGAGATTCTGCTTTCACTACCACTGCGTAAATCAGGAGTAACTTCATTGAAGTCAGTGGGGTACTCTGGTGTAGGGGGAAGCAGAATCACCTCCAACAAGTGGGTTAATATTAGAGACTGGACAGCCTGATTCTTCATTTCCTTGTATAGTTATTTACACCTATACAAAGAGGAATAGAACTTTGTATAAAAACACTCCCTAACCAGAATTCTCCTCTCACACTAGAGGTTGCATTTTACTCTCCCTTTGTAGAGGTATAAATGACTACACAAGGTGCAAGGCTCTGGAGAATCAAACTCTGGTGTTAATGGGTCAGATCCTCCTCTGGTGTAAATTATCAAACGGACTGATGTTGATTTACACCATCTGAGGATCTGACCCAATAATACTGCAGTCACAGAGCCCGATTCTCCTCTGCATTGATGTCAATGGAACTGCATTAATACACATCAGCTGAAGACCTGGCCCATACAGCACAATGAGTGTGCATGACACTTTAAAAAACAAATAAATGACAGTTTCCTGCCCTGAGGATCTTACAATCTAACTGAGACATAAGAACACAAAAGATGCCAGTAAACAAAGGGAGGAAAAGGGGGAGGATGGAAGAAACAGTGAGAAATCACGACAAGCTTACTTTATATACACAAGCCATTACTTCCTTCTCATTGTGTTTTGTTTAAACAGGGATGGGATATTGAGTGTGTATGGTTGCATTAAAGTGAATGTTGTGTATACACAAAGAGCAAAATCTTAACTGTCAATCAGGCTGTGAAAGGAAAGCAACAAAAAGAGCACTAGGAAATTTCTGAGCCCAGTGTGTTACTCACTCTGCAACTGTCATGCTGCATTGATTCACAGCACTGGGCCCTCTCAACCAGCAGGCAGGCAGGAAGTAGACTCATCCAGCCTGACTCGCCATAGCCCTGCCCCACAGTAAAGTGGGTTTAAAACACCTACCATTATGAGTGTGGTCCTTGTACACCCACTTGACCGTGGTGTACTGATTATGCAAGGTGGGGGGCGACAGGGCATCAGGCCCATTACTATTTAAATAGGCACTATACAGAAAGCAGATTCTTGCTCCATCCCCTATGTTTACATAGCTACATGGACAGCAGTTAATAAACCAAGAACCAAGGGAACTAAAGCAGATAAGTGGACAGGGTGGATGGTGCTGGTGTGGTGACTGGAGTGGGAAGGCTGAGGAAAAGCAGCAAGACTCTGGGCAAGATTTGAAGGAGGTGAAGGAAGGTCTCTCGTATACAGGATCAGGGACTGTATTTGGGGCACAGGGGATGTAGTTATCCTGTCACACATTCATGCTAGGGAGAGAATTTTGAAGGCTGCCTCTAAAAAAAATAACTCCTGGACAAAGGATCCCAATTCCAAATCCTTTTCTTCCCAGGATTGCCATACAGACCCGGTGGAAATAATTTATTCTCTTGAGGCAAAGAGAGTGAATGTTGCACTACTTTTCCCCTCCTCTCCCACCCCCTGCTCCACCACTAAATGGAACACCCCCTACAACAGTAAAAACTTACGTTTTCTGCAGAGAAACTGCTAGGAAAATATTAAAGGAGGAGACATCAATGAAGCATGGAACAGAGAAGAAATGCGTCATGAAAAGGAAACAGATGAACTAGCTGCTTGTTGCCTTTTAGGGTTCTCGCTCAAGTACAGTGGTGGCAAGTGACGTATTGGCCTGAAACTCAGGGTTTGGACATACTCCTTAACTTCTTTGGATTAGTACTTTCCATTTGCTTTAGCTCTCCTGAGTACGGTTACAGGAGAGTGAACACTGTAAATCTGAGATTGTTTTGATTTGAATTTTCTTCTCACTTGATATTTAGGACTCAATCCTAATCGCACTGAAATCAAAGGAAGTTTTGCTGTTTACTTCAATGGGACCAGGATTTGTCCATAACGGGATCAATCTCAAATCCAGACTGATTTGTATTATGTGTATATAATATACAAAGAGCTATCTGTTCTCCCCTGCACTGTGGGGAGAATCCTGGGCCTCAAGGAGGATTCACCCTCAAAGAAGTACAAGTGGTACTTGTACAAGTGATATTTGTTCCAAGCCAATGCTCTCTTTTGTAGGGCAATATAATAGTATCTTGCTCAGTCCAGTCTTTCTTAAAACACTGAAATGAATCCTTTCATATGATCCATTTTAAGGTGTAAGCCTGATTGTATTGTTTTAGCAAACATCTGGTTCTGTTGAAGATTACTGAATAGCATTTGTGAAACATAAAAATATGAAACATGAAACGTATTAACTTTTTCCTGTTTTAAAAATATTTGAAATAATGGGACCAATCTGATAGGGTGTTCATAAAGACCTCAGTGGCTGGCAATCTGTAAAGGAAAGAAGCCAGACCCAGGTGTCCTTCCACCATGGAAATTTCTGGTAAGACTTGCACTTCTACATGTTTTTAAAAATATTATCTTTGCTAAATTGCTTTTTGCCTTAAAAAACATCTCTCAGATGTTTTGTTGTTTTGCTTGTGCTATAATGATCACAATTAAACAGTATATCTGTTAGTGTAAAGTGTTGTAAGCATAGATGGGTCAATGAGGCCATGTTTAGATCAGTAGCTGCGTTAGGCTCAAACTTGGATTTGAGTTTGAACAGATTAGGAATAGGAGTTGGATTTGATATATGAATTCTTGTCAGCTGTTTTTACAAGATTTCAACATCTAGTGACAGAAATTCCATAGAATCATCTGATCTCAAAACATTTCTGTCAGTCATGACATCATTTGTCCTCATGATTAATCATTTCTTCTCATGAGACTTCAGCTACCCTCTCTTGAAAATGGCCATGTGAACCACCCTGGTTCTCCTGAATAAGTACTTATATACTTAACTGACTACAGCCTCACCTGTGGCTCAGATATACTTAATGCTGTTAAGAAGATGTGGAAAAGAGATGGCACTAAGCTACCTTTCTTTATCTTTCCCTAATTATGAGGCTGATCAGGGGTTGACCATGCCCTTGAAATAATTTAAAGCAGACTCAGAGCACTCTGTCTGTGTCCTCTTTCCTAGCCATGAGCCAGGGTGACTCTCCTGTTGACTTCAGTGAAGCCAGGATTTCACCCCAGGTTTGTAATACTGTTTTATATTCCAGCAAGGATATAAAACACCATTTTTTAGGGATGAAGGATGGTTTTCTGATTAAGGCACTGTACTGGGAATCAGAATAGCTGAGGTTAGTTGTCTGCTTTGCCACAGTGTTCCTGTGTGACCTTGGGTAAGACACTTGATCTCTATGTGCCTCAGTTGCTCATACATTAAAATGGGGATAATAATACTTCCCTATCTCACAGCAGGGATAAAGAAATTCATTACTGTTTGGGGGGTGCTTGGATCCTGCATTGGGTGCCATGTAAGACCAAAGACAGGGAGGACATTGTGAAGGTAAATAATTTGAGAACCATGTAGTTTCCTGTGAGGGAATTTGGATGAGCTCTTAAAAAGCAAAGTTCTGTTCTGCATGGACACTGAAAGATTCCATAGCAGTGTTTTAGATGGAGGTATTGTTCCAGTGTTCTTGCTAACATTTCCATAGCCTCTATTGTTGTACAATTTGCTTGTGTCATTTGGTGGCTCTCCTACACCCCAGAGGTTTCTATATTTCAGTACTACTGCATGTGTAGCACATAAAGGGCCTTCTTATTCTCAGTTATGTGAAGGATACACAAATGCCTAACCAAACAAAATGTGGATTGGGTGCTTTCTACTTAAATCCTGTGGATAATTACCTCATCCACTTACCTGGAGCTACCGATAGTAGGTGTGTTCCACTCCTGTGGGGTAGAAGCATGCAGTCCAAATTCCAATCCCAGCCCCAACTCTCATGGATAATGCTCTAAGAATAGAAGAATGCAGCCTGTGCCATGTTACTACTGCCAAGCAGTATCAGACATCACACAGAGTTCATTAGTCAGTTTAAAAGACAAGTCTTCTAACTAGAAGTGTGGTTTAAAACTATTCCCCAGGGATGTTCTGGGCTTCAGACTGAGATGCTTGAAGATAAGTCAGATCTGCTACTGCTTTCAAAAGAGTTCCCCAGAAATATAGCATGATTGGTTGCCAGGTATAAAATTCTGTGTTTTGACTATTTGCTCCTCGCAAATACAAAATGGCAATAATCCACCTCCCTCCATTTTAAAACAAGCAATTTAAATTATTTGTCATATTTCATCATTGGTGTTGGAAGAGAGATTGACATGTATAATTCTGTTATGGCTACTTCTGTACATCAAGTGTTACAAATTCATCATTTCACATTAGAATTATAGCATGGTAATTAACCACAGATTGTTGTCTCCTAACTGTCTTTCCAATTGTGCTGTTCTGACTGCTAAATATTGCAGTCACACACATGTTTTGCTATGTATCTCTGAACTGAAAGCAGCCAAGGACCATTGGGTTATATTTTGAATACTTGATTCAAAAAGAAAAACAATCCAGGCTTGACACAATGTAAAGGTTAGATGCGAATACTATGCTTGTTTCTTGCCAAGATTTTTTAATTTATAAAATTGATGAAGGTATAAAAAAGAACATCTGCATTGTATACCCACAGTAATATGAGCTGGATTTTTGTATATGTGTAGTTGCTCATGAAAATTAGGTATGTGCAGGGAAAACTTTTTGAGAAAGCACTACACTGCAGAAATACATAGCTATTAAGATAAAAGCAGATGAGGGCCTGGCTGGCTCAGAGGATTGGTAATAGGATATGGCACCTTTTTCATTCAGGTTGCTGACTTGAATCAAGTCCAGATTATTAGTGACTGAAAATTGCTGAAGCACCATCCAATGTGTGTTCAGTGGTCCCTGTCAAATGGGCTTCTGGTTGCAGTCCAGTTTCTTGTAACAGGTGTCCACCTCTCCAGGACCACCCAAGATGGCATCTTTGGGCCAGTCTGAGAAGAGAGGCCAAGATTTGTATAGACACTGAGAATGAGCTGCCCTCTTACCTCACTTCCAGGGTACATCTACATTGCAACTCGGAATGAGCTTCCTAGCCCAGGTAGACAGACTCACATTAGCTGGGCTCAAAGTAGCATACTAAAAATAGCAGTGTGGTTGCTGCACCTCTGACAGAGATCCAGGCTAGTCACCTGAGTTCAGACCCAAGGGATCAGGTGGGCTTGAGAGCCCGAGCTGCCGCCTGAGCCATAATTTTCACACTGCTATTTTTAGCACCCAAAATTGAGCCTAGCTAGTGCAAGTCTGTCTACCAGGGCTGGTAGATTTGGTGTAAATATACCCCTACAGAGTCTCTGACCCAGGCCAGGGTATAGACAATGTGGGAAACTTGCACCCCCACAGTCTTTGTTATACTAGTTCTGTGGATAAATATGATTCTGGTTTCTATAGCTGTCAGTCAGGACCTTTTACTAGCAGTGCTTTTAAAGAGGTTCTTTAATGATGAAGATCTGAGCAGATACTATTTTCTCTAAAAAGAAAAGGAGTACTTGTGGCACCTTAGAGACTAACCAATTTATCTGAGCATAAGCTTTCGTGAGCTACAGCTCACTTCATCGGTTACTCTGAAAACTATTTTCTCTGTTCCTAAATCAAAACCGGTTTCTCTGGTACCCGTCACTTCCCTTCCCTTTCATTTGTTCCACCACTTTCCCCCTCCTTGCACCATAACATCCTTATTTATTAAAATGCTGTTTAAATAATGACATGAATAGAAGAATATGTCAGCCCTGCTTCTGCCAGTAACATACTCTAGATTAAATGGCCAAAAATTGCATTACTTTGGAGTTCAGATTGCTTGGTGGTATGTCACCTCCTTGCAGAATGCTAAGTTGAACATAACTCAAACTCAAACTTCTGAAAACCAGCATCTGCCCAGTTAAGATTGCCCATGCAAAATAAACTCTGCCCTGGTATGCCCTGTTAACACACATACCTTTACTCTGCCAACCTGCTGAAATGTACATACCCATTCACTCTCATCCACAGGATTCCATCTAACACCGCTAAAGGACAAAAGGTTGGGGAGAGAGAGAGAGAAGGTTGAGTGTACCACCTTCCTTCTGTTCCTCTGGAGCTGGCAGTAGCCAATGGGAATGATTTGGATACACTCTTGGTGCAGTCAGTCTGTTACACTAAATGGTGGAGGCAGTAGTTGGGCCTGCTTGGTAAAGATGTGTCTGGGATATGAGGACATGTGTGGATTACTTTGTGGTGTGTGACAGCTGTGACGATGGTATGAGGAGATCTATGATCTGATGAGTGTGAGCAAAAGGCAGGGCTGCATGTGTACCTTCAGGATCCAGTATGCATCATTTCAAAGCAGTATTGTGTATGTCAGATAATTAACAAGGCACAGGCATTTTATTACAATGGTACAAAGCTGCGATATGAGAGTAGTCTAAGCATTTATTATCGGCATGCACATCAGGTAAAGTGAGCATGGTCAGTGTCAGGTGTAGCTGCACTAAATGATGGAGGCAGTAGTTAGCTCTGCTTGGTAGAGGTGTGTTTGTGAGATCTGTGGATTACTCTGAGGTGCGTGACAGAGCTGTGGTTGTGATATGAAACGATCTATGTTTTGCACACTATGAGGATAAGCAAATGGAAGAAGTGCATATTCACTTTCAAGATGCAGCTGCATCATTCCTATGCAGAGTTATGTAGGTTACGCCAGTAGCATGGCATAAAGCTTCCATTACAAAGGATATTGTCAGCTGAGGTGGAATAGGAGCGGACTCTAATGCTTTTAATGATGGTTAAGTGTAGGCTGAGATGTTACCCCGTGGGTAAGTGTAAAAGTCTGTGTTGTGGTTCTTAAATTGTGCATGTGTGGGGTATTCATTCTGGGGAGCTGGCTAAATATGTGAGTGTATACTAGGATCTGGAACCTCCTGAATCTTATAGTGCCAAAGGCCAGTGTGAGTCTGTGCTATGGGCCTAATGAGGCATTGCTCAAAAGAGGGTAAAGGGAAGGTGGCATGAGCATACTTTTTTTCCCCTTTATGTCCTTTAATAATGTTAGATGAAATCCTGTGGGTGAGAGTCAACAGGCTGTAAAAAGAGCTGAAGAGCTTACACATTTCAGCAGCTGTAGTGTTAGCAGAGTATGTGTGTTAGCAGGGTGTACTGGGGCATTGAGTTTTGCTCAACTCAGTGTTCTGCCAGGGAACGACATACCACCAAGCAACCTTAACTCTGCATTAACATCGTTTTTTGGCCCTTGAATTTCCTAGTTTTCTGAACAGGAAAAGATATGTTGTTGGTAGGTGTGAGTAGTCATTGAGGCTGTTGTGCATATCATGTCCCGCACTTTTCAAACTAAGTCAGCCATGCCCCTCACACCCCTACACCCAAACATCAGCTGCCCCCTCCCCATGCCTGCTTTGGAACACCTCCATAGCCATGCCCTCACCCATTCACTGTATTCCTCCTCCAACCTGGCCCCCACCCATGGGCATAGTTTTGGAGGGGTAGGTGAGAGTTGCCCTCCCAAACTGCAAGCCTCAGGCAGGAGTAGAATCCCCCCCGCCCCCCAAGCCCCATTGGCCTGACTGGAGCTGCCCCAAACTACGCCTATGCCCCCACCCCATTACCCCCCCCCACCCGAGCCCCTCCTTCCCCCCAAATGTTAAGCAAGGAATTCATTTCCCTGAGGTGTTCACTCCCTGGTATATCTACCCTTCTATTGTTGTTACTTCCCCCTACCCCCATAACTTGACTCACATACAGTGTCTGGAGCAAAGCACAACCATGTTACAGTGGAATGGTGTTCCTGGTCCATGTTTCAGAATGGTTGGAGGGTGGTGTTTGTTGCAGGGCCGGTGAGAGGATCAACAGAAACGGTTTCTGTTCCAAAATACTGGATGTTTTATGTTTGAGAGAAAGATCCTTTAACCCCTGTCAAACAGATGTACTCCATCTCTGAGAAACAGTCAGGTGTCAGAGCTTGTAATGTTTCTATGCCATACAGTACACATTCTCTGGTCAGCCATGAGCCCTCCAATTTCCCAGTTCATGTTTTTCTAATACTGACTAAGAGTTTTCATTCTGTTGCTGTAGCAATCATTCAGACGCTCAGTCCAATCAGAGTCCAACCTCTCAAGTCATCAGTTAGATGTTGCAGAGTAGACATAGCACAATGCCTACACAGGCCACCTTTCTCCACCCAAATCAGCCTGTAGTCCACAATCTCCATGTCCTGGTGTACTCCTTGCTGTCCTGCAAACTTCTACACCTTGTGATCCAGGAATCACCCAGAATCCACACACTGGAAACACTGGTAGAGTGCACATTTCTTTTCCCTCAGAGGTCAAGGTACCTGAGCTGTCAGTTCTAAACGTCTATGCTATAGGTCTTTGAAACACCACATTAATCTGCCCTGAAATCAGAAAGCAGACCCTTTTCCTCCCTGCTCCTCTGCAGGAGATAGTAATGCAGATTTTCTCAAACAACCAATGCAAGGCTTGCCTACCACCCGTTCTCTTGCCCAACCCTTCTGCAGCTGCAACCCTTCTCTCTGGCCCCATTCCCACACAAAGTCCTCTGGATCTGGCTCCCCCCCACACACCTGATAACAAAAATTATGGTTAGACTGGCTGCTGACTGTTCTCCTGTGTTCACAGTAAGCATCCCCATAAATTAAAGACACATAATATGATAACAGACACAACTTGTATCAAGCAACCTGAGTTATTAAATCTTTATTCCACAGGTATACAAAGGGCTGGACTAGAAACGTCATTGGTGGGGTGTCCAGGTTTGGGTCACTAACCCTGCCTTGCATCCTCTTGAGGCATACTACATTTCAAAGGAATCTGACTAAGCATGTAGATTTTAGAGGACTTTAAAAGATCAACCTTTAAACAGAAGTCGAGACGCAACCTAAGTTCCCTCTAAGGTGCACGGCCGCGCACATGCCTATTAAGTCCCGCGCAGGGGCTCAGGGCTGTGGTGGAGAGAGGCGCCCCTCCCCATGGGTCCCAGCATGGACCTGTCGTGGACGCGTCACAGCCGGGGAGAGGCGCCTCTTCCCCAGTCCAGAGCTGCTGCGGCAAGAGAGGGCTGGGGGGAGTCCTCTCTTTCCACCGCAGCCGCGAGGCATCCTGCACCTCAAACCCCTCATCCCCAGCCCCACCCCAGAGCCCGCCCCCCTGAACCCCATCCCTCTGCCCCAGCCCTGGGCCCCCTCCTGCACCCCAAACCCTTCGTCCCCAATCCTACCCCAGAGCCCGCAACCCCCCACACACCCCAACGCTCTTCCCCAGCCCCCTACCACACCCCAAACTCCTCATCCCCAGCTCCATCCCAGAGCCTGCACCCCCAGCCAGAGCCCTCACCCCCCCGCATCCCAACCCTCTGCCTCAACCCTGAGCTCCCTCCCACACTCTGAACCCCTTGGCCCCACCCCCACAACATGAATTTTGTTATATGTACCAATATGAAGGTGATGTGTCACACATCACCTCCATATTGGTGCACATATCAAAAATCATTCCGCACATGGACGTAAAAAATTAGAGGGAACACTGGACACAACCCTAACTATAGGCGTGCTGCTGCGCCATTATGATTTCTTTTTAACAGCTGTGCTTTTCTTATTTGACCTCATCACATTTTACCTATTTCAACCTAAAGACACTTTCACTTAGTCAGCACTCAGGATCCTAGAGACTATTGTTATTTTATTATTATGAATCATGTTTATTTTGGTAGTGCCCAGGGACCAACAAAGAATGGGGTCCCATTGGGCAAGGCACTGTAGAATACATAGTCATAGAGAGTTTGAGGCCAGAAGGAACCACTGGATCATCTAGTCTGGTCATCTGTATATCACAGGCCACCAGTACTACCCAGCACCTGCCCACTAAATCCAACTATCAAAATTAGACCAAAGTATTACAGCCCACTGGAGACTAAACTATTATGTGCCACAGGCAGAGAATAGGAGGGACCAAGAGGCACCATCCTCCCTAATGGCAGGAAAGTGATTAAATCAGATATACCCAGCTAATCCCAGCAAGTGATCCGTGGTCCATGCTGCAAAGGAAGGTGAAATGCCCACAAGTCACCATGAAGCTGACCTGCGGGAAAATTCCTTTCCAATTCCACATATGGCAATCAGTTAGACCCTGAGCACGTGAACAAGAACCAGCTAGCTAAGCAGTCCCTGCTCTGAAGAGCTTACAATATAAATAGGCAAGATAGAAAAAAAGAGAGGAGAAAGGGAGATCAAATGAGTTATAAAGAAGCATGGGAGGAACCACTTGAGTAATTCTGACAGGTTTCAGAGTAGCAGCCGTGTTAGTCTGTATCCTCAAAAAGAAAAGGAGGACTTGTGGCACCTTAGAGACTAACAAATTTATTACAGCTCATGAAAGTTTATGCTCAGATAAATTTGTTAGTCTCTAAGGTGCCACCAGTCCTCCTTTTGTTTTTGAGTAATTCTGTTAAAGTAATATTGGACCCCAGATTTGCTGAGATACTGGTTTTTATTTTAGCATTTTTAGATTGTTCAAGGCTAGCAATTTCTGAAAGTTCTTGAAATAGTTTCCTAACGTTTTAAAGAACTTTACTATAACGGTAGCAGCAAATGTTTTATGATCCCAGACTGGAGGTCTGACCCAGTGTGGTGCTGAGTGTCTGTAATTCCATTGATTTCAAAGGACATTAGGAGTGCTGAGTAATTTGTAGAACTGCGTTCTTAAATGCCGGAGAAGTAAACTGTAATTGTTACCCTGTCCAGTCCAATCAAGCTGATTTTTCCCTTCTCAAGTTGTTCACTCCTTTTACATGGTAGGTCATAAAGCACAAAAAAAGAAGAAGAAAGTTAGCACTTTTTGGTGTCTCCCTATAAATAAATCCATGTACTAACATTACAGCTGGTTGGAAAACATGCCACATTTTTTTTCAAAATTCATACTCATTTTTATTTCAGTTTTTTTCAGGCTTTTTAGTGGTTTGTTGAAATTTTGAAACGTTTTGAAATTTCAACATTTTTCAAAAATTGAAAATTTTCTTCCAGCTTTTTAGCTGGTCAAAACCAACCAACCAAAAACATCACTGAAAATGTTCATCAAAAATGTTCAAGGTTTTTTGTTTTTGTTTTCTTTTGGGGGAGGGATGGCATTGAAATTCAAATGTTCAACAAAAAATGGTCAAAAAATAAAAATTAAAAAAATGTTGATCAGCTTTACCATCTGTTACTTGGCATTATTTTTCTGCCCAGTTATTTCACTCTACATAAAAAACATGCTGTTTTAGAAATCCAGGAAGTAATCAAACAGCAGCCATTTAAATAGACTATCAGACCAACTAGTAAATAAGAGACCAGTCTTGCTCCCATTCATATCAATAGGAGTTTTGTGGATAATTTCAATGGAAACAGAGTAGGCTCAAAGTTACAAACTGCAAACAGTAAATGAAGAGAGGCAAATTCAGTTATGCAAGCAGACACCAGTTTTAAATTCCCAAGGACAGGGCATTAGTAAAATGAGTGCATTAAAAATATTTTTTAAAGTTTTCAAACCATGGACCTAATAAAGAAAAGGAGTACTTGTGGCACCTTGTGGCACCTGACTAACCAATTTATTTAGTCTCTAAAGTGCCACTAGTACTCCTTTTCTTTTTGCAGAATATAGACTAACATGGCTGCTACTCTGAAACCGGACCTAATAAAGGACATTCTCTTATTTTGCATCTTAAATGTCTATAGAGTTAATCCTTATGAGAGATGAAATTTCCAGAAAATATAAGGGAAAACTCATTTTAGCTTTGCAGAAACTTGATTGATTACTATGGCAGTAAAAACTTGTACTCATACATACATTACTGACTGTCCATGCAGTTCCTGCATACATTCAGATGTGTGTACTTGGTATGCAGAGTTTTGCTAAATCACTACACAGGAGATGGCATATCCTCATTAAAACCTGCAAGGCTTTTTCATAGGGAATCATGAACTTTTTATAGCCTTTTAAAACTAGCAATATCATTTAATGGAGAATTATATCTCTGCTATAGAATTATATAGATTCATTTTAAAATGTTATAGAAAAGCTATAATTCTTCATTACATTCTATAGCTTTTTATAGTAAATTCTATGGAAGGCTATTGATTTTACCCCATTACATTCTATAGGAGTTTTCTATAAGGGAATAGAGTATTGTAGTGTTTTCAAAGAGCTGGTTTTTCCAGAGTCCTTTTTCTCTGAGCCTAACTGCTGTTTTAGTATCAATGTTAATTAAAAACAAAACTAAGATAAAAATAGTTGTTTAGTTTCTAGTGTTCGTTACTTGAAACGTCATGGACTGTTAGTCAGTAGATACGAGTGCACTCTGAAACCTTCATGCTGATACACAGAGTGTGCCCAGCCTAGCTGATAATGTAGAATTAAGGAGGCAGCCTAATCTAGAATATAAGGCAAGGAACAGAGAGTTAGGAATGGATCTGGGCAAATGTCTGCCATTTCTCTTTGTAGGGATTGGGCAAACAATTTCTTTTGGCTTTCACTTTTGGAGTGTATGTTTGGGGGGTTTCAGGCCTTACATTTTTCTAAACAAAATTCAAATTGCAAACTGAAATGTGATAAAAACTGCTAAAATTCACCTATTATGTAGAAATCAGATTAAATTCCAAATTGTATATGATGTCAGTGTGAAAACCATGCATTGGCTCAGATTCACATGAAAGGTTGGTGAATTTGTCATTGAATCTGGTCTGAATTTCAAGTATATAATTAAACCCAAATAAGGAGAGTTTTATAACATTTTGATATCTCTATTCAAGGAATCTGTCTTTCCCATTGACTCAGTTCATGACCATAGGCAAGTGACTAAATCACTCTGTGCCTGTATTTCTCAAATGAATACTGCCCTACCTCACAGAGCCATTGTGAGGCTTAAAACTTATTTTTAAAGCACCCGGAGTTCTTTAGATGAAAGATACTGTAGACATGAGGTAGTATGGTTCAATGAATTGGGAGTGGGAGACAGGAGACATGGGCTCTATTCCCTGCTCTGCTACTGATTCACTTTATGACCAAAAGCGAGTTATTTTGCATCTCTGAATCAGTCTGCCCATCTATAAAATGGGTATAATGATACTTGTGCACTTTTTGAAACACACTGAGCACAGGGATGAAAAGCACTATGTAAGGACTAAGTTTTATTGAAAGTGCAATATTTTATATAACAATGTAGCGGGGCAGTCACCCCACTCCGGCTCAGAAGGGGTTAATAGCCAGCCCTTGGAGAGGCTGCCTCACCAGTTATTCCCCATTTTGTATTGGGGCATTTAATTTTTTACTTCCTAAGTGTAGTACTATGTACTTATCTTTATTTAATTTCATCTTGTTGATTTCAGAACAATTCTACAATTTGTTAAGGTCCTTCTGAATTCTAATACTGTCCTTCAAAGTGGTTGCAACCCGTCCCAGCATGGTCTCATCCACAAATTTTAAAAGCATACTCTCCACTCCATTATCTAAGTCATTAATGAATATATTGAAAAGTACCAGATACAGGAATGACTCCTGTGGGATCTGACTAGGTACATCCTCCCAATTTGACAGCAAAGATTGATAACTACTCTTTGAGTACAGTCTTTCAACCAATTATGAACCCACCTTATATTAATTTATCTAGACCACATTTGCTCAGTTTGCTTATGAGAATGTCATGTGGGACTGTGTCAAATCCCTCCCTAAAATCAAGATGTATTATGTCAACCGCTTCCACTCATTCACCAAGCCAGTAACCTGTCCAAGAAGGAAATTAGGTTGGTTTGGTGTGATTTGTTCGTGACAAATTCACATTGGCTATTACTTAGTGACCTATTTGCCAGAAGCTGGGCATGGGCAACAGGCGATGGATCACTTGATGATTACCTGTTCTGTTCATTCCCTCTGGGGCTCCTGGCACTGTCCACTGTCAGACAGAATACTGAGCTAGAGGGACTTTTGGTCTGACCCAGTATGGCCATTCTTATGTTCTTATATTAATCTCTAGGTGCTTATAAATTGATTGTTTAATAATTTGTTCCAGTATCTTTCCAGATATTGAAGTTAGGCAGACAGGTCTATACTTTCCTGCATCCTGTTTCCCATCCTCCACGAGTTCTCGAAGATAATTGCTAACAGTTCCAAGATTGCTTCAGCTAGTTTCTTCAGTACCCTAAGGTGAATTTCATCATGCCCTGCTGACTTGAATACACCTAGGTCATCTAAATATTCTTTAACCTGTTCTTTCCCTATTCTGGCTTGCATTCCTTCTCCTGGTTAATATTAATTCTATAAAATATCTTGTCACCTACATTCCCTCTAAATTGCACGGCTGCGCAGGAGGCCACCAAGGGCCATGCAAACGTGCACACGGCACTCGGGCATGGAGTGAGGTGAGGGGTTGTGATGGGGGAGCTTGAGGTGTCCTGACTGCAGCAACTCCCCCAGCCCTGGGGCTGCAGCACGGCAAGGAGAGACGCCTCTCCCCACCCCAGCCCCAGGGCTATGGCGGCTGGGGTGAGGCGCCTCTCACCCAGCACCAGCCCGGAACAGCTGGGACCAGGGAGAGGTGCCTCTCCCACAGCCCAGGTGCTGCTGTGAGCCGAGAGGGCTGGGGGGAGTCCTCTCTCCCCGCCGCAGCCCCATGCGGCCTGCACCCCAAACCAGAGCCCTCATCCCCCTGCACCCAAGCCTCTGCCCCAGCCTGAGCCCCTCTTGTATCCTGAACCCCTCATCCCTGGCCCCACCTCAGAGCCTGCACCCCTAACCCTGAGCCCCCTCCCACACTCCAAACCCCTTGGCCCCATCCCCGCCACACATCACCTCCATATTGGTACACATAACAAAATTAATTCCACACGTGGATGGGAAAAATTAGAGGGAACACTGCTTGTCCCACTTAATCTTTTTAGTGAAGACTGAAGCAAAATAGGCATAAACACCTTAGTCTTCTTGATGTCATCCGTTGTTAACTGACTTTTCCTGCTGAATAGTGGACCTATATTGTCCTTCACCTTTCTCTTGCTCCTGATGTATTTATAGTACTTCTTCTTCTTGCCTTTTATGTCCCTTGCTAGGTCTAACTCATTTGGTTCCTTATCCTTTTGATTTTGTCCCTACGTGCTATTCTTTTGTAATCATCCATTTGTCCATGTTTCCACATTTTGCAGGATTTCTTTTTGATTTTCAGGTCATTAAAGTGCTCCTGAGGGAGCCATATTGGGCTCTTATTATTCTTCCTATCTTTCCTTCACATCAGGATAGCTTGCTGCTGTGGCTTTAATATTGTCCTTGAGAAACTGTTAGCCCTCCTGAACTCCTTTTTCCCTTAGATTTTCTTCCCATGGGACCTTATCTACCAGTTCTCTGAATTTGTTAGTCTGTTTTTTTTTTAAAGTCCATTGTTTTTATTCTGCTGCTCTCACTCCTTCCTTTCCTTAGAATCATGGAATCTATCATTTCAGGATCACTTTCACCCAAATTGCTTCCGCCTTCATATTTGTAACCAATTCCTTCCTGTGTGTCAGAATCAAGGCTTAAAAGGTTGTTCCCCTGTTATTTTCTTCACCTTCTGAAGGAAGAAGTTGCCCCCAATACATTCCAAGAACTTATTGGAGATTTTGTGTTTGGCCTTATTACTTTTCCAACAGATGTGTGGGTAGTTAAATTCCCCCATTACTATCAGGTCTTGTATTTTGAATATTTGTTATTTGTTCTAGAAATGCCTCATCCACCACCTCCTCCTGATTTGGTGGTGTTATGCTATAGTTAACTCCTACCATAACATTGTCCCTGGTTTTCCCCCCTTTCATCTTGACCCAGGGGCTTTCTATGGTCTGCCTCTCACTTCCTTCTGGACTCAGAACAAGTGTGTATATTCTTGGTGCATAATGCAACACCTCCTTCCTTTTTTCCCTGCCTGTCCTTCCTGAACAAGCAATACTACTATACCAATATTGCAGTAATGGAATTCTGGAAGATGGTGAATTAGGGGAGAAAAAATCCCAGAAAGAAACAGATCCTGAGAAGAAAAGAGAAGCAGGGAAGAGGAGAAGAGAATAGAAAAGGAAGGGTGAAAAAAGACTGGGGGACTGGATAGTTCAGAGAATGGAAAGAGAAGAATAGAAACTCTCATCTCTAGCTTGCAAGGTCAAATCCTGCTCAGGTTACTATAACCAAAATTTGTTACCATACTTTGATGGCGGCTGCTGCTATTCCTAGTCTTAGTCGATGGGCATCCATATTACAGGAACCACCACCTCCACAGGTGGTTGATGCTTCGTTGGTAGTCTCAGCAGAGAGGTGAGAGGCTGAATTGACTGGGAAGTGGTCCCTGATCCCTCGTAATCAGGGTTGGGCAGAGTGGGAAGGCTCACAGTGCCACTGCCCAACGTGTAGCAACTTTGTGGATGAATAGAGAACTTGAGTTGTCACTTGCTTAAAAAGGAGGAAGAAAGGACATTGCATCTTGTGATACAAATAAAAGGGGACCGGATTTTCTATTTCACAGGAAATTCCTTGATTTTTAAAATTTTGTTTCCATTCCAAAAATGGAACAAAGCCATTTAAAAAAAATAATTCCATAAAATGAAATTCAGAAAAAAATGGTTTCAGATTGAGTGAAACTAACATTTTGTTCAAATTTTGATCTCTTTAACATTAAAGAAAAATTGTATATAAAGAGAATCTTGTTTTGAAAATTTGTTCCTAAACAAAAACCCAAACCATTCTGTTCCCAAAATGCCAAAGCAGGAGGTTTTGACATTACTGAAACACTTCACTTTGTGTGTTTTCTAAACAAAATTGTCAAAACTGACTTTTTAAAAATGATTTGATTAGGGCTGTCGATTAATCACAGTTAACTCATGCAATTAACTCAAAAAAAATTAACCATGATTAAAAAAATTAATCCTGATTAATCTCACTGTTAAATAGAATACCAATTGAAATTTATTAATTATTGTTGGATGTTTTTCTACATTTTCAAATATATTGATTTCTATTACAACACAGAATACAAAGTCACTTTATATTAGTTTTTATTACAAATATTTGCATGTGTAAAAATGATAAAAGAAAGTATTTTTAATTCACCTCATAAAAGTACTGTAGTGCAATCTCTATTGTGAAAGTATAACTTACAAATGCAGATTTTTTTTTGTTGCATAACTGCACTCAAACAAAACCACGTAAAACTTTAGAGCATACAAGTCCATTCAGTCCTACTTCTTCAGCCAGTCGCTAAGACAAACAAGTTTGTTTACATTTACGGGAGATACTGCTGCCTGCTTTTTATTTACGTCAGCTGAAAGTGAGAACAGGCGTTCACGTGGCATTTTTGTAGCTGGCATTGCAAGGTATTTACATGCCAGATATGCTAAACATTCGTATACCTCTTCATCCTTCCGCCACCATTCCGGAGGACATGCTTCCATACTGATGATGTTTGTTTAAAAAAAAAAAGTGCGTTAATTAAATTGGTGACTGAACTCCTTAGGGGAGAATTGTATGTCTCCTGTTCTGTTTTACCTGCATTCTGCCATATATTTCATGTTATAGCAGTCTCCGATGATGACCCAGCACGTTTGATTTACGAACACTGTCACTGCAGATTTGACAAAACGCAAAGAAGGTACCAATGTGAGATTTCTAAAAATAGCTACAGCACTCGACCCAAGGTTTAAGAATCTGAAGTGCCTTCCAAAATCTGAGAGGGACGAAGTGTGGAGCATGCTTTCAGAAGTCTTAAAAGAGCAACATTCTGAGGCAGAAAGTACAGAACCCGAACCACCAAAAAAGAAAATCAACCTTCTGCTGGAGACATCTGACTCAGATGATGAAAATAAACATGCATCAGTCCGCTCTGCTTTGGATCGTTATCAAGCAGAACCTGTCATCAGTATGGACACATGTCCTCTGGAATGATGGTTGAAGCATGAGGGACACGAATCTTTAGTGCATCTGGCACATAAATATCTTGCGACACAGGTTACAACAGTGCTATGCAAATGCCTGTTCTCATTATCAGATGACGTTGTAAACAAGAAGCAGGCAGCATTATCTCCTGCAAATGTAACCAAACTTGTTTGTCTGAGCGACTGGCTGAAGTAGGACTGAGTGGACTTTGTTTTATTTATGCATGCAGGGGTTTTTGTACATAATTCTACATTTGTAAGGTCAACCTTCATGATAAAGAGACTACACTACAGTACTTGTATTAGGTGAATTGAAATATACTATGTCTTTTGTTTTTTACAGTGCAAATATTTATAATCAAAAATAAGCACTGTACACTTTGTATTCTGTGTTGTCATTGAAATCCATATATTTGAATGTAGAAAACATCCAAAAATATTTAAACAAATGGTATTCTATTTAACAATGCAACTAATCACGTGATTAATCGTGATTAATTTTTTTAATTGTTTGATAGCCCTAGTTTTGATTAAAAAAAAAAATCTGTGCTCTATGCTTGCCAACTGGTCCATGACATTGATACAATGTGGGCCAAATCTTTTCCTTTAGTGGAGTTACTCATAGGAATAAGGCAAGCAAGGTTTAACTCTGCTTTTACAGCTCTGCTTGTACAGAGGTTTTTCATAGTAACTGAATCCCATAATATTTTCCAGAGCCCAGCGATAGTCATGCTGCATTACAGTGTAAAATAGATGATTGTTTTCTAATACACTGAATTATAATCTTTATGAAGCTATCATTAGGGGTGGAAATAAACAGGTACCAACTGGCAGTCAGGAATAGCACAAACATATTTTGTCTTCTAAACAAGCAGTTTTCAAAGTATGTGGTAATCAGTATCAGGCAAAAACAAGATGCCTTTGACAATGTATTAAAAGCATCTGGCAATGGATTGAGATTTTTTTTAATTTCAATCTATCATTTGCACTAAAAGTGGACTGCAGAGGCTTTAAATGTCTTGCAACAATCAGGTGATCATCAACATTCCAGATGGGTTTATTTTCTGACAGGGAAAGCTCTTCCAGCTTGCACTGTTCTATTGCTGCTTTTTTCAGTAAGTGCTGTGTGCATAAAAAAATGTGTGGTTTCAATGTTAAAAGCATAAAATATGTGTGCTTGGGAACAGGGAGAGGTGTTCCCTGTTCTTCATCAAACTGACTTGGTCCTGTGCAGAAAGGCTACGCTCTTGGACAGGGGCATGCAACTCACGCGAATCAAAATAAAATTTGGGATTAATTTCTTAGGAACAAGGATGGTCAGTTTGTCCCTCACTCTGTCCGCTCCCACTTAGGGCCCGGTTCTGCCACCTTCACTCAGGTTAAGGAATACCTTACTCCTTGAGCAAGCCGGCTGAGTTCAGTGAGACTGCCTGAAGACTAAGGTACTTTTCAATGGGCCAGAACACCAGCCAGGGTAAAATGGTTTCAATGGAACTACCAGGGTAAAATGGTTTCAGCTTCATTGGTTTCAATGGAACTACCAGGATTTGCCCAAACAAAGGATCTGGCTCAGTGTGAATAAGAATAGCAGAATCAGGCCCTTAGTGTTTCCTTTCTTTTGTTCGCTCTCTTCTCCCCCCCACACCCCCAGTCTTTTCACCTCTTCTGTTTGCACCCATGAGGAAAAACTTGTATAATTAATGGTTAGGATTGGGAAACATTTTTATCTTGTTATCTATGCAGTCTGTTTGATTTTTATTGTTGCCAGAGACGGGTTTAGACTCAATGCTTCTCTCTATATTCCTTTTATTTAAAAATTGTTAGAATAATATAGGTTCCTGTAAAAAGCACAAGATATGACCCAAAACTATTGTTAAATAAAATAATATATTTCTGAAATATGTCACTTTATAAAGAGGTGTTCTAGACCATAGCCAGAATTTTCACACCTAAAGTCAGGTTCCTAAATCTATATTTAGGCATCTAAATAAAAGTGGCCTCATTTTCAAAGGTGCTGAGTATATACATCTCCCATTGACTTCACTGGCATTTGTGGGGTAAGCATACTACTGATCAGGCCAGTTTTATTTATAGCCTGACTTTTAGCACCCTCAGTATGAACATTTGGGCTCAGATGCACTAGCAGCACTGCCACATGTGAGAGCCAGTTCAAGACGTGTCATGACTCCTGCTTCAGGTGGACAGGAATGGATACAAGCATCATGATTTGTCTGTCTCTCTCTCTCTGGATTGGGGGGTGGTGTGGTCAGAAGGAGCAGTCTGTTTCACTCTACTACAACCCCCATCCATGATGACTAATTGTAAGAGCTGCTGTGTATCCTTGGAAGGAGTTGTTCCCTTTTTGTCTCTAAGATGAATACAGCATGCACAGTGTGGATGCAGAGTGTTGCAGGGTAAAAAATGATGAGCCAGGCGGTCTGACTCTGCATCATTGAGAGCACAGCTGCATAGCCACCTCATACTTCTGCTTAGCAGCAAAAGAACAGTCCGAAGGCCTGATTCAAAGCTCTCAGAGTAAATGGGAATCTTTCCACTCATTTCAAAGGACGCTGGATCAGGCTCAGAGGAATGAATAGTCTCTTCAGCTTGCTATCACCCTTAAACCCATGACCACTCATACATACTTATTCTCTGCCTACAACTCACCTCTTACTCAGCCCTGGTCTACACTAGGACTTTAGGTCGAATTTAGCAGCGTTAAATCGATGTAAACCTGCACCTGTCCACACGATGAAGCCCTTTATTTCGACTTAAAGGGCTCTTAAAATCGATTTCCTTACTCCACCCCTGACAAGTGGATTAGCGCTTAAATCGGCCTTGCCGGGTCGAATTTGGGGTACTGTGGACACAATTTGACGGTATTGGCCTCCGGGAGCTATCCCAGAGTGCTCCATTGTGACTGCTCTGGACAGCACTCTCAACTCAGATGCACGATTATTTGCCATTGCTCTGACGCAGGGAGGGGCGACTGACGACACGGCTTACAGAGTTGGCTTACAGGGAGCTAAAATCAACAAAGGGGGTGGCTTTACATCAAGGAGTATTTCAGGCAGGACTTCACGGAGGGTTCCCATAAGAAATGGTGCACCTAAGTTATTATTCTTATTGGAACAAGGAGGTTAGTCTGGCCTCTGATTGATACATGGCTAGATTTACCTCTCTGCACCTTCTCTGTGAGTGACTGCAGTGTGACCTAGAGGAATGAGTCCCCTAGACGATTGTCTGCCCTTGCTTTCACGCAGGGAGGGAGGGAACGGGGGCCTGACTATATGTACCCAGAACCACCCGCGACAATGTTTTAGCCCCATCAGGCATTGGGATCTCAACCCAGAATTCCAATGGGCAGCGGAGACTGCGGGTACTGTGGGATAGCTACCCACAGTGCAACACTCCGGAAGTCGACTCTAGCCTCGGTACTGTGGAAGCACTCCGCCGAGTTAATGCACTTAATGCACTTAGAGCATTTTCTGTGGGGACACACACACTCGAATATATAAAACTGATTTCTAAAAAACCGACTTCTATAAATTCGACCTAATTTCGTAGTGTAGACATACCCTCACCCTGCATAGTTGTGAGTAAGGGAGCAGCTGCACAATGAACACAGTCTCAATGTTAAGGATTGTGCCTAGTGCTTAACCTTTCATATGTCCCATGCCTGGCCTCCAAACACTAGCACTGAAGTACAACAACTTTGCCTTCCTGGCTGCATGCTGCTCAAAATCTGGGAAGGTCAAAAGGAAGGTTCTCAAAGGTTCCCAACTCCTATTGACCTTCACTGACTGAAACTCATGGAATTTCACTGAGAGTCAATGAGAGTTAGGCACTTAGCTGCCATGTGAGCTTTTGAAAATATCCCCCGGATACATTAGTACTCCTGGCTGTTGGGTGAAGGTAGAGGAATGGGAGTTGGAGAGAGGCAAAACATTTCAAGGGGTTTGGGGAACCTCATTTCCTTAGGGTCCCTTGAAAATCCCAGCCCAAGAGGGTGGCAGAGATTGAAGAGGTGGCTGGAAAATTTGGTAGAGAAATTGAAAATAAAAGGAAAAATGCAAAAATGTTTTCCATTTTCCAGGCCCATCTACTTGTTGACCCTTACTAAGGCCAGTTTGCTGTCCTCAAATCACTGTCCTCGGAGGTGGAAGGCAGACTTTCAAAGTGTAGGTTATGATTGTCATCAAGTGGGGAGAGAAGAGAGCCTACATTCAACTGTCTGATGCTCCTATTTCTGGGGGCAGGGATGGGGGAGAAATCGCCTTATAAATTATAACCCTATCTGTGGGAAAACTCTTGCTATTGTTATCCCAAGAGGTTAGATGTTCTCTTGTACAAATAGGAATTAAGTATGCACACACTCTTTTTAATACCTGAAGAATTCCGTTTGTACTCTGAAATGACATGAAAGTGGGAAAATTAGTAATTTCTCTACATGCCAGAATTCCAGCTGCAGGCAGAACAATATGCAGTCCCGATCCTTTAACATCTGGTCCAGAACAGGCTGGTGGTGATATGACTCAAGATGAATACAATTTTTCTGTGCCTTTAAGATCAGACAAGATCAGGATCTCAAATTCGAATCACCACGAGGGCCACATGAGGACTAGTACATTGGCTCGAGGGCCACATCACTGACACCCCTCCACCCCGCTGCCCCCGGCCCTTCCCCCCTCCACCCTTTGCATGAGGCCCCACCCCTGTTCTGCCTCTTCCCACCCCTTCCGCGCCCCCATTCCAACCCCTTCCCCAAAGTTCCCACCCCAACTCCACCCCCTCCCTGCCCCTATTCCAACCCCTTTCCCAAATCCCCGCCCCTACCTTGCCTCTTCTCCACCTCCTCCCCTGAGTGCACGACTCCCTGCTCCTCCCCCCCCCCCGAAAGCGCTAAGCTCCTGGAGGTAGGCAGAGGAGCAGGACACGGTGCACTGGGGGAAGGGGTAGTGGGGGGCGTGGGGAGCTTGGCGGGCTGCAGGAAATAACCCCACGGGCCACGTGTTTGAGACCCCTGGACTAGATGATCACGATGGTCCCTTCTGACCTTAGAGTCTATGAACCCACACTAAAAATGATTGCATCCACAGGACAAAAGGATGTCGACATAATTGACTATAATTTTCATCTATATTTCTTGCTTCAGACTGAACTAGCATACCCATGGAAATTATCTTTGTTATAAATTATACCAGTCATAATGTTGTCATGATTACTGTTCTCAGCATCTTTGAAATTTAAGGCGAAAGGTCCAAATTTCAGAATTCTTACTCAGTCCATACTCAAGCAAAGCTCTCAGGGGCAGGGACTGTATCTTTCTATATTTTTGAGAAGTTCCTATAATAATGGGGCCCTGGTCTTGACTGGAGCTTTTGGGCACTACTGCAATAGAAATAACTTAATAATTACTAATGGGAATTTTACCCACACGAGGACTGAATAAATGCTAAGTGTTTCACAATCTGTACAAAACAAACTGTTGCTTTTAAAATAAACATAAATATCTGGATAAGTATTATTTCTGGTACCAAAGGAATATAATATTTGGTACATTTTGCTCTCTTTAAAAACAACTTTTTAGTGAATATCTATGCTTGTGGAAAGTACCAGCCTACCAGAAGGTATGCAGTGTTATTGGTAGCCAGGTCAGTCCCAGGATACCACAGAGACAAGGTGGGTGAGGTAATATCTTTTATTGGACCAACTTCTGTTGGTGAGGGAGACAAGCTTCTGAGCTTACAGAGCTCTTCTTCAGGTCTGGTGAACTAAGTTTGAAATAAGGTCCCTCACCAACAGCAGTTGGTCTAATAAAAGATGTTACTTCACCCACCTTGTCTCTCTAAAGACCTGGCAGAGTCAAGTTCGATATTTATCATTAAACAGATACAACCTGAGGGTCAGTGCCAGTCTGTTCCCACAGCCTGACTACTTCCTTCAGACATGGTAGTATAGCTGAGTGGGTAAACAGTAATTTATTTAACCAATTTCACCTTATTTTCAATTTTAAAATTGTCTGTGGGTAGAGCTGGATAGAAAATTTTCATAAAAAATTGTCCCTTTTTTAGTAAAAATTTTGAAATTTGGAAAATTTTAACTAGCTGTAGTCATGATCAGACTATTTTTCTTTCGTTTATTTGTTGTTTAAAATATTTGATTAACTGTTTCAAATGTTGTTTACAGCATACTATTAAATGCTCAGTATCAAAGCTCCATTGATTAGCTATGATTGGTCATATAAGTCACATGGTATTGCTTCTGTTCCCTTAATGGATGAGTGCAATCACGGTATGCAAATTTAATATTCAAAAACTCAATTAAGTGCAACTCAATTGTCTGCATGTTTATTACAAGTGAGCACACAAGAGGTGTGAACATGGCTGAAGAGAATTCATATTTAAATTTGAGCAAATAGTCACAGAAAAGTTTTGCATTTTTCACCCAGCTACATGGCCTTATCCAAAGCACACTGGCATCAGTGGAAGTCTTTCTATTAACTTTAATGACTCTTTGAGTCAAGCCATCCAGGAAGGAAAAACTGGTGGGCCTTATCCAAAGCACACTGGCATCAGTGGAAGTCTTTCTATTAACTTTAATGACCTTTGAGTCAAGCCATCCAGGAAGGAAAAACTAGAGATACTGAGAATAGGTGGGATTTAAAGATAGGAAATTTGAGGCACACAGAGTTTAAAAGATTGGTATATGACCATACTGTGGCAGACCAAGAAAGAGAGCCAAGAATTCCTAACTCCTGTCATATGTCTTTAGCCACTCGATAATGCTCTTTCCAAAGTACAGCATCAACAGGATCTGAACTTGCTTCCAGGTCTGTATGTCCTTGTTCATTATGGGTGAAACTCATCCTGTGCAAGGCCCTCTACCTCATTTAAATCTGAAAAAACCTGTTGGAAATGGGCCATCCTGATTATCACTACAAGAGGTTTTTTTCTCCTGCTGATAATAGTTCACCTTAACTGATCACTCTCATTATAGTGGGTATGGCAACACCCATTTTTTCATGGTCTCTGTGTGTGTATATATATATATCTTCCTACTGCATTTTCCACTGCATGCATCCGATAAAGTGGGTTTTAGCCCACGAAAGCTTATGCTCTAATAAATTTATTAGTCCCTACGGTGCCACAAGTACTCCTCGTTCTTCTTCCAGAAGAGAGAAGCAAGGGCAAAGTGGCTGCTGCACCACTGAGGGGTGCTCCATCATGGTCCCAAATGCTCTGGTCATGAAAATGCCATTCAGGGGAGGACTAGGAGATCAACACTTATGTGGGTCCAATAGCCCAGTCCCCCTACATTGGGTGTAAAGATGCTGAGGCTGCTATTCCAGCCTTAGTCCCAGATTTGAGCTTCAGCAGGTCTGACCTAGGCTTGGGTATTAGATTCCATCCCTTCCAGCCCCTGCTGAGTTCTCCACACAAAGACAGCTTACTCAAGCTTTGTGTTGGCTGTGTGTATATTTAATGCTAAATCAACACTATAACATAACAAGACCCCACTGTGGGCTGGACCAACCCCTTCTGTGAAGAATGGAACTCAGGGGGAAGAAAACTCCACAGGTTTTCCTCCCTGCTCAGGTAATTGGCTACAGGCCTGATCCCCAAACCTGGAAGATCCTCAAGACCCCACAGAGGGTATGTGCTCTTGGCACCCCATCCATGCCCTGGCAGTACAACTCCAGCAGATTCCCTCTAGCAGTGGTTGTTTCTGGGACTCCTCTCTAAAAGGATGTCTGCTGTGGAGAGGACTCCATGGAACTGAGAACCCAAACCCTGGGGGATGCATGATGTGCATCCATCAACCGTGCCCTCACCCAGTGCAAGGCGGCTCACCACTCATCTGCAGATCAGCCAGCCCGCTCTTCCTCACCTCGTGGATCCAGATCCTGCAGAGGGTCTCCACATGGTTAGGAGAAGGGAAGGTGGCTGCTGCTACCCCAGAGATCACTAACTGTCACCTCCCACATGGAAGGTCCCTCTCCGCGTGGATTTGGGGATACATCTGGACTGTTCTCATCAATATGTTTAACCCCTTAATCCCTACTAGTCACATACGTTCAGCAGTAAAGACGATTTGAGTAAGTGCTAGATACCAGGATAATGGTTTTCTCTAGTGGTGCTCAGAAGGACATAAATATAGTTCTCAAGGCAGATTTTTAACCCTAATGAATCGTGTCACGTATGTATGGTCTACAGTTCTCATTAAGGTTCTTTACTCACTGTCCTTTCCTTCACTATAGTTGTATTGTGCCATTTGCTTTCATCCTGCATATATTCAGAGGGAGGAACAGGCAGGTAAGTGTACTTTTCACATGGCCAGAGCAAGCTGAACAGCTATCAGTTTTGGTTGTGTCTGACGGCCCTTGGCTCCTCACTGCTAAAGAAAAATTATTAAGATTAATATTCTTCATGTTTCATTTATATTTACTGACCTTGCCTCAGTGAGTTTTTAAAGAGACACTTTCATGTTAAAATTCCTTATCTGTCTTACTAATAACTTAGATTATTAAAAATGAAAGACCTTTTAAAATCTAGATTTACTTTTCACCATAGTGTTTGTTTACTTTCTGCACATCATTAATGGCCTGAACATGCAATCTTACTCATGTGAATAATCCTTATTCACACAAGGGCGAATAAGGGTTACGCAGATGACTAAGGGATTCAGGATCAGATCCTAGGACTCCAGCCTTGCAGACATTTCTGCAAGATTTACAAATGTGAGTAGTCTGAGTAAAACTACTCATGCACATAAAATTACTTGTGTGTATGTGTTTGCATCATTGGGGGCTGGGCTCTGATACTGCAAACACTTAACAAAATTAATTTTACTCACCTGAGTAATCCCACTGAGATTAAAGTTACTCCCAGTAATGAATGATTGCAGGATTGGGCCTTTGAAGTCCATGGCAAAATGCTTGTTCACTTCAATGGGTGTGGGATGGGTGCCTTTCACTGTGGCTGCTTGTCATGCTCAACACTGGGAAGTTAGGGCTGTAAATGCTTCAGGGGGATATTTAAATCCAAACCAAAAATTTAAAAAAAGAAAAATTGTGAAATATTTGATAATGAGGAATAAATCTCATTTCATGAAATCCTTTGTATAAATATTACTATGCTATTATTATTAGGCTTTGTGAAGAATTATATATTACACAGACACTTTAAGCCCAAAATGTAGCATCTGCCATGCCCCTTTAAGAAACGTGGGCCAAATCTTAGTCCTTACTCAAGGATTTTTACTGGGATCTTGCCTACGTGAAGACTGATGTTTTGGGCCCAAATTAGGGAAATCTAAATCCTTTCCTTGGACATCTTTGTATATTTATGATATGGAGATTTTCCACTCCAAGACTTCTTTTAACCCCTTTGATCTCTCAAACTGAATGCCTCTTAACTTCACAAATAAATTAGCCAGTCCCAACCTCATCTAGCCTTGAGACGACAGTGGCTTTTTATCTTTTTTTTCCTTTTCTTTCTAAATCTACATCGTCATGTTTTTCCATTGCCATGGCAATGCAGCTAAGTACACAGAGAAGTGCAACAAACCAACTGGATGTTAAAAGTTCGTGCAAAGATAGAATTACTAACTAAACAAATACTATTGGCACTATGGTTCCAGCAGGGATGCTGAGGGTTCTCTCTCTTTATCTTTGTCTTCTTGCAATCCGATTACAGGTAAAAGTGCAAACAGTGAGATGAAAGCTGACACATCAGGGTTTGTAAAACAGGCGTAAAAGAGGAAATCTGCATAAATGATATTACGGGTACATGAAAAAAAGTGGTGTTTGGTTCGAACTGTAAGCAGTTCTGGCAGCTTCTAATGAAAATATGGATGATTTAGCACTTCTTTAGTGAAAATAACCCTGCCCTGAACTTCAGATAGCCGTCTTATTGTTAATGAAGAAATGGTGGAGCAAACAATCAAGGGCATAGTACAAGCAATGAATCAGGGAAGAGTTCTTTTCATTTAGCCTGATAACACTCTCCATATTGTTATGTGTGAAATGAATAATAATTGGCCCTTCAGTAACACTGCAAGACAGCTACCTGCAGGGGAAAATTCTTTCAAATAAATAACTAGTAAATAAACATGGTTCCCTTTTATGGTTTATAAAATAAGGTCTTATTTTTAGTGAAAAGCATTCTTCTTATTCTTCTAGGAATCTTACAACAATGCCAGGGAAAGCCATAAATATTTTATAAAGAATGATAATAGAGTTTTCTATGCTGAGGAAAAGTCAATGATTTTTTAAAAAGGGATATGTGATTATTTTCCGACTAACTGCAACAATGAAGTGACATTGATTTTAATATTAGTTAATAAATAATGACAGTATTTAAATGAGCAAAATCAGGCTTTGGCTGGATATTGGAAATGTCATGATTTTGTTCAGCAATTTCAGTATGAAAGCTTGATTATTTCCACTGATCCATTTATACAGTCTTTATGACAAATCTCAGTCACTTTTCAGTATAATCCAATTGTACTTTATAAGAATTGTCACTTATCTCTCTGTGTTATACCATGATCTCATCAACTTTACAATCTGACTTGGAAAATGAGTTGAAAATGCCAACCAGCAGCCTATGGCATCCTCACACAAATTCAACTTTGATGCAAGATTTTTAAAACTATTGTATCAGACATAGCTGTAATCTGATCTCTTCATCCTGCTTTTGCCTTTTAGAGCTCACAATTACTCAGAATGTTATTGGTATCTGTTTTGCAGACACTTAGAAAACAAAGGTAGAAAGCACCTACTAGGTCATGTAGGTCATCTGAACCTGCAACCATGACTCAAGCCAGTAGTCTTTATTCACATGAGTAGTACCACTATAAGCAATGAGACTTCTCATACGAATAAGAGCTGGTTTTGTGAGTAATAATTGTATATTCTCCACTGCTTTGTCTTGGTCAGTTTTAAAGGCGACCTGAAAATGTTTTGTGTTTTTTTTGGTGTCCTTTTAAAACTTTTTTTTTTATGACATTTAAGGAAGGCCTGAGAAATTTTATTTTAAAAAGAAAAAACTTTTTCTCTGCTTCTTTCTTTACTTTAATAATATCAAGAACGTTAAGTCTACCTTTTCCTTGTTTGTCTGGATGACTTCTTCTGGGTGTCAGAGATGGGTGCTGTGAGTGCTCTCACCCCTTAACTAAAATGGCAGGGCTCTTCTAGCTTTAACAAAGACGTATTTTCTCATATATTTCTATTACATGCTGAATTTAGATAGCCATTGCAAACAAAAAACAGAGTTTTGTGTCCATTATCTATTGCTTCCTCTTTGTCGGCCACTTCTGAGATTCCATCAGACAACACTATTAAGCTTGCCCAACATGATTCGTTTTTTATAAACCCATGAGGCTAAATTCATCCCTTGTGTGACCCTGCTGATTTGAATGGTGTTAGAACAGGGATGAATTTGGCCCAAACTGTTAATTTCTCATGACTCCATTATCCTCTGATCCCTTTCCCTCCCCCCTTAATATTTGTTTCATTATTTTAGTAGGGATATAAGTTAGATTTGTGGTCTGACAATTGCTAGCACTGCTTTTTTGGCCCCTCACCTGTTTTGAAGATAAGTATTTCATTGGGAGTGAGGTAGGTGTTTGCTTTTTCCCAGTCTTTGGGAGGTGACCTCTATAGTAATGTGGCTTTTTAGTAATAATGGGAGTTGAAGCAGGTTGATTAGTTTCTGCACTGTCAGGGCCTCGTCCTTGCAGTCCTGGACCAGCCAAAACACCCCTTACACCAGTAAACTACAGAAAGAGCTTTACTTCTGAAAACCCCTTACCCCAAAATACTACTGTGGAAGGCCAG
The DNA here is from genome assembly GCF_965152275.1 of Natator depressus. Lineage (NCBI taxonomy): Eukaryota > Metazoa > Chordata > Testudines > Cheloniidae > Natator > Natator depressus. The sequence continues at coordinate 99,268,346 of NC_134235.1, read as the reverse complement.
AGAGTAACAAAATGGTGAAAAATACAGAGGATCCTGGAGAACCTGGCTCCTTCAGAACAACTCTCCCCAAGCACTGCGCTCAAACAGAAATACTGGTGTACTTTAAACCACATGAGAGCTAGGGGGAAAGAATGGTGACCATATGACCAAGGGAAAGCTGAGGAATGCCCTCAAATGTGAATGTGGCACTCTTAAACAAACACTTGAACACTGCCTGATGCCATGCCCCCCCCCCCCCCCAAGGAACTGTTTGTGATAGGTCTTGGCTGCAGTTTTGGAGCGACAAGCTCTGCTGATGATCAGTCAGCTGCCCTCTCTCATTTTATGTGATCCTGGAGAGTCTTTCCAGGTGTATTTTGTTTTCTGGTTATACAAGCTTGTCTTCATGTTTCAAATTTACCTGGAGGGTAGAACAACAAATATGTTTAATAATCAATGGGCCAAGATAAATGAAGCCTGCAGAGGGAGGTGCAAAATAGTTCCCCCTGTACTAGACAGACCCTTTTGCCACAAGTGGGATTCATCCTAAGGAAAAAAATAATATTCCCACTGGGTCCGCCTCCTTTTTATTAGGAGTTTCCACTGGGATGGGAGCAGTGAGCTTCTTTATTTTGACTGTGCCTCCCTTGAAGCTCTGTTGGCAGATACTGGGTGAGCACATCCCACAACAGCTCTGCCCAGCATAACAAACTTTTGGGGCTGCTCTGGCTCCCTAGGAGAGCTCAGCACAAGAGCGAGATTATGATTGCTGTCTGGTATGGCAACCTTGCAGATTTTCCACCTCAGACATCCACTTTCAGCGTTTACATCAGCATAAACCACTATAAACTCTGGTTGAATTTAATCCTATATTTATAGCCAAACAGCACCTAAAACTGTCATAAAATTGTAGACAAACATAATACACATGCTTGCACATACTCCATTACAAGTACAGGTAATCCTCTTGGTAGCAGTGAAACTAAGGTCTAAGCACTACCATTATAAAGCCCAGTTTTACAGAATTCAAAACTCATCTATTAAATTTTACTCTTCGCTGAAACCTGCCAAGAATGGTTTTGGCTTCAAGTGGAAACTGTTCAAAAAATACACGTGGCCATTTTAAAGTCAAGTACAGAAAAAAGGTGAACTGGGATACTGAATGGCTCTGGAGCTATGTAATAGGCTATGAGGCCTTTTCCTCAGGGTTACCACTTCAAAATCTAACCCAGGTTAATAGTGAACGTTATTAACATATGATGGCGGTACAATGACTTCTATGTGAAATGTGTTTGGTGATCTCAGTCTAGCTCCTAGTGGAGAGATGTCCTCATATCAAAGACCAACTCCCAGTTGGCACCAATTTCTGCAAATGGTGACAGTCTCAAAAGTGAATCGGAGGACTAAGTGAAATGTGAAGTGATGCTTTCTCTCCTACAAGCACTCCTTGCAGAGCAAAGTTGAGGCTCGGTGGTAAGGCACTGTTGGTAAGTTTTTGTGACTACTACCTTTGCAGTACCTGTTGGTTAAGCAGAAGATGTCAACCTCCAGATCTATCAGTGGGCATTGCCTGGGATTCTCTGCTTGGTGTCTCCCTCTAGATATCTTGTTTTGACCCTGTGACCTACACCACAGTCCCTGTTTTTCATTTTTTGTCTCTCATAATTAGTTAAATTCTAGGTCAGGGTGGGCAAACTGTGGCCTGCGGGCCAGATCCGGCTCATGAGCCATTTTAATCTGGCCCTTGAGCTCCCACTAGGGAGTGCGGTTTGGAGCTTGCCTGGCTCCAGCGCTCCAGCCAGGGAGCAGGGTCGGGGGCTGCTCCATGTGGCTCCCGGAAGCAGCGGCATGCCCCCCCTCCCCACTCTTACATGTAGAGACAGCCAGGGGGCTGCACTCTAGACGCTGCCTGGACGCCGCCTGGAGCTTGCACCCCTGAACCTCTCCCCAGCCCTACCCTCCTGCCCGACACTCCTGCCTCCCAAACCTCTCATCCCCAGCCCCACCCCAGAGCCCACACCCCGAGCCGGAGCCCTCACCCCCTCACCCCCCTCCCACTTCCCAAACCCCTGCCCCAGTCCTGATCCCTCTCCTGCCCTCCAAACCCCTCGATCCCAGCCCAGAACACCCTCCTGCACCCCAAACTCCTCATCCCCACCCCAGAGCCTGCACCCCCAGATGGAGTCCTCACCCACCCCCCTGCCCCAGCTCGGAACTCCCTCCCGCATCCGGAACTCCTCATTTCTGGCAATAGCCCACAGCCTGCACCCACAACCAGAGCCCTCACCCACCCCTCCCGCCCCCCCCCCACATCCCAACCCCAATTGTGTGAGCATTCATGGCCCGCCATACAATTTCTATTCCCCGATGTGGTCCTTGGGCCAAAAAGTTTGCCCACTCCTGTTCTAGGTTCTGTGACACTTCCCCTCATCTGAAGGGACAAAATTTTTTTTGTTATTCCAGTGAGTTCCACCCTCCTCTCCCAGATTTAAATAGGGTGACTCCTTTTGAAAGCATCGCATTCACAAATTAGAAAGAAAACTAGAAGTTTACCAGATATGATTTTGTAGTCACAAATGGTCTCAAAAAGAAAAGGAGGACTTGTGGCACTTTAGAGACTAACACATTTATTTGAGCATAAGCTTTCGTGAGCTACAGCTTATGCTCAAATAAATTGGTTAGTCTCTAAGGTGCCAGAAGCCCTCCTTTTCTTTTTGCGAATACAGACTAACACGGCTGCTACTCTGAAAATGGTCTCAGTTTCATCAGTGAAATTTGGTGATCACTTGGTCTAAGCAATCCTTTCAGGACACTTCTTAAGCACTACATAGAGAGGCTTGTTGTTTCTTCATTATTAAAAATGAGATCTAAAAAGAAAATGCACACAAAAACGAAATTGAAATCAAAGCATTTAGGGGTGCACATATGATTTCCATCAAAGTCAACATCAATTTTGCAAGTTTAAGGGCTTTTGAAGCAGTGTAAACCAAAAGCCAGGACATTGGAGGTTAAAGCTCAAACAGTTCTTAAACTGCCTCATTGTACCTATGTATTGCAGCATGAACAACATAGTATGTTGTGAAGATAACTCTCAAATCCTGTTCAGAGAAGCCTGCAATATAGATATAACAAGGCATGTTAAGGGTGGACTTTCAGCCTTGAATATATAATTACCTAGCCATTGCTGGTTAAAGCCAGACACCTAATGTTCTTTAGAATGTAGCTTTTTCTTTGTGGATGTGTTTAGATCTGGGTTTTTTGTGCCTAGTAAATTTAATATTACTATAAATATGTTTCAGTAGAAATCCAATCCATCTAATGATGCATCCATTGCATCATTTACACCTATGCAAAGTAGCTGTAAAGTGCTACCATTCTTTACACCCATGTTGTACTTCCTTTGTACAGTTGTTAATGACTGTGCAAGGTAATAGAGAATCAGGCCTAGCATATTTAAATGTGTTATAAACAGTATCTATGAGGTTAATTTATATTTGGCTCATGTTTCTCAAGGGCTATTAACAATATATCGCTTTGTATGCTTAGAAATCAGTGGTACCCATGTAAATTGGCATTGTTATTGAAATAACAAAAGAAATCCCCTGGAGGCCATTTAGAAGCAGTTTGTTGCAGCCAAGGCTCCCAACTAGTTTAATTGTACTCTTCCTGTTAGTTTGCTAAAACATGTATGCAAAGATATAAGGAATGATTGGGGAAAGCATTCAGTTTATAAATATGTGATTTGTGAGTTATATGTGCCTGTTGTTCTTGTTTCTCAGTTGCTGCTATTCAGTGTACTTACGTGTGCCTACAGCATTGATGTCACCACTGTCAAAGAAATAATCAAAAATTACAGACTTTAAGACAGCATGAGCCTTCATTCCTTGGTTCATTGGCAGCTTGTAGTACATAAGGAGTGCAGGATTGGGCCTTATATCTGAAGGACAAATTTTGTTTCATACTGTTAGAAAAGCTAGTGATGATTAAGAATGGATAGACAGGTGTGTGATTTATTACAAATGAAGTATTTTTTAGTGAGACAGAGTGTTTATTTTATTTTTCTATGTTATGAATTTCATGGTTTTGATCATTCATTTAGCCTTTCTTCCAGATACATTGGGATAGGTGTCAGACACTTTAAATGTCATTATAATCCAAATCCCGCACAGGAATATAAATGTTGCTATCATGGAAGAATGTACTGTAGAAATACTTCTTATTACACTGTAGTTTAAAATCTATTTTCCAATTACAAGAGCATATAACATTTTCTAAACAAATAGTCTAATTTTGTATACATAGGCAGCTTTTTTAATAGGGTGCCACAATTGAAAATTACCATATAATTCTTAAGGTCCACTGACACAAGCACATGATTAATCTCTTAATGAAAACATGAGGATTGAGCTGTGTTTTGCAGTGGAAATCACCTTTTTGTACTTTTTACTAAAAGCAGGCAGCAGATTGTTTTGATCAATTGGAAACAATTAAAACAAAGTCTGTGGGGCTTTTTACAGCTGCATTTAATAGGGAAGACCAGACTCTTTACCTCTGATTAAACTGGTTGCTGTGATGCCCAACTATTTTTACGTTTGTCTGAAAGTGGCGAGTTGAAACTTTAAAAGTTAATCATGAACTTGACTGAAAAAATACTCAGCTGTATGTCAGGGTAAATATAATTCACTATATTTACTGTGTGGCATGCATATAAATTTCTCTTTTGATTCTGAAAACTACTCTGATGCATTAAACTATGTTTGGCTGGAGAATCAACCAGCACTACCTGTTTCAACAGTGAATTTGAGTTAAATAAGATGGGTCAGAGGAAAGCTGAATACCCTATTTGCACATTAAAAGCTGATCATTAATCCTATATTTTAACTCTACAACTGTCAGGAGCTATTATTTCCCAAAGAGTCTGACAGTTCAAGGGATAAACTAGAGTGGGTCCCATTATAAAGGTCTATGAATAGACGTCAGAATAGTTAGCGCATCAAACCCCAACGGCTATTAAATGTGATACTTTAAGAATCAATTTGTAGCTAAATTAAGGCTGAAGGATGTGAATCCTGGGACAGATGCTAACAAAATAGGACATATAACTTATAGTGTGGCTTTTTAAATACAATTAAGCAGATGTAAAGAAATGGTTTTTAAACCTTCAAACATCCATTGATATTCTTCCCCCTATGCTTGGAAGCTTCTACAGAAAAGAGATCAAACTAGGTGATGTGCTGAAATATTGCCTTCAAAATTATGTTTTCAAGTGACTTTAGTGCAGATCAATAAGAGAGCTGATAGTTTACAAGTATTTGAGAATATACAATAAATAAAACCAAAGAGCTCTCTTTACAGAAAATTGTAGTTTCTAACAGGACATCCTGCTGAGTTTTATCTGTGTTCATTAGGCTTTAAAGCTGAGATCGGCTAATTCCGCATGAAAAGATCTGGGCACTTACAAAACCAAATAAGGGGTGATGCTGTACTTAAGCTTATTAAGAAGTTTTAGGTTAACATTAAAACCTGTTTAAAATGGTTTGTTCATAAACAGTGGCTCATTTCACAATACTGTACCATCAGTCTGATTCCTAACAGGAACAAACCAAGCTATGAGGAAATCAGGTAAAACCTGTGCAATTGCAGCTAAGTTTTTAAAGTCCATGGACTTTGCTTCCACGCCCTCAGCAATTAAAATCTTAAACATAAAAGGCTCCATTCACCACTGTGCTTCCCTAGTTTTATGCCAGGGTAGCTCCACTGAAATCAGGGAATCGGGCCCTGTGTATATAATTATCTGAAGGGGGAGGACTGGAAAAAGATTGACAATTGCACTCTACCAACAGAAATTTTGTAGCTATCATCCGACGTTTGTTTCTGTAACATCTTTCTATTTAACAGTTTGCATTTCAAAGTACTGGAGACATTAGAGACCTTTATAAAAATGTGATGATTTGTTTAAGATATAACTGCCTCTGTACTTAGAAAGTTAATCATTATTTATTATTCAGAGTAGGTTGTAGATATAAAATATTATGCATAATGTGGCCACAGGTCATTTTAATAGCTGAAAATGGAACCCAACTCTTTATTTAGGCTATAGAAGAACAGAAAAGAGTTTATTACAGTAAATACTCGTTCTTTATTCTGTTCAGAGCAAGCTGAGAAATGAATGGAAACTCCATAAAAGCCCCACTTCATACTTCACTGCTTATTACAGATTTTAATATTCCATTTGAGACAGCTAAAAGACCTGCACTATCCTGGACCATAATATCTAGTGAATCATTTTCTGTTTTTGATAACTTTGGATTATTTATTTCTGCCTTTTCTCATACTGTGAAGCACAATTAACTATTAATCACTGTACAGCCTATCATCCCAGTCTCCTTGCTCAGCCAGTTCTAGTCATCTTCTCCAGGATCACTGTCTGAATCCCATTCTTCTCCCCAGGCCCAGTCACTTTGCTCAAGCAGTTCCACCCCCATTTTGCCCCAACGCCTTGTCTTTTGTCCTCTTGCCCAGCCTGTCCCAGTTGTCCCCTCCCGGATCCTCATACTAGTCTTCCTCCCTTACCCAATCTAAGTCCCTCCCAACCCCTTGTCCTAGTCCTTTTGCCCAGCCAGGCCTAGTTCTCCGCCACCTGCCCAAACTGGGTCCTAGTTCCAGTCTTCTTGCCCAGCCAGTCCCAGTTTCTCTCCCCACCCTCCAGTCCCAGTCTCGCTAGATCTCTTGTTCCAATCTACTCTTTTTCCCTCTCCCTGGTCCAGCTTTTGGACTCCCTGCATTTGAATCAGACAGCTCCCTCCTGCTCCATGCTGCATGGGTGCCACTGAAAGCACAGAAGAGAGAGGCTCCCTGTTCTCAGTTCCAGTGCTTGGCCCCACCCAGGACCATATCAGGCATTACAGAGAAAGTCTGGCTTCATTCCTGTAGCCTAGGGCTGGAGCATGCTCAGTTGCTCTGCAGGGTGCTTCATGCAGTCTGGTTAGCAGTGGGAGATGGGAGAGACTTAAGGATGCTCATGAGAAGAGGTAACATGTGGGGGAGGGCATGCAGGGACATGTGCGTCTCCAGGGTTGCTGCTTGGCTTGTACTGAGCATGCTCACATGGACTAAGCATGCTCAGTAACACCTGCCGAAGCTGCTGCCCTCACTCTGCCCCCTCAAACCCTCCTCTCCCCCCACTATCTGCAGGTAAGGGTCATCTCTGCTCATGAAGACAGAATCTTAGAAGATTTTAGCTAAAATCAAAGCAGTCTCTACTGAGCATGTGCAAACTGCGATTTTTTTCAAAGTTTATAACTTGGCCAGATTAGGGCATATTTTCATGGAGAGGACAAAAGGCACATCCCTGCCACAAAGACCACCCTCTCCCACATTCCAAGTCCATGCTTTAGAGCATGAGGGAGCTAGAGCTGTTCAAAGAACAGGTCATTACAATGTTTTAATATGGGCCAAACTATATATTCTTCTCCAGACTCATTCTCTGAAACGACTGAACACTTTTGGCTGAAATTTTGCAAAACAATTCAGTCTGAGGCAGACACCTCAGAATATAAATTTCAGTGCTGAATGGTTAAAGTTTGGCAAAGTTATATGCAGGGTTTTTAAATGGAAAGTGGGAACCTTAATAATAGAGCATGCTACCAGCCCCTCCAAAAATATATTTATTTATATGCACATAGAGGCTAAATGACTATATTGGTAGGTGTAGGTGTGTATATATACACATACATAAACATGCCTGTGTACTGAAAATTTGTCTAGTGTTCAGAATAATTTGTTTAAATGTGATATAGCTATCTATCTATATATATATCCCACTGACTTCATTGGGAGCAGGATGATCAGTACTGTAATCTTATTAGAGGAAAATCGGTTCAGAAACCATGTCCTACTTTTGTTAAATGCAATAATGGAGGGTAGTTTACACAACTGACTGTTTATATTTTGACATATTAATTACTCATCTAGCTTGTGAAAATGGGTTGATTCATTAAAGAAAATCTAAATGTCACAATTAAGAAAACATTTCTTTAGAGGGCAATAAATCCAGGTGTATAAAAATAGGCTTCTGTTTGTAACCTTTAAAAGAAGAAGTAACTGTTCTTACTGTCTTTCTTGCAGAGAGCCAAGTGCAATCACCACTAAAGGAAATGATTCAGTTCAGCTCAGTTTCAGCAGGAACGTTAATTGTGATGTGTATAAAATGTAAGAATATCTGTGCCTGCTAAGCACACACAAAGGTTTTGATTTGCATAAAAATAGTGCTGAATTGGAGTGGAAACAATGAAAGAGTGTATAGGTAGTCACCTGCCCCACCACCCTGTCTCTGTCTACTGAAAGGGAGTTTTTGGTTTCATGGCAGAAACACAAATAAAGCATGAAGCTAAATAATTAAAGCCTGGCATTATGGGCCAAAGTAGTTTATTGTTATCTGGAGAGTATTTGTGCATTACTGACAAAGCTTATTTTGAAAGATTTTCACTGTTTTCCTAAGAGAAAATGTAATCCTTTCTAGCATTTGCAAAACTTATATTACATCAGGAAAAAAAAATACCCAGCAACACAGCACATCTGCTTATCTGAAACCTAATATTGTTATTGTAAGGTTTTGTAAAACTCACTTCCTGTCTTTATACTTACACAACAGGATATTTAAATTACAAAGACAATGAAGAAGCTAGGCAAAATGTTCAAGTATTACTCTTGACATCAAATATATTGTGGTTAATTTGATACTATGATTCCTGTTGAAGTAACTTACAGAAATAATTAGTAAACACAAGGTCACTCCTAGAGTAGTGTTAATTAAACAAGCTATAATTATTAAAATAAACAAGCACACAGTTTAACCATTTTATCAGCTGTTCCACTATTCTGTGAAAAACTAATAACTTCCTATTATAATGCCAGCCATTAGCCCCAATACACTTAAGGGCCTATCGCTGTTCCATTGTTAACTTGGTCTTCAAGGTTTAATATCACAGATGTATCAAATAGCACTGGGTTGACACTTAGCACACAGGTGTGTCTGGATGTTACTGTTTCTCATACATCAAAATTAAATCACATCAGCCAGATCATATATAGAAATAAAATTCTCATTTTCAGACACTGTTTATTTGCTTCCTAAATCTGAACATGAATGATGTTTAAGTCCATAACAAAAAGCCTCTAAGTTTAAAAAAAACCAAACTCTCCATCAATATCATTTTATTTATATTCAGTTTATATTGATGAAGCTATTTTTAGCCCAGGTGTCCTTATTTGTGGGCACTTATGATTTATATGCTTTGCCATCTTGGAAAGCTAATAGGAACCAAGCTCGCACCCATTTAATTGCCATTGACAGCTGCCCAGCCTCAGTGGCTCTGTCTACACTAGCTTGTCTTTGAGAAATAACTTGCCATTGTACTATTTCCACTGAAGCTCCTCTGGCAGCAGCAATGGTGAGAGAGTTAGGGTAGAACAAGACACAGGCATTTTTAACCATCATGTCATATAAGTCTGCTCAAAGCAGTCTTGTCTATGCTAGACTTCTTGGGGAATCTTCCACCATTGAATTAATGCCAGTGCAGCTCCACTAATGGTATTTGGTGGTATTAATTCAATGCTGGAAGATTCCCCAAAAGAAGTCTAGCATAGACAAGGTGCAGGTAGCTACTAGAGTTTTCGCCACTCTCTTGTCTAGATCTGCTCTCAGCAAGGTTAACCCTATTTAATTTTGAAAAATGAAACTGGAGGCTTCTTCATGATTTATTTAATAATAAACTGTCATACAAGTAATCTGTAGCTCTCAAAGAGCTTTACAAAGTTTAAGTATCACAAAGCCCATTTCACAGCTGGGGAAACTGAGGCACAGAGACAGTGACTTGCTTAAGATCACCCAGTGCCAGCACTGTGAACAGTACCCAGGTTGCCTGACTCCCTGTTTTTCCCAGACACAACAGACTATTATCAAGCTAAATTTAGCTTAGTTCAGTGTCCTAATGGGCATAGCTACACCATCTCAGGAGAAGCCTCTTGCTCCTGGGCAGAGTAATTTGCTAGAGCCCTTTACTGGGTGTAGAAGCTTACTCCCCTAACCCCCACATTGTTGAGCAATACTGGATGAAATATCCGAAGGGGCAGAGCCAAGGCTCCATCTACTCTTATCCACTTCTTTCCCTCCCTGATTAGTGAGGGGAGGGATTTACTGGGCATGCAATCCATTCTCTTCCCCCATGACTGGACCCAGGGTTCCGGGAGCCCTAAAATGGTCACAAAGGGGGCAGCTGGAAAAAGTCTCACTCCACCTTATCCACCTGAGTGAGTGCCAGGCAAAATCTGTCCTATAATAACAATGATGAGCACTAAGGTAGGAATAAATCTTTTGGCTAAGATAAAGTGTATGTATAGCTTCTGTTAGTATATATTTAGCATGACATTATACTTAGTTTAGTAAATGGATGCTATCTATACCATATCTATCACAGACGAAAAATATAAATCAATATAATTCATTCATAGGTTTATGGACCCAAAGTTCTCCAGGGAGTGTTGCAAATCCACATAAAGGTTTTGAGGGCTACGTTTTGCATCCACATTTCTGATTTAGCTTAAGTAAGTGTAAAAATCATGTCGTTCTCTGTTGACTACACATCTGAAGAAGCTGAGATGCATGAGTATGCCAGTTAATATAAGGTGCAACTTTAAGTTACATAAACTGGCCACACATCCACTTGTTTTAGACAAAGTGTAGGAAGAGCTGTATGTGTGCTGAATCCAGTGAGTTTTGATCAGATAATGCCCTTTTTTGGAGATTTTCCACCTTACATTTGGAAGTTATGTGGATCTGGAAAACCACATTTCTTTGTAATATGGTGGGAAATGATTAAATAAGAATGTTACTGTCAGTCTCTCAAATGCCTAATCTTACAGGTCTGGAAATTTACCAGTGAACTGCTGAGGGAAATTTTTTTACTCTTAATATGGACTAAACATATGTGGCAGTCAAGGAAAAAACACTTGGCTAAAGACCAAACAGATATTTCCTTTTTAAATGTCCTTGTGAGCAAGTGCAAAAGTGAATGGGATGTTTGCATGAATGACTTCACTAAGACTTTGTAGAGCAATACTATTGCACAGTATTATAGCAGAAGAGTGTGCAAAGTAATACAGCTATATAATTCTTTGCAACCACTAAGGAACTGGGGTGGAAGCGACGCACAGATTGCAAAGTGTGTTGGGCCACTGTTAATGTTCTGTTGCATTGTCCTCACTGAGTGATGTCTACACTGCAGTTGGATGTGTGCTTGCAGCATGTGTAATCTAGCTAGCTCAGGCACCAATAGCTGTGAAGCCACAGCAGCACTGATTTCAGTACAGGCTAGTCACTGAGTATGTATTCAAGGTACTAGGTGTACTTGTCCTGCCCATGCTGCTGTGGCTTCACTGCTACGGGTAACCAAGCTGCCTAGATTAAAGCTATTTTGGGTATGCCCAACATGGCCATTGCAGTGTAGAAATAGATTGAGAGGCAGGACTAGTAGCAGAACAGCACTGAGGACTGGCTATTAAGACTCACTGCAGGCAGAGATCATTGAGAAGAGCTGGTCCACCTCAGCACCAGAAACTCAACTTTTAACCTTGCCAAGCTGTCACTGGCTGGGCCACCACTAACCAACTACCCCTAGTCCTCCACAGTGCATAAAAGCTGCTGAAAGCAGCAGTAGTTTACAATACATTTGTACGCTTCCCTCAGAGCAGAGTATACAAGATGCTGTATTTCCTATGCTTTTCCCCTCTCCACCTGGCTGTGCCCCCAGCTGTTATTAGTAGCTGACCTCTCATAAAATGGCACTGAGACAATAAAAGGGGCAGTGCCTGCATCATGAGAAAATGCTACCACGTAGCCTCCTTTCCCCTCCATGAAATCCCTTGATTCACAATCTCGCTCCTCCTCACTAAACAGTAAATGGGAATCTATGCCCCTAAATTAGATACTGGCATTTTACACTGGGTTGGCCCTTAAGGGAGCTAGGCATCCAAATCACATTAAACTGGACACCTAACTCCCTTAAGTTCTTTGAAAAACCCAGCGTAAGTGTCATGTAGGCAAACCAAATGGACTTGCCAGTATGCACTCACACATATCTTTGGACATTAGTGCCTGTTTTATTGAGAAATGGAATGTTGGCTAGGACAGCTTTAGCAGCAACATTCTATTAGCAGGGTTTGGTTGTTTTTTTTGTTTTGTTTTGTTTTGGGGGTTTTATTTTTGGCAGTGTTGTCACTGCACATTATTTTGCCACATATTATGTTTATTACACTTTATCTCATTGAAATTAATAGGGTGCTTGCCCCCTTTGGTATCAATGGGATTTGCCATGACATTTTCATCTCGGAGGAATAATATCTCAGATATTGTGTAATATTACATGGAAACATATTGCATAGTAATAACAGTGTGATTAGTGATGCATCTTATGTTATGAGAACATTGTTGTACCAGTGATGTGGACAGCAGCTGTACTGCATATTATTTTATTATGCATAACTCTTTTATTGTGCAAAGCCTCAGTGAAATGAAAAGGACACTTGCACCATTGATTTTAATGGATTTTTTTGCAATAAAAATCATATGCAGGAACATGGTGCACAGAAGGAATATGAGGACTGGTGTATATGAGAACTGTTTTATGGTGTGAACACTTGTGTATTAGTCTTAGAGAAAAAAAGTATGATGCAAATACAAATAAAATAGATAAGACAAAAACCCACAATAGCAACATTCAAAATCAAGGATTCCCCTCTGTCTTTAAATTACCCTATTGTGCCTCTGGAATAAAGTGATTTTTGTTCTGGAGTAGAGTGTCCACACAAGATGCTATTCCAGGATAGAGTCATTCATTCATAGATTCCAAGGCCCGAAGGGATCATTTTGATCATCTAGTCTGACCTCCTGTTTAACACAGGCCGTAGAACGTCTCCAAAATGATTCCTAGAGAGCACAGTGTTTAGCAAAACCATCTACTGTTGATTTTAAAATTGTCAGAGATGGAGAATCTACCAGCTATTGCTCCAGTAAGCTTGGCCACTCAATTTCCTTTTGTAAATGAGATCTCACACTATTTCAGATGCTCTTAACATTACCCAATCTTCTGTTGCCTCTGATTCAGCCATATTAGCTGCCACACAGGACCTAGGCGCAACAAGGTGACAAGAATTAAATAGCAGCCCAAATGCGGAATTCCTTTACATTTCCAAGCTCATCGGGACATCCTGAAAACTTACTTGAACAAAATTTTTGTACTTAATAGGCAATTGTACTGTAGAGTGACTCTCAGCATAATATACCCTTTCTGTACTTATTTTAATAACACACTGAAAAGAAGTAAAGGGGATTAATCTGTAGAAAATAAAGAGGTAGAAGTGCATGTTCAGATCCTGAGCGCATTGCATATTACTAAAATATCTTTAAGTCCTCACCACAGAGGTTTCTGAAAACCTAGCAGGCTCTAAGTAAGGCCTTTGTTGACATGAGTACCTCACTTGTTACAGAATGCTTGGGTTTATTAGCTTTGGAGTTTAACAGGGGAAAAAAAGCAAACGACTCTCAAATTCTGTAGCTAACTGACTTTAATGGCTCATTTCTGCCTTTCAAACCAAATGAAAACGATTACCTAAAAAATCTTCTGAAATTTCTGTTCAATATTAGAGTATTTTTAATACTAGTAATTATGGGTATTTGTTTCAACTTCTTTCTCATAATAGCAAGGGATAACTCAACTGGTTCACAGTTCTGAATGATGTAAAAAAGATTTATGATTTTTGTAGGATTTATGTATAAATTAGGAGATTAGTCCATTTGGCAGGAACATTCATAGAGAAAAGAAACAGTCTATCAGCAATTAAGAAAAAATCAGTGGCAAGTTTTTGGAAGAATTCCCATTCTCAGACCAGTTTTAACTAAAACTGTGCATATTTTTCATGACTTGGGTTTATTATTATTTTTGTTATACCATAGGTATTCATTGTGCTTTTACTGCTTTAACTATATAATATTATTTCAGAAACACAAACAACACTGTATAGGTTTAGAAGTAATAGATCTAAAATCCCATCATACCTACCTACAAATGTCAAGATTCAATTGTAATATGCAGGCAATGCTATATTAATAAATGGGTTACAGCCACAAACATCTGATTTGAATACAGACCCGGTATTTGAGCAAAAGTTCAGACGGCTTCAGATTCAGGGTTTTGGTTCGCCTCATTGTAATGTTAGAAGCCATTTACAAAATTTGGCTCAGGCCTGAAATGGGATCTGCATGAATGGACATCTGTGCTGTTGTGGAGCCCATGTGGATCTGATTGCATATCAGAGCCCTGGATTTCAAACACCACTGAAGTTTGAAGGTGTTCAGATCTAGGATTCTGATTTGCGCACATCTCTAATTACTATCTGCAAATGTTCAAATTTACACTTAGATCATACAATTTTGGCAAATTAAATATGTTATGCTAGCTTTTTTTCCCCTTCTCCTGCTTGTCATTACAGGCCTTCATCTCAGTGCTTATGGCATATTATGTTACGATGCTAAAACTCCAACAAACTTCCTCTTAAATAGTTACTTCTACTCTGTTGCTCTTGATATTGATGGCTATTTTGACCTTTGCAGTTCTCTAATTACTGAAGCTTTAAAATAGTACACATCAGGTAGAATGTTCTCTTTTTGAAGTTCCTTTTTCCTGGTGTGCCTGAGTTGAAAAACCATATAAACCAAGATTATTAGAACACAGAGACTATTGCATAAAAGTTGAGGGAAAATCTGACGAATGTTTGCAAAAACAATTAGCTGTTTTGTTCCACTTTTACTTATGGGGGTATTTCTCCTCCCCGCCCCCATGTGATATTTAACTCAGTAGAGGATGGTACATACATGAGTTTTCCCCATGCTGTTATATAAATTGTTCAAAGCAGCTTGCTTATTAAACTCTACAAACAAGCATTTGTGCAATCTCTTTTCTGCTTTCCTTTAAGTGTATGAAAGATCACCAAATAATATACTGTTTTAATGGTAGCAATCAATCTATTTGGTTTTATGATGAGAGTTATATTTGACATGTTATAGGTCATTTTAGTTGTTGTCCTTTCTTTGTTCAGTCCAGTTAGAAAAGAGTACAAACACTCTGGTACAATCAGTTATGCATGGGGGAACATAATAAGATTTTTTGGGGCTGAGAAATAGCCAATTGTTTTGCCTTTACAAGAGTGCAGCACATTAATGGTTCGGGTTCAGTGTGCCGAGCGATTAGCATATTGTAGTTCCATAATGAGTAATCAGCATGGAAAGAAAAAAGACCACTGAAATATGACCTACCAAAGATAGGAACTCTTTAAAAACAGGCATCCTTACTGAATTTGTCTTTCTTAAAATTAATTCTACTTTGTGGCCTAGTTCCTTTTATTTCTAAAACTATTATGGGCCACATCTGTGGAATCCCATATCTGCTATTTTGAAACCAGCTGCTGTTGAGATTCTTTCAGTTAAGTTGAAATTAAGAACAGGTTTGTGGGTTCCCTACCTGCTGTGAAGCCCTGATGTAGTTTATAAAATTGCATATGGGTGAGAAAATGTGACTGCCTGGGTTGGAAAAGTTGGTATTTTTATATAGTACTTAGTATGAAGTTAAAATAAACATGTGAACTGAAGGTGTACTTACTTTGAAACATCAACTTTTTCAGCTTTCTTCCTCGGTGCCATTGTAAAGGCGCAACTGAATAAGTGGATTTAAAACAGAATGTGAAATCTGGATTTAATTGAACCAAAGTGTAGAAATCAGAATCCTTCTATAGCTTAGCAACTGTGTTTATGTAAGAGGGAGAAATGACTGACATGACAGTTAAAATGCTGATTCTGTGAGAGAGTTCACAAGATTAGTTATGTCATAAAGAAAAATTAGGTTGATTATAATATGGGTCACACATGGGGCTATAGAGTCAACTCCTGCTCGCTTTACTCATGTGGCAGGATTTGACCCACATCCTCACACACCCATGAAATAATAACTTGTCATTAGACTTGCCAAAAACTCTCGTGTGGTTACATGTTGAGGGAATCTTCAGATGTAGAAAGGTTGTGTACACACTTTAAGTTCGCCTAATGGAAAGTATTATTTCAAACTATTTGCTGGATTTATGCGTGACTAAACTAACAGGGCACGAGAGCTTGACCTCCAGCTCATGCAGATTCACAGAACATCAGTATGTAAAACTATGCTGGATAGTGGATAATGAATTGGCATCATACAAACTTCAGAAAGGGTCTGGCACTGTACGGCTACTAAAGAATATCCATATTTTTGTGGTGTAGAAGTAGATTACAAGTCAATGTATTTTACCAGAAAAAAATGTATTTGTTACTGATTGAAACCCTTTTTGTTTCACCGTGGAATTCAAGCCACAGATAGAAATTAACTGTGGTAGTAAACCATCTGGTTAGAATGGCATTTAACAAGTTTTAATTGCAGATAGTCAGAAATATTGGTAAAATGCTACTTTAAAACATAATCAGTGATCATTGTTGTGCACAATAATCTTTGTGGTTTCTCAGATATATATGAATTATAGGTGTGGTATAGATACTCATATTTGTAAATTCTGCCTATACTATCTGTATTTCTAAATTCAGTAGAAAGAATCCATTTTAGAAAGGTAAATAATAGATAGTAGAAATTAATTTGTTTTCATTGTTGTTGTGCCTTGTTTTACCCTGTGTATACTTTGTATGCAAAAAGCCTGGGTTAGATAAAAACAGGAGATGAAGGCAGAGTTACAGACTGTAAAGCTGAGGGGTTTATTTGATAAGGAATGTTTTCAACAAACTTGATGAGAGACACCAAGAAAACTGCCAGTTTGAATGAGTCCTGCAATGTGGAGGTAGAATCTTCCAGAGACTAGGAGCCTCAGGTCATCCTGATAAGCATTATTTAGATGTACTTTATAAATTTCAGATGTATTTCTACCAAAAAGTCATACGCAACAGCACTAGAATTAAATAACTCTGAATTAGCATACAGTGGAAACTAAAACAACGGAATCCTCTAGTTACAATTCATTGAAAGTATCTGTATAGATGATACGAATATGTAATATTTAATCAAAATTTGGTTGGTTTGCCTGCCTTGACGTTTTTATATATGTTTTCACCTCCCGCTTTTACAGCGACACAGCCTTTTATTCCTTGATATTCTATTATAGTGTTTCTCAGGAACCTTTCTTATCTAAACTTCCACCAATCATTCCTAAGGCTAAGTTATGCAGACAAGTCATTGCACAGATTTTCATCAAAATGCCATTTTCCTTAGCTTGAGAAAGCCTAGTCCCAAATGCTGAACAAATAATTTATTAGACTGTAGCAAAAGTAAATAAATGTTTTCCTGCTCCATGTATTTCATTAGCCAGACTTATTATACATACAAGCCTATAAATAGCAAAACATGTATTGAGCCATTAATATCACTGACAATCTCATACAAAATACTGTAATTTAACTAAAGAATTTGAAATGAGAGTACTTCTCTGGGAAGAGTTCAGAAAAAGATAAAATTGGAAAACAGTGTTGATAAGCAATTTAATCAACTAGGATAGTGATATGTTAATAACCTATTTTAAAATTAACAAACAGCTTCTCTACCTGAAACTTCTATCAGTACCAGTGAGGTTATACTAATTCAATTTGCATATCTTTTAAGTATTTGAATTTGTATATTGTTCTTCTCATTTTGCTTTCTGAAACCAGAAATGCTGGAATCAACAGGGGAAACATGACTAAATCTATTATTTAAAGTTACATGGACAGATGGACTCTGATAATGACTTTCTGCACGATTAATATAGAGCTTGTCGTTAATGTCCATAACTCTTGTGAATTTGGGATTCCATTAATGTTGAGTTCTTCTCATCTACTAAACTTAAGGCCCAGTTCTTCAGTCCTCCTTCAGAGACCCATTCCCTACTCTTTAACGGAGTAACCAGTGCAGGACTGAGTCCTATGGAAAGGAAATGTGGAAAATATTAAGTATTTTAAGGGCACTGTATAGAGACGCAGTAAGCAGAGCCCTGAGTGAGCTCACATTTTACTGTCTAAAGGAAAGAATCTATACAGACTAGAGAGAAAAAGAGGCAGGTCATGAAAATCACATTTTTATGTGGAGGAGCTTGAAAATCTCATGCACCTTTCATTGCTCTAAACTGTCAATTTTCACCATATGGAAATTATTAGCCTAATACTGTAGTTTTAAATACTGCCCAGGAATGCTGATTTATAATGGATATTTTATTCTTTGTGTAAAGAAATGCTAAACTGCTATATAAACTATAACGATTAGGAAAATCTGCACCCTGCATTGTGTGTGCGATTAGTTTTAAAGGGATGAATTCCGCGCCTATCTATCCTTGTGTAAATCTGGAATAAGTGAAGTCAGTGTCCCTACAGCAACTGGAGTAACAGAGTAGAATCTGGCCTTGGGTTTAAAAAAAAAAATCTTTAGGAAAGGTTACGAAGCATAAGGAACAAAACACAGACTTTGGAATACAGATTATCTACCATGATGAAAGCATTTAAATACACTACATTAAGGTGAAGAAACTGCTTCTGAAGTATAGGCTAAGTGCATTTTAAAAAGTGCCCTTTCTGTGTATTTAGACAAGCTATTTTCCTGTGAATTAGAATGAAATTTGATTGTTCCAACAAAATACATCCCACTCAGGCATTCAAGCTGAAACCAGCAACAATTGTCAATGACCTTTAACATGCCTGCTATTCAAATTAGTGCAGATCATTAATCACACATAGCTTACATTTTATGATTCGTGTATCCTTCATTACAAACTTTCTCTCTTGCTTGCTGCCCCCTCCCTCCCTTTTTTTCTTTATTCCAAGTCCTCTGGTAATAACCATTGGCCAGTGTAGGGATTCAGAACAGGATCGTACATTTTGGAAGCTGTCTGTAGTAGTTTCTGTTGCAAGTGCAAGAAGTTGGAGGGGTGACACAGCAAAGTCAAACGTTGCGTGCACAAATACCACAGCACTAGGTAACCGTTTTCAGCGCAGAGCTTGACTGTCTGGCAAGAACCACGTTCGGGGTGGTTTGGACAGTGTGTTCCTCTTAACTGCTAGTTATTCCTAGGTGAAACATGGCAGAAAAGGAAAGCTCTGGGGTGTAAAGATAATACTAACCTGCCTCAAAAGTCCAGCATGGCAATTCTACATCGGCATGCATTTTTACAACAAACAAACAAAAAACAAGCACTCTCAACCCTCAACACACTCGAGAAGTCTAGCACCAAGCTTCAGAAGATTAATTTAGGGTTTCCAGCCATAGACTAAACATATTCCAATCGCCTATGGCACACATACTTTGGGTGATTAAACTGAGCTTTGCAAACATACAGGAAAATAAGGTTTGAACTTTTCAAACATAGGAGTGGATTATTTTTTAAAAAAGCCATATGGCAGATTGATTTGCTCAGAGCTCTTTCAACTCTTCCAGCGTAACTGTGGAACACCATTACCCTTTGATCTTGATTGAGGACTTTAATGTTTTTGTTACTGTGCATTTGAATAAATCTATAAATATTTTACCAGTGGAGCTAAAAAAAAAAAAAGGATGTTTCTAATAGAAATGCATCTGGAGCAACTCCAAGCTCTTACATTTCAGAGCTTAGGTATGTGGGGAGTGTATAGTAGTTTGCACAAACATAACTTTTCACACAAAACAATACACACACACACACAAACACACACACAAATATCCACCTCTATGATAGCTTCCAGTAATTCAGCTCCTGAATGTTTTAGTCATTTGAAAGAAGGTGAGATACATAACAAATCTGATAATGATTCAGTCCTATTAGTGGAATAATTATTTGTATATGACTCATTTCGAGCATCTAGACTTTCCCCGCATTGTACCAGAACTTTGCTGATGAGACAATAGTAGATAGTGTGTGCATTTAATATAGGACAGACCATTCTCCCATCTGGGGGAAGACATCAACCTATACATTGGAGGAAGCCAACGAAAAACAACTGGGATTCGCCAAAGCCAGGCTCGGTCTTTGGTCTGGTAGTCAAAGCAGCCCCGGCTGGCCAAAGGGCAAGGGAAAGTTTGGCGCTGAAGGGGCCCCTGGGTTGGGGCTTGGCATAGAGGGTTTGCAAGTCGCCCCCCCGTCCGCAGGAGTGGAGCTGGCGCAGTGAATCATGTGCAGTTCTTTCCTTATTGCATTCAGCGCATGGTTTCACCTTCAGATTCTTGTTTGTCTGTGTGTCCTTTCCCAAATATTATTACCTTACGCGAACGAGGTAAGGCACAGGGTGGGGTGGAGTGGGGAAAAATCTCTGTAGGATCTTTTTCTTTTTTTGGGGGGGGGGCCGGTTTGGGGGGATGTGGATCCTCTGAATACGCCCGTGGGAAAAACTTCGCTTTTCCAATTAATGGTTAGTCTTACTCTGTAATTTAAGGGATTTAAAAATGGTAACTTTGTACTGTTTGCCGAGAAAGAGATCATTGTTACTGCAGTGGTGGTGCTGTTGGGGGAATTTATGGGCTGTATGAGCCTTTTGGCTTTGTACACTTCGTCAAAGGCGGGGGTGGGGGGGAAAAGAGCTTGAATGCTATATTCATCCATGAAGAAACAAAGAACAAATTGCCTTACTTTAAAGTAAAATGCTTTGGCTAATGAAGGTGGGTGATGGGACTTCAAGCTTTTGAGCCTCGAGTCGCTACTTAAATTATTAAGGATTTTTGCTGGGTAGTATTGATTCAGAATATGCATGAAATGCTTGATGCCTGGGGTGTGTGTGTGTGTGTTTTCCCTTCATTTTTTAGTTGCACTCCCTTCAGCTGCGCGTATATAACTCAACGATAAACATTAAAAGAAGTACACAGCTTATCAAAGGAAGTTGGGGCGGGTGGGGGTGGAAAACAAGTATTCACGGATAGACACTGGAACGCTGAGAATGGCTTGAAGGACAATGTGTAGCAATTACTTCCAGAAGATGAAAATAGCCCCTGGGGTGGGGGTGGGGATGGGGGTGGGAGTTGAATGTTTATATTTTTTAAAAAGGACACAGAGAGAAAGAAGAGTAGAAATAACGCATTTCCAGACATTTTGTGCGATGAAAGCTTTCCTGCTCCCCCTTTCCCCCTCCTTCTCCCACTATCTCCAGTGAGAATTAGCATACCAAGTAGTTGCGAACCTAATTTGAATTAAGATGGTTCGACAAGTTTAAGAAACTTTGCTAAACTCTGTGATAAGAGAACAAGTTGGGATATTACCATAGGCTGAATGTGTCTGGAAACTTGTGTAGAATGACAGTCACCCTGTTGTTTTTGCTCTAAAACCAGCTAACCTCTCCAATTAACTACTCCCGAGAAACCCTGGCATTTAAACTGAAAAGTGCTGGTTAGGAGTCAGCACCATTTGTTATGAACGTTAATAAGCTCCCAGCAGTAGACAAGTATCTTCTGGGGAATGTGCATTGTGTGTCTATGTCCATTACGCATATAGCTAAAGAGCCACTTGGACACTGGATGTTCAAAAATAAATTTGTTCAGACTTCTTCCTAAACATGAACCCTGGTCTTTATTTAATCCAGATGCAGGATTCCACCCCCAACCCCATATTTGCTGCCTTATTGTTGGTTTACATTTTCTGAAAAGGCGACTGGTGTAACCTGTGGAATTTGAAATGCAAATAAAAGCCTGTGGGAGTTGAGGCAGAACAAATCAGCATTTATAAAGTGAAAAAGATTTAATGTCTTTGAAACCATTGCAAGATTTTTTATAAAAACTGAATCGTGACGTCAAGTCGTGTGAGAGAGTTTTTTTTGTAATGTCTGAAATGTGAAGTGCTTACAGGAAAAACAGATTACAAGATTAACATCTGTTAACATGATCGTTTATCTACAGCCAAAAATAGGTCAGTCCTTTCTTAAGGAAACACGACTGCTGGGCGGATGATTAAATAATGAATTTAGACTAATGAGTTAGTTGCAGTCTGTGTGTGTTATAATCTGACCTGTGACAAAAATATTTAATTCAGAGACCTTCGGAGATCATTTATAAGGTCAAAGTCCCTTTTTAGGGAGAGGCACAACTCTCCCTCCTCTTCCTCCCACCCCCTTTTTCTGCTTCTTCTTCTTCTTTCCATTCCCTATTGCTAAATGTTCTCCATCTCCTCCTCCCCCACTGAAGCAGTAATGAATGTTTTCCATCTCCAGTATTGTTAAAGGACACCAACTCTTTCCGTGCAAATGGCTAAGTTTCCTAAGCTCTGGGGTTGTTTTGTCATTAACTGAGACAGTGGCAAAGAAGAATAGGAAACGCCGATGCAAAGTAGCTCTCTGCTTTGCATCTGCCTACCCTCTAGCTGTGATTGACAGCCCGAGCCTCCAATCGCCACTTCTTCCTCTCCATAGCTCTGAGTGCGTTTCTGTTACTGCTCAGACCTAGAACCAGGCTGCTTTATTTATTTACACATACCTTGGTGTGTGTGTGTGGATAGATAGAAATCTGCATAGGTACATCAAATCTCATACAAGACAACCGTATACCTCTGTTAGGTCCATAATAATGAATATGTAAACAGTCAGCATATGAGGAGATTTCAAGTTACAAGTTGAGACCTGCTGGAGGAGAAGAAATATAAAATGATTTCTGGCTATATTTTTACAACAGCGTTGCAGTCATACCTATGTGAGGCAAATGGTGTATTGAAGTCCAAGAGTTACACCCATTCTCAGGTCATCATTGTTGTTTATATCTTTTAGCAATCTTCACAGTACATTATTTTTTTTAAAGTGACTGCAGAGTGCTCTTATGAAAATCACTTTGGGCCCTATGGAGCAATCGATTTTTAGACAGAATTCCTCATTGATTTCAGAGAAGATTGCTGCTGAAAAATTAGAGAGGTCTTTCATACTGGGAAGTAAAACAAAATTATCATGTCTCAAACTTTCTGAAGTTCTTGTAAAGTTTTTTTTTTTTTTGAGGGGGACAGAGTAAATATTTAGTTCAGTGCAAATCCTTGAATTTAAAGCTCATTGCTCCAATAGAATAAAAATGCTGCTGACCAACAGACTCTGAATAATAGTCATTTCTAGACTACACAATAGGCACATTCAGTAAAGGAATGCCTGTCATGAACCATACCAGGTTTTGTGCTTAGTTAATCCTCTACCCCAACTTCGCTCCAAATATTGATGTTATAATTTTATTTTTTGTTTGGTGTATCAAGAATGTGCTACTTGTAAGTGCAGTGATCCAGACCTTCAGTTAGAGTTTAGCATTTTCTGTGCTTACGGGTGGATTGTCATTTATCTGTTGAGTTCTCTCATGTTGTGTAATTGCGGTAAAAGGATGGGTGGGTTAGAGGTAGGACAGTTAAAGGACTAAATGCAACCTTTTGTATAAAACAACTTCCCAATTCACTCCGGAGATGGCCAGAATCACTCCTTGGAGAGGGAGCCCAGAGGATGTCCAAAGAGGAACCTTTATTCTTTGGCCTTGTGCCACATGCTTTATTTCATGCCTGCTGCACTAAATGAGTTAACTACCAAAGGGTTTTTCATTAACTCGACTTGGCAGCCACATATTTAACTTTTTTTTTTTAAAAGAGCGTAACAATTTAAAAACGGATTTGAACACCACAACGTGGAAGACTTTTACTCCTATTCAGCCTATTTTATAATACCAGATTACCTTTGTGTCCCTCCTCTTCTCCCCAACCCCATGGGTCTGGTGCTTTCAGAGAGCCTTGTCGGGATGGGAAAGGCAATTGCTCGACTTTGTCTTGACCGTTGCATTCCTATGTTGCATTAATAGCCTGCATCGCCTGGAGGAGGCCAGAGAGCTGCAGAACACGAATGCAACAAAGACTGCAACGGCTTTAAGATTTGTTGCTGTGGTCGAGGTGGTTTTGCAGGGCTGATGTGGCTGGAAGGTGTGTGTGAGAGAGAAGGGGAGGGTTTGTACCTGGGCTGGCCGCAGGAGGGGAGCGGGCCAACCCCAGCAGCAGCTTGTTGCTGTGTATTCAGTGCCGAGGGAGGGAAGCAGGGAGGAGTTTGGCTCAGGCAGCTCTTGCATTCAGTTGTCCGCCTTTATAATGTAGCCAGGACGTCACAGCCATGCACTGTAACACAAGAAGTTAAAGAGGCAGAGGGGAAGCAGCCACCCCTCAACTTCTAGCCCTTAACAAAGGCAGAGGCAGGCAGGGATCTGTCAGGAGAAACAGGCGCCGAGAGGAGAGGAAAACCCAACTGGGGGGGGGGGGCTCGGAGAGATCCAGGGAGGCGCAATTAATGGAGGAGGAACGTTTTGAGGAGGCGAGGGAGGGGGCAGTTGAGCTCAGGCGGCCCCAGCGCTGCCCTATTGGATTACGTGGGGATCTCGTTGCTGGTGAAGCATAGTGGCGTGCAAGGTAATTTACTTTCTATTTTAAACTCCAGTTTGTTATTGTTGAAGGGAAGGGGGGTGGGGTGGCCGGGGGGAGACTTGTTGCAAGGCGTGGCGTGCCCAGAAATAATTACGTAAGTATTCAAACCGGCTTGGTGGTGTTGCTGACAAGAGGGGCAGTTTGTTCTGATGGCAAGGATGGAGTTTATTCCTGACAATGTATCGATTTGGAAAGCTTGAGGGAAGGGGATGGGGAGGAGGGGGTGAAACAGAGAGAAACATCGCGCTCTCTGTCTGTGGACAGATGAAACTTGCTTGCAAGGAACCCAGATTTATTTCTGGGCGTGGGATAAGGCACTAATACAGTGTAGTTCTGCAAAACAAAGGGGAAGGATGGTAGCTGAATTGCAGTTTTCCTGCGTTCACATTACACTCTTGGTCTTTTTTAAAAAAATATTTTTAAAGCTCTGATAACACAGATGAACTGACACAAGTTCTGATTAGTTCTACTCTATGAGTGAGTCACAGAAAGCCTTTATCTTTCAATATTATGGTGCCACTTTCTCGTTAGTGAAGGGAGGACTTTTATAGTTTGGTTTCAAGTGTTCTCTAGCTGGAATGCCCAGGAGACACTTAAAAGTGGAATCCATTTTTTTAAATGCTATTAACTCCAAAATGTCACACTAAAACAAAGATACTTCATTTCATGTAGTGATGTCCATTAATCAGATAGATGTGAAGTAAATGCCATTTAAAATTGTTCTCTCAAGCTGAAGGCAATAATTATGTTCCTTTCCCCAGTAAAATCTTGTCTGTACAGTAATCAAAATGAAACTGTTTTTCATGTACCAGATAAATATTTGTATAAGCTCTTCAAATATTTTTGATGCTAAGGTAACATAGGCATCAGGCATATGTTTTGGTTGCTGTAGAAGGGAAAAAACCCTCATTTGTGTAGTGTTGCTTCATTTTCTGTCAACATGTCCTTTAGTTGTGTCAAAACAAAACCTGAAATAAACTGTCCTGTTTATGCTTTTGTGTGTGTGTGTGTGTGTATATATGTGTATATATGTATATATATACAAGTTGAATGTAGTCTGTCAGGTGCTGAGAAGAGATAAAGAATGGAATTTATCTGAGGTTTTTCTACTAAAACTGGAAGCTGAAGTTGTATAGGAACACCTGTGGTGTAATTAGTATTACAGTTCAGTTATTCAAGGAGACATCTTTAGTTTCACAAGAATAACTGCCATAGCCATCTTGAATAAGCTCTGGGTAATAAAAGTGATCTGTATGTATATTTGGTTTACTTTGAAATAGTGGTATTATGTATACCTTCACTAGTTCTCAGACATTATAAAAGATTCTTTTTAGTTATATCTAATAATCCTCTTCTGAATTTATTTGCAGGGTCTTGATCCTTTAAAGTCCGATGATGTGGTATCTTGGTTAGCAAGTATTATTACAGATTCTGCATTACTAATGAAAAAAATCAAACCCCAAACTGTGATAAGATTGCATTAATCTGAAGTAGTTGAACGGTGCTGATAGAAAAAAATCTGAGAGAAAATTTAAAGATATTTGAGAATAGCATGGTCTTAAAACACTGACTGATATAACAGATGGGTGTCCAACACTTGTTGTATATCAACAAAGAAGTGGTGCTCATAAATTAGCATAGCTTCTTTCTAAGAGGTTTTATAGCTCATCATGACCTTTTAAATTGCTAAACATTACTAAAACAGTATGCATCAAGAGCTGCAGTCTCTCAGTAAATATGACTGATCTCAGTACTCTGGGAAAATGAAAATAGTTTACATCACTAGTATTAATGCTATCTATTGTTATGACCTCAATAACTGACTTGCTGCCTGGAATGGAGTTATAGCGGTGACATTTAACTTATATAGATTAAAGTTTCCCCACACAGTGAATATCACCTTTAAAAAATATGTAGCTACATCTGATTTTCCTATAAGTAGTCATAGCACAGTACCATCACCAAGATCTAACAAGACCAATTATCATCACAGGAATTTTCAGTGACCAGATAAAAATGATTGTCATCATTCTAAATCAGTGGTTCTCAAACTTTTGTATTGGTGACCCCTTTCACATACCAAGCCTCTGTGTGTGACCCCCCCCCATCTTTTAAATTAAAAACACTTCTTTACATATTTAACACTATTATAAATGCTGGAGGCAAAGTGGGGCAAGCTAACAGCTTGCGACTCCCCCCATGTAATAACCTTGTGATCCCCTGAGGGGTCCCGATCCCCAGTTTGAGAACCCCTGGTCTAAATGTTCTTTCCTGGTCTAACTGCCTGTTAACTGCAACTTTTCTCCATTTAGCTTTACTCCAGCAAACATAGAGACTTTTTTCCCTCCCCAAATATTTCAGAATTATTTGAGAAGGAGGGGGGGAACCAATATGCCTCGCTTGAGTGAAAAATAAGAACCCTTTAAAATATACTTTCTTGGTGACGTTTGTGTAGCATACATCAGATGACACGATGTATGACAGACTGGAGGAGTATAATCAGATGAATGATGTAGATGCTAACTTTTGTAAACTTTGGGCAGTCTATTTATTTAGCTTTGTTAAGGTCATTAAGTGCAGTGGGCCAAATCCCCAGGTGGTGTACATTCATTTAGCTCCATTGACTTTAATGGAGTTACACCAGTTTATACCAGCTGGGGATCCAGCCCGATTACTTTTACACTGTGATTTTTTTCCTACTCCTGTGAAAGAAAATATAATTACCATACTTATTAAGGGCTTGATCCAAAGCCCACTAAAGTCAGTAATAGCTTTGGAGGGCCCCAGTACCGCAAAGACTTATTCATACCCTTAACTTTACACACCATTTACTTAATTGGGATGATTCACAATGTGTTTTAAAAAAAAGCAAGTGTGTAAGTCTTCAAAGGATCTTGACTCAAGTTTGTAGATCCCATATTCAGATTAGAAAATTGTGTTTAGGATGTCCAACTTCATTATGTCTTAACACCATAACAATAGGAAGCTGAAATACAAACTTGATTGCATTCAGCAGGAAGAAACTTGCTTGAGCCTATGTATTTAACTTGTAAAATGTGCTTGTTTACATTTTCAAGACACAAGTGTGAATGTGTACATGTATGCGTTTTAAGGATGAACATGTATTAGATTTCTACCAGAAATGGCATTAAAAAAACCCCACTGTTGTTCTTTTCATAACTGTGTATTGTTTGTCAGTTTGGCAAGAATGTATGAGCCTTTTTATACTTGCTTGTTGCCTAGCTGTCCTCTGATATACATATCCTCTGCTCCTATTGACTTCAGTGGGAGTTGCATGAGTGTATCTCTCAGGGTAAAATTGCGCTCTGTCTATTTCAGTAGCGGAGATTCCAACTGTTTGGAACCATGGTAGCTTGGAAACTATGAGCTATCTTAACTTACTTTTTCTGTAGCCATAAACTGCATCCAGATAATTAATGACTGGATGGCAAAAAACAGCAGAAAGTCAAATTTATTTGATTAGACATCTGCAATATAAATATTTGAACCTTGCAGCAACATTCCTTTTTCAAAGCAGACATCTTACATGATGTAAATGTTTATACATTTCAGTGCTAGGATAAAGCTGTTATGATTCAGTCACTTAGGGCAAAATTCTCTTTTGGGTTACACCAGTGTAATTGCACAGTAACTCCTCTGTAATCAATGCAGTTACTCTGGAGTTACATGGGCATAAATGAGAGCAGAATTTAGCCCTTAATTTCTTAAAAGAAAAAAATGGAACCCTCTGTTTCCCAAGATTTGTACTAAAAACTCTCTCAGCAGAAATGATTTTAATAACCTTGGTATTACTGAGCCCGCTCTAAAATGTACTAGTGGATCATGGTTCAGGTAGTTAACATTGCTATAGCTTTCATTAGTATTGTAGTACTTGCATGCATGTGTTTACTTTCATTACCTGACTGTAATCCTGCAAATGTCCTGTTTCTTGGCTTGCTAAACCTGCTTTCCTGTCTGAGGCCACAGATGATGATTACCCAACATCGATGATTAATTTTGCTATTGCTGTTTACACCTTAACTCAGGTATCAGTAGAGCTACATCAAAATCGGTACACGTTTCCTGTAAACAGTTTCTCCCTCCATTCCAGAAGCTGGATTACAACAACAGTTCTTATGCAAACAGTCTCAGGATATTATGCATGTGTTACTGTGTTTTAAAGGGATATTGGCAAACTCTGTTTGTCTATTTACATGATGATAAAGTTACATATTTAGGGTTGTTAATGAATTCAGTGGTCTAAATTGTTTAAAACCTTATGGGATGAATGAACAGAGGCTTTTAATGTGGATTCAAAATTACTTACTTTGAGCTGAGTATTTAAAAAGTATTTTGACTTTTGCTAGCCTTTCACTAAAATGATGACTTATTGGAAATAATTGAATTAGTATCATCAGTAGAATATTATATTTAACACTTGCTTAAGAAAGTCTACATTTTACTATAGCCAGATATAGAAGCCATAGCCCAAATTTTGCTGTCATGTGTACCGGTGTAAATCCAATGTTACTCTGAATTTACATTGATGTATGGGGGAACACAATTTGGCACATAGTGCTTTGCTTCTCATTAAAGTTTATACAGTTACTAAATACATTTCAAATCTCTAAGAAATGCATATTGTCTCTCTCTTGTCTGTCCGTTTTCTTTACATCTTGCTGTCTGGCATTTGAGCTTTCCTTTCCACATGGTGGCTGTCACGCTTATGTCTAGAAGGAAATCTTTTCCACCAGCACATTTCCAAATTGTAAAGTAGTATAATTTTGTGACTCCCAAAAATTTTAAGTGCAGTTTCTGAAGTGATCTAGCTTTTAATCTTTTTTTTTTCAAAATGAAATGGAAACTACAAAGCATGTACAATTGCAGTCTGCAACTATTTTTAGAATTCAGACATGTTTAGTATATACTACAGTGATGAAAACAAATACTTAACACACAGGGTAATGGCTGGATACAGGTTATTTAAAAAAAACAACAAAACAGCATTTACGCCAGCGACACTACATCTATTTCATATATATTCACTCTGATAGATTGCTTCTGGGTTTTTTTTTTTTTTTTGGTCAGTAGCTAATGAAATAATATATTTCATGAAATTACTGAAAAAAATGTAAAGAAGATATGAAAGATCAATTCATCAGGCAGTTCTGGATCTAAATGTTTGCTGAAAATAAGACCAACTAATGTATTTTAGTGTTTTCAAGGCACATGTACATATTTTTCTTTTCCAGCAGGTAAAGTAAAAGGAAGACTATTGAGTTGGCATGTCACTTTTGCTCATGTCAGATCAGGCTCCTTGATATGGCTGCACTATTATTAATTTTTTCCCCCTCTGTTCATTTAAAAGGATGGTGAGCAGGGAAATGGTGTTAGCTTTCAGGACATACTGTGACAGACTGATGGAAATTGAGGTGCTGTTTTTATTTTTAATTTATCTATCAACCCTGATTTAAAACATTCCTTAGGTTTCAGAGTTTTTTCCAGTAGTATGACACTTTCCAAAATGTGTCTTGATCACAGTTATAGTTAAAATTAAAAACATTTTCCATGCTTGTCATGTTAAAAATAGATTTTTTAAAGGAAATTATTCATGTTCTTTGTTTTAAAAAGGGCAACATGTGTGTTTCTTCACCATATGGTAGCATTTAACCCATATTATATGAACTGACTAGGAGTTGCATTTAAGTGTTGATTTATTTCAGTACTTCAAAATGTTCTTTGTCTGAAATCTAGTACAGTAAATGATGCTTTTAAGGTTGTGCAATGGAACTCTGGGTTTAGCAGTTGTAGTTTGCTGTTACAATGATACTAGGTTAATGAGTAAGCATTTTTTTTTATTCTCTCTCAAATAATTTCCTTAAAGAATAATCCAGCTCTGAATGTTGAAATGATTTGTGGGAAGACTTATTCACAATAGTCAGTGACACAACATAGTGTCAAGAGTTCCAGGGTGAGATGTTGCAGTCTCTGCTGGCTGAAACTAGAGCTACTCCTTTGATGGCTGAGGATATGCTAAGCAAGACTTAGTTTTAGTGCCCCAATAGTCTGCCCATTTTAAAAGGTGCATTCTTGTTCATTTTGGGTTAGACTGTGAAGTACGTATGTTGGTGAGCAGGCCGTTATTACCAACTCCAAGTATTATAAAACCATCAGTCAGCTCCCCAAAAATCATGGGATTTTTTAATTTTTTTACTTTTAAAGAAAATACATTTTGAGTTCTTTTGTTTCCTTTTTGGTTTTTTGAGCCTTTAGGGGTCACATTTTCAGTCTTCACTGCAGCCATGAGGGCTAGATACTTTTACAGTAAAAGCTGAAATTCTCCTATAGTTATTTGACTCCGAGAATTTGGACTTTAATGAAACACCAAATATTATTAGACTTGTGATAAAATTGTCAGAGTTGGCGACATTTAGTTACTTACATAAAGTAGTCCCATTGATCTCAGTGGAACTACTTGTATGAGTAATCCATTTGCTCTCCAGCATGTGTAAGGGGTTCACAGTCTGTCCCTTAGTGAGGTCTTTTGTGGCCTTAAAGTATACCCTTGAGTAGAAAAATATTCCAACATATCTGTAATGGTGCACTGTATAAAAGATATGTTGGCTTCTTGTAGTTTCAGATTGTATTCTTAATAAATTAATTTGTACTATAGTGATTGCAAGTACATGGTACACTTCTTAGATCATTGGAAGAGCTCTGTATAATATTCTGTTAACCTCAGTAAAATAAAACATGAAATAAGATTTTCAACCTCCCTCCAGTTTTGAAACCATTGAGGTGTGCATTGGGGAGAATCTGTACTCCACAGCATTATGCTGTCCTCTTGATACCTCCTTGAATGCCACTACAGGTTTCATATATTTTCATACCTGGTCCCTTGCAATGTCCTCCCTATTGTTGTTTAACAGCAATACCTTGTTGACACCATATTTAATAGTAATATTAATGTTGATTTCAGGGACAACGTATTTCAAGGGAAAAAAGAGATACATGTGTGTTCACTGATTTTCAGGAAAACCTGTAGGGACAGAAAAAATACATGCTGCATGTAGATAAGCCCTGGTTCCTTTTCTTATTTTCTAGATGAGTTTTACCTCTGTAAGTGAACGCTATGAACCGTGATGCATAATTTATATTGACATTAACAGTGATACTAGAGGAATGTTTTAATGCCAGTTTGAGAAAATACCACAGTTAATGTTGATAACCCTGGTTCCATTACATTGAAATTGATTTTAGTAGAAACATCCATGCCTTTGGCATGACCATAAGTGGTATGATGAAATAATTCACTATTTTTCATAATGCCAAGCATATTGGAGAGATCATGTTATCATGAACAGTGCACACCAGGTGTCAAATGACTTGACAGATATACAGCTTCACTTATGAATGGTTCCTTCCAATTAGAAAGTAACAGTTTTGAAGGGATCAACGGAGGAATTGGAGTCTCTGAATTCTGTAATGTCAACAGGTGTGTTTTTGCTGCTGTTATTTATTCAGCTAGTTTTTAATGAGCCACAAAACTATTTGGTAAATCTTGGGCAAAGTTAGAAAACAATACTACATGAAAATCGTGGGGATTAATAGTTTAGTGGTAGGGATTAAAAGTGGTCTCAGCAAATTACCCTGTTGATAGAGAAGCCAGAATCTGTTAATGGTATTACAAACGGATTGGTTTATCAGTCAGTTATTTTCTAGGTTGATTAGTGATTATAGGTTGCTCTGTATTTGTACTACAAAAGTAAATTGTGTTGGGACTGCTAATATTCCACATACAGTTATTTTAAATATTCAAAGCAATGTCAGATAACTTTTCAATACTTATTTAGATGGGCATCAGCTGTGGCCAGAATTTTCCAAAGTGGATGCTTATAGTATTTGGGTACCAAATAGGTGATCTGACTTTCCGAGGTGCTGAGGAATGGAAGGTATAAGTGCTTGGCATCTCTGAAAATCAGGCCATCTATTTAAATGCTTAATTTTAGTGCTGAAATTTTTGGCCTGTGTCTTTATTTGTTTCTTTGCAGAACCTTAGCATGTGTTGCGTGCTTCTGATAATCAAAATAATGTGCACATTCTTTTAAACCAGTGGTTCTCAACTTGCGAGTCACAACCCCAGAGGAGGAAGAGAGTTATGAACAGGTGTCAAGGAATGGTGATCACTCTGCCCTTCCCATTTTGCTGACTGGGGAGTCCCAGCTAGCTGAGAGTGGAGGGGGCAGGAGTAAAAGTAATATTAAAGTCTTACCATTATTGGGACCAGCTCCAAGCCCCCGGAAGGGGCGGGGCCTCGGGTGGAAGGGGTGGGGCTGGGGGGGTCAGTTTCCCTGAGCCAGCCCATCCACACTGCCTGGCCCGCTCTGCTCCAGCTGCTATCGCGGCAGCGGCGACTGTGAGCCCTGGGACCTTTTAAATTGCCGGCCCCAGGGCAGCTGCCTCCCCTACCCCCAGTCACCGGCCCGAGGGGTGCAAAAGGGGCAGTGATGTTAAAGCGCTGCATACAGGCTGGTACCGGCTTCTTACCGGCATGCTGTAGCAGCCTGTACAGGCTTACTTTCACCCCTGGGAGGGGGGTCTTGGTATAAACTTGGACAAGGGGTTTGAGGTATGGAAGAGGTTGGTTGTTTTAAAGAGTGACTCTTGTGTGCTATCTTCTAATTTTTATACATAAAAGTCTCTTCCCATGTACCAATATTTCATGTTTTTACCATTCATACTTACATTATAGGTCACATGCGCCTCTATGCCTATGCATACAACACTTGGTATAATCTGAGAGTCTCCCTGACAGAGAGGAGTCACAATGGAGTCCTTCAGATATTTGCTGCATCTTTCTATGCTTGTCTTGGGAGATACTGTTGCTTTCACTTTACTGCCTTGCGCTGATCTGTAGTCTATAGGCTTTTCACTATTAGCTACATTGCGGAAATGCAGTTGTTTGCCACTGGAAGTGAAATGGCAGATAAAGAAAATTGCCAAGTATGATACTTCTTAGACGCGTCTGGAGCACTGCAAGGAAGATTCACACACTAGACAAAATCCTAATTGTTCTCTAATAGTTTGGCTCTTACAAGAGAAGAAGGGCAGGATTCCAGTGCAAGCAAAGAAATCTCAAAGTGGTTTAGACGGAAAGTGGAAGATCAGGGTTGCTGCATAGAAAGCTGGAGGTTGGGCTGCCAAATTTACTTGTTCTCATGTTAGATGAATGAATAGCTGCAAGGACATTAGCGAGTTGAGTAGTTTGAGGGGAGGAAAAGGAGTGGAGTCCTTGAGAAGTGTCATAAAAGTTAATTCCTTGCCTTTTTAATACCAGTCTCCTTTTTCTTCTAATTAAAAATCTAATACTCCTGAAAACATTCAACATTTTTAGTTATTTTGAAGGAGCAGCCCTCTTAGAGTGATGAGAAGGATCAAGGCTTGCATCCTCAAAGAGTGTAGGAGGAGATAGATGGTTAACCTTGCTCTTTTGGGTACAGTGTGTGAATTTTGCAGCTCTGGAGTACAGGAGATCAGACATAGAGAGAGCAAAATGAACACAGTGAGAGATTAGTTTTTCTTTGACAGGGTTCAGGGTAGTGGCAGGAACAACAAGTCTGCCTGAATTTTGGCTTGGGTCCTATCTCTTCCATAACCTAATTATGTAGACTGTGACAGGTTATTAAGCAGCATATGGGGACCCTTCATTCTCTCAGCCAATTCTAAGATGGGAACAGTGCCATTTGGGTCACATAAGTCTCGAGAGAGAGAGAGAGGTTACAGTCTGGGAGCCTTTGTCTTCTCTTTCCCCTTTTCAAGAAGATGCATGCTTTTCTCAGATCTCTAAATAAAGGGAAGAGACAAGGAGATATGTGACAACTAAGAGGATATCAGACATCAAGCACATTTTTGTTGTCCTTTCACTTGGGTTTGCTGAATGTATTTTAAGGAAGTGCATGGCATTTAAAAGGCTGAAATCCATCTGCTTCACACTGTGATTGAATTTAGTCTCCACTTTTGGCATAATAATTCTTCATAGGACAATTGAATTTTCCTCAGTAACTTTTGAAAAAGAAAATACTTGCTGCCTTTGCAGAAGAAACACAAATATTTTTTTTTAACCCCTCTCCCCCCCACCAAAACAAACCAACTTTACCCTGATTTTCTCATATTCCTTTGGGGTTTGTGCAGACAGTGGTTGTTTAGCTAGAGGAGCCCACACTTCTCCCATGCTAGGACACACACATTCTGATAACATCTTGGAGCTAGGCCACTTTTGAAATTCTGAAGTTGAACACACACAGTCACTCCTCTCATTCAGGATAAACTAACAGAACTCTGCCAAGATTAGTTGATGGAACTGTCAGGTTCTGTCAGCTGCCTCTGTTTTCCAGTGCGGAAAGCTTGCTTTGCTACCTCACCAGCTTTCCTTTGCTACCTCACCAATAGGGAGCTGGGCTTGGGCAGCAGCAGGTAAAGGAAGAGAGGGAGGAGGCAAAGTGAGTGGGGTCTGAGCAAGGCTTTGGCGTGAATGGATGATTTAATAGGAGATGCTTGTGGGTGGGATCCATTTCTATGCAGGGCTGCTGGGGTTGTTCCGGGAACCCAGAGGCTCTTTATTTAGGCACCAGTGTAGAGACACTTGACCTGAGCTCTGTGGCACACCGTGCAGCAGCACTGTGTGGAGGGGGTTGTTGGATTGTCTTGTGTTTTGGATGGTGCCTAGCACAGTGAGAATGTGGTCCGTGACTAGGACTCCTAGGTGTTACTGTAATACAACTGATGCATAATAATAATGGGCAGAGTGGGGAGGGTGAGGAGTGGAGATCTGGGGGGGTTGGGGGCAGGGGAGGGAGAGTGGTGCATAGAGAAGGAGGGGCCAGAGCAGGGGTGTGTGTGTGTGTGTGGTGGGGAGAATGGAGAGGAGTTCCACTTCGATTAACCACCTGTGGTTCATCAGAATTTAGATAATCTCTGATGACTCACTTACGGTTCATCAGAGTGCACATAGATCTTCTCCCCACTGCTCCTTGCTCCTCACATACTATTCTCACACAGCCCTGCTCTTTCATATGCACCCTTGGTCTGCACCATGACTCCTCCTCTCTGGCCATATTCAGCTTTTAAACACTGACATAGAAAGCCTGAGTAGTCGGGGTGGGGGTGGGGTTGTGGGTTGAGGAAGCGTATTGAGGCGTGGGGCTGTAGGGAGACATGAAGTGGCGCAATGGGAGCAATCTGGGTCATGCACTGGAGGCTATGGGAGGAATTGGGCTGTGCCAGGGAACAAGGGGAAGGAGTACAGTTGGGGGGCAGGGTATATGCTTATCTTGTATTCATCTGAGTAACGTTTAGCATTTGCAGAGATTTCTTAAACAAGTTTCATCAAACACACACTTTTTTTTTTGTTAACACCAGTTACAGCTGCTCAAGAGTTCATACCACCAACTCATTCTTAAGAGAAATCAGGAGTCGAGTCACTAGTTAAGTACACACACAATCTTTGAAATCTACAGTTGTGATTACCTTTTGCATATCCTCTGCCCACACATGCCACTTCCCTTCACAACCCTAACTCTAACCAGAAACATTGACGGTTGAAAGAAGGAAACATTGGTCTTTCTCATAACATCACCGTAATAACATTGCTATAAACATAAACTATAACAAAACAATAAACATGATACAACCTTTTCCACTTAAAAAAATTCCCTTGATTAACAATCATCCAGCAGAACCCACTTAAACACAGCCATTTACCCCTTACACACTAAACACCTACACTTCTGTGTGACACAAGTTCAACATTTTAGACAATTAGAAAAGCTCCATTTCTAACCACTAGGCTTGGTTGGAGTTAAATTATGATTATTTCTTATTTGTATTATAGTAGCTCCTAGTGGCCATGATTGAGAGCAGGACAGAGCTCCATTGTGCTAAAGCTAGGTGATGTACATACACAAAGTCAGAGTCAGTCCCTGACCTTGCTGGCTGTATCTTTTGTGTGCATGTGGTTATATGGATTTGTTAAATGTGTCATTGACATTCTTCAAGGCATATCTGCTATCAAGTTAAATGTTAAGAAATAGCTGGTAATTACCAAAGACCTCTTCAAATTAGTATTAAACTATCACAAATTAAATAAAATCTGTGTAATCTCAAAATTACTGTACATTTACCAAGCAGTTAGTCAGAGAATGGTGAAATATCTGGCTCCATGCTGACATTTGAAAGATGTGCTGTTTGTGGAACCTGGACATTTGGCAATAATCTTCCTGGCATCAAACGCGATCTGGATGGTCATGCTGTGGAAATGCTTTCTGTTTTTCTCAAAAATCAGCTGGTGCCACACAAGGAGTGTGAGTGCCATCACATCGTTCCTAGGACTTCTAGGAATGATAGAGAGGCCTTAACTGATTATTCTGTTGCTGTTGGGGAGTGCTTAGACACTTGATAGATGCCTGAATATCTTGGTTGTTGAGGAAATGAGTTTACCAGATACCAGGAGGCTGATTTCATGCTTCATAGTGAAAGGGCACAGAGTACTTTTTGAAGAGCAGGAACGGGGAAACATTGGGCTTGACTTGATATGTAGAATGCATTCACGTAGGCTCAAAGTGTTTGCACACTCAGAGTGGGTAGTATGGTGTACACAAGCCTTCTATCTTTGTTCAAACTTGAATGGAAACTTTTAAACAATTGAAACTTTTTTTTATAATATCGGGATATTCGTGGGTTATGCAGCATACTTAGTCCTCACATAGAAGTGAACCAAGGGGTCATTTCTGTACGTTCTGTGAACCAGATGCAGATGGGAATAAAGCAGTGGAACTCCCTGGGCAGCCTTTGGGCCAAATTCAGTGATGATGTAAATAGTGGTGTAAATTAAAAATTGGGCAGAAATTTGTGCTTGTTGCAAACTAGTGGAATTTGTACCTATTTGGCATTGATTGGGAGCTAAGTTTTCTGCTCAGTTACTCTAGATTTATATTGGTATAACTCCATTGACTTCAGTAGTATAATTGAAATTTACATCTGAATAAGTGAAGTCAGCATTTAGTCCGAGGTCTGCAAAATGAGCGTAATCTATATGCGTACAGAAGATGTGGTGGGGGCAGGTAGCCACTTGTAGCAGGAAAACTAATTAAGAGGAAGAGATAAGATAATGGAGGACTCCAGGTTTCAATGTAACTTGCATCATCTTCAGCACTCCCAGATGTAGTCCTGGTGTAAGCAAGGGCAAACTTTGCTTACTCCCTTTTCTGTAGGTGCTGAATTTGGTTCCCATAGAATACAAAATCAGTGTAATTTAAACTCCCTTTCTGATCGTAATTCTGATCTCATTTATTCCAGCTGTGTAATTTACACTACCACACACATCACTGCTGAACTTGGCCCGTTTGTGTGAGCGCATATTCTTCTGTATGCATACGCACACAAAAAATATGAAATTCAAGGGCTTGACTGTGTAGCCCCTACTGACATTAGTGAGTACTTACTACTCACATGAGTAGTCCCATTGACTTCAATGGGACTTCTCATGAGAAAGTGCTCGCCAGTTTCAGTAATGATTGCACAGTCCTGTCCTAAGTGGGGGTAAAATTGCTCAGTAGTCCTTGTATTGGTATTTCCTTCAAAAAGAGGTTTAGTATTACAGGGCTGTACTCTTACAAGTGTAAGATTTGCATGTTGTTTTCACTTCTGCCACCAGCATCAGCAATCATTTAAAAATGGAACTGAGGAACGTGTATGTAAAAATCTCATACACAGTACATGGAAAAATACAATCTGTTGTTACACAGTTATCTGAAACTGAGTAAAAGATAAAAATAAATATTCCTTTTCTTCCCTTTTCCCCCTCCCAGGACCTTCTTTCTGTCTGGCCAAATTTCTGTCCTTGGTTACATGCCGACAACCTCATTGAAATTGGAGGGGTGTAACTAAGGGTAAGTTTTGTTCCTCTGTGTATACGGGAGGTATAGATGTGTGTTATATGAATGAAGTAGGAGCTGGTTAATTATGAAAGAAAAAATGGCACATGAATGAAATACAGGTTTAGGAATTGAGAAGAGCTAGGGTAACATTGTTTGCCTAAAGATGTCATCAGGGCACAGACATGCTGTGTATTTTCTTTAGTTGCTAGAATATGATAAAAGAATAACTTGTTAAGTAACATCAGAGAAATGTACTTGCTCAGGAGACCAGCAGTAAATGTACAATACAGTAAATGCCAAAGGCAAGGATTCAATTTAATAGTGACTTAAGAACCTTGCAATAGTTCAGAATTTTGCTTTCCACATTTCATGTCTTGATAAAAGAGCAAAAGAGTTGACTTTTTTTTACATCTATAAGAAACAGTTCCATTTTACAGAAGATATGCATTGGTTTTACCAGTCTTTAGTTTTAAAGATTATACCTGGACAAACTTCCTAACATTGTAATTGTTACAATTTATGGGGGGAGAGAGAGAGACACACACACACACAGAGTAATGTAACAGATTTATATTCAAATTATAAAGGTGTGTGGTGCTAATCAGAACCAATAGGTACTCTAAGGCATCTTTACTTTTCCAGTTGGGTTTTGAACTTTTGGACTACTAAATTTTATTTTCTTGTTAAGAGCCACAGTCAGTGGAGTCAATGGAGTTAGACCAGGAATTAATTTAACTAATTTTTGTTAAATATTCAAGGGTGTTTTTTTTTTTCTAGTTTGATTTTTAGATTAGTTTAAAACAGGTCAGAAATTAAACTGGTTTAAAATCTTTGGCTCGGGGCATCCATACTGCCACCATTTTCAATCAAAATAATTGCCACCAGTATGAGGCTTGGAAATGCTTTCCGTACTTTAATGGTTTGGCCCTGATATTCCACCCTAATCCATGTAGGCAGACACTAGTGGCCCCACTGAAGTCTGTGCAAAGGTTTGCTCACACGGGTCATCTTGTACAGTCGGAGGCTTGATTTCAAATGCAGCCATTTTTTGGCCAGTTTTTGAACTCAAACTCATCACACTGATTTTCATGAACTTTTTAACTTCCAGAGTATTTGAATGTGAAAAATGGGTTATTTACTTTAAATAGTTTCCCTTCTATGTTTGTCTTGCTATCTGCTATCCAAAAAGATTATATTGTATGCATCAGTGTAATGTATCCATTAGTTTATGGCTCCAAAGTCTTCCTGGAAGTGTCACAAATCCACAGGGTCCCTGAGTGCTAGATTTAGTATTTGAAGCTCAGATTTAGTTTTAAAATCTATAAAACGTCTGTTCTCATACAGCAGCCAACCGGGTGTGCTTTCCGAGAAGCTCAAGAGCTCAGATTATTGTTTCCAGAGTCAACTTTAATTTATGTTTAGTCAAATCCATCTTCAAGGGTTACTGTCAACTTGAAAAATCACATTTGCCTGAACATTTTGTACCTAATGTAGTTAAAAGCATAGTTACTCCTTACAACCAAGACAGAGCTTTACAGGGGTTAGAACTGTGGCCTTAGTGCAAATGATCCTTGGGTCCAGTTCTTCCACCTGGAAATCTGAAGGAAACTAAATCATATCTATGACAGGGGTCGAGCCAGTAACTCAGTATGGAGAGTGTTTCTCAAATGAGGTTGTGCATTTATTAGGAAAAAGTGGAGAAGAAAAAGAATTTGGATGGGTCGGGGCCATTCAGTAACAAACATAGCAAAATGAAATAAAAATCTGGTATATTAAATAATCAGACAAACTGTAGCAGTGGCCCAATTCTCATTCCTTTGCCCGGCTACCCTAAGTGCTGCAGCATGATGGCATCAGTGATCAGGCGGAAGTGAGTGTGGCTCAATTGTGCTGGTGTGACTCCCCTACCTGAGTTCACTTGCAGAGGCCTCTCTGTGTCCTAAGGTGATGCCAGGATGTCCTTATCCACATCCTTGATGCTGCCTGCCCATGCACTCTTAAGGGGCACATCACTCCTGAGAGCCTCCACTCCCTGCTACACTCAGGAGCCATCTAGATGCTGGGATGAAGTGACAGCCAGGAGACCTGGTCACACACACAATACCTGGGATTACTAGAGCTGAAAGGAATTAGTAAGAAAGTTATTTTTCTCCGTGTATTTTGTTCATTTATGCATGGTCACTTTCATTTTCTTCTGTAGGTAAATTTCTTCATTGCTGAAAAGATCCTTATAAACATTGATAAGGAAACAGAAAATAGTTTTCATTTCATGTTTTTAAAAAGAGGTAACTCCTGCCCTCTCAAATTATAAGGTGCTTTATCAGAATCAGGATTTCTTTTTTTTAAATTAGACACGTTTTCAAAAAGTTTCAGGTTACAGAGTCCCTTCAAACTTTTTTGCTGACAAGACTTCCTTGCTTGAGCAAAGTTGAATTGCTTTTATGGGTGCCATCCAAAATGGCTGCTTAAATCAATGGGAGTTTTGCATGAGTCAGTCACACCTATTTTTATCAAAACTACAGTTTTATTGAGATTAGCCACTGTAAATGCCCAAGACTGGTGCAAATGGAGATTCAGACTCCATGGGATGATGAAATATATGCAAATCTTAAGCACATAAGCAAGACTGATGGATTCATTTAATCACATTTAGAGATCCAGGGGCAGATCAGAGCATGGAATTTGCCCCTCAGTTTGAATGGAGAAAACTGTTCATGTTGCAAACAAAACTGAAATTCAGATCTTGCAAAGATTAACACGCCTTCTTACCATTTCAAAATGTTAGTAGCCCCATTGACACTTCAGTGGGACTATTCACAGTGCACAGATTTAAGCAGTGTAAGTCTTTGCAGGGAGTGGGCCCAATTTCTTTTTAACCCCTTGACGCTGGGAGTCAGGTTTATTGATTAAGTATGATTCTTATTGCTAACAATGTGCTATGCAGACACCACCATTCCATCAAATTAATATTGATTTCTATTATAGGACAAGGGACATAACTGTCCACTTAAACAATGAGGAGTCCGCTGGCACCTTAAAGACTAACAGATTTATTTGGGCATAAGCTTTCGTGGGTAAAAAACCCACTTCTTCAGATGCATGCAACTGTCCACATAACACCCAATGCATATGATGTGTTTTTTTTCCTTAAGGGAAGAAGAAAATATCAGTGCTATTTAAATATGACATTTTCCATATCTACTATATTTAGATTGGAATGTTACAGAAATAATCACTGGGCTGACACAGTCCTTATTTTATTCGCCATTGGTTTATTTCCCAGTTTGTTTCTATCTGTACATGAGTAAAATTTTCAGAACCACTTAAGACAGCTGAATCCCACTGACTCTGTGTATGTTATGCATGAGGTGTGTTTCCTCTGCTCACTTATACTTGCTCACGTTAGCTCTCATTAAGCTAGCGCAAGTATAAGTAGCATGGGCAGCAGCGGTGGAGGCATGGCTTAGCTGTGCCAAGTACATACCTATCTGTTTCAGATGGGTTTGTACTTTGGATGGCCAAGCCTCTGCTGCAGTTTCCTGCGCTACTGGGACTGTGTTTCTATTTATACGTGCACTAGCTTGATGAGAGTTAGCATGGGTA
The DNA here is from genome assembly GCF_965152275.1 of Natator depressus. NCBI lineage: Eukaryota > Metazoa > Chordata > Testudines > Cheloniidae > Natator > Natator depressus. The sequence goes on along the minus strand of NC_134235.1, from coordinate 99,226,341 downwards.
GGTACAGGTGAGCACACCCCTACCTTGTAGTGTAGATGTAGCAAATGAGACTTAGGCTCCTAAACCGTACAGGTGCTTTTGAAAACTTTACATCCGTACACTCGAGTGATTCAGTGTTAGCTCAGCTAAAGTAAACTTGTTTGTGGTGGGCATGGCCATTTTGGGCAGAACTCAGCCAGCTGAAAGCTTCATGAGAATCCATGAAATGGGCTAATCATTGTGGTATCTAGGCTGCAAAGACTAAATCAAGAATCACATTGGGCCAGTGTTTTGTTTCAGGTTGGGTTTATCTCAAATGAGATACTTTGGTTTGTCATACCAAATCAAAATGTTGCATTTTTGGCTCAGTTCGATATTAAACTGTGTCTTCCCTGATGGAAGCCTGATGAGAACCCTAATTCAGGTTCCTCATGCCCCTCTCCACCCTATGGGCCAGGCTCCCATGCTGACTGAATCTCTCGTGATGCACCTATGGATGGATCCAGGAGGCACCTAAACTGTCTCTTTCATATGAGGCGTTGCACTGATTCAAGAAAACATCGTTTCACGTTGAACTGAATCAAAACTAGACATTTTGATTCGGCAACGTTGAAATGTTTAATTTTGATTGGGAATGTTTTGATATTTCCAAATGGAAAGTTTTGTTTTTTCCATAACAAATAAACATTTGCCACAGAAAGCAGACATTTTTCACCAAAAATTTTGTTTAGTTGAAATCCCAGTTCTCCATCGAAAAACAGATTTGATGGAACATTTTTGAGCTGCCCTAGTATACTTTTTTATTTAAGAAAAGATATCTGAGAAATCTTCCTCTTCTGCATGAACAAAAACTCATAAAATACAGCTGATTATCTTAAAGCAGCAAGAAAATATTAGGGAGTTGGGGGCTGGAGAGGGAGGGAAAAACAGCCTGTATTAGTGTAATTGTGATTAAAATTAATGAAATAACAAATTCATAATATTGTGTTTATAGCATGCTATTCCTATCTTAGTGTGGCTTGCTCTTTCACCATTTAAAGCAGGGCGGGCAAACTTTTTGGCCTGAGGGCCACATTGGGTTTTGGAAATTGTGTGGCGGGCCGGTTAGGGGAGGCTGTGCCCCTGCCCCCTATCTGCCCCTCCCCCTTTTCTCACCCCCTGACGGCCCCCACCCCCGGGACTCCTGCCCCATCCAAGCCCCCCGGTTCCCTGATGGCCCCCCTAAGACTCCTGCCCCATTCCCCCCACCCCCCCACTCCCTGTCCCCTGACCGCCCCTGGAACCCCTGCCCCTGACAGCCCCCCATAGCCCCATCAACCCCCCCTTTGTGACTACCCCCCTGAACCCCTGACCCCATTCAACCCCCGTTCCCCGCCCTCTGACCGTCCCGACCCCATCCAAAGCCCCGCCCCCTGACCACCATCCCGAATTCCCCTGCCCTCTGTCTAACCCACCCTGCTCCCTTACCGCACAGCACAGAGAACCGGTGGCTGGCGGCGCTACAGCCGAGCCGCCCAGAGCGTTGCGCCGGTGTAATGTAGTAAATTGCTCTCCATAGGTGCTACCACTAGCATGTTCCTACGCGGAGCAGTTTAATACGCTACGCCAGCAGCATGGTGCGCTGAGGCTGCGGGGGAGGGGGAACAGCAGGGAAGGGGCCGGGGGTGAGCCTCTTGGGCCAGGAGCTCAGGGGCCGGGCATGGGGGTCCTGCAAGCTTGATGTGGCCTGCGGGCCGTAGTTTGCCCACCTCTAATTTAAAGTCACAATTGTCATTTCAGTTGCATTATCAGTAAGGTTGAGAGAAGGTATGCTTAATACCTCTGCTCATCAGACTCCATCTTGTTGATCTCTAGTACACATATACATAATTTCTCTGAACTTGTCCTATATCAGTGCATACAAGTAGCTTTACTTTTTACCTTTGTCTCTTTCAGCTAATGTAGATAAGAGAAAAGCAGGTTTTCTTCTTCTGCTCTTTAGACCAAGGGCATGCTGACTTAATTAACACAGTAGTTTCCTGACTTCAGCAGGTGGAAGTAAGCCTCTTAGTGGTTATGCAGAAGAATTTTAATTTGCAGTTAGACTTTTAGGTAATTATGCCTGCCTGCCTTAGGGTTATAAAAATCACCAGCTCAGTGGGTTTTATCAGATTTTTTCAGGTTCTTAGAACAAAACATTTATTTGAGAATATGTTGATGCTAGAAACATAAAGCTCTAATTTCAGTTGATAAAAGAAAACTTCAGTTATTCTTAAAAGTTAAAAAGGAAGTGATGAAACACCAAGATTCTTGGTGTGCTGATAAGGAAATTACAAGAAAGTTAGAAGCCTAGAGAAGAAGGAGGAAAAATGGAAGAGTCATTGGTGATTGGAGATAGGGGCATCATGAGAGGGTGAAATCAACTGTGTTTGGATGTTGAAGAGAGGGGAATCATTAAAATTTTCATCTGTTACGGAGGGCTTTGTTTGCTAGAATGTAGAAATTTCTGGTGGACAGATAACATTGTTTTAAATAAAGATGGCTAGCTCCTCTTTGAGTCTACGTAGTGTTGAAGTCACTGAATGATTGTTTCTGATTCTGATGGTTGTAAATGTAAGAGCTGCTGATTAATATGTCAAACAGGTGATTTATATTTTGTCATTGCCAAACATCATTGGATGAATTTATCTGACTCAGCGTGCCAGTAGTTGAAAGACATGCTAGGAAATAAGTGATTGAATGAAGTTAAAAAAAAAAAAAGGTATTATTTTCAAGTAACATGTACACATGGTTAAGTAGCAAGATGTAAATAGCTTTTGAGTAGTTCTCTGACATCAGTTTCACTTAGAGCAGGGTGGCTGTTCATTTTTAACACCCCAAAATGGAAAATACCTGTCAGTATTTATACAATAAAAGTTGCAGCCTTCATTTATGCTAATAGCATTGCCTACAACATAGCAAAAAATGGGCAGTTTAAAGAAATGATGGAAGCACGTCACCCTGGAAAAACTCCTCACATGCCTGCTAGTACATTCTGCAAATGAAAAATCAGAGGAAAAATTAAAGGAAGGACTGTAGAAATAAATACTGGTGTTATGCAAGAAAACAGGAGAAATGATTCAGTAATAGCTACAAGTATTCAGACCACGGGAGGGGGGAAGCATCCCCACTTATAGGGCTGATTCTATATCTTAAAAGAGACTGCCAAATACTGTGTCCATTTTGTTGAAGATGTCATCTAAAAATACAGGGAAAGTATGATGGGATGGTTTTGCCATTTGCTTAGATGACAAAGATAATGAAAAAATTAAAGAACTTCTCAGGTGCAGTCATGCTAACTTCGGACATATGGATGTCAGTACCCTATTTAAAGCTCAGTGAGAAGGCTTACAGTTTTTTCCACCACCACCACCATCAGCCTCATGGTTGGTTGACTGAAAAAGGAAAATTGATGCCCTAGCCCAGGGATTGGCAACCTGTGGCACGCGTGCCAAAGACAGCACGTGAGCTGATTTTTAATGGCACGCTGCTGCCTGCCGGGTCCCAGCTGCCGGCCCTGCTCAGCCCGCTGTCGAACCCAGGCCGGGACCCCGGCAGGTAGCAACGTGCCATTAAAAATCCTGCCCGCCCCAGCCTGTTCTTCTCCACCCCCCTGTAGGGGCAGGGTGAAGAAGCTTGGTCCTGCCGGCTGCTGCTGCAGGGCAGGCAAGGTCCCCCCTCCCAGGCCTCTTCCCCCAGCGTGCTGGGCTCCTGCCCCTCTTCCTGTCCCTCCCTGCCGCCGATCAGCTGATGGCCCTTGCGAGGGAGGGGGAGAAGCGGAGTCGCAGCGTGCTCGCTGCTCCGCAAAGGAGGCGGAGAAGAGGTGGGGACGGTACCTTCGGGAACAGGGGGTGGAATCAGGGCATATCCCCTCCAGCCCCCTGCCTTGAGCCGCTCTGGGCAGGGGGCTGGGAGCACCCCCAGCCCTCTGCCCTGCACCCCCCACACTCCCCCTGCCCTGACCCCTGCACTCCCCTCACACACCCGTAGCCCTCTGCCCTGACCCCTGCACTCCCCTCACACACCCGTAGCCCTCTGCCCTGACCCCAGCACCCCCCCACATACCCAGCCCCCCCCACACCCCATGCCCCGACTCTTGCAGCCCCCACATTCCCGCCCCCACCCTGAGCACCAAACGGGAGCTCCTGCACCCACCCCCCACATTTCCCACCTGCACCCCTCGCACCAAATGGGAGCTGCCCTGGTAAGGACTTCACACCCAAACCTCCTGCCCCAACCCTGAGCCCCCTCCCTTGTTCTAGCTCCTGGCCAGACACTACACCCCAACCACCAGCCTCTCCTTCACCCCCAGTCCTGTGCTCAGTGCACTCCCACCCTCAGCTCAGTGCAGAGAGAGAGAGGAAGAGAATGGGCTAGAACCAGGGAGAAGGTAGGTACCCACTCTATGTGGGCAGGGCTGGGATCCCAGACCAGCAGCGGGCTGAGTGGGGCCAGCAGCCAGGACCTTGGCTGGCAGGAGCCGGCGGACAGAACCCCAGACTGGCAGCGGGCTGAGCCACTGCCGGTCTGGGGTTCTGGTTGCTGGCTCCTTGCCAGCTGGGGTCCCGGCCGCAGGCCCCGCTCAGCCTGCTGCCGGCCTAGGTGAACGGAACCCCAGGCTGGCAGCGGGCTGAGCGGGCCAGCGGCGTAAGATCAGCATTTTAATTTAATTTTAAATGAAGCTTCTTAAACATTTTGAAAACCTTGTTTACTTTATATATGACAATAGTTTGGTTATATAATATATAGACTTATAGAGAGAGACCTTCTAAAAAACGTTAAAATTATTACTGGCACACGAAACCTTAAATTAAAGTGAATAAATGAAGATTTCGGCACACCACTTCTGAAAGGTTGCAGACCCCTGCCCTAGCCTTTCATTGACACATTTTACTTTATTTTTGGAAAGCAGCATGTAGGTTTTGTGATGCTTTATTTTGTAGGTGTTTGTGGTGCTTTATTACAGCTAGGAAGGCTACACAGATTACTGATTTAGGCAAAACCTTTCAGGCCTGGATGCCTAACGTTAGATGCCTAACTCCTAAATCCACCTTTGTGCACTTAAGTGTAAGTAGCCTGAGCCTCAGAAGTGCTGAGTGACTTACAAATCCCCCATCTAAGCCAATAGGAGCTGCAGGTGCTCAGCACATCTGCAAATTGGGCACTTTTATTTAGGCACATAACCGTGGATTTAGGAGCCTACATTTGGACACCTGGGCTTGGAAAAGGTTTACCTACATTAGTAACCTGTGTTGTGTTTCTTGATGCAATAAACTATCAAAAAATGGTAGCACCTAGATTTGAAAATTTCAGCCTTAGTTTCAAAGAACTTTAAACAGCGCAGTTCTTGTTTAAAGAAAATTAATGACATTTGATTACTCCCAGTATTTTAAAGCACTGTCCTTTGGGAAAATTGTGCAGTGGCAGAGGGAAGTTTTTGATTTCAGCTTCAGTTAAACAAAATGTAGGACACAACCCTGTTGACACTTAATACACGTGTATAATTTTAAAGATGAGGGTAGTCTTATTGGATTTAATGAGGCTATTTATGTGGGTGAAGATACTCAAATGCATATGTGCTTGCGGGATTGGGCCTTGGTAAAGTGCCAGTTAATGACTGATAAGACAGCTGTACAGCTTAATTTTTCTTTGTTTCTTTTTGTTCAACTTAATCCAACTTCTTTTTCAAATATATGGAAAGCCTATCAGTGCAGCATGGCTCCAATCTATACATTCAGTTTCAAAATGAAAATCATGTTAGCTCTTCTGTTGTTTCAGTAGGAGGAAAAAAGTAATCTGGAAATAGGATGGGGTTTGGGTTATTTACATATTTCACCAGTTAGTACAATAAATACATTCATAGACCTTTACTAAAATGTATCTTCATGGTGTTCTCTAAATATAGAAAATGTAATGGGTGTGGTTTTTTCAGTAGCAGTGTGAACAATAGAAAGAACATAAAATCTTTAATAATAATAGTAATTTTAAGTTACAATTCTGAAGTGCTGACTTCACCATACTGAGCTATTTAATGGTTTTACATAGAGCCATAAGACGGATCAAGCTTTTTTCTAATGCAGGGCACTTCAATACACTATAATTTGAGTATTATATCAGTTATTTTTATGTAGGCAGCATACAGCAAAACACGTGGAAATGTTATGACTTCATCTTTTAAAAAAACCTGTTAATAAAATAGCAGTTTTAAATATATCCTGAAATACCACAATACAATGTGGGCAAAATATGAGCTGCAGAACACATACATTTCCCTGTTGTTATTAAACTTTTAACAGGATTCACTGTGTGTCATTTTAAAATGACTTCCAGGTATTATCCAGAATGGTTTAATGGCTTTAGATACTTTTTGGCTTGTTCTGCAGAAGAAAATGGGTCCCTTTCTAAGTAGCAATTAGAACTTATTGAGACCTTTTATATTCTAAGAGATAGAGCAAAGCGGGTTTGCTTTAAAAACTTGGTCAATAATTTCAACTATAGCAGGTCAGAACCTTTTCTCTAAATCATATTTATTTTTATTTTTGTATATGCATTGCAGAGGTGCTTATCACCATGGAATCTGATTACACTTTATACAAACAAGTAAATGAGAGAGTATTGTAAATTACAGCTGCAATTTCCTAGAGGAGCCCTAGAGAGTTGGGCACCTAACTCCCTCAGCCTACATTGACAGTCCCAGCCTACATCTGTTTGTGTGTGTGTGTGTGTGTGTGTGTGTGCGCGCGCACATACTATAGCATATGACTATCTGATTAAGCTTTGTCATATTAATTATAGCAGTTGAGGAAGCAGGTACTACTGTAGTTAAGGTTCAGTTCCATCTCTTATTCTAATCTCTCTGGTTCAGTTGGTCCTAATATTTACAAGCAGCTTCTTGGGGCTGCAATTTTACATTCTTTGCCTTAGCTCATAGACAGGGTTTTTGGCTTTGAAATTTTACTGAAATTTGAAGCCTTTTGGGGGAGTATTCAGCATGAAAAAAATATACTTTTACCATTTTTAAAAATGGGAAGACTCCCATTAGCTTCAGTAGGCTTTGGATCAGACTGTAATTCCACTCAGAAATTTGTCTCTGTCATAACTAAGGAGGTTTGACAGTAAAATTTGTCAGCCACACCTGACGTTTCTAGAGGACACAAATCCGAAGTGTCTTCGCATAGGTATATTCAAGAATGATTGGCCTAGAGAAAGTCAATAGGGTTTGCCTATTTTCCTTCTCTCATAATACAAGAAATAAGAACTCAAATAAAAGAAAAGTTTTAATCTGTGGAACTCATTGCCATAATATATGGTTGAGACAAACAACTGCAGTTATACTGTCTAGGTTAGAAATTAGCATCAAGTTTCATTCTTCAGGACATATGCCAACCACTAACTGCCTGGAGTTACAAAGAGTCCTGTGGCACCTTATAGACTAACAGACCTATTGGAGCATAAGCTTTCGTGGGTGAATACCCACTTTGTTGGGTGCATTCACCCACGAAAGCTTATGCTCCAATACGTCTGTTAGTCTATAAAGTGCCACAGGACTCTTTGCCGCTTTTACAGATCCAGACTAACATGGCTACCCCTCTGATACTTGCCTGGAGTTAGGAAGATAACTTCCCTCATAAGCATGTTCTTGTACAATTTTTTTATTGCTTTATGCCTTCCTCTGAATATAGGTATTAGTCACTGTGAGTTGAAAGGATTCATAACTAGAGAGGCCAGGGATCTCATCTTATGTGGCTGTTCTTATGTTTCTAAGTAATATTCTCTTTTTAGGAAAAGTGTAGACTTTTTCTATGTGTTACTGTTCGTATTACTCAAACATCTTTTAAAAAAGAGGTCATCCACATGCTGTTCCAACTCTGCCTCAGAACCAGTTGTGAGTTGAGGACAGCACTTGATAACTTTCATTGTTTTTGGTTTTACTTTTACATATTAGTGCAGCCAATAAAGGTCCAAAGATCCTCAGCTGGTGTAAATCAGGGTAGGTCTGCTGATGTCAGTAGAACTACAATGATCAGAGTCAGCTGAGGGTCTGGCCCCACATGTCCTAGATTAATTACTAATTCGTAGCTGTATTTGAGACTTATAATGTATTAGAAACACGCACTAGTGTATTGGAGAAGTAACAACATCTTGCACTGAAATATATGCCTCCTACGTTTTTTTGAGGAATAGCACCACTAGGCCTCCAACTGTTACTCAGTCTTCTCCAGAGAGGCCAGAGCTAAATTATTTTCAATCAAGAAAGGGGGCAAATTTGATGTAGCTTGCTTCTACATTCACAGGAAAGTTAAATTCTGTACTATCAGAATAGTTTCCTGTTTAAATTGTTGGGTTTTTGTTGCCCACAACTGGAATTCAGATAAGGCAAAATCCAACTATTTCTCTCTGACCTTGACATGTGTTTGTTTTTCTTGGCACAGCTGAAAAAAATGTTAGAACAAACTTCATGGTAAGACACAAACAGAATAATTAAAAACTTTTACATGGATATGTAGCTTATCAGTTGCTGTTTACTTTTCATTAGATCAGTGCCTCCATAAAAAGAATTATAACACTCCCAGGAATTCTTTCTGGAGATGCTGGAATTAATGTGTAAGAGTCTATGATTTTGTACTTGTTTTTGTTTGATCATCATGGAGATCTCCCTGGAAAGCTTTTATAGTGCTTTTATAGTCAATAAAAACAACTTTTGGCTTTAGCCTTTGTTCTCCGTTGTTCTTTGATTGAGGAGTACCACCAGTGCATGACAGCTGCATGTTTTCCTTTAGCATTTTCACCAGTGGAGAACAATAATAATATGGGGATAACTTAGTTATAAAATGCATGGATATTATTTCACTTATTTGAACAATGGACTGGAGACATGGAAATATGAATCTGTAAAACAGTAAGCATTCTTCTGATAAAGAAGCATTTTAAAAGAAATGAACTTTCAATTTAAGTATTTCTGCACTGTGCTAAAGAGCTATGTTGTGGTTTTATGCCTTCAAGTTTAGTCTGTTTATATCACAAAAGGATGTCTTAAATATTTTTGGTTTGCACATACCTTATAAGGAAGTGTAAGGTGATACAAACTCTTCTTTCCGTTGTTCCTGCAATAAGTGCATGTGTATAGAAACACAGCACAACACATTTTACGTTTCTGAAAAAATGTGAATAGAAAAGGAATTAAAATTTGGAATCTGCGAGTAGTAGTCACGCACAGTGCAGTTGAAACTAAGATTGAGTATAAATATATGTTCTTGCAGTGTAAGTAACTTCAGTGTAAGATCACACAGCCTAGCAACAGTTCAACATCAAGATGGCGCATTGCCTTAATTAGCTTCTAACTCTATAGGTGAGGCATTAGAGTTTTCTGTAGCACAGTGGTTCCCAAACTTGGTCCGCCGCTTGTCCAGGGAAAGTCCCTAGCGGGCCAGGCCTGTTTGTTTACCTGCCGCGTCCGGAGGTTCGGCCGATCGCGGCTCCGAGTGGCCGCGGTTCGCTGCTCCAGGCCAATGGGGGCTGCGGGAAGCAAACCGGCCCGGCCCTCCAGCGGTTTTCCCTGCACAAGCGGCGGAACAAGTTTGGGAACCACTGCTGTAGTATATAGTATCACAAATGGATCTCATATTCATATATGTTGGTCACTTTTACAATGTTAGTGTGGCTGGCAAACATGATTTCTTAGTGGAAATTAAAAAGTCATAAGTGTAAATCTGTAAGCATATGAAATTATCTGTGCAATTTGTTTTACTTTAAGTTCCAAGAAGCATTATTATGCAAAAGTGGAAAGAGCAGTACAGACAGGTTAATAGTACATAGTGAAAATAATTTGAGCTTTTAATCAAAAGCACGTCTACTATAACTCTTACAGTTTGTATTGCTCATAAATGTACACATGTATTTTACAATGTCTAAACGACAGTATTTGGAAGTCCTTGTATAGATGTTCCGTAAGGAGAATTATAAACAAATAAACTGATTACAAAAGGTAAATTAATGGGAAAAGATCAAATAATTAACTTATTGCAATGAATAAGATTTTGTCACACTGTGACACAATTGGTCACTACCTTGCTTAACAGGATTGCTCTAATAGCTCTGCTGTTGTTAGCAGCAACCAGTGTGGATATAACTAAAATTTCACGTATTTGATGGTATTTGTAAAATAATGCATGTGCCTTTAAGGGAAAGTGAAATCAAATGATGGTGTTATACTCAAAATATTCAGACCTATAAATGAATCACCGTGTTTCAAATAGAGAAACTATTGGGCAATTACAGTAAAAACCCAGAAGAGAAAAACATTTAGGTATGATTGCTAAGTACCTCCTCTTTTGAAAAGTAGTGTATGCTGCACTAACATACCGTTCATATCAACAACATACTAGTGCTCAGGTGTAAAAATACATCGTAATGACAGTGCATTTGATTGAAACACAACTGTTGTGATTTCACGGCTCTCTTATGTGGCTTTTCAATAGGGACAATCACAATAATGAAACAATCATGCCTTCTCAAAGTCTTTGTGAAACACAAAATACAGAAACAGAACAGGTGACAATTGAAGTAGAAGAAATGTACATGTTCTTCTACCTGTTCTGAGTACACCAAGGGTGTTCAAAATGTGTCCAGCTGAAGGGTTTGTGTTGGCAGCTTGCTTGGAGATTGAGGGCCCCCACAAACTTAAAAGGAGTAAATTCCATCTACCCTCATCTTAAATAGGGTAATCCCAGTGCATTGGATAATGACGGACTATTGCACACTGAATGCAGTAATGCTTTTTATTTTGCACAACTCCCTGTTAAAGATAAGAGAGCCTTGAGTCACATTGTCGGCCACCCATAAACAATACCAACAGCTAGAGCTACTGTGCTGAAAGAATTAGAACATACAAAGGCCTGGACCAAAACCAGATCTGCATGCAATCCTATTCTTGTAGGGAGAGGGTGCTTTAAGGTTTGGAGTGAAGGCACCCTGTTTAGATAAACAAAATAGCATTAAAGGTCAGAGAAGAGAGAGAATTTTTCTTACTGTTTTGGGGCCTGATTCTCTGGCTGCTGTGTACATGGAACTGTCATAGAAATCAGTCTAAACTTAGAAAAGGACCTTTATCGTTTTAGGGTATAAAAGGGAATATAGTTATTTTAAATTTAGAAACATCCTTAATGTAAAGGAAGATAAAAATGGCTGTGCTGTAGTTAGAGGGGAAAGGCTAAAGTGTCCTCTCTAATGCTGGTGTAGTGACGTCACAGAAGTCAATGTAGTTACTCTGGATTTACACCCATGTGACTGAGCTTATAAAAACAAAAGCTGTGTGTGTGGGCAGTGGGAGGGTAGGAGCTCCTGTGAGCAAAGGACTTCATCACTGGCTCTAAGACTAAATGGATGCCCCATGACTCTGCTGGCATAAGGGAGCTAGGAGGCTGTCATAAATCCCCCTTGAGGAATACTGCCATCATAGGGGAGTATCTACGCTGGCTCAGTGACACCACCTGGAGAAGTCCTAGGTGAAAGGGATTTTCCAGGGGCATTTCTGGGAGAAGAGGGTTGTGGCCAGGGCATGGCTATTCTTTGGCTCTTCCTGGCAGATAGACATAAGTTAGAGCAACCTGTTATCTGACCTAACCCCTTTCATGGCAATCCTGTCACGGGAGGTGCAAAGGTGACATCAAATCACCTTCCCACCTTTCTCCAGTCCCGGTTTGGCACATAGTCCAGATGGCCAGTGTATGATGATCCCCTTCCTGGAATTGAAGTTAGTTACAAACTAGAGGACAAGATGAAGTCCAATCCGAAATCTTTTCTCCAGGTTTGACTACTCCTTGGGTTCACAGTGCATTATCTGTACCCCTTTACCAAGTTCCCTGTATCAGGGCAACATCTCTGAAGCCTGCTCCTTCCCTTGTTGTGCCCTCCATGCTCAATATTGTCGGAACGTATTGGCTTCAGTGCCTATATCCAGGTCAGGCTATTAACCTCTTCTTGCCCTGGACCACAATGGGGTTTGTCCATCCCAGCACAGCTCCACAGCTATGTGGCTTCTGAGAACAGAAGAAGTGACTTTTTCATTATTGTCCTTTGTATGGAAATACAGGTTTAATGATAATATCATAGTCAATCCTAATTATGATAGTGAGATTATCGTTTTCAAGGAAAATTGTGGTAAAACCAAATGATCAAGGCATCTTTACTGACATTCAGGTAGTCAGCATGACATAAGCTTATCCAGGTGAAGATGGTTTTTAAATTTAATCTCTTTTACTATCTAGTTTTACCTGTGGGTAAACTTTATGCTTTAGACTAAGGAAAAGATTTTCAAACTTGGATGACTAATTTTAGACACTTGATCGACGTCCATATTTGGAAAACTAAAGTTGCTTGATTTTCAGAGATTCTGAGCATTCAGAGCTACTGTGAAGTCAGCGGGAGCTGCAGGTGATCAGCAGTTCTGAAATTCAGGTCACATTTATGCACATGCCAAAGTATAGATTTAGGTGATTAACATCAGGCCACCTACATTTGAAAATTTTGGACAAAGTGCAGTAACCTTCTGAGAAAACTGTTATACAGATGAAATGGAGGAAGGGGCGGGGGGAATACATTATAACAGTGTTGCAAACTCTTTATGATTTCGGAATAGATGGTGATTTTCTGAAAGCCGCAGCTTCTGGAATCGGATGATTACAAGAGAATCTCAGTTTTAATTTGAAACAGAAAGTGAGTCCTAGACCTCATGCTTGTGAAGAAAACCTTGAAAACATGCACTAGACCTCAACGCTGAAAAGCCAGCAAGCAAATAAAAAGAATAATAAAATAAAATGTATTATTTTTTGAACATCTCATGAGTTTTAAGCCAGTCATAATTTTGGGAAGCCTGACTCCTGATTTTTGAATGCTCAGAGTTGATAACACTGTATTCATTATTTTTAATGTGCATGAGATGCTGATTTTAAAACATATCTGAAGGTAGGTAATATTTATCAAAGAAAATCTCCATCTCATTAATAAATAACATTAAAAACACAGAGAGAGTTCTGAAAGGGCAGTGTAAAGCTTATCAGTAGTGAAGTAAAATGATATTTTTCATTTCCTAGTGAAGCTGTATTTTAAGAGTGTGACATTGAAAGGAATCCTACTAGATTACAAGCCTGGAACAACATGTTTTTATGAAAAGAACCTCCCTGTGTTTAAAAAAGAAATGATACAGAACTCTGTCTTGGAGACCCTGCACAATAGTGGTAATATCTTTTATATTTTTCTGTAAATAATGCTTTTTTCCCCTTTATGCTGATTTTGAAAGATTGTGTGATTTTTACATAACATCTGTACGTTACTGTTGCAAGTAAAGTAGATATTAAGCAATGACTTTGACAAAACTGCCATTACCTAAGAAAGTAAATATAGGTGTGCTTATCTAAGCTTGGAGGTGGTTTTAGTCTAAGAAGGTGAAAACCCTTTTAAGTATTAGCAAATACTATGGCTGCCTGTTGAAAACTTGCCAAGATACATTTGTGAAGTGTCTTTTTATGCAGATAATTTCAATTTGTTTTATGTTCGTTATTATAATAAAAAACTTTTAAAAAAAAGTATACCGAATTCACTTGGGGGTATTTTGATCCTTTTATACACATGTTCTACATTTAGTACGGAAAGTAAAGTAAAGTAGATATGGGATGCTAAAGGTATTATTTAAAAAATATATGGTGTATTTTGATAGTTTGAAGTACTATGTAATGATAGTACAGCTAGTGATTTATAGAGATCAAGAATTATACAGTGCAACTAACTATTGATTATTTACTACTATCTCAGGTGTACAAGTTTATTAAAAGTAATGGGCAGGCCATAAACTGGTGGCACAGAAAAGTGAAAGCTAATAAAAGTCACGTAACATAAATAAATATGATGATGGCATTTAAATATGTAGCAAAGACAAACTGCATTTGTGTGTTAGGAATAGGATCACAAAACATCCCATAATGAATCAGTCATGCAGTAATCCATGCTTATTTGTTGTGTAACAGGTTTAAGGATTTAGTAGTATGGTTCAAATTGTACTCTTAGAGTTAGAGTCACTGTTAGATTGTGCCTCCCTGGTGGCAAATGTACTAGTTTAAACATCAGCCTAAAGAGCACAGGAGTATTTGTATTTATAGAAAAGTAATGTGTGTGATATATATGCACGTGGCTTTATTTGTGTAAAGTTTTTGATAGGCTTTTAAATCAAAGCTGTAGTTGTAAGAGCTAGGACTAGGTAGACTAGATGGTGGGCTAATCCCTTTAAAAAGAATACGTCAGCTCTGAGATTTGCCACTAGAAATCCTAAACTGTAATTTGATGCTCTGCATGGCCAGCTCTTTCTCAGTTATTTATGTATTAAAAAGATGTAGAGAAATCTTTTGCTAGCATGTAGTTGTGCCTGACTTCAGATGTGCTGTTGTTCTTCTTGCTTAACACTCGTAACCAATACCGCAGATTCTGCTGTACAACAATGTAGCTAAATAGGTAAGACTGTCTGCAACCCCAGGGTTCAGAAAGGCCGTGGAAGGTTCTGCTTGAGCTGCGTAAGCTTCCCAAGAAATCTGGTTAGTAGTGTGGTTTAAAGTAAGCATCAATTGTTTCACTTTAGCTAAGGTTTCTCAGAGGAGCCAGAGAGTAGCAAAGCTGTCTATCTGAAGCTACAAAGCTTTATTCCTCAAGGAAACTGAGTTTAATGACATTTGATTATTCCTTCTTCCATGCCATTGGCTATCTGTCCTATTTTTTTTTTTTTTTAGTTCAGTAAGAGATGAGTTCTGGGTAGGCAATGGAGGAGTTAGTTTTACTCTGAGGGCTGGACGAGATGAGTGGATGTTTTCCATCCATTAGCAGTGCCCACTGACGAATGGAGAAACTCTGACTGTTTGAAAAGATGAAGCTTCAGTCCATAATGATAATTTGTACTTAAATGTTATTGGAAGTCAGATAGTACATTTGGCACTGTATAAAACAATTCAGAGTCCCTGCTCTGAGGAATTTACATCCTACCTAGACTGTGGCAATACAGACTAGCTACATATTACATGCTGGGAGAAGCACCAAAGCTGATGTGGTGGATCTTGTTTTGAAGGAAGACTTCATGGATGAAATGTGTTTTAAGGAAGTATTAGGATGATGGAAAAGAGGTTATTTGGTGCAACAGGGGAAAGGTCATTGTAAATACAGTGTAAAAAGATGTGAGGACGTGAATAAGAGAACAATACAAAAGATGCATTATGAAGGGAAACTGGAGTGGACTTTAAGCAGCACAAAAGGGAATAAGACAAAATGAGAACAGATTAGGTAGGATGGAGTTATGCGGGAACTATAAGGGGAAGAAAGGAAGCTTGAACTTTTGATATGCAAGACATTTGAATGGGGCAGTGGCATGATTGGTTTGATATGAGAGTAGAATGATTTTAGCAGCAGCATTTTGAATAGATCCAAGGGGAACAAGATGAGAACAGGGAGGCCAGAGAGGAGGCTGCAGCAGCTGAAGAGAGAAATTACCAATGTGTGGACAAGTGTTTTAGGAATAGGGATAGAGGAGACAGGATGGATTTTTAGAGATATTGAGGATGATGTAGAAGAAGAGAGGAGTCAAATTTGAAAATGAAGTTGTGGGCCCTGAGGATGTTGAAGATATAGTACTGTTTTCATCAGTGATGAAGAGGAAGAAAGTTGAGAATCTTAGTCTTAGATATTACATTTGAGATGGTCAGTTGGATACATAGGCTGGAGTACCCATGGGAAAAAAATAGTCACAGCTGTTTGGCGGCACCACCCATCAGCTGATTGGGGGTGCTGCCCATCAGCTATTTGGCAGCTCTGGGAGGGGCTTGAGGGAGGGTGGAGACCAGCAAGCGGTGGGTGGAGGCTTGGGGAGGGGTCAGAGGAACTGCAGGGCCTCAGGGATGGAGCAGAGGTGGGAAGAGGTGGAGCAAAGGTGGGACCCTGGGGAAGGGGCGGAGTGGGATTGGGGCCTCAGGGTGGAGCAGGGGTGAAGCACCCCCGGGGAAAAGTAAAAGTCAGCGACTATGGTTGGACATCTAGATGGGGTTGACATAGAGGTATTCATGGACATGCTGAGTTGGCAGAAAACAGGGATTTGTTATGCGGGGGAGAGAGAGATTTAGAAGGAAGGTGCCTTGTTTCAGGAAGGCATGTAAGTATGTGTTTAAGTGTTTTCCTGAATAAGGATGCTTTTCTGAATTGCGACCAGGGGACGCTAGTTGAAACGGTGTGAGTGGATAAGATTCCTTAGGGAGAGCATAGAAGAAGAAAAGGAGGGAACTACTCCTGAGCATATGAACAGATTATGGAAGAGGAGAGGAGAAGGAGCTTCCTAATGAGGCACTGAGAAGAGCTGGAAGAACTGAGAAAGCAGAATCACAAAAACAGAGGGAAAAGGAGTGATCAACAGTATCCTGAAAAGGAATAATTCTAGTGAAGGGGTCCTTGGACTTGGGCAGGACAAGGATGTGAGTTACAATTTCAGAGGGGTAGAGAAAGTGGATGCTGAAGGCAGACAATCCAAGAGGGATTTAGTGGACAGGAGGGTGAAGCAGCAAGTACATATGGCACAGTCAGTAAGCTTGCGGGGAAAAGAGGATGAGGAATACAGTGTGGCAGCTGGACAGATTGTGGGGCACAGGAGATAGGTAAGGGCTATAGGGGCCTGCTTTGAAAATTGAGGGAAATGAGCTAAGAGTGTTTTGCATGTGTGAGACAAAGGCGGATACATACTAAAATGGAAGGTTCCCCTACATAGATGCCTCTATAAGAAAAACACTTTCTATTGGTGAAAAACAGTACTGTATTAGTCATTCTGTTAAGTTCTCAGTTCTGGTGATAAGAACATTTCAGAAACTCGGTATGTGGTGTGGTGACATTTCTACAAGTGGATAGTTAATCTAACTACAGTGTTACTGTAACATATTTCATTGTGCTTGCACTTTTTACTCATTAATATTTAGTTTGTCTTGGTATGTGTGTGATACCTATTTATTGCCAAGGAAAACAATCAAATAGATCCAAGAAGGTGCGGTTTTACTTTATGCAAGAACTTGGACAGTGGACTTTTTTTTTAGGCTTATTTGCTTTCCTTTGTGAGTGGCAATATCAGAATGTTTTATGGCAGATGTTGAGAATCAGTTAACCTGGTACAGTCCAAAATGAACAAAGCACTGGTCAGGGGGTGGTAAGCATAGGGGCTTAAATCTCTCCTTTGCCTACCCCTGATCCTGGTGCTGTTCAGTGTACAGCTCTTCCTACTGCTCCAATTTATTGCTGCCATTAGCAGCCACAGGAGGCCAAAAATGCAGCCCAGGGTTGGCCTGGTGTATGGCTGTCCTAATGATACCCCCTTTCCTTCTGCGGACAGCAGAGGGGGTGCATGGTGTAAGAGCCCTTGACTATTCCAGGATCATTCCTGCACTTTGGGTAATTTTCCCTGGTCAAGTTCTGGCAGTGCAGCACAAAGCCGCCTCATTGCACATGAGGACCTGGTCCGTAGATTTAATGGTCTTTGAATAAACAATCTTCTGCTGAACCACCTGTGCTGTGTAGAGTCTTTCAGAATCTTCGTCTGTCTCCTAGCAATATATTGCACTTCTGTTCACATTCATGCTATTTGGACTGGGCAAATTAGAGAGAGGGAGAGAGACTGTGTGTGTGTGCGTTTTGGAGGTGGAGTGCAAGGGAGATCAGGAAAGAACAATTTGGATAAAATGTTCCTTAAGAACATATTTATAAGCAACTGATAGGATTCCTGTTTGTCTCATTCCTTGACCCTTTTCAGTGATATTCTGCGTAAATAGTTTAGCACTTCATGCCAAAATAAGCCAGGCTATGCTGATAGCTGAAAAGTTTGATTTCAGGTTCAGTTTCTCCTCTCCAGAGATTATTGTGCCTGGGAGCTTTGAAACTCAAAAATTGTCAATTAGCGTTTCAAATGTATGTGGTATACAGGACTCTCACTTTACACATTTTCCCCCTTTATGATAATACATAAATAATGCCCCTGTTGTATAAGCCTCTCATACAACGCAGTAATTTACAAGCTAGAGATTAAATGTTTGCTTTTCTAGACTAACGATGATAGACCAGTGCAAGGTTCAGTATATTTCATAATTGGATTTTAAACATGCATTATGTTGAACGCACTCATATGCTCTGGTGATGGGAACTGTAGATAACCCTAAAATAGATTGATTAGATAATAAAACAACAATAGGTGATCCTTGGGTTTTGAAAACTACCGTTGAACCCAGGAACTCACAATGACTCATTAAATCACTAGTAATCACAGATATCTTACCAACTAATGCTCATAAAATAATTATACTGTACTTGTCAGGAATTGCTCTTTGTAAATATACAGTGATATATCACTCATTTTAGCTGCAGATGCAAGTGATTGATATACATTAGCAATAACTAGGTCAAGTTACAATCTTTCGAAAGTGCTGGATGTCTCCAAATTCGCACGCTCAGGGCTTGATTTATCACTGTTACTCCAGGTAATTCAGTTGAAACCAAAATTGGTATAAAATAGAAATAATGCAGTGGAGCATCCTATACATATAGGGCCAGATTCCCCGCTTGTGTAAATTAGTGGAACTTGGTTGTCTTCAATGGAGCAACAATGATTTACAGTAGTTGGGGATCTTGATCCATAGAGCATATAAGAAATGTTTGTGTTTGGAAGGGGGCATACAATGAACATTTGGCATTCATAATGTATTGATTGATGTAGTACAAATGATAATCAAAAATATTAACTACAAGATCAGATTAAAAAATCTCAAAAAAATAGACCAGTTTTGTACTTTTGAAAAGCTTATTGTAAAAAACTTTCAAGAAAACTGATAATGTGTGTTTGGTGCTGTGTATTCTGAGATTAGATTTTTATATTGACTTTCTGTGCTAAATAGTGCTGCCTCTGAAGGTAATGTTTAACAGAATGTTTTTATGGTTTACTGCACATAATTATCTCTCTTTATATTCTAGGCCACAGTTCTTTCTTTTTGATGATGGGATTTTTTTTAAAGCTCTTTCACAAAATGGAACTTTGAAAAGAGATAATAATGGCAGTCAAGGAATTTGTTTGTCTTTTGCAGTTTCTGTTCTAATACTGGCTGGAAAAAGTAAACTAACGGCTTGCCACTGCTGCTTTGTGACTTTAAAAATCTTTTTTTTATTACACCCAACAACAACATTGTAATCTTAAATCTGTTAACAAGTTACTGGCTGGCAATAACTTGATACGGTAGAATCATTACTTTGTGTTTATTTGAGCAATAGGACATATTAGATGTGAGGGTTACTGATTACTTACTTTGAATTTCTTAATTCTCTCTGCATAGCTTATCTCATGGTAATTTATCTTAGAAATAGCGCTATAACTTCTGTTAACCTGCTGCAAACATAATTGCAGTTGTTGTTATTATTAAATTTTCACTGTGTTGTAATATATGGTTCTTTGCATTCAGGGATGCAGCATGCTTTTATTGGGTAAGTCATTATTGTTATGTACGTATATAGTACATATATAGTAAATCTGACCTTGCTGTAGTAAGGTCATCAACATATATTATAAATAGGGTGACCAGATAGCAAGTGTGAAAAATTGGGACAGGGGGGTGGGGGTAATAGGTGCCTATATAAGAAAAAGCCCCCAAAATCAGGACTGTCCCTATAAATAAGGACATCTGGTTACTCTAGTTATAAATCATTCAATTCAGTTTCCCATTGGTGTAACTACTAGTGGCATTAGGGAGAGATTTGGCCCATTGTGACATGCTGTTGTTTCATTTTAGTTTGTAACTGGTACACACGTTTCTCTGCCACTGAAGTCTTGACTCTTGATGGCACAGTGTTTTGCCATTTTCATTCAGAGGTCCAGATTCTCAGTTGATGCAAATCATTGTAGCTCCACTGATGCAGTAAGAAAGTGTGTGTGTGTGTGTGTATATATATATATATATATATATATCAACAGAACTACAACAGTTTACACAAGCTGAGGATCTGGCCACTATTTTTCTACATTAAGTGCAAAAGTAATTAAATATTTTATTTTCAACCAGGGTGCTGCAAATATCAGTCTATCAATAGTATTTTTATGCATTTAAAAAAACATCCAAAGTAAAACATGAAAACACTCCTTCTAAGCAATTTTGTATCAGCATCCAGACTGACAAATTTTGGACCTATGCAATTTGAAATGGCCAAATTATAAACCCTTGTAAATTGGGTTTATAATGGAAGTCCTGACGAGATAGCATTAGCTACAAAGCAGTATTGGGTCCGGTAAAAATTGTGTGCATGTTTTATTCACACACATGCATGAATGGACAGCATCAATGCCATTGATTAGAATAAAAAAAAGCTGTACAGTATTTAGGTGGATTTGCTCCTATTTGGGGATGAATTGTTTTATTTTTGCTTTGATAACAGATTTGGGGAGTCTTTTTTCCCTTTTTTAGTTTCAATACAGAACATAATAAAGTGGCTTCCTTCAGTGGGGTTTAGCAAAATAGGAAACGGGTACATTAATGTCCAAAAGTGAAGTAAAATGGACTCTTTTCCAAGGCATTTGTTAAAATTGAAAATGCTTATATTCAAAATTAGAAATGATTTTTATGACACACCAAAATATCCGCTTTTGACTTCCTAATATAGATCATTAATGACCCTAGCAAAAAACCCACATCTGCACTGGTTCAGTTCTTGGCCTTTCTAGGTCTAATCAATAATCACATTGTGTATTCAGCTATCTATTTTTTTCTCTCCTGTGAGGTCAAATTTAACTATTAGTCTTTATATTTCAGAAGAAGGACATAGACTGCCTTATGCATAATAATATTGGTCTCAGTGTTTTCTTGTGGGTCTAAATTGTTATACCCTCACCAAATGAGTAACTGTCAAAAAGTGTATTTTTATTTAAATATTTTATCTGAAATGTAAGATGCTCTTTTCCACTCTGCTGCTGTGTACAGAATCTTTTGAAAATTCTAGGAAAGTATGTTGCTTATGAATGGAAAAAAGTTTGCTCTAGTTTTAATGTACACAAGGAGATTTAAACTGATCATCGTTCTTGTGTACTGCGGGATGCGAAGGTGGCAACAAGAGGTAAATAGTTGCAATGGTTCTTGCTGGACGATAACACAGCTGCTGCAGTAAAGCCATGTTATGGTCTACTGGTCACATTTGGGCAGTCACCCCTAATTCAGAATTCTTATTTAGTTTAGATTAGAAAATAAAGGAAGCCATTGGATTTATATATTAAGTTTCTTTTCTTCTCCTGGAAGATTTATGCCTTTTTTATTTTGTCCTGTAGCCAGAACAAGTACTCTTGAAAGTGGCTTGTCTTTAAAATAAACTTTTTGTAAATCTTAGACTGTAGTATAGTGGTCTTTAGTAACTGTCTTAAAATAAGGGTGTTATTGTAGGCAATTCTGTCCGTATCACGTATCACCACTAGTTTAAGTCTTGTGATGGTGGCATTTTGTGATTTTTGTGTGTGTGTGTGTGTATGTTGTTTTTTCCATGGAATTATTACTGATACTAGTTCCCTTTTATTCGTTTCTTCATATTAGAGTGGAAATGTAGTTTGTTCATAATGGATTATTGATTGGTCTGAGAACAGCAGAAGCCCCAAGGCCTTGTCATCAATGGTACTTACTCTCCCAGTCGTGAATGCATCACTTCATGCAGCTATTTGGGACCCGTGTCTGTGGAATATAAGCCTGTAATTGTTAATCTTGTTCAGAACAGTTTTTAGGGAGAGGAACTCTTTATTGTTGTTGTGGGGTTCCCCCCCCCCATTTGTTCAAAGAATAGTCCCTTTGTTTTGGTAGTAAAATAAGCTTGTCCAGGATGTTAATGATGTATTTTAATTCATTGCTTATAATACTACAGTGTAACTAATAAAGAACATTTCTTTGTCTCCAAGAGGACAAACATGCACAGTACACTGAAACACAAAATATGTACTGAGTGGGTGACAGCCCTGTGTTTCTCAACATACCCTGTAGCAGTGCACAAGAATAACCTCTTCATAGAACTGCTTCTTTAGAAAGCACTAAAAACTGGGTTATGGACTTTTTATTGTTCTGCTGGCTTTTGGTTTGAGACACATCACTTCTTCGCAGCTACCTAAGCCTTTTCAGCATTAGGTGTCTTTATTATCTTTTTATATATATACACTGCGCTCCATTTATAAGAATCACTGATATGAGAATCAACTGCATATAGTGATCAAACCCACTGGGACAAAATCATTCCTATGCTCTGCTTATAAGAATCAAATAATCCAGGATGGAAGTGATTCTTATAAAAGGAGTGCACTGTGTATGTATATAGGTATAAGATACACACGTTTTCTTCTGCTACGGGTGTGGTGCTGATTCAGAATGGCCTGACCCTGATTTTTGAGGCCTGGCTGTCCGTTTGAGGCCTGCTGTGGAATGTCATTAGATCAGAGCAGCAGAGAGTCAAAGAAGCTCAAAATAGTGTGTCAGTGTTAGAACTGCGAACTTTTCAACACAAAAGGAATAGACTCTTCAGCTTCAGGGGAAAAAAGAACAGCGCAATTAACAAATACAGTAAAATGCTACTCTAGGATTTAAATACAAACATATAAGCGAGTTGAAGTAAACTCAGAGTAATAGAAATGCCTGGTTTATTTTTCTAGCAGCCTTTTTAACTCTCTCATTTCCAGTCCTCTATGGCAATTTTGGAAGGTTTAAACAACCTCAAGAGATGTGGTGTTAGGATTTCTGCTTTAAATAATTAAATACTTTTAAAAATTAGAAAGTCTTCCTTTATAACTGGCTCAGTTTTTTGGATAGCTTTTTGGCAGAATTAACTTAGACAGCTCTCAGAAAATCAATGCAAAGTCATGCTGCCTTTACCTAATATTGGTTTACTTTGTAGGCCAGAGAATGCCAGGATTTCCTGTGAATTCAAGGATAGGCTTACTATTTAAAGACACACTTTCTTCCACCCTCCATCTTGGTCGAAAGAATATTATCTGCTGAAGACAGAGTAAAAGGGATATAGACAAATGAAGCGGTCCATAAAAGGACTAAAGAAGGCATTTTCAGTAGGACTTTTGCCCAAATAAGAACAGCAGGATCATGACTTTGATCAAAACAATATAAAACTAACCATTGTAATGTTCTTGCAGAAGACTATAAATTCTGCCATGAAATCAATGGGGATGCACTGGTGTGAGGCCTATAATGTGGGAGTATTTCAGTAGTATAGATCTTTGAGGCTGCAATGCTGCAAAATGGTGGGAATTTCTCTATCTCTTATTCCCTGTTTTTAGATACTTCAGTTCTGTTTTTCCCTTACAGTGAATGCCCTTGAACAGAAAAGTCTTTCAGCTGTCTAATTTGAGCGTCCTGAAAACTGGAAGACCTGGTTGCTGAGTTATCACTCTTTTGATACATACTACTACTTCACCTGAACATATTTATATTTGCTATGTACTATTGCTCCTTCACCAGAAGGATCCCTTCACACAATTATGTGCCAGCATTTGTTGTTGTTGGAGAAGTGTACTGGAGTGGTGATCTGCAGAATCCTCAGTCTAGGAGACATGATGAGCAACACCTTGCTCCACACCTCATCCCTCTCAGATTTTGGATGGCACTTCAGATTCTTAAACCTTGGGTCGAGTGCTGTAGCTATTTTTAGCACTCTCATATTGGTACTATTGGTACCTTCTTTGTGTTTTGTCGAAGCTGCTGTGAAAGTGTTCATAACACGAACATGTGCTGGGTCATCATCAGAGACTGCTATAAACATGAAATATATGGCAGAATGCAGGTAAAACAGAACAGGAGACATACAGTTCTCCCCCAAGGAGTTCAGCCACAAATTTAATTAACACATTTTTTTTAACGAGCATCATCAACATGGATGTCCTCTGGAATGGTGGCCAAAGCATGAAGGGGCATACGAATGTTTAGCATATCTGGAACACAAATACCTTGCAATGCTGGGTACAAAAGTGCAATGCAAATGCCTGTTATCGCTTTCAGGTGATATTGTAAATAAGAAGCAGGCAGCATTATCTCCCACAAATGTAAACAAACTTGTTTGTCTTAATGATTGGCTGAACAAGAAGTAGGACTGAGTGGACTTGTAGGTTCTAAAGTTTTACATTGTTTTATTTTTGAGTGCAGTTATGTAACAAATTCTACAGTTGTAAGTTACACTTTCACGATAAAGAGATTGAACTACAGTATTTGTATGAGGTGAATTGAAAAATACTGTTTCTTTTGTTTATCATTTTTACAGTGCAAATATTTGTAATAAAATAATAATATAAAGTGAGCACTGTACACTTTGCATTCTGTGTTCTAATAAAAATCAATATATTTGAAAATGTAGAAAAACATCCAAAAACATTTAATAAATGTTAATTGGTATTCTATTGTTTAACAGTAAGATTAATCACAGTTACTTTTTTTGAGTTAATCATGTGCGTTAACTCCGATTAATCAACAGTCCTAATAATTCCCATCAGACTGATGAAATTGATATATTCCAATGAAACATCTTGATTTTGTTGAATCAGGATTTTCAGCTGGAATATTTTTGACCATCTGTAACTGAAAGGATGGGTGATTGATTTTACATAAGTAACTTTTTTTTTTCACTAATGAAAATGCTATAAAAATTAAATGTGGAATATGCCATGGCTGTGTGTGGGGGCAGAGAGAAATCATGGGCATATAAAAAAGGACTCCTTCCCGCTCTGCAATAGCAACTGTAGAGAGAGGAGCAAGGATTCCTTCCTTCCTTTTCCAGCTGCAAAGTTTTTCTTTTGGGCCTTTTTTCCTTGGACTTTTCTCACATGACTAAGGCTATGTCTATGCACCCTAGCATAGACTACAGGGATGTGGCTACAAAGAGATGCACTCTAACTGCCACGTCTGGAAGCTGCTAGTGTGAAGGAAAAGGTACCTAGTTCATGTTGTTGTAGTCCTGTTTGAAAAAGGAGTACGTTAACATGAGCTAAGTACCTCTTAGATTGTGCCAGCAGCGTCTGTATGGGGCGGTTAGAGCACAGCTCTTTGGTGCACTCTTCAATTCACACCCCTGTAGTCCATGCTACAGTGCAGTGCAAACAAGCCCTAAGTTTGTCTCTTAAGCAAACTCTCTTTGGACTTTCAGACAGGCGGCAGAAGCACTAGAAGAGCTTGTATTACTTTCCAATGAGGGGGTCCGTCTCAAAAGGTTGATGGTTTGGGGGTCAAATAAGTAACTGTGACCCCTTGGTGCCAACTGGCAGAGGGAACAGGGGATGCATAGGTTGTACAGGAATCTCCTGTGTCAGATGTATGCTGAAGAGTGGCATGTGAGATCTGTATTGAGAACCAGAAGCCCACTGGTCATCATTATCATTTGTGAATATTTAAGGATTATGTATCTATACAGAAAATTACATTCTTAAGGTCTTGGAGTTAAGGCAGGTCCCCAGGAGGTGAGGTGACATACTTCAGAAAGGTCCTTTCAGGAAGCAGATAAGACATATCTCCCTGTCTGACCATGTGAATATTCAGTGCCTCACATGTATGCCTATTGACATACTAAGCCAGGGGCTAAATAAGAGATTGAAAAACTTACAAGAGAAGAAGTGTACAGAGGAGTGGCCTGCTTATTATTAATAAAGACAAGGAATTGTTCTGGTTTATTTAGGAGTGCAAACAAACACATGAGATCTTTCACAAAGGAGGCAAATGGACCGCATGCTTGTCTCATAAATGGAGGGTCAATGCCAAGCCTTGCAGTAAAGTGCTGCAGGGATTTGGGGTGAGAATTACTTTACAAGACTCGAGAGTATCTTGGTAATTAAGTCTAGGCTTTAGAATGCATGTTATGATTTTATTTTATATGTAACCATTTGTTTCTAATACTTGCTACTGTTTCAATCACTATGCTTTGTTTAATACACTTACACTTGTTTCAATGTAAACATATTTGAGTGCTCTCAGTTAAGTGGAGTGATGAGCTGAGGTGGAATTGATAAGCTAGGATGTGTTGTTTCTTCGGAAGCAGCGAGTCTGTGAATATTGGGGTTCTCCTGTGGATCAGGGGCTGGGCACTCCAGGGAAGTGATTGAAGGGCTCAAGGGCTGGGGTGTCCCAATTGCTAACCAGTAGAGTGACTGCAGGGCCTGCAAGGCCTGAAGGGGAATGCATGGGTTGCTTGTGGCTGGTGTAGTCAGGGAGCTGACCCATGACAGGCACAAATGTGGTTTCCTCACACTAAGGGCAGGTAGTAGTGAGGTTTTTCACAGCCCTAGGTATCCTGGAGAAGATTCCCAGTAACCAAGGAACAGATTTTCAAAGGTGTTTAGGTGCCTAAAGATGCAGATAGGTGCCTACTGAGATTTTTCAAAAGTGCCTGAGCAGGTTAGGCACCTAACTCCCGTTGAAATCAATAAGAGTTAGGCACCTAACCTGCATAGATGCTTTAGAAAATCCCATTAGGTGCCTGTCTGCATTTTAAAGAGCCTAAATACCTTTGAAAATCTGTCCCCAAGTTTGGATGCTTATCTGTAGCTCACGAAAGCTTATGCTCAAATAAATTGGTTAGTCTCTAAGGTGCCACAAGTACTCCTTTTCTTTTTGCGAATACAGACTAACACAGCTGTTACTCTGAAACTTATCTGAAACTCTTAGTTCAACAAACTGATCTGGAAATTTCCTGAGAACAGGTTTTCCCTTTACTTGGTCCCTGTCCAACATACCATTTTGACACTGCTTCCAGGCTTGGAAAAATTAAAAATAATAGGGCAATGAGATTGAAGCTCAGGAAAAGTTTGTTTATGGTTCAAGTTGGGCTGTTAATTTATTTGAACTGCTTCACTCATTACTACCCTATGTGGGGTTTTTCTGGCTTGTTTGTACTTTCGGTACAGCTTTCTGGTTGCCTGAATGACGGCCATTATTTATTTAGCCAAGCATGTGTCTTGCGGGGCTGTCCCTCAACTCAGTCCTAAACTGCTAATTTCAGGGATCAGCAGTTCAGATGCTCTCTTTGCAAACTTGTTGCTCAGCTAGACATTTGAGCTCTTGATCGGATGTGATTTTCCCCTGATAATGTAGTACATCAGTTCTGGACATAGTCATAAGAGAAAAATGTGTTTCATTTGAAAGAAATGAAATTGAATTTGAGACGTGTTTCTTGCAGATATTTGTAGTTGTATTGGTCCTTGAGGAAAAGGTAGATAATGTGATGCTTACCTCTTAAAACTATAAACAGTTAGTAACCAAAATTAATTACCCTGAAGATCTAAACTGAATTGTTTTTCAGAAAATGAAAAGTTAGATTAGCTTAAAAATAATTAGTGTTATTACCAGGGAATGTAACTGAGTGCCTGAGATGAATAATCTAATTATTTTAGATTGTGTTAGATTTATGATGATGATCATGGTCAGACTACATTTATTCACTTCCCAGTTCAGAATAATCTGTGGTGAACAAAGTGACAAGACCTTAGACTTTGCAACTGTAAATCTCTTTTTTTGATTTTTGCATCAGAAGTCTCCAGTGGAAAGTGTGTATGTGTGGTTGTAGTGGTGGTGTTTAGATCTGGCCACATCTTAAGAAACTGCTTTCTTTTCTTACTACCAAAGAAATGGATTGACTCCATCCATTAGTGCATACAATATTCTTTCCTTCAGATAGAACTTGCTGTTCAAACTGGTTAAGGGGGCTACAAATAACTGAGAAACTTTTGCTTTGTATATATAAGGGGACTGGAAAAGCTTATTTTATAACATTAATAACGTTATTTCTCTTTTTTTATGTGCTCAGGGTTGCGAGTTGATGGGGAAATACATGTTGTGTAGCTGAGATAAATAAGGGACCCAGTTTTAAAGATGGTTATTACTATACATACTGTCATGCAACAGCTTTTAAAATTCTATTTGTTCATCACTAATCAATGTGATTTTAATAACTAAGGATCTGCTTCAGCAAAGCATTTAAGCACATGCTTACCTTTAAGTTCCGTTGACATAACTTTAACAACCATTACAGTGAGCATTTAAGCACATGCTTATTTACTTGGTTGAATTGGGGCCTATGTCTTGGATCAGCATTTTTTTTTCATACTGGATGCTCAACAGGAAATCATCTTTAAATACACAGAACACTTTGTCAATCTCTGTATTATGGTTTCCCTTTCAATCAAAATGTGAAGTGCACTGCAGTCTGCTTTCCTGTTACATGAAGTACACCCCACATCAAGCACAGCGGAACTGCCCGAAATACAATTTAATGTAATTTTCAACAGGGGTACAATATTCTATAAAGAAAGTCTCCAGAAAAGTCTTTTATCTCTGGGCAAGCAAATATTTTTAAATGAAATTATACATGACTATAAAGCCACAGACTTAAAGTGTAACAGCCACTTCAAGAAATTGTTTCCTAATGTAAAATATATATACACAGAGACATACAGACATATGGATTCTCTCTCTCTCTCGGTTTTGAAATAAGAAATATAAGAATGTTTGAAAATGGATTTTCCTGTTGTTGAGACTTTATTCATACTTTTTTGGGGGGAGGGGGAAGGGGATGGAGCCCATGGCCAGGGGGGATTTGATTTAAATTAAATTGATTTAAATAATGATTTAAATCACTAGCCAGGAAGACTCGATTTCATCATGGTTTTCTACATAAAAGTGCATTTTTGTTGGTTGGTATAACCTTAATACGTATTCTTCACAACTCAGAGATAGATGTAGGTTTCATTTTTAGAAGGTACACATGATACATTTTTAAACAGTGATTTATTTTGAAAACTTTTCAGATCAGTTTTATAGTGATATCAGAAAATGAATGATTAGTTGGTTGGTTATTTCATTTACCAAAGGTAATTGAAACATATATTTATGAAGTCATTGGGAGGTGAACTGTCTCCAATTCAACAGCTTAATCATTAATATTTGGAGGATTTTCTTGCCATGCTGTATTAGGAGGAGAACATCACCCAACAGACATTTACATTGTTTTATTTAACTAAAACAACAACGTTATGTATTCTGGATTTTTTTCTTCAACAGCAAACATAATATTTTAACGAAACAAGCATATGTCCCTCGCTTCTCACATTTATCTCCAGACTTCTTTTCCTTGTCCAGATCTATTCTGCCCCCAACAATCTTCTATTCATTGAACCTTTTGAAACTTTGCACTTTTAGAGAGAGGTAAGGGATTGACTCTGTGTACACAAATTTGCAGAGGGACAATAGAGTTGAGGTCTGTTATTTCTCACCTCTATATATTATTTATTTATTTAAAAACATTTTTGCTGTTAACAAGCATGTTATCTCTGGAGACACAAATCCACAGTTTGAGAACCACAAAACTAAGCATCTCTGATGGTAACTTCTAGACTGAGCACTGAGTCCCATTGGGTAGATAGATTAACCTAAATAATCTATACAGAAGCCTGTGGAACCCCATAAACTGGGTCCCTAATCCATGAACTATTGGAATTCATTTACAAAACTTTTCTCATATATTACATGAATATATTGTTTTATACTATAGAATTAGAATGTATAATCTCTATTCCATGATGAGACATTATAGCTTAAAGATATATCTTAATTAAAACTATCTTTAGATAGGTTTTTTCCTCAAAAAGCATTTTATCAAAAAAATCCAATTTAAATTTAAAAAATCCTTCTTTTTTTTTTTAAAAAAAATCATTGATTTTTATCCACCCTGCCCATGGCGCGCACACATTTTTTAAACCGTGGTGTCCCTTATCCCTGTGTATGTCATTGTTTCTACCCCAAATGATATTTTAATTAATGTTGCTTTGAATGCTAACCATTTAAACTAAAATTGTGCATGTTATGGAATATTAATATAAGCTAATGCTTATTATTAAAATAAATCAAAGTATAATATGTTTTTGAAATTGGGTCTGGTGACAAAAAGCACCCAAGGAAAAGTATAAATAGTTTTAAACATATTAAATAATCTACTTACACAATTTCTGTATTTTTGTTTTTGTTTGTTTCAGGTGCTTATTGCCGTCCGCTTCCAGAACATACATGAATAAAGTGACAGCCCAGACTCTTTCGAGCAATTGATAGGGGAAACTTTAACCTGAGAATGAAGAGGTAAACACTCAACAGAACCGTATGATTGAAACCACAGCCCAGCCCTCTGCTGTTGGACAAGGCTTTGTCCTTTTGCCCTGTACGACCGATGTTGCAGTAGTTCTGATGGATCGCAGCAAGGAGGTAGAGATGGAATTACGAAGATCCTCTAGTCCTAGCAAGATAAACAAGAACGACATTGATGGAGACAAGTCCATGTGCCACAGCTGCTGCATCTGTGGCAAGAGTTTTCCTTTTCAGAGCTCCCTGTCTCAGCACATGAGGAAGCACACAGGAGAGAAGCCCTATAAATGTCCTTACTGCGACCACAGAGCTTCCCAAAAGGGCAATCTGAAGATACACATTCGGAGTCACAGAACAGGCACTTTAAGTCAGGGGCATGAGGTGGAGATGGGAGAAGCACAGCTTGGAGAGATGGGAGTCTCAGAAGGCCTTGACGGATGCACCAGCCCCACCAAAAGTACATCTGCCTGCAACAAGATTCTGAATGGGGCAACCCAGGCAGACAACAGCAAGATTTTATTGAGAAGCAGCAAGAAGGAGGTTGTCACCGAGGCACCACCTGCAGAAGATGGCAAGCTACCCACTTATCTGTGCACCTTCTGCAAAAACAAGTTTGAGAGAAAGAAAGACCTGGAACAGCACCTACATCAAGTCCATAAGCCATACAAATGCAGGCTTTGTAACTACATGACATTAAGAGAAGAGACGCTGTTAAACCATATAGAGAAAGACCATATTACAGCTCAAATTCCAAATGGGGAAGCTTACACCGAGAATTGCAAGAGTGAGCTGAATGCAGGGGAATTTCCTTGTGAAGTCTGTGGTCAGGCCTTCAGTCAAACCTGGTTTCTCAAAGCTCACATGAAAAAGCATAGAGGATCGTTTGATCATGGATGCCACATTTGTGGCAGAAGATTTAAAGAGCCCTGGTTTCTCAAAAACCACATGAAATCACACGGCCCAAAGACTGGGAGCAAAAACAAACCAAAAAATGATTTAGAGCCCATAGCCACTATTAATAATGTGATTCAGGAGGAAACAATTGTGACTGGCTTATCTCTGTATGAAGTTTGCACCAAGTGCGGGAATCTGTTTACAAATATGGAAAGCCTAAAAGCACATAATGCTGTACACTTCAGAGCTCAAAGAAGCAGTACTGAGAACAAAGGTGATGGGTTAATTGATGGAAGCCCAGATCCATCTGTAAATAAGCAATTTTTCTTACAGTGCCTGAATCTGAGGTCTGCTGTAGGGATAGATAGAGTTACAAGAGGACAGCCTGGAAAAAGGGTAGCTGAGCTGGATCCAGTCAGTAGCTACCAGGCCTGGCAGCTGGCCACCAAAGGAAAAGTAGCAGAGCCTTCTGAGTATGTAAAATATGTGGGATGGGATGAAGTCCTTGCTGATGCAGATGTGACTTATGACAAGGATAAAAGAGAATATATTCTGGTCAGCCAGGAGAAGCGCAAGCGAGATCAGGATTCACCCAGCTCCTCCAGCAACCCCAAGAAGAAAAGCTGTGTCAGTGGGCGCTTGGAGAAGAACAGCAATGTGCAACAAGGAGAAAACTGTATCCTTGCTCAGAGCGACCTGGACTACAGACCCTCCTCAAGGCAGAGCAGAAGGGCATCCCAAAACAAGTCCACTGAGTGCTTTGAGTGTGGAAAGATTTTCCGCACGTACCACCAAATGGTGCTCCATTCGCGGGTGCACAGGAAGGAACGCAGGAGCTGCAGTGAGAGTGGGACCGTTGCTCAGCCAGACCGGTATGGATCCAGCAGTGAAGAAGGGGATTCTGGTTCTGTTAGTGGGCCAAGCACTCCCGGCTCAGCGTCTGCCCCAGAAGATTCTGTGACCTCTGGAATGGGTGAGGAGGGTGCTGAGGACAGCTTTGAGGAAGGAGTACCTGAACCATCACTAGGTAAGCTCATACACAACATTTCTCCCCCCTTTTGCCTATGTTACTTTTTCTTTGTCTCTAGCTCTTGTAGATCCCATGCCTCTTAGCCTCCTGGGGCCTGAATGTGGGACACAGCAAGAAGCAAAGGATCAAAATGATAGATGAGTAAAATACCATAAGAAGCTTAAAATTAATGTGGATCAATTCTGTAGCCTAATTAACATTGTTTATAGTCCCAGCTGGATGATTCAGCATTTCTGATGTAAATAATAAAAGTGAGGTCACAGGAGGTCTTTGCAAGATACAGGTAAATTTGGATTTCAAATGAAGGACAACTGAGAGGTAGCTTATTTACCCCTAGCAACGCAGTTACCTCTGCTGTTTGCTTCAATATCTCTGCTGTTAGTTTCAGTATAGCAGTATCTTTCCAAGACATCTCCAGGCCCAATTTTGCCCTGATTTACACCCTTTCTGCTCTCAGTATACAGATGTAGTTAGAGCACAGTTTGCCTGCTATAACCTTGAAGCACATAAACTTGTTAATTGCTAACGAGAAAGGCATTCCTTCCTCTTTTCTTTTTCTATGTTTTGCTTCCCCAAACTTGTGTTATAACTATAAGGCTATAATTAATCTCTCTGGATTAAAGCAATCCTCTGAGTCCAACTCTAGCTAAATGGAACAAATTATTCCCCAAATAGCAGCAAAGTAAATATATAAAGAAACACTAAGCATTTTCGTATCATTTTAAATTTTTGTTGTTTACTGTCCTTTGTTTATAATACTCTATGAGAAATGAGAGAGAAACATTTCTTTCCTGACTAGCCCTCTGCTTTTTCCATTTGGCAAACAATGACATTTCCCCACATTTTCTTTTTCTTTCATGAAGAACTAACTAATCCAGGTTTTGTAATGTTTAACTTGTTTTCAGGAGCATCAGTGAGGAAGTCACCAGCACAGTTCTGGGAAATTTTTTAAACGATATTAGTTAACACATGCTTCCTCAGCTGGCTAATGAATGTCATAGAAGAAAAGCAACATGTTCCAGGATCATGTATTAAGTTCTATATGTAATCATTATTGACAGCAGTGATGATGTGGTGTTGGATATATTTTGTCACTGGACATTTCCCATCAGATTATGATCATTTTAAGAGAGGTCAAAGTTTGAGCTGAAACTACAAGGCATATATATATCCCTTTCTAAATGTAATGCTTAGATCCTCTTCCCCTGTCCCTCCAAGGGTTGAAATCATTATAAAAATCAAACCCTTTTTTGGTGCCTAAAATGTCCTTTTTGGAACAAAACTTGTCTTGGGTTGACTTCACTGTGTGTTCTCACCTTTATTAGCTTCACTGGGACTTAAGTCCCAGATGGGCAAATCCAGGGGCACATTAGATTAGAAGGTTAATTTAATGAAATACCAAAGCCAAATGCTTATGTGCTTCCCTGCCCATCTTAAAAACCACAACTCTAATAAGTACTAGTGACAGATCAATCTTAAGTATTTATGTCATGCTCACTTGACCAAATAGTAGGCCCAAAATTTGGTCTGTCCATTTATTGTTGTATTTATGCAATTTAAAAAAAGTTTATGAAAGTATACTCATTGCATTCATGTTAAAATCCATTGGGCACTCTCTGAAACGCCCCTGTACAATAGATTCAATATGTAATTACTGAAATACAGCATCATTCAGGGTGAAATGAGGTTGTGAAATTCTACCAGTGCAATGCACAATACCTTTGTGGAAACAGTTGTGATGGAAAATCATCTCCCCAGAGACAGGCTCAAAACAGCAACAGTCCTTTCATATAATGCTCAAAGAGTAAATTATTCTTCTGTACTGTTCTTAATCATTTGATTTTAACCTTATCTCTTTCCTACCTCAGTTCAACTTCTGAACACTGATCTCAGAAGTGAAAACATTTTAAAGTTACGCAGCAATTTCTCTCATAATAACCCAGTGCCAATAGGAAACTCATTTTCTTTAGTTGGCAAATTGGTTCTCACCTTTCGTACTGAACAGTGAGAAAGTAGCAAACTGATCAAGCTAAATAAAGATGAATATCAGTAAATAGATGCACTTGCACTGTTTGTCTGTGTGCTTCATTTTTTATTCCACAACTTCACATTTGAAGAGCTAGTTAATCAAAGGGACTACTGTATAGTTAAGGAACTTTATTGTTGCTACTTCACATTGTTAATGCAGTTTATTTAATAATTACTAGCGATATCAATGAAGTGAACATTTTTCATAGCTGACAAAGCTTTCTAATTGAAAATAGAATAAGTAGAACACAATTTTTAGGCCAAGATCAGTATCTTAATTTTCCTCTATTTATATCTCTTTGATAAGGCAGTTTAATGGATATGCTATTCAACTGTTTTATACTGTCAACAATTTAGAGATAGAGAATTGGGTCATTCTGTCCATCAGGCTGTATGAATACTTTGTTCAGATAAAGGAATTTTAGCCCTCTTGAGGTTGCTTATTCAATTCATGAGGCTTCCCCCTCCTTTATGAACTAAAACTTGAAGTCTATAGAGTATAGGCCAGATTCTGCCTTCATTTACAACCAGACAGCCCCATTAAAATCAAATGCTTTGTTATGCTCTTTAAATTGTCTTTTGTCCTAGAAGTGTTATGGTTTGCTACCCTCTGCTGAGGCTCTTCTAGTTAATCTCACAGGGTCAGGTGGCCTTTTTAGTCAATAGCAAAGCTCAAGCAGCAACAACAGTAGCCATCTTCAGTAGCTGTAGTTTCTTTTCCCCACATTCACTTTACAGTGTTGTTTTTACTCAGAATGTGGCTGGGCAAACCTCGTGGTGCTCATGAGACTATTTAAAATCACATCATTTACTTTTATTTTCACATCTTAACTTCCTTTCCCCATAACTTGTATATGTTACTGTGGGACTGCGAGCCTGAAAGGGCCTTGATCCTGCAAGAGGGCTGAACATTCTGTCCCTGATCCAACATAGCATTTAAGCACATAATTAACTTTAAACATACGAACAGTACAATTTAGCTGAGCAAGAGCTTTGCTGGTTTGGGGCCAGAATGCATGGCACCTTGCAGAATTGAGTCATATTAGAGGAGCAAAAAGCATGCACCAATACAAAATAGCTCTGAGTGTCTCAAATACAGAGTGTTCCTACCCTTCACTTATCCTCTGCTAAATCGCTAGAGTCACATCGTTCTTTCTCAGCCATGTGAGTTGTGTTTGCAAACCCAGATTACCATCCATCAGAAGCTCCCAAACTGGTGTATGGAGTACTTATAGCTGCATAGACTTGAAGGCCTGAAGGGACCATCATGTAGACTGACCTGTTATAGCATTGCAGGCCACAGAACTCCTGCAGTAGGCCCATACCTCTGTCTGAGTTACTCAGATCCTTAAATCTTGGTTTAAATTTTTCAAGTTACAGAGAATCCACCATTTACTCTAGTCCAAACCAGCAAACTGCTGATGGTCTGTGAAAAGCTGTTAGGTCACATGGTGTTGGCTCTTCTCCTTTTATTCAGCTGTTAATCATTTTAAAAGATGACCAAAAATTGCATTCCTTATATCATTTTTCTATGTAAACAGTCACTGCAGTTGCCATAGGAATGTTATGCAAATGAGAGGGGAGTGGCCTGTGTGATGGCCAGAGGGAGAAGAGGTAGCCCATGAGCTATACTGTCTCTGTTAAGAAGGAACTGCACTATGAAAAGATATAATCTCTGTGCACTGTTTGTCAGTGGCATGAATGGCGCCAACAAATAAGGTTATGTCAGCATTTCCATTATGTTGCATTTGAAGCTGCCTGAGCCAGGTGCAAGCAGCTGTTGCTCAGCACTTACATTGACTTCAGCTTTTTTTTTTTATTAGTTTGAGATCTTAACTAAAAGTGGTAGGTTAAGGGTCATGCATCATTTCCATATAAGTACAAGGAGAAACAATCTCTATTTTTAGCCCATCTGCTTCTCCCCCAAAGTATATAATTTGGTGAGCCAAAAAAAAAAAAAAGTCAGGACATGCAAGATAGTGTCTTTATTTTTAGGCTGAAAGTGGGCACCCTAATTTGATCCCCCTGTGGGCAGCCCTGAAGCACAAAACAGGCAGAATTATTGCTCTCCATATCAAAGTGATCATTAAAACAAAACAGTATGGGAAGACACCTGCCATACCATTCCTTCCCCATTAACTTGTTGTGATCCCAGCTAGATCTCTGTCGGCAGGTAACTGGGGGGTGGCGGTTTGGGGTTTTATTTGTTTTTGTGTGTGTGTCCTTTTGAGCTTGATCTCTGCAAAGACCTTGTAACCCCCCCCCCAATAAACAAACAAACAAACAAAAAGAAACAACAACAAAAAAACAAAAACTAGAGTCACGGTGTGTTTGATGCTTAGAAAGTGCTACAACATCAGTTTGTTCATTAAGGCATTATGGGCTATTTCAGTTTTGAAATCTAGACAGAAGCATCAACTGTGACGACATGACTGCCAGATACTTGCTGGTGGGAAAATGGGGAAGCAAGTTCATGTAGTTTTAATTTAATATTTTACAGAGCAACAAGCAAGCAGCCGAAGAACAATATTTTGTATCCTCCACTGTAGTGCTCAAGGGATTTAGCAAAGGAAATAAATTACTTCCCCCACGTATGCATTCTCTCTCTGAATGAAAAAAGTTATAAAGTAACTGTAGAAAACCAGAATTTTTAACTATTATAGGTGGGATAGAGGAGGGGGAAGTTTTATTATTCTAATTGGTCTCACCAAGAAAGGGAGGAAGAGGAGAGAGATCATTGTGCATGAGTGGGAACCCTGATTCAAGTGGGAAAGTTTCTCCTACACTTAGTTCCCTCCCCTTCTCTGCCTCTGCCTTTTATGTGTCTTGTATTTTTCTCCTAGCTTCCTCCACCTTCTTCCTACATTTTAAAAAGTGACTCCGTTTTACTGATGCTGCTCATTGTAGCTGATGCATCATGTTGTTTGTTATTATTTATTATGTTTATTACAGTAGTGGCTGGGGTCTCATTGAGAATGGAGCCTCAGTGTGCTAGGCACTGTATAACAAGAGTAGTAGGCAGCAGTTCCTGCCTCGGAGAACTTAACCATCTAAATAGATAAGACAGACAAAAGATGGGGGGAAGGTTGGAGCAAACAGCCAGTCAGCACAGGGGGCAGAATGTTTAGTCGGAACTGTAGAAAATACGCTGATAACATCATCTGTTGGGGATCGGTCCTGCTTTGAGCAGGGGGTTGGACTAGATGACCTCCTGAGGTCCCTTCCAACCCTGATATTCTATGTTTCTATGATCTGTGCTGGGAGGTCCCTGCTTAGACTACTTCAGCAGCTGCTTTCCTGGTTTCAGTTTCTGACTCCCCCATACAGGTTCTTTCCCCAAGGACACATGAATCCTAGTACTCCCTGAGGGGGTCTCCACTGTAAAGGTCTGGGGCTAGGAGCTGAACTGAGCAGCACAGTGGAGGTTGTGAGGGAAAGAGAATGCTGAAGAGGATCAGTGAGGGGCAAGCCCTTCAGACTTACTCCCAGGGTAGCAGGGTGTTTTGCTACTGCAGTTAAGAAAAAAAATATGTAAGGGTAGGATGTCACATCACTATTGTTTCATGCTCATCAGAGATGAGAGAGCTCAGAAAGGGTTTACAAAAACAAAAACTTTAGGATGGCAGTGGAAGCATATCTGGCAGCAGAAGCACATCCTCTCCTGGTCATATAGTTATAGTTGATAGTTATAGACTAACCTGAACCTTCTTGATATCAAGAACAAGAAGTCAGAGCTCTTAACCTCTTCTCGGTTATGGTTGAAGTTCTAGGCACTGGAGAAGTGCCTGTTTTGTTTTAGTTTTTAACTTGTCCAGTGGGATTTCTTGGGGAATCAATGGTTAGACACTGTTTTATGTAATGTTTTGGTTAATGAACTGAAACGGGGGAAAACAGCATATTATTACATGTACATCAGGGGGTGTGGCAAACAACCCTGAGCACACAGCCATATTAAAAAGAGACACATAACTGATAGCATATGTTATCTATAAATTGGGGTATTTGGGGAGAACTATAGGGAAATCTCTGAAGTCTGTTGAAATTCATTAGAGTATGGGAAAATGCTAATTATTTTGCCAAAAATAGAGACTGTCCCTATGTAGTGACCACTAGCCTTTTGGGAGGTTAGAAACGTGAGCAGGAAACAAAATGAATTCAGCTGTGAAAATTGTAAATTAATACATTTGGGGACAAGTGGTGAATTCTTGGCCCCACTGAAGACAGTGTGAATTTCTCAGGATTTCCTCCTAGTAATCTAACAGCAATATATGCAGTGGGAGAGAAGTATTTGGAAAGCAGTTATCCTCAAAGAGGCATGGGGTAATAGTGGATACTAGAGCTGGCTGACAATTGTTTAGGATGATCTAAGGAGGCATAACTAAAAATAATGGGATGATACTGAGCAAAGGAAAATGGAGACAATATCAGAAAAAAATGTGCTTATCTTTAAGTATGAGAACTTTTCCCCCCAGAAGAAGTGATAAAAGCCCTATTTTTTGAGTAATTTAAAAAACTAAAATAAATAAAGCCCCAAGAATACAATGCTCTTATTTGTATGATTGATTACATTTAGGGAAGAAGAAATGAGTTATTGGTGAGGGCATATGGGGAGATAATCTACAACACAGTTGCACATACAAGAGCTCCTTCTGTCT
Source organism: Natator depressus (assembly GCF_965152275.1). Classification (NCBI taxonomy): domain Eukaryota; kingdom Metazoa; phylum Chordata; order Testudines; family Cheloniidae; genus Natator; species Natator depressus. The sequence goes on along the minus strand of NC_134235.1, from coordinate 99,187,552 downwards.
TGGTGCGTCTGAGGTATAAGCAGATGCACATGTGGCTCTGTATGCCCCTAATTCTGGCCCAGGGCTTCCTATCTCCCTGTAAGGAACAGGATATTTCAGTGTGGGATACTTTTGTGTCAGGGTTTTTTAAGTTCTGCATCTATGTTGTTACTCTGTGGGCACAAGAGAAATAAGGCAAGGTTTGGGATCTGGCAAAGCCCAAAAGGTGTGTTTAGTTTGCACTAGAGGGGTGTAAATTCTTCCGATGAAGTGAGCTGTAGCTCACAAAAGCTTATGCTCAGATAAATTTGTTAGTCTCTAAGGTGCCACAAGTCCTCCTTTTCTTTTTTAGAGTACACTAGTTTATCATGCACTAATTGGCCTCTGTGGATCCTGCTGGCACGCACTAGAAGTTCACTAATGCATGTTAATGTAGTACTCTTTGAAATGGGGACTTTTAATGCGCACCATTCAGGATCCACATGGGCCAGTTAGTGCTCAACATGCCAGTGCACACTAAAATGTACACCACTGTAATGTGGATGAATGCACTGAATAAAAAAGGCCTGAGATACTAAAAAAGGCCTGAGATACTAAAATTAGAACAACAATACTCTAGCTGTATTGCCAGCCCCAAGCATATAAAAGTCATTCCCCAAATGTCATGATACTGGCTTAAAAATCATGAAATTTTAAGAAAAAATAAATTTAGGTCTTTTTGCCTTCTTGGGTCACATTTCCAGCTCTTCCCCTCAACCATGAGGATTAGAAACCTTTTTCTTTTTCCAGTGAAAGTTGAGATTCTTATATAGTCAGTTGACTGGGACTTTAAGAAGGATATCGTGAGACTTGTGATAAAAATCACAGGAGTTAGCAATATTGCTTTATGTTTTCTAAGAGATTCCTAATAAATGGCAAGACTAGAATTGCTGAAGCTTAAGGGTTTGCCATGGAAAGGCAAACCCATAAGAGAACCTGAAAAGGAAAGGTTAGGGGAATGACTGGACACTAAACCATTTGTGCACGAAAACATCTTAGACTTCCACAAAGTGCAATAATTACAAATAAGAACAATTCCAGTAATTTAGATTAGTTGTATACAAATGAAGAAGGGGGAAAAAAAGCATAATGCCACAATTGCACAATACATCAGCAAAATCTGACAATGTCTGAGTTGGCTGTCAGTATAGAACACCTCCCCCCATGCATACTTTATTAGCAAAACTAATTCAGAACTACACACAAAAGGGTGATTAATGCCAGTACTTTCAAATATCACTGCAGGTTGATGACACAAATGTAGAATGGGGGGTTAAACAGCGGCCAGGGCCCAGTTCTTTGCAGTCACACACAAGAGAAATTATGTAAGGTTTGGGATCTGGCAAAGTCCAAGCTGTCACTCTTGGCAAACTCATGAAACGAAGATCAGATCAGTGTACAGCTTGAAACATGGTTGGTTCTATACATTGCAAGAACCACTGGTGCCACTGGTTTCTCTTTGGCATCATTCTTGTTAACACTCTGAGAGCACTATTCTAACACACACAGGAAGACAGTGGTATTACTGCATGGCCTGGAATGTGTTTGCAAATCATAGATGGCAGAGTGCTATTTGTGAGCAGCATCGGGCCAGGGTACCTCTTCATAGCAGAATCTTACAGCACCCCTTTTAAGAGTGTGGTATGTTGCTCCGGACCACAGTGGAAATGGTCATAAATGGGTATCTTTCTAGTGTTACGGCCAATGGCCACAGTTTGCTTCCATTTATCTTTGGATTACCAGGGGCTAATGTGAATAGAGAGAGGAGCTGAGAGGACCGAACAAAACAGAAATGAGTGTTTTGCACCAAAAGGGAATGGATGACAAGGAAAGGTTTGATAGCTAGAAGCACTGAAGGGTGTTGGTGAGAGATCAGAGAAGCCAGGGGACGTATATGGGAATGACTAATCCTCCAATTATACAGGCTTTAAGGTCTACATGCCAAATTGTTTGGCCTTCCCTTATTTTAAGCTGAATGCAGGAGCTGTGTAGCAGATAATGGAAGAAGTGATTGATTAGAGCTGAACAAATACATGTTGAGTATTGGCCTGCTAGCTGTGCTCTCTGTAATTTTATGTATTATACTGACATCATACAAACTAACCTTTATCCTGCAGGCATTTTGGGTTATTTCCACTGTGTTTCTGATTGGCAAGTTCCTTTTTTCTAGGTTCCGTTTTACTGAATCTGAGGCATTGTGAGTAGATGAGCTCAAAGTATTTGCATACAATACAAGTAGCTTAAATTCCTCTCACAGTGGAGCAGATAATGTGGTCCAGATAATATCTGGTGCCGTCAAGTTGGTGATTTAGGCATGCTGGCCTAGCCGTGGACACCTCAGTAGTTAAATGATTCACTTTCCCAGAAATTAAATCTTTCTTGCTGCTCCTAGAAAACTTCTTTAGCAACATTTGGAGGTTATAGATATATTAATAGTAGGTTTGCTGCTGTGACTGTTCACCCGTTTCTTGCACTTTACCAAATTGCAGTAGATGATTTCACTTGAAGCATTTAGTTATAATTGGTAAGTTGTGAAAGGGCAGCCAACTCCCAAGCACACCCTCGTAGCCAAGGGTGGGACTGCAGGCCTCTGCCTCAGTTTCCCTTCCATAGGTTCCCAGTTATTCACAGAAACTTTATGTCCATGACAAATTCCCTTCTTGGGGACTGGTTTATTAACATAAAATGAACCCAGAGTAAAGTCAAACCCAAAGTAAAGGCTCTTCCATTCTAGTCTCCCACTGGGAGCAGCCCCTCTTCCCAGAGGTCTCTCTGGCTCCATCTCTCCACTAGGCACAGTTATCAGCTCATCCCAGGCTCTGATGATTCTGTCTCTCCCCTTGAGATTGGGGGTTGCGTAGACCCCCACTGCTTGGGGCAGTGTTTGCTGAATGCTCAGACTGCTTGCCACCACAGCAGCTCTCGTCTCTCCAGCTTCCTCTTCCTGTTTCCCTCTTTATGAGGCCCAGGTGCCTTTCCTTAAGCCCAGTTGGGCAACAGGTAATCAGTCACAGGTGCACTGGACCCCCTGCTTTCTCTTAAAGTGGCCAGACAGAGGGTTTCTTGTTATGCATTTCTTTTTATGCACAAAGGACCACAGTTAGGCTAGATAATTTCTGTAGACCTGTGCTATACTGCAGACGAAGTGCTGTGATGGAGCAGCATGTTTAGCTGGAGCACATGGCAGCTTATATCAAATGAGGCTGTAGATATTAGTAATTCCACCCATTAGAAAAAATTTGTACCAACGCATTAAGGGATTTCCTAATCCTTGCAGCCATATGTGTTTGAAAAGAAAACTAGGAAAGTGAGGGTATTGTGAAAAGATTTGGAAAACAGTGTAAGAAACTTTTACTACCTAGACATGTAAGATCATACCAACTCTGTTGAAGATGTGCTAAGCACCACTAGATCTGAATATAACTCCAGTAGCTTCTGGATGTAACTTCTGGAAAACATAGAGGCAAGGTCTCTTATTGGACCAACATCTGTTGGTGAAAGAGAAAAGCTTTCGAGCTACGCATAGCTCTTCTTCAGGTCTGGGAAAGGTACGTAGACTGGAGTTACCTGCATTTAAAGATTAGTCATGTCTACGTTATTTTGTGTGGCCAGCATCCATTCTTTGTTTACTGAATACACTTAACATTTAAAAAAAAATTTTTTTTACGGTGAGATTCAGAAAAGCACAGATGGCAGTTAGTCACCTAACTCATTTGTTCCTTCAAAAATCTCCCCCTTTAGGTTAAATCTATTGTATGTATTTTGATCGCTGGTGTATGTGACTTTTTGCTCTTCTTCAGCAAATGTTAAGGACATCTCCATACATGCACCTTCAATTTCTACATCCAGTTGGAGAATAACTTGCTTGATTTCCTCAAGAACCTCACTTCTTGATCCTTAGTCTAGTTGGTTTGTGAAAGTCTGCATAGCAACTCTGGATGTGCTTATTACTGGGCTTTTGAATGTTTCTATTACAGCATGGAATGTCACTCAGTGTGACATTTATACTCATTAAATCATGTCTTGAAATGTGGAGGTAGATCTGATTAAGAGGTTCCCCTGTCTTGCGATGTTTTTTGTGAGATAAAAAACCCCAGACCGTGAAACCTGTGTCAGACAATGGAATTGATAACGGTAATGTTTTGAATCTGATTTCCAAATATTTCTGTAGCACTGCAGCTTCTTTTAAAGGGTTTCTAGTGATCTGTAAATGATTGCTGATGAGGGATTTGTACAGATGTCTTTGATGTTAGATCTTTTTGCTGCTCTTAATATCCTGGTTCACAGTTTGCCCCAATCCACCTTAAATCCAGACTCAGGTCTTCTTTGTTAGTGCTTTAGATTTAAGAGTGGGTGCAGTGTGCCTCTCAGTGGAGGCAATGGACTAAATTCTTAATGGTTGCAAATGATGTAAAGTTAGTGCAGAATTTGGCCCAGTATCACCCAATGGTCAACTTTTTATCTGAAGTTGCGTTTTACAATTGTGGTATTCACTAGGCATTCATTCTTCTCTCTCTCTCCTCCCTTCCTCCCCCTTCCCCTCCACCAGTTACCTACCCAGACAGAAGATTATTTTAGCTTAGATGGACATCCACTTACTCTGCTCAGACAGCATATTGTCCGCTCTGAATTATACCAGTATAAGTCAAGAGTACTTTCACTGCAGTGAATGGAATACACTGGTGTAAAACTGGAGTGAGAGCACTGTGAGGCCCATTGTTTTTTCAGTTGTCTCTTAATTGCCTACAAGACATTGCAGTACCTGCATTGGGGGTGCTTGGAAGATGCAAAGTTGAGAACTAATCTGTGTTTGAATGTAGCTGTTTTGGAGGTGACACCTCTAATTTTTGTTATATCTTTTGATGTCTGGGTTGTTTGAGTATTATGTCTTGGAGCTGCTTTACTCTTTGGATCAGATTTACAGACTAGAATCTCTCATGGTTTATGACACTGACATGAAGACTCACTCTTTTTGCTCATAAAATTCGAGGTTTGGGGATTTTTTTATGCTTCATACATACTCTTCATAATGCAACCTCGAGCCAGATTCATTATCATGCACCAAGATGGCTTGTTAAAGCCTGCTTAGGACTCTGGCTTAGATTTCTTACTGTACCAAGTTTGTGACTATTGCTATTATGCCATTTCTCTTTGATGCACATCTATGAATTACTCTAAATGACAGTGATGGACTGGTAGAAATGTAGGCAATTGTTTTGATGGTGGCTTTGCATCCGACAAAGTGGGTATTCACCCACGAAAGCTTATGCTCCAATACATCTGTTAGTCTATAAGGTTCCAGAGGACTCTTTGCCGCTTTGTTTTTCATGTCTATATAAAAAGTGAGATGCTACTAGTTGCTGAACACTCTGGCCCCAATCCAGCAAAACATTTAAGTACTTACTTAATGTTAAGCATATGAATAGTCCCATTTACGTAAGTGTTAAGTGCTTTCCTGGAGTGCTCAGCACCATAGGACTTTGAGTTTGTAGTCTCTTAGGGTCAAATCTGTCTTTGATTGCTGTATAAAATCTGTGGCCTGATTTGACCATAATTATTAACATGGTGGTGGTCAACAGTCTTGTTCATTTTGAGGAAATGAGGTTCAAGGAACCAGAGCATGCCTCAATATTTGCACCTCTGTTTTTTTAGGTTTCAGAGTAGCAGCCGTGTTAGTCTGTATCTGCAAAAAGAAAAGGAGGACTTGTGGCACCTTAGAGACGAACAATTTATTTGAGCATAAGCTTTCGTGTAGCTCACGAAAGCTTATGCTCAAATAAATTTGTTCATCTCTAAGGTGCCACAAGTCCTCCTTTTCTATTTTTTTAGAAATGTTGGAAGTTACTTCAAAGGTAAGATAATAAGCTACCTTGACTAGTTTAGTTGACAATCGTAGTAGTTGCACCCAAACTTTAATGTAAGTTATACAGTGCCACTTACAATTCCTGAAATCTATTTAGTGCGCGTTTTCTGTAAAGAACATGCCAAACTGGAGGAATAAGTTCCCTGGAGAATTGTCATATTAACACTGCTAAGCCAACCAACACAACTACAACATATTGCTGTTAACGACAAGGAAAAGGAACATTTTACATATTTACAAGGCAAAACTTCCAATTTCTAATGGGCAAGTATCCATATAGCCAAAAAAAAAAAAAATTACCATCACAATTTGACGCATATTGGAAACGCCACAGGACACAAGTTCAGTTACACATGGAGAGTTAACCACTTTTTTCCCTTTAGCGGTGATCTATCCAGATCATGGCTGAAACATGTAAATGTAAATAGGTCATTTTGGGGAAGTTTACACTAGATAAACAGAAGACTTTGGTTTCAAGCTGCCAGATCAGTCTGCTGGTTTTCACAACCCTCAAATTATTGTGTGTTTTAATTTTAACATTTCTTGTTACTTTAAGTAACAAGAAAATAAGAGAAAGTAGTAGTATGCCCCAGGTCTGAGAACAGATATCAACTGAACAGAGTTTGTTGCCAATTCATGATGGTATTATTAAACTATTGTGTAACCACTAATATATAAAATTATAGTAGTTCCAGAAGTATAGTGAAACTCCACACAAGACAGTTTTTTCCCCCTTTGCGGGGATACAGAAATGTTGATTTAAAACTGAATTTGGAGTTAGTTTATAATTGTAATAGAAGACGCTCCTAAACCTTGTGTTACTTTGAGATAACAGATTCGTCAGACTGTTGAAGGCACCAGCTCTACCTGACAGCACTTCAGAAGTATGTGTTATCTCAAAATAGCATATGTCTTGTCATGTCTTATTGCTTAAATAGCATTTGAGGCAAGTTGCTGTCAGCAAAAATTAAATAAATAATAATAGGAAAAAAACCCGAAGAAAGTCTGGATTATTATTTGCCCTATAGTGTGGAAATTTGTGGGGTTTTTTTCCAGAAATGTAAACCTAAAGTTTAAACAACAGTACTTTCCCCCCTTCTCTCTGAAACAGTTTGCATGTATTTTAACAATGAGGGCCAACCACAAATGCCATCAGGCTGGAAGACTGAATATACAATGTACTATGGGAATTGTGTTCCAGGCTAGCCATTTCAAAACTTTGATAAAACATGAGTTTACATAGAGACAGCCAAAAATGTTAATCCTTTCACAAGCTTTAAATACTTTTTTGTGTGTGTCAGACAACTATAATACTTTGTGCGGTTAAAGTATTTTATGTATATGTGCATACATGATACCATCATACTAAAATTGATCAGGTGTTCTGTTTTTCAGTTACTGGCTACTTTTTAAAATCTAATGGGGTGTACAAACCAGCATTAATTCATCTATGAATAACATCCCTTTTCTTCTCCAAAAAAGTTTAGGTTCAGAGAACAGAAATGAAAACTGCCTGCCTGGTTGGATAGTGTTAGTAGCAAGGAAGTTTATTTAGCAGATTCAGTATTGCCAACCCCAAGTATTTAAAAAGCAAGAATCCAAACCTAAGGGGGCTAGATCAAGTGTTCAATAGGCTGCTTAATGTTAGGAATAAAAGTGCATTGCTGAATCAGGGTCATAATAATACAAGTATACAAGGTTCCATCTGTCTCTTCCACCAGCCTACCCCCAGGTAGGGCAGCAGACCCTGAGTTTGGGGGTCGACTCTATTTCCTTCATTCCCTCACTTTCTTCACACTTTCTTCACACTGACCTGAGCACACAGCCTGAATAAGTGAGTTGTGTACTGGTTTCCATGATTCAGCCTTTATTCAGTAGGTGGTAAAGCCTTTTTAAGCAGTTAATTAAACAAATGGATCCTTCTCTTCTGTAATAGAGAGTTCAGGAAGTACAGCTTACACATCACAATGCATATGGAACACATTAATTCTGAAAACTTTCAGTCATTGTACTTTGCAGCAGTCTCTTTTTCTACATTTATTTCACACCCACATTCAGAAGCCTTGAAAAACTGGTCAGATAGCTGAATACCAATTGAAACTTTAATGGGAAATATTTAATTTTTACCTGCCAGAAAACAGTTATCTGGGATGTCTTGAGTCAGGAAAAGAAGGATTTAGACTTGCAGGTAAACTGGGAGGGTTGAGCTATATGTATTTGAGGGGCATTTTCCTTTCCTCAGATGACAAGCATGTTTGGAAGGGAGACCCCAAATCTCACTAGTTGTATAGGAAACACAGGGCCTAGGTGGAGGTTCCCATTTTTGCTACTTTATATATAAAAATGCTGGTAGCAATTCCGCCCTACGATTTTATTTTACAAATGAGTTACAAGTTTTCATCTCCTGCATTATCAGGGCACAAGAGCCTAATAAAAGAAAATATTTATGGGAATAGTGTGATATTAATGTTTAACAAATTGTTTATGTACCAGGCAAAAAATATACTGTTTTGACCTTTTCTTTGTGAGTTTTGTCACAGCGTGTACCTTATTTAAAAAAAATCCCATTTAAGATGTGTTGAGTAAATTGGAATATTTAATTTATTAGATTCACTCTCTAGTATTTACTCTGTGAGACTGAAGCAATGCACAAAATACTATACATTATAAAGTATGTATTTGGTCAGTAAAAAGAAAAGGAGGACTTGTGGCTCCTTAGAGACTAACAAATTTATTTGAGCATAAGCTTTCGTGAGCTACAGCTCACTTCATCGGATGCATGCAGTTTCACTCCTTACTTTTGAGAGTTTCCAAAGAGGGAAGAAATAGGGTACTAATATGGATATGCAACACTACAGGCCAGAATAGGCCAAAAATAATCTGCACAATAAAAACTCCATGAGACTCACCAAATTTTAAGAAAGCTAAGAAGAATATTATATGCATTTTGAAAAAAACAGTGATATATATGTATAAAGAGAAAGAGCTGATGTTTTAATGTTTAGGGCTTCATCCAAATGTTAGAGACTGAAGAATAAACAAACAATGTAAATCTTTCAAGATCATTAATATTTCCAGATAGACCTCACATGTGGACATACCTCCAAGGGTTCGTCTTGGGTAACAGAAAGTATGCAGAAATACAAGCTAAAAAATTCCTTCATTAGAATAACAATAATTATCCTAACCAGGAATTGGTTTCCTAAACATAATACTAGTACATTCTGATTTATGGATCAAAACTGGCATTCAACATATACAACATCAGGAAACTAAAACTTCCTTTATGTGAGATTTATTTTAGCTTATGAACAATGGAAAAAGAAATCTAATTTCAGGCCTGATCCCCTCACTTTTACATGCACACATGGAATTCCCATTGAAATTAATGGGAGTTAAGTATGTGGAAGGACTGCAAGATTGGGGCCTTTTTAAGGCAAAAGGTCAGCATTTATATGAGACGGGTGAAATTCTGGGTCTGTTGAAGTCAGTAGAAGTTTTCCCAATAGCTCGACTAAGTATGTTTTGATGCTCACATGCTAAAAGAAGCACCAGTGTACTTTTTTGTACAGAGGTATAGGCCACAAGTGAAATGATACACTAGGGTCTTTAAAACTTTGATAGTCTTTGGTAGGCTATGAAGAAGAGGGTCCTTAAATATTTTTTAAATTACTGTAAATATTTTTATTTTATTGATATTACAGTAGGCATTGTCACCTGTGTCATCCACATGCCCTTCATTTGTTTGTTACACTCAGTTGTATCAGGTCTTAATTTAGATAGGAAGAATATCCCTGCACTGGGGAGTTTACCATCTCTTTGTAGAACAGATAACATAATGGGACCCAATCTCACTGGGGTAACAGTGATAGGAACATGATGTGGCTAAGTAGAATAGCTTTGAGCACAACTTTGCAGGTGATGAGTATTTATTTATATCCTAAACCCCACCCTCCATGAGATACAAAGATATCAGTAATTCCTGCTGGCTACTAACAGTCAGCAATTTGCTGTAGGCATCAGAGCAAAACTGGATCTAAAGGAGGACAGAGTATTAGCTTTATAGACTTGTATGAGAAAGGTGTTCCACACCTAAGGGGCATAATGGGAAACATGAAAGTGCTTGTTGCAGAAATGGCAAAAGCACAGTGCCAGGGCAGACAGTGCATGTCAGAGAGGTAGGCAGTAGGGGAGAAGTTAGCGGGTCTGTAGGTGACAGCCACCAGGCGGGAGAGGGGACAGAAGAGTCTGAATGTTGTTCAGATAAAGAAAACGAATGAGTGAGAAGGAGAGGGAGGGGATGGAAATGTTAGGAACAAGACAGAAGTCCAAAACCACCCCCACCATGTTTCTCAGAGGTCTCAGGCAAAGTTTGTGGGAGGAGAGCCTACAAGTGCAACTGCCAAGGCTGTGTCCAAGAGGAAGAGCCAGGACTCGGTGAATGCTAGGTGGTAGAGGAAGTGAGAAACGAAAAAGTCATACGTTTCTTACAGTTGTAGTGAGATAGGTAAAATGAAAGGGGGTGAGGGAGGGAAGTTAAGCGGTGATAACAGCAAATTCAAGTATATAAATACACAATTCCATTTTGATAAAATCTTTATAAAATCACCATGTTGGCTGTCTATATGTATGACTGCATATGGCTTTTTCTACTAAAGGCAAAATATTACTTTATTTTATTCATTATTGAATAACATCAGTTGCAAGTGTCTTGAGGTATTTGATATAAGTTTGAAAAATAATTTCTAAAAAGATGTTCGTAATTTTTGCAGTTTGTTTCATTTTTCTTGGTGTGTTGGACTGTTTATTTTCCACCAAAAATGTCATGGAATAAAAAGACAGAAAATGATACAGGTTGAACCTCTCCAGTCTGGCACTCTCTGGTCTGGCAACATCCGTGGTCCAGCATGATTTTAGTTAGCCGGATGTCCGCTTCTTGTAGGTGGGGCCAAGTTTCCCGCGGTCCGGCAAAGTCCTGCCAGTCCTGGTTCTCAGTGTTCTTTGCTGTTATTTAGCTCTAATTTACCCCTAAATATGTCTTCTATGAGACCAGCAAGTAGTGGAAGTGTTGGTAATGCTGCTAAGTGTAAGCATGTGTCAATATCCATACCGCAGAAGGTGAAATTGCTTCAGAAATTGGAAAAAGGCACATTGGTACGTGCCTTGTATGAGTTTTACAATGTAGGGTCATCTACAGTGTATGATTTGAAGAAGCAAAACAATCAAATCCTTAATTTTTTTGCCAAAAGTGACAATAAAAAACGTATGAGTGTTCATAAGACATTGAAGGAGGGGAAAAGCAGCGATGTCAGGCAAGATGATGATGGCACAAGCAAAAATATTCCACAAAGAACTTAACCTGCAGTATGAAACTGCTCTTTATTGGCGTTGTATGCCTAAGAAAACGTTGGCTGCTGATACAGACGGGCCATCATCTGGTATGAAGGAGTTGAAGGACAGGGTAACTGTCTTTGGTTGTATCGGTGCAGCAGGCATGCACAAATGCAAGCTCATGGTTACTGGGAAAAGTGTGAACCCAAGGGCATTCAAAGAGGTGAAAATATTCCCAGTGATATACCATGGCAACAAAAAGGGATGGATAACGACTAATCTATGTCTCGAGTGGTTTGAGAAATATTTTGTACCGGAGGCAAGAGCCCATTGCACCTCGGTCTGGATCTGAAGTGCTAAATTGTGCTGATTCTCAACAATTGCTCTGCCTGCCCTAAAGCAGAGCTGCTTGTCAAAGATAATGTGGTGGGACTGTATTTACTCCCAAACTGTACCTCACTGATTCAGCCTTGTGATTAGGGTATCTTACGATCCCTGAAGTGTATGTACAGGTCTGAGTTTATGCACCAATTGTTAATATTGCATAATGATGGGAAGAGTTTGACAACATTTAGGAAAGAATTTAACCTCAAGGATATAATTTGGACACTAGCTAGAGCCTGAGACAGAGTAACTCCATCTACTCTGAAGAATGGATGGCACAAATTGTGGCTAGCCCTAATGTTGGAGGACAGTCCTGACGTCAATGATGAGTCCGAGTTCACTGGATTTCAAGTGTCTGAAAACCAAAAAATTGTTAGTGAGTTAATGAGTATGCCAGAGGTATGTCCCAACCTGTAGTGCTTGACCTGGCCAAGGATTTGGGAGAGGAAAATTCACTAGACTGGATGGAAGTCGACAAAGATGCACCAATTGCTAGTCAAGTGACGGATGAAGAATTTGTGCAAATGGTACAGCAGGGAAAAACCAAAGATAACAAAGAAGCCGGTGATGAAGATGAGGATGAGGACGTCGCAGAAAAAAATTCTATAGATAAATGCATTCAGTTGACAACAAATGTAATAGAAGGACTGGAGCAAAGACATTTCATTTCTGAACAAAAGATCATGTCTCTCTACATGATACGAGATAAACTCATTAAAGAAAAACCAAAATACATGCGACAAGCCCAGCTGGAAGATTGGTTAAAGGTAGCGAAGAGGAGCGGTGAGCAGCACTCTACAGTCGAAAATCCACTTCATCTACCCAGGATATACCTACAGCAGAGACCCCAGATGTAACTCACATGTAATTTGAGTTAGCCGTTCTTGTCACATCACTTTGGAAGAGGAATTCATGCATTCATTTTAGGTGAGTAAATTATAGATTTACCTGTATTATTATCTCTTTCTTTTTCTTATTATTTTGTTTTTTATGCTTTATCTATTATTTACTTGTGCCAATACAGTAAAATTGCGCAACAAAACTAACACTTTGTTATGAAGAGAGCCAGTAAGTCTTGGCTAGGCGGCGTTGCAAGCGTTGTTCCATTTATTCGCCTCGGCGAGATAAAAAAAGAGACCTGCTCGCTACACTATTGACCTCCCGTGGTTCAGCAAATTCTCTGGTTCGTCACTGGCCAGGTCCCGAGGGTGCTGGATGAGAGAGGTTCAACCTACATGTTTCCCAGAATGCAATACAATTAGATCAAACAAGTTCAATTGGTCCTGCCTACCCCTTACTGGATACAATACACAAATGTACAAAGTAAAGATGTGTTGAATTATAAACTACTCACACCCTGCCTATCTGTCACTTAGGATGGACTTTGAAAACATGACAGTTTAACAGATGGTTTGGTGGGACCTGTGTATTCTTTGCACGTCATTTTAAATGCATCACTAAAGACAGATATGTAACTTGCTGGCAAATAAATTTAATGGAGCAGTTATGTATGTTGTATTGAATGAACTTACAAATTACTCTTGTAATGGGTAATTTGTAAGTTAATACATTTGATTCTTGACACTTTTCCTTTCTATGTATTTTAAAATGAGGAAAATACAATAGTAGTTATTCTCACCATCACTAATGAAACCAACTCTTCTAATTCATGCCCACTGGCAGTAATATTTTCTTGTTATATATATTTTACATTGTTATTCTTCACATTTTCTGTTCTTTGTTTTGGTTTAACTAGCTTAACAACGTGGTGAGATCTAATGTTGAGTGTCATATTCAGAGGTGGTTCTACTCACATAGAATGATACATTTTCTATATTTCTCTTCTTACCCAATTACAATTACATTTCATTTTTAGGGGCCCTTATATGAAAACAGAACCTTCATCTATTCCTGCAGAAAGCTTACAAACATGTGGTTTATTTGTTTAAGAAACTTCTAATGATACCTTGAGAGAGAGAGAGAGACACACACACACACACACACACACACGGCAGCAGCAACAGACTAGGAGATTTCTTGCCTTCTCTTTGTCTTGTTTAGGGATTCCTCAGAGCAGAGCTAGGAAGGATGAAGAATTCCTCTTCTTTTTAAAACATTGGGGTATTCCCCATTAGTTTTGAAGTCTCCGTGTTCACTGGAAATGTGTGCAAATGTCAGATAGATGTTGTATGAAAGCTCTTCATTCTCCTTTACTCTGCATTGTGGTTCTGGTCTATTTTTCCAGTTACTCCCCATGATAGCTGAAGGGAAACTCTTTTCCAAGTATTTCCCTGTTCGAGGGGTTAATTGAGTACTACAGTGTGACTGTAACTCAGCAAAAGTTGAGTGGAAAAATGGGAATTTCAGGATGAAAGGAAAAAGCTTTCGTGTAATTTAAACTTTCTTCCTTGTTAAGTTAGGTGTTCTTACCTGACTGGGGAAAAGTAGCAGTTATTGCATCGATACAGCTTAATTCAGAAAGAGATACCAAATCTACATATTGTTTCCTGACAACTGGTTGCCATTAGGCCTCTGCCAGTCGACCTGTGGCGAATTAAATTTGTCACAGGTGCAATAATAATCTGTTGGTAGGAACTGAGAAAGTATGGGCAAATCCCCTGCAGGAAATCCCTACAGCAGAGGTCAGGGGGTTCAATTCAAGTAGGAGGTCAAGAAGGTAGCATGATGGAGATAAGGCTGTACTAAAATCCCCCATGACCTGAAGTCACAGGGTTAGTTTCTGATCTCATTCATATTTGTAAATCCACAGCATTTTCACTTAAGTCAGTTTATTGAGCATATCCAGACTCAAGGGGCCAGAGTCAGTGAATTTATTTGGATATATAATGATATAACTAACTGATCTCAGAGTCTGGCCCCTTGACTTTGGATGGCTCTTAGAAGTTGAGAAGCTGTATCTTATTTTTCTTATTTCTATCATTAACTCTGTTGGTGACTTTTATCTTCTCTTACTCTAAAAATTCACTTGGCAAGTTTTTTGTAGCCACTAGCTGGTGATTTTTTAAAAGAAACACATACCCAAGCCATTCATGTTGTTCTTCAGAAGTAAAGTGACTTATGAATAGTTTCACATTTTTTTACAAATATTGAATTTAGGTAGTCATTTAGTTTGAAATAGCTTGAGGTTTAATGGCAAAAATCATCTGTCAAACTAAACTGAGAGCCATAGTCCCATTATGACAGGTTTCAGAGTAACAGCCGTGTTAGTCTGTATTCGCAAAAAGAAAAGGAGTACTTGTGGCACCTTAGAGACCAACCAATTTATTTGAGCATAAGCTTTCATGAGCTACAGCTCACTTCATCGGATGCATACTGTGGAAAGTATAGAAGATCTTTTTATACACACAAAGCATGAAAAAATGGGTGTTTACCACTACAAAAGATTTTCTCTCCCCCCACCCCACTCTCCTGCTGGTAATAGCTTATCTAAAGTGATCACTCTCCTTACAATGTGTATGATAATCAAGGTGGGCCATTTCCAGCACAAATCCAGGTTTCCCCCCCACACACACACACACACAGACCCACTCTCTTGTTGGTAATAGCTTATCTAAAGTGATCACTCTCCTTACAGTGTGTATGATAATCAAGGTGGGCCATTTCCAGCACAAATCCAGGGTTTAACAAGAACGTCGGGGGGGGGGGTAGGAAAAAACAAGGGGAAATAGGTTACCTTGCATAATGACTTAGCCACTCCCAGTCTCTATTCAAGCCTAATTTAATTGTATCCAAAGAAAATAACAGAAAGCCCCTAGCCGTCACCTTCAGCCCCCAACTAAAACCCCTCCAACGCATTATTAAGGATCTACAACCTGTCCTGAAGGATGACCCAACACTCTCTCAAATCTTGGGAGACAGGCCAATCCTTGCCTACAGACAGCCCCCCAACCTGAAGCAAATACTCAGCAGCAACCACACACCACACAACAGAACCACTAACCCAGGAACTATCCTTGCAACAAAGCCCGTTGCCAACTGTGCTCACATATCTATTCGGGGGCACCATAACAGGGCCTAATAACATCAGCCACACTATCAGAGGCTTGTTCACCTGCATCCACCAGTGTGATATATGCCATCATGTGCCAGCAGTGCCCCTCTGCCATGTACATTGGTCAAACTGGACAGTCTCTACGTAAAAGAATAAATGGACAGAAATCAGATGTCAAGAATTATAACATTCATAAACCAGTCGGAGAACACTTCAATCTCTCTGGTCACGCAATTACAGGCATGAAAGTTGCGATATTACAACAAAAAAAACTTCAAAACCAGACTCCAGCGAGAGACTGTTGAATTGGAATTCATTTGCAAATTGGATACAATTAACTTAGGCTTGAATAGAGACTGGGAGTGGCTAAGTCATTATGCAAGGTAACCTATTTCCCCTTGTTTTTTCCTACCCTCCTCCCCCCCCCCCCCCCCCCGACGTTCTTGTTAAACCCTGGATTTGTGCTGGAAATGGCCCACCTTGATTATCATACACATTGTAAGGAGAGTGATCACTTTAGATAAGCTATTACCAGCAGGAGAGTGGGGTGGGGGGAGAGAAAACCTTTTGTAGTGGTAAACACCCATTTTTTCATGCTTTGTATGTATAAAAAGATCTTCTATACTTTCCACAGTATGCATCCGATGAAGTGAGCTGTAGCTCATGAAAGCTTATGCTCAAATAAATTGGTTAGTCTCTAAGGTGCCACAGGTACTCCTTTTCTTATAGTCCCATTAACTTTTACTAGTTCTGAAGATTGATTGCACTATGGGAATTTATGAACGGCTAGTCCACTACCTTCTGCTGGTAGTTTCAGGTTCGACGAAGGATTCTGTTCTTTCAGCCCTGATGTAAGTCCTCTGAGGTGAGGTCCTCTTGACTTGTGTTTTCTTTGGGAGACGAGAATAGGGCCCTAGATGTTTAAAAAAAGGGGGGGGGGAGGGGCAAACTATTAGAAATATTTTTTAGTTTTTTTGTTGTTCATGGGAAATGTTGTGACAATTATAAACAGTGCTGGAAATATTCATTCCACTCTGATGAGATTTCTCCAAGTGAGTGCCATCAATTTCTGCAGAATTTAAGCTTTTTTTTTTTTTTTTTTTTTTTTAAAGGTCTTTAAGCCTTATGGTTGTGATGAATATAAACTGACTGGATCTGAGGAACTGCTGTGTTCATAAACCTGCAGAAAAACATTTCTCAGTTCCTCCTTGGAGAAATTATCAGCTTCACATAAAATCTGGGAAGCAAAACAAAACAACAAACAACCCCTTCCCCCCACCCCAAGATTTTCAGTCTGAAAAAAACATCAAATACCTATTGCATTAATTCACACAGTTGTTAAAACCAAAAATAACTACAAAATAAACTCCCTCTCCAATCAGCTGAGTAAATTATATGCTGTTTTTCACAGGCCTCCTTTAAGAAACAGTTTGCATTTTTCACAAAAATATCAAATCTTTTTTTAAAAAAAAAGAGAAAAGAAAAAGCCAAGTGACATATTCACAGAATTATTTCTAAATGGAATGTTCGTCAAAGTTTCCCATGAAATGTCAGCTGTTCTTTAAACACTGCATGAAACAATGGAGCTACGGAGTAAAGAATAGAAAACAGTATGGATTAGAACTATCAGTAATGCTTATGAATAAAAAAACAGTGGGCAAGATTTTTCAGACATGTGCCTACCTATTTGTGGACATACAGTTCTGTGTATTTATACAAAGCTGATGTGGATGAGCACAGTGGTTGTTTTGTGCATATGCAGAGTCAGTTTGCTAGGCAGCTGGCATGCACATGTATAAATAACCAGATATGTGTGCATAGAATATTTGTACATGTAAATGCATGAAAACTGTGTGCGTGCAAATGCACAAAAATCTTTGAAAATTGAACCATATATAACCAGGACTGTCTTACTGTTCCCGGCATGCACCAGATACCATAAATTACTGCTGAGAAAAAGGGACTGGATGAACCATTCAGTTGTGAGCCCACATTTAAAGTACAGTGGTATCTTAATGAAACCGTTTGCCAAGCTCCATTTCAAACCATAAATAAAAAAACCCAGCAAATGGTTACTGCAAACTGAGAAGCATTGTGAAAATCTGTTTATTTCCAAATGTTCTGAATTATGACCTTGTATTCTTTGTTATTTATGGAAATATGTTACTTATGTTTGCCAGATTATGAGAGTGGCTGCCTATTAGTATATACATTATTTTGGGGTTTGCTTATTTGTTAGCAGATGTGTTTTTAGCTTAAAGCCTAGTAAAAATAGGAAAGATGGAAAAGACAACATCCTTACTAGATGTGAGATTCTTAAAATGTTTTAAACATTTAAAACAAGTGAGAGAAATAATAAATGGCTGGGAAAGCTTTCACAAAGAAATGACTGTCTTCAAAGCTTCTTTCCATATAAGGCTCAGATTTAAGATATAAGCATAGCTGAAAGGAGCTGAAATATGTGATCATTATATACTAATAAATAGCTGCCTTCTGACTGTGCAGTAACTTTACATTCAAGTCTAAGCTTCCTTTTAAGTGCAGTTAGCATTTGTTTCTTCTGTTTTATAGCATGCAGATTACTTTTACATCTGGCATCTTGCTCAAACATAAGGCATCACTAATCGTATAATTAATATACCAACATGTTGCCATATTTCTTTGCTGACCAACACTAAATACTCTGTTGGGCTCTCTGTAACTAGCAATGGAATTGTGGAGACACTGTAGTCTCTCCAGGGTGAGGTTTGTGAGGCTTTCTGTCATAAAACTGAGTCCATCTCTCTCTTTGCATTTTCTCCCTACCCCAACTTTGCCAATTCACTGTAGTTTCTCATGTGACAGCTTTCCAATTTTTCTTCAACTATCCTGTCCCCAAAATGGCTGAAATCCCAAACTTGTTCTCTTCAGTTTGTCTTGATGCCTCTATACCTGCCTCAGGCTCAGGAATGGGGTATATGAGAATTGGGCCCACAAAGTGTAACTACAGGCCATGTGGGGCTTATTAACTACTGAGAGGGAGCCTGACCACTGTGTGCAAATGGTTGTAAAATTTCTAATACTTATTGTGAGGAATGTATTTTGGGAAGTAGAGATGGGTTATGGGCTTTTATATAAGAGGTGAAGCATTGCTGTTTTGTCACAGGAGAATGTTAATTACTTTCTGGTAAAGTAAGTGGTACTATATAGGTAGTGGATTGGTGAGTGAGTGCTTGTGAAAAGTCAAGGGTAGGGCCAATACCTAATGGTCTTGAAATCCAAATGACTGGTATAACCAGGCTTCAGAGTCAAAACAAAGGTAAACTTCCTAGAGAGAGAGATTTAAACTAATAGTTCAAAAGCTTCCTTCAGTCTGGTTTCTTCATGAATGTAATCAGAGAGGATTCCTCCCCCCACCCCCGCTTTTATCAAGCAGATGCTTCAGAACAGCTACCTAATGTGCTACAGCTGAGTCCAACCATACTTCCCTCACAAACCTTACACTTCCAGTATTTCTTGTACTTAAGGAAAGAGCCTTAAAGCCAGCCCACACTTGAACAGGGTCTCTATAACGTTGCATTCCAATGAGGGAAGTTAATATAAGGCTCCGACCCATGTCATTCAGGGATTTGCAGAAGACTCATGCTTTCTACTGCCTACCCCTCATATTGCAGAACAGAAATGCTGTATTTCTGCAGTGTTTGGGCCTTCTGAGGCCACGGCCGGCTTCTCAGGATTTGGCCCTACAAGAGTATAAGTACAGAATGGCTTACCTAAATACCACAGGTGAAGATTAATAGCTGTTAGAAGAAATAAGCAATAGAGCCTCTGTTTTCAGACATCCCATTCTACTGAGTACACTCTTCAGACTGCTGTTTCACCAAGAGATTATTCTGACATCATAAACCACCCAAGGAAAGCTCGGGGGAGGGGGAGTTTCGCCTTAGTAAACCCAAGATGAAATGACACCCCTTTGTAATACCTCTGCAATATGTGCTTTTCCTTAGAGCTCAAGACGCTGTCTCCTTTAGTTCAGTGACTGTGAACTGTAAATATATTGCCCTATATTGTAAGGTGATAGTTTGGAGGATTGCTAGTGGTTAGAAAATTGCTGTTTGGTGCATTACCCTTGATGCCAGTTTCAAAGCTGTGCTGCCAGTTGCTATCATTGGAATTAAAAGACCATCAGTCAAGTAAGTTAGCCAGGTAGTTGTTGCATAAAGAATGAATGTAATGTAGGTCATTTTGCAAATTTCAATTCCTCAAGAGTCCCATATAGTTTATAAATACAGCTCTGCATTTATTACCTCTTTTTTAAAAAATGATTTCTTAAGCAATGTGTAATTTTCTAACCTTGGACTATTTTTAGCAAGGCTCTTCATTTCGCATTTGCAGGCTAAAGACATTTTATCAAAGAAGTGACATACTAGATGTTGAATGCAAAATATGTAGCTGGAGCAAAAGAGACAAATGCACTTTTCAGCCCTGCAACTCATGAACAACCAAGCTTTTAAGAGACTTAAGACTTAAACATCAAGTTTAGATTTAGCTGGTGTATTTTATTCTTGCAGGTAAATTGTGCAAAACAAGCAGAGTTGGTGAGATGAAATGCCCTTTAGATAGTTTCGCTGCTTCACTGGGGTGGTCCTTGGGGTTTTCAGTAAAAGTTCAGCTTTTATTTTAAGATAATGTTCTTCCCCATCTCACCTCGTACAGCACTGAAGGAGTCCTAGAGGGAAATATTTCTCTCCTTCATCCAGGAGTGCTCTTCATGGTTACTACTTTACTGTTGACTAAAAGCAGGTTGAAAGATTTGAATAATAGGCTGTAACTCAAATGGATAACCTCTATCATTTATTCATGATGGATCTCAGAGTAGCCAATATCTATCAATAGTAATGTTTGTATCCTTCTACCATAGTATGACACATAAGAGGTACAGTGATTGAAAGGCTATAGATGACCTTATGGTCATTTTATTAATT
Source organism: Natator depressus (assembly GCF_965152275.1). Taxonomy (NCBI): domain Eukaryota; kingdom Metazoa; phylum Chordata; order Testudines; family Cheloniidae; genus Natator; species Natator depressus. The sequence continues at coordinate 99,166,980 of NC_134235.1, read as the reverse complement.
CCTCTATCTGAGTTTTATAAGCTGTTTATTGTTTATGCCATGGAGCCACAGGGTCTTCAGGAACTTCTGCTTTCCATAGCTGGTAGAATGCTCTGACTTGTTTTCATATGATCTATTCATACTCTTTGGGTCAATCCTCCTTCCCTTGAAGTCAATAGGAGTTTTGCCAGTGACTTCAATAGGAACACAAACTGTGCATATTATATAATGCCTCGTAGCTAATGTAGATTGCAACTGGAGAGAGGGTGTGCTGTCACCTGACCAGACAAGGAGAAGCGGGGAGCTCTGAGGCAGCATGCATCATTTAAGCCAGGGAAAGGAAGAGAAGCTCTCTTGTTCCTCCCCCTTGCTTTAAGCCCTGTTGATATTCGCATAGTCTATAAATGCTAGGCTAATATGATGTTAAAGTTGAGCTATTAATCACAAAATCATAACTAACCCCTCTGCCTTATACATAAGGGATTTTCATTGTGTAATAACACATCATATATGCTCTGCTATGAAATGCTTCAGATGTGCATCTAAGGTAATACAAAAGGTTAAAAATTCAAACATATGAACCACTTGTACACAATTTAACCAGTCCACTCACAGTCTTACTAGAGTAGCATTACTAAAATGAAAGAAAGCTTTTAATAACTAACATTATTTTGCACTCATGTTGCTTATTGATCATACTGGTTTTTGTTAATGTATTTGTAAGTGCAGTGAATGCAGATCTACGGAGACCGAGATCAGAATGTGCAGATAGCCAGAGATTCACATGTGGTACATGTTCATAAACTGCAATGAAACTAAAGAACAAAATTCAGTCAGATTTAGAAAAAAAGAACATGCTGGACCCCCTGTTTTTCTGCTAGGATTCAGAAATGAGAAATTATTCCCTATCCACTCCTGTAGCCAAAAGAGAATTGATTCCTGTAAAAGTAACCCAGATGTTAATGTGCTATCAGCAAAGCTTATGAACAAGCAATATAAGCTCTCAAGTGAGACCTAGGAATCTTAGCTTGTAGTTCCCAGTGTGGAGACTTGTTTACACCAGGTCTTTATCCATCCCACTGTATGCCAGTGTTTCTCCATGTATATTATTCATTTATTTATATGTTTTCATAACACCTAGAATCCCTGTCATGGACCAGGACCCTGGTGCTAGGCACTGTACAAAGAATAAGAATATGGACCCTGCCCCAGATATATTCAAGGTCATTTCAACCACACACTAATCAGGAAATTTCTTTCCTCAGTTTCTGTCTCAGTCCAGGGGAAAAGATGGGGGAAATCAGCGATCCATCTCGGAAGTACATAGAACATAGATCATTCCTAATATTGGTAGAACATCAGGATAACTACAACAAGACACCTACCCTCCCAACAAGACAATTTAATGATAGGTAGAGGCCCTAGAGAAAACAAGCATGGCTCCATTGACGATATGGTCCTGCATAGCCTCCATATTCATGCTTCTATTGCTATGCTGTTTGATAAATCTATCATCAAAGCAATAGTCTTTTTTCCCCATGCCCTTACCTCCTCACACATACCTCAAAAAAGTCTTGTTGCTTTTTATTTTTATCTAGTTCTGGTGAGGGCCTTCCCAGTTTCTTTGGGACGTGGCTGGGGTGCTGGAACAATTTGTATAGTGGGGGTGCTGAGAGTCATTGAACCAAACCGTAAACCCTGTATATGATGGAAACCACTTCAAGCCAGTGGTGTGGCAGCACCCCCAGCAACCCTAGTTCCAGCATCTATAGGATGTAGCATGGGATAATGGTTCACTTTGGTTACAGCTATTTGCTGTCTTCAGCTTTCTGTTTTGTTGTTGCCAATTGCTACTCAGATCTGATCAGCCTACAGTGGTGATGAGCAAGATCAAATAATTCTGTTCTGGAAAATCTTTCCTGTGACCTGGCTATATCATGCAGACATCTACCCTTCATAGTTTTCCGCGGAAGAAGTGGTGTATTCGTATTTTAAAGTTAATGTTTACTCTGAGTTAAATTGCAGCTCTAGAAGCTTTCATCTGCCTCTGAAGAGAAGGGTGAGGAAGTATATTGGCTAGAGGGAAGGAAAATCTTTGGTTTCTGTTTGTTGCTTCCTAACGTGAAAGGGACAGACTACCCATCTCCTACCCATTGTAACCGAGTAACAAAGAGTTACCAGGTAACAGTCTTTTGTTGTTGTTGTTGAGCGGTGCTCACTGTGAGTAAAAGATCCCAGCTCTTTGAAGAATATGTACGAACCAGATGGAGACTTGCACTTCTCCTGATTATAAAGACAAGTAGAATCATTGATAGCTATGAGAATGATGTCAGGGACCCATGAGTAGTCAAAACATTGTGCTTTGATGCATGCTTAAGTCAGTAAGAAAGGCAGTTCATGTTTGTGCATGCTCAGAACACAATTAAAAATATAGCAAAGTAGATATTCCTCATTTTAGACAGTGTACTTGGTTAAAGACTTAAAACCAAGTTAGTATTGAGTTATCTGAGAAAATAAAGGGCCAGATCTTGCTCCAGTTGAAGTCCAAGGCAAAACTTTTAATCACAAAAGTGGCCTAGTGCACCTGAAAATATTCCCTGTTTCTCTGAAGAAATATTTTGTTTGTGTGTTTAAATAACCCTTAAATGGATTTTCTCACTTTTCAAAATGTCTTCCTCAGTATTGAAATCAAGTATAAGAAATTGGTAAGAATCTTATAAGAACCAACAGAAATAGAGATTTAGAATACAATCTATCTTGCCACTGACATGCTTTCACATACAGCAGAACCCTGCTCATTTACATAAATGACTAAAAGATCTGCTGCAAAGCACTGTACTTCGTGAATTAATGAATAAGCACAATGAAGAAGATGTTGCATCACAACAAGTTCTTTATGCGTTGATTTTGAGTATTGCAGTTTTTTGTTATTTCATAGTATATTAGTAACTGGTGTTTAGTGTACTTTATAATGGAGTCTCAGTAACATGAAACCTCACTACAGTCTCCTACTCTTAAATGTTTGTTGACAAGTGCAGTTCAATCAGCAGTTTTGTGTGTGTGTGTGTGAGAGAGAGAGAGAGAGACTTATTAGGTGTCTGAATCAGCAAACTGTGGATTAGCAAAGTTCTAGTGTAATAGCAGTATGGGAAACACATAAGCCTGTAGGTAGGTAGGTAGGTAGGTATTCTTTCTGCGTGTGGGTTTACCATAATAACGCCTCTATAATTAAGCATCTGTTAACATTCTCATTATATAAGCCCCTATTTTCAAGAATTCAGATTTTATGTATAAAAGCAAAATGTATTTTAACCAATTTTATAGGAGGCAAAAATATGAAATTACAGGCCTGTTTCTCCTTTCACGCTGATATAGATCAGGAGTAAACTGCAGTGAAGTCTTTTGTTGTCAGAGTGGTGTAAAGCTGGTGGGAGAGCAGAGTCAGGATCCACATTTGCCGTATGAGTGGACTGGTGCGTCTTGGTGTTTCTTAAAATTTGAAGTGACAGACATTGAGATTTAAGAATTGGACCTTCTGCTGTGCGCATTAACTAAAGGTTTTTAGTGCTTTAATTCTGTTTACTGTTCTAACATTTGTACAGTTTGCTGTTTGTTTTCTTTAATCTTTAGAAATTATTCCAAAGACTTTGACTGGAGCCACTGTTGTTTGTGTGGTTAAATTCCTTCTGATTAAAGCTCCCTGAATAGTCATTAATATCATATACCAAGAGCAGGTCCGTTTTCTCCATACTAGGGTAATAATGGGGTCACTGGGAGATTTCTATACTATAACTTTTAATCCAAGTTACAGTGCTACAGGGATGTTTCACTGCTTAGCAGTTTGATGCACCTCAAAGTATCTTCGGAGCACTTGGGGCAGGGTCTCATACGTTTCCATTCCTGACTAATTATGCTCAGTGGGGAAGCACTATAACAATTTCAATTATTCCATATCAGGTCCAAAATATCATCAGATTTTTTAAGATGGAAACAGGCCAAAAAAACCCATCAAGATCCAGCTCCTATGAGTTAGCAGTACCAACATTTTTCCTTTCAAATATTTGTCTAACTCATTTGTACATCCATTTTTATTAGCTGGTCCTTTGTAATTCATATGTCTTCCTGCAAGAATAAATGCTTAATGCCAGAAATTTCACACCTAAAAATGGGAATGTGTGAAGATGAGTGTGCAGTTGTGCAGATGTATGATAATTAGATGATAAGCTCTTTGGGGAGGAGACCATCTTTGTGTTCTATGTCTGTACAGCACCTAGTACAGTGGGGTCCTGGTTCATGACGGGGGCTCCTACGCACTACCGTGATATAAAGAATAAATAATAATGAAATGGATAGGCCACCTACAGGGTCTTACATGTTGGGGAGTTAAAACTCTGACTCAGATATCAGATCCCAGCAGATACCTGAGGAAACTCCTGCTGTTGATGTTTCAAGGGTGATTGTCAGCAGGTGACCATGCTTTCAAAGTAAAGCCAGCAAGGAGTAATGGTTAGCTGTTTGTCAGAAAGTATATACCTTAATGTACTCCCTTAATGTACTGTGAACTCAATCCAAAAGGAAGTTCAATCCTTTTCGTTTCTGTTTCAAACCCTGGTTCACAGAAGCATTCATTTTGTGCTAAGGATTGAACAAGACCTTGCAGATTCCGTTGCCTCTACAATGTCACTGCATTGACCGGCTGTCGGGAGTCACTTTTCAGAAATTTGGCCCTAAATGTCAATATCATTAATGTTTTATTAAAAACTGTGGATCGTGGAAATACTATAGACTTTTGGTGCCATTTTTGCCTATGCCAACAAAAAATTAAAATCCTGCAGATATGTGGAATTTCCACATAATAATTCCCCTTGAAGAAAGACCTCATGAAGTACGTAGCACTCCATGCATTCTGTCAAAGGATTTCAAATGTGCCCTGATACAGGGGCAGGGCTCTTCGTTGGCAGACGCTTGGTAGAAACATCTGTTAAGAATTTTAAATGGATAAAAGCCTGAAGAAGGCTCTTCCTAGATGACAGTTCCATTTTGGAGCTCTTATGGGAACTGAGAAGAGCTATGTAGTCCAAATATTACTCCTGCTGCCCCTGAAAAATTAAGATCAGGAGATTTGGGGGAGAAGGAGCTTGCTTCAAACAGATCACTGGTTTTAAAAGTGTCCTCTGTCTGTTAGTTCTGTGATTAAGGGGGCAGAAGGTACTTCCTCCTCTTCCATCTCCAACCCACAGTCCCCTGGTAAATTATAACGTTAGTTGTTGACCATATAGAGGCCATAAACTGTGTGGTGAGATTAATCCAGTACTAAGGCTGTAAATAACTCCTGTGGGTTCTGAGGCCCACATTGGAAGGTCTGGACCAAGAATAGGGAATATTAGAGTACAGGAGGACAGCAGTTCATTTGTTCTTCCCTTCAGCCAGCTCCACAACTCCCTGAAACACAGCTGCTTCTTTATTTTAGCCTGTGCAGCAGGCTGACCTATCTTTAGAATAGGTTATCTCATCACATAGTCTGCCTCATCTACAGCTTTCCACTGAGTTCATGTCTTGGAAGTTTGTAGATGGACCATACTGAATATGGGGATTTCTTTTGAGGGGTAGAGGTTGCCACATAAACCCAGGTGGGAGCGACAGTTGTAGGTGGTTCTGGGCTTTGAGGGACGGAAGACAGCTAGAGAGGCCACTCCAAGGGGAGGGGAAGGATTTTATTGGTGTTTTCAGTTTTGAGGGCAATTCCAGCTCCTCCCAACAGACTTCACAGGATCCAGTTCATGTGGCGTGCCCACACATCTTGCAGGGTTCACCCAGTCCTATGGGATTCCCATCTTCTTAATAGCTCCAAATTAAAGGTCTCCAATCATAAATCACTGGGCAATCCTAGCTTAAGAGGGATAGGAGAGAAAGAGAAGCACCCTTGTGTGTGTCTTCACAGGCCATGTCAGTTCTTTTTAATTTGAATTGTAAAACCTGTCAGCCTAGCATCTGGAAGCAGCGAAGATTCCATTTCTGTGCTTGCAGTAATATTTGAAATTTCTCTTTCTAAATTTAAAATGAAGTTCAGAGTTCTTCTGAAAATTATTAAGAATGATTCCAAGAGATAAATATATTAAAAAAAAAAAATCTTTTCGGGCAGAGCGATGTTTTCTTTTGTACATCACCATTCTTTCACTGAAAATCATTCAGATTTTTGTGTGTTTCAGTAACGGTGAACACAAAGTATTGCTTTGTTTCTGGTGTTTTTTCAGCCTAGTAACAAGGTGAGTCAGATAATAACCTAGATAATTAGGTTATATAAAAACAATCTGTCTTTTAAAAATACAGTTTATGACTCTTAACTTTATAGCTAGAAGTTTGCCACCATTAATAATGGATCAGTTTCAGACTTGTACTGCATATAAAAGAAATCTGACTATATTTTAAGGAAGCTGAAGATTGTAAATATAGAACAGTATCCCAGTAACCTAATAAAGGTATTTTTGGATAGACAGAAAGTGGAGTGTTTTGTAGAAGAGCCAAACCAATACTTGTGCTGTCGACTTTATAACATGTTGAAAACCTAGTGATTTGTATTTTACCGCAATGTTAAAAGTACACCACTGTCCTTAAACATTTAGCTATTGTCTGTTGAAAAGTTATTCAGCTTAAAATTTTATTTTACACTCAGGTCTAACACTGAGTGGCTTATTAGCTTTTTAGCACAATGCAAGTGACAATAAAATTTTGACCCATAAATTACTGATGGAGTTTAACTGAAGTCTGAACTTCTTTATACTTTAGTAGAGGGGAGTAAATGAAGAATAATTGCCTCAAGCAAGTTCTCCCACTTTTCACAAACACACACGTATACAAAACATGGAAAACTTCACAGAATTTCAAGGGATTTTTTAAAAGAAAATTATGAGCAACTGAAAAGGGAGAATGTAAATTGTTATTTATGTTGCAGTGCTACAGATTTGAAAACCAATTTGAGGCTCCATTGTGCTAACTGTTAAATAAAAATATACTGAAAGAGAATGTCTGAGAACATACAATCTAAACAGACAAGACAGGCACAGAATGGGAAAAAGTATTATTATCCCCATTTTACAGATGGGAAACTGAGCTACATCAAGAGACTTAATCAAGGTCAGACTGAAGTTTGGAGGAGAACCAAGAATTGAACTCAGATTTCCTTAACCATAAAACCATCCTTCCTTCTATAGTTTTACTTGATACATGGAGGGTAGAGCAAGGAAAGATTATTGGTGAGAAGAAGAAGGAAGAGGAGGTGTATTTGGAAGAAGTGGATCTGGAGATATTTGAAGGAAAAGTGGGAAGTAGTTAGATAGAAAGTGGGAACAAATAACTTAGCGGTTGCCTTTACAGTTGAAAGGTGGTCTTGTGACTAAAGCACAGGACTGGGAGTGGGTCACCTGTAGTCGGCTACTAGCTCTGTTGTAGACTTTCCGAATAAATTTGAGCAATGCAGCAGGTACCTCAGGAAGGAACATAGAAATCAAAGATTCAAGCAGAAGAGGCGGAGGAGGAAAGCATCAATGCAAGACCCTTAGGAAATCAGAAAAGGCCACAAAGACTAATTCAACAAATCATGCTCTGCTGACAGCTCTTGCTGAAGCCGGACAAAACGTTTTGACAGAAACCCTTTTCAGCAAAAAAAATGCAGATTTGGGTTACCGAAACTTTTTGAAAATTTGTGTCAATTTTGCCAAGTACCTTTGGTTGAAAAAACTTCCAAAAAAATCAAAAAGTTTTGTTTTTACATTTTCAGACTGAAACATTTTGACTTTTTAATTTGAAGTGACTTTTTCGTTAGAAATTTCCTTTGTTTATTTTAAAAATTAAATGTTTAAAAAGCTAATCAAAATATTTTATTTGACCCCAAAATAATTTTTTATTTTTTTTTAATTTTTATGTTTGCCAAAAATTTTGAAAAATGTTCATTTTGAGTTGACCCAAAGCTATTTTTTTTCAAGAACTGCCAGCAAACCAAAAAATCAGTTATTCACACAGCTGTACCTCTTAGTAAACCTAAATGTACTACAAGAACCTCAGCTGCTGAATTTCTTAACTGGTTCTTTGGAGAGTGTGGTTAGTAGCTGCACTTGAAAATGAATCTCAAAAGACAATAGAGTATCCACTGGCAAAAGCATGTTGTTCCTTAGATATTAGAACTTTCTCTTGGGATTGAATGTGTGTTTATAAGGCTTCACTGGCAATCAAAGGCAGACTGATAACTCTTGCTCTTATTCTTGTGAAAGTCCTTAATTTTAGGGGGGAGAGGGGGAAGAGAGAGAGATTCCTAAAGGCTACTTAGAGATGAAGAAGAAAGTATAGATGATGAGTTTGGGAGTTCCAGGATTTCAATAACAGAGTTACAAAAATAAGACATCGCTGTAGGGAGTCCCTGGAAAGCTGTGGCTCCACTATGCTGTAATTTTCCCTGGCAAATTGCATATGTTTTGGAATAATTTTCTGTTCCCTTGATTAAGCTGGTGACTTTATTAAGTCTAAAGGCCTATTGCCTGTGCCAAGTTTCCAGGAAACTTTAGAGAACACTGTCCAACAAAGTGAGGGATCCTCTCATTTACCATAATGTCAACACATTCTTCTGCTGTCAGAGATGATAAAACATCCTTAAATGCTGTATTCAGTGTTTGCTATTTTTGTTTGTTTACAATTCAGTTGGCATCTGTTGACAGCAATGTTATGAATTTCTTACTTGATTATGTTTATATTGTGACCCTTTGTGAACTGAGGTGGATAAATCAAAACAGGAACCACACCCAGATGAATGTGACAAGGGATTTTGAGTGCCCAGCTGGAAGCATCTTTAAGGTTACCTGGTTTTTTTAGAAAGTACTATATACCTGCCTTCTGAAAATCAGGCCTCTTTAATATGTCTCAGGTTGGGCACCTAAAAATGGAGGCACAACAAATCACTAGTAACTTTTGAAAATGTAGGCCAGTGGTGGGCAACCTGTGCGAGGCACATGTGGTCTGTCAGGGTAATCCGCCGGTGGGCTGCGAGACAGTGTTTACATTGACCATCTGCAGGCACGGCCGCCTGCAGCTCCCAGTGGCTGTGGCTCACCATTCCCGGCCAATGGGAGCTGCGGGAAGCAGAGGCCAGCATGTCCCTGTGGCCCACGCTGCTTCCTGCAGCTCCCATTGGCTGGGAATGGTGAACAGCGGCCACTGGGAACTGCGGGCAGCTGTGCCTGTGAACAATCAGTGTAAACATTGTCTCATGGCCTGCCAGCGGATTACCCTAACGGGCACATGTGGCCCGAGGGCTGCAGGTTGCCCACCACTGATGTAGGCCCTCGAATACAAAACTCCTCTCGCTACCCCTTTGAATTTTTGCTGCAGAATTAGGAGTGGTGCTAGATTGAAATCCCCAGAATCAACACAATGTCTACAAGTTTGGTTTCAGATTTAATCAAAAACACTTTTTTTTTCCTGGTTCCAATTTGGATGTAGCCAAAATCTTGTGAGATCAGTGGATTTTGCAAGACTTCTGCCATTTGAGGCCAACATCTCCTTTCACAATAGTTTGGCACCTTGGAATACTCACTCTGATTTGGCGTCTCCACTCCCAGCCTAAACATGATCTGGATGCAAAAATCAGATAATCTCTACTCATCGTTCTTTGTTCTCTTATTACATCTGTTCTCTTTTATTAATTTGTTTGCTTTTCTATTTTAGTTACATATAAGTAAAGGTTTGTCCTCTAAAATATATTTGCCCTATTACTCCTTAATAATTTTCTCCCAGTTTGAGCTGTGGAGGAATTACTAATTTTTTAATTTGTGAGCACCCTATATTTCCTCCCTCCTCTCTCATCTCCTCTTTCCTTTATTTTATTTTTCCTGTATTTAGGTCTAGTATCTAAACTACTAGAGTTTAAATTGTATTTTCATGCACTTAAGTGTGTAAGAGTTGATTACCTTACATCAGCAAGGAATGATAGAGGAAAGATAGAGATTGGCATTACCTCATTCTCCTACTAGCTGCAGGAATTAAATTCCTATTTTATTTATATTGTTCTTAACCAGTGTAGCCATGAGCTGAAATTGAAATCTCCTTAGCATCTCAATTTTTCTTAAAATTAGACACCTTTCATTCCCGGTGAGGATGCTCCTTCCTATAAACAATGCTTTTATCCATTGTCCTTTTATTAGGCCATTGATTTCAATTAAAAATCAACGATACAGTATTGCATATTATGTATAAGAGAATATCTAAAATTCTCTAGTTCTTACCTGCATGTCTAATTACATCCAGGAATCATCTCTGTTCCCCAGACCAAATACAGCCTCAGTTATAAGTAGGGCTTCATTTTCCCTTAACTTCGAGAGTTACGTTTGCACCTGGGGTGAATTTGGTCCTCTTTGTTAAAAACACCAGATTAAAGTAATATGAGCAGTAACGGAGAGAGAGACTATTTTGTCATATTTATCAGAATGAAGTGCTCTTCCTCTGATCAGAATACCCAGTACAATATTGATAAATGACTTCTGTCCCAATAATTCTGGATTACGCATTTAATTATTTGGAGCATAGAGAATTTGCTCAGTCCCTTCTCTGAGCTCAAGAATTATTTAGCAAAATCTACAGTAAGTAAAGGTGTAACATGAAGTTCTATGAGATATTTTTGTTTCCTTTCTCTGTCCCGCTGGTAATTCACATATTTAATCATGGCAAAAGTACTTTAATTTCTCTCATGGTGAAGTATAATGGAATAATATTCACAAATATGTCACAGTATTGCTATCATTCTGATTTCAAATTCTATCCAAGAACTTGTAGTCCAAAAAAGCTATGAAACATGGACAGCTCCCTTAAGAAGTTATCCTGGAGAGGGTGCAAAGTTGTTAGAAACCTTGATCATGTTTGGTGATATTATACTGCCATTGAACTCTTCTGAACACAAGTTTCCTTATATTGTGTTAATATATTCAATAAGGATGAAACTCTCCCCACAGTGCAGATTAATTAAAAGATTAATTGAAAATCCCTTTCCTGTCTACTTTTGAAGGGCTTAAATTATGAGAAGATATAGGCTAACAGTTCTGAAATTGAGATGAAAGTGAAAATAAAACACAGGATCTGAAGAAATATTAAATGAAAAAATCCGTTTTTAAGAAATGCAGATACATCTTGGGTTGAATTTTCCCTTTGGAGATGTGTGTGCAACTTCCATTGACTTGCATTCATGTATCTTAGGGTGGAATATGTTAAGATGAATCTGGAAGATATTGTATATTCCTTCTAATTTCCACTTGTTGGCCAAAGCTCGATATTCTGTCAGTTAGTTTCCAAAGAAACTTAGACCACACACAATGCAAATTGAAAGACTGTGGTTTGGTTTATAAATTGTGAACAGGTGCCATCTAGTGATATTTTGAGTAAATGCAATGTACAGTGGGCATGCTGGAGACAGCTGTTCTCTGAATGAATGCCAGCATCTTATTGTATTACATTCTAAACAAAGACCATTTATATTATCAAATCTTCCTTGTCCGGAACATTATAAACATTTTGCAGTTCCAAAACCTTTCAAAACCATTGAAGAAATGGCTTTGCCTTTAAAAACTGGGGCCAATTGTTAACATTATATGTGGAAGTTTTTAAACAAAATCATACTGTTTCAATACAGAGTTATAATTTATTAGGTTGGCATAAAGCTCTTAAAAGGTCACTTATCACTACTGTCTTTCAGAGATTTCATTATTCTACACAGCTGTATGTAGAACTGTCAAACCTATCCTTATATCACAAGCATCCAGTTTAAAGGATGACACATGCTATTGTAATGGAGTTTGTACATTGTTAACCTAATGCATCGACCCTGTGTTGATTAACTACAGGCAGTTCAATGTTTAGAAACAACAGAGATTCTATATTCATACTGAGAGGCACCCATAGTAGTGGAAACCCAAATGGGAAATATACTGGCATATGATACCCAATCCTGCAGTCCTTACTTGAAGAAGTCTCTCACTGACTTTCAGGAACTGATGTCAGTGGTCGTTTTGCCTGAGTAAGGATAACAGGAGCTGGCCCATGGGCTAAAGTTCCCAACTTGCTCTAACTCCTTTTTTGATTTATTTTAAAAGTAGTTTAAAGGGTCAGAATCAGCACAAGAAGCCAATAAAAGCTGATGTGCAAGGCCCCCAAGGAGGAAAGCCTGCAAGGTGGACTGCTCTCACAAGAGTACAGGAGTTAGCTTTGTTCAAAAACTGTGTAGTTTTGGATGAGGAAGGGGCATAGTCAAGGCAGCTGGTTGATTGATTGATTCATCGCACTCCCTCGTTGATTGAACACACACCCCATAGTGGCCTCTAGCTACAGAGCTTCTGTGGGACCTAAAGCTGTTTCTCTCCACCACCACCACTGGAAACTACCACCTGTCTGTCCTCCTTCAGAATGAACTCCTCCAGGGATCAGGTAACTCAGTGACGTGTAATTTAAATGTTGGCAAATCAGATCCACAAGTTTTCTTTGCAGTGTTGTTAATCATGTCTTTTGTTTTTTATGCTTTGTTTTGTTTTTATATAATAGAAGCTATGTTAACACTTCTTCAGTGCTGGTCCGTTGCCTGTGGGAGAAAAATGTATGTATTTGTTATGAGCATATCTGCAGAAATTGTAGGAAGGATGGATTTACAAAGCTCAGGTGATCTAGTTGAGGAATCTAGTACTAAATCATCATGGCTGTCAACTTCGGTAACTTAAGCCTGTATTTCTTTTCCATCAAAGAGCACCCACTAGGTTACTATTATGATTTTAAAAAACTATACAAACATGTATAATGGCAGTGGAAATAAGAGATTTTATTTGTATGCACTGCAGTCTCGTGATATATATACATGACAAATTATAATTGTGCTATTTGGGAAACAGTCAGTGACTCTGTGGTTTCTAGAATGTGTTTGTGACAGGACAGAGCACAATTGTGTTGCAGATGGACTGAGAGATTTGGACTGTAAAACTTGAAGTCATTTAATTACATGTTAGCCCCTGACTTCATATGGAAGAAGTACACTAGATTTGATTACAATGCTGTGAGATACATAACTTAATTTGTGAAGATACGTAACCTCATTAACCTACATATAGTCAGGCCTGCTTACTCTGAGTCACTTTAGAAGCCACATTTTTATGTTGATTAAAGAAGAAAATCCGATTACCAAGTCAGTTTTGTATACGGTTCATGTTATAAAGATTAGTTACCCTCTAAACCTTGCATAGCCAGACATGCAGATAAACCAAACACAGATTAAACAGGTCTGAAGGAATATACTTAAATGTGAATCTGTGTGCGCCTATGTATGAAAGGATTTAAAAAACATTTTATTGATACTGACATTGCCTCATCTCCATCACTGCAATAGTACTTATGCCTACTCTTCTTCCTCCTATCATACCCTGATTGATGGAAGCAAAGTGGTGTAACTACTTACCTTTTCAGTTTTGGAAGATCTATTCCATGTATAGCAACTGTGTCTTCCTCACTGATGATCATAATATTTACAAATCTAGATTATATGGGCCTGTTTCTTAGGCTTGCTCTTTTTTAGGCCTTTCCCTGGTCTTCGTGACATCAGTGGGATTTTGCCAGTGGGAGCGGTCTCAGGCCTCAAATGTGATTTTTTTTTTTTTATTTTTTTTTTGTATGTTGAAGTATGTTGATAACTGGAGACTCTGCCTCAAGACTAATGCAAGCAACCAAAAGGGGTCTGCTTTCTGTAGTACGACATTTTCTTTTTTGGTAGCATTAATTGTGGTCACTCCCCATTTTTCCTTTGAGTTTTGCATGTTTAAAACAACTGAAAGCAGTATTTGCAAGTGTTACATCTCTTGGGGTGAGAGGTCAAAACGTAGATAATGTTTGCCACAATCCTCCTCCTCCTGTGCCCCTTCTAAAAAAGAAAACAAAAACAAAAAGGGTGAGGAGAAAGGAGAAATCCAAGCTACTTTCCAACTCCTCTGGATATGTTTTCCTCTAGTTTTTAAAAAAAGGAGAACTTCCAAACTAAACCAGCCTGTGGCAGTGTTTTTCAGCGTTTCCTTTGCTTCTCCCACACTTAAAGCTTAAGCCTTGTTACTAATTGGAATACTTGGGAAAATTCCTCAATTCACTGTGCAGTAGTTAGTTCAAATACTGAAAGTTTTATAGTATTAACAACAATCCTTTACCTCTTCCTACAGTGGTGAGTCGTAGAACTAATTATGACTCACTGCTGAGCTGTAGAATTAATATTTCATTGTATATGAAACTTATTTTAAACATGATATATTGCTACCGACCCTTTTAAAATGAGTTTGATTTTTCCCCTTTTTATTACCATATCAGTGTTACTATTATTCCAAAGATTCAGAAAAACAACTTTACAGCTGGTTCTCCTTGTTGCTTTCAATGCATCTTTGAGCCACCCCTGACCTTTCTGATCTACATTATGCACCATGGGAGGATTCTCATTTGATTTCCCTCTCAAACAGAGGGGGAAGGAAGACCAAACTAGCAAATTTTCTTTAAAATTAGAAGGAAGACCAAACTAGCAAAGACGAAGAAGAATTGCTTTTGACATTTGAAAAGTCTTTTTAGCTACATCTTCAAAGAAATTATTTGTGTGTGCGTGTGCTTACGTACGTGTGTGTGCGCTTTCCAAATTCCTAAGAACATGGGGGCTTTGAGTAAACCAATAAATTCAGTTTCCCCTCACAAGCTTTAAAATTCACCCCTAAATTTAAAAGAAAAATTACCTCAAAATAAAACTTTAAAAGTGCAGTTCACCACAAAATAATCCTCTCCTCTGCTTTCTTGTTCATGGAAGATTCTTGTAGATTCAAGGATTCTTTGTCCATTAGCTCTTAAAGGGGATTATTGAAGTTGCCAGTAAATGGCTGATGTCTTTGGTGATTTCAGCCAGGCTGTCACAGAGTTGTTTCATGCTCGGGCTGAAAGGCCCATTGACTTTTTTAGAAATGCCACACATAGTTATTGTTGTAGTTTCATCTGTTCTTATACAAAAGAGCAAGGGAGGACACAGCAAAGAAAGGAAAAGGAAATGCAGTTTTACCTAGTATTTAATCAGCCAATGGAATTCACTGGCATTCAAGCTCATCGGGATGAATACTGTGACTGGAGACAGAGCCTTTTACCTCTAGGCTACTGGTTCAAAGGCCTAAGTCAGTGGTGGCTTAAAGTTACCCAGTGAAGGTTTTCTATGGCCTATGTGCAATTAGTTTGGTTTGAATTCAGTTCCTAGTGGATGGCTGTTGCCATTACCACAATGGTTACTTAATGGCACCCTATTTGGCAACCTCAGCAGAGAGGCCAAAGTCTTGTGTTTCTAGCCTCCTCTCAGATCTCCCCATTTCCCACATTGTTACCCTTCAGTCCATCCAAAAGACAGCTGCTAAAATAAATTTTTCATCCATCCACCACCTCATCTGTCAGACTGCCTGTGAATCCTTCCTCTGGCTCCCTGTTGCCTGCTGCATCTGGTTTGAACTTCCCAGCCTCACCTTCAGAGTTCAGCTCAGCTCTGCCCAGGCTGCATCTTGGATTCTTATTTCTTATCTTCGCAAAAAGAAAAGGAGTACTTGTGGCACCTTAGAGACTAACCAATTTATTTGAGCATAAGCTTTCGTGAGCTACAGCTCACTTCTGAGACATTTCTTATCTTGTCCCTCTGATCCCTTTGTTTCTCCACTGATGACATCCTAACCATCCCATTGTTTCTTCCGATGTGTCCTTACTCATTCATTCTGTGCTACGTGGAATGACCTCCCAATCCCAGTGCGCTCCTCACTGCCTGGCTTCTCATTCAAATTCTTCTAAAGACTAGCTTCTTCTGTGAGGCCTGCAAACATTGAGCTGCATCAAGCAAGTGCCTTCTCCATCTCAGCGTTACATAACTGGGGAACAGCTGTCAGCAATAAGACTTTTAGAAAACATAACATTCCATGTTAACACTTTGTTCTGGTGTTACCCTGTGGTCTAAGGAAGACATAGTATGTCCACATTGCAGGCAGACGTGAGACTGCAGTATGTGTAGACATACCTGAACTGTCTTTGACTAGCTAGCCTGCAGTGTGGCAGTATGGGTTAGTTGCTCAAGTACATACCCAGGGTCCTGGGCCTGTGCTGCCACAGCTTCACTGCTATTGTTATTCAGCTAGCTAGATCAAAGCTAGCTAGATCTAGCTAGGATTGCCCTATAGGTATACCCAGTGAGTGCCTCGGGGGCAGGGTCTGTATTAGTTTGCTTAGTGCTGCACAAGACACAAAACAATTCTTAACAAATAGTAACACGAATTTAGTCAGCATGCAGCCTGAAATACAACTTTGACACCTATTGTTTCTTCTTGCTCAAAGTTGAGATACATTTGGTGGGGCTGTGTGGAATGTCTGTGTTGTCCTGTGGATAAAGGAATTGTTTTTCCACGTTTCTCAGCCTGGCATCTTTCACCAGTACCAACCTCACTTACATCCTATTTTGTATAAGTTTGGGCTGTATTGTGCCCTATGCAGGAAAAATGTGTGCTTGACCATGACCCAGGAAGCTTGACACTATCTTCAGTAGGGGTAGCTCAGCCCATAGGGTTCTAAAAGGAAGAATGTAGAAAACTGTAGTTTGAATTCTCTCCTACTTCTTGGCTCCTCTTCTGTTTCTGGACTTCAAGGTTTCCTTTCTTCTCCTCCTTGTTGGCCACTTGGGATTTGGCTGCTTTTTGGTGTGGTTACTGACCTCTTCATTCTTCCAGTTGCTACCATGCTTTAGCTCTTTGGAGACTCACTGTTCTTAGAGCTACTTGAAGGACTTAAATTCTTAGAGATGCTTTTTAACATGAATTGCCATTTCATCTTATTGCTTTGATCCTCTTCAGTCATTTCACTCAATCATGGTGTTGCATTGACTATGGAGATGATCCTCTGGCCTAAAATGGCTGTCATGTCTTGTACCCAGTGGAGCCTACAACTGATATTGCTGTTGCTTGTTATGTTTGTCTCAAAAAGTCTTCCATCCTTGCTATCCACCAGCTGCCCTGTCATGGTTCTGATTGCATTGGTTCCTTTCCTGTCAAAGCCCCTTATTTCCAGCCAGGAAAGAAGCAGAAATAATGGTCTCAAGATCTTTTGGCAGCATGCCTACTACTTCCCTCTAGAAGTGGTTTGGTTTTGTCACTTCTGTAATGCCCCTTGCTTCTGATAGCAAGAATTAAGCATTTTATCAGTCTTTCCACACTCCTGGCTTGGAAAGACTCATTAATTTAATAATACATTGTAAGGAAGGTGAACAGGTGGTGGTGAAGTAGCCAAGATTCTGGCATGTCTGAATGTTGGCACCAAGAAGATTTACCACTGTTTGGTTCTCTGTTTGGAGTGCCTACACAGGCAGGCTGCCACTTGTGTAAAAAAAAAATTAAGTCATCATTTTCCATCTCCACTGCAAACATTTTTTATGCATCTACACCAACTGGATTTTTCTTTCCATGCCTGAATTATAAAACCAAACCAAATCCTGCCTCTAATTTAGTTGTGCATCCTGCTGTGTTATTGAGCCTATGCCCTTTCTTTTTCTTCCTTATCTATACTAAAGCTAATGATCAGGGCCAAATACAAAGGCATGCCTAGCTGCTGCACAATGGACAAGTATTGTGCTTAGGTTTGGGACCAGCTTCATAATTTATATAGTATTTCTGGTAGCTGTGGAATTGCCTCTAAACTGTATTAGGATCAGATTGCTGTCTTGCCTAATCACTTTTGTTTTTAGAGGGCATTAACTTATTTGCCTGACCATGTGGTATATTTGATATCCTATACATGTTCTTACAGTGTCTGTGATCAGGAAGATTTAAGGCAATGTCAGATCATATAGTTTTATTTTGTCTAGCAAAATAAGAGTATATTTGTATTCATGGTGTATATATGTATTCCTATTGTATCTCTGTTTTGCCCACTGTTATATTTATTGTTTACTTGTTATCACACCTTCACTGTGCTCAGCATTGTGCTAGAGATAGAAGGAGAAATGGTTCATGCCGTGGGGAACTTACAATTTATATTGACAATGAAGGGACACATCTAGGGGTGAGATATAGTTAAGATTCCATACTCATTGAGTCCTTGGGCTCTCTCCTGAGACTGTCAACAGGGTGCCAGTTTGTATCAGCTGTAGTCATGGTTTCTGTATGTAGACATTTGTTCCCTGAGAACTGCCCTGAGTTTATTCTAGGGATCAAGGAAGGCTGGTCTGAAGTTAAGGCCCACGACTAAAAGTCAGGAATCTTGGTGGACAAGTCACATAATCTCTCTGTGCCTCACTTTACACCCTGTGTCACCTAGTGCAATTGAGAGGACACTCAGGACATCACTGTTGGTGAGGTGCTCCCATACTATAATATCAGGGGGGTAGCCCTGTTAGTCTGTATTCACAAAAACAACAAGGAGTCCGGTGGCACTAATAGATATCTGTTAGTCTTTAAGGTGCCACCGGACTCCTTGTTGTTTTCATACTATTATAGTAAGCCATAGATATGTCTATAAATAAATACACAGGTCATTCAACTGCTGCCACATGATGATTCTAATTCATCACCTACTCTAGACTAGTGACAGAGATGAAAGGGCTGGTATCTCATTACCAGTTCTCTGAGCCATCCATTTCCCCAACTACATGGATTTTCTAGCATCATGTTTTAAAACGTAATTAAAGGCATGGACACAGATACTCCACAAAAATAAAAACATAGAGATCCCTGCACTCTATGGTGGCAGTGTAGCCAGCTGTGGCTACTTCTCTATTCATCCTGAGTAACACACTCAGCTATAACTCATGAACCTAAAACTCTACCCAGCCTCTCTGCTGGACACAGTGCCAGCAATTTCTAGGACACAGAACCCCAGAACACGCTACCTTCAAAATGGGAGGCTCTGAGGCAATGGTTCTCAACCTATTTACCATTTTGGGCCGCATCCAATACTACCTTTATGGCCGTGAGGGTGTCACATGGACCACAGCTGTGTGCTGATAGGGCTGTAGGTTGAGAACCACTGCTCTGGGGCCTCAGCACAAAGGTTGATAGACTGGATGAGGCCCTTTGGATGGGTCTTTGAAGGTGAGGGTAATAAGGAAGTTATTTTGTAGGGGGAGAGTAGAGCTTACTGTATGGGTTTCTCCTGAAACCCCTGGAGTTTTATTTGGAAGCCTGGAGGGTCAGTCTCCTAGATCGCTAAGCAAAATATTCCATAAGGAAATGTATATACAAATATCCATCAACACACACGGTCAACACCATATCCATTTCTTTGTTCCTTGGCATCATCCTCTCTTCAGCCTGCTGAGTTTTGCACCCACAATTAATTGCAAAGTGCAAACAATCTTCTTATGCCTGAAAAGCCAACCAACCTGATACCATTTACGTCGACAGTTAATTGTGCCACAAAATTGGATGCCTGTTTCAGGACCCTTTTACAAAGGTGACCCGTTAAGTGTGACATAACTAAAGCGTTATGTCTATGCAAAGTAATCTGTGGTGTTACGGAGCTAGGGAATACCTTGTGGAAAGGGTTTTTTTGTATGGTGTAATATAACTGATCTCATTTTACCCTAGAATGGCAAGTTTGAATTAAATATTTGTTACCAATGTTTTCCAATCAGTTCTGAGGCCTTTCAGATTTTACCAAGATGCAAGCCTTATAACCTAGCATCTCTGAAAAAAATAGTTCCATGTGCAGCTTAGAATTGAACAAACTTTATTGAATTAGTCTGCTGGTTGCCTATTCGTGTTTTCTGCTCACCAGATTGTAAGAGCTCAGTAGGTTTTGTTTTCACAAGCAGCAGGTGTCCTCCCAGACAATGCTGGAGAGATAAGTCAAATTCAGAATCAAGAACGTTATGAGTTGTTAATTCCGTTGGCATTTTCTCATTCATCTTGTGGAACGTTTCACAGTTCTGTTGAGAAAGTGAAGTGAACAATACAATGGGTCGTTTAGCCATTCATGTACTGGGGCTATGGTTACCACAGAACTTGGGTAATGCAATATTTAAAGTGTTTGACAGCAAGAATAAAAAGTGCAGTTTGTGGGTGAAGCTGGAAGTTGCAGAGTATAAAATTATAAAATAAAACAAATGGCCCTTTGGAATAAATTTTGCATTATCCTTCAGAGAGTGGGGGGAAATTATGAAAAAAAATGTTCAAGAAACACAACTGAAAATAACGTGGTCCTAATAAATGTGGAATTCAGAGCTCCAAGCATCATTCATTTAATCCTCATGGCAAGTGCGATAGTACAGCCTACTTTGAGATGGGAAGGGTGGAAATAAGGAAGCTAAATTGTGTCACTGAAAGATTCCAAAAAGACTTCAAATTGTATTGTGCAGATAACTATTCCCCCCCACCACCAAGAAATGTCGTTACAAAACATGTATTTCTTTTTTCTCTGTACCTGTAGAAGCATTGGTTTTCTTTGTCCATGCCCTTTACAAGAAGTATTCAGGTTAAAGTGGCCAGTAATTTTCATGTCTTCTTGCACTGAAGTTGCTAATCATGAGATTAAAAAGTAAACGAGAAGTCAATTTAGGAAATTTAATGAGTAAACAGTCCAGGGTACCACTGGAGACCATAAAAAATCAGTAAAACAAGAATTAAAAGGCAGCAAGTTTGCAGGAATATGCTCAAAAATAATATTATCCTAACATGTTTATACTAAGAAATATAAAAGAAATGTACCCATTTCCCATGTCTCCACATTTGCTACAAATAAAAACACACTTGTATTTTAACTAATCTTTGGCTGTAACAAAAAAAAGAAAGACACTCTTCAAATTCTCAACTACTGTAGTAAAACACAGAGGCAACATCCCCAACCAGTAGCCCCAGCTAGAGACATATCAATGAAATGTAATAAGGAAAAGCCAGTGTGGTGTAAAATAGAAAGTCATACTTCACAACTAGATAATCGGGGAATATGTGGCTGAGTGGAACAGTTGGAACTTGTTCTTCTTAGATTCCTGAGCTCTGATTCCTCAGAGTGTTATTCCAGTTTATACTGCCGTCACTCTGTTAAAATTAGTGCATTAGTGAGTCAAGTCTGCTGAATCAGACTGACCAAACTGTGTATCAGTAAAGGCCTGACTCTCAAGAACTGTGGTCAGTTTATGCAGTATAAAGACTTAACAGCCAAAGAAGTTAGCCATTAAGTGTCAACCAAAAAGTTAGCCATTAAGTGTCACTTCCAAAATTAGTACAAAAAGGAAGTGGGAGTTGTTGGGGGGCTGGTTAATCCGGTCCCTTGTACAGCTCAGTACTACCCTATTAACTCCTAGTACAGTCATTCCAGCAGTGTGTGAGGACTCCAGTTTAGTCCTTGTAAATCTGCATCCTTATATAAGGACAAGTCCAAACTTTGCCCCTGTAAAGGGTCAGCTGCCTCCCGCGTGGCTAGGAGCGGCACTGTGGTGCCGGTACCCTGCCTCAGTTTCCCCTCTTCGGGGCTCTGTAAATAAACTCCACCAGTCCAGAGTCCTTAAAACATTTCCCTTATGGTCTTATTTATTTATTTATTCATTTATATATTATTCATAACAATGTTTAGTCATGGGGCTTCTTCCCTTCACCTTGAAAAGAGTCTTTTTCTCTCCTGGGCCCCTCCCCAGCCTTCCCACCTGGAGTCTTTTCCCCCCGACGTCTCAGTCAATCCTGGGGCTTCTCCCGTTTTCCCAGGAGAGGATTCAAGCCTTCCAGCCTCACTCTGGTTCTATCCTGCTTTTGGCAGGCCGCTCCCGGCCTTAGCTGGCTGGAGTCTTTTGGTCCCTGAAGTCTCAGAATCTCCTGCAGTCTTCTGCTGTCCACAGCCTAAAGGAGCCGTCTAGCCCCCTGCCACAGCTTCCTTTTCAGGTTTGGTTCTAGCCTTCACCTCAGCGGCCAGCTGTCCCTGGTCGCACTAGGCCGGGAGCATGCAAAACACTAAGGCTGGTGCTTGCCCCAGTGGGCGGGGCTGGGGGCGATATAGCTACGCTGAAGGAACTGCCCATGCGGGATGCTGGCTCTTGCGAGTGGTGGCCAGATGTGCGGCTGCTTTTGCTGCTGTCGTTCCCGGTAGAGCCCTGCAGCTCATCAGATATCCACTTTATATCCGTGGATATCCACTTTATATCCGTGGATATAAATTTGGCATCCGTGCAGGGCTCTACCGGTAATAGATGTCTGTCTGACTACACTTTGGCCACCATTTGATAAGATATTTGGGTCCAAAAAACTTTGAAATTACACAACTTCAGTAACCTTCACCATTTACTGTTGGCAGCAATGGTGTAGTTCAAGTTCAACGGTTGGTCTAGCAGTTGATTAGAGAATCCGAAAAAGTGAGGAGCAGTTCTGGAAGCACATTTAAAAGAGTTTATAAATAATTTTGAAGTTTTAGCAGCATCTCATCAACAAGGAATAGGGGTTATATTTATGCAGATTAAACACACGTGCACACACATGGTGTTCTTGAAGTATTTTGCCTCTTAGAGTTAAAAAAAAGTAATAATTCTGAGGAGAAAACTTATGTCACTTTCGAAGTTACCACTTTCCCTTGCAAACTGTCCTACATTTTGTTTTGGAAATGAGAGGCCATTGTATTTAAGCTCAAGTAGGTATTGAGTAGGCCTCAACAGACATATCTTTTTACACCGCTGTAGCTTTTTTCCCCTCAGTACCATGATGTCTCCTTCTCTTTTTCCTCTGTCATCTCCGGCCCTAGGGAGAGAAGCAGATAGGAAAGAAAAGCCACATTTTGCATTCTACACAGTGCAATACTGTCTCCTGCCCCGTCTACCAGTATGCTAGAGAGGGCAGTGGTCTGATATCATTGCTAGAAAGACAACTGAGGTACAGATGAGCTGCGTCTTCTGCTTGCGCTCACTCGCTACTGACTGTTGCATTTAAGCTCTGAGAGAGAGGAAAGCAGAGGAGAGGTTAGAGATGGTACAAACAGGAAGAGAAGGCAGATACTCTGCAGGTGGAACAGTGCCCTCTGCAACAGGGAACACATTTACTGTAAGAAAACACATCCCTGATGACAGCCTGGTCTACATGTGCAGGACAAACCTACTGCTAAGCAGGATCATGGGACCCAAATGGCAGATTGTCTTATGCTCTATAAGAAAGCAAGTATGATGACATGTTGGGTAAGTATTCATGAAAAGATCAGAATTAGTCTGTACCTGTTTTAGCATCTGTCTCCAATGCAATTCCGGTCTGTGGATATTAGCCTTTTAAGGTTTTTGACTTGTTTTACAGAGAGATGGGAAAAGCCTAGCAGGCGATCCAGTCTATCTGCCTGTCTAGATTGTTAGTTTATTCCCTTTTAGCCATCAGTTAGTCAAGCTATATGTACTTAACTCTTTTAATCTTTCTTCTGAAATCCTTTCCTCCACCCCCTAATCATTTTGTTGCGGTTCTCTGAACTCCCTCCGGATTGTCAGTATTTTCCTAGTAGATTGCTGTCCAGTACTGTGTACGATATTCCATGTACAGTAACTAGAGTGATGTAGAAAAGGATAATTGTGTCATCCTGTCCCAAGATGTGATGCTTCTGTGTCTGCAGCCCAAAATTGTATTCACTGTTTTGCTGCCATATCCAATTCTATTATATTCTATTTAGGGGATTATAATGTACCCATCACCATGTTATCTAAACGTTGGGGTGATGTGTTAAGCAACATTACTAATGTGTCTCATGCAGCCCCTTCTCCCTAGGGGGAAAATATTTTTTGTGGTTGTTATCAGATGCTGTTATTTGTAAAGGCTAGGCTGAAGAAATGTGTATTGCAAACTCGTGTCTAATTTGGGGTCCACTATTACATATGTCGTTTTCAGCATCACTGCTTTCCAGATTTGTCCCTTCCACTGGTCATCTGGTTTTTGGGTAATTTTCCCTCGCATGTCTTAGCTTGCATTTTTTCTGAGATGAATCTCATTTTATTAATTTCAGCCCAAGTTTTTATTCTCTCTCAGTCCATTGCATTATTTTCCTGTTTTCATTGTTGTTTTTTTTGCAACTCCTCCAAATTTTAAAACAATTTACTGAGGATTGTGGTGGATTCTCCATCACTGACAGTTTTTAAACCCAATATTGGATGTTTTTCTAAAAGATCTGCTCTAGGAATTAATATGGGAAAGTTCTATGGCCTGTCGGACTAGATGATCACAGTGGTCCCTTCTGGCCTTGGAATCTAAGAATCTATGAAAAAAAATTGATGTAACCTGAAAATTTAATTTAACGTGTTGTTTAGTGTCACTTCTGGATCATTAATGAAAATATTGAATGAAATAGGACCTCATACAGCTTTCTACAGTATCACATCTAGATATCTTCTCAAAACTAGATACTTGGCCTTTTATCATTATCATTTGTCTTCAGCCAAATTTCAAATTATGTGATGGTGTTCATATCCAAGTGAAACTCTGAATCGGATGCTTTACTAAAATCTAAATACATTACATTTACTTCTTTTCCTTCATTCCCAAATTTTGAAATGCTGTCCGAAGAAGCAGTCACATTTATCTTATTAGTTCAGTTCTTTATAAACACGTGCTTCATATTGATTGTGATTCCATTATCTTCAGATTTTTAGCTTGGTTTCGGAGGCTTTTCCTCAAATTACAAGAAGCCCTGGGAGTTAAAACAGATGTGCACCCCATTCTGAAGTTTGGTTTGGTGGGGAGCAGAGCTGGGGCGGGAATAAGTGGGGTGTGTGTGTGTGTGTGTGTTTTCTCCATCTGCTTGTGTAGGATGCATAATGGAGCACAGGCAGTGGCAATTATAAATGATGTATTCCTGGAGAACCAGTCTAATCCCAGAGTGTTCTTATACTGCCTAACCTTGGATTCCCATAAAGTTAAGTGTTTCATGCATTCCTGCTTTACTCTCCTGTGGTCTGTGATGTCATCAATATTTAAAATTGAGCCTAAGCCGGGGGCGTGAGATAATATCGGCAGCCACCTACCAGCTGCTCCATACAGAATCCTTCCACTCCGGTTGCTGGCCAGCTAACAATGGCAGACAAAACTGTAGCACTGGTGTGATGCTTTGGAGTGCAAAAAGTCCTTTTAGGTACAGCAGATGAGAGAGTTTAAGTTTGACTAAGAAAGAATGACTTAAGATAAAAATGAGAAAGAGGTGGGTGGAGGGAGAAAAGAAAATGAAGGACTGCTATGCCAAGAAATGTTTCTATGGCAAATGTGAATTATAGTCCCTCAGGATCATCCAAAAGGCATCCCATTCATGGCTTTTGGCTTTGACCAGGCCATAATAAAATCTCAAAAATTTCCTGTGACAGTTATGCCTGCATTGCACTGACTAGAGCAATATTTTATACCAGTGATTTAAGGAGCTAGTTAGTACCCTGTTTCAGTTGGGGTGGGGAGCTGGGGAGCAGGCAAAAATATTAAATTTTTGTTTTACAGCTGTTACTAGATCAAATACTGTCTTCTATATACCTATGTACAGAGGAACAATAGGCCATGACTCACTTGTGATTGGTTACGTGTGTTTGCAGGGTTGCAGTTTAATCTGAATATTAGTAGCCGAAGAGCCGGTGAGAAGTAGTCTGGGGATTAGAACAATGTCACAGCTGTGTTTTGCTTTGCACTGACCCGAAGTATCATTTGGACCTACATGTGAATAGTGGCAAAACATTGTCTATGTATGGCATAGATTTTGGCTTATGGCTTATGGAAATGCTCCTGAGACAACCTGTTATAATTGCTGCTGGTATTTTGCCTAAAGTATCCATCCATTCTGCATATTGAGGACATCCCTTATGCGGTGTGGAATCTCAGTTAAATTGTATCCAAAAAGAAGCTACGAAGACCAGTTACATACTATGCTTTGTAATCATCTTGCAAAGGATCATACGTCATGAAACAGTGTGGGCTGGCATTCCTTGTTTTACCTGTGCATAATAAACCTCTGGAACTCATTGCCACAACATATTATTGAGGCCAAGAGCTTAGCAGCATTTTAAAAAGATTTAGACAGTTATATGAATAATAACATTCACAGTTTTATTAGTTAGGATTAAAATGGATGAGTGATATGAACCCTCCTGCTTCCAGGCACAGACCAACCACTAGCTGTCTGGGATCAGGAAGAAATTTCACCAATGGGTAGAGCATTCTGTAATTGTCCATTATGGGTTTTTTTTTTTTTTTTTTTTTTTTTTTTTGCATCTTCTTCTTAAGCTGCTTTTAGCGGTCAATGCCAGAGAAGGGGTTCTGGATCAGATGAGCCACGGCTATGACGTGATATACCAGTTACTCGGGTCCTAAAAATAAGCTTTGTCCTGGATTTTTCATAGTTATACTTTATTTTCAGGCTTAAAAAATAATCAGACTTCTCCTTTCTGGTTCTCTCTCTTATAAACACCCCCCCCTTTCTTTTTCTGTATCTCCTTTTGTGGTCTTTTTGCTCCTCGCCTGTGCACTTTCCTGATCGCCTCTCCCATGACAATGCCGAATAAGCAGGCCTGCTTTGATTGCCAGTGATTGATGGCAAGAGTGGCTTCCTGGAGTACTGAAATTTTCATGTCAAGCAAAGTGCCTTCTTCTGAATGGGCTGAATTTAAAGGCTGGTGAGCACTGAACTGTGGGTCCAGCTGAGCTGACCTAGTTTGCAAGATTTTAGAGACATATTGTGAGTTAGTGGGATTCTTTTAGTGAAAATATGAATAATTGGAATGTTTAGGAGAAGCTCTTCAGTGGTGTAAATGGGAGCAACTGACTTCTGTGGAGCTATGACCCTTTACAGCTGCTGAGGATCTGCCCCTTGGAGTCTTCTCTTTACTTCCTGGTGTACCATATTGTATGCCAAAGAACACTTCCCACCCGAAGTGCTGACTTAACAACTGTGCATTATAGAATCATAGAATCTCAGGGTTGGAAGGAACCTCAGGAGATCATCTAGTCCAACCCCCTGCTCAAAGCAGGACCAATCCCCAATTTTTGCCCCAGATCCCAGATGGCCCCCTCAAGGATTGAACTCACAACCCTGGGTTTAGCAGGCCAATGCTCAAACCACTGAGTTGTCAGTTAGTGTGTAAATGATATAATGTATTTCTTCATTCTGCGCTGCATTTCTCACCCACACAATCCTCTTTCCCTGGTAGCTAAGCTGTACGAGTGTGGATAGAAAGATCAACAGCCTACTCCAGAGCTCCCATCCCTGTATCTGTACCATTTGTTGTTAGGTGGTTTGGAAGAGCTACCTTTTCCCCTTGTTCTCGGGCGCCTTGTGCTTTCCCAAGTCCAATCCTAAATTGAGCCTATCACTACTGCAGTGCTAGTTCAACTCAATATCCTTTGCTGGCATGACCAGGTGTACAAGTTGTGCCAAAGTGAGATCAAGTACAAGAAGTATCAGACTAGCACAGAGCTTCACAGTAGTAATGGGCTTCTATCCCATGTGTCCATTTAGCATCCTAATCCATTTCAGATTCAGGGCAGCCAGTGTTTCCCAACACCACAGTCCCATTGAGCACCCAGTTCCACAGTCTGTCTTGAACCCTTATTTACTGTATTTTGCGCTCAACCTAGCCATTTGGCTGGTGCAGTCTCTATTGATTATCGCTACAATTGAATGTTTTATTATTTACTTTAATTTATTATTTAGCATGTTGGTCAAAGGACCTCATCATTTGGAAGCCTAAGATCTAGTTTAAGTGCATAGATATTTGACAGATGTGGTTTGAAAATAACACAGATGTGCAGTGTCAAATTTCATTCCTGCAGCAGTGTCTTTGTTTCAAATTATACACTTAGCTGGGTGTGTTGTTCATGTGCTTTCAGAAGGCCTTCCTCCCTGTAACACAGGAAAAACAAGTTTTTTTCAGACTTTGTCCCTTTGAGAATTTGAAAGAAAAATGATCTTAACAGAGTGAGCATTCAACCTTTATAAGACTGCAGATCTATGGGTTATTTTTAACCTAATTACACTGAATTAACAAAAGCTTAAGACTTTTTGCCTGAATTAAAGCTGAGGCTAAACAGACTCTATTTGCAGTGAAACTTCAGCCTAAAACATACTTGTTACATTGTGCAGGTTTAGAATAATGCCTATGGCGCCAATGTTATATTAAACAACAGTGCTTGATTTTCTAAAACATTGGCTTTTATGAGTTGATGTGAGAGGCTATGCAACTATAGAACAGCTCACTCATTCCCCATCTTCACTACTCCCCCAGTTATGGTGATCACTTTGGATTGTTGACATTTTAGATGGAACATGGTCCCCTTACACTTGCCTAACAGTGGCTCATTAACTCCATGTTAATTGAAACTGAAAGTTTGTCAGATGACTCAATTCTGTTACATGTTAAATGGATTCAGTGAAGTAAGCATTATTGCTGTGGTGAAAACCTCTGTGGAATTGATTGTGAACTGATTTGGAGGGATTCAAAGACTTTATCAGTAGCTCTTAAAGATAAGCATCTTGAGAACTATTGGAGTTTAGGAACATTCTAAATAATCTAAATCGAACTGTTTTTTCCCTGAACTTCTATAAAATTTACCAACTTATGTTCCATTTCTGAACTATATCTTAGATGAAATATAACTTTCGTTGCATGTCTGAGACTGGGAGGAAGGATAGGAAAAAGAAAAGAGAAAACAGAAAATTCTGTTTTAGTTAGGCATCCATACCGATCAGCAAATTAAGCAGTCACAAGCATACCTAAAATGGAACACAAACATAAAACTGTTAAAATAAAGTTGCATTTGCTTTTAAACTAACAAAAGCCAGGAAATTCAGTATTTAGACTGTCTTTGGCTCATCTTATTATACCTGGGTATTGCAAAGGTCTCTGTTAAGAGAAGGATTTATGATATATGCCATATGTGCTGCAGTACTTATATGAGACCTTTATATGCCAGGTTTCAGTGTGGAGCCAATTTTTATGGCTGAGTTATAAACCCTTTGAAAATAGAGGCTTGTAATGGAAACAGTGACAGATCTTTAACTAGTTTAGTCTTATCTGGCTCCATTATCTTTATTTTTGTTAAGCATTAAATGGCTGCATATTTGTTTATCTTTCTCTCACTCTCTGAATTTTAACAAGTTTGGATTATCAAATTGTTCTTCCTTTAAAATGTCACGAACATGCATCATTAGATAGTTTATCCAAACTTCAGAGTGATGCTTTCAAAGTAAATTGAGCTATTGTGTCTTATTACAATGATTTTCTTGGTTTTATAATACATTTAGTTTATAGGACACTAATAACAGAATAACTTCCTAAAGTTTTCTCTTTTCCCCTTCTCTCTCTCTCTCTGTGTATCTTATTTTAATCTTGAATTTGATTTCTTGGTTTTGATATAAGTTGGTAATTTTGTTTTTTGATTGTCCTGTTCAGGTAAAAAGCCATACCACTGCAGTTTTTCTGAAGAGGGGGCACCAATGGTAACATCTCGGGTAGAAGAGCTTCCTAAATTTGGAAGTGACAATGCCAGAGAAAAAGATGCCAATGAATCTAAACCAGAGCTATCAACTTTGGTATCTACCCTGGAAAACAATATCAAACGGCCTTTTCCAAAGTATGAAGCTCAGAGAAATTCTTCAGACTTAAAGATGCCAGCTTTTCAACCCAGCCAAGAGCTTCCTTGCTCCAGTAGCACTGCTGACTTTGCTTCAGGAGTGGGCCAGACACCTTTAGATGCAGCAGTAGACTTGAAAAACTCATTGGAAAAGCAGGCTAGTCACCCTAAAGAAAATTTCTCAGACTTGCACAAGGAGCACCCTGTTCTCGAAAAAGGTAGAGAGGCACAAGAAATGGTTCCACTAGACTTAAGTGAAAAATCAACGAGGGCTGATTCATGCAATAAGGGCTTTACCTCATCTTCGCAGGCTGATTTGATTGTCCACCCATGTCCTTACTGCAATCATAAGACCTATTACCCTGAAGTCCTGTGGATGCACAAAAGAATTTGGCACAAAGTCAGCTGTAACTCGATGGCTCCACCATGGATTCAACAAAATGGATTCAAGAGTATAAAAAACAACTTGGTTTTTCTGGCAAGAAGTGGACGCACTGGTCCTCCTCCTTCCCTTGGTGGTAAAGAATGCCCACCTTTGCCTGTTGCCAGGTTTACACGCACTCAAGTACCAAGTGCGTTGCCAGGATCTAAAAGCAATTCTTCCCCTGTTGGGATGACTATAAAGCCTGGTAGTATACATCAGTCTAAGGACAGCCATTCATTTGGCCACTGCGGTCCACGGTCATCAGGTCTTGATGGGTACAAGCAGCCCAAATCAAACCATACCCAGGAGCAACATAGCATAGCAGTACAACAGCCTCAGCTTAAAGCTAAATATGAAGTAAATGCTAAACTGATGCAAGCGGGAAGCTTTAGCAGAAGCCTAACACCCACTCAGACAGTCGTATCAAGGCTCACCTCACAGCCTGCCAACAGTAAACAGGTGGAGAAGTATATGATTCCCCAAGGAAGTGCAGGTTTCCCCCCTTCAAGTAAGCATTGTGCGTCTGACCCCATAAAAGCCAAATTCAACCCGCCGCCTCAGTATCACCCTTTGTGTAAAACTGAGCAGTACAATAAACATGAAGATCTGTCGGTGCCTCAATGGGAATCTCACAGCAAGGCTGGGAATGAGATGAGGACATTGGCAAACTGCACAACAGGAGCAAGAGCGAGTCCACTAATGCAGCCTCAGCCTAGCACAGCTTCTCCAGCTTTACACTCCATCAAACAAGAACCAGCATCAGAGGGGCATGAGAAACGTTTGGACATTTTTTTTAAGACCTACATTCCAAAGGACCTTGCTTCATTGTACCAAACCTGGGGTGCCAATAGCCCTGTGCTGGATCATGCAGGTAAGGCTTCTAAATGCTTTTTGTTTTGGTTCATTATATTGGTTTCCCATTTTGTCCTTCTGCTTGTCCTGTAGGCGACGTCGACACTATGAGCTTAGGGTTGTGATGGTAGCTCGCATCTGAGCAAGCTTGCCAAAAATAGTCGTGTAGCTGCTGTAGCACTGGCAGTGGCAGGGGTAGCATGTGCTCGTGGGCCTGATGACATGCCCGGGGGTTCAGGCAGGTTTGTACTGGAGCAGCTAGCATGGTGCTGCCACTGCCCATGTGATTGCAGCTGCACGACTGTTTATACTGGTGCTAGCTCGGTGAGAGCTATCACGAGAATGTGTACACAAGTTGGGAATCACACACCCCTAGCTCGTAGTGTACATGTAGCCATAATTGCTGCTAATCTGAGTAGCAGTGGTTTTATCAGTGTTGAGTGGGTTGGAGTAGATTTCCTCATGTACAGTAGTATGGTAGATTCTCCTCCCACACACTGCGTGACGTTTCTGTCACAGGTCAAACGTATTTGTTTACTCGTAGAGTGTTACTAGTCCTTTGTCCCACTGCTTCGAGTAGGCTAGAGTTACACAGATATTCTGTCACACTAAGATCCTAGTGGTCCGCTGGTCCTGGCACAGATCATAACTTTTTCACTTTGGGCAAAATAAACATGCTCTAGGGCTTAACTCCTGATGCTATTTTGGCTATCTTGTTCAGTTTCCTCTACACAGTTTTTCCAGGAACAGACAGAGATACTTACACATCTTTCTAAACAAAGAATCCTAAGATCTTTATTGTACATATCTTTGAAAAGAAGACAGTAATATTTTCCAAGTGACTATCTTGGGCTGTTTATATGTGTCTAATTTTACAGTATCTGTCAGTTTACTTTGACAGGAAAAGCATATGTATAAATAGCCAATTTAAAGTTCAGAGGCTAATTTGTTTTAAGGTAGTTTTACAAGCAGCATTGAAAAAAGTACCGTGAATTTCCTTCCATCTGTCTCTACCCTTCCCCTCCCCTCCAAAAAAACCACCTTTTTGGTTTTGAAACTAATCACCACTGTGTCTCTCTGATTTCCTGCCAGATTTTGGTTGTGTCTGTGGAAACTGAAGATTTACTCTTAGGGGGG
Organism: Natator depressus; assembly: GCF_965152275.1. Classification (NCBI taxonomy): domain Eukaryota; kingdom Metazoa; phylum Chordata; order Testudines; family Cheloniidae; genus Natator; species Natator depressus. The sequence goes on along the minus strand of NC_134235.1, from coordinate 99,134,988 downwards.
GAAAAAGCCCTGGGAACAAACCTTTTTATAAATTTTAAAAGATTATTATAAAATTATAAATTATAAAAGATTTTTTTTCACTTTTCTTTCAGTAGGATCAGTGCAACATGAATCTTTCTAAAACGAATTTAACTCAGACAAAACCCCTTTTGTCAGATCTTTACTATAGGAGCTCAAGATTTTCACTCATGGAGCTGAAAGGAGCTGGGGACATCATCTGTTAGGGGAGGAAGTAGTGTAATGTTTTCTGTTTCGTCAAGTTAGAATTGCTAGATTTTAAAAATGAAAAACCAGGGACAGTTGTAGCTAGGGAAGAGGACAGCATAGAGACAGTTTTGGTGGAATGCCTGGAAGGTGTGTACATGATGATTTTAGCCGTCATGGTGTGGGTAGCGAAAGAAGACCCATACTGCTGGGTTATGGGCTTGTTGAGAGGTTTTTTGGGAGGCAGGCTGGCAACATGAGTCTGCTCAAGAAATGGTCCTAGACATGCACATCTTGATAGCCTGTTGTCTGTTTTGCTTAATCAATTGATGATTAATAGTACTATCTCTCTTCATAAAATGCTTTGAGATCTATGTATGAAAAGTGCTAGATAAGAGCTGGGTGGTGGTGTTCTTCCTGACTGGTTGATGTTTCCTTCAGTTGGCCCCAGAGTGTAAAAAGGTTTACAAAAGCTGGCACAAAGCACCTGTTCTTGTAAAGCAGGCGGGGAACAGGGACATTCCCCGTTTCAAGGAACACATTGTCACAGTAGCTTGTTCTTGTGTCATATGTGCTCACTTTGTTGGTTAACTACCAACTATTTTTCATTTGTCCCTCTCTGCTCATAGGGACATTTTCTAAAAAATTTCCACCGCTGCTAATGCCAATTCAGCTCTGCCAATGTTAGCAACTTTGAGTACCTTACCTCCTGGTGACACTATTTAACATCAAGTCATGTAAGCCTGCCTGGAATAGATCTGATTGACACAATGGGCTCCCTTTCAACTATGCTTGCCAGGATGGAGAGGAACAGGAGGAGCGCCATGAACCTGACATCAATGGCTGCAGAAACCAGAAGATGCACAAAAAATATTGGGGCAGAGGAGGAGTTCTATAGGAAATATTTACTTGCTGATCTACTGTTTTTTGAAGTAGGACTTTACTGTGTAAATACTGCTTTGGGGGAGATTTTCAAAGGCACACATGGAAGTTCGGTGCACTTCGACTTTCAGTGAGTGTTGGTTGCCTAGCTCCCATTTGTGCCTTTGAAATCTGTTCCTTAACCTAGAACTGTTTGTAATGGCCAAGTTTTAGAAATTTGTGGCCTGGTTTTCTTGTATGTAGCCTTTGAATAGCTTTCTTGAGCTCATTCCATATAGAATTTGCAGGTCACTGGTGCCACTACCAATGTATTGGCATGGCGCTGTATATTTTTCAGAGGACTAAAGGTAAAACTGCTGCACATGAAAGGGACAGGATCCCACCTGTTAGAAGAACTCTTCCCTCAATTACATGCAGTCAATCTCAACCGAGGACAGAATTATCCCAGTGAGTCTTTATTATGCATTACAACAAACAAGGCTTCAATTTGGCAAGAGAGATTGTGTTGCCATTATGAAGAATTTAGGGATGTTCTGCCAATCACATAGGTTGTTCCTAAGCCTCTTAATTCTGGATATTTAGTACAATACCTCATGCAGTAGATCAGCCTTGATCACAATAGAATTTTCCATTTCAGGCATTTTGGTGTGTGCTGGAGCATGTTTGTAGCTGGAGCATGTTTGTAGCCTTTGCTTTTATATTTTAAATTGGCTGTATCTGCTTGCATGAGGCTGGTGCACAGTTCTGCATTCTGCTAGTAGTCTGGTGTTTCTTCGATTCTTTGGAGAAAAGAGTTGAAAGTACTCCTGTGGTACTAGTATTAGACATCAGGGCTTTTACATCAAGGACTAGATAGTTTGATTACTTCTTAAGGAGAAGAGGGTTTTTTTTTAAATTTAAGTTTGGTAGAGGTGATTTTTCTTTTTTATTCATAGGGTTATTTACAACTATCATGGTACTAGGGAGGACATATTACAGCAGCAGGTGCACCCTTTCCCCTGAGATTCCCGTGAGACCAACTCTTGAGTGCTGGTTTCACAGGAGCTCCCATGAAAATGGTCACTTTCATTTGTATCACTTAATTTCCAAACACCTGTGGTCATCTGCCCCCCTCTTATTCAACTATAGTTTATCCTGAGAGATGATCTCACAGAGGCACTATGTTGTGACAATGGTGTCCATCAAGACAAAGCCTTAAAATACCAAAAGCTTGTGATGTCTCTCTTAAAGAAATAAAACAATGACAAAAATATGTGGAAGCAATCCGGTTCTTCTATCTTTTAAAAAAAAAAAAAAAAAAAGCCAGAAAGCAAACCGGAAGGGATAGAGGGAGATGCTAAATGAATTCTTTGGTTACATATTCATGTACAGTAAGCTAGCTGGCAGAGTTCACCTTGTGTAAGAAAAAAATACTGCAATGGACCCTCTCTTCTAGAAGTGTCATGTTCAATAGGCAAATCTCTAGACTCTTAACACCCAGCAGTTAACCATCATTTAAAATGTTTTCACATATGATCTTCATTCTGAGGTGAACTGATGTGTTTTCCCCTCTTACTAAAATGTAAAATTTTCTGGGCTGGTTTCCACTGCTGGTTAGCTAAATATTATTTGTATACAGCTAGACATGTTTAAAAACAAAACAAAAAACCTAGCAGTTCTGGTGCTGAGGTTGGCTAAAACTTTAAGGCAGAGGTATGGGGCAAAGATGTGGCTAGAAATATTGAACCCAAAATAAATGTTGTCACTAGCTACGGTGAGTGCACAATATAGAAGATCTGACCCTGCAGTCCTTACTCCAGCAAAATTCCCGATTTCCTCAATAGGTTGGTTGAAATGGGACTTTTTACTCAGTCATGACTCCTAAGATTGGGCCCAGAATGGTTAGCCAAAAGAACTTCAGGTCCTGAATTAAAGCCCATTGACATCAGCGTGAGTCTTTCCATTGTTTTCAGAAGCTTTTGGATCAAGCCTTAGTTTCTGAAGGGGCCAGGGTAATGGGCTGAAAGGCTGGACGGGACCATTAGGATCATCTGTATCGGACCCTAATGAGTGACTCCCATTGACTTTAACATGAGTGGCATCTGTTGATTGATGAGAAAATAAAGCTAAATTGTTCTTTCTTGCTGTGACAGTAGTTGTTGTTGGTTATTCTACAGTAACACTTAGAGACACCAACAAGATCGGGGTCTGTTGTCTTAGGCATCGTAAGAGCCAATTCCTGCCCCAGAGAGCTTACAGTTTGACTAGAGGAGAGACACAAAGGATGGGAGAAAAGACATATAGTTATCTCCTTTTTACTGGTGGAGAATTGCGCACTGAGAAATTAAACGTCTCCCTGAAAGCCACATAAGAAGTCAGTGGCCAAACTGGGAATTGAACCAAGTCTTCTGAGTCCCAGTCCAGTGCCTTAACCACGTGATTGTCCTTCCTCTATACGAGATGTATTTTGACTTAGTCTCAAAATGAATGGTTTAGAGATAACAGAACTGATTTCATGGGAAAACATATCAGGGTTCCGTAAAGCACTGCATGTAGCTTCGGTCTCCGGATTGCAGCCATAATTACTTCTGTCTTGTTGGGGACAGATGCTAATAGGGTTTTTATAGTCTGTTAGCTAGAAACCAGAAAATCTGCTAGACTGCTGCTAGAAAATCTGTTTTAATCTTTCATAGATCATGGGGAAAGTCCTGTTCACTTTGAAACTCCCAGGGAATCAATGGGAGTTTTGCCTAATCCTAATCGTAAAACTTAATGCTGCTCATCTTTACTCACACAGAACTTCCACTGATTCTCTGGGAGTTTCACGTGAGTAATAGTGAACAGGATTAGGCTTTGGTAAAGCAGTGTGGTTCTGTATTCTCTCTCTAGGAACATATTCAGGGGTGCTGTAATGAAGAGAGAGGAAATACTTGTACAGCAGGTCTTTTGAACTAATTTTATTGAAGTCAATTATTATTATTTATCATTTACGTGGCAAAAGAGTGAATGACAGCCTGGTCCCTAATCTTCTTTGCCCTTTGTTTTGTGGGCATCACACCAACTGTATACGTTTTGGACATAACCTAGTTTCTTGCTGCAATTGATTTAAAAGTGTAATTTAGCTTTTTAAAACAATTGTCACTTTTTTGTTAGAATTTTTACTTTTTTCTGTGCATTGGTCAATTAAAAAAAAAAAAAGAGCTGAACCTTCACTGAAACTCCCCTGAGAATTTGCTTTAAAAGCCAAGGCATTCCAATGGTAAATTAAAACATCAATTCTTTCCTTTTTAGGAGGGCTTCTTAGCAAAATAGAAAAGATGTTCAAACATTTTAAAGGAATGCCCAATAAAAGTCAAATGTGTCTTTTTTGATCAGCAGCAAAAAGACAAAGACCAGCCCTTTAAGTCAGATACTGTAAACTGACCTTTGGAAAAAAAGGAGAGGTTTGAGTAGTTTTCCACAAATGCTAATGGCCTAGAAAACATGTTTACCAAGGGCTGGTAGAAGGCTGCTGTGTTGCTACTAGCTCAAAATGTCCAGAATGACACTTTCATTCACAGATGTCTTTTGTCTGAGCCTCAGAGGTCTGAGGTCAAAGCAGCACCGGCAGGCAGGTAAGCAAGGGCTAAAGGTTTGATCAGTTTGTGATGGCTCCACTCACTCTGTATTTGTCTCCAAGGTATTGCAGCCCGGGGGGGACATTCGGGCTCTGGTTCTGCTCACTTCCTATTATCCATGTGACTTGTCTCCGCCACGCTGGAGTCACTTTGATTTGCCTGATGTACTGCTTGACAAAGCTGGGTGATGGCTGAAAAGTGGATCCAGCTGCTCTGAAAAGCGCACACCTGACATGCCAGTCCTGGTGCGGGCACATCATGGGGAGCATTTTTTAATTCAATGTAATTTATGCATTCTTGCAGTCCTGTGTGTGCCTGGCCTGTCAGCCAGTGCCTAGATGAAGGCTGACAGTTGTCATCCAGGGCCTGAAGGTAGCCTCACATAATGACACATTAGACATACTAATGATGTTTTCTTCTGGCATAATGTTTTCTTCTCAACTTTCCGCTCCCCCTCCCTTTCTTCTCCCTCCTCTCTACCACAGGGATGCTTAGGACACAAACACGCCAAGGAGACTATGTCTGCATAGAATGTGGAAAATGCTTTAACCAGCACAGTCACTTCCGGACTCATATGAGGTCCCACACAGGTATCTTTTCTCACCAGTTTTTTGTTTTTTTGTTTTGTTTTATTTTTTAACCCAACTAACAGAATGTTGAATTTAGTTTTATCTCCCATACTAACCTAAATAATTTAAATACTTTCCAATATGGAATACCCTAGGTTTTGATATTGATTGGTATTGCTCTTGTTCTCTATGTGTTCCATACCTGACTTCCCTCCCTCCACTCCCAAAAATTGCAATGCATTTGAGATAAGCCTGTTTCCAAATGCTTTATTTTAATTAGAGAGTAGGATACTTGGAAATGAATATGCAAATGAATTCTGTTACCATCAGCACAAATTGAAATCAGAGTAGCCCCTTTCAGCAGAACATAAGGCTTTGTTTTCTTTCATCATTGCTATTGACTGGAACAGTTTTGTATGAAAACAGATCCTCCTCAGACTGGTCAGTTATAAACTCTAAAATCCCTGTCAGCCATTTTTACCCTAGAATGATCTACTGTTGAGAACGTAGCCAGCTAAAGCTACCAGTGTCAAGATACCTCATAAGCATTACATGAGACAGTGAGACTAGCGGGTTCTCTTTGAAAAGTGTGAATGATGCATACATAAGCCAGTCTGATGCAAAATGACAGAGGCCAAATGGTAAGTAATGCAAGAAGAGGGTCCCTCTACACATACACTGATAATTAATGTTGTCAGTGATTGCTTTCTTCAGCACCGAAGTCTGAATTAAAAAGGGCAGTGCCCCTAGGCTGCCATTAGCACACTCTCTTACAGTAAGTGTTACGGTAAATTGGTATTTTCCGGCCACAGGCTAGTAGCTGGTGTCTTTTTTTGAATGTGGTTAATCTGTAATGGTCTCAACTAATGTACACACACTAACGAAGCTTGAATGTTCATCTGTTAACAAGCCCCCTTGTTCCCACAGTGGTATTTGAGTCTAATGGACTCCGAGGTACTGAAGTTCACACCACCTCCTCAGATGCCCCAAAACAAGTATGTTTTACAATTAATTGGGTGTTTCGTTTTTAATGTGTTAGCTGGGGAAAAGTTGCACAGTGATACTCATCAGTAAAGCACTGACTGTTTTACAACAAATGTGTAAATAATAACAGCGTTGCTTTGATTTTTAGATCCTACACTTTTTTAGCATTTTACCAAAGACTGTTACATATAGAAGACAGTTAATTGTGGGTCAGATAGTTAATGCATAAGCAAAGATGTTAACGGTGTACTGGGGGTGGGTGGGAAGGGTAATTGTATAATGCACAAAATGGTATATAAATGTAAGATCATAATTTAAGAATCGCTAGAGAGAGAGATTTGCTTTTACCCACCTAAAAATTTATCCACTGCAACAACACAAATAACACTTGGTCTGTGTTTTTCTGAAGAGTATTCCTATCGTGATATCCTGTAGCTGATATCTTTGAAAGGCTCTTACCTTTCAGTTTCTGTGGACTCTGTGTGGTGGTGTGCTTTCCTGTTTCTAATGTACATTGTTTCCTGTCTTGACAAACACTTTTCAGTTCTCTGAATTGGGCTTTTTATGTATTAAAATAAAACAACACCACTTCATCTATCCAGTCCCTTCTTCAGCCTTAGCAAGTGGGCTGTGGGCTTCATCTTCTCATAAACAGTTCTCACTCAAGTTTCTATCTTGAATGATGTTTTTTTACCCTTTTCCTCCCTATTTTCAGTTTTTCTTTTTTATTGCCACAATATTCTAGTCCTTCCCTTCCCACCAAGCCCCTGAAAACAGTGTGGGCCAAATTTAGCTTGGGAGTAAATAGGTGCAATTCCATACCAGCTCTGAATGTAGACCTTTTTAAATGTAAGGACCTAATCCAAAGTGTCATTAGAGTCCATGATCCAAAACCATCCCCACAAGAAGTCATATCAGAAACCACAGCTTCATGCAGTTCATACCGTGCTCTCTTCATGAGGACTCTTAATAGTCTTCTCCATTGTGTTGGCCTATGGAGTAAAAAGGCTAGAGGTTAGTCTAGAAGCACACTCACCATCACAGCAGTGTGTTGTGCCACCATCAGTCCATTGGGGTGGCCAAGGCCATCTCTACAAAAAAAAACCTGTCTTTTAGTGCTAAACCAAGCCCAGGTCAGTAGCGACTAAAAGCTGCTGTTATCTGATGACTGCTCATTACCCTGTGTGAAATGGGTATGCTGCTCTCAGCCCATTTTTCAGTGGGAAGATGTTCATATCACTTCAACAATCACCACAGTTGATCCTAATTGGTATCTTTGATGGTAATCTCAGCAGAGGCACCAAGGATCGAATGGGTCATAGAGACTGAACCACCCTGTCCCCTTTAGAAGAGGTCTCTCCATGTTATTGTGAGGTGGGCTGAATTGCTGCTACCCATGCTGTTCCTGTTCTGTGGATAAACGCAGGACTTCCCTCTCCAGGGTTGTCAACATGCCACCTTTTATCAAAAATAAATTCATATGAGAAACTTCAGAAAAATAAGAAGCAACTTTGTTTAACGTTTCTATGAAGGGGTTTTATCAAATACAATGAGACCCATCACTAGAAACACAAACACGAATCCATGTATGCCATTGACTTTATTTTTATCCTCATGACTGTAAAGTATCTTCCCCTCACAAATCCTATTTTAGTAATTTAATGAACGTATGCCTTAGTGATTAAAAAAAAATCTCAGCGATTGTAATAAGATTCATACATTGTAGGGCTTTGAATTGAATCGATTCAAATTTTAAAACTGAAATGCAACTCCTGTTCCAAAAAGAAGATGCTTATTTTTGATGAGAGGGGCAGCGGGAAGAGAACGTATAACAGCAATGGTATGCCATAATTAGAGAATTACATATTGAGATTGCAGATGAATTCAGTCCAAAAGTGTTCTGCTAACGTCGATGATCCATTAAATTGGTAGAAAGGCATGACTCCTTGATAAAAGTATTTGACAGACGGTGAAACACTGTGTGGCTCAATGGGGGTCTTCGGTGAGCTCTCATAAATTTATTAACATAAATTTAGCAAACCTAAGCATATTTAAAATACGTGTGCTGTTGGATCTCTTTCGTCTCTTTACCTTTTTTGACTTGTCCCAGGCATAGCTGAGATCAAAGATTTTGACGGCAATGCTTTTTGAAAGAAAAAATAAGATTGCAATTGGAAGTCTATTTTAAAACACAGACAAATTGTAAAAAGGTCATTTCTAGGAGTAACAGCTGTGGTAACAGCTTACTTGTCTTTGCAAACTCATGCTGTGACTCAGTTTATTGATTAACTTCTTCCATAGCAAACTTAGTTTGCTATTGTAGTCTTAGTCAGTGTGGGTCTGCCTTGGTTGTAGCAGATTAGAGAAATGTTGTAGCACATCCAACAGCTTCCACAGGATTGGGCAGAGGTGAGCTGTACCAATTTCTCAGTCTATTGCCATTCAGTCTCTCTTCCACAGAGGTTCCAGTATGTTCACCATCCGCCACAAATAGTTCTCTTCCTCTTTTTTGTCACAATAATTCTTTAATTTCAGCCTTTGTTTCAGTTTGTCAGTGTCATTGTCAATTTAAATGAAAACTTTCAGTCGTCTATTGTCCGTGGCCTCAGAATAAACAATGACTTTATTCCCCCGCTTCCCCCAAATTTCACCTGTAAATCCCCAAGGTATTAGAGAGTATAATTTAATTTCAACCTGGAACTCTGGGAACTTTTAGAAGCATAGAATGTATTGAGAACAATGCTTCCAGCACTCTGGCAACACAATTATTTTCTAATTAAAATATTGTCACTCCACTGTTTTTTTTTTATTGGATATGAAGCTATTCTTAGTTTACAGTGTAGAGTCAATTCAACTTTCAGCAGTGCCATACACTTGCTCCCAGCAAAAACCAGTAGCCATCACTTGCAATAGCTTTAGAATAAAGGTTTTTCACATTAAGAGAATCCATTTCATAAAATGTTGCCTCTTTACAGGTAAGAAATCTTCCCTTGAGCACTTATTTAAAGTGAAAAAAATTAATTTTGATGTAAGACTGTATACCACAGTTCCCCTGACCTTTCTGTATTCAAATAATGAAACTTTTGAATAACTTCCCTTATAAGAGAGAGAGAGCAGATTCTGCAGTCCCAAATGTAGCAGTTTACAGTAGTGTTAATATTATTTGGGGACTTTCTTGTAGAATAATTTAAAGCCAGCACTATCACAATGAGTCTAAAATTGGTTGTCTAAAATTAGGCGCCTGAATCCATATTTGGGCACCTAATTTAAGGTGGTGAGCAACCAGTTTATTGGGAGCTGCAGCTGCTGACCACCTCTGAAAATTAGGCTGCTTACTTAGGTTCCTTTATAAAGACTATAGGCACCCAAGTTTGACAATTTTGGCCCTTGCCTATAACTTTATAAGGGTTCCTTGTCTCACCATGAATGAAGAAATATAACCAAATGAAATATAGAAAATAATTAGGTGAGTGCCTGAGTCATAATATTCTTTCCTGCTTTCTCTCTGCTTTTGCATGACCCCGTCTAAAAACAAATTGACATTTTCACCAAATAAAGTTCCTAAGTACCCTCATATAGTTCCTAATCCTTTACGAAGGACAAAGAATACACACTACATAACCTGAGTCAATACAGGCAGTGCAAACTCGTGCAGATCTGCTTGAAATGCTGCCATATTAAACGTTGAATATTCTGAATATTTTTATAAATGCTAAATATCTGAATATATCCATAATTAAGATTGCATATTCTACAATGAATATGTATCACATTTGGAATACACTAAACAGCATTCAAAAGACATGATTCAATAAGCATGAATTCTGGGAGCACACACCAATCACATGAGGGGTGCAAAATGAAACCAGGTCCCTCTTGCAACAATCACTGTGACGCTCTGAATAGACAGACTTGTGTACCACCATGACTTTAAAGGCAATGAGTTTCTTAAAGGTTGAGCAATGGTAAACTGGATCCTGTGGCATTGTACTCAAAGGCCAAAGTCTCAATGAATTCTATGGCACTGGAACATCCAGGTTGCCTTAAAAATGGCATTAGTATTGATAGCAATTTCTGGCACAGCTACTGTTCATTTAACCCTTCCAGTTTCATTTTAAAAAACAACACATGATTGTCTACCCTGTAGGGTTCACAGCCCATCCTTAGCTCTATGCTCAAATATTTTGTTTAAACAAAATACTCTAGAAAATTGTAAAGGATGAGTAGTTGCTCTCAGGAGGTGTGATTTGCAAGATGGATGACAAGATCATGACTCCTCATCTAATTGGGATGATACATGTAAATTAAAGCATCTTTACAGTACTTTAAGCATAGGCATTAAGTCCTCTGCTCAAGTATGCTAATTTGTGCAACTGAAACAAACAAGTAAAAAACAGTTTTTAAAAGCTGCTGACCAGAAAAATATTTGTCATTGGAAATCTCTCTGTCCTGCTACTCCTATGGTGCTAGAACCCCCTGGCTATCACATTTTGAAAATGACAGCAGTGTCAACAGCTAGCACAGCTCTTGAAATCACTTGCCACAAGTACTCCTTTTCTTTTTTCATTTAAAATGCATTTTAAAAATTGGTCTTACAATGGAAGGCCATGCAACCTCAGTAAGAAGGCATAACCATGGGACCCTCATTATCTTCAGCATAACTGTTTAAAATGTTTCCTGTAATGTTCAATATCTGTCCTCCATAAATCATCAAACTTCTGGGGGATGAATGGATTGTTAGGACCAAGGGGGAAATGCAGCATTATGTTATTAGAATTTGGGGGTTATTTTTTGGGGGGGAGGGAGGTTGCTTTTTTCTTTAGTGTGTTTTTATCTTTCTTGCTATACTACCTTACCTAGCCTAGAGCACTCAGGACAAAAATTGTTCATATCAAAAATATTATTAATACTATTGACTTCTTTATTTTATACCTTTCAGATTTTAAAAATGGCAACTAAAAATCCTGTTCATAACATTTTGCTCACATATGAAATGTCATGTCCAAGTTCCTTACTGAGTTTTTTTAAGATCATGATTAATAGTTCATTTCACATTATTGCAAATGTTATTTTTAAATAGCTATGTTGGGAACAAGAATTCCATTAATCAAAATAATAGATAATGAACAAATAAATGGCAACCTAATTTGTCTCATTCATGGATGTGGATTATAATGCAAACAATCCAGGAATCATGTAGGTTGCTGCACTTGAATATGAGTATTATGCATATACCATATGTCCTTTAGTTCACAAACATCACAGATGACTTCTGTGAATGCGGCTCTTGTCCCAACTTTTTCCCACTTATCTGCAAACTGGAAGAGGCAACCTTTTCCAAACTGATAGTTGTCACTGTATTGCAATATTTTTCAGTAATTTAACACTGACTTTTCCAAATATAAGTACAAAAGCCTGCAAGGTGCCATCATCTTGTAGCAGAACATGTGAAATCCTCACAAGGGAGATTAGGTGTGCAAACCAGTTTTGATTTGGTAGCTTTGTTTTGTCTATCTAAGACAGCCTTCTCCTTTTCTTAAAAGGAGTGATTTTTCCACTCGTGAGAGAAGAACCCACCATTTTAAATGGCAAAGTTCCTCCTTTCGAAGAAATAGTCCCATCCCCACATGTTAAAAAATGCCACGCGTATCACATACCAGCTGGGGCAGTGCACACTTTAAGGGCCAGATTTTTAGCAGCAGCTTTTAATTTTCTGCTTGCAAAAACATATTTGCATAATTTTACCGTTCCCAATTTTTAGCAGATGAATCAATTAATGGACCGCCGTCTACCGAATTTGCATGTGCAAATGCAGGTGAGCAGGCATTTGTGTTTGAATATTTTTGCGGGCACAAAGTCAGATGGTTCTCTGAAGCTGATTGAAAAGCACTGAGGTGCCCTAAACACTGTAGTGTTTATAGGGTGTGACAGTGCCTCCCTCTCCCCAATCTAGAGTGACTGCATTTGCCTGCAAAAGTTTGATGTCTCCTTCCTCACCGTGAAGAAATAACATTTTGTGTGATCTCTGCTCATGTACTTTTTTTGCTATTTCTCTTAAGATGGAAATTGTACACTCCCACTTTCCATTCACATTTGCTGAAGGCTGAGATTTCTCCTCAGTGTAGGAAAATTTGGCCCTTAGGAATGGTCGTCTTCTTTAAAGCTGTAATTAGGAGAATTCTGCTAACTTGGCCTGTTTGGAAGGGAATTGTCAGCCTCTCCCACCCACCACCACAGCCCTTGGTCCCCCTCTGTACTTTTATATCTTGTGAGAAGATGCTAACCCCTTTCATGTTACTGTGCTACCGGTGGCACTCTCTCTGTGGGTGGATTACAGCTGGACCTTTAGGGCAAACCTTCCTTCCCAAGTACTGATTGGTTTAGCTGTGCTACAGAATTACCCCTAATTGCATCCTCAGGCCAGGGTCCTCTTTACAGTTCTTACCCAGAGAAACTGGGGCAAGATGTGTCCCCCTTCCCCCCAGCACGAAGAATCCTCTCCCATGTTCCCCAGTGTATCTCTAGCTGGTTCAGTGCGAGATGTTTTAATGATAGTGCTTTCTCTTGGAATTGTGGCTCTGTCTCTTAGGCATGATGTAGCCGTGCAAAAATGTAAAACATCTTTCTTAGTTTACTGCAGGAAATTCAGCATCCAACTAAGGAAGTTTTATCACATCTCTCGTTCAGTTACTGTTTCCTACATTTCAAATATACTGCAGCCTGTACAGCAGCTTTTTTTTTTCTTTAATTTTGTTGCAAATCTTTCTGACTTACCCCAAACTTTGACTGGTAAATGTCATGAATCTCGGGCCAGCTTTAATTAGGAATTTTCTAAATCTATTAACAAAAGAGATACACTTAATACATTATGTCAACCAGAGCTGGGCTTTCTTTAGCTATTTCCAAGGCTGCCATAGGCACAGCTTGAAACTTGCTGGGATTTTCCATGGGTGTCGTATGTTATGTCGTGCTAATATAAAATGGTCTGTTTTACTTCATCCGGACTTTAGCTTTAGGTTAATGTATTTATGTAAGATTAATCTTGCCATGTTGCTTTAGTCATCAGGATTGTAAACTGCATTGTTCATACAGTGATTTCTGAATGTCATTTTAAAGCTTACCCTGGGAGCTGCAGGCTCCCATTTGTTCCCAATTTTATCTTGCAGGTCACTTGATTTTTTAGAATATCCCTTTCTGCTTTTCCAACATGGTAATTATTTATGAAAATTGGTAAAAATCCCTCACAGGTTTGGACAGAGCTGTGTTAAACTTTTGCCGGTCTTTTCTCTCTCCTTCCGTGGCCCTCAAATTCCCCTTTAAAAAAGAAAACAAAACAATTGTTCAGTTATAAATCCCTTTTTGTTACTGCAGAATTCTGCTTTTTGGAGTCCTTCCTCTCCCAGCCATTCTTAACCTTTTCTTAAGTGCTCCTTCAGTCACTATTATTTGCTGTTCTAGTATGTCAGACAGTTTATAGGAGCCTGACATGCTCTGCTCTCACTGGAGATTATTAAAAAATAACTCTTTGTGATGTATTAGGTCAAAATTAATGTGCATAATGCTAAAAAATGTAGCTCAGATATGCATGATGGTTCTGAATAAGAGCAGAGCTGTAGTGTTAATAGGAAGATTATACTTAGAAAACAAGAGGAAGGAATGAGCTTTTCTCTTTGTCTTTTTTCTTGCAGGGGAGAGACCATTCCAATGCAGATATTGTCCATACGGTGCCTCTCAGAAAGGGAACCTAAAAACACATGTGCTGTGTGTGCACCGGGTACCCTTTGACAACACCCAGTACCCTGATCGGCGATTCCGACAACCTCAAAACGATGATCCCAACAGCCCTATAGAAGAACAGCTGGAAAACTTCCCTATAAGCCATCAAATCTCTGGAGTCACTGTGCTAGAGTGAAAACAGTGCTCTGCTAGAATGGAGATGCCTCTGCACTGTTAATCATTTTAAAATAAATGAAGATGCTACACAAGATATATATAAATTGACGTACTAATCAGTCCCATGGTTCCTTATTTCCTTTGTAATAAACAGTGGAGTTGGCAAGCATTGTGGCAGTGCAAGGCATCTATATTAATCAAGATAAGTTTGAGACACTGGAATAATTAAACTGTATGTGATTTGGACAGCGTGAAGAATTTAAGTACTGTAACAAACCTCCCTGATGCTCAGAATGACTATTTGATACATTTGAAAAACAGCAGTGGATTTGGGGGCCGAACAAGTATTAATTAATGAAACTGCTACTGCTTGTCATGCGGAAAAGTAAACTTTTAAAAAGGAGGAGTGGGAGGGGGAAAGAGGTAGCATTTGGTGCTTTGGAGAGCAGTGCTTGATGAAGGACTAAAGAAAAGACCATCATTCTACAATGGTTTGTTTCATTACAGTTGGGGACCACTTGCATTTCTAAGTCTCTTGTTCTTGACTGCGCACCATTAATAGTATGTGAATATGGAAATTGAAACACTTCCACAGAAATGCTTATATTCTGCTTTGGAAAAGAAAAAGCTGGTTCAACACTAAGAAAAACAGGCTTTGGTGTTTTACTCTCAGGACCTTTTTTGTAACAGGGCTACTTTCTTTGACCTGATCACAAAGGAAGTCTGCACATTTTAAAAAATTATTCAGCTGTTTAAAGCCGCTGATCTGTACGTTTTTAATAGAAAAGGAGTCGCTGAACAAGTTCAGGCTGACCTAGGCCCTTAGGGTACTGTACACTCCTGTATTTTTGTTCGGCAAGCCAGTTACCCTTCCTTTCTGGGCTTGGTGACATTTTGAAAAGCTGAGTAACTTCTTTTGTGGTGGCAGGTTAATGTTCATATAATGTGTCATGTCTTGTATTTGGTGATCACTGGTGGTGTTAGGGGGGAAAAAGAGCTTTATATACCTCTTCTACAGTAACTCTTTTAAATGCAAGTTTTCAAGGTGGAGGTTGTGGCACATAGGTTGGTAAACCATGAAGTGTAAGCAATTAAAAAAATGTATTCCACAGATATAAATATTTTCTTTTCTCATTGCTGTGACACTATGTGTGATGGTAATATTTCTGAGAGTTTCAGATTTTGCACATATAATTTTATGCATTATCAAAAGTTACTGCTGCCTTGAAAGAAAATGTTCTGTGAAATTTTTTTGCAAAAGCTTTACTAGGTTTTTTTTTTAATTGTAACATTTTGTAAAGGCAGGAAATGGATTAAAAAAAATCGCATGCTAATTATATTTTTCAAAAAAAGCAATAATTTTACATGTACAGAAATGATGCTAACCTTTAATACCGGCGAGAGCAACAGTTTACTTAATACGATAATGGAATAGTGCTGTTTTTGTAGTAAATGGGCTTCTGACACAAAGATTTGTTTAAAAAAAAAACAAAAACCATAAAGCGTGATTTTTTCTGTTCTAACAATTTTTTTTTGGTTTGTTTGCTTGGGTTTTTTTTAGGGTTTTTTTGTTTGTTTGTTTTTAAACCTAGTCAATAATTGGTTCTGGCTACTACTTGTTACTTGTTGTGAATTACTTGACAGTTCTTGTTACTTTGCAACACTCGCAAACATGCAAATATAACTTTCTTATGTAATTTTTTTTACTAATTTTTTCTCATACTTTTACACCAGATGTATACCAGAATTCTCTGTAGTCCTGGTGTAGTTAGGAATGTCTGTGCAAATACTTATAAGTGACTGTCATTGACTGTTTTGTAAAGTTATTTTGAGGGAAGTCGCCAGACACATTCCACTGTGTACACAAACACAGACACATGCACACAAAATTGCTGTGTGGATTAATGATTGATCATCATTTTGGGGTTTGCACTAGCTTTTTTTATTTTTTGGTTGCTTTCTGAGTCATATTTTTCTTGGATGAAAGTAATGATGACAGTTCAGGAATGCACAAAAGCTAGTTGCTTATCCTATTTGTTTGTGTTTTAGTTATTAAAATCTCTTCTGTACCCAAAATGGCACAAAAGTGTAGTGTACATTTGTAATTTTTTTTTATTTTTCCTGTTATGCAAGCTGATATGGAAAATCATAGTTAATATTTAGAGCAAATGTTGCTTTCTGGAACCTTTTTTCCAGCGTACCTGACAGAGGAGAGGATAGTGCTGTCGCTGCCATTACCAGGGTACTAATCAGCAAAGTTACAATCATAATTTAGCTACATGAAGAACAACAGTAAGGGAAATCAGTTTAAATAATTATATGCTGTGTATAGCACAGAAATGAGATTTTCACATAATTAAACAAGGAATGGGAGGAGTGGGTTGGGGAAAGCCAACCTCAAAGACCAGCCATTTTCAGATGTGAATCCTAGGCTTTCTTGTTCCTTCTTTATCATTGTATTGTATTGATTTTTTCATTCAGTTAGACCATAATATTTAAAATGATTTGTGTTCCTTATTTATTTAGTTAATTGGTTTTGATCAGCTTTTTTAAACAGCATGATGATTTTTTAGCATGACACACTCCTGTAAGCCATCTTCTGACTGTTACAGACTTTCTACTACCTCTACAAATCTACTGTTTCCTCTCCTTGACAGGTTTTTACAGTGTTGCAGTTTAATGTAACTTAGCCAATAAAGGGTATGATTATCTATACTGCAGATTCTCAGTGTATCTGCCTTCCCTCTTTTTTTCTCTCTCTCTTTTTGCCTTTACTTTTCGCCATACTTAAAAAGCAGGTGACAGAAAGATTCTGTGCCACAATATTTTTTCTATAGTGAATGTTTTAGATTGACCAAAATTTTGTCAGACTCAAAGTAATCTCTTCTTGAAGATAATCAACTAGTGTATTGTTGTGTTTCTGTTTGCATCCTGGAATTCTCACTGTCAAAAATGTATGAATAAATTTTTGCATGGTAAAAAAACAAACAAAAGAAAAGCAAATCATAAAACCAAAGCAGGTTTTAGTTTTGTGTTTCAAAACCACATAGTGAAAAGCTCATCCCCACCCCAAGAAAGACACTGCTTACATGAAAACAGCTAATTAAAGGAAATTACCCTTTAGAAAGTATCAGCTTGTATTTGTCAGTCAGGTAAAATCTGTCTCTTGAGTGATCTCCAGACTTTGACAGTGTGTACATTTCATGGTAATCTGTGTAAGCGTGATACCTTCTAACAGTGCCTCACGCTGCATATAACACTTTTATATTTTGGAATGCACATATACATTTGTCTCATTCAATATTTCAGAGTATACTATACTTTTTGGACTAGTTTGTGAACCTTTTACTTACATTGGTATGTACATACTCTCAGATGCTCATTTTCAAATACTCTCAAAGGCATTCACAACCTGGCCTGTACATTTTTCTCTGTACTCATGTATTTAACTATAGAAATATTTGTGAAGCCCTATGAAATGATGAGAATGCATTGACACATTAGGAATTTCTCTTTTGCAATTCCCAAAATGTGTGATTTAACTAGCCTGTGGGGAGAGAGAGACTGGAGTGAAGAGTTTGAAGCAGGATACCAGTTCACGGTTGGTTCTCTGCTGTTTTAAAATTTGTTGGCTTGCAAGTCAAGAAGATTGTTCTTCATGTAAAAAATGTAAGCCCAGTTTTTGTAATTCATCGGTTTCATACAAAGCAATCCATTGTCCTCCAAGTCACTTATTGTGTTTTTGCTTTCATCATTCAGTTCCACACTGGGTCAAATTCTGTCCTTTTAGGTAAAATTCCTACTGATTTCAGTGGGAACTTTGTCTAAAGTATGCTTGTTTGGACCCCGTATGTTTCAGAAAAAAGTTAGAGGGACACTAAGATAAAAGAGAAATATTTATAACTCACCCTTACCTCTTTTATTAAGAACATCATATACTGGAAGACGTGCAATGTGCCAGCACAGGTGCAGAAGGAAGTGGGATGACTCGAGATATCTCCCCTCTGTTGATGGACCAAACACTGTCTGAGTGCCTGCACTCTGTTGAGAGCACAGGCTGCCTCTTGCTACTGCCTTCTGGGGCACACCCCATTGCAGAGGGGACTGGGAGAACTGGAACTACAACCCTATTGTCTCCACGCGAGAGAGCAGAGCTGGCTCACCACATAAGGGTGTATATGTTGGCTCCCTGAAGACAATTAGCAGGCTGCCTGCTGGGATCTTAGCTCTGTTACAGTAATTACTATATTGCAATTGGATTGATCTGGGGAGATTTTCTATCCTCTGTCACTGCAGGAGCCCCAAACGAACAACATGGACTGACCTCTTTTTAACCATCTCAAGGTAAAATGTAATCTTTATTTATTTCCAATAGCACCTGTCATGTGCTAGGCATTTTCCAAACAAAGAAAAAGGTACAATACCTTTCCCTAATGATCTCGCAACCTAAAGACAGAGTAGCAGCAAAACATACATGCAGTTATGAAATACATAGGTATTAAATAGGATTAAGTATTTCCAAATTGCTTCTTATAGGCTTCTTGTCAGCGTGAATGAGAGGTGTTCCTGTGGGGATAGATACAACAGGTCAGTTCTTCAGGGTGTTGAGTAAGAAGCAGCAGCAGGACTTGGCGACAACTTGGCTGTATGAGGCAAGGAGAAGGATGAGTCAAAGATGACCCCCAGATGGTGGGCTCAAGTAGGAAGGAGAATGTTGTTTACCGGATCAGAGGAAGGGGTTAGCAGAGAGGGTTTAGGAGAGATAAGGAGTTTAGTTTTGGCCACATTACGTTGAAATTGATGGTGAGATATCCAGGAGGAGTTATCCAAGATACAGGACTATATGGGGACAAGCTAGAAGTGGTGGAAAGACAAATTTGGAGCTGAATCAATAGAGGTTGGCATGGGAACTCAGAGTGGAGAAGATGTCATGAAAAGTGTAGTCAACAACGTGAAAAAGCAGCAGTGATGTCTAAAAGGATGGGGATGAAGTAGAGATCATGAAACTTAGCTAGGAGAAGGTCTGTTTGCCCCTCCCTACTTTATAAGGGCTCCTGTTCTAATTAAGGGAATAAAATAAGACAAACTGGAAGCAGCAGGAATCTTCCAACAGTTTAAAGCTGATGTGTCATCTTATCCTGCAAGACTGGTGCCCATTGCCTGAACTGGAATTATTTTGTGACAAAAAATGAGAAACACCTTTGGGATCCTCATTCCCTTGATTGGCAGATCATCAAAAGATATGACTCTGTGTGGCCAGGGAAAAGCTGATGTCGTTATGGTAGCTAAGGCTGGACTGAAAAACTTCTCCAGTCCCCAGAGAGTTCCAAAAAAATGCATCTTTTACAGAAACAAGCAGACTCTGACTAGCCCCAAAGCGGAGAACATGATGGATCATCACTTTAGAGGATATAATATTTTTAAGCAGATGCTGCATTGCATAATACTTTTTAAGCAGATCCTTTGAGGCTGCTGGAGGATATATATAGATAGCTCTCTCCAGGATACTGAATTTGTAGGTCACATCATAGGGTATTGCATGAAAGAGCTGGGGATGCCTCACGCCTTTAAGAAAATACATCTTCTATTAAAATGGCTTCCCACCTTCGTGATCGTACCTTTGAAATTCTTACAACCACCGACTAACATTATTGTGAGCAGCAGAGTGGCATGGATGGCTTTATGTTTGTGCTCCTGGAGAGAGGCTCTATTACCTGTGTCATCAGTTTTTCCTTCAAAGGTGAGTTACTCTTGAAGAGGTCAGAAAATGGTACCCATCTTCCTTTCCTGTGAAATGAGAGATTACTGCATATAGCTCATCGTCAGCCCAAGCACTGTGCCATAGAAGATCCTCAAGGGAAGGAAGATACTGTAGGCAGAGGAAAAGGCTTTATTAGTCTTGTAAGTGGCCCATTTTCAGTTACGACACAAGAGGCAAAAGAATGTGGGCCAGCTCTTTCTAAATCCACAGTTCGGAAGCAGATTCCTCTAGTTTATGTGGAAGTGGCTTTGGATAACAAGTAGATAGCGTGGTTCCTGCCACAAGGGTATTCCATAGAATTTCACTGTGGTGGTCTGAAAAACAAATGGATGTGTAAAGTGAGAATGTAAGAGAACCTATGAAAACAACAGGGAACAGATAGATATACAGGAGAAGTAAACCCATGTTTACAGAGTGGGGAAAGACCCTTAATTCTTACCACTGTGGGGTTAGTTTTTATGATTTGTAAGGATCATTAGAGGAAGTATTGTTCGATCCTTCCACTGTGCTCCACAAGAGAAGGTTGACCTCCAGAATCCGGGACTGAAGCAATGAAGAACCCTCCATAGTCTATTCCCCACTATTCCCATGGGCTTGGGTGTCTGGGAGGCAAAAAGCAAAAGGAGAAGATAGTGAGCAGCCTAAAGTACATTACCATATAAAGTCTCAGAGATGCCCTCTCCCCCACCAGTTCTAAATAAGGCCTTCTGTGAGGGAAAAGCTGAATTCTTCTTGTATTTGATTTGCTATCTTCTTGTTTCATGAGCTCTCAGTCCTTTCAGCAAGGCCCAGCTGATAAGCAACAAAGGGAAATCCTCCAGGTACTGTGGTGTCTGAGCGATTTGTAGATACTTTGGAATGTTTCCCCAGGATTACTCAACTTCAGCCAAGCATCTTACCTCCTATCATCAAATGGGCAATGAGGGTAATAATACCAGGCTCAGCTGGTAGTTGTGTGCACTTCAGCAGGGTAGTACAGCTGTATTGGCTAAACACGTATTGATACCTTCATGAATTCTGCTGAGCAGGAGACTAACTTTTTTCTACTTTTTTTTTTAATACGGGGGAGGTGGTAACTAAGTATTTGGTAGTATCTTGTCAGCATTGTTCCCTCCTGATATCACAAACCTTTGTGAGAACAGTGCTACAGCTGCTGCCACAGTAGCCTACCCCTCATACATAAGTCAATGATGGGGTGTCAGCTAACAGTGTAGTACTTAAGATTCCATTGGTATGTTGAGGCCAGAGCTGAAGTTTGAGGAGGGAGACCTTAAGAAACCCTGGCAAGACTGCAGTATGGAACAAGCTTAAAGAACAGGGGAATTGCTGTGCTCCTGGCTGGCTCTGGCATTGACCTGGGTTGGAGTCCAGGTAACTCTGGAGGCTCCTTGAGATACTTTGCCCCTGATTGCTCCTTGTCCTGAAGTGGGTGGAAAGATGTGGTTGAGTTGCTGCCCCTGGTACTGGCTGCCTCTTGCCCTGAGCTGGGGATCTGTCTTGACTCCTGCTATCAGCTGAGGATGTTCTGTCTGGGCTTACTATCTCCTGGCTGGGTGCTAAGCTCTTCCTGCCCCTTGCTCACTAGACCACCAGCCCTGGTTCTGCCTGCTCCCTGGCTCATTCCCTTGTGGCCAGGGAGAGGTGGCTAGAACTCTGCCCCAATGAGTGTCACTCTAGCCTTAACTCCAACTCAGTGGCCATGGGATGGGGTTTGGAGGATTGTGTTCTAGGAGGTGTCTTTATGGTTATTGTCATCCGAACCAGGTCTCTCTATAGTTAGACTGAGAACTCCAAGAGAAGACTCCCTAAAGCAGCTCTAACTATAGAGTGTGTTCATCAGCTCTCCACAGCAGGAGATTTCAGCCACAAGCCTGGAGTGGTGCAGAATGTGACTGAAGCCAGGAACATCCCAGCCAACTGGGAAGACTTACCAGGCTTGTCTTGTGCATGCTGCCCCTTGCAGGGCCACACTAAGTTACATGAACTCAGGCCAGTGGTCCTGGGATGGCTTGTCTGAGTAAGTGCCAGCCACTGTGCAAGTACAGACTACTGCAGAATTTGGCCCAAGTGTAGGCAGGGGCAGCAGTATCATTCAAAGAAGCCTGCTTTTGCCTTTTTTTTTTTGGGGGGGGGGGGGGGAGACATGTTGATCTGAGCACTAGGGATAAATCCAAACAGACCCAAGGGAAATTCAGGTGAATTCTCGATTTGTCACTGCTAAAGATATTTTGATGGATGATTTTATAGATCTGTCCTTTTGCTCAGTGTTGTAGGTGATGTTGGACAAAGCAATTTACCAGTTCAGGGCAGCAGTAAGGACAGGCAGTGAGCAAGTGTCAAAAAATAACATAGGTTTTTCACTCGCTGCCAGTAAGGCTGATGATTTACTTCATAGTGCACTGTTTATGGGCTACTCCATTTTTTACACTGACTCCAAAAGTTTTAGTGCCTTCATAGAAAGAGACACCAAAGTTATTCTCTGTATAAGGTACTCAGATGGCTTTTGTATGCCCCAACAATACAAAATAATGTGAGGAATTACATGTGGCAGAAGCGTAAAGGAAGCAGTTTGAGAAACAGCAATAAGGTCATTGCTAGTGCTAACTTTCCTAAGCATGAAATGAAATTCTTTGTCAAGTAAATTTATTCTCTGTGGAGATAAAATTAGCTACCATTGTTAAATCAACAGCAACTTTAAAAGAGGCACAAAGGTAGCTGGAGTCATCACTAAGCCACATGAATTTAGTTCTTGGAGTTGTACCCTGTGAGTATTTTGAAGAAAAATAGTCTTTCGCATAACTGTTACTAGATTTTTTGAAAAATAAAAGTAAACTCAAATGATTAGAAAAAACATTCCTTGAATGTTGTAACCAGGAATTTGCTGCATTGGTCAGAATGACTCCAGTAATTTGAATTTACGAGAAATAGTTGAATACTTCAGTTGACATCCTGGGAACAGGCATCATTATAATAGTAATTGTTGGTAGGCTTTAAATTGACTTGACCAATGTTCTTACTGAAGCTGGTTTGGAGAGGTCAAATCAAATATTTTAAAAAAAATTCTTAAATTCCTTGGCAGCTCTACCAACTGTATTTGGTAATTATCAGAAGAAGTTCTGAGTGACTCATTGGAAAATATGTATTTTTAGTTATTCTCCAGATCATTTCTAATGCTTCTTTAGGGACAATAATTTTTTTGCAAGATTATAAAGTTTCTATTATGTTTTAAAGGTCCATATTTGGATTACAGAGCTGCTTAGCAGCCTCAAACAAGATATAGGGGCCCTTTTGAGAAAGGCACTGTAAACACACATAGAGGCAGTCCCTAAAAGAGCTTACAGTCTAAACAGAGAAGACACAGGAAGTCCAAAAGAAGTGTTATTAGCTCCATTTTCCAAATGTAGAACTGAGTCAAAGAGATTTAGTAACATTCTAAGATCACTTAGGAAGTCTTTGGCACAGCCAGGAATTGGACCCATATCACCTGAATGCCAGTCCACTACGTTAACTGCAAGATTATCCGGCTCTCTGAGGCCTGATTCCAAAGTCCTTCCTGAGGTAAATCAGCCATTTATTTCCAATTAGTTAATTAATTCCAGGGTATTGAAATGCCCTTGCAATTTTAATCTCATCTCATGGGTGCCATCTCAATGCAAGTTATGCTCACCTAGAAAAAATAATAAGAAACTAAATTCTAAAATCTACATTAATGTTAAGGATGAGAAACAAACCCAGCCATGCTCCAGGCAATGTTTGGGCACACTGCCTGTGTTAATGATGGTATCTTTTATGTTTAATTTTCTTCCTTTAGTGGATTTATTTCTCAATTTACCATTAATTTCATTTTATAAAACAAAACAGGAATCTACACCTTGGTTCTCTTAGTACAATCTGCCCGACGTAACGGACAGTAAGTTGCCGCACTGGTCAAGGAGCAGCCCAGGGATTTCTTCCCTTGTCCCACCTTATTTCAGGGGGATAGCAATCTATTACTAATCCCTACCAGTACCAGATTACTACCTCTCCCTCCAGCAGCTTGGTTGTGTTGGTTGATGGTTGGGGATGGAACTTTTGGCTCCTCCTACTCTCTACCCACTTGTTGGGGGAAGAGTAGTGAGCATGTAGTACTCACTCATCCCTAATGAACTGGACTCCACAGTCCTGGGAGGCCACAGAGGGGCTTGCTAGGAAGTCTTATTCTCCCTTATGTTCCTGTATAGCTGCATAGACTGAGCTACAATCTGGCCTTTAGCCATCAGAGAGTGCATAAAGTGCTTGGTGTGAATATTTGTATTTGACCAGGGCTAGGAAGAGATGGTTACTTGCTGTCCTACAATACTTAATGCAGGAAGGTCTTACCCAGGCCAGGGCTCCCTATGTTACATTCTTTCTACACTTCCAGAAGCTACTCTATATAAAGAGAAAATAAGAATGAGGGCCAGCAAGGTGGTGCTGCCACTGATTGCTCTAACTTATCTATGGGGAATTTTTTTTCCCCTAGAATTTAATAGAGAAAGTTTGATGCTTAATTTTTTTTAAAGGCCTTAATTTTTAATTACACAACATATCTGTGAATAAACATATCACTTTTGTGCATCTGGAAGGGGGTAAGACTTTTTTTTTTTTAAGGACAGACATTAATAAACAAAAAAGAATTAGGGCTGTCAAGCAATTAAAAAAATGAATCGTGATTAATCACACTCTTAATGATACAATACCATTTGTTTAAATATTTTGGATGTTTTCTATATTTTCAAATATATTGATTTCAATTACAACACAGAATACAAAGTGTACAGTGCTCATTTTATATTCATTTTTTATTACAAGTATTTGCACTGTAAAAAAACAAAAGAAATAGTATTTTTCAATTCACTTAATACAAGTACTGTAGTGCAATCTCCTTATCATGAAAGTTGAACTTACAAATGTAGAATTATGTAAAAACAATCAAACCTGCATTCAAAAATAAAACAAGGTAAAATTTTAAAGCCTGCATGTCCATTCAGTCCTACTTCTTATTCAGCCAATTGCTAAGACAAATAAGTTTGTTTACATTTGCAGGCGATAATGCTGCCCGCTTCTTGTTTACAATGTCACCTGAAAGACGTTCTCATGGCACTGTGGTAGTTGGTGTCGCAAGATGCTTACGTGCCAGATGTGCTAAAGATTCATATGTCCGTTCATGCTTCAACCACCATTCCCAGGGACGTGTGTCCATGCTGGTGATGGATTCTGCTTGATAACCATCCAAAGCAGTGCGGACTGACGCATGTTCATTTTCATTATCTGAGTCAGATGCCACCAGCAGAAGGTTGATTTTCTTTTTTGGTGGTTTGGGTTCTGTAGTTTTCACATCAGAGTGTTGCTCTTTTAAGACTTCTGACAGCATGCTCCACACCTAGTCCCTCTCAGAGTTTGGAAGGCACTTCCGATTCTTAAACCTTGGGTCGAGTGCTGTAGCTATCTTTAGAAATCTCACATTGGTACCTTCTTTGCATTTTGTCATATCTGCACTGAAAGTGTTCTTAAAGGGAACAACGTGTGCTTGGTCATCATCCAAGACTGCTATAACATGAAATATATGGCAGAATGTGGGTAAAACAGAGCAGGGAACATACAATTCTCCCCCAGGAGTTCAGTCACAAATTTAATTAACGCATTATTTTTTTAATGAGTCATCAGCATGGAAGCATGTCCTCTGGAATGGTGGCCGAAGCATGAAGGGGCATACGAATGTTTAGCAAATCTGGTACGTAAATACCTTGCAATGCCAGCTACGAAGTGCCATGCAAATGCCTATTTTCACTTTCTGGTGACAGTGTAAATAAGAGGAGGGCAGCAATATCTCCTGTAAATGTAAACAGACTTATTTGTCTTAGCAATTGGCTGAACAAGAAGTAGGACTGAGTGGACTTGTAGACTCTGAAGTATTACATTGTTTTGGTTTTGAGTGCAGTTATCTAACAAAAAATCTACATTTGTAAGTTGCACTTTCACGACAAAGGGATTGTACGACAGTACTTGTATGAGGTGAATTGAAACATACTATTTCTTTTGTTTAACATTTTTACAGTGCAAATATTTCTAATCAAAAATAATATACACTTTGATTTCAATGACAACACAGAATACAATATAGATGCAAATGTAGAAAAACATCCAAAATATTTAATAAATTTCAGTTGGTATACTCTTGTTTAACAGTGTGATAAAAACTGTGATTAATTGTGATTCATTTTTTTAATCACAATTAATATTTTTGAGTTAGTCGCAAGAGTTAACTGTGATTAATCGACAGCCCTAAAAAAGAATATGAGACTTTTCAAAACCCTATAAAATAATCCTTCTCAAACAAGAAAAAACATTGTAGCCTGTGCCAAATTGTGTTCTCATTGGCATCCATGTACGTTTGGAGTAATTCCACTGGCATCAGTGAGTATCACTGAGTGCAGAATTTGACTTCCAGTCACTAATGCATTGGAACTTAACTGTGTAAACATACACGTGTTATTTTATGGAAGACCGGGGATAGAATGGGGATAGCAAAATATTAGTCCCTGCATGCTTGTAACCAAATTGCACCACCACCAATTTTAAAACTCCACTTCCCATTTAAATAAAGAAATCTGCTTTTAAACTGATGGCATATTTTGGCTCCTAGCGTTTGAACTAAAAAATTTTCCTCTGGCAAAAGGGCCCATTTAAAAACTTCAATCTGAAATAAAACAGAGCCTAAAAAGATGGAGGCAAACAGGTTCAGGCTTCATAATGAATCATCTGAGTGGAAGCATGAAAATGATACTTTAAAACTCTTAAAAAGACTTGGCTTTACTATGGAAATTATTTCAGTTCAAGTGAAAAAGCAATACTAACCATTGGGGAAAGTGTCATTGAAATAGTCTTTCTACCTTTTTTTTTTTTTTTTTTGCCAGAAAAAGCCTTGAATTATACAGTTGGGAAGCTACATAGCTAAGGAAGAAGATTCAGCAAGGGAATTTTAAGTGAATATTGGAGAATATTCACAGAAATTGAATTTTGAATTTCTACATGAGAATATTCACACAAGAAGCCTGATTTCAAACGTGATAGTCATGCAGTCAGGGAACAGAAACAAACCCTTTGACCTATGTGTCCCATGAAAGCAACTCAAATTTTGCGTATCAATTCATAATAAACAGCTGCACATCTAGAATTATTCAGAGAAATTGTGTCAACTTCTTTTTAATAATGAATAACTTGAGAATATTGTGACCTGTTCACTGACTTCACAAACAGAAAATGCGACAAAAATAATTGCTTTGTTATTTGTTATTTGTTCAGCTCTAGTATTTTAAAAGCTGTCATGCTTATTTTGAAAACATGTCATATGATCAAGCTCAGCCAGTATCACCACCTGGGCCCACTAGAGTTCCCTCAGGACCTGCTCCAACCCATCCTGTGGTCAATGGAGGTCCTTACTGAGGGAACTACCTTTCTGTGGCTTTACATGATGGCAATGTGCAGCTATGAGGAGGGCACTCATACATTATCATCTGGCACAGAGAAAAATATCACTTAAGTCAAACTCAAGAATTACCTCAAAATTTCATATAAGCTCAGGTTTATCCATTATATTGCTAAGTATACATATGAAGTATGTGGCCCCAAAGTTATCTTTGGTTAGTGCCAGAGCAAATAAAGAATCACTACATTTAGTTTCCTTCCACAACAGAAGACTCAGCTGAATGCAGAGATGTCAGAGGGATCCTCTGCCAAGGCCATAGCAGAATGGTTGTTAGGAGACAGCTCCAGGTTGGAGTGATTTTGTTCATGGTGGAAGAAGGTCCAGAGGATCTGCATAATGGTGGATCCTAGGGCACTATCTTTTCTGAAGCCATCTCCCATCCCATTCCCAAGAATCAGTGTAGGCTGCTATGCAGGAAGCTCCTGTGGAACTATGCTGAGCACTGTGTTGAAGTGTGTTCCCTACACATGTGTTCCCTACACACATACACACACACACACACACACACACACACCATGTTCTCCCAACCCTCCTCCCTTGTCTGGTGGAACTGTAGAAGTTTTACTCCCAAAGGGCCTTCTGTATCTGTGGAGGTCTATTTGCTTACCTGTCTAAACACTACAGTGATGGGAGGCTATATAAGTATCTGAGCACTTTGCAATCATTGATGGATTTCTTCTCACAGCACCCCTGTGAGGTAAGGAAGTGCTATTATCCCCATTTTATAGGTGGGGAAATGGGGACTGGGCAGACTTAGGCCATAACGTTGAAACTCGGGTATGCCTAAAGCTAGTTACTTAAATCTATAATAATTAATCACCTAACTGAGTTCCCAAAGTTTCATAGGTCTTGAAGACTCATGGGTCACACTGACTTCAGCTGGGAGCTGTGGGTGCTCAGCAGGGCTGGCCATAGAACAAATGGGGCTCCAGATGAGGAAGGTCTTTGGCACCTCCCCTCCATTTGTTAAACTTTTGCATACTTTGTTTTTTATTGCACTTGTAGCCCATTTCACAACTTTGATGCATGATTTACATGCATGATTTATCCCTGTCATATGACACGATACATTTGCATGCTAGGATCTGTAAATCTATTTATTCATGCCATAGAACCAAATAAAAAAATTGTTTCCTCTAAACTTATAGAAACTTTTTAATGTTAAGAATAACTGAAATGTACTAACATCAAGAAATTGAACTCTGCACCCACATTGGGTGGACCCGTATTAAATAATGTTACAGCAGATGACAGCCTTAGAATGTTAACCCCAGTCCTTTAGTTCAAAAGGTCACTTTTCTCCCCTTTGTCCTCATGAACTGAGGCGCAGCGTTAGAGAGAGCCAAAGCCCTCCAAGCCCAGCACTCCACATGGTCGCCTGTGTCGCTTGTCCCTAAATCCGGCCCTGGTGCTCAGCATACCTGATAGTCAGGCCACATACTTTGATGCCTAAATATGGGCACCCATTTGAAAATTATTACTACTATTACTGTTTGTTTGTACTGTGGCAGTGCCTCGGCACTATGGTAATAAAAATCAGCAATGACAATTATAATTAATAATAAATATGCTGGGCTAAGTGTTTTGACCAAGGCCATATAGCAATAGAATTAATGCCAGATCTTCTGAGGCCAAAGTCAAGTATCTTAAATAGAAGAGTGTCCCCTCTCTCATGGGCAGAACTTTTCCTTATGGTAAGTGTGAATACTGAAGTTGGGTGAAAATATCTGTATATTTTTTTCAAAAAGTTGTTTTTTTTTTTTGCATGTGAAATTTTCCAACCAGTTTTGGTGGCTATGCCAACTAAAATTTTGTACTGAGTGTGTGCTGTAACCAATGAATTATTATTATAACTATATTTATTAATGTATGATTTGTATTGCAGTTGAATTTACAGATCTCCAGTCATAAACCAGGACCCCATTTTGGACTGTAAAAACACCTAACAAAAAGGCCATCCCTTCACTGAGGAGCTTACAGCTGAAGGTCCATTTTTTCATAACTGCGTTATGCAACCCATTTGCTTCAAACGTGGACACTTCATGGCCATACTCTTCAACTGAGATGATTCACACCCTACATTTTACAGGTCAAAGTTCAGCCATTTTGGAAATTTACATGAAAAAAAGTGTGATAATTAAAAAAACTGTAAACAAATTTTTCACCCTCAGAATTAAAACATGGCTGATTTTTTTTATTCAGACTTTTGGGAAATAAGTAATCTTTGGGGAGAGAGCAAGCACAAAAGGTGAATTTTTCATAACGATATGATCTTGTGAAAACAGGGTCTGATCATTGAAACTGTTTACAAAAGTAATGGCAGGAGTCTAAAATGCTATTGTAGTTTTGTGAGCCGTTCATTGAACATATAGAGGT
Organism: Natator depressus; assembly: GCF_965152275.1. Lineage (NCBI taxonomy): Eukaryota > Metazoa > Chordata > Testudines > Cheloniidae > Natator > Natator depressus. Next base: position 99,105,216 of record NC_134235.1, on the reverse strand, counting down.
TAACCAATTCCCAGTCCACTGTCACTCGTTTTTAATTGCAGTTGAGTCATTTCAGAAAACTCTTGGGATGAGCAAACCATTTCTTGAAGAACAGAATAGCGAGTCCAAGGTAAGAATTTACCAGGTGCCAAGAATCTCTAGACTCATTTAGTGTCTCATTATTTGGTGAATAAACCAATTGGCATTGCTTAGACAAACATCAGGATCATTCCTGTCCAAGACAGCTCTCATTGTATAGCAGCATGTGGCCATTATTCTCTTCCACATCAATTTCTTTCTGAGGGCAGAAGACAATAGTGAATATTTAATGGCTTCCATGGAGTTTGATTCTCTTTTAGTTTTAAAAACACTGTTCTTTAAAATTAATAATTGGGAGGTAAGTGAACTGTTTCTACTGGCAATCTATCCTACCTGCATTGCTCTATCTAGATTTTTATGCCAGGGTATCTGAGTGCCTTATGGTATCCTATAAACCCAAAAGGAAATTTAAATACACACTTGCCTTAGCACAGGTAGCATTATTGTCCTTTATAAGTATAGTTGTGATGGGAAAAATATGTTGAACAGATGAACAGCATTGTGTCCCGTCTGCAGTCAATATAATAGCCATCTTGAATGCTTACAGGTGAGGGTTCCTCTACCATGAACCCACCAAGTAACCTCTCTTCTGCTTCCCCCAGTCACACTATTGTAAACAATTCCATTCTTCCTGAGGAGCACAGTCAATGCGGCAAGTCTGGGTTGTGAAGAGAGAGGTAATTCCTGATATCCAATACTTCCCCTCTCCTCCATCAAAGACTTTGAAAACCCAGTCAGAACTTTAACTTTAATCTGATATTCACTTGGGTCCAGGGCAGTCGTGATTGTCCTGTTATTTAGTAAGTGGACTGCTGCATGTTGCACCAGTTGCATCTTTTTAAGTGTCAATGGTTTCATTTTGAAGCATGTAGTGTACAGCAATAATCAAGCCCAACGATCATGAATGCATGGATCATTTTGAGCAAGGCATTTCTCTCAGGAAGAGACACATTCTTTGGTAGATAGAGGAAGATGGTTTTGCATCGGTTGCTATTAATATATCCAGCACAAGGAAAGAGTTCAGAAGGAACTGGTTATATACTGATTTATTGATTACTCCGTACTGAGTGTGATGGGCTGGTGCTGGCTAGTTCTGAATATTTTCATTTTCCAGACAACATCACCTGTGTCTTATCCAGATTTAGATTCAACCAGTTACTCTTCAGCCAGTTGCTGGTTTCATGCAGGCTCTGGAATAGGTGGGAAATGGTGGACTGTGATGTAGAGATGGGTGTCATCTGTGTATTGCTAGCATGGAGTCTGTGCTGTCTTAATAGCCCTCCCTTGCGGGAGTGCCAGTGATCACCTGTTAAATCCCAGTAATTTCAGCTGTATGGTAGAAGATGATATAGCACAGATTCTGTCAGCATTTTAATGGAATGTCTTAATTATCACCATCTTTGGAGAAATAAATAACAAAGTTAGAGGTAATGTTTGGTCCATAAGAACTTGAAAAAAAAATTGAACAGTCTGAAGATAAAGGCATCTGATGGATGAAAATAGCCCCTTGCTATGGTTGCTTGAGGCCTGTTTCTGCTCTTACTGAAGTCAAAGAAAAAGTGGCCACAGACTTCAATAAAAGCATGAACATGCCCTTGTTCTGTATTTCCAGTGCTTATTGCCTTTACTACATTTGTGTTCTTATATTTGGCTTTCAAAAGTCATAGGGCAGTATGAGCTCCCTTTCACCAATATCACCATAATTATCAGGCGGTAATCGCCATTATAATCTTGTCATTGGGCAAATCAATTACTTTAAATGTGGTGGTTCTTGCCCACTAATCAATTCATCTCCAGTTTAAAAAAAGAGCTATTTCATGATTCTGTACATTCAGTTGCTATGGAATGTCCAGCCTAGTTCTGCTTTGACGTATCCTTATACTTCTCTTTTGGACAAGGCAGGCTCTCTCTCTCTTATAGTCTTTGCATTCCTTCCAACTTGATGCACATAATTATTTGTAATCAAGGCTGTAAATTGTATTTAAAGCTGTCCAGCACTACCCACGAGTAGCTGAATCATAAATGAGAGTATTGTCCTGCCTGTACTCTTACTTATCCTTCCATCCGTAATAGATCCTTTCATTTATGCTCAATTAGCGTTTCCACTCTTGCATTCAGTCCCTGAAAGTTTCCACTCTTTTCTTCGGGTCTTGAATGCTGATGGTGTGGTAGACGGTTGCCTCTACCCATAATTTGTTTAGCTCTTTTGTGCAATAGATTTCACTTGGAAAAAAAAAAGTTTATTTGTTTTGACAAGCACAAACAGGATGGCTGTATTGTGCCTCTAACATGTTATAATGTAAAATAGTCCCTGCAATTAGCTCTGTGGTATTACTGCTCTGGAATAGACTGCTTAATATTTTTTTGACAATTGGAAGCTCAAACCGTAATGCTCCTGTAAAACAGACTCATCTATTAGAGGGATGATCCTTTTGCTTTTGATACAGAAGAGAGCCAAGGTGCACCAATCACATGTCAGAAGCAGTCATTTTGAGAACAGAACCTCACAGTGTTTAAGTAAACAGAGTGCTTTTCCTTTCACTTAAATGCTCTTATACTTAGTGGACAATGTGGATTTCAACAGTATGCCATCCTGAGCCATTTCCTATGGCTCCTGGCTGTACTGCTGTCTTGTTTCACAGGTCAGTAAAATAACTCCACTAGGATTGTCTGACGTCAGTGCAGTAAACCTTCCCAGTGCTGCTAGCTGCTCCTTGTTAGGTATTATAACTCTGCTGGGACTTGAGCTGATGCAAAATATGTGGCTCCTAATATTTGTAATCATTTGTTCCATTGCTACTGCATCTTTTTACATTTGCTGATATCTTGGGGGGCCAGGGAAGGGAGGTTAAAAAGAAGCTTTCCAGCTCAGATAAATGTTTCCTTTTTTCTTCAGCTTCCTCCTTCCCAACCCCATTTCCTTTATTTTAGAAGAAGGAAAAAAGCAAAATGTAAAGCAGATTACCCAGTCCAACTTCCTTGCTTTGGATTCAAAACAGAAAATACAGTATATTTACACTCTTTTTTCGTATGATCAGATACAATTTATTTCTCTTCTGCTGTAAAAGTTGCTGGTTCTTCAGAATCACTGTTCAATTACATTATGAATATGTTCCTAAAAGAGGATTCTCTTTCACTGTTAATAAAACTGGCTTCTGTTTTTATCTCACGAGTCCTTGGATATTGTTCACCATTTCCATTGTAGGCAGAACAGTATCAGTCTACTTACAGCAGCATCTCATTTTGGTGTCTCAAGTAGGCACCATATTTTTATGAGTGAAGCTTGGAAGATTCTTACTCCCTTCCCCCACCACCCATTCAACTCCAGGATGGCAGATAATTTTTATTTCTCAGGGCCTTTCTGAATATCAGACATCCTTAACCTTTGCCATTGTTGATAATAGGTTTAAATCACGTACAGAAGCTCAAATGTCAAATTAATCCTGGTTTAACTTGATTGCCATCAACAGATTTAAACCAGGGAAGAATTTAGCTTTGAGCTTCCATTTTTGGGGAAGCATCTGACTCGGGCTTGTGCTATATGAGACTTCTACAGGAGAACCTGAAGGTGCAGTAGAACTTGAAGATGAACCCATGATCTCTAAGGCGTCTCAGGAATCACTTTCCCGGTATTGTATTGTTGAAGTTCTGAGTGTTTCCAAAATTTAGTATGAGGCTGGAAGGTGCACTCGAAGGATCTGTGGTTGTTCTCACTCTGGTTGAGAGTTTGGTGCTGAATATTGCACCACAACTGTGTTTCCCTCTGATTTACTGAGGCAGTGGTAGAAGAAGAAAAGATAAATTGGAACATCCCAGATTAGAAATTTTAGCCAGTGTTATGCTGTTTATAACTCCAAGGAAGAGTAATTAAGGGACTGATCTTGCAGACTCCGGCTTACAGAGCACCCACTTAAGCAAACTGAAGTTCAGTGCACAGAAGGCTTGAAAGATTGGGCCTTAACTAGAGAAAGCATAAATCTAACATGACCATCCTCTGACCTATTACTGTAACATCACAAAGGGATTGAACAGAAAACTAGAAGCCTTGAGAATCGTTATGAACAAAATAGGGGCTATTTATGGCTTCATAATATATTTTAAATTTTTCCTTTTAAACTAAAACCAGATTCTCTCATTACAACAGGCACTGGGTTCTTCAGGAAGTGGCTGTGAAAGGGATACGCTAAATTCTTTATAATTTTGTTTTTGTTTTTAGGATTGGTTAATCCGCGGGAGGAATATAGAGGTGATTATATTGGCTACATTGTTACTTAATGTTGTATTTCTATATGGGTCCTGTTGCTGACCTATGTGATTTTGCATCTCTGAGAAGATGTTCACTTGCACATTGGTGACCTTTGCATTGTATTACATTGGTGATCTTTTAATAAGGAATCTCTATTATAATGCACAAATGGATTTCCAGTCAGTCATGGAATTGGCACTCTCTAGTTCTTTGGTTTTCACTTCTCCAGCTAAATTGAGAGGTGAGCATCCAGAATCTAAACTGGTGTAATTAAAACCTTAATCTGGGCCCTTAATTACTAATTACAGCAATTTACACTTCGTATCACTAGCACCCCTTTACTAACATGAAACCCACCTCTGAATTTGGCCTTTTGTGTCAAAGTTGAAGGGAATTCTCAGTTGGTCTGACTTTTACACTAATAATACTGCCAACTTCAAGCACTCAAAAATCCTATTGGACCCCCAAAATAATGAAATTGACTTAAAATAATATTTTAAAAAATAATACATTTGGAGTGCTTTTTATTTGCCTCCTGATTTCTGAGCCTTTAAGGGTACAGTCATTTCATGCTTTCAAACTTTTCTGTGAAACCATGGAGGCTACAAACTTAACTTTGTTTAAAAAAAAAAAAAAAAGAAAGAAAGAAAGCTGACATTTTCCTGCAATCTGTTGACTCCAGCGGTTGGGTCTTGAAGGAAAACACCAAATATTGTGAAACTCATAATAAAATCGCAAGAGGGGACAACAACATACTGATGAAGCTGGAAGAAGGAGAAAAATACACCAGCTGATGCTCCCTTAGACCTCTCTGAAAATGGGAACTGTTTTTTAACTGGATTGTGTATAAGATCAGACTGTGGCAACCAAGGCATTATTGTTGCCACAGACATCTACACTGCAAAACAAACCCCATTGCAACAAGTCTCAGAGCCTGGGTCAACTGACTCAGACTTGCAAGTCTCATGCTATGGAGTTAAAAAAAGCAGTGTAGACATTCCTGCTCCAGCTGGAGCCTGGGCTCTGAAATCCCTGCTTTTTTGCTAGGTTTCAGAGCCTGGGCTCCAGCCCAAGTGGGGACATCTACATTGCCATTTTTAGCCCCATAGCAGGTGTTCCACAAACCCCAGTCAGCTGACCTGGGCTCTGAGGCTTGCTGCCCTGGGTTTTTTGTTTTTGTTTTTGCAATACAGACATACCCATAAAGACTGAGTCTGTCCCCTTCCCTTGCCTTCTGCAGCTACTCAGCTATCACAATCTCTGACCAGTTACTACTGCCCTTGTAGGTGGTTACTATCCACAGACCTTGAGTGCTTAGACTTTTAGTTAAAGTCATTTTCATTTATTGTATGTGGAAAAATCATAATGAAGAGTCAGCACTTGAAGAGGTGAGTTATGTAAATCCTAACTTAGCTTAGTAACTAACCACTTAACTAAACTGCATTTGGGAGAGAGAATCTTCATAGAACTCTCCCCTAAATCTCATCAGCAGGATATCAACTGACTTCAAAGTTAACCAATAAAATCTCCTGTTACAAGCATTACATCATCAGAACAACTGCTCATTGGCTGAGCAGTCCTTGGAGCTATAACACTGTTTCTATCAGCTTCTCAAAACTGCCTATTTCAAAATTCACCCTTTCATGAGTGCCAAATGCAGCCACATTATCTTTTAAATATTGTAATTTACACCTAGGGGATTCTTAATCTTAACTCTTCCCTGTAATTAATGTACATTTGAAAAATGCTTCAAATCTCATGTTCTTGCTGATTCAGTGGTCTGGAACTTTAAAATTTGGGGTCTTTACAATCCTGATAGTAAATTCCCCAAAGAGGCCTATGTAAATAATACATTTGTGGTGCTTCATTGAAAAGCATTTACTGTGTGTATATTTTTTTGTGTTGTTCTCTTTTACAAGCACCGTTCTTTTCATGGGGCCCTATCTGTCTAATTAGTAAATCATAGTCCAAATACTAACATTTTGTCCTGAAAGGAGGGTCAACGTGTGCTGCTGATATGGATTTTTCCACATAAATTGACTTTGTGCAGCATTTCTACTTAGTGAATTATAATCAGTAGAGAGAGCCAGACATGTACAAATCTCAGTGGCCTCATTTTATTACATGCACTTTAAGGATAGTCTGTTAAGGTGGAATGTTGCTTGGGTGGTAGTTAACAAGGACACCGGCAGACGAAGTCCAACAGAACTGCACAGTTTGTACAAAAATTTGAAAATTTCCATAGTTGCAACAAATTGTGAAACCACTGTCACCCCCATGCGCCCCTTCTACACATGAGCATCTCACATATATGATTACACATGTAATTATACTGTCACACATAGAGCAGTTTGTGACATGTCTATACAGCATGCAGTAGCCGTACCCTCTGGTGTTGCTGTACTGGAGTTTTATCAGTGTTGGAAATTAGCTGGGAATCGGTAAATTCTCCCATAAAAATTAATTCCAAGTAGAAAGTGCAATTCTCAGTCCAGAAGGGGGAAAAATGCCATAATCTTTTAAAAAAAATAGATATGTACCTGTTTTTATAAATATGTATGCCTGTATAGATATCAGCATGAGTATGGAATGAGTAGGTGGGTTGGTTCAAATGTCCATTTCATTTTCATTTATGTATATAGTGCCCCACGAAGCACATAGGCTAAGCGTGTATGGACAAAGAAGTTTAGATGGAGGTTAGGGAAAGGTAACAAGAAAAGGAAATTTTTATATAAATCAGTGAGGCAGCATTTCAGAAGTGTGCTTTTAAGAGGGACTTAAAAGAGGAGAGGATATGAGCCTTGCTGATGACATCAGGGAGGTCAAATCATGTATGGAAGAAGGAAGAGAAAGTCTCCATTTAAAGAAGTTAGACACAACCAGGAAATGCATGAGAAAAGTGATCCCTACCATGCTGCTTCCAGGCTATTTCAAGGCAGCCTGGCATTTATCCCACTTTGATATACATCCTTTGGGCACCTTATGGCATACACTGAACTGGAGTTGCCTGCAAGCAAAGCACAAGTTGCAGGGATATAAAAAAGCCTCCTATTTTGTCAACCTCAAAATAAAACTGCCACTATGTTGTAAACTCTCACTGTCCTGACCCCCATATGTCTAGGTAGTGCAGAAAATACATTACAACTCACACTGACTGGACACCTCTGGGATATCTTAAGTCAAAGGTGAGATTTAAGCATGGATTATTATGACTTTCTCAGTAGAAATCAGATTATTACCATTATTAGATTGTGGATTTTTTGTATTGAATATACAAGCATTTGACAAAGCACTACACTATAATAGTTTAATAATACACATTTTGAACCATAAAATTATTATATCCAGTCTTAAAAAGTTAAATATGTCACTATTAGGGTAGAGTAACATAAAATTCAGTTTATAATATTAAAATTCAAAAAATGACACAAAGTTATCCATCACGTTCCCTGGCAATATTAAACTTTCCTCATTTTTCTTTAATTTTTGCATTTTTAGTATAATAAATTGAGATTAAAGCAAAATCCTCATGTTCAAGGTCTCTTGGCGGTGAGTGGCAGTAAAGTTACACGTAAAGTGATAAGAAAACAAATCATACAAAAATCTAATATTTAATAACATTTCAGACAGATTACGGAGATTTAAGACTCTGAACTGTAATCAGCATTGGAGCAGTGCAGACATTCTAGTAATTACAGAGGGAACACTTGAGTCTCTTCTGAAATAAATGCAGATTATCACCACAAGGCTTGAAATAAATTGAATAGCTATTGAAAAATTGAGATTTTCTTTTCTGAAGGATTCTTATTTTGCTCCCAATGGCCTTTTGTGAACTCTCAAAATATTTTTCTTTTAGCTGAGAGGAGACTGACAACCTTAGGATTCTTTGTGTGTGTGCGCGCTGATATTATTATGCATTTAAATGTGAGCTTTTGCATTTCTTCAGCCAAAAAAAAAAAAAAGTGAAACTTCCAAAAATATTTCCCTACAAGGGCTTTAAAATGCCTTGATGTGTGTTCAGCCATTTTTCTGTTGGTTTTTTTAGAAGTACCCACAGTATAAAAAGTTGCATTTTTATTCACCTAATAAATGGGGAAATTCTTTAAAAATGTTTTTCAGTTGACAATGAACTGATGGCCAAATTACACAATAATGCAAAAAAAAAAAAAAAAAAGAAAGAAAGAAAGAAAAAAGAAAAAAAAAGTTGAGTTAACTGGTCTCTCTCTTTGCAGATACTGTAAATATCAATTACTCGATGATGCACTATATGGAATAATCTAATTCAGCATGTCAAACTTTTCAACTGAATTTATAAAGTCAGCTGCATCAGCCTCTGCATCATTTACAACAAGTAATTGTTAGCTGCTCTAGAAACCAGTGCCTCTGAAGAACAGGATAGATTTAGTATGTGTTTTACTCTGTGAACAAAATGAACGCCATGAGTTCCACACAATAGAACGAAATATTGCATATTGTATTTTGTAGGCTGAGCCTTTTTCTTTCTTTTTTTTTTAATATTGTTTTTATTTTGTGCCAGTAGAGCTATCCGGTCTTGAATATGTCAGTGTGCCTTGAATGTGCAGTCACATTCTGAGGTATGTCTTTGAACTCTTCAGTGGTGCTTTGCATTTCTTTGAGACCTTTTAGGGGGAGGAGATAGAGAAATATGGACAAAAATGCTGTGAGGTTGTCTCATTATTTCTCTTCCATTTAAAAAAATGTTCGGCAGGAAGACCTCCATTTTACAGTATATTCAGCATCTCCTCATGGCTTCATACTGATATTTGCAGACAGCATGGGGGAAGGCTTGCCGATTTAAAATGGCCAAGACAATATTCACTATCTGTTCTGAACAAAGAAATTATCATCACCAGCTAACCATTACGTTGACAAAACAATAACTTGGTTTCTGATGTGTATTTCATCCTGGGCCTTTTATTGTTGAAACATAACACAGAGAAAGGGAGGATAATCATCTGTGATCAACAAAATTAGGACCCTATCCTGAAGTCCTTATGAAACCAGTAGGAGTTTTGTCTGTGTAGGGGCTGCAGGGGGGGACTGCATGCATGCACCCACTTAGGGCCTGCCACCCTTACTTATGGGGAGTAATATTTTACTTGTAAAGTAGTCCCACTGCCCAGTACTGTTCCATGTGAGGAACTACTAAGGGAATAAAGTACTACTCCATGTGAGGTGGCAGAATCTGGCCTGTAGCACATTTAATACAAGAAAAGTTTATTCAGTACCATCAGAGTAACAGCACTTACATCACAGAGTCAGCCACTTCAGTAACATCAGCAATGAATGCTACGTGTGTGTACGTCACAAGTCAACTGGACATAATTTAAAGATATTTATGGGGGGATTTTACAAAAGGCCATTTGCGTTACAAAAAATAAAAAAGCCAATAAAAGTTTGGAACAGAAGGATATTCACAGAGATGTAATAGTATATTTTTATAGTGGTTTCCTTTCATCGAACTTACAGTTTAGCAGTTTTCAATTCTGTATGGGTTGAAGAGAGTAGGGAGGAAGAGAAAGAAAAGGGGACACATTTTGATGTAGTTTCTCTATTATAGTTGTATAATTATTTGCCATAGTTGTAGTTACATCCCTTTGCTTAGCAACTGTCTGTGATCATCTTTAAATGTGATGAGGGATCTGAGTTTACTACCCTGGTTCATTCCTTGTAATAACACACATAAAATGTAATGCATTAAACAAGTTTAATTTTTAAAATCTATCTTGCACATGTCCCCTTGACAGGAACATTCCATGAGCAGATATCTTTTTGTACTACTTGGGGCACAGTCTCTGACAGAGATTACTTTATAACCTGAAGTAAAAGTATCAGTGTAAAATGTAAGATTGTATACGTGGGATTTCATCCAGAGCACTCAGCCAAAAGAAATATCGAACCACTACTAAATCATTCCAATGAGTTAAGTATTGTGTATAGTTTTGTTATTTTAAGCAAATGCATTCATATTTGCTTTTAAAACTATCAAGGATTGGTCTAGGAAATTTTTCAGTGAAAGGAGTGTGTGTGTGTGTGTGTGTTTATAAAATTACATAAGCTTATTTTCCTCTGTGACAAAAGAGTTTAGCATAATTGTTCAATGAAAGAATCAAAATTTTCATGAATAAGCATTAGCCATTCAGATTTCCCATTTATTGTACAAAATAATAAATAAACTTCATTCCTTTTTTGTTTTCACTTTAATGCCTTGCCACCTTTATCAAATCCATATGTTGCATAGAATCGGGCACTTTCATTTGAAAGCAGGGCTATAAGGATTTATATTTACAGGGTTAAGGAAAATATTTGAATAGGTTCCAGTTTAAATGGGAGTGGGGAAGGAAAAAGGGAAATGGTACACATCAACTTGGGCTGACGGTTTGGGTGCCAAAACAGGAGCTTTCTATAGGCCCAACTAGAACTGCCTTAATCTTTATATTCCACTTCTGATTTCTGTTGGTGTAGGGAATAAATAACTACTGCAGTCCATCCATAAATGTCTTCCCTCCCATTGGTCAAACAGACCATGCTTTCTTGTTTTTAGAAATGCTTTCCACTGTCTCATACGCCAGCTCTGTGCCAGCCAAAGGTTCTCCTGCTCTGGAGGAATCCTCAGCTGAACTCCTGGAGTAGCATAAGGGACATATTTTGTGGGCTAGGACCTGGCCCTTAGTCTTGAACAAGCAAGCAAGATTCCACAGTGGTTCTAGTCATGGCCTCTTTGCCTATACAAATGCTAATAGATTGTATTGATTGACTGGATTTGTTGTTTTTCGTGAAAGCTTCAGGAGACAGTTCATGAGACAGTGCCCACAGGTAGTGGATCTGGGAGAATGAAGGGATTATCACTGTATGCTGCAGAAAATTTTTGCTTAAATTAAAGATCAGTGTCATCATAGAATGTATTTCTGTCAGATGTTCAGGTTTCCCTTCTCCTTTAACACAAACACTGCCTTAGTAATTAGAAATGAGATATGGGATTTAAATATATAAAAAATATATAAAATATTATTCCTGTCTCTCCTCTTAGACAAAACTAAATGCCAGTTAAATTATTCCAGCTCTATGCAAAACAGGCTTGCTGTGGCATAGGTTTTGTCTGAAAAGTAGAGATCTGTAAACTTCGAAATGATGGTATTCTTTTTATTGTTCTTATAGGAGAAGGCACAATATGGCTGTTTACAGCAACTAGGAAATCAGACAAAACTAAGAATGTCATTGTTTTCTCTAGTGTGATGCTTTATTGTGGAAGTTCAGGGAGAAACCCTCGTGATAGAAATAACCCAGCAGATATTTTCACTACTTTTGACACTTATAATAGCCTTTAAAATTATTATTAAGATATCTTAGGGGTGAACCACAAAGTTTGAGTAAAATGAAAAAAAAAAAGAGAGAGGGAGAGAACTTAGTTATGGAATATGTGCACATACCTACAAATGCACCTATGTGTTAAAAATAACATTTGGCCATCACTTTCTGCTTCATTTCTCTTGTAGGGAGCTGTCCTGTGGTGAAGTCCATGGGGGTCTGCGCAGCTACTGTTACCAGTGCAGAGCTCATTGCAGAACCTCTTCTTATCTCTACCTATGTCATTTCAAATCTTATCTCACCTTGATGGTAAACTTCATGTGGCAGGGATCTGTTGTTTTATTTGTCTGTAAAGTGCCTGTATATCTGCATTATAGCATTGTGTACATAATATTAAAATTATATGTGTTATGCAGTGGCAGATTAATGATTTTGCCGCCCCTAGGCCCAGAAATAATTGCTGCCCTCCCCTTCCCCCCCCGCTCACCTCCGCTCCAACTCCACCTCCTCCCCTGAGTGCGCCGCTGGGTCCTGCTTCTCCCCACTCCCTGCCAGTACTTGTGCGCGAAACAGCTTCAGGAAGGAGGCAGGAAGGGGGGAAACATGGCGCGCTCAGGAGAGGAGGCGGGGCTGGAGCGGGGATTTAGGGAAGGGGACCAATAGGGGCAGGGAGGGGGTGGGGAAGGGGTGGAGTTGGGGCAGGGCCGGGGGTGGAGGGCGTGAACTGGCACCAGGGGAAGCAGCCTCTGGTTACTATTATAAATTTGCCGCCCCTGCAAATTTGTCGGCCTAGGTGTTAATACGCCACTGGTGTTATGGTAGTGCCTGCAGGCCTCAACAAAGATCAGGGCCTCATTGTGTTAGGTCTTGTGTAAACACATAATAAGAGGCAGTCCCTATCTTGAAGAGCTGACAGTCCAAATAATCAAGACAGACAAAGTGTGGCAGGTGAAGCACAGGCACAAAAAAGTGAAGTGATTTGCCCAAGGTCAAGCAGCAGGTCAGTGACAGTGCCAGGAATAGAGCCCAGGTCCCCATTGGACCGTATTGTCTCTAGTAAAATTGCCGTGTTCAAAATGCTGTTTCCAATGCAATAATCAAGAATATCAATTCACAACCCCTTAAAATAACATAGAGAGTAAAATGTAAAGTTCTATCCAGCAGGAAACATTCAAGGTCTTCTACAGCCCAACAGGCTGTGATAGGTCTCAGAGAGTGACTGTGCAACAAACTGATTAAATCAGGGACAGGCTGGTCTGCTAAGTGGACTTGCTAAATAAAAAAAAAACCCCTTCATGTCTCACCAGGAATTGTGGAGCAACTCTAAGCAGAGGAGTACTCATATGAAGATGTTCCCTGCTTCGTGCACTTGGCAGCTTTGAATGTAAAGCCAGGTTCTTACAGCCCTAAATCTGGATGCATCCCAGACTGCAGCTACAAAAGTAGGAGACAGACTGGTCTTGGTTAGTTATAGTTTTTTTTTTTTTTTTTAATTACCTATTGTGAGGAGGTCCTTCAATCCCCCTATTGTTGCATGAATCACCTCAGGAGGAAATCTGTAACCCAACATACATCCCTCAGCATCTAGGTATGGGATGACTGTGGTCTGAGGTAACAAGTCTGACTATCTCAGTCCAAGCAGAAGCTTCTTCAAAACCCAAATCTCCCTCTACTGAGCTTTGGCGTGAGGGGATGATTCAGAACTGTACCCAGGCCCAGACTGAATCTTAATGCCAGTCCTGCTTCAGCTCAGATCTTAAAAACTCAGAGATTTTAGGAAAGGTTGAAAGACAGCAATGGATCCTAATTTTATAAAAAGAAAAGGAGGACTTGTGGCACCTTAGAGACTAACAAATTTATTTGAGCATAAGCTTTCGTGAGCTATAGCCTAGCTCACGAAAGCTTATGCTCAAATAAATTGGTTAGTCGCTAAGGTGCCACAAGTCCTCCTTTTCTTTTTGTGAATACAGACTAACACGGCTGCTACTCTGAAACCTAATTTTATAATGCAGTCCCCACTACTAAAGACAGGTATTTTTGGTTTGCAGGGGAAAATTGGCCAAAATTGCATTTTATTTTGTTTATTTAGTTAATAGTATTTGATTCACATTCTGGTACTGATAGCAGCAATTAAATCAGACTGGAAATGCAGTAAAAACACCACAATGACTGTTCTATGCATTCCAGATCCGACACACGAGGGACCCTACCTGTGGCTCTTTTCAGGTCTGACCTCACCAATGGCTCATCACATTAACTAACAAAGATGGACACTCTTCTGTATCACTTAGCAGCTTAAATATATTAATGCTGAAAAACTTTTTTATTAAAAGTCCTTTTAAGTTTAATAGTTATGTAAACTAAGTAATGAGTAAAATGGTCAAACTGACTTCAATGGGACCTAAGCACCATGCTTTAAAGTAAGTGTGTGCTTAAGTTCTTTGCTGAATAAGGATAAAATGTTGAATCAGAGCCTAAGTGAAGGAAATGCTCTTCCATTATAAATGTTTACAGCTGGTATTTGATGCCCCATGCAAAATGGGTTTGGTGATGTCAGTCCAATTCCTTTTGTGCTTATATCACAAAAAACACCACTTATATTGGCACATGTTGGCAGTCTGAGCAGGGTAGTTGAGAACTGAATAGTCTTGGAGATGGGCAAAGGCTGAAACACAATGGGGAAATGTGCATTGCCACTGCATGTACTGTGACTACTCTGTAGAGGAATACAGAAGTCTAGCTCTTATTTGAGTACTTGCTTATGTCGATTCCATTCTAGGTGTGCACGCTCACATGCATGCTTGTTGGAGATTTTTGGCTTAGCAGTATCCGTAGGGCTGGCAGTGGCGCCCCCTTGAGTCCACACCCATGTGTTGGTATATTAGGCACCACCGACCCTACACCTTCTCAGTTCCTTCTTACCACCCGTGGTGGTTAGTTGGAGCACCTTTCCTCACAGTGCAAGGGCTAGCGATTTCATCTCTATTGACTTTGAGCCTTAGGGCCTTGTAAATAGTTTGTTTATAGTCATTAGTGTTAAGTAGTTGTTAAGTGTAGTTATAGTTAGAAGCTAGAGTCCCAGCGGGGACTTTGCCCCAGGCAGGGTATGCCCCGGTCTCAAGGGTTTAAGCCATGCACGAACTGTAACAGGCCTATGCCTGTAAGTGACTCACACAGCAGCTGTCTCAAATGCTTAGGGGGAAATCACATGTGAAGGACAAGTGCTGTATTTGTAATAACTTTTGGCCCAGGACTCAGATCGCTGGAGGCGCAGCCCAGACCTTCTGGGGCTTGCCCGCAGGCACCAGCACCATGATCACCTCCACGCAGATTGCCTAGAGCAGTGCCACTCAAAGTGGTGGTCTGCGAACCGGTGTCGGTCTGTGAGCCATCGGCTGCTGGTCTGCATGCACATTGGAAAAAAAAATTGCCAATCCCCCACATCAGATAGCTTGAGAAGCACTGGCCTAGAGGGAGGCGCCGGTCTCCGTACTACCTCCCACCAGTTGCCCTCTTGGCGCAGATCTCAGTCGCCTGCCCCCATCATGTCTCTGGTCCCCCCTGGCACTGACACCAGTCCCCCCTCCCCGATACCGGCACCAATCCTCTCACTCCGGGGACCAGTCTTCAGTGGTGACAGTCAGCAGGCAGACTGAGACATCAACGGCCCCACGATGGTCTCCGAAAGGGAATTCCTCCGGCATGAGAGGGCAGTTCAGCCCTTTGCCTAGACTGCACTGGTGTGATTTGGCACCTGAGGCTGCATCAACATCGACAGCACTGCCTTGGCAGCATGGCCAGTGGCCAGTGCAGTAGTCTTATTGGAGTGCATTGGGAATGAAGATCATGGCAAAGCCCCCTTCACACTGCTTATTTACTGCCACCTGGTGCCACCAGGCTTGGTGCATGAAACCTGCTTGGAGGCCCACCTCCAAACACCCCTGCTCCCCGGGGGATGATGCCCCTGAGTCTTCCTTGGCAGTTCAGTCATCATCCTCATCCCCAGACGAGGCAGTCGCTGGACCCTCGAGGATCAGCCCACTGGATGATTTTAAGAAACCCCAAGCCCTGCTTCAATGGGTGGCTGAGAACTTGGGCCTAGAGGTGGAGAAGATGGCCGAGCAGGTGGACACCTTGTTCAATGTCCTCTTGGCCTCTCCCCTGGCATGTGTTGCACTACCAATGCATGATGGGGTACTGAAAATTGCCAAGGCCCTCTGGCAAACCCCCTCGTCCATCCTTTCTGTCAAGGCTGATTCCCCACTCTGGCACTTGAAGTGAAGAAGATGGGAGCCCGCAAGGATTTTAAAAATTAATACCTGCCACTCCAGGCTTGTATTAAACTCCCAAGGTGACAGCTTTTCTCTGACCTTGGCTTGGTAAGCACTGCCGCCACCCAAATGCAAACCCCTTTTCAGATCCCAGGAAAGTGCACTTGGGAATTCCTTCCTGTGAGGTACCCTCAAGTCCTTCCCTCCCACCCCCGGGGAAGAGCTGAGATAGAAAACAAAGGAAATTAGCTGTTGCCACCAGCTAATTTAATAACATGCACAAACCTCTTAGGACACCAAAAGTCTAATCCTATTCCTAAAAAAGGTAAAATTATATTAAAAACAAAAAGAAAGAAAATACATCTGGATCTTAGGCTTTTGCTAGATTTTAAAAGAACTATTCCAAAAAATTAAGCACCCCAATA
This sequence comes from Natator depressus, assembly GCF_965152275.1. NCBI lineage: Eukaryota > Metazoa > Chordata > Testudines > Cheloniidae > Natator > Natator depressus. The sequence continues at coordinate 99,088,867 of NC_134235.1, read as the reverse complement.
GCTTTCTTGGAGGTTCAGCTTAAAGGTTACAAGCAAAAAAAAGCATCTGGGGTTAGCACAGAGGAGTCCACAAGCCTTACAGAAAATAAAATAAATAAACCTAATGGAGTGGGTGGGTGAGATTCTGTGGCCTGCATTGTGCGGGAGGTCAGACTAGATGATCATAATGGTCCCTTCTGACCTTAGTATCTATGAATCTATAATCGTGTCTGTCTAGGCATTTCCTAATCTAATCTACTTACATATTTGGGTAGTTCTAGGTATAATCTGATGATTTCCATACCTGGCAAAAAGTGCTTTTTACAGCATAGTCATAGCCCTGACTTTGATCTGTTCCCCTCTCTCCAGAGAACACCGAACACCAAGGGGAAGCTTTTTCACAATTTTAAAAAGTTCTAGCCTTCCCATTGGCTCTTTTGGTCAAGTGCCTGCTCCCTTTTCTTCACTGGGGGACTTTTTAACCCTTTACAGGTAAAGCAAACAGCCACCAATAGGGACTTTATAGCTACCTGGCCGAGTTGGTGTCCATAAAAGGGAGTTCTCCCCCCCTCCTTTCATTTATCATACCTCCTACTTCCAAAAGGGCCCAAATGAAGTACTTTGTTCCTGCCAGAGGGTTTGAGTACCTTTATACCCACCCACCTCAGGGCTCACTGGTTGTCTCAAAAAGGACAAGCAGGGGCACACTAGTTCAACTCCCAAAAATAAAGAGGCCAAAAAACTGGACCTGTCTGTGAGAAAAATTTATTCAACAGCCAACCTGTAATTCTGGGTGGCGAACCATCAGGCCCGCTTGGGCAGGTACAATTTTAACTTATGGGACTCCCTCCGTAAGTTCAAGGAGTCCCTCCCTCAGGGTCTGGCCCAGGAATTTGGCACCCTGGCGGAGGAGGGCACTGCAGTGGCTAGGTGCTCCCTCCAGATGGCATGGGACACAGCACACTTGGTTACATTCATGAGGCACAGCTCCTGGCTTCAGACTGCCAGCCTGTCCCAAGAGATGCAGACCTCTATCCAGGACCTCTCATTTGATGGGAACGGTCTATTTTCAGAGCAGACTGATGTGAGGCTGCATGGGTTAAAGGACGCGTGGGCCACCCTTCAGTCTCTGGGCATGCATATGCTGCAGTCTGCTCAGAAGCAGTTCTGGCCGCCCCTGCCACCAAGGCCTTGGTAGTCTCGTCAAGGGCCTGCAAGGAGAAAGGATAGAGACATGAGCTTTAGTCATTGCCGCCCTTCCTCCTCCTACTCACCCACACAGTCCGGCCTGGCAAAGCATCCCGGGGGCCAGAAGTGCTTACTTTGAAGGTGTGCTCAAGAACAATGCCCCAGTTAATTCTCCAGATCTACCTTGTTCTTTCCTCGATCATCTTTGTCCCTACAGTTCAGCCTGGTCATAGGTCACCTCAGACCGGTGGGTGCTGGACATAGTATCTCAGGGCTATATCTTGCCATTTGCAGCTGCCCCTCCCTCCTCTTCCCAATCCCTCTTCAGGGACCCTCATCCAAGAGGTCAAGAACGTCCTGCTCCTGGAGGTGGTCCCTCTGGACATGAAGGGAAAAGGGTTCTATTCCCGCTACTTCCTAATCCTGAAAGCAAAAGAGGGCCTCAGACCCATTCTGGACCTGTATCGCCTGAACAAACCTCTAAGAAAGTTGAAGTTTTGCATCGTCTCCATCATCCCCTCTCGGGATCCGGGAAACTGGTACGCTGCCCTCAGCTTGAAGGATGCCTTATTTTCATATTTCCATATTCCAAGGTCACAGACATTTCCTCCATTTCATAGTGGGTGGATGCCATTTTCAATTCATGGCGCTGCCCTTTGGCCTTTCATCAGCCCCAAGGGTGTTCACAAAATGTATGGCGCCCGTGGCTGCTTACCTGAGATGTCAAGGGGTCCAGGTCTTCCCATATCTCGACGACTGGCTCATCAAGGGCAGGTCTCAGGAGCAAGTGCAAAGGAGCCTCGATTTGGTGCATTCCACCTGCCACAACCTGGGCCTATTAATAAACTAGAAAAAAAAATCCACTTTAACGCCAGTCCAGTGACTAGACTTTGTTGGGGCGGTTCTTAACTCCATGTGAGCCAGAGCCTTCCTTCCCGATCAACCAGTCAGTCACATTAAGGCTCAATAATGCTGTTTCTGCCAGAGGAAAAATGTAATTTGGCTTAATTTCCAAATTCCAACAAAAATATGTATTGATTCTGCAATGCAAATGAATGATATTTCTATTTTTATCGGAGACCTTCCTAGCATGTACTGATGCGATAATTTTCTTACAACTTCCAATAAATTTTCCCCATTCAGATCCCTGCTTAGCTCAATAAATCAAACCTAGTAGAGGCATGACTATTTCCCTGATAGCAAAAACTATAAAAGGGATACAGTGCTAAGGGTAGTTCATGTAAGCTGTGCCTATTAATTGTATAGATTCATAGATATTAAGGTCAGAAGGGACCATTATGATCATCTAGTCTGACCTCCTGCACAACGCAGGCCACAGAATCTCACCCACCCATTCCTGCGAAAAACTTCTCACCTATGTCTGAACTACTGAAGTCCTCAAATCGTGGTTTAAAGACTTCAAGGAGCAGAGAATCCTCCAGCAAGTGACCCGTGCCCCATGCTACAGAGGAAGGCGAAAAACCTCCAGGGCCTCTTCCAATCTGCCCCGGAGGAACATACCTTCCCGACCCCAAATAAACCCTGCATATGGGCAAGATTCACCAGCTAGATACCCAGGAAAGAATTTTCTGTAGTAACTCAGATCCCACCCCATCTAAATCCCATCACAGGCCATTAGGCCTATTTACCATGAATATTTAAAAATCAATTAATTACCAAAATCATGTTCCAGTTTGAATTCATCCTTCTTAAACATGGGAGACCAGAACTGCACACAGTATTCCAGGTGAGGTCTCACCAGTGCCTTGTATAACAGTACTAAAACCTCCTTATCTCTACTGGAAATACCTTGCCTGATGCATCCTAAGACCGCATTAGCTTTTTTTCACGGCCATATCACATTGGCAGCTCATAGTCATCCTATGATCAACCAATACTCCAAGGTCCTTCTTCTCCTCCATTACTTCTAATTGATGTGTCCCCAGCTTATAACAAAAATTCTTGTTATTAATCCCTAAATGCATAACCTTACCCTTCTCACTATTAAATTTTATCCTATTACTATTACTGTATCAGAGACCGCCTTTTGTTTGTGCTCCCATTATAAGTCTATTTTGAAAGGGCAGTTTGTCTTTAATGGGTTAACTGATGCCACATTAATAGAGAAGCTAAAACATTACAAGCAAATATAGTTTAATGCATCCTACTTTGAATTCAGAGTTCATATGTATTCCAGACAAAAGGCCAAACAAATTTACAACACTTCATGCATTTCTATAGAGGAACATTTTTACTGAAGGATATGTAAATATTGCACTAATCAGAGGTTCTGGAATTCCAAATGCCACAAAAGGTTATGACCTGAAGCCCTGCTAATAGATGACTCAGGGCATAGACTAAGTAGTTCTGAATGACAGCAACCACAGGGTGTTTTGCATGAAAAGTAACCTCTAATAAATGACCTCTGCTTTTTTCTTTTCAAATCTATGACAGTAATGAATATGAAAGGGGGAGCGGTGTACACATCAAGTGTTATTTACACCTAAACAGAGCAAAAATGGAGTCTAGTGTACAGTATGTACTGCTTCAATTCGAATATAAAATAGTGGATTCTTTTTAATATTTCAGCAAATACTTCTATTGACTTCACTATTCACCCATAGGAAAAAAACAGTTTGAAATAGTAAATACCCCTATTCACAGGTAAAGCTATTAAACTGAACTCTTGTTTTTCAGAACTTGTTGGGTTACAGGGTCTGGATGAAACCTCTTTGAATGCTGAAAGAAGCTTTCATGTTAAGCTAGCTTGTGATCTTTAACTAGGTAGAGGGTTATGTCTTCTGTAGGGGATGAGCAAAATGAGGATGTCCTTTGAAAAGTGCTTTGAGATCAACTGATGAAAAGTGGTATATAAGAGCTAGGTTTTATTATTATTATTTTATTTCGAATCATAGACCCCCTGCTAGTAGATGATATTTCCGCTTGGGCATTTGTAGAAAAGGATCCCGGACAGTCTCCCAAAATCCAACCAGAGACAGAGCTGGGCTCTTGAACAAATATTGTAATTTTAACAGTTCTGTCCTAGCGAGCTGCAAATCTTTATTTCATACCTTGTCAGAGAAATTAGAGATGGAAAAGAGCAATTATCAGTGGTCATCTTGTCCATCTTCCTGCCAGTGCAGCTGCAGTTATATTCCCCAGTGCTTTGTTTAGCCTAGTTTTACTTGAAACGATTTGCAGTATGTCTGCCACTACTTCTATTGGGCCAAAGGCATCTCCTTTCCTCCTATGCTTCCACTGTAACTAGGAAGGGCAGGACATTGAGAGGCCAAGCAGGGAGGTGCTATATGTCCCGTGCAGGGCAGGACTCTGATGTGAAGTGCATTTCACTGTAGCTGTTGGAAGAGGGGAGGGGTGGTCTAAGGACACTGTGGGAGATGGGATTTTACCACTGTGGGCCAAATTTTAAAAGCTAGTTAGGAGCCTACAGGGGCAGATAAGCTTTTCTGAAAATCCCACTAGGTGCTTATGTGCCTGACTCCAATTGATTTAAAATTGGCTCCACAGGCCTAGACAAAGCCACCAAGCTACACAGAATGGCCCCAGCTGCACCTACAGCCCTTAGGCAGTAATCGTGGCAGCAGATTACTGGGCTGTGCTGCTTGCCTCCAAAACCATCTTAAATCTCTTGTGTGAAGCTTGCTTGGGATTTGGTCACGTGAGGGTATATGGATGCAGCATTGGATCCACTGGGAGACCCTGACACAGTCTAATAGACTTCACAGTTCAGGAATTTTTCCTGCTATTCAGCCTAATTCTTTCTTTGCTTAATTCCATCCCATTACTATTTAGTTAGTTAATTTTATACAGCTATTTTATTTGTAAAAGGCACTTATGTTTACTCAGGCATTACTACCATTGTCTTCAGTGGCAATTTTACCTGAGTAAGGCGTCCTAAATCAGGCCTTAAAATGCATTCCTCATAAAATGTATAGAACTATTCTGTATTTACATATGTATATAATGCTCAATCCATCAGGTAAAACTTTTGTTGCCTTAAACCAACCTGCAAGGGTGTGCTCTGTGCATGTGAGGACTGGAGGGCCCAAAGAGATAGGTAGAGAGACATCTTTTTATCATTTTTAATACCACACTCATTAGCATGGCATCTGAGCTCCTATTACATAGACGGAGCCTTTCATATTTAGGTATTGGTGCAAACCCAGACCAGCTCAGTAGAGACTGGAAACCCCGCATTATTTTCTGAAGAGTTGGTGTTAATGGAATGACTGGGTGATCTCATCATAATTTTTAGTAAGTACTCAGGTGTTCGGGAGGTTGGAGAGAAGGCAAAGCCCTTTTATTAACTGCTCAGGGCATTGAGTTAGGTTTCCAGAAATATATAGTTCAAATGGAGTATACTCAGAGAGTAAACACAGGTATCATTATAGTCGCTCCCATACTAACTTTGCACAATCTCATGAGTGAAGTCTCTCTCATCCTAGTAACTGCATGCTGTTGTTCACATCCCAGTTTTATAAGCACCTTTAGTAACTAATTCTTTGTCAGGTTGACATGTTAGCTTCGAAGTAAAATCAAAACTACTAAAGTCGTTGAAATAGTCACTTATTTCAGCCTGATTTTTTCCAGGACCTGTGTCACAGCCTGTAGCAACGCGAGGATGCACCGGTGCGGCGCCTCCTGCTGGTGGTCTGGGAATTCGCTCTTTCCAGCTCTGGAGCGCCCTCTGCAGGCTGGTGTCTTACCTGCCACTGGTCCTGTGGCCCTCCCAGACCCCAGTGCCTTTTACCCTGGGGTTCTGCCCCAGCAGTACCCCCACACTCTGGGTCTCCCCTCCCAGGGGAACCCCCAACCCTCTAAACCCACCTTGCCTCAGTGGCTACTGCCAGTCATCACCTAGCCCCCACTCACTGGGGCAGACTGCAGCGTAATAGGCACTTATCACAGGCAAAGGGGTAGGACTAGCTGCCTTTGCCTAACCCCAGACTGCACCTCTGCAACCCCAGTACAGTCCCTGTGTAGGCCTTCACCAAGGACTGCAGCCTGGAGGTTTACCAGGCAGGCGCTCCCCATGCCTTTACCCTGCTCAGGCACCTTCAGCTCCCAAGCAGGCAGCCCTTCTCCCTCCAGGGCTAGAGTAAGACTCTTTCAGCTTCTGGCCCACAGCGTTCTTATAAGGGCCAGCTGGGCCCTGATTAAGCCAGCCACACCTGTGGTCAGCTACATAGTCAGCTTCCCCCAGCTGTTCTTAATCCCTTTTCTCAGCTGCAGCCCTCTCCAGGGCTGCTTTTACTATTGGCTCCCCCAGGCAGCCCTCTCCCAGGGCTGTTTTAACCCCTTCAGGACTGGAGCAGGGTGACCACCCTGCTACACAGCCTCATAGTTTTCTCACTGTTGGCTTGTGCTCCACCTGTCTCTTTGTTGTTTTCTTTTGTTGTCTTTTGACTTATACTTAGATTGTAAGCTCTTCTAGGCAGGGACTCTCTTTTTGTTACATGTATGTACAAGGGGGTCCTGATTTCTGAGGGGGGCTTCTAGACACTACTGCTTTGAACCAAATTTTCTCAAATCCAACCATTTATTTTTGCTTTCCTTTTCTTTCTCTTCTCCCTGTGTGGTCATCGTATGAATGCAACTAAAATTAACTTCCCAATGATGTGGAATACAAATACCTGCGCTTTTGAAAGAGTATAGGTCTTATTTTCCACCCCCTTCCACCAGTGTGATTCCAATGACTTACTTTTGTTTAACACTAGTTTGACAGGAGAATCAGGTCATTTAATTTTTAACTTCCCCTTTCTGAAACATTCCTTTTGTTGCCAAATTTGTGGGTGCAGAATGAAACTCTTAACAGTCAGCTCTGCCTGGCCAGGGCTTGACTGCAGGACCCCGAGGGAGAGTGTCTTTTATGGTATAGCAATAGAAGCAATTAACAGTTTTACTATCCATTTCATCCTCTCAGTTTTTACAGTAAAGAGAGTTGTCATCATTTTAGGATTATTTTACTTATATCCATTTTGTTCCACTATCTTTAAAAGCTCACTTCCCATTTAGTACTACTTGGGTTCTGCCCTTTTGAGCCCCTCAAGTATCATGGAGAAAATGAATGCAGTGGCCAACAAAATGAGCAAAACGAGAGAGAAAATGACAGACTCATCTTTACTAAAGCTGAAAAACTGTGTCATAATGTTAGCCTCTTCTTGGACTTAGGGAAAGTGAAAACACCACAGCCAAGTCTGCTGTTTCCCATTTATAATGATGTCTTTACTTTGGGCAGACCCACTGGTCCAAAGTTTCCTCATGGTTTCACCAGCTCATCTCCATGGATACCCATGGAGTTAAATCAGTGTAAGGATGTGATCCAAATCCCTTTGAAGTCAATGGAAAAAATCTCATTGATTTCAGTGGGCTTTCAATGAAGGTAATTTGGCACATTATATTAGCACTTGGCTACTACAGAAATGAATATTTTCAGTGATTCTTTACCCTTGTCATATTACATTAACTCCTTAGTCCTCCAAAAACTGAGGTAGGTAACTAAGTTGTAGGACCTATGTTATAGGAGATTAAATGAAGTAGAGAGGTTGTGACTTGTGCAAGGTTTTAGATGGAGTTAATAACACAGCCTGGATTAGTATGCAGATATTTTTGGTTCCCAGTCTTGTGATCAGATCACTAAACAGCACCCCCTCTAATCATCTGTATGTATTTAAATTTCCTTGGAAATCCAATGTGGGAAATGGTCAGCAAGTGAAAGAGAGAGATCTGGGAGAGTAGGAGTGGGTGTGTGTGGAATCTGGAGTGTGGAAAAGAATGAGAAGATGGAGGTTAAGGGAAGAAACACAGGAAAAAGGAAACAAGAGGTCAAAATTGAGGGGTATGGTAAATGTGTGACAGAAGAGTAATAGAGGGGAAGGAAAGAGACTGAAAGAATAGGGATAGAAGGGGAAAATGTAACACAGGAAAAGAGAAGACTCTCAAGGACTGGCAGAGATGGAGAGACAGCCTGAACAAGTAATCTGCTAATGAAAAATAGAAAGGCGGGAAGGGCAGGGACAGAGTGAGGATTAGGAAATAAATATATGTAAATTAGTCTAGAATAGCAAAATACTGGTCTTTCCTGGGCATCCCACCTATGTTCCCTCATTTCAATTTTCTTTCCTACGTTTAATAAAATTGTTTCCCTTGGGTCCTCGGCAATATTTGCATGTAGTTGCTTCTATGAACATATCAGCTGTTGAAAGTTCAAGGAATGAGTTAATTACAGTTAGACAACTATAGCTAGGGTAACAACCTAATCTGGAAGAACGAGTGTGGAGTCAGTAGTTTCTGAGTTATAATCTCAGTTCTGGCTGCGATTCTCTGGATGGCTTTAGATAAATAACCTAGGGTCAGATTTTCAAAGGTATTTAAATGCCTAAAGATGCAGATGGGTATCTAGTGGAATACTCAAAAGCCTGTAGAAAGTCCCACTAGACATCTACAGTATTTGCATCTTTAGGCCCATACAGTCTTAAGCTTTTTGACTGAGTTATCTCAAAATAGGGCCAATAATCCTTACCCTACCTACCTGACCGGGTAGTTGGGAGGATTAATGAATGTGTCTAGGGAATGTGTAAACTGCTGTGCAACTTGTGATGATTGGTATTAACTTTCATGACAACCTCTCAAACTCATAGTTTCTTCTTTTCACTAAAGAGGAGCAAACTTCTCGGAATATGAAGTTTTGGTTTTTGGTTTTTCAAACCTACTGTAAATCCATAAGACTTTTCTTGCTTAAATATGGTGGTACTGGGTAAATAATGCAAAATATGTTCTGTGAATATTCAGTCTAATTTTTAATGAAACTAGCTTCAGCTGCATTAGTGCCACTTTGATGCTTGCTTTCTGTGAACATTTGTGTGATGGAGTTTTACTGGCAGAAGTGCTGTTGGAAAGCAGATTTGAAGATTGCACAGGCTCATATTTCTGGAAAGCAAATCTTACTTTTGTTCTAATGCAGTTTTTGGATCAGAAACATTATTATAAGAATCACATTTGTGATATCATGAAACAAAAACAATCCCATGTGGCTTATGTTCTGACCAATCACAACTAAGCAACACATCTGGAATTTTAAATATGCAATAGCAAAGCCATCCTGATCTTTTCATAGACATTCAACAGTCCAAAAAGGGTAGAAATCACTGACAGCTACATTGTGCCCTCAGCCTAAAGTGGTTGTGCAGGGGAAAAGGGGCTACTCCCTCCGTCTGCATGATCTCACAGGACCTAGTTGGAATGCAAATTTGAAGGTAGGCATAACAATATACAGATGTTTGCCCACCCAAACTGATCCAAAGTCTGTTGAATTTCTCCATTCTTAGGTGAGCTTTGGGTCAGGGTTTCAGTGAGTCCTAACCTGTCCCCATTGAAGTCAGTGGCAAAACTCTAACTGACTTCAACAGAAGGCCAGCAGATAGGGCCCTCCCTTTGCTCCTTCTCTTCAGGAACCCTTGAGATGGCCATATAGCTTCTCTGAGGGCTATCAGCAGCCCTCCCCGAAACTGAGTCAGTAGCCCAACATCATTCAGAATAGTCCCCAATGTCCCAAACACAAAGTCCCTCATAGTAATCCCAAATTCATATCCATTTCCAATGCTCCTGTTGTCCACAGAGACTATATTCTGCTCAGCAGAAGCCTAGCCTTCTGGCTCAGGCCTCCTTCCTCAGTTCACATGTGCCCTATTCTGAGAGGGAAGGTGGCATATATACTACCCTTCTTCTGAATGCTTCTCCCTATTGGCTGGGAGGGAGGGGAGCCCTGCACCATCCTGTACTACATGGATTCTAATCCCAGGCCCTTAAAGTGACAGTGTCCTGGGATCTTCCCATTGAACTGCTAACTCCATGGCACCACCTCCTCTCTTCCAAACACACTTAAGAAAAGTAAGGCTCTTCACCAAAGGCTCGTAAGCAAAGTAAGCAGTCATGGGATAAGAAGGAAGGTTCTCTCATGGGCCAGTAACTGGTTAAAAGACAGGAAATAAAGGGTAGGAATAATTGGGCAGTTTTCAGAGTGGAAAGAGGTAAATAGAATTGTTCCCCAGGGATCTGTACTGGTAGATTCATAAAAGATCTGGAAAAAGGGGTAAACAGTGAGGTGGCAAAGTTTTCAGTGGTACAAAATTACTCAAGATAATTAAGTCCAAAGCAGACTCAGAAGAGTTACAAAGGGATCTCATAAAACTGGGTGAATGGACAACAAAATGGCAGATGAAATTCAATGTTGATAAATGCGAAGTAATGCACATTGGAAAACATAATCCCCCCTTATAGATACAAAATGTTGGGGTCTAAATTAGCTGTTACCACTGAAGAAAGGGATCTTGAAGTCATTGTCGATAGTTCTCTGAAAACATCCACTCAGTGTGCAGCAGCAGTCAAAAAAGCTAACAGAATGTTAGGAAGTGTTAGGAAGTATTAGGAAAAGGATAGGTAAGACAGAAAATACCGTAATGCCGCTACATAGATCCATTGTACGCCCATATCTGGAATACTGTATGTGGTTCTGGTCACCCCATCTCAAAAAAGGCATATTAGAAATAGGTGCAGAAAAAGATCTAGAGAAGGGCAACAAAAATGATTAAGGATATGGAACAGCTTCCATATAAGGAGAGATTAAAAAGATGGGACTGTTCAGCTTGGAAAAGAGACGACTAAGAGGAGACATGATAGAGGTCTATAAAATCATGAATTGTGTGGAGAAAGTGAGTAGGGAAGTGTTATTTACCCCTTCTCATAACACAAGAAGCACCCAATGAAATTAATAGGCAGGAGGTTTAAAACAAACAAAACAAAGTATTTCTTCCTACAATGCACAGTCAACTTGTGGAACTTGTTACCAGGGGATGTTGTGAAGGCTATAACTATAACTGGATTTTAAAAAGAATTAGGTAAGTTCATGGAGGTTAGGTCCATCAATGGCTATTAGCCAAGCTGGTCAGAGATGCAACCCCATATTCTAGGTGTCCCTAAACCTCTTTCTGCCAGATGCTGGGAATGGGAGACAGGGGATGGATCACTTGATAAATTGGCCTGTTCTGTTCATTCCCTTTTGAAGCATCCAGCACTGGCCACTGTTGGAAGACAGGATACTGGGCTAGATGGACTATTGGTCTGACCCAGTATGGCCATTTTTATGTTTTTATGTTCCAGTTTCAGCTGGTTTCTGAACCTGTGCACACACCAGCATCCCTGGAATGGGCTGTTCTTATCCCTCTCCCCCTTACTGTTAATGGGCCAGTACACCTTGTTATAGGGAGCAAGATATTTGCTTGTAATGTGAAAACCTAGCAACACATTAAAAAAATAATCATCAAACAACTCTCTCCCTCCTTTAGTAGGAAAAAAGAATGCTATTCCACTAACTCTTATTAATTCATATGTATTCACATAGTTGTTACCCAGTTGCCATTTATCATCTGTCCTTGCATGTGGTACCCCAATGGTGTATTGCCAGTCTTTCTGTTTGCAGCAGAGGGAAGACCCATAAGGTCAGCTTTTGTTCAATCGAGTGAGGTGTCAGAATCCTTGTATATGTTTTTTTGTTTTTTAAAGTTCTGTAATTTTACTATGTGGTAAATTTCTTGGTAGATGAGCTGTCTTGTGCATATTTTCACTCTGGTTTGTAACATAAAGACTGTAAGATCATTAACTGAAGAAATTTTGAAATAGTTTTTATTCCTTGTAATGGTTAACATTCTCTATCGTACTGATAAATCCCTTTTTGAATGTGGCCTACAAAATAGGCCCATGGTCCTTTCTTTGCTATTGTATGTTTCTTTGACTTTACACTAACAATGAGGGCATTTAAAACAGGAATCTTTTGGCAGGAAAGGTTATGGCATCATAAATGGGTATCCATGTGTGGTACCAACGGGCATTCTTTTACACATATACTAGTTAAAATTAAAAGCCTGGGGCCAAGATTTTCAGAAATGACTAGTGATTCTGAGTGCTTCAGTTTTTGGGTGTGCAGCTTGAAATTTGTCAAAGGGGCCTGGTTTTTAGAAAGTGCTGAGCACCTGCCCTCTGATAACTAAGCCCCTTTAAGCTGTATCCAGCTGGACACCCCAGAACAGAGGCACCCACAATCACTAGATTGCCTTTGAAAACTGGATATCCAGAGAGGGGTGCTAATGGTGTGAGGTGAATGGAAGGGGGAATGGCAGGTCTGAACTCTACATGCTTACCCACTAAACCAACAGATTGCCAAAAAGTAATCTGCCAGGGTATTAACATTGCTCCAAGCAGCAGCAATGCCTCTCCATGCTTCTTACCATCTCTTTCTTGGGGGACCTAAGGTACAGTACAAGCAGGTGGGAGTAAACTAATGGCAGCACAGCTCATGAGAGAATGGGGCAGGGGAAGAACAAGGAACTGTATGAAGTGATTGCCTGGGAATGCAATGGAAAAGTCCTGAAGAATTTTACAGACAACAACATTTTCTGCATGTTTTGGATTATCCTGTGGAATTCAATACAAAAGTTGTATCCCTACGATAGAACTCTATAGGATGGTTAGAAAACAAAAGCTTTAGACAGGATACTAATTGCTACTAAATGCTAAAGGTTTTTAAAGTCAGTTTTAGAGAAATATATTGGCTTAATCCCCCTTAAATTTTATATGATCTTGACATAAGGCAAGGTTCCAAGCTAATGCTGGGTGATTTCACTCCATTCTCAACTGGTCAGAAACTTTGACAGAAAATGAGAAGGAATCTCAAGTTTCTGTGCGGGGGGAGGGTTGCTGTAAAATGAACATTTGGAATCAAGGTGATAATGAGATAAATGGCTAATTGATAAATAATATGTTGACTATATTGCTAACCTCAATCAGGGAAAAATCATGATTCGGGTCCCCCCAAAAATCTTGAGATTGGCTTAAAATCATGAGTTTTTTTAGAATAGCAAAATTTGGGTTCTTTTTATTTGCACTCTGTTTTTGTTAACCTTCAGCATTTGCGTTTTCAAGCTGTACTCTGCAACTATGAGGGCTAGAAATGTACTTTTTTAAAAAAAGAGCTGAGATTCTCGTAATAATATGACTCTAAGAGCTGGGATTTAAGAAAAATAACAAATATTGAAAGTTAGCAACAGTGGATGGAAAATGATTAATTAGGAGGAGTTAATAGAACACAGTCTTCTTTCCTTAGAAAATATCTTTGGAGAAAGTTTTCTGATGATTATTTTACAAAAGGGTATTCACATTCACAAAAGGTCTTTACATTGCAGATGCAAACTTCTTGTGGCTGTTCCGCAGTCACTGTATAAATTCAGTCCCCCCTCATACGTAGCCTACATCACATGTCAGAACTGAGCTGCCTATAGTCAAGCCTTTCTGTAACATTCATCACACGTAGCTATCATAGTATCACTTACAAAATTGTCCCTACTTCCTTCTGTCATTTACCCAGCTATGGCTAGTTGTTTTCGTCGTTAATCCTTGAGCTGGAACTGTGTGTGTGCAGGCTAGCATAGCAGAAACCACCTATTGTATTGAATTGTGTGGTGACTTTGTTATGCCGATAGAATTCCATTAGAGAGTAGATGGAGTTCACCTACCCCAAAGGAAGGCCACTACCTAAGCTATGGCCTCACCTATTCTAATTTAATCATATTGGGGAAACTGTTCTTCGGGGGTGGGTGACGGTTTACCACAGAAGTCCTTTTCCGATATGAAGTAAATGAATAGATGGGAATAGTGTCTCCTCATGTCTAAAGTTCAAAACAAAAAGGAAAAGTAGCATTTTTTTATCTTTTCCCTGACTCCTATATAGTTCAAACATGCCTTTTGATTTATAAAAACAAAAAATTGCATTATTATTACTATGTATTTAAGGCAACAGAGCTATTATGGTTTGAAAAGTAGCAAATGCTCAGTTACCTTTCAAATATGTGTATATTTTCTCCGGCTCTGTAGAATAGATCAATTTACGCAAATACGAATGATTATGAGTTTGTATTTGTACATTGTGTGTTAGCCTGCCTCCAGTTAAAAATATTGAAAAGTTTTTAAAGTTCCTACATACATGCCTACTAATTAGATCACAACACTTCTGAAAGGATCATAATATGCATATTAAAAAGTTCTTTAGTTTCAAGGGAGCTATTATAGTTTACTGGTAAATATGCACCAGTGCCTAGGGAAGAAATTAAACCATAAAAGTTAAGTAACCTTCAGGGACTGAGTAAAATTCAAAATATCAAGACGGTAAGGGTGAAAATCCAGTCTGACACTTTGTTACCCCCCACTCTCATCTGCCAAGGATTCCAAAAGCATGTGTGATCTCACTTAATGCATTATATGTGCTGCCTGCAATTCTGTGGTACCACGGCATGTGTTAAAGACAGTGTCAGTCAAATTGGATTTTCCACTATGAATTCCTTTGAGTCTATGGATTTAAGTCAGAACTTAAATGTTACTTAAACAAAGGGATTTTTTTTTTTTTTTGGTTTGGTGTGGTTACTCACAAGATGCCAAAAACGCAGTACCAAACTCAAGCAAAACTCTCATTGAGGTCAATAGGCTGCATAAGAGCTGAGTAAGGAATTCAGGGTTTTGTTCACTATAATTAGAGATGGACCTAAACCAGGACATTGAATCTCATTTCCTTTAAATTTCAGGAGTGCACCTAATCCCTGCACCTAAACCTGCTCCTATAGTTTTGATTGAGGCTCAGATTCAGAATCAGAATCCGCTTATTTTCTGGTGCTGATTTGCCAAAATGTCACTAAAACCTCTCACAAGAGTTCAGTGACATAGATTCCAAGTCCAAAGCCTAGTCTAGCCCTAGTTTAGGTCAGAATATTCTGAAGCATGTTTTCCTAGCTCTATGTCTCATCCATCCAGAGCAGTGGAATGAATTACCCAGTAACTGTGTGAATTTGGGGCTTGGATGAGACTCAATCCAGACTGAGATAACGTTGGGGAAAATAGTCAGAAGTCTTGGTGGAACTAATCTTGGCAACCCTCACAGAGGAAATGTGACTTGTAAAACCATTTGTAAAATGTGCATAATTTGGAACTGTTATTAGATCCTGGCTGTTCCTAGACATCCTTGTAGCAGCTATGACCAGTGGTACTTTTTTCATCTGTGCCTGACAAGACAAGTGCAACTTATTCTTCCCAATGTAGACCCTGGCACAATTATCCATGCCTTTGTCACCTTGAGATTAGATTTCTGTAATGCACTCTACAGGGGCCAATACCCTTGGAACCATTAGGAAGCCTAAGTTAGCACAGAATGCTCTTTGTCACTTATTAAGTGGAGTTGCATGTTGGGAGGTCTGCACTGATTTTCAGTAAGCTTCCAGGTGGAATTCAAGGTATTGGTTTTCACCTATATAGCCCTAAATGGTTTGGGGCCTGGTTATATAAGCGGTAGCCTCTGTTCCTGCGATATATTGCCACAGTTGAGATCAGCGGAAGTGCTTAAGCTGGCGTGCCCTCAATGTAAGTGAAAAGCAGTTGCTAGCATGTCATTCTTTGTGAGGAGTTCCTAGTTTTGTAACTTGCTCCTCTCTTTGATCCACCAGAGCCTGGATTTGTTAACTGTCCGAGCACATTGGCAAGCCTATGTTCCTTCTCTGTGTTAAGGCTGCTGAGGAAGGTGTGGATTGAGGGGGATATATTTATGGGTGGTCCTTTGTCTATGTTTATACTGCAATTTTTAATTTATGGCGTAGGCACTCAGAGCACTGGAGGGGCGGCTATAAATATATTTTGAAATTTTTGAATGAAATCAATAAATACGTTAATGGAGTGGTAGCTTCAGTATAGTTCAGGTTGAGACTTTTTACTAATCAATTTTTATAAGTGTTCTAAAGTCAAACTAGAGCTTTGAGCCTCTCCAAACTTCTGTCCCCCACTCAGGATTGACCTCAGTGTCTGCCACTGCCCCTTTGGGGAAGCAATATTTTAAAAGTTATTCAGGGTGAAGACTGGATCTACAGCGTGGCTCAAATCAAGCTGATGAACAAGAAAAAGTCATTTGCTCATACGTAGCAACATTGGTGCCCTTTTGAAAGCCAGAGTGTCCGCAGGCACACTGATGCTAGAGTAACTGGTTGGCTTAGGCTGTAGTCATTAAACCCATGCAGCACTCTTGCACTGTGAGTTCAGTTCCTGCCTCTAGTAGCTTCCTGAAAATCAGTGTTACGTGCATGAGTTGTGTTCTGCAGCGGCTCCTTTGGTAATTTAGCCCTGAGAGCTCACCTTCTGATTTTAGTGTTGATATACTAAAATGCTGTAAAATCCAGATGCACACTCAGATTTTACTTAAAAAGAATTGTCAAGGAATGCACCATTAATTAAATGAAAGGAAGATGAAAGATTCTAGTAAGCATCAGCATGAAGGTAACGTAACTATGCCCGATGCGCCTCACTTGTTTCCTGAATACTGGGACTGAGCATGATCCAAGAAAAGCAAGTAGCTGTAACTCTCATCAGTGACAGCATAATCAAAGGGGTTGCTGAGCATCAGGACCTGGATCCATAAGAGAGAGCACTGATGTAAGGTCAACATTCACTGATGTGGTGCCAGAATAACGGCCGTGCATCAAAACTATGATTTATGTTTACCATGAAAAACAAACACAGAAAACAAATCTTAACTTTCTACAATAATTCGTCAAATTTCCACAATCCAAGTGTTCTCACATGTCAGATTTACCCCTCAAAGTGCTATAGATCCTACTCTATGAAAGGGGAACAAAGGAAATGTCAAACACTAGTCTCCTGACCCTTTTTAAAACAGTCATAGTTAATAATTCCCCACAAACTGCTATAGACAAATAGAGCAGGACAAATTCTACAATGAACGCTTTAAAGTGATATGCTAGCCCAAATATTTAGGCCCTCTTAGAATGGATATCCTGATGCAGTCTGGGGCTCTACCTCCCCCTCATATTTCTGTGTCACATTAGAACATGGGTAGAGCACGTTGGGGCTATTCCGTCAAGGGTTCCTCAGATACAGCCCCCACCAATAAAGAGCTGATTTTAATATTCAAATTGCTCTCAAACCCCTATACAGAGTAAGATTTTCTTGCAAACTGATATCCCCAATAAGGGCTGAGGTAAACATTGGGAGAATACCCTGTAAGGCCATTCACATCTCTCTGGGCTATTGTGTCAGGCTGTACTCATCTGTATGGAGTGTTCTGATTCATCTGAGAACATCCCACTGAGATGAATAAGCCACCTTATACCTCTGCTATCCTCCTATGCTGTGGAGGGTTGTGCAGAGCTCCTTTTAAACTACCCCTGAAATGGAGTGTAGCCTGGGGCTCCCCTTTGCTCCTCCTTGCTGCCTCCAGCTGCTAGATATGCTCCTTATAACCTGAAGGTTACCACCTTCTTTCTTTCCCAGGGCCCTCCAGCCCTGCTGGGACCACATAGGGGCCAGAAGGAGGCCAGAGTTCATAGCTGAAGGGCACCGAGGTGGTCCCATGAAGCTTTCTTATGATCTCTTGCATGTGCCCCTCCCTCATCATGCCCCACTTCCTCAAAAAACAAGGGAAATTCACTGCCCTGAAACTTTACCCATTTAAACAGAGTTAAGGTTGACTGTCAGTGTCTTATATCCTTCCAGAACACCAAATGTACCTATACCTAAACCTCTGAAAAACAGGAAATACAGAGCTAATATATGCACCAGCCCTGCCCTGCAAACTTAACTCTGCCTTCTTTAAGCAGTGCTTTATCTCACCCATTGACAGACAACCTAGTGTTCTCTCCTGCTAGCTCAGGAGTTCCCAACCTGTGGTACATGTACCACTGGGGGTATGTGAGACATCTCTGGGGGGTATGCAGGAGAAATTGTATAATGGTGGATTTTATTTATTATTTTATTTATTGCATTTTTCATAAGAGGGATGCAGGAAGGAGTGGGGTGAGGGGGAGGCGCTTCATGGGGGAGGGAGTGGAGGAGAGGAAGAACCCTGGCAGCGGCAGGTAGAGGTGGGGCTTGCAGGGGAGGGAGATGGAGGAGAGGAGGGACGTGGCAGGGGTTGGGGGATGGAGGGGAGGAGAGGAAGGACTCAGCGATGCAGTGGTGGGGGCCTCGGGGAAGGGGCGGAACAGGGACAGGAAGAGGTGGAGCTCAAGCGGGGCCATCACGGCCCA
Source organism: Natator depressus (assembly GCF_965152275.1). NCBI lineage: Eukaryota > Metazoa > Chordata > Testudines > Cheloniidae > Natator > Natator depressus. The sequence continues at coordinate 99,070,550 of NC_134235.1, read as the reverse complement.
GGTGTCTGTTGGTGAGTCGGTGGCAGTTGCACCGGGGAGGCCTCCCCTGGCCTATTATACCTGCTGCCTATGAGCACAGGTTCAGTTGCCCAGCAACTGTCCAATCTAACTGAGCTCAGAACTTAATCAAGGTTTTTTCTGGTTGTATACGTCGTACTATAACTACATCTGCATGTAATGGTGAAATATGGACAGATGGCTAAAGACAGGTAGTTAAGAAGACATAAAGTATCAGTGATGAGAAGGGTAGGGGTACGTAGGAAGCTGGTAGATCTGGATGGGGGGTACGCGGGCAGCTAGTAGATCTGGAATGGGGTACTCAATAAGAAAAGTTTGGAAACTTCTGTTCTAGATGATATGGAACGCCGTGGGGGTGCAGCACATCAGCACAGTAGCAGAAATTGTCAGATCGTGTCCTCAGCAAGGGAAAAGTTGCATTTAGGGCAGGATTAATGAACTCCAGCTGGCTACATCTGGCCTGTATTGAACCACTTCACCTAATGTGCACAAACCACCCTTGAGTTGCCAGACGTTAGCACCCCTTGGCCTGTTTTGTAAGGATTCGCTCTGGAACATTGGCTGCATGCCCTTTTACCCTGTAGTGCACTGTCATGTGTGCTACCAGACTGCTACAAATCCCCTCTGCAAGAATAAACTATTGAGCTCCTCTGCTTGAACGTGCACATAACTCAGCACAGAAATTGGGGATCTATGATCCCTTTAGGTGAAGCTACACCTCGCCTTATACCATACTTTGGGCTGTGGCAAACTAATCCGGCATGAGTCAATACCGCTTCTCTTAGCACAGTGAAGGGCAGTTGGTGTGCATGCAAATGAATGAGCGCATACAATTCTGTGCGACCCAACTCACCACATAAAATGGCACATTTACTTAGTCATTCCTTGTGGCTGTTTATTATAGGGCAGCCTTGGATGAAATGTACATACAGTACATCACTAGTGGTCCTTGCCAACTCCAGAGGGCAGAGTTAAGATTGCAGGGTGGCGCTAGTAGATACCTTAACTCTGCGTTTCCTGGTTTTCAGAGGTTTAAGTGTACATGCATTCAGTGTTCTGGAAGGGTATGTGGCACTGCTGGTCAAACTTAATTCTGTGTCAACAAAGCTTTTGGACAGTGAATATTCCAATACATGTAGGTCATGAGTCTCTACTGCGTCACAGCTTGTCATTTTCACCTGTGCAAAGGAGGGGATTAAAATGCTACCATTGGTGTGAATGGAGAATTCTGATTTAACACCCACTTTGAGGAGTTGTTTAAAAGCTATCAAGCTGCAATACGATGGCTAATCAGGTCCACAGTGGTTACTAAGGATAAATACTAAGCTGAGACTGCTTTTAAAAGAAGCGTCTGTGCATAAATGCATATACATGTTTATAAACTTGTGCTTAACTCACCCTGGTGTGGGTGAAGGGGAGTCGATTAACCTCCCCATGCTGTGCTGGAGAGATATTATCTCAGGAGAGAGCAGGTGGCAGTATTGTAATGCTACCAAAAAAGGGCAGTTATAATTAATAGCTAATAGGTGTCCCATTATATTAGAAGAGGCACTCACCCTGGCCAGCCCCTCCATTTCTGGGCTGTGTTTGTTGGCAGCGCAGAGACTGCGAGTTGGTCCCCACTATTTTGAGCACTGGGGACCTGTAGGCTGCATTCTGACAGAGGTTTCAGCATCTTCACCCCATTCTGGCATACAGGCTTTCTGTCAGAGGAAGCCTGCATCCTGGACTCCCCAGGCTATGAATCAACCACTATATTTGAAAAAATTGGTTTAGCATCAAAATAATTGAAGAACATTGAGGACCGACCCTGTGTAGGCTAAACCCACATGCACTGTAATTATTTCAGCCCAGTAAAAGATATCTCATCATTTTTGTCTAAATAAACCCATCTCCCCCTGAGCCTATGTGACCCAGAAATGACACAGGCACCGGACAGAGTTTATTATTCTCCTCCAGCTATTTTCACCAGTTTTCATCAAAAGTATGTTTCCATAAGAAATTAGGAAGAAAAAAGATGAATGTCCTTCTTTCCTTCCCTCAATCCTCTAGCCCCACTGCCTCTCTGATGGAGGGAAAATGTGTGTTGCTGCAAATCCTTTTCTTCACTCTTCTCTTGCAGAGAAGTTCCTAAAATGGAAGATAACATCTCCCACAGCTAAACTGATTTTTTTTTGAAAGAATAGTCTTTTTCCAACGTTAACTTAACAAGCGTCACTCTTGATTCAAAGAAAACAAGTGGTTTTCATTTCAAGGGCTTTTGGAGAGAGGGAGAAGCTGGCAATGCTGTGAATGGTATGTTACAGCCAAGAAAGGGGGGGGTTGTTGGGTTTGGGAAGGGTGGGGGGAATTAGAGTTGTTTGCATTAGTAGACTCTGGCAGCAGTTATCAAAATCCCAGATGTCTCTTTGCTGATGTATGAGTAATGACACAGCTTGATGTTTATGGACAGCTTGTGCTCTCACAGAGAAGGTGTAAAGCAGGGCTGTCACTCTCTTCTACCACAAGATGTCACTAGCACTGCTTGGGTGCTGAATGTGTATTGACAACATGTCGCTGTTCATATTATTAGCAGGGTACCTTTAATTTTTTTTCCTTTTTGTAGATGGCTGTGCAGCTTCTTTATTGATAGTGATGATGCAAGAAAAAAAGAGAGGATCTCTCTCTCTCTCTCTTTTTTTTTTTTTAGGTCCAAGCATGTTTAAATCACCAGTGGCGCTTTGAAAACTGGCTGTGAGACCTAATAAGGGTAGAAAAGGGGGAAAGGTGGGGGGTAACAAACGGGCCTTGGTACATGTGTATAGATGATCACAGGGATAACAGACTACACTCTCACAGTCTTGCATCGTGGTTAATAAACTTTATTCATGACCTTAATCCCACTTTATTAACTTTAGAAATAACGAGTTGTGCAGTAATTGCAGGTGTTAAGGGAGCAGTGGGGATTTTTTTTTTCCGAGAGGGTATCAAATTCTGTGTTGTTATTATATATGCACTAAATCTCCATTAAAGGGCTCTCTGTAAATGTTTCAAGGCTATGCCAGATAGAAGGGTGCTTCATCTTGGTTCCTGAGCATGATATCATCTATTTTAAACACTGTGCAATCACACCTGCCTTATTTATCTCTCTCAAAAAATATGGTGTCTCAACAACAGCTTTTTCTTTTTTTTAAAGGAAAGCATAATGTACAATTTTGCGGCAGAGCGGGTGTATCCTTCATTAGTGGATCTGAGTTAAAACAAATACTCTGTACATGGGATTAGGCACTGCCATTCAGAAGGTGGCAAAATAAGGAAACCAGCTACAGGATGGAACCTCACTGAAGTAATCTGTTCTCCTTCTCATTATTTCCCTTTCCTTTTCATAAATCACACTCTTCTGAACCTGCAGGGTTTTCGTTCACATTCACACATTCACATTCACACCAAACTCATGTTTTAAAGTCCATCTTTAAACTGATTGCTCTGACAGAACAAACAACTTTTAAAAGATGGCTGCATGCTTATCTGCATATTGTGTCTTTCTGTGGAAGTACGCAGGAGGAGATATACGTTTATACAGTAGGTGTGCACGCTTTGAGAGATAAATGTGTCATAGTAGCCTCAGTCAGTAATGAAATAATGTACAAGAAATAAGTCAATGGTTGCTGAGGATGTTCAGCCCATTGAAGGAGATGCTCAGCCCATTGCTGGGTTCAGCCATTAGGCTCTGATCCAAAGCCTATTGAAGTCAATGGAAAGACTCCCTTTGACTTCAGTGGGTTTTGGATTGGGCCTTTAGGGCCAGATTAAGAGGTCAAGATAGCAACAGGTGCAGCACAGGAAAACAGAATGGAGGGCTGTTGGACAGATGTAAACTGGGACCAGTGGTGTGTGAACCTCCAACGGCATTGTTGATGTTTGGGATGAAGAGCTGCAGTATTAATTTTCAATTTTATATTACCTTTGTAATAAATACTTTTTTCCAGGAAGGAGCAAACTGTTTTGGAGCGAATAAGGAAAAATCAGAACAACTGACCCAAATCTTTGTCCCTAATTGGAATGGCAGTGAACCTCAACTCTTTAGGGAGGGTCTGGAAACTTAAAAAAATATTACTTTGGGCAGGATTCTGCATTTCTTGTTTTTTGAAAATTGCAAAATACCTAAAATGAGGCTTTTCTCACAGTATTCCTGACCCGCCTGGAAGCAGGAAGTTCTTGAATTTGTGTGTGCATTTCAATCTAATTTTCAGACCACAGAGGTTCAGGATCCTCTTCAGATGAGTATCCACATTTTCCCTTTTAATGTTCGCCTGTCATGAGATGTTTTAGAGTCTGATCCTGTGACCTTTACTGACACAAGTAGTCTTTTCCCATGCATATAGCGCTGTTAAAGCCAATGAGATTACCCACCCAAGTATGAACTAGACACATGAATAAGTATAGCAGAATCTGGCCCAGGGTTTGTAAATGAAAAATATTAGATCCAATAGACAGGCCATGTGTCTGGTTTAGCTCTCAACTTCATTCATATATCCATTACTTAAATGAGTGAGATAATAGATCTGCCTAGGGTAAGAACCTCCCCACTATCCCATTACATTAGGCCTCAACAGCTTGTATCCTTGTACAGCAGCCTGCGGGATGTGAGATTAGCTTGCCAGTGGCACAGCCACAATTTATTTCTGAGGTGTAGGATTTTCTATATGTGTCCACTAGATAGCATAATAAACTTTCTTCTTTTCTTGTCGAAAAACTTTTTTCTCCCACCCAAAGAGCCATTAGCCTTTCAGTCTCAGAGTAATGGGTCTTCAGGAAAAGATCAAAGTTTCTCAGATAAGTGTTCTTTTACACAACGTTACTGACACTCCACTTTGTAAACTTTTTTTTTTAAGGACATATAAACATGCCAAGTGAGATGGATAGACTGTCACTTTTCTTTTTCTCTTTGTGTATGTGTGTGTGTTAACTGCTCAATGAGTATCATGGTTGGGTTGTACTGATACAACTGCTTGGCCTGTCTTGTGTAAACAGAGGGGGTAAAAATGAGGGGTGTGAGAAGTAATGCCAAGCACAAATTGTGTTACAAGAACAACTCTGTAAACTCTGATCTCACTTTCCTTTTGATGGGAAATTTCTGTCTTGTCCTTCGGAAATGAGATGGGGGGTTTTGCACTGAAATCAATGTGAACTTGAGGTAAGGCTTGGGTTCAAATATATATCCCATTTTGTTACAGCTCAAAAGTTCCTTAGATTTTCTCCTGAACAACATGAAAATAAAGGGACCAGAAGATATTTTCATTGATCACAAGGAGTTCAATGCAGTTACTGCTATTTTTTAAATAAATGGAGGAAGAGGAATAAAAATATGCCAGAGAATTTTGATGCTATATGAGTGAGTTGTTCACACCAAGGCTAAGTCTAAACTTGGAGCTATGGGTGTGATTCCCAGTTCATATAGACATACATGTGCTAGCTCTCATCTGACCTAGCATTCTAAAAATAGTAATTAGCCAGGGTAACATGGCCAGCAGCAGCATGGGCTAGCTGCCCCAATATTACCCCCAGGGGGTTCAGGTAGGTTTGTACTTGGGATGGCTAGCTGTACCACTGCTGCTGAGGCCCATGGCACTGTGGCTACACTAGTATTTTTATCATACTAGCTCAGATGAGAGATAGCGTATGTCTATGAAAGCTGGGAGTCATACACCTAGCTCATAGTGTAACCATAGCCTCAGCGAAACCATGATCTAATGCTTAAAGCAGATGAACAGGGGTCAGGAAATGTAGGTTCTATTCCCAGCACTGCAACAGCTTTCCTGTAGCAGACTTCCAATAAACTCTCTGTGCCTCACTTGCCATATCTATAAAATGGGTATTAAATTAGAATAACACTTACCATGTGAGACTTAACAATTAATGCTTACAAAGTATTTGGAGATCTTTGGGTGGGAAGCACTATAGAAAGGCAACATACTGTATTACTATTATTTTTTCCCAAGGGCTCACTGCATTTCCAATTACCAAAGTGATTTTTATTATTAATTAATGTGTATAACTGAACTAGAGACTGAACCATCTATTCCCTAAATTCTGCCATTAGTGTGGAGGAAATATGAACTGTTGCACCACTGTCTAGAGATGAGCTCAGGGCCAAAACCTTGGACATGAACACAAACTAAAATAGTGTGGTTTGGGTCAGATTCAGAACCTAGATCCAGATCTGATTTTTCACAGCTAGTACTGTTTATAATGGAATGGGCCAAACCCGTATCCCAGACGCTAACACCCCTACACAGAGTGCTCACAGCACAGATCTGGATCCAAATTCTCCAACTTAGGCCTAGCTATAGTGTCTCAACCAGGGCCTCTGCCTGCATGTGGTCTTGCTCAAAGGTAACTATTAGAGAACCTATCTTCGTAGCCTGGTTAGTCCTTTCAATCCTGTTTTCTTTTGCAGGCTTCTCTCATTCTCCTTTCCATGCCTGTAGGATTCCCTCCCTATCCCAGTGTGCCAGGCCCCCCATACTCTCACCTTTCAGATCTTTCCTCAAAACACACTTCTTCCATGAAACACACATAGATCAGTTCATATCAGTGAAGAATACTGTCACCCAACCATTAACAAGACACTAAAAAAACAGAATGTACTAAAATCAAACCTTCCTTTGAGTCTCCCAGTGAGTTGCCGGTTGTCTTTCTCCTTGGCTGGAAATGTCTCAGGGCAAGGACCATGTTGTCTTCTGTATTTGTACAGTTAGTTCTATAAAATAAAATAAGCAAATGATTTCTCCTCACAACATTTAGAATAAAGCAAAACACATCTGTTCTCAGGCTGAAGACGTTTATCATGGGGTATATTCACCACTTAGCATGAATGTCCTACTCACAACTTTACTACCTGGAGCCCTGAATCCACTGAGTTTACTGAGGTGGCTATACAACACCAGCTATATTAAATGCAAATAGTTTGAGAGTATGCACATTTTATGTCCTTTCTTCTGTAATTTTCCTACTAGAACAGTGCATTTTCTTCATTTACTTTTCTGAGGTTTACAAGGAAAAGAATTGCACTGCACCTTTGAAATGGGAGAAACAAAGGTGCATCTAGCCTGTATTAAAAACTTCCTATAGACTAATTTTGTTTTTTCTATAACCACAAGCAAGATTAGTGTGACATCAGGTCTGATCTGTTAAGTGCTACATCTGAGCTGTTGAATAGCCCATTGCTTAGCTTCTCATGAACATTTTTTCAATTCTGAGTTGCTGAGTGAGCAAAGCATGAACCGGCAGCTCACTGCTGGGACTTCCTCCAGAGGTGCTTGAGGTCCTAAGAAAAATGAGTTGGACAGTGTCAGCTTGGTCCCTAATGAGCAGCAGCAGTAGATCACTTCACAAAAAGGAGCCATGCGTAATTTGGCATGGATGACAGAAGCCTCACCAGCAGAGACTCAAGGTTTTGCCGGACTGAGACAGTGTGCATTTAAAATCACCTCTTGACCCGAGCCCAGAAGATTCCTCCAGATTGCAAGGATGGGAGCAGTTCTGGGCTAGAGGGAGCTATCCTGATAAATGTGTGAGCCAGTGCAAGCCACCCTAATAATTGTGTAAACTATGACTGACCAGTGTGAGCCACTCTGTCCCAACCGTTAGGATAAATTCCTTGAGATTGTTAAGGGAACTCCAGGTTACTAATTTGGGGCATCCTCCCTCTTTCTCTTCTCAATGCAGCAAGCCCACCCTAGCGAACCAACAGCCCTAATCGAGTGCTGAGGCAGGCTCCATGCATCTCCTCCTGATGGAGCTGGCAGAGAAAATCGGACACTGGGACAAACAACCATAAATCAGGACTGTCCTGATTAAATCAGCCATGGCTGGCAAGTAAGTTATTAGCCGCCTGTGAAACTAATTGTGATAGTGATACACTCAATTTTGCTGTGTCTTTCAAACACCAGTTGTGATGGGAAACAGCTGTTGGGGGGGAGGGGAAGGAGAAGAAAGAAAGAAAGAAAGAAAGAAAGAAAGAAAGAAAGAAAGCTTCAGATTCAGAATCATAAGGTTTGTCTTCTCTATTCCCTTTCACAAAAGCTCTTAGATTCTCCTATTCTCCTCTAGACAATTACTCACAGCAGGCGGGGTCAGTCAGGATGAGCTCACTGTTGCATTTAAAGTTCATCTGCTGAAGAGGGGAAAAAGAAGATGGGGGGAGGGTGAAGAATCCTCCCAATTAATGGGTAGAAAAAAATGGCAGGTTTAAAATAGGATAATAACTCAGGTTAAAGCAGTACATAAATAAATAAATAAAAGGCACATGACATTGGTAGGAGAAAAGATCTTGTTCAGCTGTATTATTTGATGGTATGCTCCATTCATAATAACTCAGGAGAAGGGATAGAAAAGCTTGTGTTGGTTTGATGGCTGGACCATGCAACTGTTATGGGCAGTTTATGTAGAAAAGGGGGATGTTTTCTAATAAATCCAAAGGCGCAAGGGCCCAATCCTGCTCTCATGGGACCAAGTGGCAAAACTTCCATTTAGTTTATTGTTGGCCACAAATTCTCCCCTTATTTATGTTCAGGCAATTCCAGTGAGATCAGTGATGAACATGAGAGCAAAATTTGGCCCAGTGGATCCTAGGAGGGTTGATTCATCAAATCAAGTCAAGTCTGAGGGTTTGTCCCTACGAACAGTTAGTGCATGGCAAGCTGAGATGTAAATCTTCAGAGCACTAGCCTGCCATGCACTAACTGTCTGTATGGACCCTGGTGCCGTGCACTAAAAATTCCCTAATGTGCTTTGATCTACCCTGCTTTGAAAAGGGAGTAGATTAAAGTGCACTAGGAAACTTCTAGTGCACAGTAGCACTCCATACGGACAATTAGTGTCTGGTATGGTAGCACGAGAGATTTACACCCCACCTTCCCACACACTAACTGTTCATATAGGCAAGCACTGAGTAAAAATTTAAAAGAGATGTAGCCTATCATGGGTCAGGGCCTCAGCCAACTATTTACTGCCTGCCCCTATGGGAAGTTTATTTCAAGGCGGTTTTATGTCTGGCTCTGCAACATCTGTGATTTGTCACTTTTTGAGATAGGATACTGTAACTTATTGACCTCTGGACCAATCCAATATGGCAATTCCTGTGTTCCTAAGTTCATTTCCATTTTTCTTTCTGGTCTTGTATTTCTCTGCCTCTCTTTCTGTTGGTGGTTTTTTTAAAGTTGTAGTTATAAATGTGTAGAGAAAAGAAAATGCACGGGAATGTTAAGCAGTTTAACTAGTTTGAAAGAGAATGAGAATTAGAAACAGATCTCTCAGGTTATAATATTTCTGGCCTCCTGTTTGTAAACCAGAAATGTTTATTTTCAATGTCTCACATGGCAATGTTTTTTTCAATGTATAATCCTTGTGTCATTACATAATGGATCATAAATGATGTTGGTCATCACAGAAAAACAGAAAGTAATCAAACATTTTCTTGTTTTTAGTTGTGTTTTGTGGAGTCAGGTGTTGTTGGGAGGTCAAATCATCAATCTTTGGTAATCTTAGTTCCAGTTTGTCCAGAGTCTAACAGGACTTTATGACTGAGTGGATCCCAATGTTAAACTTTGTTCTTGTTGATTTTTTTAACAATGGCAAACGCTGCTGCTTAATTCAGCACACCAGCCATTTATTACAAGAGATTCAGATGTTGCTTTTTCTGAACAGAAAGGTGACAGTGCAAGATAAAATATATGAACTTAGAACATGAGCATTTATTGTTTAACATCAATGGTCAAATCTAGCAATAATTTATTTTGATTTTTTTGTTTTAAATTTCACATTCACGTGGACTTAAACTTCCTCCAGGATAAGATGACCTGAAGCAGATGGGTATTAAACCCTGTGAGTTTCAACTGTAACCCTACTAAGCTGACTGGGTCCAAGGTTAATATAGTGCTTCAGTTGGTTTTCTGATCTGAACTGCAGCAAGTGTGGGGGCGTACAAGTGTAGGAGTGCAATTTTCCACAGTTTTGAGATGCATGGTTACCCATTCCAGCCCCCCCGTCCTGAAGCTAAAACTGAAACCAACAAAGTGTGAATAATGTGCATAGAAGGTGCAATCCTTATTCCTTGACCTGAAATAAGCTCTGACGAGCATAGAGAATGGGAAGGCTTTGAGCTTTGCTGTACTCCCCTGCCCTCTTCTATTTATACTGATGCTCATTTGGCATCAGTATAAATTGCCCCCTGTTCTGAAAATCAAATAGGAGATGGAAAACAGCTATTAAGCCAAAATACTGGGTGAAATTCTGCTCCTACTCACACCAGTGTAAATCAGGAGTAACTCCACTGAAGTTGTTAGGGGATCTGCTAGTCTTGAAGCAGATCAAATCAATTTGCTAGCTCTAAAAATAGGGGAAGAGGTAAATCTACCATTTATATAAAAACGGTATCATGTGTTTATCATGAAAACACTGTATACTGTATATAAAAGAACATCATGAATGTCCGGCTTTCCGAATTTTTTCTTAACTGATCATCTTCAGATAATAGGAAGATTTTATATCATTTCATTTGGAGGGCACCTGTCTTACTCAGAATACTGACAAATTAAATAAGTGAAAAATAATTGCCCCCCTGTCCCAAATCTCTGCAGAGAGCGTTCAACTTCCTGATTAAGGCTCCATCTGGAGGCAGGTACTGCACTGCCCCAGGCACATTCCAGTAGGGGAGCTCCAAAGCAGCAGGAGGACAGTGCATGACATTTAGGGTGGGTCACTGGTATAATTCCACTGATGTCAGTAAAGTTGCATCACTGATATATATGGCCCAGTGAGCATATGAGTATCTAAGCAGCAGCTATAGGACCTTGTGTCAAATTTTAGTGCTGCCACAGATCATTTGCTATGATAAATTTGCGTTAACAGGCAGCAGGATGTCAAACAGCACCTGATATAATTTTCAGATAAACACAAGGCAATACTCTACCAGTAAAGCATCCTTTTAGTGAAAACTGCGTACGCAAAAGCATTTACTTTCTTCTGTTAAGAAATATGCAACCATCACAAATAATATTGCTGACCAAAGCTTCAGGTAGTATGCATGATCAGATCCCCCTCATCTTTCATACTGTAGGTGAATGATGAAAAGGTGCTGAGTTTTCAGGCCCTGAGTCAGCAAGGTACTTAAGCAGGAACCTAACTTCAATGGAACTGCTTCTCTGCTTAAAGCTAGCCATGTGCCTAAGTATGTTGCTGAATCAGGGACTAAGTTGTAAAGATATTCCTTGTATGATGCATGAAAGATGAATGCTCCTATTTGGCATGTAAGTTACAGGCATCTTTTAGATTCACATCTCTGCAGACAGAAATCACAAGTAAGCTTAATTTGAATAAGAGGGTTGCTTTAGTGCAATTGTAGGAATATATAAAACTTTTTGTGGATGTATTATTGCTCCTGTAGTTACAATAGTTTTAAAAATTCTATTTATTGATTTTTTTTAATTTCCCATGAGCTTAGAAAAAATATATTGATAATTACACTGCATATTCTGCATGCATATTTATACTGTAGCATGGCAAGAGAAGCCTTTTGACATGTACATTAGATGAAACCACCACTACTTCTCTGTACTGCACCTGTAACTGTCAACTTTAACGGCTCGTGTTAGGAAGAAATCTAAGACCCCAATACTACAGTGAGATACAGACACAGTTCTCATTGCTGGATCCAGGCTTATGCTTATAAAAAAAACTTATTGGTGGGTTAGAAAATCAATTTACTTGTGCGATGACTAAATAAAACACATTAGAATGCAATGTTATGATTAACAAAAATGAAATAAATTGTTTTTTGCTCATTGGTATTTGGATACATATTTATGAATGTGTAAGTAAAGGAACCAGTGTCAATAATGAAAGCAGACATGATCTTCATTATGCCAAGGATAGGTTTAGAGCAGTCAGTCAAGCTGCTGCAGGGTGAATTTAGCCATGCTGGCCCTACAGTTGACTTCAGCCATGTGGCAGAAAGACACTAATCTTTGAGCAGCACATATTGTTGGGTGTAGGACTCTGTTGGACATAGTTTTTGAATTATATTATAATCAGCTGTACACAGTGTGTTTCTGACAGCAAGCTAGATCTATCTCTACACCTATGTGTATTCTTGGTATATATGCAAAATGAAAACCCAGAGCAGTAGGCATGATGAGGGTTGGGTATAAATATATGAGAGGGCTTTGGCAGTTGGGGGGGAGACAAAAGAATATGCATGCCTGGCCCTCTACAGCTAAGCAATACTCCTCTCAGTCCTTCATTACTACTATATAAATTTGACTCTATGTGTAGGGTAGTGCTGGCACGAGGCCCTGTGCCATTCACTGCAAAAAAGGATGCTTACACATATCAGACCCAGCAGTGGGGTGGACTTTGAAGCACGCATGCACTCAGTCAGCCAGCAGCTCCTTCAGGTGACCAGCTTGCATGGTTTTACAAATAAAATGGACAAATCACTGGTTAAGTACTGATGTCTATAGTAATGATAGGTCAGCCAGAAAAGTTGCAGACTTTTGGCTCACGTATTTAGCCTAAGCATATCCAGGCATATCTTTTCAATCTGAAATGAGAGATAAGAATTTTATAGGGATAGGCTTGCTCCTGAGATTTACCATACTTTCTTGTTTCAAGAGGGACAAATACAGCGTAAGAGCAGGCTCCTTTAGATTATGATTCTGCTTCTAGTTGAAATCAGGAAGCATAGGAGTACATGCGCACTCTGCAACCTCAAACCAACTCTGTGTGTTGGTCTACTCTTATTTCATCTGAACTAAAGCAGCCCATCACAGCCCTCATTTTGTTCCAAAAGGACAAATCCTACCTCGCTCTCTATGGCTGTGGATGGAGTGGAACTGATCTCTATGGCTCGGCAGCAGTTCTGCAGAAAAGGACCTAGGGGTTACAGTGGACGAGAAGCTGGATATGAGTCAACAGTGTGCCCTTTTTGCCAAGAAGGCCAATGGCATTTTGGGATGTATAAGTAGGGGCATTGCCAGCAGATCGAGGGACTTGATCGTTCCCCTCTATTCGACACTGGTGAGGCCTCATCTGGAGTACTGTGTCCAGTTTTGGGCCCCACACTACAAGAAGGATGTGGAAAAATTGGAAAGAGTCCAGCAGAGGGCAACAAAAATGATTAGGAGACTGGAACACATGAGTTATGAGGAGAGGCTGAGGGAACTGGGGATGTCTACGGAAGAGAAGAATGAGGGGGGATTTGATAGCTGCTTTCAACTACCTGAAAGGGGGTTCCAAAGAGGATGGATCTAGACTGTTCTCAGTGGTAGCAGATGACAGAACAAGGAGTAATGGTCTCAAGTTGCAGTGGGGGAGGTTTAGGTTGGATATTAGGAAAAACTTTTTCACTAGGAGGGTGGTGAAACACTGGAATGTGTTACCTAGGGAGGTGGTGGAATCTCCTTCCTTAGAAGTTTTTAAGGTCAGGCTTGACAAAGCCCTGGCTGGGATGATTTAATTGGGGATCGGTCCTGGTTTGAGCAGGGGGTTGGACTAGATGACCTCCTGAGGTCCCTTCCAACCCTGATATTCTATGATTCTGTTTGTGCTGTACTGGGAAGAGGGGATGGGTGGAACCCATGAGAAGGATTGTGATGGGGTGCAGAAAACCTGCACTAGATGCAAAGAGGTTAGGATTGCCAGGCGTCTGGTTTTTGACCAGAACACCCGGTCAAAAAGGGACCCTGCCGGCTCCAGTCAGCACTGCTGACCAGGCTGTTAAAAGTCTGGTTGGCAGTGCAGCAGGGCTAAGGCAGACTCCCTTGTCCAAGCCGGGAGCACCCTCATACACCTCAAACACCTCATACACCCTCAGACACCCTCAGACACCTCATCTCCAGCCCCACCCCAGAGCCCGAACCCCCAGCTGAAGCCCTCACACTGTCCCCTGTATCCCAACCCCCTTCCCCAGCCCTGATCCCCCTCCTGCCCTCCGAACCCCTCGGTCTCAGCCCGGAGCACCATCCTGCACCCCCAACCCCTCATCCCTGGTACCACCCCAGAGCCTGCCCCCTGACAAGCCAGAACACTCCCCCCATCCCACACCCCAACCCCCTGCCCCAGCCTGGTGAAAATGAGAGAGTGAGTGAGGGTGGGGAGAATGAGCAACAGAGGGAGGGTGGGGATGGAGTGAGCAGGGGGAGGCTCGGAGAAGGAATGGGGCCTCAGAGGAGGGGTGGGGCAGAGGGCAGGGCAGGGGTATTCAGTTTTGTGTGAGTAGAAAGTTGGCAACCTTAGAAGAGGTTAATGAGAGTCAGTGGGCTCCATTAGCCCCACCCCTCTCTCCTGTAAGAGGTGTCAAGCCTGGAGGGAGAGGTTGAAAGGAGAGGTTGAAAGCCCAGCTCAGTAGGGGCTGATCAGGAGGAGGAGAGGGCCTCTTGTGCTAGCCCACTGAAAAAAAGCATAGCTGTGGCCAGGGCCTATCCCAGGACTGCTTAAAGGAAGACCTGGCTGGGGCTGGAAGGTGACCAGACCCTGCTAGACACCCGAGCCTCTAGGGGCAGATAGACCTGGCACGAGACTCATATGTGTAGTTTGTTCCCAGGACTATGGGGTTTTTCCTTTTGAGACCTGCGAAGGAGTGTGCCCAAGAAGAGACTGGTGGAAGTGCTCAGAGACAGACCGTGGTAGGAATCAGCTAAGGGAAGAAGCAGCAGGTCTGAATAGGCATGCCTTAGCTGTTTATTACAGGGTCTCTGGGCCAGAACCCAGAGAAAAGGGAGGGCCTGGGTTATTGGCCTTCTGACAAAGGCTGTAGGGAGGCCACGGAGTTAAGGACTGGAAAAGACTTAAGTCTGTAGGTTGGGCTGAAGACCTGGTCTGAAGTAGCTGGGTGGCTTAGATATACAGAGCTCAATTTACCCTAACTTGGGTGGGATCACATGTGACCCTTCTGGAGTGTTGAGTCACAAGAAGTAGATCAGCTCAGTCGTGGAGTGACTCTCAGCAGGGACAGAGAAAAGAAGAGACACTGCTATGTCACACGCAACCACAAGTGGGTGTGCCAGTGATGAGTCCACTTTGACAAGGATGTATGTTCCCTTTACTTTGAAGAGCTCAGTTTTACAGAAGCCTGTTGCACGACAAGGAAAATTGGGGTGGGATAGGTTGCAGAGAATGAATGTCTGGGCCAATGAATCAGTGTCTATGGGGTTATACTAGCCATTGCCCTCTGACAGAGCATGGCTGTATGAACTACTCTGGTCATATGGCTGCAGCAGAACACTTTGAAGGAAATTCTATCTTCTCTGTCCCCTCAAATGGTCATGAAATACTCCAGTGGCAGCCCATCAGCATAAGCTGTGTCAAATGGAAAAAATGCCAGCCTCTTAGTGATTAACTGGAGTGCTGTTTTGTACTCACATTTTCTGAAGAATGGCTTTATCATTTAAAATGATAATATAGAATGTGAACTAGAACAATGGGTATTTTGAAAACAGAAAATAAATAAATAAATGGCTCGCTACTACTGCTTAAAATGTGGTTTCTTAGGATGCGCATGTCAATAGTGTGACTGGAGTTTCATAAGAATCTTAGGCACACAGATGTAGTACACATGCATGGTAGCTGGATTGACAAGACAGACCATGATGGCTCCAAAGGGTCAATAAAACATGCACCATGAAGGATTTACACAATAGACAGTAATGACTTCTTTGGAGCTGTTACGGTCTATTGGGTCAATAATAATCCACTTTTTAAAGAGTGCCAAAATATGAATTTACACAACAGGCCATAATGGCTCCTGATCTATCAGATAAGTGATATGAATTATCAACATTAGCGCCCATACTGCAGTGCACATTTAACTATTATACTCTATAGGGTAAATAATGCATGCTTCAAAATATAGATTCATTTTCAAAAGACTGATTTATAAACAGATCTTAAGAGGCTGCAATTTTGTCTTTAACACAAGTTATTGTAGGTTTATTTTTCAATATTATTAGCTAAGCAGTTATCAAGCTAAACTATTTATTTTTTAGCTTTTTGTTTGTTTATTTTACAAACTTAGGTCTCAGGCCTGCAAACCTTTTTTTAAAGTAAAAAGAAAAGGAGTACTTGTGGGACCTTAGAGTCTCTAAGGTGCCACAAGTCCTCCTTTTCTTTTTGCGGATACAGACTAACACGGCTGCTACTCTGAAACTTTTCTTAGAGTAGTAGCCCTTGTCGCCCAGTTATGCCTGTTGACTTCAATAGGATTGCTCAGGTGGCTAAGGACTACTCACATGAGTAGTGGTTTTCAGAATATGATATTTAACCAGTCTTGATGTGAAAATAAACATTCAAGACTAAAAATCTTTTTAAATAACATGTTCTGTGTAGATCCAGCTACCAAACTGTCTACATAGAGAAAGAGAAAAATAAATACTTTCCTGCACTATCTCATCTATAGAAATAAACTCTGAAAAAATGCTTAATTTATACCAGCGGGTGGCGACATGCAGCAACAAGCTCCAAATGGTCACAAAACTTTCCAGGAAACGATGAGAAAACACAAGGTACATTAAAATGAAATATGCATTAAAGAGGGAAGGGGGAAATAATGAAAAGTGTCCATCAACATTACATATGTTATGCTTTTGTCTAATCCCAAGGCAAAAAGAGTAAATGCAAACCCTTACAGGTAAAAGTTTTCCTTGCTTCTCTGCTGAATTTATTTTAGTGAGGATTGAACATTTGGCTTAGTTGTAGAGCATACTTTTAAATTTAAAAAAAATGATATTAAAAATAACATGAATGGAAAGCTGTGAGAAAACCCTCTGCACATGAACTGTAATAAACACAACAAAAAGGACAGGTGTGTAGAAGCCTATGATGCTGTGGTGAAAAACCACAGAAACTTACTGATCCAAGTCCTTTCAAATATAGGGATGAATACTTGTCATTTTGCAGCAGTCTGTGACTTCCCTATTCTCTTTAGAAACAGGAGCTCACAATCCAGTATACTCACCTGAAGGCCCCTTTCCTTAAAAAAGCATACTGTAGTTTGCACACTCAAGAGAAGAAGCCACTGCTCTTACGTCTTAAAAGAACAAAACAATTTAGTATTCTATTAAGCTGATGGGCAAATAAGTCTCTATTTTTTTCCTGACTTTTTTTAAAAAAAGTATTATTTAAAAAGGGGAATTCTCCTTCAAGAATCCATCTTCTTCCGTGTCTATTCTGATATAGTTAAGAGATATTTTGTCTTACTCTGACTCTCTGTGTGCGCGTGTACGTTTGTGTGTGTTTTGTGCCTATAGAACTCCTTACTTTAGACTAAATGCTCTTTGGAAGAATTTGGGTGTTTGCAGTATCTGAAGTATGGTAACTTAACACAGCAAAAAGTAGGTCTCAGCTTGAAAAATAAGGAGCAGAGAACAGAATAACAATACAGAAATGCTGAAGGTCCCCCCCCCCCCCGGCCCCGTTGCAGTGTCTGTTTCCTGCAGCTATCTACAACCTACAATATTGACTGGTTTATCAGACAGCAGGTATCTCTATCAGCCTATCTTGAATTGTCATCCAACAGAAGATTAAATGTTGCCTGCCTCCTTCTTGTGATTTTCAGTCTTCACATCACAAAGTTTTCAATCAAATTTCAGCAGTGTGCATATAGCTTAGAGAACTCAGAGTACTTATCTTCCTAAAGCAGGTGACTTAGACCACGTTTACCTTGTACAGTTCCAAGATATCTCTCAGCAAACCTGTCTGCATTTAGGCCTTGAAATGGTTCCCAAGTTCTTTTTTCCTTTCTCTGTTTCCCTCCCACTCTCTCTCCACAACCAGGCTACTGGCCAAACAACAACAAAGATTCTGTATTACAGACAAGTGCCAGTTTTCAGAGGAGTTATGCCAGTGCAGCAACCTTGTGTTGTTACTTTTTAAAATGAAAGCAACATCACATACACAGTATTGTTCTGTAGAGCTTCCTCATTAATAATCTTTTGAATGCACTTATCACCACAGTGGTTTCAGCTCATGAATCAGCTCAACCCTGAGGAGGATGTCAGCTGTGCTCATTTCTTGGTTTACATTGGATACCTTAGGAAGCTGTGGTCTGTTAGGTATCTCAAAAAATAAACTACAGCTCCATTTGTAAGGAATTCAGCACAAGCAAGCTGACAATGAAAAAAAGACTTTTCCTGATAATTAGCATATTTTCTGCCTGGTGTTCTTATAAACAGACTAACTAGATTTTGAATAAACATAAACTTGAGACTAGAGAATGCTGGAAAGAAAATATCAAGAAAGACAGGTTAGAATTTTGTGGTGTGTTCTCTGTTTAAAATAATTAGAATATAATATTACTAAAATGACTTTGCCAAGGTTTCACAATAAATGTGTGGCAGAGTCAGGAATTCCAGCCAGAGTCCTAATTCCCCGTCTCTAACCACTAGATATTTTAGGCCAATTTATCTGTGCTGTAATCAATGGAGGACCAAAGATGAGATCTCTATCCCCACTCTAACCCCTTTATGCCAAGTAAAAGGGCTGAGGTCATATAAAAAGGAATTAAAAGCCATAGTTCTGGCCAGGGAAAAATTCCTCTGGTGAAAGAATTGCGAAAGATAGCTACAAGATGTCTTCTGAAGACTCCCTGTAGTGAGGCAGAGTGGGCCAGAGAGTGAGGGACCTCTCTCTGAACCCAGGCAGTACCTGCCTCTCCCACCGGAAGTCAGGAGGCAGGACAGAAAGTATAAAGGGCAGGTCCTGGGGCTCAGTTGGGCTGCAGCTACCAGAAGAGACAGGCACCTTCTGGCTGCTATCAAGCTGTGAGACCATAGAGGAGCCCTACTGCACTGCAAACTGGCTAGAGCTGCCAGCTGACTGAGGAGTCTCTGGGACTGCCACTGGCCACCTACCCTGAGGAGATGGAGGACCACCACAGATCCAGGTACACCCTGAGGGGAGGGGAGGAAGTGGCCAGAGATAGTCAACCCCTATCTGGCTGCATTGCTGCTGGAAACCTGGTCAGCCTGTTGTGGTTGGATTACCTGTTGACCCAATGGCAGAACACTCTGCTGTTGTTTGGACCCTGGGCTGAGACTTGGTGGAGTCGGGTGGGCACAGGTACCCCTACCCCATGCCACTCCATCCCTGAGGTGGCAACCTCCCCACAATAGGCCAAAAGGCCTGTGTTTGTTTGCCATCTGCCTGAGCCAAGACATCAGGCAAACTGCTTACTGCTCTACCCTGTCTCAGGGTTCAGAGAGATCCCCTCCTGAGCCCACAGACTGTTGGTGCCCCACCTGGCCTGAGCTCTTGGGCCCATAGACTGAGGGCTTGGCCCCAAGACTAATTGCGGCTCTGTCCCTGCTTAAGGGCCAGAGCTCACAGACTGCCTATTGCCCTGCTCCCGCTTGAGGGCCAAAGCCCATTGACCGCCCTTCTTGAGGGCTAGAAGCTTTTAGACTGTTTGACTCTGCCTTGCCTAAGGTCCAGAACCTTAGACTATTTACTTTGCAAATTCCCTGACTGTGGGTGTCACCCACAGACATAGTGATGTGGAGTGGCCTCCCTCTGACCCACAGGGGGAGGATCCACCACTAACTTGCTACACCACTCAAAACACTGGAGTAGGAGGCATGCTGGGGCAAGAAATTCTGTTGCTGAAGAGATTTTAAGCATCATTTGGGCCCATATGATAGCCTAGTGAGCCTCAGACAAAAACCGAGTACTGTCTAAATTATGACAGGGGCCTCTCCAGGCTCCAGAAGAATCCAGGACCAGTAGGGCAGGCAGGTGGCTTAAAGCCACTTCAGCACTCTCTCCCTCTGGGCTTCAAGTTTTTAACTGCACCTCTTTAGCTATGCTGTACCTTTCTTTCAGGCCCTCCTGGCTCCCCTAGCATGGGTTTAAATAGCAGTGTGGCTGGCAAGGCACAACTGAGGCAAGTAGAGTAAAGATGTGTTTGAAGTGTTTGGGTATATATGTGATTGCACACCCGATAAAGCTCTCTGCTCACCCAAGCTGTGCCTCGCTGCGTACAATGCTATTTTTAGCAGTGTAGTATCCCTTTTCCTCCTTGCTGCTGATGCCTTCTCAGGAAAAGACTCTCCTGTGTTTGGCAGAGAGCAGTCAGCAGGGAAAGCCTTGGGCGCTGCAGACCTTTTGCCTGCCATATGGAAAGATTCTGGCAAGGGGGAAAAGCTCCACCAGCTCCCCATTGATGAAGCTTTTCTCCACCTGCCAGAGCCTTTCACTGACCTGTAGCTACACACCACAGTGTGGACACAGCAGGCTTTTTGCTGCAGCATGTAGCTATGCGTACCCTACATGCCTCTGCCAGTGGTGTGTAGTATAGACATAGCCTTAGCAGCCAACACATAATTCCCTCCAGAAGCGTGAGGGTAGGTGGAAGGTGACTCTTGTTGCGTTAATGTCCAGGTGGTGGTGGTGGTGTCCTGTGATATACAGGAGCTCAGAGTAGATGATCTTGGTGGTCCCTTCTGGCCTTAAAATCTCTGAGTCTATGATTTTTGTGCTCCCAGATTGGTGCCCAATCAGATGCTCCAGTAGCTTGAGGTGAGATAGGTGCAATGTTACCTTGACCACACCGCCTTTAGTTCATTCTGGTGGTGTAGGAGTTCTAGAACAGCCCTTTGACACTGAAGGACTCTTATCAGGAAGAGGGAATCCTCAAGTTGCAGAGTCCACTGTGTTTAGTCTGCTTTGTACTGCCAGTGTAACACTAAGGAGAGGTAACCCGTATGAGAACTGGCTAGCTGTTTGTTCACGAATGTCTGTGACTCTTATGTAATGTTAATGAAAATTGTATGAACACATCGAAGGGGGAAAATGCTGAAAATGAAAAAAACAGTGACTGACCATTGTTAAACCTGTGAATTGACTCTGTAAATCTAATTTACTTCCTGTGCATGCAAACTGAAAAGTAGATAGATAGAAGTGCTAGGTGTGAAACCTAATCCACTTGATGTTGAACATGGAAAATATATATATTTGTGTCAGTTGCCTCTTAGGATCTGCCACTGAGAGACATTCTTCCTCTTCCACAAGCACATGAGTTAAAAAATATCTGGAGTCCAACTATGGGGCTAGGGGTAGGGTACACACACACCCTCTTTCACATCAACCTTACAGAAACTCCCCGTTGGACATTCTGTGGTGATAAAGATCCATGGGTGAGGAGGAGGGCCAAATAATAGGCTGAGGACGGAACCATTTTCCATGGTGTCATTTCAGACATGAGTTAATGTGGATTCCATCAGTGTTCACTGTCACTGGTTCCCTTACCATACAACAAACTTTCCTTCCTCCCATTAGGGTTTTGAAAGCACCCATTGGAGCTAAGGTGACTGCAAAGCAGTTGAGACATTGAGAACTGTAACAAAGGTGAGCGACACCTATGGTTCCGATGATGACTCCAGTGTCTACTGCTGCACATGGCTTCTTCATAGATGATGTTGGCTTCCATGGCTCTCAAGAGTTCTGTGAGTTTTGGGGGATCGAACCCTTTGCTTTGTCCACTGGGGGGGCAAATCTGTGGCAGCAGTCCTAGGGATACGATCAGGTTAAGATCTGGCAAATCCACACTCATAGTTTCGAGTCCCGTACACTGGAAATAACTCCTGTATGGGGATGATTTAGACCAGGCTTTCTCAAACTGAGACCTGACCCCATTGGTGGAATCTGGACAATGCTTGCAAGGGGTCTGAAATGTGTCTGTCCGTCTGTCTATCTGTCGCGCTCTCTCTCTTTTTTTATCTACAATCTTGAAATTAAGAAAATGTTAATGGGTATCTGGAATTTTGTTTTGTTTTTATCCCCTCTGTGCATTTTTCAATATGCAGGAGGGCTGCAGTCACTTCTCCTGGCTGTTAGGAGCCACTCTGGTGCCAACTTTGAAGACTGGGAGTCTGTCTCTCCCCATCTGCTCTCAGTGCTTGCTCTGCAGTGCAGGTGCCCAGTCAGCTGAGCCTCACTAGTGTGGGAGGAGGAATCGGTGGCCAGCTGCTTCAGGGCCTTGCTGTCAAGGAGGTGGGAGAGGCAGAATTAGGTCTCGTGGGGGGATAGGCTAGTGGATGGTGGCTCAAAAAGGAAAAAGCTGGGGGAAGAGAAGAAGAAACAGGATGGTGCACTGGAGTCAAGGGAAAAGGCTCCAGGGTGAACAGTCTGGGGAATGGGGCTATAATGAGGGGTGGGAGGGATGAGAACAGGCTGAGGGGACTGAATGATGTATTAGTCTAGGGGACTGTCATGAAGGGTGAGCAGGAAGAGTGGTTGGAATCAAGAAGGAATAGGCTGGGAAGATGGTGGCTATCCTGCAACCCTTGTTACCCTCTGTGTCCCTGTACTTCTGTTTTGTCCCCCTTGAGATTCCTGTGGGACTTGTAGATCACTCTCTAATTTCAATTTGGGTCCATTTCCCCACCTCTGAATAATCTATGCACACAGAAACATGCTCCTCCATCTCTTTAAAACATTTCATGGTAAGTTTATTATAACCTTAGGTGGAACTGGCAGCACCACCTACAGGTAATGTTACTTAACTCTTCCCATTATAAGACCTTGTTTTCAGTTGCTTATAACTTTAGCAAACCTCAACAGGTGAGGGGTGAAATTTTCCATGCCTGGTTTCCACCTCAGGCTTTTTAAACATTGCAGCAGAAATGGTTCATCCAGGGGTTGCCTTTTACCACCCCTCTGAATATCTGCCCAAATTTGAGGTTGAGCAGTACTTCCCCGGCATTGCTCCTCCTTACTCCAATGGGCCACTGTGGCACTAGACACAGGAACTGAGAGCAGGGAGACTGTCCTGTGTTCTCAGCGCTTACATACCAGTTTTTAGAAGCTTTCCTAAATCTTTAATGGAAGCAACTTACTTTAAAAATGTAAGTTTTTGTGAGGTGTTGATCCCCGTATTCACTTCAGTACTTCAGAAAATGTGTTAGAACATGGTTGAGGTATTTCAATTTGATAAACTAAACTGGTTACTTTTTTGAGAATGTTTTCTGTCACTGTGCTAATTTCCTATTCATTTGATTGGGATGCAATGATTTCACGACAGTGTCAGTGCAGGTCTATGGAAAAGACATTATAGTGTCAAAATGAAATGAAACAATGTTAATTTGTCTATGGAAACTGTGTTACACTGCCAAATTGAAACATAACCCTTAACTCAGCCACCTTGAGACTTGGCACAGCAGCCCTGTCAGAGGACCCCACAACACAGGGTGATTTTTACAGCAGCACACTGGGAAACTACAAATCTGAGTTAAATATTACAGGAGGTTAGGCTATTTCTTTTGTTCAACAGAATCACAACTATATAGCCTTTCCAGGTATTGCTGCAATGCCTCAGAAATGGGAAGAGGCTGGGAGTCTTGTAAAGAGCACTCTGGCAGCTTACCTCAGACTCCTTTTGGCTTTCATCGGTTTGCAGCCCCTCTCATTCTTAACGTTATATTGCTGTATGCTTTTGGGTGTGAAACATTAAGTTTTACAATGTCCATGGCACCTAATTGACATCTGGGACATCTGAGCTCAAATTAAGCAATGTTCTAAATCTAATTTGGATTCTAATTCCACCAGAACAAAACATTTCTATTAAAACTAGAATTTGAATATGAGCCACAGTCCAAGGAGCATGGGAATTCAATAGTAAAAAAGAATGATAAACGCTCTGATATCAAAACACCTATTCTGAGGGAAGGAATTATAATAATTATTCCCTTTACTGCCAGCATTTGTTGAGTTAGAGAATCAACTTCTCAGCTGTAGTTTTCTTTCATTTTGTTCTGTGTTCCTGGACGGGGTAACCACCTTTGAAAAATGGCAATCCTTGATTTTTTTTGCCCCAGGGCTAGGATTAGCAGATGTCCTTTTGTTTCTTTTTTTTCTGTCTTCCATCTTCAGTGTCCTTCACCTTCTAGCAGAAGTGTTCACATGGTACCTGTGACAGATGTTTCTCCATTTGATCATGTAGTGATGGAAAGGCTGAGATCTGAAACCATCGAAACAAGTCCTCCCCCCGACCCCCCCAACCTTGTTAGTAGATGGTGGAAGAGGATGGCAACTGTATTACCTGTACTTCTGGGAATATTGGCAAATCACATGGGGATGTCACAAAGATGAAGAATGATCCAATAGTTAGGGCACTGACCTGGGACTCAGGAGAACTGTGTTTAATTCCCTGCTCTTCTATAGACATGCTGGGTGACCTTGGTGGCTTAGTTTCTCTGCCTCCGCTCCCTATCCAGGATGACAGCATTTCCCTAGTACTTCCCAGAGGACCTGTGAGGATAAATACATTAAAGATTGTGAAGGGCTCAGCTGTGATGATGATGGGGGTGGGCAGAGAAGTATGTAAGATAGACTGATATTTTGGAATGGTGGTAGGCAAATCGTATGCATGCTGTGTCTTTAAGAAAATAGTGTGAGCTTTTCAGAGTGTATGGCCCAGATGGCTTATCTGGCATTAATCTGACACGACTTATAAATAAGCGTAATATCAGTCAAGTCCCACTATTGGCAGTGTAAATGGCTTGGTCCAGAAGATCTGTTTGCCTACTGTGCTGTTTGTCATTTCATACCTGTAACGATGTTTTCTGTGGTATGCACTGTGCCTTTTAAGTGTACAGTGAGCCCCCAAAGCTGTCTGCAAGAGAACTCCCTGGGAGTTCATGCTGGCTCCTGCTACATCCCGAATGGTGTACACTGTGCTTTCTCAGAAAGACTTTATATTTGTTCTCTTTGTTCTTTCCTTTAATCTCCAGGCTGAAAGTACATGTTTGAATGTTATGGGTCCAAGAATGCTGAGCATTTCTTGAGAGGGGCTGAATGTCTTATTCCCATTGACTTCAATGAGACGGGAGCTGTGAGCACTTAGCACCTTTTCAGAGGAGCTCATTTTATAATATATATATATATATATAATATAAAGTTACAAACTTAATGAGTTTCTCTAACAAATTCTTCTTCACTTACCCAACCAATCATGCCAATAATTATTCTCTTCTAACCCACTTATGCCCACCACAACCAAACACAACCCTTAAGTCTGGTAGAATAGACAAGCCATGAGGTGTGCCCTGATAGTCCACAGACTCCGACAAAGGCAGAAGTGATTCCTTGAAGTGCGGGTCACCCATAGAAAATGCCCTGTTGCCAGCCCCTTCTCACTTAAAATGGGAGTCTTCAGTGCTGAAATATTATATGGCAATATGTTCTCTGTCATAGAAGTTGTGTATAAGGTGCCCAACTATTTAGGGCTTTATAATGTAGGTCAAACTAAGCACCTAGAACTGCTCATAGAAATGAAATGGAAGCCAGAGCAAATCTTAGAGACCAGGTGTAATTTGTTTCCCCAAGAGAAGAACCATTAAGCAAGCTGGCAGCTGTGTCCAGCTGAAGTTCCCTAGGAGCCTTCAGATGTAGATCACATTGCAGTATTACATTTGAAATCTCCATTTGGTACAAAATGTGGCAAATCCTGTATTAAGGTCACCTAACACTTCATATTCTAACAAGATTTCCCATGGTTTTTTTTTTTTGAAGAGCTGACAATTTGCACCAGGGACTTGAAATTTGACTGAGGGGTAGTTGTGGGACATAGAAGTGCCTTTTGCTTGTCCTGTGAAAATCCATTCAGATTTAAACAAAAATATATATGGTGTGTGCTTGTATGTGTATAAATTCATTGTGCAACACCTTTATACAAAAGGTTTCAAATGGTTATTCATAACAAATTATACAAATGAGATTTGCAGTTTATTGCGGGCAATGTGTTGTGCAGGCAAATGGAATAGCTAAATTTAAGGAATGTATTGTTTAATGTGACACTTTTTAATCATGAAGATATCAGTTGCTCTATTTCTAGAACATCCTTTTTAGGATATTCACTGAACAATGTGTCTGCCCAAACAAAATATTTTCTGTACCTCTGTATGCCTTTACAGCGAATGAAATGAAAACTTGGTCCCACTGAAGTCAATGGCAAAACTCCCATTGACTTCAATGGGATTTCAGCCAAAATTGCCACATCTAAGGCTGTAAGACATGAACGTACCACACATTTGATCTCTTACAAATAAAATTCTGCTCCCAGAAATTATCAATACTTTCCTATATACTGTTTTTGTAATCTATAATCCTCCCATCATGACGACACATGATTTTATACAACACATTTTGTTTCCTTTTTTCAGTTTTGCACATACTGTCTTCATGCCCCAGAAGTTCAGAGTCATGGCATACAGTTAAAATACAGTAATACAAGAAATATAAATATCGCTTTTTGTAAAGTTTGTTTACTGCTTAATAAAGTCCCTGGGTGAAATCCTAGCTGTGTTGACTTAAGTGGAAGGTTTGCCATTGACTTGAGTGGTATTTCACTCCACATCTTTAAAACAAATATTTAGCACATAAGCCTTCTAAAAAAATACATATGTCAAAGGAAGAACAGAAGACAAGGCAAAAAGTAGCTGCCTCAATTCTCCATAAAATTCTTTCAAACATCTCTCAGTACTCTAAGTCCTAATCTAAACTTCTGGCCACATAACAGATAACAGTCCTTGGAAATGAACTGAAGAACTGTAAAGCCAATAAGAAAATGTTCCATTAAAAAAAGAATTGAAGAGTTTCCTGGGGGGAGGGGGGGAATCACAATATATGTACTTTCACATGTTCAGAGAAATGATAAAAAGTTTATAGCACTTGTAATTGGTCTCTTTCCATTTTAAAATATACATTTTTTTTTTTAATCCAGATACATTTCTCTGCCTCGCTTTGTGGTATCATTAATGAAGTCTGGGTTTTTTCAGTAGCAGAGGGTACAAAATGATGTGTTAAGAAAATGTAGCATTGAAACATGATAGATAGATGGCAATCTAAACACACAAACTGGAGGATCCATCAGATGGGACCCAGTCCTGCAGGGTACTGAACACCCTCAATTCTGGCCCATCATGCAGCAGTAAATAACTCAGATGATAGGGGGGATTATTCTTCCTGCCAAGGCATTTCTCTGCATGTCGATATCCAGGCCATTACAGAGTGTTTGAGTGTGTTTGTTGTATATTTCCACCTCTTTAGATCTCAGTTAATAGTTATGCATGGCTCAGTGTAACTGCAAGAAAATCAAATTCTATCACTGTATACCAAAGGGAGGGAACGGAATGAGGGAATCCATGGAAAACTCCCTTTCCAAACCACCACTTGGCTTTTCTGGGAGAGTTCATACCCAGACAAGTTGTGTGATGTAAACCAGCTAACTCCAGTAACAAAGCCACTTGACCTGTTATCTTATTAGTGTGTCGCCAACAGACTAGTCTTAAAAACCAAAGTCACTTTTGACATCTACAGATCATGACCTTTTGATTGGTGTATGGCAAAAGTATGTCAGTACCGAAAGTCCCACCAAAGTTCCAGTCAAGATTTTTTCATATAAGAATGTATGTGTCTATATATCGCTTTTTCTGTAGCAACTGTCAATCAGGTCACATATTAAATTTTTTCCATTCTATTATCTTTTCTACTGTTAAACTAAGCTTTAGGTTTTGTTCTAACTGTAAAAGCACATATGAAATGTTTCCTTATTTCTTTTCATAATACCACAGGAGAGGGTGTTTTACCTTTTCTTTTGTAAGTTAACATAAGTAGAAATTGTCAATCTGAAATTGACAGGTATTTGTTACAGTCAACAATGCATTGTTCACATTTTAGTTCATCCACCAACACAGGCATTGCCTGTCAGATGTCACAACAGTGTGGAAACTTATTAAACTATAAAGAGTAATACTATAATATAAAGAATTGTGGGTAAAAAATCTAAAAGCATGTATGCTGGCTTGAGT
This sequence comes from Natator depressus, assembly GCF_965152275.1. Classification (NCBI taxonomy): domain Eukaryota; kingdom Metazoa; phylum Chordata; order Testudines; family Cheloniidae; genus Natator; species Natator depressus. The sequence goes on along the minus strand of NC_134235.1, from coordinate 99,042,693 downwards.
TAGCAAAGTTTGTCCTTAGCTAAGCTAATTTAGCACTTATCTGCATATTCCAGAAACCTCATGCTTCCGCTGCAAGAGCTGCCCTTATGACTTACGGGGGCTCAGCTACCAAATAACAGTAAGATGGAGGTAGAAGTTTGGCAATAAGCTTCCTCCCCTTCAGTTTTATTGTTGGAGGGAGGAGGATAGGAGATCAAGTTGTTGCAGTGATTTTTCTACTCCACTGGAAGACAAGGAGATTGAGCCAGCCAGTGAGCTATACTGCAGCGCCCCCACAGTGTAATGATCCAAGCAATCACTTGTGTCTTTTCTGTTTAAATCTGTCCTTATCCACCAATGAACTAACTATGCCAATCTGTAAGCCATTCTGTGGCCTGTGTGCCTGGCTAAAGGGATGTGTGACAGCATCCACTGGAATGGTACATGGGGGAAAAAACATGCATTGACCAAGTCTCATCTGGTATTGGTAGTGACTAAATACATGTGTTCTAGAGATGGGCCTGAGCCACAAAACAAAATCTATATGTTTATATTCTCTCTCCACCCACCCCCTCAAAAAATGTCAGGGTTGTTTGGATTTGAGGTTCTATTTGGGGCTCTGCTCTAATATGCAGCAAAACAAATTTCGTATTTGTTTGATTTCTCCATACAGAAAACAGATACTTTGTCAGAATGAGTTTGATTGTGTGGTGTGTGTTTTGGTTTTTAGATTGAGAACAAAACAAGGAAGGAAAAAGGTAAAGTTTCTATGTAAGAACGTGTGTATTCCCTCTGATGGTCTTCACAGCTTTCTGGGAGCAAAATGATTGCTACATTCTGCACAGAAAGAACTGAGAGGGCCAGGATGCCATAAGCTGCCTTAGGTACTAGAACCTTTTTTACAAAGGAAAGAGAAAAGTGCTGATAATTCAATGGATTGCAAGGCAAATGGTTTTTGTAATCTGAGAATACTTAGTGAGTGTCTGGGTGTGTGCATTTGCATGCACACACGAGTGCAGGAATAAGAGCTCACTGAGATAATTTTCATTTTTTGTTTGTGGGAGACCCTCCTTTGCTTCCTGCCAGAGAAGGGAAAACAATCAGTTTCTATGGAAAGTTTTCCTTCTCCTTGAGGACCATTAGAAACCTTGATTTCCAGCTGGATCTCAGATATGCAGTATGATAGTAACATGTGAAGTGATGTGCAAAACATGCAACGTGAAATATTTACTTTTCAATGAAAAAGACAATGGACAGAATCTGGTAAACCACCATTATGTTTCTCCTGATCCAGGGCCCTCAGGGGCCAAAATGCCCTGTCACCTAAATTAGGTCAGCCCAAGAGTTGTTCTAGGTTACGCCAGGGATCACTGTACTGGCTGAGAATTGGATGTAGTTGTCAGATTCGGGGTGCAGTCCCAACCAGAGAGAGAGTGTCACTATCTGCCCTATAACCCTGGTTTCCTCACAATGCTTTGTTGTTGTAGCTCCCAACCTGGGCTACTCACAAACAGCTTACCAGCAAGCAGGTCACACCCTGAGTGTCTGTATAGCTGCAGCCCTGATCCAAGCAGCCTGTCAGCGACACTCCAGTCACAGTCTGGTTCCCACCAGCCTTGGTTACTACTTTCAGGGTGACCCCAACACCCTCCCAGTCCCAAAGTTTCCCCAAAAACATCTGTTCTGCACTGTCCAGCCCTCTTGTGGGCAGTTCAGATATTAAAAGTCTGTTGCCTCTGTTCAGGGTCAATATTCAACAGTTTGCTACTTTTACTGGAGTTACTAAACAGTTCAGTTTAAACACAGCATCGGATTGATTTAGATTTAAAAAATAAAACGAGGTAGGATTTTAGATGAATTCAGGTATCAAGTGTTAAAGTCAGAAATGGCTACAAATGAAATAAAGATAAAATGCTTTCTAGTAGCTGAACTTAACGAGCCAGGCTTGGTTCAAGGTAAAAGCCTTACCACATGTTCCCAGCAACATGGCTGACCAAATGCTAAGGTCAGGATCTCCCCCCACAGTCAAAGGGCTGGTTCTTTTGTCATCTTAGGAGAGAGAGAGAGAGAGTGAGTGAGTGCTTGGGGTTTTCTGCCCCTTTCTTTTGTAGTGCAGTTAACCTTTGGAGTGGATTCTTCTGAGGGTTACTCCTTGAAGCAAAGCTTATTCAAACAGTAAAGAAGGAGACATGGAGTCAGGTGAAGGAGGCTCCATATTTTTTCTTCTCACCTGTGTTTGCTGAAATGCAAATTTGCTTTCTCTTCTGCCATCTCCCCTCTCTGTTGTTTTAAGGACCTTGTTTACTACTTCTATGTAAATTGAGGTAAACACACATTTCTTCACACAGAATACTTCTGTTTGGGTAGGGCTCTGTCGTTTTGAACGTGTGCTAAAAACATCATACAGGGGGAAGAGAATGGATGCAGAGTTCATAACTTTACATATAACGTTGCTACACACATTTCACCATGATATTATTGACCAGTGAGTTGTTAGTTTTCAGATGATACCTCACAAGGCATATTTTGTAGAAAGATTATTACAATAGCATGTAGGGTGTTTTCGGTACAGGGGTGTTTTCAGTAACAGTAATGTAGAAGACTATCATTTATTGTAAATATCAAGACTTGAAATATCCAGTCAATGAATTGCATTGCATTTTTATTTGGATATGTTACCTTACTGTTGACTAGCTCCCTGAAAGGATCCAGTTGGGTAGAACCGACCAAAGTGGTATCTATTCCCAATACTTTGGGCCAACCACTCTAGGCAAGTTGTCAAGAAAAGAGATTTTATTTAAAATGGAATTCTTGTAAAATTAAAATACCTATGTTTTTAAATGTACCAGCACTGAGAATAAAGGAAGGAAAAGAGGAAATTAAAACTGACAAAGGAGGAAGGTCTGGAAGGCTGGTTTTCCACCTAAAAACCTCAGGTGGGAGCCAGGGATGCCTGAAATTACCAAGAAATAAGGAGTTTTATAGTTCCTTTTTCAGTCTCTTAAGTGTCCCACACAATCAATAATGTGAGGGGTAATAGTGTATGTGGGGCGGGGAGAGGAAGGGAGAAGGGTGAGAATAGGTGTCCAAAACCAAAAATATGGGGTGGGGAGAGAGAGAACCTGGATTTGTGCTGGAAATGGCCCACCTTGATTATCATACACATTGTAAGGAGAGTGATCACTTTAGATAAGCTATTACCAGCAGGAGAGTCGGGTGGGGGGAGAAAACCTTTTGAAGTGATAAACACCCATTTTTTTTCATGGTCTGTGTGTATAAAAACATCCTTACTGCATTTTCCACTTTTATGCATCCGATGAAGTGAGCTGTAGCTCACGAAAGCTTATGTTCAAATAAATTGGTTAGTCTCTAAGGTGCCACAAGTACTCCTTTTCCTTTTGCGAATACAGACTAACACGGCTGCTACTCTGAAAAATATTCCAGTTCCTATAAACATCTATGGTTAGAAAGGGCTATTTACAGATTCAGAATGTCTTTCATTTTAACCTTAAAGTCTTTATTAAGAGGGATAATATCACAATATCCTTCCTAACCCAGAAAAAAACTAGCTTTCTGAGGACAAAATATTCATAGATAATAAATTAACCTCTCCTGGTAAATTGGGCATGTGAATGAAACATGAGGAACTCTTGATATAAGAAAAAAGAAAAGGACATGGCTGCTACTCTGAAACCTCTTGATATAAGAGTGGACAGTTGGGTTTCCATAGGCACTACACAAGCTTGCTTTTGTCAGATTATCTGTAACATCCCCGTTTGGTTATGCTATCTAAACATAAATGTTTGCTGTTCCAGAGCTCTCCCAGTTTAAGCTACTGCATGTTAAACTCCAAAGCTTTGAATAAATATCCACATTTTCACTCGATCCATACTAAACCCAGCAGCTGAATGTTTTAGCTTTGCCCAGTGCTGTGTTACTCAAAGAATGTTACTTCATATTATATAATATACCATATTAATATGTGATATGTAACTTCAGAAAGTTTAGATCATGCCGTACGTGCTCTATTGTACCAGGAGAACATAAAATTGACTCTTTTTTTCTATAATTGTGTAGATGGAAAAGAAAGAGAAATTAGCCAGGTAGTGAAGAAGAAGAAAGCTGTAGGTAACAATCTGATTTCAGTTAATAATATTAAAGTGGAAAAGGAAATAGAACACAAACATCAAAATTATAGAACTCTTCCATCTGATCTATTTATATCATCAGTTGGTTCCCCAATAGGTACTTTTGGCACTTGTATATTTTCAGTTGGGCTAGAGCTTATTGCACCTCATTTCTCTCTCGCTCTCTCTGGTTTTCCCTTGGAATGTACATGCACTTTACTCACTGGAGTCTGTGGCCTGGTCTACACTACAGTGTTAGGTCGACATAAGGCAGCTTACATCAACCTAACTCTGTTAGCCTCTACGCTAAAATGTAGCTTCCCACCAATGTAACTTGCCCACTACACTGATTTAATAATTCCACCTCTGCAAGAGGCATAGCACTTAAGTCAATGTAGTTAGGTTGATGCAGTGTCAATGTAGACCAGGGATCGGCAACCTTTGGCATGCAGCCCATCAGGGAAATCCGCCGGTGGGCTGGGATAGTTTGTTTACCTGCAGTGTCCGCAGGTTTGGGCGATTGCAGCTCCCACTGGCTGCAATCCCCCGTTCCAGGCTAATGGGGGCTGCAGGAAGCAGCGTGGGCTGAGGGATGTGCTGGCCACCGCTTCCTGCAGCCCCCATTGGCCTGGAACAGTGAACCGCAGCCAATGGGAGCCGCAATCGGCTGAAGCTGCGGATTCTGCAGGTAAACAAACCATCCCAGACTGCCAGTGGATTTCTCTGGCCCAAGGTTGCCAATCCCTGGTGTAGACACTGCATTGCTTACATTGACTTTTGATGCCTTTCCAAAGCCATCCCACAATGCCCCACACTGGCAGTTAAATCCGTGCAAGTGCTCCTGGTAAGCTCTTCCTGTATTCCACCAACAAAAGGAATACAGTGTGGATGTGTAAAACTGAGTCAATTACTGTGGTGGCTGTATGTCGACGTAACTTGGGTTGACTTTAATTTTGTAGTGTAGGCTTGCCCTGTGCCATGGCATCATTTGCATTTCTGCAGCTTAGAAAATACTTTGCAGAGCAAGTTACCTGTACTGAAGAATGTGGTGCTTCTTTCAACAATAATTTTCTGTCTTACAAAAGGAAAGCCTGTACGTTGACTAAGTGCTCTCCAATGGAAATGATATTATTCACCCTTGAAGAGCACATTATTGAACATGGAATTTTCTGTTGGGAATTTGCACTGTGCTCTTTGATGTGTGAAAAAACCTCAGAATTTTGAAGAAAAATTTCTAAGATGAGCGAACAGGAAGACCATATTAGAAGACCATATAGAGAGCGGCTCAGGCAACAATTTATTTTTAAAATATATTTTAATTTTTCTTTTTTTTAATATATAGCATATGGACTACATTGAGATAATATATTATGCTATGTTACAATAAGTGCATTATTATTTATTAAGCTGTGATGATATGGGTGACGTTCTATACTTTGGGGAGTGTACTGTAACCCCCATGTTCCTCATTTTCATATAAGTGTGATCTCACATATAAAGCATGCCTTGTAAGGTATCAGGGGAAAAGTTATGATCTGCTGAAAGTCATTTCTCTACCATCTATATCTATATCATTCATGCATATGAAGTTCTGAGAATTGTGTTGTATGGTTGTCACTAAAACATGCTGTAAATTGGAGAATCAGCCAGATATTAGCTCCCCAGAGGCAACAGCAAGGAAAGTTACCAACACCTGGGCAGGGTGTGAAACAACCCATCAACAGCCATTGTCCAGCAAGGGAGCTACAATTCAATGGCTCACCTACATGAAGCCACAGCAGGGGAATTGCTCAACTTTGCCTGTTGACTCAGCAATGCCTCCAAACATGTCTGGACTTGTGTTTTCCAAGCAAATGGACTGAGGGTATAAAACAGACAGAGTGGACACATATTGATCCTTTTCTCCTGCCCCCACCTACACTGCAATCAACTACAACACTGAGAAGAAGACAAGACTCCAACAGAGGATATTAGCCCAAGTTTAAGGAACAAACCTGTGTGTTAAGGACTGCAATATCCAGTGGGGTGAGAGAAACTGCTTAATTTAGATGTTGCCCACTGTAATAGGGTTGACAGGTTAGACTGTGTACTTATATTTTCTTTTTTTTTTTGGTAACTAATTCTAACTTTTTGCCTATCACTTAAAATCTACCTTTTATAGTCAATACATTTGTTTTACTGTTTATCTTTATGAGTGAGTTTGTATGACGTGTGTGGCAAGTCTGCTCAGGTTTGGCAAAGGCTGGTGAATATCCACTTTTCATTGATGAAGTGGTGAACCAATTAATAAATCTGCATTGCTCATCATGAGCAGTGCAAGACGGTATATTCCTGAGGTACAGAGCTGGAGGAATTTGGCTGGTGCCTTACTCTGTGTGATTCATGGGATCATTCATGCATTATAGCTGGGTGTGGTGCTCCACATGCTGTTGTGCTGAGTGATCGCAGCTCCTGGAGCGGCTTGCTGCTGGTCACTAGCAAGGCATTGTGAGAGACAGCCCAGGCTGGGGAGAGTTAAGGTCCCACAGTCCCAGGCTGCACCCCGAGGGGATCCCGTCACAGTATGCTTGGGCTTCCAAAAGGCATAAATATAGAGGGAATCTTACCCCACAGACAGTCTAGTCCATAACAACAATTACATCTGTACCATATCCATTTACTTGTGCTACTGTAGCAACACTATTCTCAGTTTGGGTATGTCTACACAGCACCTGGGAGATGTCTTTCCCAGCACAGGGAGATGTACATTCCATAGCACTGCTTGAACTAGTACCTAAATACAGATGTGTGGCCATGGTGGCACAGGTGCTGGGAGGACCCAGCCACCCAAATACAACTCTGTTTAACCTCTTGACTATGAACTCAAGTAGCTGGCCCAAGCTGCCATTCGTGCCATGGTGGCCTCACAGCCATTGTTAGTGTGGTGACTCAAGCAGAGAGAGTGCATTTATCTCTACCTGTGCTGGGAATTACACTTTCTCCTGCTGTGTAGACATACTCTTTATGTTAAGAAATGAATTAACCTCTGTCAGTCATTTACTGACATCTCAAAAATTGAATGTTAAGGAGCCCCAAGATTTACCTTAGACCTACAAGAGGATTTAAGGGGCAAATATTTCAAATGTAATCTCCATTTCTGGACCTTTTGCACAGCTTTTACGTGTGTACTTTTTGAACATTATCAAAGCCACAAAATGAGACCCATTCAAACCCCACTTGCAGTCCCTACACACCTAACTTGTACAAATAGGGTTGCATATATAAATTCCAAGTTACTGTATTCAATAGTTGATGTGGAAGTACGTTATGAAAAATGGAAATCTTGTTTTGAAAATTTGGCCTCACCACATCAAGTATAGAAGGTAAATTTAGGTACCCATAAACCAGGATGTAGCTATCTACAACATGAGGCCAAATTTTAAGAAGTGGTACTAATTTGTGATGTCTTAGTTTTTGGGTGCACAACCTGTGATACCTAGAACCTGATTTTAAAAAAATGCTGGTCACCCACAATTTCTACGCATTTCATTTGGAGGCGTGGGTGATCAACATCTTTGAAAATCAAGCCCTGGTGTCTCAAATTGGGTACTCAGTTATAGAGGCACCTAATGCCATGTCACTTTAACAATGGTACTTTGACACCAGATTAACTGATGAGTTCATCAGCTTGGAGAGTTTTCTGAAAAAGGAGGCCCAAAGAATTCTTGTTGAAACCACTGATTTCAAAGGAAACTGGAAAGAGAAATGAAAAAGTGGCAGGTGATATAGGACCTTCCCTGAGGGGAAAATACAAATGTAAATCTTGCTGGTGAGTATAAAGCTCATCTTAAAGCACAATTAACTGATTCAGAAGCTGAAAGGAAAATTTGCTTCCACATTCTTAGTCGTATACAGTACACACAGCATACTACATATTCATCTAGCTAGTAAGAGTACATCAAATACAAATGTAGCATACACAACAATCCTTCATTTCAGCTCTAATACAGATGGTTATCCCTATAACAAATAAATAGCCAGGCTCAGAATCAAGAAAGGATAGGAAAAATGATAAGCAAAAGCCAAGAGGAAAAAAAATACTGGTGCAGATTTTGTGAGACACTACTTTATCTACCTGCCTTAAAACCTCATATCTCAAAAGCACAGTGGGATAGCATAGCCCAAGAGCACTTAAATGGGAATACAAATATGGATAATTGGTACTAAAACTACCTGTTAAGCACACAGTCACGTAATATACTGTCATACAGGTTCAGTCCATTTGGGTCTTCCAACCCCAAGAGCTATATCCCTTTCCTAAAGTCTTACAGTAACTGCCATTTTGATATTTAGAGCTGACTGGTGTACAATTCCATTTAACTACAGCTTTCAGGATTTCTAACTTTGTCTTCATTCTGCATTGGAACAAAACCTTCTGAAAGTTTTTTTTGGAATGGGATTTGTGTCAGAATGTCCATTTTCTGCTCAAATAGGCCAGGTTTTCAATTCTGCTTTCTCTCTCTCTCGTCAGAAGTGGCAACTGAGAACCTCAGAAACCCTTTGGATGAAAACTTCATTGAAATGGATACAATTTTTTTTTAGCTTCAATGAACCAGCACATTCTAATGAACCAACTAGTTCCACTGATAATATTTTTTAAAAAGAAAAGACTTCCAGAAAAGAATGTTCCCAAAATAGGCATCTCAGAGTGATACATTGTGCTTGAAAGCAGGTGTGACCACACTTTCATTTTATTTACATACTTGTTCCAGTGCTCACCATTAAGTAGACATAGGTCAAAAGAAGTTGCCCATGCCTATGTGATGAAAGAATTTGTCCCAACTGTACTTGCTTAGATGTTACAGCTAATGTTATATTATCACTTCAAAATACGCAAGATTATAATTTCATCTCACACAACGCCTTTTCCAGGTGACAATGAACTATACAGCTTTGGGTTATTGGCAAAAGAGTGTGGAAGATGTCTAGGTTAAAATCTGGCCATGTGTCTTTGCTCTCTCATTTATCTATAATTTTTATTTCCAATCTTTTTCTGACTTCTTAGTCTTACCACTAATATCTTCTTCTGTTCAATAGGCTACATATAAATGAAGAGACAAAGAGGTAGATATTAGTGACCTCTGAGAAACCTTTGAAGTCTGCATACAGAGGCTGTCAGTCAAGTCAGGGAGTGCAAAATGGAATAGTTTTTGTTTGTAAATCAGGACAATGAGTTTCAAGATTCACCTGCAACATTTTCAGTGATTTCAGGATATTCCAGACAAACCTAGTGATCTAGATGGCTCATATATCATGGGTGCTTTACGTCAGAGAATTAAATGGTCTTGTGGTTGTCAGTGGACTAGAATTTAGGAATACCACGTTCAGTTCTTGGCTTTGCCACAGATTCCCTTGGTAACCTTGTGAAAGTTATTCACAGGGAAGTTTTCAAAGTCACAAATGGGAGTTAAGCAACCTTGAACAGGGTTAGTGCCATGGAAAGATAGTCACCAAATGGCCACAGATAAACGGTGTTCATGTAGGTTCAACAGGTCTGTGTAGCATACAGAATTTCCATTGATTATAAATAGGAGTTTCCCACAAGAACCACATGTGGAATGCCCCTTAGTGTTTGCATTAGTGAAAAATACCCTTACTATCTCTGTGCTTAAAATTGTCAAACTGGGATTTAATATATAAGGGCTAGATCCTACAACCATTACTTGCTTGACTAATCTTTACGCACATGACGTCAGTGGGGCTACTTGCGTGCATAAGGATTACTCAAACAAGAAAGACTTGTACAGTTAGCCTGCAAGGTTGTAAGGAACAAGTCTGATTTTCTTAATCTAAGACATTTGTATGTTTGTTTTAGCAACTTGTCCTTAACTTGAACAATGTTATTATTTTAACTACTTATTATTAACAATTTATTAATTATCTCACTTTACCTGAAAGTTCAAAGACCCTCCCTTAATCTAAGTGCATCATTTCAAGTGGGTAAGAATATCCATAGAAGCATTTGTCATTTTAGGGCCTTATTTAAGCAATGAAAATATTCAAAAAAGGGTTTGAGTCAAAACTCATAGGTTCTTTTGTTTGGTTCCATTAGTGGCTTACAGTGAAATCTACCACTGGTTGAACTTGAATGAATGCCGTGCCTAGGTTTTCATTTTCCAGTACGAACTACTAGAGATTGATGGATTAAGTATTTTATTAGAAATATTTCATAACATTTTAAAAATAAATTATTGGATTAATATAACTCCACATAAGTAGTAATATTCACTAAATTGTAGTGTTCTTGTTAATAATTCAACCAATATATTCTGGAATATTTTAACATTAACTTTACTTTATTCGTTGATTAAATCATTGGCAAATATTTTTTCAAAATTTATTAATGCAAATTTACTGACTATTATTCATTGATCCACTCCTCTCCCACCCCCCTTACTGTATCCATTTTTGGTCATGGCATGGTTGCAAGTAGGAGATATTTCCTATTTCACAGACATCTTCTCTGAATAAGTTAGGACAGCGAGATACTGGAGTGTGAGGTGATATTTCAGTGGGATTCAAAGACATGTTTTGTTCCATGATTTACTGTGTATTCTCAGTAAATTCATGCCACTTCCCATTTTTTGGCAGTCTTCTTTCCGGGTGCATTTACAGTGGGGCAGATTTCTGAATGAGGTTGATGAGATTTGTAATATACTCTGAGTTAATGTAGACAGCAGATTCTTCCCCTCAACAAAACTGCGTCCCATATACAAGTCAAATCTGCTTTTTTCCTTGGGCAATGATTTATTTCCCTCTTAAATTGGCTGGACCAGTTAGTTTTTTATTTTTATTAAGTCACACTATTCTTAAATGAAACTATTGATTTAAAGTCAGCTTAGTGAGGATTTAATTTGTTTTCAGGGGATTAGAGCAGGTAACATGGGATAATTTTACAATAAAGTAGAATAGAAGCATTCCTTCACATTACCCTCACCTTTTTTCTTGCCAGAGTGCACAGACATTACAAATTTTCAAGTAAATTGTGGAAATACATTCATAAATCAGGCCTAATTCCTCTGCCTGCTTAAAGGCTATTCTAAAGAATATTTTCCTTTTGACCTTGTTCCTGTTTGTCCTTCCACTGTCAGTCTATGCATTTGATGTTTTTTACATACACACAAAATTCTGTCAGACCTGCCGTACTAGGGGCATTTGTAGAGTAAAAAAATACAGACATGTCTTTTATCTCTGTTGAAATACATTGGCTACAGAGAGCTTTCCAAAGAGTTAAAAAATGGCAACAGTATTGCAAGCACAAAGAGGGACAGTCTACTATATATAACTATCATATGAAATCTCCTTTCTCCATATAATTATGCATTGGTCTTTTTTTGGCCCAAATCTGTACAAAGCAGCTATTTATCCAACAGTTTCAGGGGATTACCTTGCTGATTTGAGATCTGCTCCCAGTGCAACCTCTCATTGACTTGAATGGGGTTGTATGCACTGTTTGGATTGCTTGTTCTTTGTTGCTGCTGCTGTTGTTCTGTAGATGGGACATCCTTGCAAGGAGCCACATTTGGCAAGATTAAAGTACACATAGTTCTGCCACTCATTGTACTTGGTGAAGTTCCTCCTCATCTTGCTTTATAGTTGTCTTTAGTGCACATTCACTCTGCCTTGTGGGAAAGAAGGCTATAGTCTGCGCTCATGATGGCCTTGAACCTTTAAGTTCCCACTCAGTCCCCTTTACTCATGCTGAGTAGTATCCTACTCTGAAAATAATCCCACTGAAGCCAAAGGTTTAGTGTGGTGCAATGTACTACTAGGTGTAAATAAAACGGACAGTATTGGATCCTTAATGAGTGAAACTATCAAAACATGGCTCTTTGGAATAATTAGCAAAAAAGGCAATGCTTCATTAACTCAATACCTGTTTTTACCTTGTGACATAAAATAGCATGAGAACATGGGTATTAGAGAAAGAGGAAGGAGATGTTTCTTGGAAGAAGGAAGATAAACCAGGCAGATACTCTCCCTTTCACTACATAAGAACTAAGTATCCTTATTTATTTATTTAAAGGGAGAAAACATATTTTCCCCCACATTCTACTCCAAAGCTTTGAGATCCTGTAGCGGGGTAGTCACCCGCTCCTGCCCTGAAGGGCTTGAAATCAGCCCTGGGAGAGGGCTGCTGCTAGGGAAAGCAGCAAGCCTCGGCTGATTGGGGAAACAGCCACAGTTGTGGCCATGCCCCAATCAGGGCCCAGATGGCCTTTATAAGAGGGCAGTGGGCCAGGAGGACACAGTTTCTCTCTAGATGTTGAGAGGGAGGGGCCAGACTACTGGGAGCTGAGCAGGGTACCTAAAGTGGAGCAGGGCTGGGGAAAGGCCAGAGGAGCTGGGGAGCTCTGGCCTGAGAAAACCCCAGGCTGCAGGCCTTGATGAAGGCCTAGGAAAAGGGTACAGGCATTGCAGAGGGCAGCCTAAGAGTAGGCAGAAGCAGCAGGTCCATACCCTCCTTGCCGATGATGAGTGGCAATTATACTGCAGTCCACCCCAGGGAGCGGGGGCTAGATGGTGACGGGCAGTAGCCAAAGACTGAGGCAAGGTGGGGTAGAGAGTGGGGGTTCCCTGGGGGAGGGGAGACACAGATCTGTGGGGGTACTGCCAGAATGTGAAAGGGGCACTGGGATCCAGGAAGGACTCGGGGCCCAGCGGCAAGTAGGATGCCGGCCTGCAGCAGGCTCTCCGGAGGCTGGACGACTAGCAGGAGCCACCGCAGGGGTGAGTCCCGCCCTGCTACAGATCCATCTCTGGAATCCAGAGCATCAAAGAATTAATCTACTAGGCTCTAGTCAATTGTAATAGTGCACCTGGGATAAAATTTGGGCTCCATTAAAGCCAGTGGAATTTTTGCCATTTGTTTCAATGGGGCGAGGATTTCACCCCTGGTATCTATATTCATCCCCAACCCTATTCAATGTATAGGCTGACGGCTGATGTGGAGTAATGGTGACTAAAAAAATAGCAGTCTACAGTGAACCTACATTCATGGCCATAGTGATATGACCTAGAACTCTCCAGTATCAATAGTTTTGGCAAATAACGAAATGACTTTACACTTCTAGAAATAATCAGCGGCCAGGCAATTTGCCTCAACTTCCCACCCCGCCATAAACGTCTTCCCCCTTACTCTCACAGACATTGTGGAACACACAGCAAGAAGTAATAACAATGGGAATATTGGTTTCGCTGAGGTCTAACCGAGTCAGTAAACTGCGCCAGCGCACTTTGAAATGTCCAAATGCACATTCTACCACCATTCTGTACTTGCTCAGCCTATAGTTGAACAGCTCCTGACTACTGACCAGGGTGCCTGTATCTGGCTTCATGAGCCATGGCATTAAGAGGTTGGCTGGGTCCCCAAGGATAACCACAGGCATTTCAAATTCCCCATGGTTATTTTCTGGTCTGGAAACTAAGTCCCTTCCTGCAGCTGTTCAAATGGACCAGAGTTCCTGTAGATGCAAGCGTCATGTACCTTTCCCGGCCATCCCACGTTGATGTTGGTGAAATGTCCCTTGTGATCCAACAGTGCTTGCAGCACCATTGAAAAGTAGCCCTTTCAGTTTATGTACTGGCTGCCAAGGTGGTCCGGTCCCAAGATAGGGATATGCGTCTATCGCCCCACCACAGTTAAGGAATCCCATTGCAGCAAAGCCATCCACTATAACCTGCACATTTCCCAGAGTCACTACCCTTGATAGCAGCAGCTTAGTGATTGCATTGACTACTTGGATCACAGCAGCCCCCACAGTAGATTTGCCCACTCCAAATTGATTCCCAACTGACCGGTAGCTGTCTGGTGTTGCAAGCTTCCAGAGGGCTATCACCACTCGCTTGTGAACTGTGAGGGCTGCTCTCATCTTGGTATTCTTGTGCTTCAGGGCAGGAGAAAGCAAGTCACAAAGTTCCACGAAGGTGCATTATGCATGCAAAAGTTTCGCAGTCACTGGGAATCATCCCAGACCTGCAACGCTATGCGGTCCCACCAGTCTTGTGCTTGTTTCCCGGGCCCAGAATTAGCATTCCATGGCATGAGCCTGCCCCATTGCCACCAGGATGGTCAAATTGCCAGGGCCCGTACTTTGATAGAAGTCTGTGTCCATGTCCTCATCGCTCTTGTCACCTTGCTGCCGTCGCCTCCTCGCCTGGTTTTGCAGGTTCTGATTCTGCATATACTGCATGATAATGTGCGAGGTGTTTACAATGCTCATTAACTGCCGCGGTGATCTGAGCGGGCTCCATGCTTGCCATGGTATGGTGTCTGCAGGAGAGCAGAGTTGCAGGGGAAGCGATGGTTGGATGACCAGTTTTGCAGACCTACTGCACCGTCTGCTGCCAGGAGCCAACAGCTGAGCGGGCTGCATGCTTGCCGTGGTATGGCGAGACAAGAGCAGCCGAGCAGAGTTGAAGCAGAAGTGGCAGATGACAACAGTCATATAGAGGACCTGCAAGACCACCAGGAGTGTAGCAGAGCAGAGTGGCAGTGGAAGCGATGGATGACGACGGTCATATAGAGGACCTGCGAGGTTGATTGATAGCACTCGATGATGACGGTTTGCAGCCCTACTGCACCATCTGCTGAAAGCAGTATGGCACCCGCATGGAAAAAATTGCAAAACGATTGTCTGCCTTTGCTTTCACGGAGGGAGGAGCGACTGATGACATGTACCCAAAAGCACCCGCGACAATGTTTTTGCCCCATCATGCATGGGGAGCTCAACCCAGAATTCCAATGGGCAGCGGAGACTGGGAACTGTGGGATAGCTATCCACAGTGCAACGCTCCGAAAGTCGACGCTAGCCATGGTACTGTGGATGCACTCGGCCGACTTAATGTGCTTAGTGGGGACACACACAATCGACTGTATAAAATCGCTTCCTAAAAATTGACTTCTATAAATTCGACCTAATTTTGTAGTGTAGACATACTTAGTCTAAGCTCATAGCCTCTATAACTTGTGTGTGTGTGTTGTGTGTGTTTGAACATCAAGTGAATCGTCTTAGTGTCAGATGAAATGAATGAAAAGGTCATAGATATTTCATTTGAGAGCTGAACTTAGCTAAAAATGCAATAGATTTTGTGTGTGAGGAGTAGGGGGCAGGGGCAACTGGAGACTGAAACTAAATTTCCCATACTTTGACTACTGATGAAAATTGAAAATAATAAGCATGCTAAAAGGCATTTATCAGGAGCCAAAGTGCTTACTACCAAATAAATAAGTGTTGCTGTCTTGAGAAAAAGATAAAGTAATCTATGCCACATTTTTTTCAGACATAACAGAAAGAGTTTTACAAGGCAAATGTTGATCCACTTCAGTTTCACGCAGTCATGGTATGGAAATTTGGGATGGCCATGCTCATTTTGTCTAATTTCAAACCCACTCAAATACCTTAGCTTTGAAAGTTTAACGTGAACTCACAGGTTATTGGGTTTTACTTAAAAAAGATGGTAGAAAGAAAGAAACAGAGAAAAACATCCGCTGAAAAATCAGGATAAAAAATGAAGCACTCAACCTACAGAGTGAAAAACACAGATGCTGGAGAAATTGTATATAAGAAGAGATGAGAAGAAAGGAAAAAATTTTAACAAAAATACATTTATATGTACAATACACAGCATATATATAAGGAAATGTCTTCTGTCAATCTAGAGTTAGGAGATGTTAGCCATAGTAGGGTACATGACCTGGGATTCTCTGTGGGTAGAACATACACACATTCATATGTGTTGCATTACTCTGCAATAAAACTCAGGCTCTAAATTACATCAGGAAAAAAGATTCACCAGCTCGAGCCTGCTTTGTAAAACCTGTGCAGATTCATATAATACTGAACTTTGTGACATTTGACCACTTCTAACTGCCATGTCCCCTTCTAAAGTAAATCCTTAGAGGTGCAATATTACCTATAGAAGACCTGCCCACTCTCATGCTCCATATACCAACAAAACTCCCATTGCCTTTAATGGAAGTTTTGCCTCAGTAAGGGACACACCATTAAGCCTGTAATATGTATGTGGACCCTTGAAACCTGGGTAACTTAGTGCCCAGTATTCGGCATTGCAACTTATAACTGAAGTCTGCATTCCGTCTCCCCTCAAAAACCACCCCTCCATTTTTATTCTCTGAAGATTAAACACAATAAAAGATGTTTTCTGTAAACCAAGGTATGCAACACATTTCTCCTTCTCTCTGGCTGATGTACTAATGTGTAACTGTAGGGTTTAATTTTGCTTTACATTAATCAAACAACAATAAAGGCCATAAAAACCCCAGTAAGAAGCATTTTAAGTTAAGATCCAAAGCTAAACATCCTGGGATTTTGCTTATTGTCTTGTCCAGTCCCCCTGTAAAAAGAACTAGATAGCATGAGAAAGAAAGAAAAATTGAGCCCACGCTTTTTGCATAGAGATGGAGAAAACACATAATAAATTAGGGGGAGAAGGGACTGAAATAAAGGCCAGAGGTAAACTACGCTTAATTGTGTGAGCTGCTCTTCCTCTTGTGGTTCCTGCCAGCTGCTGCTGCTATTGCTACCTTCCTGTTTTAAGATGAAAGCAATGATGGTAGACACGTGCAGACACACAAAAGAACCTATTTGGACTGGCGTGTCAGCTCATCTTTATCAAATGTTGCACAGGTATATTTTGTTGCCATGCTTCATTACCTCAGAATGGTGTGCCTGAAATGTTTGTCTCTTCTATAAACCCAATAGCTTTCCCAGCGAGTCACATTTGACAAAGCAATAGACGGGTACTCGGTTGTTAGCATCCGTTTATAAAGCCCAGGCAATTATATATATATATATGGAAATATTATTATCACCATATTTTATATATATATGTGTGTGTGTGTGTATGTGTGTGTGTGTGTATATATATATATATACACACACAATCTACTTTATATATGTAGAAGATGTATGTATATATCCATACATACACACACTGCGCAGGAGATACCTAATATAATAGTGTGTATGTATGTATATACAGGAATAGAGTACAAAAATGAAATGAAGGAAAACCAAACTCTCATTGTTGAACTAAAAGAAGAGGTTAAAAAATCTTTCTGTAAAAATCCTAATCAATTAAAGTTGAAAAATGTGTGTTTTTAAAAAGGAAGAATTAGTGACTATTTTACTGTGAGTATTTTATTTCCTGGCTTCATCTCAGCCATCGTTGTGGGGAAAAGAAAAAACAAACCATGGATCACTTCAGCCTGGAACTAATTTTAACAGTAGTCTAGTTTAAGGTAGGAGATAATGTGAGTCAGAGGAGGAGCCTCGCAACAGCTATGTGAGAGAGGATAATTTTATTAGTATTTTACAGATGGGCAAACTAAGGCTTAGAGTTTTCATATGATGTGCACAAGGTCACATATGGAGTATGTAGCAGAGCCAGGAGTGGAACTGCCATATCCTGATTTATAGCTGTGTTTTAACCTTTTGACTTTTCAGCACATACAGCAAATTTAAGCTTCACAAGTGGTGTAAACGAGCCAGAGAATTCCATACTACATTTATCTGGCTATTGTTGTGTCACTGTTGCTTTCTATTGGTTGGAACAAAAACACAACTGTGAATTGTTAGCCTGCTTCTGCTAATTAGAAGTTAATTCAGATTTGCTTTTTACTCAGGCAATAGGGACTATGCTATTGAAACAGAAGGATGTGAAACTTAGAGGGGCCATGGTGTCACATCATAGTAATAATATGGAAGTTATTTGACTGCTGTTTTTACAACATATTGTCCTTACTATAACACACTGTCATAGGAATATAATTCTTTGGTTAAAAACAGAACACAATAAAAACAAGACAGCTAGGGGAGTACATTTTCTAGAATACCATCAACTGAGGTCAAAGTTCAGATGCCTGTCCCCTCCCCCACTTCCCCTCATATTACAAAAACTCTAGCATTTAGCCGCACCTTGTTCACTTACAGGAAACTTTTACTACAGGGACATCATAATGAATAAGTAGCAAGTTTTCAATTTTCTATTATCATAGTCTTAAATAAAAACATACTGTAAAGTTTAGACTGCAAACTTTGGATCTATCTGAACTTTCCCAAATTTGTCAAGTGTTTGGATCCAATTGGTTTGTTTGTTTGTGTTTGTTGTTTTACCCATCTCTAGAGCTAACAAACAGATACAAGGGGCTAGAATTTGCCCTCCTTTGTTGTCAGGGGCGTTTCATGGGGCACAAAAGGAATTTGCACCTCTGCAGTCCTGGTTCAATTCTAATTTGAGGAACTGTTAGTAGGGGTAGATATGCATGGCTTGGATAAAATAGGAACACATCCAAGGTTTGAAGTAAATCTTTTTAGAGGTTTGAAAAAGAGTAACTAACTTAAGTAATACCTGAGTCTAATCAAGAGTGAAAGTGACATGGTACAATGAGAGGCTGTTCCTGCAATATTTGTGAATGGATTGGAAGTGGGAACTATTATATTTTTCACGATAAGCCTGTTCTTGTGATATTCACAGCCCAATTGAACAGACTGAAATGTTTCAGTTACTTTTGATAAGATTTGGAGCAACAGCTCAAGCAATGGAAATGCCAGTTTTGAGGTTTGCTGGTCCCTAAATTTGTCCTATAGCTTAATTTAGGTAAAATGATTACTCTCTGTATTAAAACTGTGGTGTATTGATTTAAACAAACAATTGTTGCATTTCACTTCAAGGGCAGCAATGAATAAATTGTATGAATACATTTGCTCACATATGTATAAATGTTTGCAAGTTTGGTGCCGAAGGCCCTAATCCTGAACTGAGTCCTAAACCATCTGTGATGGAATGTACCTGCCCCACCCTGGCCCCACAGGAGTTAACTTTGCATTTCAGGCTGGGGAAGCCCTGCCCTTTCGCCTCTGCAGGGCATGCTCAGCCTGGAGGCAAGATATAAAAGGAAGCAGCCCAGCTCAGTCAGGGCAGACTGCTGAAGGGAGAGGATGCAGACTGCAGGCTCTCTCCAGGGAGGGGCTACAGGCCCCGCCCCCAGAGCCAAGGTACGCAGCGCCCGAGATGGATTCTAGGCTGCCTGACGAACCCAGAGAGGAGACTGTGCCATCAGGAGCTACACTGCCTGAGGACCCCAGAGACCTGTGGGAACTGTGGACCATCACCGGCAAAGACAGGGTAGGAAGCAGCCCAGGGGATTTAAACTTTGCTTTGGTGGATCAACTGGGGAATCAGTCAACATGTTTTGGGAGGATATTCGGTGGCAAGTAACCCCGCCACTGCCAGAGCCTTGGGCTGGGGCTCAGCGGAGCAGGGAGGGCCACACTCCTTTGAGTGGTGCCCTACTTCCTCAAAGGTCCAATAGGCCACACAATCCCACAGAGGGGTGCAACTTTATTGACTCTGGCCATTAGGCCATGCTGCCCTGTCTGTTAGGGTTGTTTTATTGACACTCATTAGGCCACGCAGCCCTGAGTGGAAGGGCCACTCTATTGACTCTAGCTATTAGGCCACGCAGCCATGTGTAGAAGGGCAACTTCATTGACTCCAGCCACTAAGGGTCATCAGCATAGGATCTAACCGGCTGCAGTGCAGCCTCTTCCCTTTCTTTTGACCATACCCCGTGTTGGGGTGTACGTAACCCATAACAGCATCCAAAAATAATATATCATGAAACTGATGTGATGTTTGCCACAGTCTCACTGGTTGCTCCGCTTGTGTGTGATAAACTCTTTCTCCTCCCCTTTGTTCTCTTGCCTAGTTACGCTGTAAACACTTCAGGGCAGAGGTACTACTGTGTGCTTATAAGCAGCCTCACACAGTAGGGCCCCAGTCTTGATTTGTCCTTTGGCACTATTGTAAAAAACATGTTTGATAATAACCGGGATGGCCCCTGAACCACTTGAAACCCCAGTGATGACAGTGGCCTCTGCATGGGTGCCCACGTGGGTCTCAGGGCAGGATTGGGGCCTCAGTTTGTAAAGTACTTTGAGAGGCTTCGACGGTTTAGCAGCAATTAAAATAATGGAATAAAAATCAAGGGGTGGGGGGAGGAGGAAATCAGTTGGTACCTAAAAGCGAATATACAATAAGCAATGAACATATCCATGGTGAACAAAACTTGTCAAATACATTTGATTGCTTTTAAGAAAAACAAATGACTGAATTAGGCCCCTTCTGCAATGAGCTGTCTTATGGGCAGAGCCCCTCATTGGGACTAGCTGTCTTGACTAGCTCCTGCTTGCACATAGATCACTGCCAAATCAGGGACTGATTTGTTAAAGTCAGCAACACAATGGGTGTGGGGTGTGTGTGTTTGTATAATAAAATATATGAAAATCAGTATGAAACATTAGGAAAATGCATTCAGATGGGCTTAAATATGAACAATGTGGTTGACAACTGGCAGAATGAAACAAAAGGTAATTCTAAGAGTTAAGCTAAGGTGGCAGTGCACAGTGAGACAGTCTTGGCCAAACACGATTGCCTCACAAGGGCATAAGAAACAAGGACAGATCATCTTGCTTAGGAGAAAAGGAGTGATTTATAATTCCACTGGGTTGATGATAGGGCTGAAGTGGAGGTGTTCAATCCATTTGGCATATTTTTTATTTTTATTTTTTTGAATTTGTATTAGTTCATGGCTTTAGAGGCTTAAAAAAACCCCTTCTTCTGGTCTCTTTCTCTCTTTTATTTGTCTTGTTATAAATCTCTATAAGGCAACTTAGGTTGAGTGAACTCTAGGAGAAGGAAGTAGAGGGGGGAATGTGGAAAATGGAGTGGCTGTTATTTCATGTAGCAGAAGAAAGAAGCAATACCTTGGAGGTGAATGATAGATATTATTATAAGCCGGTTGTAGCTCAGGGCAGGTGAGAGGTGTGTTAATGAGGCGCCACCTCCTGCTTTCTGACAGATGATTGTCATTGTTCGAATGCTGCCATCAGACTGATTAATAACTGGGTTGTCCTGCCCTGCAGTTGCAGTATACCATCTTCATTCTTCTGCTGATTTCTCTAATCTGCTGACCTGAAGATGACCCAACAGAGGTGAGGCGGAGCTGAAATTAGCATTGCACTTCCTGTAGAACAACAGAAAAACAAAAGCAGAAAAAATAGATTGTTCAAGAACAAAAATCCCAGTCCCATTAAAAGAACCCACATAGTGTTTAAGACAAATATTTTAATAAAGATTTAAATCAATTGGTCATGCTACCGTATGCCAGGTCAATATTTCCTATATGGAAAGACATATAGGATCTGCTTGGAATACATAAAGGCATGTAGAATACACACCTGATTGTGGTGGTTTGGATCTGATGAGGAACGTGAGATGAAATTGCTTGCTTTAATTTTAGAACATCTCTTATGTTCATTAAACATATTCTTACAAGATCAAATAGTAAATGGTGTGTTTTGACAATTAAAATACAGAGATGTTGTCCTGGATTTTTGTGGAAAACTATATTATTGTGTGCAGTATCTTCACCTCAGTAATTCTTCTTCAGGATTTTCTCTGCTTTCTTCATTTAAGCTCTTCTGAAAGCAATGGTATGGCAAGTTTACCTTTTTCCCTTGTGTACTGTGAAGGTATTAATACCATTGGAAACATGAAGCAATGAAAGCTTCATGTAATAGCCAGCTTTTGCTCCAGGGATAACCTCAAGCTTGTGGTACACAAGCAGCTAATTAGTATTTTTATTTGCAGGCTTTTTGGAGCATCAATTAGCTCAATGGCTGTATGGAATCATTTCTGCTATACCTGGTGACAATGACTCATTTCTTGTATTCTGTAATTACTGAGATTGGCAATGGCAAGGTTTAACACACTCTTGACTTCTTGCTACAACTGTCTTATCATGTGAGCATCACATTGGGTTTATAAGTTCACTGGTAACCAGAGTGATCTGGCAATGGCAGAAGAATGATAATAGTCTACACTGGTATCTTTAAATAACTTCAGAAAATTGTGTTTTTAAATGTTTCATCCTGCAGTGCAGGACTTCTTTTGTTGAAGTTTAACAAACAGGCGTAGCTTTCTGTCTTTCACAATATTCACCACTAAGATGTCACTTTATCATTATCATCATTTATTTTATCATTTGTCCTTTTATCATCTGGTCTTCTCCATCGGTTTTCATTATTTCCAACCCCAAGTGTTCAAAAAGCATCAGTCAGGCTTCAGGAAATAATGATATTTTAAAACATATACTTTGGTGATCCTTTATTTTCTGGTTCGAATCTTTATGGCTAATGTTTTCAAGATTTTCTCCACAACCATAAACCTCAGAGTTAAGACTTTGGCTGGGATGGGGTGGAATGGAAATCTTTGCTCCAGCTTTGGCCAGCCTCATTTACATGAATTATGGTGGAACTGGGCAAGCTATGCCCGAGAGTGAATGGGTCACTCTGAATTTACAGACACCAGATTCTGGTTTGGGAATGGGACTCAGGTTCATGGAAAAAGTGTAGGGGGTTCTGTTCTAGAGACCAGGAGCTGTATCCCAGGAGAAGAGACTCTCTCCAAGGGTATTGTCTTGTTTTAGACTCCCCATCTGGAGATTTTGATCTGAATGTAAAGCGACTGTGGGGCTGGACCAGGCTGAGCTGATGGTAGTGGTGCAGAGCTAACTTGGCAGCAACGTCTGACTGGACCTGCAGCAGTGGTGCAGAGACGACTTTACAGAAATAGACAAGGCAGCTACAAACTGGAGTGGGCCATGGTGTCTTGATTTCTCTTCCCCTGAGTACCATAGCATCTAAATGGGCCTGTGAGCGGGGATTGCTTTGTGACTAGGAGGTCTGGAGCCCAATAAGATGGACAATTAATACATTAGAACTATGGTGTTGACTGTATTCACTGATTTGTGCTTTGCTCATTTTGTTGTATGTAAATACAAATATATATGGTTATTGTGTTGCTCTTGCTTGGTTTTTCTCCCTCCTTCACCCAGCCCCCCAAATAAAAGGTATTTATGGTTTCATATTCCCAGGGACTCTTGGATGCTTGTAAGTAGGGATGAACCACCAGCAAAGGTGACCAGGGAGGTTTTGTTTTAATTTTCCAGAGCCCAAAGTTAGGGTGGGACAGTGGGTGGGGGGGGTTTGAGCCAGTTTTATTCTTTTTTCTAAAAGAATTTCCTGGGGTCTGACTAATGATTTTTGAACACTTGGGATTAGTAATTCTGAAAACAAATGGAGAAGGTCAGATTATAATTAAAACTCAAAAGACAAAAAGAGAGTGAAGGGTCCCCTCATTCTGACTCAATACAAACAGACTAGACCCATCCCTTTTTGCTTCCGTTGGCACCTGACAGAAGACTGTACAGCCATGAGGGCTAGAAACTTAGTTTAACAATAACACCCACCCTGATATTGTTCTATAATCCCATGTCTCCAGGATATAGGGTTTTAGGTAAAACACAAAACATCCATGGAAACTTGTTATAAAATCGCATTATTACAAGAGTTGGCAACATTGCTTTTCATTCTTATCTTCCTACAGGGTAAGTGTAAGGCTTCCCAGCCCTCAATTAGCCATGGCAACACTTTTTTCTCTTATACGGCTTCCACTGCAGGGTTGGAAGAATATCTGGGAGACTTAATACTTGAGTTTCTCGGTGATCCACATCTGGACTGAGAAACAGTACCAATTGGTCATCCGGATTATCATTCTGTGTGCTGAATTCAAGTGCTTCATGGACCACTTCTGAGCTGGTTACTGTAGAAGTATAGCAGACAGTTTCTCCCTATATGTGGAGGCTATGTATTCAGATATAAAACATGGGAATCCAAAACTAGAATTCAGCAGGCTCAAGACTTCAGGTTCAAATCTCTAGAATTGTGAATCATGATTTATACTTTGAAAACAGTGTATAAACATGAAACAATTTTTTTTAAAAGATCACAAAATGCTTATTTAGGCATTGTTAAAATCAAACCAGTGAAAAAAGAAGTAAGAGATTGATTATAAGAAGCAAGTAGCCAATTAAATTCTTCAAGTACCTATGTAGCACCTTATCACAAGCTCTTTGGTGCAGTCATTTTAAAATGTTCTCTCTCTGCCCACAATGCTAGTGAGCACTAGAAAAGAAATTCTGGTGTGCAGACAGTCTACAGTGGGTAATTTTTTGAGCATCCAAGAACAAGTAGAGATACTGATCCCACGTTGCCCAAAACTGCATGTCTATAACACATTTCTCCACTCCCTGTAGGACCTAGGCAAAATGGTAATTTTTAGGAACAACTATTTAGTGCTGTGAGATCCACATACAATACTTAGTAGACTGGTACATAACTCTGACTTAGAGACACCAGGGCTGTCCATAGCACATAGTATATAGCTCTGTGGATGAAAAACGTTGTATAAATGTTTTCATCATCATTGGCACAACAGTGAGCCCCAAATGTCTTTTTTTCTTAAGTGAACGTATTGCTAAAATATAGCTTTTAATTATAAAAATATTTATTATGTCTGCTATAAGAGAAACCATCCCTGGACCCCAGGAATTAACACATTATCAGTGGGCACATTTAAAAGGGTGGCTTGGAGTTCTGTGAGATAGAAAAAGCGACTTTTAAGCTCCTTGAAGTAACTGCTGTAGAGATTTTCCCTTTATCTAAAGCATGCTGTTAAATCAATTCAGCTATGTAGCACTATGTTTGAGTAACATTAAAGGTTGGCTTTAAACCCATAAAAGTCAGGAAATTCAGGGTTAAGGAGGAAAATCCTGACTGCAGGTCTGGTCTCAGCTTGTGGCCTTGTGCCAAAATAATAATAACGCAAAAAAAGTGGCAACCTCAATTTTCAGACTCAACTATGAGTTTTCCTTGAGCTATAGGAAACACTACTGAAAACTCATCCTTCACTGCCTGCGAAATCTGCAGTAACTGGTGTCTTTCTATACATGGAATAGGTGAGACCACAATAATTTAATCACTGTAAAGTGGCAAATGTTTTCATTGATGGTGATGCCCAATAAAAGATCCTTAAGATTCTTACCTTAAGACTTGTATTGATAAATTGGTGTACTAATTCTACTAGTAACTGCTGTTCCAAAACACAAAACACAGTACATTGTTTAGTATAACTTCTAAATAATCCAAAACAGAGGAAAAGAAACTAAATTTTCTTCTGAAAATGTCTCTTTTCTCCATTGTCTTCTGGAACTCTGAGTAGAGAATTGCAGTACAGGAAGGCAGTTTCAGATGGTGGGAAATGCAGAGGAGAGACTGTGTAAACAGAGACCGAAAGAGAGGAATTTAGTACTAGGTGAGTAGTATGAGGATGGGGGAATGAACTGGAGAAACTTCATGGAGGGAATCAAAAATAAGGGGTGAAATCCTGGGCCCCACTGAAGTCAATGGCAAAACTCCCATTAATTTAAATAGAGTCAGGATTTCAAAACCTCAGCCCTTGAAGGTCCATTAGCAAGATGGTCACCAGAGACTTTATCTGAGTGTCATGTCATAGTTCCACTTAGGGGTTTTTTTTAGCTCCCCTTGCTGTAAAAGTTTATGAAAAGTTCCACCTTCCATCTTACTTGTCATGCAATTTACTGTGGCATGTCTTCCAAGGCATCTTATTTTACAGAATGGTTTTATAAAGGGCATCTCAAGTTCTAGCTAAAATGTTGGGAAGTGGGTCTGTGTATCACAGCTCTGAGCTGATAGAACATGACAGGGTTTTGCTACTAACCAGCTATTTGTTGCTCGTTTCATAAGGAAATTGATTTGGCTTATTTCATGTTATTTCTTTATTTTATAGGGAATGGACTATTCCCATAGCGCTGTTATAAAATAGCACATATATATGCTATTTTATCTCGCAGATTAACAACTTTGCTATTCCACTAGGGATACATTTAATGTAGCATGTCTATGTATATGACAATTACATTCACATGACTCACAGACCACCTCACAACTCAAAATTGCCCTTTACGTGTTACCAGAGAATGCTGATTATCCTCTAATCACTTAGCTTCTTCTTTTCAGGGGGTTAAAAATGGAAACACAAGCCAATGCTCATAAAAATATATGGCAACGTAGCAGTGTCTATTACCTGTTCCTCTATTAAAATATGGTTTAGAAGGCCAGTGTCGCATGTTTCTCCTCCATCCTCTCACTTGCTTATTGAAACAAAAGACCCTGGTTCAGGGAGTATTTTGAACTTACAAATGTATAAGTACCCTTATAAATGGATCACTGGATGTAATGAATAATATTGCATTGACCTAGCTATCCTTACATTGTTTCGCTGATCTGCATTGGATAGAATCTGAACCATGCACAGGCCCTATAACTGCTAACAGTGATTCTCCTTTTGTTGAAATGCTAAGCACTACGACTTTTTTAGAACAGGAGATTGAGTTCTAAATGTGCTACCCCTTGGAAGTTCCAGAGATCCATTGTGTGCAACATGAAGAACAGTGAGGAATCCAAAGTCCTAGATGGCCACAGACTTGCTATGGCATGCTTCCGGCTTATTATAATAATGGAAGATGGTAGCGTTGGTGGTTTTTGCATTAGATTTGAAATTCTTAGAATCCACAGAACTGCAGGTTTGAGGCTTGGCTGAATCAAAACATTTTGTCTGTCTGAATTACATAAATATACTTCCATTTAATTTACTGTGGGAAAGCCTTTAAAAGCCTGATCCCATGACACATTTGGTGGTGGTAGATTTCTGCACCTGGGTTTTTGGCCTAGGTCACATTGTGCTGGCTGTCCCCTGGTCTGTCATTCTTTATCCCACAGGTGACTGAATTTCAGTGATGGGGTAAGTTTCAGAGTAAGTGATTTTTCTGCTTCACCTTAGGGGCTCTTTGGATGAAAAGAACAATATAAATGTCAGATGTAGTGCAGAATTTTATACCTGGTAAAAACATCCTTGTTTTCAACCTAACTTATAATGAAAGAACAACTAAACTGTAACTTTTTTGTGACTAACTTTTTAACTTGGGGGAATTAATTTTTGAAACTCAAGTGAACAGCCCATGCCCCAGCAGCTCTTAAAATGAGTAGAAAGATCTGTTCATCTACTTGCAGGCCAACAAAATTTGTCCTCACTATCTCTGCACTGATTGTAATGGGCTTCCGTTGCCAAGAACTTGCAATTTGTCAGTACCTGGAGTGCATCACCTATGCTCCAAATGCCAGACTGATATTTACTAACAAGGTTTGCAGGTTAGATCGTTACACCCATATCCCCATGGGCAGACACACTTCCTGTTAATATTTGAGTCAGTGCTTGGATTGCTTTTTCCCCAGCACTTGCAAATGGCAATGGGAAACTGTAGTAAAAGTTGGTATTAAATAACAAAGGTAGAAAATGCTAACACCTGATTAGCAACACTACATTTTCTTTAATTTTGTGGTGAGCCAAAGCTGCAAAATTGGAATATGGAGTCTGAACCCACTCCCTGCCCCTATAACTAGTGAGGAAGGATGGTTCAGTGATTAGGGTGCCAGCTTGGGACTCAGGAGACCTGGGTGCAGTTTCCTGCCCTGCCACAGACTTCATGTGTGACTTTGCGTAAGACACCTAAGTCTTCCACTGCCTCAGTTCCCCATCTGTAAAATGGGGATAATAGCACTTCCCTATCTCACAGTGGGGTTTTGAGATACGTAGATACTCTGGAAATTGGAGCCATATAAGTACCTAAGATAAAAGTTGGTTGGAGATAGCTGCAATGTTTGCACCAACGTTCAGATTCTAAGTCCCACTAACGTCTGGGCATATTAGGGTCTGATAGCTTTGGTTTGAATCCCCAGCCCGAGGGTTTTTTTCCCATTAAATTTACTAGAATACCTCTGAGTCTGCCAGAATTAATGGACCTGATTCTCCATTGCATTGCTCCAATGTTATGTCAGTGGCATTTTAAGCCAATGGAGTTATATCAGTGCAAAACTGGAGTATACAAATAGAATCTGAATGGAATGATTCTTTAACCAGTACATATTAAATTCTAGACTGCTACACTCCTCAGACACCAGGACTCAAAGGGTAATTGTAATTTTAAAAAGTGGTAGACTGTATGCACCAGTACCCTTATTATTATTATTTATTATTAGTGTTTATTATTTATTTGTATTGCAGTAGCCCCAGTGTTGGCCCAGGAGCCTGTTGTGCAAACACAGAACAAAAAAGACAGTCCCAGCCCCCAAAAGTTGACTGTGTAAATATGTTTGGTTTGCTATTAAAAAAAACACTTCTCCACTCTTTTATGGCATTAATTTGTAGGCTTTCCCGTTGCCCCCATCACTGAGCTGTCGGAGTACCTCACAAATATTACCGAATTTAGCTTGCCAACAGTGTGAGTTAGGAAAATATTATTATCCCCATTTTACATAAAGAAAGTGAAGTAGGGTGAGATTAGGTGACTTGGTCAGGGTAACACTGAAAGCTTGTCACAATCCAGCACTTTGATCACCAGACCATCCTTCCTCCACTGAACGTAGGCTGTATGTTTATGCCAGAGGATTGTCACCTTTTGGCCCTGATCCTGCCATTGAAGTCAATGGGGCTTTGTGTGTGTCATGGAGTCATAGAAAGTTTAAGGCCAGAAGGGATCACCAGATCTTCTAGTGTGACCTCCTGTATATCACAGGCCACCAACACCACCCAGCACCTGCCTACTAAACCCAACAGCCAACATTGGACCAAAGTATTACAGCCCACTGGAGATGAGACTATTATGTGCCACAGGTGGAGAATAGGAGGGACCAAGGTGCACCAATGCCTGCGGTTCCTACAATGGCAGGAAATGATTGAGATCTATCCAGATAAGCCTGGTAAGTCACCCACACTCTCATGCTGCATAGAAAGGTGAAAACCCCCCAAGGTCACCCCAAATCTGATTTGGGGGAAATTTCTTCCCAAGCCCATATATGATGAGTGCAGCAGTCCATCTACATACTATCAGTTGCAGGATCGGGCCTTTATTTGCACCTTAATATGGTATAGGTTCTTTGCAAAAATGAAATAGGAGTATTTTGGTATTGATGACAATTGCTGACAAGCTTGCTGTAAACTAATTTTCTGCCCCCCCACCGCATATTATAAAGTGGTAGTAAATGGAGACCATCATCTCTCTGTATTAAACAAATAAGGAAGCTGCATCCTGAAACTCATAAGTCAGCACCAGCCTTTACCAAATAATAACAGCCACATTGCTGATGATCTTATCTCTCTCTACAAGTAGATCAGTGACTGAGCGACGAGGTGGGGTGTGTGTGCGCACATACATGCGTGTGTGTGTGTGTGTGTGCGCGCGCGTGCATGCACGTGTATATGTGTAGGGGGGACATTTTTCATTATTTGCTCCAAGAGCGACAAGCATTCCTGGAAATCCATGGAGGCTCTTGATAATCTTTTGCAGGTGGTCAGATTTAAATATTAGAAAGACATTAAATAACATTTAAAACAGGAAGATATACATTTCCTCTGTTTGATTTTATTCATTCACTCAGGTAATGTATCTTATTTGTGTCACTTACTAGGATTTTTTGTAAAATCCCAATGGATTGATAAACCTTTTTGAAAAAATAAAATTGATTTGCAATTCTACAAAACCCTATTTCCAGTGCATAGAGTACACCATATGCCATAAAACATCAGGCAGTGTTACTGAGATTCCTGTCTGCATATTCAACAATGTCTGATGGCTTCTAGAAACAGAGATATTGAGATTTAATGTAAATAAATGGTAAGATTTTAAAATATGGGATAAAGGTTGTACAGATATGTCATTTTTCCTAATTGGCACACACAGAGGAACAATACCACAGTATTACTTAGGCAAACCCTGTCTGTGAAGATCAGGGGCGGCTCTAGC
The DNA here is from genome assembly GCF_965152275.1 of Natator depressus. Taxonomy (NCBI): domain Eukaryota; kingdom Metazoa; phylum Chordata; order Testudines; family Cheloniidae; genus Natator; species Natator depressus. The sequence goes on along the minus strand of NC_134235.1, from coordinate 99,012,741 downwards.
AATTTTGCCTCCCCAAGCAGTCGCCGCCAAATTGCCACTGCATCAAGAGTGGCAGAGCTGCCGCCCGAAAGCTGCCACGGCAGGAAAAGCGGCGGCCACGGACCGCTGCCCCATTCTAATTGCCGCCCCAAGCACCTGCTTGGAAAGCTGGTGCCTGGAGCCGGCCCTGGTGAAGATTGCAGTCCAATCAATGTGCCCTGTAGAATGCCAGCTGTGTCTAGTTTTCATAGGAAAAAAAACCTAAAGTGTTCATGGTTCTTATTAGAGATGGGCCGAGGAGGCAGCCTTCAGATCTAAACTTGGATCCCAATTAAAAAGCTGGGGGTTGGGTTCTTCTCCCTCCTTCCCCCCAAGAGCACACTACAACAAACACTGGTCAGGGTGTATGTCCAAAGTGATATTTTACAGATCCCGTGCAAGAAATGTACTGAAAGGTGATATTCCCTGAATTCTCTAGACTTGTTACCTTTTGGCTGTTTCAAGGCACTAGAATATTACCCAGAATGAGGTGGTTCCCATCTTCTGAGATTTACCCATGGGCCTACCATTCTGATGCAAACGGAAAAGATCATAGATAACAAACAGGAGGCACAAGAGTTCTGGCAATCCCACAGTGCAGAGAACACTTCTACTGAAAATGAGGCCAACCTTTGGGGCCTGTCTGAGAATTCATTGATAATACTGCTTATATTATTATTTTAGCACAGACAGAATGCTTGGCACAGTACAAGCACCTTGTGCAGGCTATCCTTGTGCAAAATATCTTTGCCTCAAAGGTGAGAATCCCAGACGAAGGGTTAATTCCTGAGTTTTGTTTTATTTTATTCTAATGTCATTTGTTTGTTGCTTGTGGGAGTCATGGAAGACATAAGTCATGTTCTGTTGTTCGAAACAAAACTGGAGGAAGTCCATAAAACAGTATAAAATTACCTTTGCAGGTAATTTAGATTTACTGAATTAAATGTACAAGACCACATAATTGAAGAGTACTGAGAAAAATTTACTTATGGAGCCTGATATTACTTGCACTGGTTTTGGAAGCAGGCAGGCCAGTCCTAGCACAGACCAATAATAAGCTACTGAACCAGCCCTGGAATCAGAGGTGACAACACAGCTAATTAAGAGGATACAAACTACTCCTCCCCCATCAATGAACCCTTACTAGTTGTACGTATAAGACATTGTGCTTATCAAATAGATTGTAGAGTAGACGGGGTAAAGAGAGAATTCAGAAGACCCCCTCATCAGAGGTGCAAGGTGCAAAGGAAATAATTGGATCAAATGAGAACAATCCACTAGAAGGCAAAAGAATAGTGCGTAGTAGAAAGGAAGGATGGGCTCATGGTTAAGGCACTGGACAGGACCTCCGGAGGGCTGAGGTTAATTCTTGGCTTTCCCTTGTTACACCGGGCAAGTCACTTCATCATTCTGGGCCTTGGTGTGTGTTTAGAATGTAAGCTCTTTGGGGCAGTCACTGACTCTTGCTGTGTTTGTACAGCACCTAGCACAATGGGGGCCCATTCTCGGTTGGGGCCATATATTGTAATACAAATCTTAAATTAATAAATGTCTATTAAGTCTTACTCTGTCCACTGGACTTTCTGGCTTTGTTCAATGGTGTGGGGCATGCGCCGATCTTTGTTCATGATGCAAGAGCTGATCTAGTGGTTGTCACTTAAAATTCCCTTCTCTACCACTGGCTGCTAGCTCTGTGACGTGACACGGGATAGCTTCTCTCTGCACAGTGCACTAAGCAGGCAACGTCAAACCCATTAACACCGCTGGGGTATGTGAGTTGGGGGGAAGTTTAATTTCTTGAATAGGATGCTCTGTACCTTCTCAGCAAAAGGTGTAGTGAGAATGGTGAGGTCAGGAAGGATTAGGTCACCAGGTATTCGCTTTATTTTTCTAGAATCACCCAGGGTATTTCTACACTATGAAATTAGGTCGAATTTATAGAAGTCGATTTTTAGGAAGCGATTTTATACAGTTGATTGTGTGTGTCCCCACTAAGCACATTAAGTCGGCGGAGTGCGTCCACTGTACCGTGGCTAGGGTCAACTTTTGGAGCGTTGCACTGTGGGTAGCTATCCCACAGTTCCCGCAGTCTCCGTCACCCATTGGAATTCTGGGTTAAACTCCCAATGCCTGATGGGGCAAAAACATTGTCACGGGTGGTTTTGGATACATGTCGTCAGTCTCCCCTCCCTCTGTGAAAGCAGTGGCAGACAATCGTTTGGCGTCTTTTTGCCGTGCGGATGCCATACTGCTTTCAGAAGATAGTGCAGTAGGACTGCTAACCGTCGTCATCGAACCACCACTTCTGCAGCAACTCTGCTCTCCTGCTCTTGTCTTGATAGCGAATTTCTCCATGTTGGCTGTCATGGGCTCCTGCTTCCTCTGCAACTCTGCTTTCCTGCTCTCCTACAGACGCCATACCATGGCAAGCATACAGCGTGCTCAGCTCAACTCACCGACACCGCTGCTGTTGTGTCCTGGAGCTGCTGGCAGCAGACGGTGCAGTAGGCCTGCTAACCATCGTCATCCACTGCTTCCGCTGCAACTTTGCTCTCCTGCAGATGCCATACCATGGCAAGCATGGAGTCTGCTCAGATCTCTGTGACAGTTATGAGCATTGTAAACACCTAGCGCACTACCCTGCAGTATGTTCAGAACCAGAACCTGCAAAACCAGGCGAGGAGGCGACGGCAGTGTGGTGATGAGATTGATGAGGACATGGACACAGACTTCTATCAAAGTATGGGCCCCGGCAATTTGACCATCCTGGTGGCAATGGGGCAGGCTCATGGAGTGGAATGCCGATTCTGGGCCCGGGAAACGAGCACAGACTGGTGGGACCGCATAGCGTTGCAGGTCTGGGATGATTCCCAGTGACTGCGAAACTTTCGCATGCGTAAGGGCACTTTCATGGAACTTTGTGACTTGCTTTCCCCTTCCCTGAAGCGCAAGAATACCAAGATGAGAGCAGCCCTCACAGTTCACAAGCGAGTGGTGATAGCCCTCTGGAAGCTTGCAACACCAGACAGCTACCGGTCAGTTGGGAATCAATTTGGAGTGGGCAAATCTACTGTGGGGGCTGCTGTGATCCAAGTAGTCAATGCAATCACTGAGCTGCTGCTATCAAGGGTAGTGACTCTGGGAAATGTGCAGGTCATAGTGGATGGCTTTGCTGCAAAGGGATTCCTTAACTGTGGTGGGGCGATAGACGGAATGCATATCCCTATCTTGGGACCGGACCACCTTGGCAGCCAGTACATAAACCAAAAAGGTTACTTTTCAATGGTGCTGCAAACACTGTTGGATCACAAGGGATATTTCACCAACATCAATGTGGGATGGCCGGGAAAGGTACATGACGCTTGCATCTACAGGAACTCTGGTCCATTTGAACAGCTGCAGGAAGGGACTTAGTTTCCAGACCAGAAAATAACCATTGGGGATGTTGAAATGCCTCTAGTTATCCTTGGGGACCCAGCCTACCCTTTAATGCCATGGCTCATGAAGCCAGACACAGGCACCCTGGACAGTAGTCAGGAGCTGTTCAACTATAGGCTGAGCAAGTACAGAATGGTGGTAGAATGTGCATTTGGACTTTTAAAAGCATGCTGGTGCAGTTTACTGACTCGGTTAGACCTCAGCGAAACCAATATTCCCATTGCTGTTACTGCTTGCTGTGTGCTCCACAATATCTGTGAGAGTAAGGGGGAGACGTTTATGGTGGGGTGGGAGGTTGAGGCAAATCGCCTGACCGCTGATTACGCTCAGCCACACACCAGGGCGGTTAGAAGAGCACAGCAGGGCGCGCTGCACATCAGAAGCTTTGAAAACCAGTTTCATGACTGGCCAGGCTACTGTGTGACAGTTCTGTTTGTTTCTCCTTGATGAAAACCCCCCCGCTTGATTCACTCTACTTCCCTGTAAGCCAACCGCCCTCCTCCCTTCGATCACCACTTGCAGAGGCAATAAAGTAATTGTTGTTTCAAACTCATGCATTCTTTATTAATTTGTCACACAAATAGGGGGATAACTGCCAAGGTAGCCCAGGAGGGGTGGGGGAGAAGGGAATACCAGGTGGAGGGAGGAGGGAAGGGAAAGGCCACACTGCACTTCAAAACTTATGGAATGGCAACCTTCTGTTGCTTGGGCAGTCCTCTGGGGTGGAGTGGTTGGGTGCCCGGAGGCCCCTGGCCCGCATTCTTGGGCATCTGGGTGAGGAGGCTATGGAACTTGGGGAGGAGGGCGGGCAGTTACACAGCAGCTGCAGTGGTGGTCTATGCTCATGCTGCCTTTCCTGCAGCTCAACAATACTCTGGAGCATATCAGTTTGATCCTCCAGTAGCCTCAGCATTGCCTCCTGCCTCCTCTTATCACACTGCCGCCACCTATCATCTTGCTCCCGCCACCCCTCCTCACGTTCATTTTGTGCTTTCCTGGACTCTGCCATTGTCTGCCTCCACGCATTCTGCTGAGATCTTTCAGTGCAGGAGGACTGCATGAGCTCAGAGAACATTTCATTACGAGTGTGGTTTTTTTCGCCTTCTTATCTGTGCTAGCCTCTGGGACGGAGGTGATAGGGGGAACGTTGCAACATTTCCAGCTGCAGGAGGAAAAAAAGGGAGAGTAGTACTTAAAAAGACACATTTTAGAGAACAATGGGTACACTCTTTCATGGTGAATGGTTTCAAACAGCAGCTCCCTCCTTTCCATACCAAGCAGCCTTGGGTTGGCCATTTAAAAGGAGAGGCTGTGGTTTTCGGGTTAAAGTGCAGCACAAGCCCAACTAACCCCCACCCCCCAATTCTCTGTGATGATCGCTTCACCCCTTCTCCCACCGCGTGACTAGTATCAGGGAAGATCCCTGCCAGCCAAATGCGAACAGCTCAGCATGAACGCCCCCCCAACCTCCACCACCGCATGGGTAACAGTGGGGATGATTTCTTTTCAGCCACAGGCAAACAGCCCAGCAGGAACGGCCACCTCTGAATGTCCCCTTAATAAAATTTCCCTATTTCAACCAGGTGACCATGAATGATATCACTCTCCTGAGAATAACACAGAGAGATAAAGAACGGATGTTGCTTGAATGCCAGCAAACACTGGGACCATACGCTGCCATGCATTCTTATGCAATGATTCCAGACTACGTGCTACTGGCCTGCCGTGGTAAAGTGTCCTACCATGGGGGACACAATAAGGCTGCCCTCCCCAGAAACCTTTTGCAAAGGCTTTGGGAGTACCTCCAGGAGAGCTTCATTGAGATGTCCCTGGAGGATTTCCACTCCATTCCCATACACGTTAACAGACTTTTCCAGTAGCTGTACTGGCCGCGAATGCATCCCAAGTCTTCAGGGAAAATTAATCATTAAACATGCTTGCTTTTAAACCGTGTATTATATTTACAAAGGTACACTCACCAGAGGTGCCGTCTCCGCCTTCAAGGTCTGGGAACCCGCCTTCGGAGGGTTGGGAGGGTATTGGCTCCAGGGTGATAACAGTTCCTGGCTGTCGGGGAGAACGGTTTCATCCTCCGCCTCATCATCATCTTCCTCATCCCCAAAATCCTCATCCCTGTTGCATGAGACTCCCCCCTTGCAGGAATCCACGTACGGGGTGGGGCACTGGTAGGGGCACCCCCTAGAATTGCATGCAACTCATCATAGAAGTGGCATGTCTGGGGTTCTGACCCGGAGCAGCCGTTTGCCTCTCTGTTTTTTTGGTAGGCTTGCCTGAGCTCCTTAAGTTTCATTCAGCACTGCTGTGGGTCCCTGTGATAGCCTCTGTCCTTCATGCCCTTGGAGATTTTTTCAAATATTTTGGCGTTTTCGTCTTTTGGAACCGAGTTCTGATAGCACGGATTTGTCTCCCCATACAGCGATCAGATCTAGTACCTCCTGTTCGGTTCATTCTGGAGCTCTTTTGCGATTCTGGGACTGCATGATTACCTCTGCTGATGAGCTCTGCATGGCCATGCCACTCTGGCCAAACAGGAAATGAAATTCAGAAGTTCCCGGTGCTTTTCCTGTGTGAGTTGAAAGTGCTGTCCAGAGTGGTCACAATGGAGCACTCTGGGATAGCTCCCGGAGGCCAATACCGTCGAATTGCATCCACACTACCCCAAATTCGACCCAGCGATGTCGATTTCAGTGCTAATCCCCTCATCGGGGAAGAGTACAGAAATCGATTTTAAGAGCCCTTTAAGTTGACAAAAATGGCTTCGTTGTATGGACTGGTGCAGGGTTAAATCCATCTAACACTGCTAAATTCGACCTAAACTCGTAGTGTAGACCAGGGCCTAGTCTTCAAAAGTAAATTATTATAAAAGGAAGAGTGGGAATCTTAATGCAACTCTGTTGTCCATACTACTGTCTAACAGGGTACTCTCTTGTAAATAAGTTTACTGATTTCTTCTACATCAAGGAGATTATTTATTTAAAAAAAAAAACCTGACTGCTGTTTGACTATTTAAAGTATTCCCGTTATCAAGGCTGCTTTTCTAAAATGAGCTTTTAACAAACTTCTTTTTGTGGTATCTCATAATTAAACTTCAGTAAAGTAGCAAAGTGATAACGAGAGTTCTGCTCAGTTTTATGAGGCAATAATCTAGTTCCTGAGTGGATGAACTGGAGAACTTCCTCCCTTATGTGGGAATTGGGTAATTGCTGGGAAATCCAGAGTTATGCGCCTTTTGCCAGTGTGCTGTAAACCTTTTAAAATAAAATATGTGGGCCTTACCTCTAAAATGGATTAGATGGAAACAGTGGATCACAATACTCTGAACCTTGGGGCAATTGGGATCCTAACCTGAATCTCGATCCAACTTTCACAGCTGGACTGTATCCCTGTGACTGGCTGAACCAAACCTCCTGATCCAAACAGCTCTGAAGTTAGATAGATTAGGGTGTTTTTGTAGCTCCAGTTCACTTCTAATTAAAAGAGAAATACTAAAAATAGGTCTTGGGGAAGAAATGGAAGCCCAAAAGCAAAATGAAAATTAAAGGTCAAACTGCAACTTAGCAGCTTGATGCAGAGCTGGATTTAATAACAAAAAAAATCCATTCTGAGAAGGAAAGAAATCAAAATTACTGAATAGATAAAAGACAGAATGGCATAATATGTAACAGCATCCTCTGTGATATTAGTCAGGGAGAGAGGGTTCAATAACATAACAAAAATAGAGCCAGTAGTTTACAGGCAACAGATGAGAAAGTGGATACACTTGGAGGCATCTATGGTTTGCTAAAGCAGCAATGCAAAATTATATTTAATTTGGAACAGAATCTTTGACAATACAGTTAAAAAAAAACCCCTGTGCCACAGGATTTAATTTGAATTATTCTTGCTTCCTTATAACATTTAAGTCAAACCCAATATAATTCTACATTCTCAGCTCCAACTAATCAGAAGATGATTTATTAATTTTTAAATATGTTTAGGTTGCCTTGACATTTGGATAATATTGTTTTCTATACCTATATACTTGTTTGACTGGAGAGCGAGCAGATATTGAATCTTTAAGCAGCTGTTGTATTAAGTCTGTAACCAAAAAAGTAGTAATATTATCTTTCCTTTCCTTTAAGGACAACTGAATCTTCCTTCATAGTTAGTGCAGCATCATCAATAAGTCTGAGTTCTCTGTATTCAAGGAAAAGCTATCATTGCTATCAGTGTTTTGTATATTTTAGCAATAGGAATTTCCCAACAATCATGCTAAACCACAAGCTGCCGTGTCATGTACATTTGTGTGTGTGTGTATGTGTGTGTGTGTGTGGCCTATTTAGCTTTCCTCGTTGTTCCTAGGCGAGGCAAATAGCCAAAGAAAAGTGATGACTGCATTTCATGGTAAGAACAACATGTTAAAAATCGCTAAATTATTTGCAAGGAATCGCTAACATTTGCAAGGAATATTGGGGGCTTCATCAATTAAAATATGCTGGCAAGCAGGAAAAGATTTTTCCATGTGTGTGATGTCTTCTCTTTCCCCTGCTATGCTCAGACAAAATTTGAATTTTAGTTAAATCACATCTTAACCTCTTTGTGTAGAGGGGTCATATTAAGGTCAGTTACACAAGTATATACAATCACAAACTGTCTCCCTAATTCTCAAATATGCACATTGCTATCCCACTGCACTCAATTGACTCCCCGCTAAAGGAGGTTCCTCCAGGCCAGGATTGAGACACGTTGGTGAGGGCAGTTCTGGGAAGCTTCCATTACCACTGCCTGTATTGTACTTCCTCTGTGGACAGAAGACTTCAGGCGTCAGAGCTGTCCATCCAGAATCCTTCGTGAGGGCTTACATTCACTACATAGTTCTTTCTGTAGAAAGAACTCTAAAGCAGGGTAATCCTCGAAGGATAACTGAGGCTTTGTTAATTAATGCAAACCTCTTTTCTGTTTGTCCAAAACATCATGTGTTGTCTCAGTTCGTGTGTTCCCAGATTCTTCAGGTTACCCCAGTCCCATGTTCCAAAACCACTGAAAAGGCACCATGAACCTTATGACAGAGACTGGCTTTGGTCAAACAAAAAGCATTAATGAGCGAGTTTTCCATTGAAAATTTTGCCTGCTCCTTGACCGGTATGCAGCTACGGATTACATATCAACATAAACCATCGGAGATTCTCCTTGTCTTCAATAATGATTTTAAAAATAGTGCTAATAGATGTGTCCACGGTAACTGAGAATTACTGAATAATGTGTTTGGCAGCCGGTGCTTTTTTGTTTTTTGTTTTTTCTCTTCCAATTTAATGTGAATACAGTAAGGAGACTAGTCTTATAATTGTATCCAGAGTGTGCTACCAGGAGGAATACTTCCAGTCAAACTCTTCACTCTTGCTATTATCTTATTTTATTTTTGTTTGATTGTTTGCCTCTTAGTGATGGAATATGTGTCCTAGGAGTGTGGGGGGCCAGTATGAGATCATATGTTTAGCCATTACGGTCAGTGGAAATTGACAGTACTCAGAACTTTGCACAATCAAGCCTTAAGAGAGGCAAAAAAGAGGATCAAGCTTTCTATGGGAAGGCCTTCAGAACTCCCACTGAAATCAGTGGGAATTTTGCCTGAGCAAGAAGAGTGGGATTAGGTCAAGTGCCTGTAATCTTGAGATGTAAAGTTGTTGTTGTAGGTTTTTTTTTGTTTTTACTAATTTTCACTAATTTTTACAAATTTCCATACTACTATTAAAGGGCCAGATCCTCAGCTGCTGTAAATTGGCTTAGTCACAAGTTTTTTGAGATTATGGGTGGTGATAGCAGAAGGTTATATTGCTATTCGCACATCACGGCAACAGGAAATGCTGCTTAATGCAGCTGAAAAGGCAATCTGTTTCAGGGGTTTTAAAGTTTACTGTCAAAATTCCCCTTTGGGCTGAAATCTCTCATGTTTAGTCCCAGCCCCATGAGGAATTGTTTTAAAAAGTTCAGTAAAATTCCATTTGATTTTTCTTGCAACAAGTAAGTGTGGAATTGGTACATTTCCCCAACTATTAAGGAGTTTTCCATATGCGTTACATTTTTGCTCAGATAACCCTCACAAGTTTTTTGGTTGGTTGGTTGGTTTTTTAAAACTTCTTATTTGCACTGTGGATGAGGCACGCTGATATTATGGCAATGGGCATGATAAAAGCAAGGTAGATCAGATTAAGTGAATTTGACATGTTTTGAAGAAAGGTGTTTTTGAAATGATTATTACATGATTTCCCACTAGGGTTTTGACATACAGAGGTGCAAAGCTCCAGAGAGCTGTATGTATCCAGCTCCAGTAGATCAGTGGAAATCACCTAACCATTCACAAAGAATCCATTAGCAGCAATCCCATTTTCCTCCTTAATCTGCCACCTCTATTTTTTTAACGCATGGTCACTGCAGTGCACATTCAAATAATTATTGCATACCCTAGGGTTTTGCACTCAGTTTATTGTGTCCTACAGCAATTGCAAAATCTTAAGTGGGCAGCAGGGGCATTTTAAATGTAGGGGGAGAAGACCTAGAGAGCATGAAACTTGATTAAAATGTGCAATCTGGTATTAGTGTTGGTACATCTAATTGGATGTGATCATTCAACTAGCCCCTTCACTTAAATGTATGGGGACTGTGTGTTTTTTGTTCTTTTTTCTATTTCAAGTAATTATATTTCTCCCCCTCACCCCCCCCAAAAAAGTTCAGCACCGAGATCTAGTAAAAATTACACATGTCTAAAAGTCAAGAATTTCTAAATTGCTTCCCACGGCAATCATGAGTCAGTGACCTTGAATGTATAGGACCTGATCCTGAGATCAGTGGAGTTATGCTGATTTACAACAACTGAAGTAATTGGCCCAGAGAGTATATCAAGTCTGCTTTGCCCACAAGAGCCTGGACTTATCAGCCTTTGGGAGACACAGTGGCCTGTCTTCTGAAGCAGGTATGTGGGGCAGAACTGGACTGATAGACTGAGCTTTAATTCCCAGTGGGTTTGCAGTGAGGGAGTTTGGGTTGGGTCTGGAGGATGTTTTAAATTTTGTTGCTAGCCCATAGGACATGTATTGTTAACTGAATTGTAAATTTAAATCTTGCATTGAGCGTTTAACTAATTCTAAAAGCACTTGGAAATGGGATCAGTGCTGTAAAAGTCTAAATGAGTAAATTCACTAACAGCTTATATGGTCATAAAAACCACTACATGTGTACAAGGGGCCAGAGTTACACTTACAGTGGATATCATATCTTACATTTCCTGACTCTTTCTGCAGGTGAAACCTCAGTCTTGTCTTTGCTTTATACTCAGAGAATGGTTATCACTGGTTCATAGAATCTCAGGGTTGGGAGGGACCTCAGGAGGTCATCTAGTCCAATCCCCTGCTCAAAGCAGGACCAATCCCCATTTTTTGCCCCAGATCCCTAAATGGCCCCCTCAGGGATTCATCTCACAACCCTGGGTTTAGCAGGCCAATGCTCAAACCACTGGACTATCCTTCCCCCCAGATCTAGGCCAACTCCCTGCTCAAAGCAGGACGAGTCCCCAATTTTTGCTCCAGATCCCTAAATGGCCCCCTCAAGGATTGAACTTACAACCCTGGGTTTAGCAGGGTAATGCTCAAACCACTGAGCTATCCCTCGCTTGGGAGGGGTGCCTTTTGCATTTAGCCTATTGTATAAGTGGAAGGAGAAGAAGATGAAGTTGGTAGTTTAGAATGTCAAACAATGGTTTCAGTTTGACAATAAGGTTCAAAGAGATTAATTTGAACTCGGCTGTTTACGTTACTGATCTCCTACTAGCTGGATTTGTGGTATTAAGATGTCAATAGTACAACAAAATCTAACTAACAGTTTCATCACTGACATCTTTGGAAAGTACAGATGATTGCCTTCTTACACATCAGGACATATTTCTTTAGGACAGGACTCTTTTGTAAGTCTCCACAAGAGAGGGAGAAGAAGAGAGGTGGAGGGGGAGTGAGTCTGGGTGTGAAGGTAATTAGAAACATTTCCAATGGTTTATATATTTTATTTATTTAAACTAGGTCATCCACATGGCATAAAAATCTTGATTTTCCCAGGGCACCCACCTTGCTCTGAACTGTCACTAGAAAAATGTCTTGGATAATAATAAATTGTCCTGTCTGGTTTTTTTTTTTTTAAATGCTTCAACCTTGAATGGGGCAATGCTGACTCTTGCAAGGGCAGCCAAGGAGTTGATAATGAAGTTTCTTCAAAGAACCCCCACCCCGCAATACAATGTGTATTAATCAAAAGTAGCCAGACTTCTTTTGATCTGACTGTTGTGGTGAGTCTTTTGGCCCAGCAGCTGTTAGATGCAGTGTCAGTTAAGATGCTGCAGATCTGGCTAGTTAGTCATTAGTATTTTTTAAATAATGGGGGAGGGGGGGAAGGAAGATAGAAAGAAATCAAGCAAGTAAAAAACTGCATCCAGCTTAAGTATTTTATAGATTGTTTCAACTGTTGGGCTTGTTTTATTAATAAGTAACATTTTAATTTGTTCTGCTTTCATTGTCTCTCTTCTATCAAACTAGCTGTGCTCATATGAAAGCTCCCTCAGTGCTGGAGGCTGGGCGAAGGAACGCTGGAGGAAGCTTTCAGGGGTTAATAATGTGAAGCCTTGATGCAAATAGTTTTGCTTTGGAAAAAAAAAACCCTCATTTTCACTTAAGTATTCTTTAAAAGCCTTTCTCCCATGTTCTGGCTCTGTAGCAACCCCATGAAGTCCTGCGTCTCTGAAGGAAATCACAGTTTAATCCTTTGGTTCGGCACGTATTGTCCCTTAATGACAGGCATTACATTTCCACAGTACCATAAATCAAAGCTAGAGGCTGTTTTAAATAGGCTGCAGATGCATGTGGACATTGGCTTTCTAAGTGGCATTTTGCTAGAGAGACAAAGGGGGGAGGGTTTGGAAATCCCATAGTATAGTCTCCAGGTAGGATAGAACCAGCAAAGGGATTCCCATTTTCACCATATTTTCATTTCACCAGTGCATGGGCTGTACGTGGAGGCGTGTGTAGCAGGAGGAAATGCTTTTAGACTACATCCTTTAGATGGTGTAATGGGAATTTAACTGCTCCTATATTTTTTTTACCCCCCTGTGGGAGTCTGGAGCTCCGTTTACAAGGTGTGTCATATCCTCTCTACCCTTGACTTCTTCTCCCTCCTACCCCCACATCCCCTCCCCGATTTTTTTTTTTTAATGTCCTGGCCAAATAAGCAGAAAGAGACCTTTGAAGGGAATGCACCCAGAAAGACCCGCAATTACTGTCCCTGACTTCACTGTGAAAACTTTACAACGGCCCTACTGAAAAATCTTCCCCTACCCCTCCCACTCCTTCTAAGAGAACGAAAAAATCCATCAAATTAACACATCAATGAGTTGATTGTAATCTCCAGGGTTCAGTGTAGCACTTTCTAGCCTCTCAGACAGGAGGCCAGCATGATTTATCAATGCAAACCTAATAGCATCAATATGAATCTAACTAAAAATCAATATTTCATTACCAAATTGTTAGTGAGAATGAAGAAAAATTGCAAGAGTCAGAGCATTCTCTAGGGTAGGAGCATCTGGAGTTCAATGTGACAAGATGAGTGATGCATGACTCGGGGCCTGGGGAAGGACACTGGGAGGACAGGCCACTACGTAAGGCCGAAGACTCACGAAGAAAAGCACGCCTCACTTTTTTTTTTTTAAAGCTTTCTCTAAAAAGAAAGAAAATGTCTGAGAAGGAAAAATGGAAGGCACTCTATTTACTAAAACTGATGCAAACTAGCACAAATGACTAAATTCAAAGAGACTAGTCTGTTTCTTCCACACACAACTTATCTTCAGGGTGTGGCAAATACTGAAGGAAAAATAAATCCAGTGGGCCAGATTCTGACCTCATCTACACAGGGTATAAATCCAGAGTAACTCATTCAATGCCATCACTTTGGATTTATACCCTGTATAGATGAGATTAGAAATGGAGGGTTATTCTGGATTTACACCCTGCTGTAGCCGAGGCCAGAATTTGGCGCAGGAAACTCACTTAAAGCCTGCAGCTCATTGTTAACTCACTCTGTCGTGCCTAGGCACTTCAGTTTGCTTGGTTATGTCAGTCTGAGGGCACCTTCAGAACCAGGGCTGAAAATGTAGGGTTATAGTGTATTTGTGTAAATTGTAACTGGGATCTGACTGTAGATAGACTGAAATCTGTTAACAAGAAGGCAGCAGAAATCAAAACAGCATGTTTGCTAAAAGCAACCTAGCATCCCAGTAATTAATGAATTTACTATTTAAGGAAACAGTAAGAATTACAGGGAACAGTGCCAGAAGTAGGCTCAAAGCATAACTTAATATTGATTGTATCTCTGGTCTGTCCTGGCATTATAGTCAGAAGTTAGGCATATGGTTTAATAAGCTGAATGGAACCACAAAAGTACTGAAACTGAGCTTCAGTTTGAGTGCCACTTCTAAGACAGCATTGGCTTGCTCAGATTTTGTTTGGGGACAGTATGTAAAAGTGATTGTGCCATTCTGTTTGGAACCTTTTGGCTCAATCTGGATAAATGACGTTTATCTGCTTTATCAGTTCATGTATTTAAAATCTGAATCTGCTCTGTTGAGAGAGGCCACATGGTGGGTGTTGCCAATTCTTCTGATTTTAATCACATAACTTGTGATCTCTGGTGTTTTTCTTTAAGCCCCAGCTCCTGGAATTGGGTGATTATGTGAGAGAATCAGCTTTAAAAAAGTTTCTAGCCTTCAGGGTTGTGGAGGAATGCTTGAAAAATTGTGTACTCTAATGGCTCAAAATCCAAAAGGCAAATATAAAGAGCCTCAAATCTACCATCTACTTTTAAAAAGTCTCATGATTTTTAAGGCAGTTCCATGAATAGAGGGAAGGTAGCATTGACTCATGATCGTGAATACTTGGGTTAGCAGCAATACTGGAGTCACTGTATTTCTTCTTTGTCCCAGATCGACTAAGTCAATCCTATGGCTAGGGGGTGAGCACAAATAAGCAGAAGACATGTTTCCATTTGGCTTTTTGGAGAGAGTCTCCATGTTAGATGACTTTACCGCTCAAAATAAAATTTCTCTTAGCCCCTGTCTTTCTAATTCTTGCAGGAAGTAATACATCATTATTCTGTATTTCCTGTAGGTACTAGGAACTGTCTCATTATTTTATGTTTTAGCTCAGACAGTTGTCTCAGTTCTGGAAGGGTAACTTTCCACTGAAATCAGAATTTACTTCTTACATCAGGAGAGAAGCCCAGTGACTGTATATTCCTGACAAAGGCCTAAACACTCCATTAATAACTTTGCAAGTTACTGGGAACTGTCTCACTCTTAGAAGAATTTGATGATGCTTCCATTTTACAAGGCATTAACTGTAACTTGGCCTGAATGAACTCTGTGGCCAAATATCTTTTCTAGCTCTCCCAAGTTTTGTCTGGAAGATGAGAGCTAAAGAGATGCATAAATGGAAACTAGTTTTGTGGGATATGGAGGGTCTTACTTTTTGGAGAAAAAGTCCTAAAAATTGTTACTTGTCATTTTTATAAAGATTTTATATGACCACTGGATCAGTGCATGTCTATACACTCAAATAAAATGCATTACAGTCAATATTTTTCAAGAACAAAAGTCAATGGCGCATTTAGGCCAGAATATGGTCATTGCCAAATTAACAGGAAGCCTCCTTAAACTGAATATTTGTATTAAATTTTCCAATTTTAAATAAAAATGAAGAGGAAACAGGCCATCAAGCTTCTGTTGTTTAACCCTTTCTCCTCATTCCTTCCTACCTTATCTCTCATACCTCTCCTTATGTCTCTCCTCCTTCCCTTCCTAGAGGTCAACAGGTTCTTGTCCTCAGAATAACCATAATTTACTTTAGTTTATATTGTGTTTCAGAAGTTGAGAGACAGAGACGGGGAGCCTTTCAGTGTAAACACAAATTAATTATTGTGGAGACAGTAGCTTTCCTGGCTTGTGGAGAGTGGAGGAGGAGGAGAGCGGAGAGATAAGTCAAAAGTTTTATTTAACCTTTTAACAATGTTCCCTTTTATCCATTTAAAAGCCCCATTTCCTGTGCTTTCTTCCATGTAAACTTTAAAGTTTTCGTTCTTTAACTGAAAGGAATAAGAAGCTGAGGTGACATTTTTGTTGCTGGAAAACAATTTTGAAAATGGAGTACAGGATCCAGTTGGAGAAGACTGATTAGATACCCAAACAGAGGAGAGATTTGCATATTCACAGCACACTTATTGAGAAATATAGTACCTATGCAAATCCTTGCACTCAGACTGATTGACAAAGGCCTCCAGCCATTTCAATAAAATACCTTATTTTCTGGCTTGCATAATATTATAGTACAGTTTTGTAAACTGAAACTTCTTTCCAAGGTCAGAGATCTGCTGTCACATTTAAACTGAGTTCCATTTTGATGAACTGGTAGAACAGCCAGGAGGGTAGGCAGGGCCCATTCAAAACTGAATCTTTCCAGGTTCAGCTGAACAGGAGCCAAAATCAATCACTGCTGGTTGGACTTTGCTTGTCCCTTCCTACCAGATGTACTGATTCCAACAGACTACAAGATGTGGTAAAAACCTGGTGGTTGTCAGCACCTGCCTTAGTCACATGTTGGATATTTGGAGTAATACTGCCTTGTCGAAAAAAGGAGCAGGCGTACTTGTGGCACTTTAGAGACTAACAAATTTATTAGAGCATAAGCTTTCATGGGCTGCCTTGTCACTGGCTCTTTGCAGCCCTCCTTATGCATTCATATTGTGCATGAAGATATAGTAGCACAAATGACTAAATTCAAACACAGACCGCTGCACAGCAGGGGAAGGAGGGGGATATCTGACCCTACAGCAAACCTCTGCTCTTACAAAGTTTGTTGTAGGATCTTTAACATGTGCACCCTCACACAGCCAACAGAGCTTCACGTTTTAAGATCTAACCTGACAATAAAAATACAATAAAATATATTCCTTGCAGTTTACCTTAAAGATGAGGTTTGAGCCAATCTTGCTTAGATTTGAACTGGTGCTCGTTAAACCACTGAGTCACCTCCTGCAGTAGAAGCTGAAAGCTCCACTAATATGGTGAATGCTGTCTTCCTCACTTTGTTTTTAAATCATCTCTCTCCACAGAAGATATTTGTGCCCAGCATTCTGCGTCCCTTCCCACTCTCTACTTGTGTCCTCTGAGATTGCCCTATCTGGGATCTGTAGAAGGCTGTAAAATAGGAGAGAGTGAAAAGTATCTGTCTTCCCTATGCAGTACTCTCTGTTCCTTCAAGCTGTGGGAGACAAGTAGTAATAAGTAATTATTTTAGAGTTGTACTTTTGGAAAGAACTGAACAAACATTCATCTCCACGTCACACAACTATCAGGTGGAGAAATATGTTTTAATAACCCCAGTCGACTGATGTTAACAGGAAGATTAGGTGACATGCCCAAGTTCACACAGCAAATAAGTGCTAGACCCATACGTTGAACCTAGGTCTTTTAGCACTTGGACCAAGGCATAACCCACAGGATAAAATTAATCATTCAACCCTCCTAGGTCTTACTAAAATAGACAAGAATTTTTTGACTACATAGTTCTTTCATCTGTTGATCTGAAGAGACCTGACAAAAGGTATGAAAGCATGAGTAGCCCTATTTACTATGTATATAACTAAAGCATGTAAACTTCAAAGAATTTTTCTGACAGTTCTTATGGTCTAGTGAATTATGGGTTTGTTACAGCAAAAATCCTAGTTCTGTTCCCAACTGTGGCCTGTTACCTTTGGTAAGTCACTTACTCCCTTATGGATGGGAATGATATGAAGCTTTTCTAAGTAAGGACTAGTAAGTGCAGAGACTTGAGAACGGTCAGTGGAAGAAGGAGAACAGAACTCAGACCCGTTATAGCACCTCAGCTGATGCACATTCCCTTAGGCTGAGGTGGCACCTTAGGTCCGTTTACAGGGTCCTGAAGCTTTTAGAAATGGGTCCCACCTAGATCATAGCAATTCAGGGGCTACAGAGTTTCAAATCTACTTTACTGACCATGGATGAACAATGCAGTTGATCTGAGCTGTGTGTTTTTCAAACTTAGGGCTACTGTAGTTCACAGCGTACTGGGCATGGTGTACATCCGATGTTGTGGTTGACTGTTCTAAATAAATAAGAAAGTAGGACTGAGATGGGGTAGGAAGAAGAGAAGAGAACTTTCAATTAGTGGCAGAATGTTCAAAAGCTTATACAGGTGCAACAGGCCTGCCATAAACTCCAAACAGAGCTCAGCACATGTCTGGGCTCAGGAGATTTTTCAGAAAAGTTTGTTAATTGCACCTAATTCCCCTGAGTGCTCTAGAGGATGAGCAGTCCCAAAGGACAGGTGTCAGAAGAATGGCTAAGGAGCTGGCTACTCATTGGGGGATTTTCAAAAGTGTTTGGAGGCCTCCTATGTGCCCAGTTAGGTGCTCCTGACTTAGATGGGTGAGAAGCACCACTACACGGGCAGAGGATGATTGAACCACGCTGATACGTGCCCATATCGCTTGTTGTACACATGCCACTCTTAAGAGAAAATATGAGATACAGGCAGTGAGAGAAAGAAAAAGAAATTCCAATATTCAGAGAGTGGGAGATAAGAGTTCTTCAGGTGCTTTTGGGCTAGGATTGGTAAGTAACCAGTAACTTAGGCAGCAACAGAACAAGGAGAGAGGAAGCAGTGGGGGCTGGAAGAAGGTGCTGCTTGGGTTTTTTGCATTTCCAGGTGAGAACTGCACCAGCAACTGGCTGTTAAGGTGATACATGGTGAGTTCAGTAAGAGCAGAAGAGGTCAAACTTGCCCTAGCTCAGAGACTGAGGACACAACTGTACGTTCTAGACATGGTCTCTCAGTCAAAGAGATGCAGGTAGTTTAGCAATACATTTATCACAGAAAACTCTTTGGGGTGGGGACTATCTTTTCATTATGTGTATACAATATCTAGCATAATGGGGCACTGATCCTTGTCTGGGAACTCTAGTTGTTGTCACAATACAAATAATAAAGTGAGCTGAGAGAGAACCGGGAATTGGACTATGCATTTAGATTCTTGTAAAACAAAACCAAGAGATAAATAACTCTTTATATGCAAATGTTTATATTTTTCATTTGCTTAGTTAGTGCCTAAGAAAGTAGTATCTGGGGCCAAAATCACACAAGGTCTGTTTTTTTTTCATGGTAGATTCACTATCTAGGGAATTAAATACTTTGGGAAGGTCAAATCTCATGTTATTTTAAATTGAAAAGCCCAGAAAAACATACACAAATACTGACACATTAATCCTTCAAATACCAATTCTAGACTTATCCACAATCCTAAACTCTTTATACACAGTGGCTATTTGAAACTTAATTATATATAACTGGAGGATAAAACAACAATTTTGTCAAAATTAAGACCTAAAGTACTAGGTGTCATAAAAATGCACCTGTCATTTTCTATAAATAAAGTTGTTAAGCAGATTTACTGTGAAAAATTTTTATACTGTGATATGTAAATGGCAAAATTCTTAAGACTGCTTGGTTGTAAAGAACAAACCTGTGAAAAGAAATCATTTTTACCATCAGCCACACTATACATTTAACAGGCATCTATTTTATCCACAAGCCTTACAGATCTGCAAATAAATACATAAAATGCCAAAGAGTATCAGAATTTAGGGTCATTTTATTAGGCCTGTACTGAGACCTTTCTGACATCTGTTTAATGGAAAGAAAATAGGTGCCAAATAAACATCTTCAGAACAAAATATCCCTGTAGAAATGATGTTTTGGTTATTTCTCTAGGTGGGTATGCTGTAAAGGAAAGTCCCACTCTCAGCATCACTCATAAAAGTGCTAGACCCATGTTCTTGGTTACAGAGATGAAACTGGTAGGACAGAATATTATCTACTGATGGGAGAGAAAGGAAGTTTAAGAAGTGAAGCTCAGGGAAAAAATTGGAGAATGAAAACAGACATTTCTGGTAGAATGGTCAGAATTAAGGCAACATATAGAAAAATGGCATCAGATGCTTCAAAGCCAATTAATGAACCAGAAGGTACAAAGGGGTGATCATTTTAGGCCACTAGGGGGACAAAGATTAGAATACAGCAGGGGTAATGTCATGCAGCTGGGAAGGAAGATAGGAAATAACTGAACGGGAGAAGAAGAGAGGAGAAGAGACTTTTTAAAAAAATATTCTATAAAAAAGTAAAAGAATAAAGATAATAAGGAGCGGAAAACTTAAAGGAAAGACCAGAGGATAGGAACCCAGATGAATGTTTCATTTTCCGTGGAACAATCCAAACTGGAAGGGAAGATAGCAATGACACGGAAGCCATTAGTGAAAGTCAGCAAGCAACTAGGTGAACTGAGCCTCATTTCCTGTTTGTGGGTAGTCCAAAGAGACTGAAAACAATTGTTCTGTTTTCAAAAAGTTTACATGAATGTTCTGCATATAAATTACAGTCTATTGATTGCTTGTGAACTGTTCTCACTGAGACAGTAGAGCATTCAATGTTCATGTTGAGACATTACAGCTGTGTGACTAGATCATCTATATCACATTAAACTATTTGTATTCCCTGATTGGAAAACTTAACCTTGATTAACTACTTCCACCAAAAACATACTTCAAGTAGTCATGAATTGAATTTCATTTCATGTTGAAGTAAATTTGTGGTACAGGCCCTAAATTTGCTTTCCAAGCACATTTATATGAACAAAACTTCAGTAGTGTGAATGTACATGAAAAGGGATAACCATGCAGTCAGAGCAAGCTTCCGTTTAATACAGTCACTGGGCTTACCTGCTGATGTAAGAAGTTAACTTCAAGAAAATAGTTTCTCACTATTCATTCAATATGCAAAATGATATGAGAAAGATGGATGTAGGGTATGTGGAAAGTATTTTCTGATGTGTGTAATGAGAAATAAAGCTATCTAGTGGTGAAGCTTTTTAATAGGTTAAACTTTCACCACACATTTCTTTGATGCCCATGTTCTCTCCTAGAAGTGGTGAAAGGGTCAGATACCCTGCTCCTTCCTCTGCTATGCAGCGGTCTATGTGCCACTTGGGTGCTGCTTTCTACCATGGAGATGGGTGCAGTTCCTTAGTGGTTTATGTATCAAATGTGTAAAGTACTTTGGAATGAAGAGTGCCTATTTAAATGCAATTCTTGGAGATATTAGTTAATTGAAGACCACCAGTTCAAAAAAGCAGAATCCCATACTCTGCTCTGTCATCTATCCACTTAGTTCAAAAGTGGAAATGAGAAAGAGATTGTTTGGTTTTTCCCCACTCCTTTTTGTGGTCTTAATAAGATGACCATGAGTCAGCAGGACTCTATTTTCATTTGTCTACTCTGGCATACTAAGATAGAATTCAAACTGTTGGCAGAGGAACATCCACTTTTCTTGGTCTTGTTCCACTCAGTGTCTAATATTAGCTCCGAGGACTCCATACAGGATTAATCTAAAGGGAGACAAAAACCGTAACCAAAGCACTAGGGATAATTAATCTGTGTTTGAAAGGGATATCCCTCCTCCCCCTTATCAGCCATTCTTTAGGCACAAATGCCCAAACCTTTTCCCTACAGTGGTGCCTGAGTGTTTTACCTACCCCCTCTATTTGCCCCCGATTAAAGTGTTGTCATCAAGGACTGCTTTACATGTTACTGCAGCGCACTGTTGTTCCAAGTTAATCTCAGATCAGCTAAAGCCATCAAATCAGCCCTGTGAAGTGAGCCTGGAAGGACTCCATTCCATACCAGGTTCTTCACTCTTAATTTTTAGATTATCTATCTTTTTTATTTTGTTAGCCATAAATAAATAATGAACATCTGGGCTGTATCAGAAAAGATCTCAATGTACATATGCATGCAAAAACCATTGCCACGCTTATTTTAGCATATTTTTTCCCCTCTCCTGAAGAGCTCTCTATATCTAGTGAGAGCTCTGCTTAATTAGTTATTTAAATGATTGGAGCAATGCTGTTTCTTTAACTTCTAACTGTGACAAACACATATGAAACATACTGTTGGCGGCACTTAATCAACAGCAGTCAATTTATCATTTTCACAGTTTTAGTGAGTGGTTATGAATCACTAAAATCACAGGTATTGTAGACGCAGTGTTGTGGCACTATCATTAACAAATATACAGTGCACAGAGGGATGACTTGGTAATTGAGTGGGACTAATAAGAATACATCATTTAGCTGTGTGTGACAAACTGTGCCTCAAAACACAAGCATGGAAAATTCACGTTTTGCTTAATAAATAAATTACACAGCCGATGTATTATACATAATTTGTGTCCTCATGGATTTGAGTGATATATAATGCATGGTCCAAGTCATTTATTTATTAAGACTAACTATATATATTGTAGGTGGGGAATTTTAAACTCTAGAGTAAGACCTGCCTAGGTAACTGTTACAACTACTGAGTTTGATTGGGCTGCAAATGAGGCTGTGCATTTGGGGAGTTGCAAACACTGGCAAATGTTTCAAATGTTACAAGCTCCAGCATGTCTATAAACTTTAATTTCATTCACTTATTTGAGGCAGAAGAGGAGAAAAATCTCAAGGCTGCATAGAAAGGTTGTTTGTGTATACTTTACTCAGTGAAGAAAGACAAAGTAATGTCTCAATTTTTATTTTAATTGAGGCAAGGAATATAGATGCAGTGGGAGGATAATTGGTATCTCTTATGTACTGGAAGGAGCAATTTTAAACTGGGGGCCCATCCAGCCCTTGAACAGGTCAAGAATTCCTGCAACCATTGTTAGAACACCACTAGCCTCCATGAAGTAAATAGCAAATCAAGCCACTTTATCCAACAAATATTTTTAAGACACAAGTTTGAAATATTTGGCTTATAAACACTTTCCAAATAGCTTTCCTAGGGTCACTTCAGGAGGTTTTCAGCCAAGTTGCAATGGAACTGGCCTTTCCTGTTTTCCTCAGAAACTTATGAATTTCCCCAGTTTGCTATTGCCCCCTCAGGATTGCTCTGATCTAATCTGCGCTCTTATTTCCTGGGCATAGATTCCAAGGCCAGAAGGGACCATTGTGATCATCTACTCAGACCTTCTGTATAACATAGGCCAGACAACGTCTCCAAAATAACTCCTAGAGCATATATTTTAGGAAAAACATCCAATCTTAGAACCCTTGGTAAATTGTTCCAATGGTTAATTACCCTTACTATCAAAAATGTACACCTTATTTGTCATCTGAATTTGTTTAGCTTCTGTGACAATGCACCTCTTTTGTCACATCAGGCTCAGACTCTCTCCTTCAGGTGTTGTGGGGAACCTGGGGTAAATCAGTCTTATTCTAGAGGTTTAATTCTTCACATTAGGGTTGGATCAAGAGGCCCCTTTAAACGAAAAAAATAAATTTCCTATCTGCCACTGGAGTACTGCCTCTTTTGAGCTGCTTACCAATCGCTAGATACCCTCTCTAACCTACTGTGGGAACCAAGGCCATCTCCCTAATGACAAATAAACATAAGATTTCCCTCATAGAGAAAATCAGCTCTTTACCCAGGAGAAATCTTTTCCCCTTCACCACACGCAGCCCTTCTACAGCTTGCTTTTCATCCCTCCTCTTTTCCCTCTCACTGGAAGAGGTTTTTAAAGGTCACAGGCTGCTCTTAATTAGACACAGGTGTCCTTAATTAACCTGAGGTAATCTCAGTTCATAGGAAATAAGGCTTTAACTATTCTAAAACAGATATACCTGCCTTCACTCATCCTTCTGAAACTGTCAGGTATGACTTCTTCACACTTCAGCTTTCAGCTGCTGGATGGTATTATGCCTTTGTTTTAGATTGAAGAACCCATTATTAAATATTTGTTCCCCATGTATATACTTACAGACTGTTATCAAGTCACCCCTTAACCTTCTTTTTCTTAAGCTAAATAGACTCAAATATCTCAATCTATCACTATCAGGTATGTTTTCTAGTCCTTTAATCATTCTTGGGTCTTTTATCTGAACCATCTCTAAATTTACAACATCCTTCTTGAATTGTGCGGACCAGAACTGGACACAGTATTCCAGCAGCAGTTGCAACAGTGACAAATACAGGGGAAAAATAACCTCTCTACTTCTACTCAAGATTCCCCTGTTTATGCATTCCAAGATCACCATAGCTCTTTTGGCCACAGCATCACACTGGGAGCTAATTTTCAGCTGATTATCCGCAATGACACGCAAATCTATTTCACTCACTGATTCACTGGATAGATTCCCTCCTATCCTGTGCAATTCTGGTTTTGCTCATTTCAGGAAAACCTAGTTTCTTCTTCTTCCTGTCTAATTGACATCTGGTCTCATGTTGCTCACTTTATGATTACTCAAATATAGTCCAGCTCTGCAGCAACTGACCTCATAGAATTCTAGGTATCAGGAGACAACAACAACCTTCCAGAAAAGTAACCTTTTAAAAATTGAACCTTAATGTTAATTTTAAAATAACTGCACTGCAATTAATAAACATCAAACATTTCAATGATGTCCATATGCAAAATAGCAAACATTCTCTTCAGTTCCCCCTTTGACCCTAGACGTAGCAAGCAGTTTCCTTCTTGACTGCTCTCAACAGTGTTTCCTGAAATGTCTTTAACTCTGCATAGAACAGCTTTACAGCTGAGAGAATGAACCCCATTTCTTTGAAGACAAGGAAAGGGAAACTGAAACTTTCAGAATGAGGTCTGTGTGAAATGTTGAGGCACTAGCTTATGTTTGTTAAGTACAACCATGTCTAGAAGTAGGAAAGGTATGAGGCTGGAGGACGCTGCCAGGACTCTTTTACTAGTTGACAAAAAAGATTCAAAAAGAGAACAAAAAATTCCCCAACCACAATACGATAAACCATTCCAGCACTGAAAACTTGCAGTAGTCTTCAAAGGCCTATTAGGGTGTCAGATGTCTTGTGACTCATGTGTCAGATTTTTGGAATAAATACGGAAACTTAGAGAGGCCCAATCTGCAAAGTTTGGATCTAGATCAAAATTTCTCCAGAGGTGTCTTGTATCTGAGATTTTGGTTTAACTTAATCTCTTGCTGGAAACTTGGCCTTCGCTTTTTCTTGGTTTCAGGTTTTATCATAAACTGGAAACGTAAGCCAGACTCATGGAGAGGATTGCTGAGTTTATAAACCTTTCAGTGAAATCGGGCTATCTTTGAGCAAATTGGGGCTGAGTTTCAAGTGACCAAGGAAATCTGAATTAACTTATGTTTTCAGGAAGTAATCAGATGGGGATGGGGGGAGAGGGGAGGGGAGGAAACAATGGTTTCAGCTAAATTTTCCTTGAAGTTTGGGATTTATTGCTATCCAGAATTCAAAGTAAAACTGGGTGGTGTACACTCTCACAAAATCAGAATGTTTATGAAACAACATGGCCTCATTGTGCACAGTGCCCCTATTAGTCCTTCAAAACAGCATGTATTTTACCAAATTTGTAATTATTCTTGGTGGCTCTTCTAAAAAGTAATGCATTTGGCAATGATGTTGAATGGCCTGGATTTGTAAGGTATCTGGGGGCTTTTTTTGGTGCTGTGAGATGAATTTTTTCATGGAATGCTTCAGTTAGGGAGGCATGCTGTCCTTTAAGTCCCCATAACTTTTCAAACTAAGTGGCTTCTTCTTCAGAAAGATTATGTTGTTTGGTCAATAAACATATTCTGCTGAATCTTCTTACAGTTGGAGGCATTGCAGTGCTATGATGAGATCCTACCATCCAGTTCCTCCATGAACACTAGGGGAAAATATCCAAATATGAGTATAAATCTAACTTCATATCCGAAAGTGAAGCAACTTGAAGCTCAAAAGTATTGAGCCAATGCAGAGTTTAATCCAATGGAGTCAATTAATTCTAGTTAAATCAGGGGCATCAGGAATCTCACAGCTAGGGTGGATATTTTACCACTTCAGGCTGGGTTTGAACGGGTTTCTTGAATGGTGTCATGTCTTGTCTTTAAGCAGGTGGGATAAATTCATCTTCAAATTGTCTTGAATCTGGGGTCAACTTATATTCAGCTGCCTCAGTGGCTTAATTTGAATGAGATATTGAGACAAGACTATAATTACAAATAGTTCAATATAAATAGGTTTGGAAGAATTAGATTTTTATGGGTAAATACTGATAAACATTGATTTAACCAAATACATACTCCCCAACAGAAAACATTTCCATTGATGATAGAAAAGTAAAGATAAGCAAAGTTAAAAAAAATGCTGCTAGAGAACTCATTAGAGTTTGATTTAAGGCTATTTAGTTTGTATATTTCGAAACATGATGTTGACAATTTGTATTTGAAAGATTATAAAGCTGTAACTTTTAGAATCTCAGTGTCTGCTGTCATTTTAAATAATTGTGTGACCTGCCCCATATTTATGTGCAATTGTGAAAATTTAAATTGATAACTTGAAAAAATGCTTAAAATTAAACATTGATATTATCCGTCTTAGTGCCTCTTTGAAATGCTCATCCCAAGGCTTTCTCTCCTCCCCTTTGATTACCTATCCATCCCACTAGCATTCTCTCTCCCCATAGAGGCACTTGGCCAAAATTTCAAGAAAATAACAACTAGCTTTTGGTGCCTTGATTTCAATATATATTTTAGCACCTGACTAGAGACACTCAGGACTTGATTCTTTAAAGTGTTGACCATTCACGGCTCCAACTCAAGTCAATGGACGCTGCAGGTGCTCAGCAGTTCTTACTTTACTGACTGAGTTAGCTGACTATCTCTGCATTCCATGGGGTGTGACAGGACATCGTCACATTCATTAGAAATATCTAAAGTAGACAGAATCTTAACAGCCAATCAGTGTAGTATTTAGGTGCTTTAATCCCATGCCCCCTAAAAAGACCCTCCCAACATTGGTCACAAACAATTGTTTGTAAAAGGATTGAATGAAAACCGGGCATTCTACCCTTTGCTTCATGTTCCACTATGACTTTTGCAGATAATTCTAGGCAGCTGGGTGGGCTGTGTATCCCTCTTCCAGCCCAGCTCTACTCCAAAGGAAATAGTGAGACACAGGACAAGACACTGTATTAATTACAATGCATCATCCCTTCTTTTAAAGCTTGTAACAAGCCAGTAAGCACTGGAAGAACCCTTGGTATACTACTGAAGTGTGCGTGTGTGTGTGCGGGGGGCACTGGTTAAAGCTCCTTGGTAAGAAAATGTCCTTGATATAATTTGAGTCAGTTTGCTCTGCTATTCCATTATTAACCCTACCAAAGCCAGCACCTGGATTGCTGTACACTTCCGTGCTAGAATTTCATATCCCTGATCCCTCAACATTAAATCAACGCTAACAGGATGAAAGATAAAAATCAGGAAGGGATGTTTAGGCCCCCGCGGTCACTGAGATAAATTAAATAATTTAAATTGACCTAGGGCCTGTGTGTAGAATAATCCTCCACTTAGATGACCCAGTGATTCTTGACACATTTCCGAGTCTATATCCAGTCGGTGTGAAAGTGTTAATGTTCCTGTATCGCAGTACACTGATTACACTTATCTTTTTCATACCCAATAACCAGAGACAATGATTATATTATTCATAAGATATTTTTACCTGAAGTAATAAAGCATGCAGCTTTAGTTATTATTTCCTTATCTTTTTCTAAACTGTACCTCTGTCTCTAGCCCAAGGATAACCCTACACTTTATATTAAAAAACATTCCTCCCTTACACTTTTCCCCACTCGCCCCCATTTATCCTAAGGTCGAATAGTATCAGCAGCAGCCAGTTTATTGTGAGCATCTTTGTATTGTTTGGGGAATGTCATTCCAGTATGGCTGGCCAAAACACCAGTTTTTTTTTGTTTTTGTTTTTAAATTGAACAATAAAGTTGGAGATGGTTAGTGTTGGCGAAAGAGCTTAGATCAGCACCTCCTCACTAGTCAGGTAGTATACAAGATCAAAATAGTTTGTGCTGCCTCACCATATGCTGATCTAGTGCTCCAGATGGGCCAAAAATCTGTGAAAGTCATGTTTCATGAGCATTTCTTTCCGAATCCCAGCAACCCTCAGTATGCAGCTGGAGAGATGCACATTCTAAGCAGTAGGGGAGACAGACCACTTAAATACTTCCTGATACAACTACATGGGAACAGTTACGTGCTACCTTATTATCCAGGGCAATAAAAATTCCAGGTGAAATACTTGTAGCTGACTCCTCCTACCCCCAAATTCTCAGAGCCGTTTAAAATCATTCTTATTTTCTTTATTTTGTCTGGAAGATGATTCCATGTAATATGTTGTAACAGCATGGTGAAAATATGGTGGAAATGGGTGCATGAGTTTGGAAACATTTAAATAAAATCTGTTAGTAGAGGAGCTGTGTCCTTCTATTCCTTCCCTCTTTTTCTTTGCTTACTGTAAAATGTATTTCCTTGGCATTTTCATGAAGTGAAGTAATTTTAACCCCAAACCTGGGGGAACAAAAGCTCCATAGATAAGTTCAGTTCCCCTCCTTCCAAAAGGCCGCCAATTTTATGGTTTATATTTATATAACAAAAACATATAAGGGCTTTTCTACACTTCAACTTTTAGTTATGCTTGAGCACATTAATAGCACACATTAACAAACACAATTGTAAATCCTGGTGTAGACACTACCAAAATGTTTGTCCTGGGACGTACATACATGTGCCTCGTTGTGTTAAGATGACTAGCAACAAAAGTTTGTCCTGTCTGCACGAGAATGTTCCATTGGTTTACTTAACACTAGTAAAAATAGAACTAAAATTTCAAGTGTTAACGTGTGTGTGTTTGTGCATGTGTATAGAGCTTTGTCTGTGTCCCTTACCCCAGTATTGGGTGCCATTTCTGAAGACACTGCTCTGTGTTTTTTCTCTCCAGTAAAGGAGGTGTGGCTCACCTTCTACCTGTGCAGCTGATCCAAACCCAAGATATCAAAGGCAACATTTAACATAAGCTCTTTGCATAATGTACGTAATAACAGAGGGTTTGGGCAACAGATATAACCTAATTGTTTGACTGTCACAAGTTTTCGGTACAAAACCAAACTGAAACCACTCAGCCTCGATTTCAGTAAAATAGACAAAATATTGTTCTTATCAAAGCACAAAGAGCTTATGTTCAATAATTAATTTATTTTATTCCCATTTCACAGAAGCCAGAGCCTGGTTTTAGCTGCAACCTGCAGCTCTCTACCATAGTGATCCAGTCACAGATCCCTGCATTCCTATCTGGAGAGTGACATTTTGACCTCTGCAACCACCTCCTGAGATCCATCTTCAACAATAATACCTACTGTGTACAGAGAGCAAAAGTGTTATGTTGCCATTAAGGTAAAGGTTCCTGGGTCCAAAAATTATGTATGGAACTGGGCTGTTTCACCATGCTCACATTGCAAACTAGCTGAGTTTTTTGCTCTGGCTATAAATGTTACGGATAAGAATCTTTCATAGCTCTAGCTCTCCTTCCTCCATCATCAGGAGACTGGGAGGAGAGGTTGAAACTATGGGGACCTAGGGGGTTTCTCAAGACTCCAGCAGGGAGAAACTATAGGAAGAGGAAACCAGTATGAAAGCTGTTGGGAAGTGCAGTTTGGCACTTTGAGACAGTAGAAGAAATGGGTCAGTAATGCTCTAGTGTAGAGGATGATGACAGAGCGCTATCTATTTAGTTCTGTCCTGGCACAAAAAGATCAGCTGAATTAATTCATTTTTAACCATGTACAAGAAACACACACACTTTTAACTAGCCAACGAAGGAGCAGAAAGGTAATATCCTGGCCATTTGTTTCTGTAATTTGATCATATAACATAGGGATTATTATTTTATAACTTAAAAAAAAAATCAATGCAATTTTCCACTGATGCTCATCAGAGAGAAAAAGACCTTGGCCTGATCCACAGCAATCTTTGCCCCCTGTGAGGCATCATAGCCTTTGCCTTCTTCCCTTTCTTCCAGGGATATAAATTAATATCTCATCATTGACCATAATATGCCCTGTAACTGTGTTTATTATTGCTGCATATTTTAGACAGGTGGTAAGTATTGGCACTTTTTATTATGCTGATAAACAATGTTGGACTGCCAGGTAAAATGTGTTGTCAGGGGTGATTTCTTGCCTCCCTATAGCCTCCTGTGGATTTTTATCTAGGCTCATGAAAACCTTGAGCACTGAGGCTTTTTTGCAGAGCTTTTCCACAATAATACTATAGTGACAATTCTTTCCTTCTTTCATTGGAATTTGTGCTAAAAGGGAGAGGAACAGAGGGTTAAAGGATTAAATGTAAAATCCCTTACCCCTCCCACACATACACCATCCAGGTAAAGCAAAGAAAAATAAAAGCTTAACTCCTAGAATACTAAACACAAGCTTATTCAGGCTTTTTACCCTTTACTCTTCACGTCAATTCTTCCCTCCCAGATACTTCTCCTTTACTCGCCCAACAAGAAATGTAGCTAATTTTTTAAAGATTTTTTTTAAATCCCTGTTTTTGTTAAAGGATATTGTCTAAAGGGGAGTGGGGGAGATAATTATTAAAGTCCCTTTAATTTTTTTTCTAATTTAATGGTGTTCACATATTCTGATATACTCTGGCCCAGAGTATACCTTTGGAATCTACATGGAGAGGATTCCCTCTTTCTCTGGCTTTCCTCTTCACAAAATGGAAGGAGAAATTGAGCTGTCTCCATGGTGCTGTTGCCTCGCCTCCCCCAAACTCTGCAAAGGGCTCTCTGTGGGTCTGGAGATATATTAATAGGAAAGGAGTGAGCGTAAGCAGGCGGCGGGAAGTGGGGGTAAGATTTAGAAGGCTGGGGAAGAGGCACATGCATATGGAGATAAGCCTCACATCCTCATACTATTCAATGTCACACCTCTGCCACCCTCCCATCCCTAAGCTCTTTGGTCTCTCTTCTGCTCTTCATATTCCCGTCTTCTCCTGTTTATCCCTAAATATAGTGGCAGCCATTTTTCCTTAGTGCACCATGGCTTTGGTCCTGTTAAGAGCTCTGTGAAAAAAATGCTCACAATGAGATATTTGCTGTGCACAACAACAAATTTTATTACTCCTACAAAACCCAGAAACGATGGTACATATTCCTGAGTGCTGTCCACTGGCACCTTATCTATTAGCTTACAGACATGCCTTGTAATAAGTCTTATTGAAAACAAGGGAAGTTTGTGGCCATCTTTACTAGGAGCAGGCTCATATCCACGTGCAGAGACTGCAGGGAAATGATGGCCATTTTGCATATCTTCAACTTCACTGAAAGTAATGGGAAATATCAGCCATTTTGAATAGGAGTTCACAAAATAGAAGGCAGGAATAGGAATTGAAAAAAAACTTCAGGTATCATAAGTCTCATGATAGCTGGCAACACAGCTTTCTCCTAGTTGAAATTATTTTTTCATATAAGCTCTTCTCAGGAAGAAGGTTTAGATCCTGATGTTGGCTAGTTCTGTACTGCCCAAGTATTAGTTTAATATATATATTAAGTCCTTCATTCCTAAAATGTTATGGATGAATGAAATGTTCCTAATCTTTGTATGCCAAAATCCTAAGTGTTTTATTATTTTGATAATTTACACTTTTGAAGAAAATTATGTATTTCTCTTATTGTGATCTTAGGGATTTTTTTAAAAAAAATGTGGAGCTTTACTTTTTTCTTTTCTGTAATCCTTGCTACTTGTCTCTGAATGATTGCATGAATGTAATTATTTTGATATGATCAAATCATACTCAAAGTATTTTATATTGTAGATGAAATCTGTTTAATTGCAAATCTTTCACATATTTTTACTGTATTTAGAACTCTTTTACTAATTTAGCTGCAACGCTGCCTATTGTCATGCATGGTTGAAGGTGGGAGTGGGAAAAGTTAGCAGCAGTAGGAATGAGTAAGCTAAAACCAAGCATTCCTTTCACTTCCTTGCAGGATATTGTGAAGCTTGCAAGGTGTTACAGGACTAGCCTTTCAACAGAATTGTATGGAAGATTTAGTTCGTAAGTTGTTTTTTGTTTTTATTTACTTTAGTATTTCTAAACTGCCCCACTTGAAAACTGGTTTGAAATGGGACTCTTGGAGACTTTCTTGAGTACTCATCCCTACAAACCTGCAGGACAGAAACCACATTCTTATTAAATGGAGATGTGAAACTGATGTCATTGCTTTTGTTTCAGCTTCTATGATTGTTGTATCTTTAAAGTTTAAAGGAAACATACTACTTTGGGGAATAAATATTTTTGGCTTGTTAAAACATATGGGAAGCACAATACCTGTCGAGGTATAATTCAGCATAGTGCTTCATGCATGTTCCATGTGGGTTCACAAGTGAGTTGTCTAATTCTGGCATTATTCTGTAGTGCAAACATTGCTCTGAATGGAGAGAGAAAAGGAAAGAGGCATGTATATAGCATTAACTTTAGAATCAGATATACCATGTGTTATAAATATAAAGGGAAGGGTAAACACCTTTAAATCCCTCCTGGCCAGAGGAAAAACCCTTTCACCTGTAAAGGGTTAAGAAGCTAAGACAACCTCGCTGGCACCTGACCAAAACGACCAATGAGGAGACAAGATACTTTCAAAAGCTGGAGGTGGAGGAAAACAAAGGTTCTCTCTGTCTGTGTTGCTTTTGCTGGGACCAGAGCAGGAATGCAGGTCAGAACTCCTGTAAAGAGTCAGTAAGCAATCTAGTTAGATATGCGTTAGATTCTGGTTTGTTTAAATGGCTGATAAAATAAGTTGTGCTGAATGGAATGTATATTCCTGTTTTTGTGTCTTTTTGTAACTTAAGGTTTAGCCTAGAGGGATTCTCCATGTTTTTGAATCTGATTACTCTGTAAGGTATTTACCATCCTGATTTTACAGAGGTGATTCTTTTACTTTTTCTTTAATTAAAATTCTTCTTTTAAGAACCTAATTGCTTTTTCATTGTTCTTAAGATCCAAGGGTTTGGGTCTGTGTTCACCTATGCAAATTGGTGAGGATTTTTATAAAGCCTTCCCTAGGAAAGGGGATGTAGGGCTTGAGGAGATTTTGGGGGGAAAGACGTTTCCAAGTGGGCTCTTTCCCGGTTATAATTGTTAGACGCTTGGTGGTGGCAGCAATAAAGTCCAGGGACAAAAGGCAAAATAGTTTGTACCTTTGGGGAAGTTTTAACCTAAGCTGGTAAAAATAAGCTTGGGTTTTTTTCATGCAGGTCCCCACATCTGTACCCTAGAGTTCAGAGTGGGGAAGGAACCTTGACACCGTGTTTGTGTATTAATGGAGATTTGCTGGGAACCCTCAGTGGACACACAGGTAATAGTCCTGGAACAACAGTGTGTAGTAATAACCTCTTTAAACTGCCCATTAATTCTCTGATGCCCCTTGTTAAACAATGACAATCTGAAACCCCCATATGGGACCCAATCCAAAATCTGAGGTCTCTTAATAATAAGAGGGTTTGCCTGCCATTTTCTATGGCTTTCATGCCCATTTTGGCAAGAAGAATGAATCTTCCCCGCCTGTCTCTGTGTCATCTGATAATATGTGCCCATCCATGTTATGCAGACACTGTGGTAAGCTACACTAGGACTCATCTATTGATCCTATCTCTTTAATGAGAGAAAAAACAAAACCCTGAATGTGAATATCTCTAACACTTGGGGTATTTAAAATTCACATCTGAATTCTAATGTCCAGGACCAATGTTGATCCTTTTTCTAACATTATAAGAATTCTGCAGCTGGTACTATTATAAATAAGTTTTGATTATTTGGATATATAAGCAGTTAGCTCTAGGAGAAATACTTATTTTCAGCTGTGGTGCAGAATTTTTTTGATGCTAAGCTTATTTCATCCATCAGAGTTAATACAGCTCTCTCCCCCTAGCCCCACCAAAATGTGATTATCCTTGAAAATAAAATATGTTTTTATGCTTTGTTGATATTCTCAACCCTGTTTATTCACTCACTCATGAACATTCAGGTGAGTGACTCTTTTACTAAAGTGCATAGAAAGGAAAAAATTAGTTAATAACGGCGCAAATAATATTCACAAACCTTTTCTGGGGAAGAAGTGCTTCCATGACTACATTCCAAGCTTTTTTGTGGATTGGAGGAAGCAGAGGAAAGAGTGAGGTTGTTACAAAGGAGCAGAAGGAATATGAAATATTTGTAAAGATGAGGAGCAGCAGCTAATAGATGGGAGAAGTGATTTGGGTGAAGGCAGGGTAAAAATGTAAAACAACAACAAAAAAACCTCCTAAGAAAAAGCAAGTGCCAATCATTTTAGGTTGGCCAATCTAAAACATCTAAACCTCTAAAAATTAAAGACCAATGGCAGTTCATTAATATTTAGAGGAACACGTTTATGCACAATCCAAAGGCTATAGCTTGTCCATTTAAAGTACTCATTGAACAATAAAACACAGTTGAAACAATCACAACTTAGCAGGTAACTTACACAGAGAAAAAGTGACTAAAATCACTGAATAATTTATTCACTGCAAATGCTATGCCTAGCTCTATGGATAATGTTGCACTTGGCCTCCCTGCTTTGTTGTGCTAATTGATGAGCCTTGTCCCAGTACCAAAAGTTCCTAGCTATTAATTTTAAACAAATAGCCCTTTTTGATTTCTAGTTTCTATGATTTCTATTACCTATTAAGATACCTAATATTCTTCCTGTGAGTTGTTGATATTTCCTTCTAGTATTTTGCTGAGACTCATTTCAAATAACACAAGTTGATGATGGGCCTTCTATGTTGCTGAAAATAAAGAATACTATGAGAGCTATACATTAAAGGAAATATATAAATTTTTGCTGTTTTGTGACTCTAATTAAACTCCATCTGAGATAAGCAAATAAGGGACTGGATGTGTCAAAATGGGCACCCAAAAACAAAGACACCAAAATTAAAGACCACTTTGGATAGCTTTGCCACTACAGTACTGAACTGCTTCTAGTCCAATTCTAGTCCACTTAGGGTACGTCTACAGTATGAAATTATTTTGAAATTATTCTATTCGAATTTTCGGAAGCGATTTTATACATTCAGTCCTGTGTGTCCTCACTAAGTGCGTGAATTTGGCAGAGTGCATCCACAGTACCGAGGCTAGCATCGAATGTCGCAGCAGTGCACTGTGGGTAGCTATCCCACAGTTCCCTCAGTCCCCGCTGCCCATTGGAATTCTAGGATAAGCTCCCAGTGCATGATGGGGCAAAAACATTCTCGCGGATGTTTCTGGGTTTGTCGTCAGTCGCTCCTCCCTCCGTGAAAGCTACGGCAAATAATCGTTTCACTCCTTTTTGGCGTGCAGACGCCATACTGCTTTCTGCAGACGGTGCAGTATGGTGCACCGCTGCTCTCCTGCTACTATGAATCCACCTCACATTTCCTCTCGTCTTCCTATGTAATCTCTATAATATCTACTCTTTCTCTTCCTCATTGACCGCTTCTGCTGCCAACTCTGCTCGGCCATTGTGAACCGAGCAGCACAGCTTCTGCCGCCAACTCTGCTCTCCCACTCTTGCCGCATTTCTGAGCCTCTCCATGTTGTCTGCCCTGGGCTCCCACCTCCTTGAAAGCTAAGGAAGACAACTGTTTCCTGCCTTTTTTCGGCTATCGTGAACTGAACAGCACCTCTTCCATTGCCACTCTGCTCTCCTAGGTTTTGCACCCTTTTCCCAGGATTACCCGTGCAGGCACCATAGCACGGCAAGCATGGAGCCCACTCAGATCTCCGCTGCAGTTTTCACCATTGTAAATACCTCACGCATTATCCAGCAGTACGTGCAGTACCTGCAAAGCCAGGCGAGGAAGCGACGACAGCGCGATTACGATACTGATGAGGACATGGACACAGGCATTCCTAGAAGCATGGCATGTGGCGATTGGGAGATCATGGTGGTGTTGGGCCAGGTTCATGCCATGGAACACCGATTCTGGGCCCAGGAAACAAGCAGAGACTGGTGGGACTGCATAGTGTTGCAGGTATGGGATGATTCCCAGTGGCTGCGAAACTTTCCACTTTCATGGAACTTTGTGACTTTCTGTCCCCTGCCCTGAAACGCAAAGGCACCAAAATGAGAGCAGCCCTCACAGTTGAGAAGCGAGTGGCCATAGCCGTGTGGAAGCTTGCAGTGCCCGACAGCTACTGGTCAGTTGCAAATCAGTTTGGAGTGGGCAAACCTACTGTGGGGGCTGCTGTGCTGCAAGTAGCCAACACAATCATTGACCAGCTGCTATCAAAGGTAGTGACTATGGGAAATGTGCAGACCACTGTGGATGGCTTTGCTGCCATGGGGCTCCCTAACAGCGGCTGAGCGATAGATGGAATGCATATCCCTATCTTGGCCCTGGCACACTGGGGTGGCCAGTACGTAAACCGCAAGGGGCACTTTTCCATAGTGCTGCAAGCACTGGTGGATCACAAGGGACGTTTCACCGACATCAACCTGGGATGGCGAGGAAAGGCGCATGACGCTCGCATCTTCAGGAACTCTGGTCTGTTTGAACAGCTGCAGGAAGGGACTTACTTCCCAGACCATAAAATTACTGTTGGGGATGTTAAAATGCCCAAAGTTGTCCTCGGGGACCCAGCCTACCGCTTAATGCCATGGCTCATGAAGCTGTACGGAGGCACCCTGGACAGTAGTAAGGAGCAGTTCAGCTATAGGCTGAGCAAGTGCAGAATGGTCGTAGAATGTGCTTTTGGATGTTTGAAAGCGCGCTGGTGCAGTTTATTGACTCGGTTAGATCTCAGCACAACCAGTATTCCAATTGTAATTGCTGCTTGTTGTGTGCTTCACAATATCTGTGAGAGTAAGGGGA
Source organism: Natator depressus (assembly GCF_965152275.1). Lineage (NCBI taxonomy): Eukaryota > Metazoa > Chordata > Testudines > Cheloniidae > Natator > Natator depressus. The sequence goes on along the minus strand of NC_134235.1, from coordinate 98,976,382 downwards.
GATGTTTATGGTGGGGTGGGAGGTTGAGGCAATTCACACAGTTTCACACAGCCAGACAACAGGGCGATTAGAAGAGCGCAGCAGGGCGCGCTGTGCATCAGAGAAGTTTTGAAAGCCAGTTTCATGACTGGCCAGGGTATGGTGTGACAGTTGTTTGTTTCTCTTGAAGTTAGCCACCCCCTATATATATGAAAGGAAATAAAGTCACAATTGTTTAAAAACCGTTCTTTATTATTTGTTGCACAACACATTGAGAGAAATGAGAAGGTAGACGGGGGGGGGGTACGGGACGATTCGGTTAGGGAGGTGGAGGAGGAGGGAAGGACAAGTCCAGAAATCAAATCAAAATTTTGGATATGCCAGCCTTCTGGTGCTTGTGCAATCCTCTGGGGTTGAGTGTGTGTATTCCCATAGCCTCCCCCCACCCCTGTGTTCTTGGGTGCCTAGGTGAGGACGCTATGGAACTTGGGGAGGAGGGAGGGCGGTTATACAGGGGTAGCAGCGGCAGTCTGTGGTCTTGCTGCCTTTCCCGCATTAGATCCACCATACAGTGGAGCATGTCAGTTTGCTTCCCCATCAGCTTGAGCATAGCATCCTGCCTACTCTCATCGCGTGCGTCCCTCCTCTTCATGTTCATTGAATGCTTTACTCCACAATTGTTTGCCTCTACACATTCAGCTGGGTCCTATCAGTGTGGGAGGACTGCATGAGCTCGGCGAACATGTTGTCCTGAGTTCATTTTTTTTGCCTTCTAATCTGGACCAGCCTCTGAGACAGAGTAGATAGGGGCCACATTGAAACATTTTCACCTGCAGGAGGAGGAAAAGGCAGGGTAATATTTTAAAAGATACATTTTAGAGAACAAAGGGGACACTCTTTCTCAGTGAAACAGGCAATTCTTAGTACACAGCACATGTTCTTTCTGTACAAGGTCGCATTTTGCCTCATACTGAAGTGCCTGCCACTTTGGTGTGAGTAGGCCATCACATGTGGCCGGGCAACAGAATTCAGCTTGCAGGCAGCCATGGTAAGCCCTAGGGACATGTGGGGTTCTGCTTCTTCTGCATTCATTTCAAAGCTTTCAAACTATCGGGCCCCCTTTCCCATAGCAAGCAATTCCTGGTGGGTTTGCCATATAAAAGGAGGGCCTGTGGGCTCTCTGGGATGATTGCTTCACACAACCCCCACCCCCCCGCAAGCACTGTGTGGCTCTGATGAGGCTCTGAGCAGGGATGAGCCCTTTAAACTAAATGCGAACAGCCAAGGATGGCTGGGTTACTCCCCACACCCCCACTGCATGGCTCCGATCAGGCTCTCACTCACCAGAAGTGCCTTCTCCAGGGTCATGGTCCGGGAGCCCGCCTTGGGAGTTGGGAGAGGCTGTTGGCTCCAGCGTTAAGAATAGTTCCTGGCTAGGGGGGAAATGGATTCCCCACTTGCCACCTGTGCACTGTCCTCCTGCTCCAATAACTCATCCTCCTCGCTCCGTGCAACTCCCCCCTTGCAGGTGTCCATGGACAGTGGTGAGGTAGTGGTGTCATCACCCCCCATAAATGCATGCAGCTCATGGTAGAAGCGGCATGTATGGGGCTGTGACCCAGAGTGCCGTTCGCCTCCCCGGCTTTTTGGTACGCTTGCTTGAGCTCCTTGATTTTTGTACGACACTGCTCTGTGTCCCTGGAGTAGCCTCTTTCCGTCATGGCCCTGGAGACTTTAGCGTATGTATTTGCGTTTCTTTTTTTTTTTGGAACGTAGTTTTGCCATAACAGATTCGTCGCCCCAACATACGATGAGATCCAGTACCTCCTGTTCGGTCCATGCTGGAGCTCATCTGCGAATCCGGGACTGCGTGGTCTCTTGTGATGGTGGACTCTGCATGGTCGCCTGTGATGGTGAACTGTGCTGATGGTCACCTGTGCTGATGAACTCGCCAGAGTGACCAAACAGGAAATGAAATTCAGAAGTTCCCTGGGCTTTTACTGCCCACCTGGCTAGTGCATTGGAGTTGAGAGTATTGTCCAGAGCAGTCACAAGGGAGCATTCTGGGATAGCTCCCGGAGGCCAAAAATGTCGAATTGCATCCACAGTACCTATAACCCGGAACTGCGATCTCGATTTTAGCACTACTCAACTTGCCGAGGTGGAGTACAGAAATTGGATTAAAGAGCCCTTTAAATCGGAAAAAAAATGGTTTGGTCGTGTGGACAGAATCCGTTTTATTTCAGATTAATTCGGCTAATTCCAAAATAACCGCGTACTGTAGACCAGGCTTTAAAGTACTAAATATCTGCATCCATGCTGAATCATATTAAGAATCCCTTTTGGTTTTCCCTGTATCCATACTAGCATTGCCTACACTGTTTCAGACATAAAGCTCCATTGGTAATTATCCAACAGTTCACAGATCAGTCTTCAAGAACAGTGTATTTTGGGAAACTTTCAGAGGCCACTAGTGTGCTGTGGAATAGCAGTGGGAGGACTAGTTTAACCATTTCAGCTAGTCTGTGTCCCCAGTGGAGCTAAAACTATGGAGGCAAGAAGGACTTAGGTTCAAGCAGTATTTAGCTGTGCTGAAGCATACTCTACTTGGAATGCTACTTAAAATGCTTGGAAGTTAATTAAATTGGTTTTGTTCATAGATAATAAACAATATATAGTAAGGTACATTTGTCAGGTGTCAACAAGGCCTAAATGGACTTATCGAAAGTCACACAAATCAGTGGCAAAGCTAGAAATAGAAACCAAGGGTTACAACTCTATAGAGTTTTATACTTGCCTCCATCACCATAGTATCTGAGTGCCTTCCACATAGAAGCAATAGGAACAGCAGTGTTACTAGTAGACTTCATGGACTCTCAGACCTTTTTATTTCCCCACCACTGCCTCTGTATCTGAAAAGTTATTTCATAGTCCTGTAGATTTTACTACCAGGAAAACTTCCTAGGAATCATCCTGCTGATTTCTTTTTTTAAAAAAAGTATTAATACATTGTACATACACAGAGCTCTGTCTTCATCCCATTTCCATTATTATAATTCCTTCTTCTACCTTAAAGAATAACTCCTTCCTCTTTAGTGTTGATACACTTCAATCCACCAGATGTCAGCTGTTAAGAACTTCTGTGAAAGTGAGATCATGCTGTTCCAGTCCTGTTGTGTGAGCTCAGCTGCAAGGAGTCCACTGTGTTTGCAAGTAAAAGTACAACATTATTTTTATTTTAGAAGGTGAGATTTTTTTAAAATTAAGAGTTGGAGCAGAAAATTTTATTTGATAAAAATTAGGTGGCTTTCTTTTCACAAAATACAGAGAATGAATGAATGAGAGGTGCCTAAAATTCTTCATGTGCAACATATTGATAATGTCAATTGCAAAATGAACGGTTTAAATAAAAATGACATAAAACATGAAATATTTTTGATTAAATGTATTTTCAATTTCTTTGTTTCTTTAAAACTGTAGAAATTGAGGCAAGAAGATGGGCCATTAATTCCTCATTTAAGAGGACTGGGGCTTTGTCAGCATTCACATTCACTGTATCTATTTGATGAATTTCAGTTGATAGAATGGTACCGGTCTGAAACTTTAGGTACCTTTGCAATCACTATAAAATACAGATGCTTTACTACAGCGTTTCCAAAACTGTGTTCCGTGGAACACTGGTGTTCCGCACGATGTGAATAGGTGTTCCATGAAAGAATCTAGAATTTAATTTTGACTCTTGCACTTGATTTTTGTACTACTTTATACACGCTTTCCAGTTAGAAATGGTTAGTTCAAGTTATTTTAAATTTGTGGTTTTGCTTTGTTTTATAAAATAAAATATATTTGAGCATAAAGAACACAATTTTTTATTTGAAAAACAAATGACTACAAAATAATATTATAAGCGTTCAGCAATAGGCTAAAAAGTGTTCCATGGCCAAAAAAGTTTGGGAAACGCTGCTTTACTAGATCAGCATCCAAAAAACAATTTCAAAGAAAATTTCCACAGTCTACCCAGTAGCCCAATCTGACTCCATTACCTCTTGAGGGAAAGCCAAGAAAAACAGTTAGGCTTTGCAGCATGACCAGATCAATACACCTTGTCTCTTGTGAACCAAGGAGAGAAATGAAATTCCAGAACTGAGGACCCCTTATTGGAAATGTTCCAAAGACAAGCCTCTTCCTATTTTATTTTAGGGGACTATGAGTATAAACGTGTCCTCATGAGAAAAAGTTTTTTTTTTAAGGTTTCCAGGATTCAAATGATTTAGGGCTTTAAAGGTCAAAATAGACACCCAAAAATGCTTTGGAAGCCAGTGCCTCATAAGCGTACGAGTGTATGGTGCTGCTTACAAGAAACATTACTGAGCATGTCAGTTGGTGTGTTCTGTACTAGCAGGAGGTTCTGAACGGTTTTTATGCATAGCCCCTGGTAGAGCTCAATGCTAGTCTCAGGGGTACTAAGGGGTTGGTTAGTGCGGCAAGATCAGTGGTGAAAAAATGGTAGGTGCAGTTGTGGATCTCTGATTGCTCCTGAATGGTAAGGAAGCAGCAGCTGTCAATAAATCCCTCAAATTGCAAAGCTCTACTATAGTACCCAGGTCCAATGAAATCAAGACCTAGAGCTGTGTGTCTTCTGCATACTGTTGTAGGTATCTTTCTCCTATAGGGTTCTCATCTACACATTGAATAGAAGGGGTGACAGAATGGAACCTCATGGAACCCGTGAGTGTGAGAGCCCTCCGAGCAGATGAGCAATTGCCGAGTGCTTCCATGGGATCCCTCAGAATAGAGGGGACAGAACAGAAGGCGCTTGATCAACTCCATCTACCATTCCAGGGTTTCAGAGTAGCAGCCGTGTTAGTCCGTATTCGCAAAAGGAAAAGGAGTACTTGTGGCACCTTAGAGACTAACAGATCTATTTGTAGGGTTGTCATCTTAAATGTTGCTTTCATGTACGATACTTAGGCTGTTGCTCTGACCTATAATGCAGTATTAAAATGAGTCCTTTTTGTAGGGTGACCAGACAGCAAATGTGAAAAATCGGGATGGGGGTGGGGAGAATAGAAGCCTATATAAGAAAAAGGCCCCAAAATCGGGACTGTCCCTATAAAATTGGGACATCCGGTCACCCTACCTTTTTGGCACACACAATATTTTCTCCTAGACCAGTAGCAGGAAAGAAAAAGAAAACAGGATTGACCAGTATATTAACTCATATGATCAATTTCCTCTGAACTATTAGGGGAGAGCGAGAGTGTGTGTTTAGAGCATCTGCAGCTGACCTAAATGTTAGCTGGAAATGGCCAGGCAACAGTCCAAGCCAGCATTAGGACTGTAGAGAGGGTGAAATGCTTGTTTTTGCTGAACCAGTAGTTTTATCCAGGTTACATTCCAGGTGTTACTTATTTCATTGTTGTACATCACATAATTAATTTCCTCTACTTTTGGAGACTCTATTTGGATAGCAAGTTTCCCACTGAGACTTCACCCAGGTTTTAGTTTAATTCAGCTAGTGCTGAGCTCCCGTGCTTGTGGGGTTTTTTTTATCCTTCTTGATGTAACTCCTAATATTCAAAACCAGGAAGTACTGCGGTTAAAAGCCTAATGGAGAAGCTGGCTCTGATATACAGTATTCTCACCCCACGAGAAATCTTGGAAATGGTGCATGTCTACCATAACTAATGCAGCCTGTGCAATGATATATGCATTCGTGAGCAAAATTGATGCACGTTGCTGGATCTTGATGACCTCTGCTTTTTATTGTCAGTTTCTAGTGTTGTGTGAGTAACATTATGTAAGTCTGGAAAGAACTTGTGGCTGCTTCAATCCTCAGTCTTAAAAAGTCATATCTCAAGCTTTTTCCTGTGGCTGGAGTATTATTTGAAGCAAACATACAAAAAAAAAAAAGAAATCTATTATACACTTCTCTTTATGGGAATGATTTGAGCGAGTCAGCAGTCTTGCCTCTCACTGTTTTCTTAAAAAGGTAGGTAACTAGTGCTCCACTCAGTCTCGTATTTCCAGAATAAAGGATGGATTACAAAGCCAAGTCACAGGAAATAAGGCAGGTAAATAGGGGTACTACATTAAGCTGGAAAAACTTTCTGTTAGCTATCATATCCCATGCTGTTGTGTATAATTATTAACTGTAGAATAGCACAGCTTGAACATTATTATTGCACATTAAAGAACATTTCACTTATAATTACGGAATGAGAAGAAGTGCTTACAACTCACCTAACCAAGCATTCATTTTGCACTTGGAAGAATTTTTTTTTTTAAAAGAAAACCCTCTTCATTAAAAATCTGCAGATATGTGACTTTCTGTACCAACTCCCAGATTACTTATTTCAATGTGCCAGTAAAATGTGACAACTTAGTTAGCTTTTTAATGAAAAAGCAACACACACATTTTTCTGAGTAAGAAAATGGACAGTGAAAAGGGCCATGGAGGATACTACTCAATAATAATATGTAGGGATTTTCATCAATAGGTCTCAAAGTATCATTACCCCATTTTACAGGTGCTAAGGCACAGAGAGGGGAAATGCCTGCTGGGTGACCTTAGGAAGGACCTAGGGATGCTTGGAATAGAACCCAGCTAACCACAGTCCTTGTCTAGTGCTTTACCCAATAAGCCACACTGGTGTCCCCCTCAAAGCCTTGTACATTTCTACATTCCCTATCAAGGGAAGAATTAATGGTACAATTGTATTAACAATATGGGGCTAGGATTTTTGAAAGAACCAAAGGGATTCATATGCCTACATCCTTTGGCTCCTTTGAAAATCTCACCCAAAAGCAATGTTAGGTGCTAGGTACTGTCATTGGAATCCTTATGGTGTTTTGTGTGTGAATGTTTTGTAGATGATGCCAAATTTTAACACCCTCCCTCCCCACTTTTTATTAAATTAATGTACAAGAATCTGCTCAGTCTGCTTGTGAGTTTATTTACTTTATGCAAAATTATTATTAGAGATTTGCTATTACAGTAGAGAATACACATTTCATTAGTCATGTTACAATACTGCCCAGAGGCCTTTGTTGAGACCCATGGGGCTAGGCATTGTACAAACACCATTTAAGAGAGAGTTGCTACCCCAAACTGCTTACACTGTAACTACACAAGACAAAGGGTGGGAGAACGGAAGTATATTATCACCATTTTACAGATGAAGATTTGAGGCATAGAGGAATTAAATTATTTGTCCAACGTCACACAAACGTCTGTGGTGGAGCTAGAAATATAACCCACATCTACTGGATTTCAGTCCAGTGTTTTAACTACAATCCTTCCTCACTAGGTTTCTTTTTACACTTACAACCTTAAAGGCACTTAAGGCCAGATATTGAAAACCTGTTCTCTGCTGTTAAACACACAATTTGACAGTGAAAATAATAATGGGCTCACGTTTGCACACACAATTCTTTGTGTGGGGAGTTCATGTAATTTAGAGCTCAAAGTACTTGACTAAAGCCACAAAGGAGGTACTTGGATATCAAAATTGTTCTGGCAAATAATTTCAAGAGTAATTTTGCAGCCACAGATCAAAAGCCCATTTAAAGCCAGGCTGGGTGTTTATTCATTATTTAATAGCTTGTTGTTGGATGGTGAGATCCTCCAAATAAAATGTCAGTCATTCGACATACAATTAAATGAATTTATTTCAGCAACTGCAACCCTGTTTAAAAATTGTAGAAAATAGGAAGGGCTGAAGGAGTAATCTCATTGGTTAAGTAAAGCCAAACCCATTAAATTAAGAATAAGAGCCCTCCAAGCTCAAAACTATTTGGCCATGCTTAATTGTCTATGCAAAAACCCACGTTTTTCAGTAGAACAGCAGATTGCAGGTTGAACTAAAAACATCCCAGTCAGTCTAGTAAATAGCCTGCATTTCAGTCTGGCGTTTGCCTCACCAGGTTAAAAAGCAATAACAGGTCACTTGCTACACAGATGAAGGTGAAAAGACCAGTCTGACTGTGGATAGACTAAGTAGTTTTGGATGAAAATGACAAAAAGCCACGGCTTTTATGATCCGTGTTTTTATCAGAGTAACATTTCCTGTAATCTGGTCAATTTGCCCCTAGTGTTGCACCTCCCCATGCATCAGAAGTATTTAGGTTTCTCTCAACTGTAAAGTTTGTCATGTGTTACAGTAATATCACACCCATAGATTTAGGGAATGGATGAAGCACTTAAGACAGATGGTCAGATACTATGGTGGTGAGTACAATGTAAAAACAGACATACCATATGATATTCCCTCAACTCCAAACCCATTGAATCTTCATTTATTTTTAGAACTAAACTGGAATCAAAATGTGGTTTGAAACATTGTGATTAAGTAGGTTTTGTTTTGTTTTTTCATTTCCAGCCAAGAATAGCATTGGTAATGCTAAAACACCAAAGGGCTATTGGCATACTTCTGTCTGGGACTGGAAATAAAAAATGATCAGTTATATCCTGAAAGCAAATGTTCTCATGGAATTTCCAGACCAATGTTACACTCTTGGAAGATTCATATAGTTCGGAGAGGATTTAGCTAGGAATTTAAACTTTTGAAATCTGCTTGAAGTCTAAATTGGATCTTGATCAGAATGTTGCCAATATATCTTATGGTCAGCAGCCAAATGCTCATCCTGAATGCCTTCCAACTTTGGTGTGTTTTAAAATCCTGAATCTGGACCCCAATTTTTTATCTTGTGCTCATTTGAAATACTGAAGTCTTTGGGTACTTTAGTTATAATTTATGATACTAAATAAAAGACTGAGGCAAACCAGCATCAGGATTACTGAATTCTGAATGTTACTGTACTGTTGGATGCATAGCGTTCAGCTGATAGTAAGGTATTGGTATGGCTGAGCAAATAACTTGTAATGAATTATTAATTTGACGAATAAGGCGTCTTTTTCAGATCACAGAACATCTGGGAGCAGACTGCAATATGCTCAAATCTAATAATTTTAATTTATTTGAGTATCTTTCTTACAGAATTTTTTACTGCATGAATTGATCACTGTTATTCAAAATTCAACCTATTGCTTAGTCATGGTTGGTCAGGTGAGTCAGGTGGTATAGTTTGTTTCCTGATCCCATCAATGTGCGGTCATTGCTGATTTGGATACTTATGCCTGCTAATGTAAAATTCAATCTCCATGAATATGTGTACAAGGTATTTTGAAATTTGTTGTCCATTAACATTTTTGCCAGCAATACTCATTCAGTTTGTGTGTGAAGCTAACAGGAAAGGAGTGCTAACATGGCTGACGCCAAATCTTTTAAAAAATGTGAACGGTCATTCATTAGTCACCCAACTGTAGATATTGGCAATCTGTTCATCAATAATGTAGTGAGTGAGGAAACTGCTATAATGAATATGCAATATCTAATATTAAAAATAAATTCTGGGTTATCTGCGTAACAATGAGTAACTCCTAATGTCATTTCCTAAGAAATATGTGAAAGGAGAATTTATGGGAGAAAGTCCACTCTGTTCTGTAGCAAAAACAGATGTTCATTTATAAAAAGGCTGACCATGGAGCATTGGAACTGCCATCTGGATGGGATGTTGCACAGGATTTCCCCCTGACCCCATAGCAATTTGTCCCGTGCCATTCTGGTGGTAATCAGATGATTATTATTTTTATGGCTTAGATGGAAATATGTTAATCCTTTTTTTTCTCTTGCCTTTCCTTCAAATAATTTATCTCCTCCTTCTGTTTTTAAACAACTTAATAAAAACTGCCAGCCATAAAGCATTCCAAAAAGTTCCAGGAATGTCAAACATGTTAATTAGCAGCCATTTTCCTTGGTAAAGCTGGCAGTATGGTCTAGTGGTTAGAGCAGTCTCTCTTTACATTCTTCTGTCTGGCATATTGCCATATTGTCCGAGCAGTGCACTGGGAGTAAGGGCTAATTCTTTTTGTTTATTATTTGTATTATAGTAGAACCTTGAGGCCTCCCATCAAGATTGTATCCCCATTGTGGTAAGTGCTGTACATATGCGTAGTAAGAGAGAGTCCCTATCCATGAAGAGCTTACAGTCAAAGATCCCAACTGTGATAACACTTAAGCAGGTGATTAACTTTTAGCATGTTAGTGGTGACATGTAATAATAATATTATATATTGAACTTGTGTTAAAGTTAAGCACATGTATTAGCCGTTTCAGGGTTGGGGCCTAAATAGACAAGACAAAAAAGTGAGTAAAAGGAATGATTATTATCCTCATTTTACATTTTAGGGAGTTTAGGAGGAACAGAGTCCCAGAGAAATGAAGTGACTTGCCCCCAATCACAAAGGAAGTATATGGGTGGGCCAGGGTTTGAATCAAGATGTTCTGAGTTCTAGCCCATCCTTCCTTCCATCTCCGTGTACAATTTTTCGACCCTTAACCATTCTACTTCAGTTTGCCCATCTAGAAAACGGGAACGAAAATGCTTACCTACTTCCCAAGGGTATTGTGAGGATTCGTTCCTATTGCAATGTTCTTTGAGATTCTGGGATAAAAGGTATTGTACTGAGTGAAGTATTAATATATATTTTTTAAACTGTGTAAATGTTTCTGCAGGCTAGTATTAGGGAGATTACAACTAAGGAATGATTTATCTCCTATAAATGTTGGACAGTTACAGGTATTTACTATGTAATTAACATGCTTGGACTTCACTTACTGTTTTTACATCTTCCTCACTCTGTTTCATTACATGCTACCAAGACCATTCTATCCTTACTTAGCAACCAAAACAAGAAATGACTTGATGTTAAGGGTTGCCCTATTCAGTAGTCACTACTGGCTGCCAACAATTTATCAGTATACTGCTTATTAATGTTCTGCAGTACACTGTTTATTGATATTGCTTTTATTGTGATACCGCACCTCAGCCATGAAGAGAGGACATGCACCTTTATCTAGAGCTAATGGCAGTGCTGCCAATGCTGCAGGGAGACTGAAGAGCAATGTGACTAATAAAACACAACCAATAAAAATATGAAGGAAAAAAATGTCCCTACTAGTAAGAAATGCATATTCCAAGTGCTTGCACAGTGCCTGGAGCTGTTAATCATCACTCCGTGGGCACCCCTAAACAACTCTAAACAACGGTTAGAAAAGGATCAGATGGCTGTTTAGGGGACTCAGTAGAGTGGTATTTGTTTGATTGGCAGGTAGCCATGCTTGCAAGGTGCATTATGAATAACAGCAGTTGCTGCTGAAATGTGCGGATGAAGGTTTTACTCCATATTGTGTCATAACATTCTTTTCTACCTTACAGGAGTGAATAAAAGAGGGATGCAGGCTGAATATAAACACAGGCCTGGGCATGTGGAAAGGACTCATGTAAAGAGCAAGCTGTGGGTGACAAAAATCATTCCTCTGGCTGCTTTACTAAGGGGTTTCTTCAGAACGAGATCATTTATTTGTATAACAGATTAATAGTTTCCTCCTATGTTTCTCTCCTGCATTTTTAGTGGAAAAAGCTTTAGATACACCAGTTTTACTCCACTATTGTATGTTAACTTTCCTTCTCATCTTTGAACCATTAATCATAATAATTTTTGTAACCTGTGTCTCTCCGCCCACGACCCACCCCCTTAAAATTAGTTAGCAGCTGATATTCTTTTCCTTTGACTGCTCCTGCCGTGGGACCTTTTTGCAACTGAGATGGTGCCAGGAGGTGTCTAATATAAAATGCTACTGTGAGTGACTGGGGCAGCTAACCTTCTGTATCTGGATGCTATGCCTGTCCACTGGCCTAGAGATTGTAAGCCATAGGTCTGCTCTCAAGCCTGTTTTCCAGCATGGCATTACAAAGCTTTGTCAGTGTGGTGCTGACTTGGCCCATATCTATCATTTTGCGGGAAGTAAAAAATTCCATGAAATCGTCATCAGTCATTCATTATCAGCCACTTTCAGCCCACTGCTGGGCAAAGCCTCTTACGCTCTTCTGCTGCCTCACGCTGAAGGGATTTTTGCTAGAAGAGCTTTGCCATGCTTGGCAAGCAGGGCCAGTTGGTGAGACTGCAGCACTCTGTGCGCCAAGTCACTGTCCCCACAGACTGGAATGAAAAAGGGGAATTTACCAAGAGTTGTTATCACTTATGAAATTGGCCAGCCGGTACCGAAATGCAGATCGGGCAGCGAGCATAGAAACTTTTGAATACGTGCGAACAGTGGGTGAACTTGAAAAGGATCGGCATTTCCAATTCACACAAGCATTCAGAAGTTTGTAGATTTAGCCAAATCTCGATGGGCTGAAAACACTGAGAGATTGCTGTTGTCTGCTGGGTCTGGCTTCAATCAATCTTCTCTTTCTCTCTCTGCCCACCATCTCCTTGCCTCTGCAAAAAAAAAAAAAAAAAAAAAAAAAAAGTTCCACTGTTCATAATGCTAGTTCAGCTCCACTGATATAAAAAACTCTGGGAGCCCTAGTGTAGACAGACATCATGGTTATTTTAAATATTATGCTGATAAGGCCTGCTCTGAATGAGTATAGATGATACTGTGTCTAAAATATTGGGACCAGCCAGTGACCAATCCACAATAGGGCTCCCAATGTTGCTAACACTGGAGGAACCCTAGTATTGACAAGGCCTTAAGGTGAGGGGGTAGAATGGTGTTTTTATTCTCCCAGTTATAATGAATGAGTGATGCTTGTTTTTGTCTCATGGGCCAGATTTCTAATGTTGTTTTGTTGCTTAAAGGTGCAGATAGGCCCCTAGTGGGAGTTTCAAAAGCAGTTAGGTGCCTAACTGATATTGATTTCAATGGAATTAGGTGTCTAGGCATTTTTGAAAATCCCACTAGGTGCCTATCTGCGTCTTTAGGTGCTTAATTACTTTTGAAAATCCGGCCCAAGTGAATGAAGTTGTTTCTGAAACTTTGTTTCTGTTTAGCTACTGCTCATATCACTGTTTTAAAGGTACAAAGAGTTGCAGTTGGCCTGAAAGATCTGCCTTTGAGGCACATTAATTAGCTTTTTGGGGGCAGGAACTGTTACTTACTGTGTCTTTGCCCAGCACTTAGCACAGTGGGGTCTCAACCTGGTTGGCCTCTAGGTGCTACTCCAGTATAAATATTGATGATGAGGATAATAAGAGCAGTGGTACATGAATGTATCAAAGATGTGTGTCTAGCTGTAAGTAATTAAACCAAATTAGCATAGGTGGCAGAGAACATGAAGACAAGCTATTCTGGTAGACCCTATGCAGCTGTCATGGGTGATGTCAGCAACACCTTTTGGGTTTTGTTGGTAAAACATGAGGAAAAAATTATTTTAAAAATTCTTATTTTTCTCTTAAGAAATCCTTTCCCCACCCTTCAAAATAGACCCTCCATGGCCAAAAACTTACTTTCAAATCAAAATGAGTTTACCTCTTTTACAGTGCAGGTTGCTTTGCAATGAAATCTTCATGGAAAATATGAAAAAATGGTCACCTCGCAGCTTTATCATACTTTGTAGCATTTACCCCCCATAAGTCCCAGTCTGAGCATCCAAAGTGGGTATCCTATATAGATGCTCACATATGAACACTGGGCTTCTGATCTTAACAGTTTGATTCCTTGTTTTACATGATAGAGGTTTCATCTGATTAACATTCCCTATCACCGTGGAAAATAAAGGTGAAAAATCAAAAGAACATAATGAAGAGGTAAAAATGCTCTGCCAATAAATAGTCTCTTAACTGTTTCCTTGTTATGAGCTTCTTCTCCTCTGGTTAACTCTTCAGAGCAAATAAAACAGCTCTGCATGTTTGTACATATGCACTGTGGCTGGATTGTGAAAGTAGGTAAAACCTGCCTGGTTGTAGGTTGTTGTACAAATAGGAAATTCAGCCCATTGTTCCTAAGGCTGCAAATCTGGATCAGTTTATAATTTTTGTAATTTTGTACATCCTAATGTCAGACCAGCTGAAATTCAGCACTTAACCGAGTTTTATATTTTATTCATCCCCCTAACCTCAAAGTAAAATTCAGGGCCTGTGAACTCAGGTGAATCAAAGCTGACGAAAATGTCCTCACAAAACTGAGGTTTGCAAGCAATTATTTAATATTCTTCTTGCCTCATTCCTGTAGGAATTTAGTTGGATAGGTTTCTGTGTAGCCTCCTCTGTTAGTCTAATTTTACATGGTCCCTTGTATGTGTAACTTGCTGAGATTTCCATATTATTCTTTTAAGAAAGTGATACTCTATACTGCCTTTTATTAAACCCTATTCTTCAGTTTGTCACAAAGCCATCAGCATGACTGAAAATGAAACCTGAGTTCATAGTGGATAGCAGGAAACTCAGGGGCTTTGAGAACAATGCTTATTCTCTTTTTTTCTTTTTCCTGAATGGCTCACCTTCATAGATTATAAAGCCAGAAGGGACCATTGTGATCATCTAATCTGACCTCCTGCATAACACAAGCCATAGGACTTCCCTGAATTAATTCCTGTGTGAACTAACATATATCTTTTAGAAGTCAACTTCTCACTCCCCAGTATATGAAAGGGTCTCCCATGACACCTATAGACCTTTCATAATGGACAGATTTTTCCAATGATATAGACAAATTGAGTTTTCCTGGGTGGTGCTACCCCACTCAGAGCTGATAACAGAAGACCCCAGAACTGTGTGATTACTTTTGCACTTTGATGTTCCAGGAACTTGTGCATCTTCTGCTTTATGAGATATACTTGGCCTAGGGGAGCTAAGTGGAAGGATGAGGGAGAAGAGGAGGTGCATAATGGTATGGCCTCCAGCACTATTATTTATGACAGTATCCTTCCAGCAATCTCTGCCTGCATAGGGTGAAAGCATGGTTTCAATTCTGCCCTTGAAACATGGATTAAGCAATGTTGCTAATACATATTTGTCCCTGCGGCTGTCAAACATTTCACTGATACCAGACTCTGTAGACAGCTTAATAGCTAGGTCTTCTGTCAATGTTACTGCAGCAGTGTCTCCTTTGCTTTAAGATGCTGTTCAGATTTATTCAAGCAATAGGTGTAGCCTGATACTTAGTAAATAGAAGCACCTGGCTGTATACCGGTATCATCACCATTAGCTGACATCCCAAGTGACCAGACGAAATAGACTCTGGAAACCAAGTGCTGAGAAGAATCCAGTAAGTGGAAGTTGGAAAGATCATCTGTCCCATTCCTATTTTATGCCTTCAAACAGAGTTACATGCACAACACATTATTGTTCTAGAAGTCTCTGAACAGTAAGTACCATCCCTAAAAGTTGGAAACCTGTGTATCCAACAGTGTTTGGACAAATGGTTTTATTGTTGCTGTTGGCACTGGGTTTTACTACCATCAATTTAATAGCTAAAGTGTCCCTGGATTTTACATACCACTGCTAACAGAATTCCATTTCTCTGGTTGTTATGCTGAAATATTTTGTGCAAAGGTAAGCAGTGGAAAGTGTAGTGGTATGTGTCTGTACACGACCACAATCCTTTGACACCTACTAAATTTCTGGGTACTATTGACCGATGAAATTATTCCAGGCCACAGCATTTCAGTTCATATACATGTGGGAAGGGCGGAAAATATTTGGATCTGCAATACTGTCATAATTTCCATAATTGCCACATGTTGTTAAGCGATATAAAAACCTAGCTGACTGACTGCTTCACTTCCTCTTTATTAGCTTCAGCTTCCTAACCAGCTAGCTCCTTCATGACTACTTCCCACTGGAGCTGATGTTTTATTTCTTAAAAGGTTTTTAACTAGTGACGGGAGAACCATTCCGAACCTAGCCCAAATCCCCCCCAAAACAAAAGTTCAGATAATAGCCCCCCATAGAGGTCTCTTTGTTCAGCTAACTCAAAATCCAAGGTGGCATCCTACCATATCTAATTGTCACGATGAGCTGGACACCATCTCTAAAACATATGCACTTTGTGGTTTCTCTGGGCTCATCATGCTTTCTTGGATGCTTCCCGCCTGGGGGGAAGCTCCCTGTTATTGTCATATTCGAACCAGCACCCAATCTCACCAAGTGGAGAAGTCTTCATAAATTTAAGAAGAGCATGCACACTTTTGGGAGATTATTTAAACTGAGAACCAAGCACCTGGATCTTTTAAGAATTCCTTTCCCCATGGTTGTAGATTTCTGTCTCCCATTCATAATGGCAGCAGGGCTTAATGCTTTAATTTATTCACCATAAAATATCTTTGGATCGTTCTTTAAAAGAATTCATACCATATACTGTTTTTCTTCTGTATATTGAATTCTCCAAAGCATCTTGGGATACATTTCCTATGATACATTCTGATGGGGCATCCACTCAACTCTGGTCTGCGAGGGGTTAATAGAGCCCTAGGGAGGCTGCGCAGGAGGCAGACAATTAGAGAGGGGCTGCAAGGAGCAGCCAATCAGGGCTGGGCTGGCCCATATAAGAAGAGCAGCAGAGCAGCTTCAGTCATTCCCTGGAACTTGAGGAGGGAGAAGGACTACATGCCTTGCATGCTGAAGGCAGCAAGCACACTGGAAGAGCAGTGCTGCAGGCAGAGACCCAGGGAACTAAAGGCAGCTCCTGTCAGGCTGCAGGAATCTGCAGGCTGAAGCCCTGAGGCAAGAGCAAAGAGGGTGCTGGGGCTGCAGGGAAGTGGCCGGGGAAATCTACTGAGGAGTCGGAGAGGATGCAGCAAGTGGCGGTCATATACAGGGTCCCTGGGCGAGGACCTGGAGTAGTGGGTGGGCCCGGGTCCCCCCTGCACTCGCCACTGAGGAATTGGCCAGATACTGGGCTGCAGTTGCCACTGAGGGAAGTGGCTGGGCAGCAGATTGCAGTTTCCCTGGAAGTGGGGAGCACAGAGTGTGGCACAGCCAACAGCTGTGTCTGGAAGAGGATGCTGTGGTCCTTGGAGCGCCACTAGTCCTGGAGCAGAAGTGATGGTGGGCAAGACACCACTGGGAGTTGGTGTACCAATCTGTAGAGCTGATTTGCAAGATGACCATTAGGAGGTGCTAGCGTGGTAAGTCATATCCTGTCACATACATATTACACAAATTAAATTTGTGTTGTATTCAGAGGTGAAAGTAAGCGGGTAAGCTCCGGTACGGCATACCGGCAAGAGCCGGTGCGCCATACTGGGGTGGATCGGCTTCCCCAGGCGCAATTTAAAGGGTCTGCGGCTCCCAGCAGCGGCTGGAGCCCCCGGCCCTTTAAATTGCTGCCAGAGCCCCATTGCCAGAGCCCTGGGATAGCGGCGGCGGGGCTGGGGCGGTAGCGACGGCCGAGCCCTGGGCCCTTTAAATCATCCCCGGAGCCCCGCCACCGCTTCCTCAGGGCTCTGGCAGGATCCAGGGACAATTTAAAGGGCCCGGAGCGGTAGTGGCAGCTGGAGCCCCGTCCCCGGAGCTCTGGGGAAGTGGCAGCGGGGCTCTGGGGACGATTTAAAGGGCCCAGAGCTCCAGCTGCTGCTACCGCCCTGGGCCCTTTAAACCGCTGCCAGAGCCCCCAGCTGCCGCTGTTACCCTGGGGAGGAGGAAGGAGGCACTTGCCGGTACAGGGTGGGCTGGGGCTGGCTCTGACCTCCCCCAGCCCCGTCCCTTCTGCCGGAGGCCCCGACCCTTCTGGGGGCCAGAGCCAGCCCCAGCCCAGCCCCCTACCAGTAAGTCCCTAGACTTACTTTCACCCCTGATTGTATTTCAAATTTTTTGAGACTCTCTCATCAGTAATAGCCACATGAGCAATGATGCCTTGATAAACATTCGGGTGGTCGATCCGGTAAATTGCTCGGTGTTAAGTTTTTTGGGTTTTTTTGCTGAGAGTTTAAGACTTGTTCTTGTCTCCAATGACTTGAACAACTTAGCCCTGACCTACATTTCAGATTGTGTCTCTATTGTGTTTCATACAATACAATGCTAGCTTTAATGTCATCTTAGACTCTATCTTTCTCTATGCTGGCACACATACTTGAGTACTGGACCATGTACATGCTCATGCTTGCGCTCCATACCTGAGTGTCCACATTATGCTGTGCTGGATGGGGGTATAACAAGGGGTACTGGAGCAATTTGAATAATTGGGATGCAGAGAGCCATTGAACCAAACTGTAAACTCTACATATAATGGAAACCACTTCAAGCCAGGGGGTGCTGCAGTACCCCGCACCTCTAGTTCCATCACCTATGGGTATAACACTGTCCACAGTGCTGCTGCTGTTATGTGATATTAGCACTACCATTTCAGGAGTGGTATCCCAGGGTTCTGTGTAGATAGGGAGACATTCTAGGAACCATTTTGCTGTGTTGCTTGTATTGTCCCTCACCTTCACCCATTTGCATATGTCAGTTCCCAATCACAACAGCCCTCACTGTTATTCCCTGACAAACTGGGTGGAAGATATGGAGTAATGGCAATGATTTGGTTCTGCTCCTTATTGAGGGACAAGTGGTCATGCATTGGAGTAGATGATCAGCAAGATGCTGGATGGAGTTTGGGCAGAATTTTTGGCAACACTGAAGATGGCTGATCTTGAGGGTCATTGACAACTCATTCAGCATGTGTAGTACGGATATAATGAATGCCAGAATTGTCACGGTATACCCTTGAGTGGATTGTTGCTTATAGTGCAGGAGCACCAGCATGGTATGGAGGGATTATATTGTTTTGGAAACCTGGGATGAGACGCAATGGCTTCAGAACTTCCAAATGAGGAAACAGACTTTCATGGAATTGTGTGAGAGGCGTACACCAATCCTCCAGTGGCAGAATACTCGATTCAGGAGAGTCATACCACTATTGCCCTGTGCAAGCTGGCAGCATGAGGCCACTATAGGTCCATTGCAAACCACTTTGGGGTGAGAAGCTCATGGTTGTGGTTGTACAGGTTTGTGAAGAAATTAATGCTGTGATCTCCCCGTGGGTGGTTGCCATAAGAAAAGCTTAAGAAATACTAGCTGGATTTGAGAGGATGGGATTTACAAACTGTGCAGGGGCTATCAATGGCCATCCATATCCCAATACTTTACCCATTTCAAGGGGCAAGTGAGTCTGTGAAATGAAAAGTTTGCTATTTACTCATTCTGCAAGACTTAGTGGAACACAGATGTGGATTCATGAATACAAATGTGAGCAACACTGGAAAGGTTCATGACACCAGACTGCTGAGGATATCAGGATTGTACTTGAAAGGGGAAAAAGGGATTTTATTCTCCAGAAACTATATGGTTCTGTATGGTGTTTCTTTGCCAGCAGTTGTATAGAGGAACATCGCCTACCCACTTCTGCCTTGGCTCATGAAACCATACCCAATGTCAAAGACCCTGGAAAACTACAAGCTAAGTAGCTGCAGAATGGTCATAGAGTGCACATTTGGAAGGCCAAAAACTTGTTGGTGCTGCCTACACACCTGTCTGGACGTCAACGTTGCAAATGCCATTCATATAATTGTCATCTGATGTGGACTCCACAACATTTGTGAGGTTAAAGGGGAGTGCTTCTGTCCCAAGTGAGCTCAGGACAAGTCTGGTTTATAAATTCTGCACAGGCAGATGGATCCTACCCACGTGCACACTGGTCCTGGTTCTGACCAGGCAAGGGAATCAGAGATGCCATATGTG
Organism: Natator depressus; assembly: GCF_965152275.1. Lineage (NCBI taxonomy): Eukaryota > Metazoa > Chordata > Testudines > Cheloniidae > Natator > Natator depressus. The sequence goes on along the minus strand of NC_134235.1, from coordinate 98,956,833 downwards.
CATACATCTTGGCAGAGGAGGGGGGCAGAAGATGACATCCTCCCGTGCCAAGGGACACCTTCACACCCTGTAGTGCTGCTGGAATTGCACATAAAGGAACATTGGAACATACTTGTGGTGCTAAGTAGCTTTGTAAGGGTTTTGTGCCCCTGTAGCCAATTAGCTGCTTAATGTGTGCAGTGTCACAGAGACAAAGACAATTATAACAGGGCATCTCCACTGGTTTATCACCTTAGGGTTGAGTTTCAGCTGGGGAGGGCAGTGGATGAGTTTTAATGTGGCCATTGTGCAATGTTTTTGTCTTCACCATTCACACACACTTGCTTACAAACCACTGTTACTGGGAACACTCAGTCTCTCTTCATGACCTTATGAAGATTTGCTTAGGTGAGGGAGGCAGATATGCAGCCATTTAAAAAAAATTCTTTGCAGCAGTGCTAACTGCATTTAGTTTCTGTTATAGAGCACTAATCCCTTCTACTATTGAAACTGGTTAAGGATTTTTTGGGAGGGAGGAAGGGCTGTTTAGGCACAGGATAGTGGCAGACGCTGTCATTGTCTGCACTATTATTGGAATTGTTTTGATTTTCCGCATGTGAACTAAAGCCATAGACACGTTCATCTATCCCTTTTCTATGTTTTAAAGTTCTTCTGCATTGAAAACTAGCAGCACTTCACGTACCCACAGAACACTAACTGCGTTTTCCCCATCCCTCCCACGTATTCTTGGGACTTCGGATATTTTTGAACCTCGTGAGTGGGAGACAGACAGAAAAGTGTTTGTAGAATCATGTCACCAGAGAGTTGTACACCATTCTATTTCGTGTGCTGTGAATGGTGGGGCCCAATCCCAAATTTGAAAACATCTTCAGTGCATCATATTTAGGAAGGAGGGGGTCACACGCAAGCCAAGGAAATGATAACATTTATTACAAGTATGACATGGAATGTGTAATCAAAATATTTTTTAAAAGAAAAGGTCAACCAAAAATCTATAAAACATTAAGGAAATGCCACTGTGAACGCTGGCTCAATATTAATGTCTCTACACCCATCTCCTTGCCCTCCTCTTGACATGGGGGGACTGACAGGGAAAATCATTCTTGGGGAAAACTGGGGATGTCACCTATGTGGGTCTTGGAGAGCAGGCACTTGGTGAGGTTCCAGGACTTCTGCAGACCCAACGTTCCCCTCCTGGGTGCTCGGGGGGATCCTCCCTGTGAGGAGTTTTGGATACTGATGGAAGGTGAAGTCCTGGGAGTCCTGCACGCTCCATGTTCTCCTCCCCATCTCTCAGGGAGCTGTGGCGGGGGTATCCTTGAAAGAAGATCCTCCAGCTCAGCAGCACCCTGGTGGCAGCCGGAGGAGGAGGTGGCAGTTCACGAATGAATGCAGTAGCCATGGCAGCAGATGGACCCTGAACTCATTCAGCTACCAGTTCAATGAGCCTCTTTATTAGATAATGCTCTCATTCCCTATGGCATGCCTCCTGCTTCATGAACTGGTTCATCAGTGTCTCCTACTGCTGAAAAGCCTGCTCCTCCTGTGACCTGAGGAATTCAAACTACTCCTGATTTCTCTTGTCCATCCAGCTCTTCCACGGTCCTTCTCCAACTGCCTCTGCTGTCTCTTGGATACTGCTCCTACTCTCTTGGTGAAGTTGTTTTCTTCTTGGGAGCTTAAGGTCCTGCCCATTCAAAGACAAATATAGCATTATATATATATATATATTTTTTTTTTCTGTTTGAAAGAAGCCAAGAAATCCCCCCACGTAACAAAACTTTGCCAGAGAAGGCCACAATTTTGATACTTTTCCGCATTCCAGGAATACAGTTGTTAAGCTATCCTTGGTTCTCAGACAATTTTTGCAGCCCATGAAGAAGGAGCAGAGACCAGTAATGGTAAGAAAATGTTTTAATGTTTAAAAATGTCTTAAGGGATGTGTTTGGGGAATGTGTTTGCAGTTCCTCTGAGGGGCTGTGTTACCAATTTGTAATGTCTTCTTTAAATGCTGGCCATTATTGGAGAACATAGCAGTTGTCTTGGTACTGGAGTGGAAAAGAGAGGTGTCTTTCCAGTCCTGTGGAGAAGATCCAGTAATCTAGATCAGAGAGATCATTCTGCTAATGGACACCTCTCCACATATTTCTGAATAGAGGGCTTTGGTCAGCTATGAAGATAGACCAAACAGATTTGCACAGCTGTTGAACCTCAAGACCCAGCTGGAGTTTCTGCTACACCTAAAATTTGCTGAAATATGGTTACAGGATTGGAAACTGACTAAATTCTCAGCTCACATATGGAGTTTCCATGCAAAGGGACCCACATCTTCCCCCTCAGAGCAGCCTCACGAGGCCCTTCTGCCTGCCTGACAACAATGAAACGGACAGGGAAAAAGACACACAAGACAACTGTATTTGGTTCCCTGAAGTTTCAGATCAACATCACAAGCCCTTCTCCTCTCCACTGCAAAGGGATACTCCATTGGTTAGCCAACGACCCAGACAACATCCTTTTTCCGCCCCTCTTTCCCCCAGGTTGTGTAGCATGGCTCAGTGTGGGGAGAGGCCAGATGCCAGGGATGGTAAAAAAAATTGTAATCTTCCAAGGGAGAAAGGAATGCTGTGACTTAACATTTCCTCAGACAACCAAAGCGTTCTATAACTATGTTCTGTTTCCTTCCTCTTCCTGGACCTAACCCTCCATCTCCAACTTTGCCCCTGCCTTCCATGTGCCTCCTGCTTGTAAGGGGACAGTAAGATCAGGGGGTTGGGAGAAGCACTGAAATTACATAATCTTTCAAAGGAAAAAAAAAGTCAGATGTTACTAACTTTAGACAACCAACTGTACATTTCTACAACTGTCCTGTCCCCAACTGGGACTTTTCTAACCACCCCCTTTCTTCCCCTGGTCCAGGCATCTCTGGGACCATCGCTGCCTGATTGCTGGCAGACACAGGGGCACAATGATTTTTCGTTAATAAGCTGTTTTTAGGACACAGCTTTAGCCAAATGCATAATAGCGGTTTATCAGAAATCAGTAATATAGTCTGATTTAGAACTATGTCTTGTTTGGAGACCATTTTGCGGTGGAGCGGTGTGGGGGCTGGATGGATGGGGGAAAGTTAGAGGAGTTTGGTGGGGGATGGGGGTGTGACAATGCCGTGGCTTCAGCACTGAAGTTCAAACAGACAGACAGAGTGATGCATGGCATATTATCCAGGGAGGGAAAAATCAGTGCACAGTAATTCAAATCTCCTTGATCTTAAAATCAGGAATTTAACACTAGAGCAAGAGCGGATATTGGCAGGGAGTGTGTGTATGTTTGGTGCGGGGGGGGGTGTCATTGTAACTTACAGTGGCTCAGGGTGTGGTCGGTGGGCCAGTAGGCTGCCCTCGGAGCAGAATCCATGATCACCTGTATTGATCTGTAAAGTGTGCAGCAGAACGCTGATCAGACGTGGTCGGTGCAGCTTGCTACTACTGCTGACAATGGAGGGTAGGGACCTTTTTAGGTCAAATAAGAGTTAGGAAGAAAAGCATTCATTGCCTTGTGGGAATGTAGGGGACGGACTATTGAACCCTGGGACTTGTACAATTGATAGTGTAGATGTTCCCTTAGTGTCCTCTCCCACTCCTGCATTCTTGCCTTGCTTCATACTGCCCTCTCCTCATGGAATGACCTATCAATACCAGGTACAACCTTCCAAAAAACCCCCTTCTTCCTTGAGGATCTTACATGGGGGGGGGGGAGGATGAAAAATCCATTGTGACTGAATAGATGTGTAATATGTAGAAATATAATATTTTTATTTTCTTTCTCTCTCAAATATAAGGAAACTCCTTCCTCACGATAATTGTTTGCCTTGACTTTTTATGTCATCTAGAATGTAAGCTCTCTAAGACAGGGGACTCTCTTGATATTGAAAGCATACGAATGCGGATGGCACTGACAGGTTTTTTTATATTAAGAAGTGTAGTGTAATTGGCAAACCATTTCTTGAGCCTTAAAGTTTTTTCACAAACCTAGTTCCTTTTGTAAAAGATTATGTTGAACTGAGGTGTCTGGAAGAAAATCTGGGCAGGGCACAGGTTCATTATTTGGTGAACTATGAAGGAATGCATTATTTAAAAGGAAATAAAACAAAATAGTGTGGTTTATTGTGGATGGCCACACTAGGCCAGTGAGGGATCAAGCCTGTGCTGCCTGAACTTCCTCTCATGCAAGCTATTGTGCAAACTGAAGAACAGCTGGCTAAGCATCTGCTTACCTCAAAACTCCTCATCCGTAATTTCTGAACATCTCATATTTTCATGTACCCTTAGTATTCCATTTGGCATTTCCCACATTACCCTTCCCAAGTCATTCGTTATTGATCTTTGCATCCTTACCATTCAACCTAAACTGAAACCCACCAAGTCCCAAATTATCACCCACCCAGCTCACCCATTTCTTCCTCCTCTTGGAATTTAGAAACATTAGCTTACCAGTCAGAGAACAAAACCAAGCCACATGATTTACTTTACTAATCACAAAGACTAATCTAATTGCGAATATCAAATACTGGACCAATGCTGGCAGAGAACAGTTTACGTGCAATTCATAGGCTGAAATTGGTTTACATGAAATATTTGTTGGACAACTTCAAATAGCAAACAAATCTGTAAAAATGCAGTTTGTTCATGGGCTACATTGATGAGAATGTTAAATTACACTGCAAATTATTTTCCCAGTGCCAACTGCTGTTCCAAGGGAGACTCTGGAGATGCTGCTGATGCCAGTGGAAGGAACCCAGAGTCCACCATCCCTACTGTACATGAATATTGTTTAAATTAAATAAGTCACGTGGAACAAGGCAAACGATGGAACAAATATTGCAGATGTAGTTGAAGATGCATGCCAGCATATTTGAGATAAAAATGAATTTTAATGTTTTGAGATACTAGGAGAAATGACCGACTAGTACCTAAAACTCTGACAACATACTAATTCTAAAAGTAAGATTTTAGCTTATTGAAAACTGAATTTGAATTGCATTATTTCACCCAAAGTTTTTTAACTTGGGTTTCTGAAGAAAGACCTTTCCCCCTCTCCACCAAAAAAAAATACGGTCCCTTTGACATGACTTCTCTGTATCAGTTGTGGTCTCTAGCTCTTTCTTTTATGCAAATCCAGATCTGCAAGATGGGCATTCTGATGTGTCAGCTGTATATAATGTGGGCTTTTTTGTAGCTCAAATGACATTTGTATTCTGCTTGATAATTGTCCTGCACTTTCTAATGACCATGAAGCTGTAGGACCAAATTCGGTTTTCTCAGCCTTTTTTGGGGGGAAGAGGACAAGTGTTGAGTGGGGATTTTTGAGCTGAAGACTTTGTTGGCATTGAGTCAATTTGTAAACGGTTTTTTAAATAGAATTATTATTTTAAAATTTTGAATATGTACAAAGACTTTTGATTTGCACATTTAAAAATATAACTAAATTCTTTCTTCAGACAGGAAGATACATTTGCTGAGGTCAAAAGGAGTTGTTTTGCGTTCATCTGAGAGCAACATTTTGTTCACAGATTGTAACTTAAACATATTTTTTATCTGAAGTACAATGTTGCAAGGGCTGGTATGAGATTTATTGTGATGTATTAAACCATCTGTTCCCAAGGTCTGTGCTTCAGAGTCCAGGACTAGCCAATGCGTGTGCTGCTGAGTTTCTGAATCTCAGAACTCTTTTGCCATTCTAACTCAGAAGGAATAGAAATATCCCTAAGGTTTCGTTCACTTGGAAAGCAGATATACCAGTGAAGTCATGAATCGGCTAGAGTGGAGTTCAGCAGCAGGGAAGCTTATGGTTGATGTGTATATTATTTTTAATTCCTGGCCAGAGTCCTGATAGTCAATGACTAGAATTACATAGTTAGGACTACAATACCTTGCCGTAGCATTTCTAAGACTCAGCAGCTGAGGGGGCAAAGAATGTGCCTATAGCAGGGGGGAACTGCAACAAACCTTCTTCTACGGCAGTAATTTTTTTAGCTTAAATACTGACCTCCTAAAATCCAATTGCATTTTATCAACTCCCTCCCCCGCAATTTACAATCTTATATATATGTTGATAATAGCAAAATAGAATGTGCCAGAGGCTTAGGTGTTTTGTGACAGGGTGTGAAGCACAAAATGGAATTGGAGGTCTAGAGGAAAAGGGCAAGTGTCAAGAAGCACATCCATGTGCTGTTCCATAGGGATTCTGGGAGAGAACGGTTGAAAGTCAGCCCTGCCTGGCAACTTTGGTTCTGAATATGCAAATCTGAAGGTCCCATAATAATCAAGGAGGAAGAATGTGTGTTATGCTTTCAGACAGACTCCTGTATCTGTTGAATTCCCTCCTGCCACTCTGTCCTGTGCACCCGGCACATTAAAACCAATGACTTTTATCTTGGTTCCGAACAGGAATAAGTCCTGTGAACTGAACCATTATTCATAATCAGAAATGTAGGGCTGAGACCCTCTAGAAGTCATCTAGTCCATCTTCTTCACTCAGTCTCTCATTTACTTTTCTCTCAATCTTTCCTCCCCTTTGATGTAAATTGACTCTTACTTTAAAAAAAATAGGAAGAAAGGAAGAGTCCCAGTGGTGAGCCCTCCAATTCCATGGCCATCTTTGCCTTGCACATCCCTATGGTGTTGTGCTTCAGGCTTAAATGCTGCAGGCAAAGGATTAGTTCTGGAGTGTTTGTTTAAGAAGAGCTGATCTGTTTTCTGTGGTGTGCAGGGCCTCTCTGGTGTTGGGCACCAGGCATACACAACTTCCAGAGCAGCCTGAGGTAGAAGGCCGATTTATACCAGCTGAGGATCTGGGTCTTTGACTTCGAGATCCTTCCCGATATATTTTCTTTAAAGTAGCAGATTCATCCCTTACTGGTGCAGGGAGTCACACGGCTCCAGGCCCACCATAGGGAGCTTCACTCTGAGGAAGGGAGGCCAGACTTTCCACTACTTCTCCACATGTGGGATGTGTTCCTTTGGAGGGCAACTTTAAATTATTTTGGGATGGACCATGGAAGCTCTGCCACCAATAGTTGACGAGAGGATGTGCTCAAGCAGCACAGAGTGGACAAATTACCCAGAAAAGGCCAGTGGAGAATTCCTCTGGCACTGGGGGAAAGCTTGGCAGACACAAAACCAGCATAGAAGGATTTTTGGGAAGGACAGGGCTAGTAGCCAGGGGTGGGGCAGAGGCATGGGGGAGCAGAGCTCCTCTATACCCATGCTCCAGTGGTGTAATAGCACTGAGGGAGCTAAGGAGCAGCTGTAACTTTAGCTTTCACTGGGGTCAGGAAGTGCAGGATCAGGGAGTTATAACTGATTTACTTGCAGTGTCCCACCCTGAACCTGTGCTCTGCTCAGGTGAGCCAATAATCCAGCCCTACAGTGCTGGAAGCTTTAAGTAAGTCTGTATGTGCCAACACTCCAAAAGTAGAGTACAGCAGAATAACAAGTTAATATAAAAATAGATTGACAAGAAGGCTCAAATGCAAATATTAAGTGTTAGCTGTAATTTAATCATGCTTACAGAAGACACACTGAAATTCTGTGGATAAAAAACCCTGTTCATAATTAATCACAGTTCTTCAGGGTCTATGAGGATTTAGAAAAATTCATGGGTGTTGGAAGGTGGGGAGAGGCAGAGGTTGGGACGAGCATGTTTCACTGTTTTGTGGGGCTTCAAGAACAGGCCTGTAAGATATGCAAAGAGAGTGAAATTCCTCCCAGTGCTAAGGGTTGCAGAAGACTCTCTTCTGCACAAATCCCTCTGGAGGTCCATATAAAGGACATAGTGGTACATGGTGCCTTGGGTGGGTCCTCTGCACTGGGTGAATTTTGCCCAGACTGACTTCAGACACATGTTTGCACAGCTTTTATAGTTGTGTATGAGCCTCACAATTCTGAGTGACCTGGAGAAGAAGCCAAGAGAAATCTACTCCATATGCTGGAAACTGAAGAGTGTGTTAGAAAAGTTTCATCATCCCTAGCCTGCAGTCAAATTGTAATGGAAGAAAACACCAGAGAGATACTGTATTCGAACTCCACACACAACCCCAAATTTGTTTATGCTAAGTAGCTATGAAATAGATTACAGAATTGACACAACTCAAAAATACAGTGTTGGAAGTTTAACACAACATTGAGATGAACCGGAGCTGAATACACACCTCGTAGGGCACAAAGGAGTTTCTCTTCCCTCTTGAACTGTCTCTTTGATTGCACAAAGAGAGTGTGTCAAGCAGGACTGCCTTAGAAATGAGTGAGAGATCCTGAGAGCATCTCCAAGATTTCCCAGGGTATCTCCCTGACAAGTATATTGTCTGCATAACTGAATTGGGTCTGCTTGTGCTGCTTAACCTCTGATATAGTCTTTATCCTCAAACTCTTAGAAGTAAGGAATTTTACAACAATAATATGAAATGTTTTAAATATTACCATGACTACTAGCCATAAAATTCTAGAGAAAACAGATTGTTTACTTATATTTCCCTCTTTGCATGCAAAACAAATGTTATACATGCAATTATTAGATAATTTCTGGAAAGTGGACTTCAAACATACAATCACAGCAAAACTGGTGCTATTCATATGCAGATGTTCAATATAAGTTGAGCTTTATTCAGAGGCTCTTTTTCCCTGGCATTTTGTATTGCTGCTACTTTGTTAGTTTGGCTAGCAGCCTGGAATTATTCTTCAGGTGCTTGTGCATATGCATAGTAAAATTGGGATTGATATTTTTCATAAGCACAAATTAAGGCTTCCTTCTCCAGTAGCACTGGATACTGCAGTGAATCAAGGTAACATTACATCAGTACTAACGTTGGCTTTGCCCTGTAAAATATTTCATTTGCATGCTCTAGTTTAAAAGGTAGCAATTCTGAGTGATGGAAATGTGTACGGTACAGTCTTGGTATAATATCCAGTATATTGTGCTTTTGGGAATGAACCAGGAGCCAGGAGTGCTGACAAAATGCTTGAACACATGATCCTATATTTACAGTACAGTATCTCATTTTTAATAGAACTTATCAAGGAAAATATTCCAAACAAGGTACTCCTGCCTGGCCTGATTCTTGCAGCTGTGGGAATTAGTATTCTGAGCAGATCTGTAATTTTAGATTTCTATCTTAGCTGGTTTCCCACCATGTAATTTTGTTAACTTTACTACCTAAAATCCCTCCCCTCCCCCCTTTTTCTTTTTTAATATATTATTTCTGGCCTCTTGAATGATTATTCAGTATATATGATATTGTAATTTTGAGGTGTGATCATGTAATAGCTGCCTTGGTAATCCTGTTTTACCACTTTGATTATGAATTCACAACAGGTGTGTGTGTGTGTGTGTGTGAATGTGTGTGCACACACAATCTCAAACTACTTTGCTGTCTGTATATTTTTTAAACATTGGTTTTATAAGGGTTCCTAACTGCCTCTCCTTTTCCAACTCCCCAATAGAAAGCCCAAGAAATTCTCATGGCTGTGGGAATTTCCAGCTTACTGATGGTAAATCTCTCTCTTTTGATGGTTGAAAGTGGGGGTGGGGAACATGTCAGCTTTTACATGTTGAAAATACATAAAAATAAAGATAAGCAAGGAATGGAAGACAAAACTACACTGGCTATCAGGGTGAAGTACTGAGAACTCCCTGATAAAATGAAGCAATTCACAAAACATTTACCAGTGCTTTTAAGAACTGAGAATTTGTCAAGTGTTATGAAGCAATGAGCAGTCAGCAATAGAGAGAAAATGTCTTTAAAGAAAAGTACCCTGATGCTAGCCAAAACTCTATGCAGAAATTGTTCCTGATATTATAATTTTTCCTAGTGATTTGAATGTAGATTTGCTCAGAAATCTATGTATCGAGGGGAAATGGCGCTTTAACATTTTTACTGAGAATGCTCAGACACTGAAATATCCAAAGGTTTCTCTGACTGGTGAATGCAAAAAATGATTCTGGTATCACTCCTGTGACATTGGCAGTGTCATTGTGTGAGACTCCACTGTGTCTTTATCTTGTGGATATGATTTATTACCAACCTTGTTCAATAGTCTCCCCAGAACATATCATTGCCTGCTAGTGTATAGTTGACACCCTAACTATTTACCTTCTTCAGAGGTATTATTAGAGTAAACTAGATGCACATATATTCAGCCAGATTCTCTGGCACTGTGTGGTGTCTTTTGCTGAATTGCCAATAGATTCTGGCTGAAAAACCAGCATATCTGGCAAATGGAGGGCAGGGGGATCCTTCAAGACGTTTTGATTGCACTACCTTACTTGCAGTCAGCCTAGGGTGGTGTGACTAGGAGAAAGGAGATACGGACACAGCTGATCCTCAGGCTGTTCTAACTTAAACCAGTGGACTGGCCCTGAATGCAGCAACTCCAGGACTGGGGGAGTGCAAGGGTGAACTGTGCTGTTTGCAGTCTGGCTGTCTCCCACCTTTAGCATTTAATCCCACTGAGTGCAGGAGTTTAAATGGCAACCTGCTTATTCATTTACCTGGACACCTGCTTCACAGCATTATGTGAGGCGATAATCTGCCATGTTAATAATGCCAAGATGTGTCACTGGACAAACTTAACCCTTTCAGCACTCCGGTGAGTTACATGTCTTATCCCCATCTTGCAGATGGGGTAACTAAAGAAGAGAGTTCAAGTGACTCTGCTAAAGCCACCCTTGAGTTGGTGTGAGAATCAGGATTAGCACTCATGAATTCCTTAGCCTTATCCCAAATTTATTACTTTAAATCTGCCTGAAGGAGCAGTTGTCACACTTTTTACAATGGAAAACCATCAAAGTCTTTTTTGACGACTGCAATATGAAATAGTGGAGAAAATGCATAAAGATACGGTCTCACACCTAATGACCTTGTACTGAGGTGGGAATCGAAACAGCTCATTAGAGTGATATAATGTGTTGCATTCAAAATAATCTATGGAATGTGGTTTAGATTGACCCAAAATGGAATTGTAAATCTGAAATACACTGAGGGCTAACTATATTTAAAAACATGGGCTTTTAGATTTTATATCTATTTAGAAAATATTTTAAAGCTCTATTGTCAGCAATTTGAAATAAACAGTACTTGGACTGGCTTGCAAGCTGAAGAATGAAAAAGGTCCTTTTTGAAATATATGTAAGAAGTAGATGATAAAATTTCAGGATATTTGTCAGCCAGAAGGTCTAGAAAAGGTACTCTTCTATTCTTCTAACTGTCTAGTTCAGGCCTCAGTCAGTTGCCTATATTTTTTTCTAGATTTGTCTTTTTTTTTAATATCTTCCCTCCCCCCACAACTATTCTTAAAGCAGAGAGAAAAAACCCACAAGCTGTATATTCAAGTTGACAGTGATGAAACCTTTGTTCTTTACCCTTCACGACTTTATATAAAGACACGTAAAGGATGGATTCTGTGCTTTAATTTGTTCTAAAAAATGAAACAATACAAAAACAATGTCTCTGCTTTTTCCATTTGGAGTAGTTCTGAGATCCCCTTGGAGATTTTCTCGAAAGTCTCTGAAGATATATGAACCTTTCCATATGATATGCTGCTGAATTCCTTTTGTCTTTCCTATAAATGTTTATACCTACCTAATTTATGCTTATTGTAGCCATCAGGCTGGGTATCTAAAGATTCTGGCTAGGGATTGTCAAACATTTCAGGTAAACTCTTTTTTTTTTTTTTACGGAAAATTGGGTTTTTGACTAAATACTTTTTTTTCTCCAGATTTTTTTGTGTGTGAAAACATGAACACCCGGAAAAAATTGAAATATTTTGCCAAAAGCCAAAATATATGAATTTAGAAACGCCAATGAAGTGTCTTATGGGAGTTGTAATTTGGTTGCCTCATGTCTCCAGTCTCCTCTCTGGGCCAGACTCTATGATTTCACTACATCTCCAATGTTGCAACATTCTTACCTAGTATGCTCTGCCTTGCCTCTCCAAGAGGTGAGACCATGGTGCATCCTGGGACATGTAGACTGACTGGGGAACCTGGCCCACAGAGAGAATGGGAGCATGAAGCACCCAAACTGTAAGTTCTGAGGCAAAATGGCAGCATTTCTAAATGGAATATTTCCAATTTTTGGCTGAAATTTTTCTGTTTGAGCTGTATACAACTAAAATCTCTTTATGACCTAAGATTCTAATTTAATTATATTACTGTAACATATTCCTTTCCTTAATTAGTTAACCTGGTGATGGTTTAACACCTTTTAATCAAGAGCACAAGTACTCTGAAAGAGAAGCTTTTAGCATAAATTCTATCTCAATGCTGACACTTCCTTCCAACAGCTATAGATTTCATTTCTTCCAGAAGAGGTTGGAATAGTAGGGGGGGAAATGTGAAAAGTTTGGTCTTTCCTTTTACATCTTTGTCTTGAAGAACACTGAAGTCAGCTAACAATAATAAATAATATAAAGTTTTGTCCAATGGGTCACATCTGCTTGATAGACAAATGACGTATCCAAAATTCCATTTTTTATGTTATGGGGGGTTGGTAACTAATGTTGGGGTTTTTTTTAAGTTTAAGACATGAGCAATGACTTGTGATAATAGATTTAAAGGGAAAATTGAGGCCACCATTGTTCATGGCAATTCCTTTTATTTATATCTCACTGGACACTTTAAGAGGGAAGAAGGGGGAAAATATTAATTGCAGAAGGAACAGAGGAAATCAACTCTGGAAGACTTCAGTTTGAATAGTCTAGTTCACTGACTCAAATTACAGTTCAGCCTATAACAGAGCTAGATGCATTGGGTACCATGGCTACTTTGATTGAATCATCCTCAGAAGAGATGTTTACATTGGTATGGATAGTTATTATTTAAAAAAACAAGTTCTTCTCTTGACATTTTGAAAGTTATGAATCAGATCTGATTAACATTGCTGAATAAACTGCCAGCTGGGATCAATCCAAGAAATTCAAGTTTTGGGTTTTTAATCTGAACTAGTTTGTGTAACATTGTACGATACAAATGAAAGAATTGCTCATGAGAAGGAACATGTCCTCAAGAATGATGTGTGTCACTATTCATTCAGATTTTCTTTAAGAATGAGATTTAGCCAGTCGTTAAATTGATATGGTGTGACATTACCAGTTTTGTCGCTATATTCACCACAATATTTCCCCTTAATCCCAATTCAATTGATTGAGTTAGCTGCACATTTTTCGGTGATATGGGATTTTTTGCAATTTAGAAAAAAAGGCTTTACCAGTATGTACCTTTTTTAAAAAAAACTTGAAATGTTTTTTTGAAAACAAATGGTAAAATAAGGTCATGGAACTATTTCTAGTTTTCCTAATGCATACTTTAAAGCCATTCTTAAATTTGCTGCATGCTCTTTTTGGAAGCCTCCTTTTTGACACAGACAATATTTGTTTCTTAAGCTCTTTCTGATTCTCTTGTTTTGTCCCTTGGTCATGGTTCCTGGAGTGGAATTGCCTTCACACACAAGTCCGATGGGTGGTATATATATTCATAAACAGCCAAATTTTCAAAAGTTGTGTCCATTTGGGCGCCTCCATTTTTACATGCCCAAATCTGGTTTTATTGGGCCTGATTTTCAGAGCTGCTGAGCTGCCATGGACTTCAATTTCAGTTATGGGTGCTCTAGGCCTTTGAGAGTAAGACCCAAGATATTGCAAATTGGATACCCCAAATTAATGATCATCCGACAGTTTTTGCCTTAGATTTTTGAAGTATCAATCTTTCATGCTTGGGGCTTCCCAGTATTTAAAATAATAAATTGTAATTAATATTGTTATTAGTTACATACTGAACTGCTTTACAATTGCCTCAAATCACACCCCTCCCCCCACATGTGGCTATCAGCTAATTAACTCATAATCTTTCCCTCTCCAACTGTTCTCACGAAATAGGACATCAAAGTATCTAAATGTGTTTTCAGGGCACACATTGCAATGCCACATTGGCAACAAATCTTCCAAATGCTGTGTCCTCTTCTGTTCTGCCAATTAGGTATTGATTTATTCGTGTGATCTTATCACTTTCAAGGAAAGGTGTGGTTCAGGTGATGAAATATTTCACTGCAAGGATTGAAACAAAGGACTCATTTATGAAGGCAGGTCAGGTTTGTTCGATTATTTGAGCTAATACTCCGTATGTGTTTGTATAAAGACCTTAGAGAATGGGGTCCCAAATCCTTTTGATAACTCAGGGCACTACTCTAATTCAAATACTGCATCATGATTATGTTTTCTCATTCTGTTTTCTGTGTTCATTTAAATCTGAAAATTCGATACAAACTCACAGGAACCAGCAACACTGTGAGCAAAAACCACGTAGTTCCATGAGCTCTATAGAAACTACCTTACTGGCTGGAGACTGTGCCTTGTTTAGTATGTACTGGAGGTTTAATGCTGTGATCTTCTTGCTTTTTTGAGGTTGTGTCAAAATATTCGGATATAGTTCATGTTGGGAGAAATAACAGGGTGGTCTCTTCCTGTCTGCTGTTTGTTGTTGCTGCTGCAGAAATGGACAGATTATACCCACTGAAAAGCTATCTACTGTATATGACTATGCAGCGTCTCCTTGCCACTTTGTTTGGAAACTGCATGTCAAGGTCATAGTCCCTGAAATTGCACTTCGTATGTAGCATGTTTTCATGGCAATGCCCTCTATATAGAGAGGATGCTAGAAGTTTTCTGTGCATGCCCATCAATGGTGTACACTATCTATGACGGAAAAGCCTCGTGTTCTATGTAATCTATGCACTCTTTTCCAATCTCCCCCATGACTCCTCTTCACCGACTGTATGTAATCACCCTTGGAATCCACCCAAAGAAACATAGCAAATAAAGCAGTGTAGATCTGGACCCTGATATTATTTACATAGGCACTGAAAATACAGGAGGAGACCATTTAAAAAGAGCCATTTGACATATTTGTGTTTCAACTTTCCTGTGTAGGAATGTTTCTAAATGAGAATTTCATTCCCATTAATGTAGTTTTCTAAATGCTATTTTCAATTATTTGGAAACAATACCTTAAAAGCTTTGTAATTCAGAAAATATTACTGTTACTGGGGTTTTCACATTTGATTATTGACCACAGCTGAGAAGCCAAGATTCCTGTATTTGCCATAGGTAGAAGAGAGCACCAACACTATGGGACTTTGGCTCTTTAGCCCAGCAAATAACTCACTCAGATCTCGCTTAATGATAAAATGTTCCCTTTAGTCCTCAACTAATTACCAAATAGATTTTCAGTAGTCTAAAATCTTCAATCATAGATTCATAGATATTTAGGTCAGAAGGGACCATTATGATAATCTAGTCTGACCTCCTGCACAACGCAGGCCACAGAATTTCACCCACCACTCCTGCAAAAAACCTCATACCTATATCTGTGCTATTGAAGTCCTCAAATCGTAGTTTAAAGACTTCAAGGAGCAGAGAATCCTCCAGCAAGTGACCCGTGCCCCATGCTACAGAGGAAAGCGAAAAACCTCCAGGGCCTCTTCCAATCTGCCCTGGAGGAAAATTCCTTCCCGACCCCAAATATGGCGATCAGCTAAACCCTGAGCATATGGGCAAGATTCACCAGCCAGATACTACAGAAAATTCTTTCCTGGGTAACTTAGATCCCCATCTAATATCCCATCACAGGCCATTGGGCCTATTTACCATGAATATTTAATTACCAAAACCATGTTATCCCATCATACCATCTCCTCCATAAACTTATCGAGTTTAATCTTAAAGCCAGATAGATATTTTGCCCCCACTGCTTCCCTTGGAAGGCTATTCCAAAACTTAATTCCTCTGATGGTTAGACACCTTCGTCTAATTTCTAGTCTAAATTTCCTGGTGGCCAGTTTATATCCATTTGTTCTTGTGTCCACATTGGTACTGATCTTAAATAATTCCTCTCCCTCTCCAGTATTTATCCCTCTGATATATTTATAGAAAGCAATCATATCTCCCCTCAACCTTCTTTTAGTTAGGCTAAACAAGCCAAGCTCCTTGAGTCTCCTTTCATAAGACAAGTTTTCCATTCCTCGGATCAACCTAGTAGCCCTTCTCGGTACCTGTTACAGTTTGAATTCATCCTTCTTAAACATGGGAGACCAGACCTGCACACAGTATTCCAGGTGAGGTCTCACCAGTGCCTCAAATCATAACCTTAAGCCTTCAGCTAATTTTTTCCCCTTCCCAATTGAGAGCTATTGATGAGGGTGATCTCCCTGGTTTAGTCAGTGATATTAATGTTAATAAAAGTAAGATTCAGCTACTGCTCTATTCTAATTGCTCATATAACATACTTCTAGTGCTTCCTCATACATTTGTGCTTACAGCATGGCTGTCAGTTAATATCTGCGTCTAGCATTTCAGTACCTTGGTTATGACTACGTCCTTAGTTCTATGCGGTATTGTGGTATGGCAGAGCTAAATTAGTCTTCCAGCGCCCTTTTGTATTTAATTAGAGTTTCTCTTGGACTTTCTGTCTTTGTGCTGATTTCATAGTTCAATTTGGGACATCACCACATGATAACCATTTTAAAGATTCCAGCGTCTTACCAGCCTCTCATCATATGCTACATTAAGGGAAGCTTTGCTCAGACTTGTGAATTTACTTACCCATTTCTCAATGTGCAGTTGTAACATATAGCATTTGGGTAGTTAACACATGAGATCTTGTGAGATTTATTACAACATCCACAAGATCTTGGGATAATTCCCATGTAACAGTGCAATTACTACTGTGTGTGTCATCACTGTAGCAAACAATGCATCATCGTTTCTCTTTTCTCATAATAACTATTATGCATAACAAAGCTGCTGTCCTACTTTCCACTCTTTTGTATCCTCCTGGAAAATATTTTCAGTGTAAGACCACCAGGCAGGCACTGTCTTTTCTTTCTTTGTGTCTTGTACAGGACCAAGAACATACTCTGTGCTTAACAAAGAATTAAAGAGAGAGAGAGAGCGAGAGCGATGTCCAGCAGCAAGATCTTCTTTTAGTCTGACCATCCATAGAGAAATAAAGGCATTTTTCAAAGATTTAGATTCTGAGGTTGAAACCCTAACAGGAGACTTAAAGTTTGAAATAATTGAGTTTACACTACAGCTAAACCGGGAAATGATTGAAAGCTATAGCTCGCAAAGCTTTTCAGACCTCTTTCTGTCATCTATCAACAAGTCTGTGAAACATGAACGTTTAAAATATCCATACTCCTATTCCTCAGCAAAATTACTGGGCAAGTAGTGTCTAGGGTAACTCCAGCTCTCTGCCAGCATCCTAAACTCTTCATAATCAGGTTTCGGACTGGGAATATAGTATGAAGACAAGTCTAATGATATTGGTAGATGAACTCTTTATAACAGCTGACAGAGGGAAAACCTGTGTGTTAGTGCTATTGAATCTCTCAGCAGCCTTCGACAACACCAACCCCAAGGTGCTGCTGATTCACTTACAAGACTAAGGCGGACTGGATGAGCAGCACTAAACTGGCTTTGCACATTCCTCTTGGACAGATAACAGAGAGCCCTCTCCTGTGAGATATGCAAGTTTTAATCCCAGTTTCTATTTTTTTCAACATATTTGGGAGATCTATCACCAGTGATACAAGTACACAGCTGCATGTCTGTTTTTGGAGATGCAGTCAGTGTAATCACACAGATGTCCCAATGCCTGAGAGAAATAAGCACATGGATGAAAAGAAGCTGGATCCAGCTCATTCTGGGTATGACAAAGTGATGCTGGTAGGGAAAGGGAATATTTCAAGGAACTCACCTTTTATAGAAGGCTTTGCCCATCAATTATCAATTTGATGCACAGACTTAAGGTTCTGTTGGACTCATTTTTACTCATAGACATGCATGTGGGAACAGTGGTGGGAAAAGCCATCCTCCATCTTTGGCTAGTCACCTTGAAAGATGACTAATAGCCGTGACCACAAATCATTTGCCTCTGTGTTACATCATCTCAGGGCTTGGCTACACTTGCGAGTTACAGCACAATAAAGGAGCCCCGGGCGCACTAGCTCACTACCCGTCCACACTGGCAAGGCACGTAGAGTGCTCTGACTCCACGGCAACAGTGCTGCTGGTACTCCACCTCGGTGAGTGGAATAACGTTTGCTGCGTCCCCGCTGGAGCGCCGCAGTGCCAGTGTGAACAAGGTGTTGAATTACTATGCTCTGATCAGCCTCTGGAAATGTCCCATAATCCCCTTAAGTCAAGTGGCCACTCTTGTCATTGTTTTTGAATCGCTGCAGGAATGCAGATATGCCCTTTGACAGCTCCGTTTCTGACAGCCGGCTGCTTATCTGCTCCGAGACAAAGCAACCATTAGTGTGGAATGCTGTGTGTGAGAGAGAGAGGCAGGGGGCAGGAGGGGGGTCTGCTGCTGTCTGAACTTACAAGACAGCATGCTCACATGCTCTCTCCCCCCACATACACACAACACACTCCCTGTCACACTCCATTCCCCCCTCCCCGCATTTGAAAAGCACGTTGCAGTCACTTGCATGCTGGGATAGCTGCCCATAATGCACTGCTCCCAATGCCACTGCAAGTGCCGCAAATGTGGCCACACCAGTGCGCTTGAAGCGGTCAGTGTGGACAGACTGCAGCGCTTTCCCTACTGCGCTCTCCGAAGGCGGGTTTAACTCAAAGCGCTCTACATCTGCAAGTGTAGCCATGCCCTCAATGTCCTCTGCCTGGAGTCAGTTGTGAATAGCATGTGGGAATTGGTAAAATATGCAGCAACTTCTCTTTTAGTCATGGGTGACCAATGGAGCACTGCACACCAGGGTTCCACATGTCAACTATAAAAACTAAAGCTCAAACTTTGACATATGATCCAGAAATCATAAATAACAGTTTCAGAGTTGTGTCAGACACACTAATCTTCCAAGATGCCTTCAAATCCAGAGATCGAGTTAATAAATAAAAGCAGTTTATTGAAACTTACTTACATTTATCAAGACATACGAAAAGCTCTTAAAAGTCTAGGATCAGGCAAAGTAATGTGCTCAGATAGTCATGGAGAAACCATAAGTTTAGTTGCAGAACTGTTATTAGCAGTGTTTAAGCATGCATTTGAACCACCAAAACTGCTCAATTCATTCTGTGAAAGTGCTGTTGCACTACTGGGCAATCCTAATAAACTGTTCCTCCTATAGACCCATAGCTCTGTCCATTGATCTTAAACCTTTGTCTTTTTTTTACTCACTGAGGTGAAAGGTGTTTGTGTGCAGAGGGCTCTTACTTACGTTCTCTTTAAGCCTTTAGTGTAGATTTTCTGGGGGACTAAAGTGGTGCATAGGCCTTGTGAGACACCTCTGCACTTCAGCTCAAAAGATTCCTACTAGTAATAGGAGACGTTGTCCACATAGATCAATCAAGATTTGTTTTTCACGCTGCTCCACTGCTGATAATTTAAGAAGACTTTTCTGTGTTTATTCACCATAAGAATTTGATAACTCTAGATTTGTCCATTCAATTGACTTGGGAAAATCTTTAGATTCATTAGAATGGAAATACTTGTTGACTGATCTCAAAAAAACCCCTCAACTTTGGAAAGACCTTCATAAAAATTGGATTAAAATCTTATATAATGTACTGTCCAGGTTTGTACATACTAGCAATACAAACTCGCCCTTTTTGAAATGACACTGGGGAACTTGGCAGTGCTGTCCATTATTCCCTTTTCTTTTTGCAATTGTAATTGAACCTCTAGACTAATTTTTCAGCAACCAAGAGTTGCTTTGAGGAATAAAAATCAGAAATGCCACAAATTTCATTTTATTCTATGCAGATGACATATTGATTTGTTCCTGTAATCCCAATCATCTGCCCATAATCCTACAAACAATAAATCAGTTTTACATTATTCTCAGTTAATGGGGATAAAAATGAATGACTTAACATTGAGTATACAATTGCTGATCCTACTTTAACAAGGAAATGATATTAAAATAAGATTCTATTAGGTACTTAAGGATAACTATACATAAAACTAAAAACCAAATACTATTTTAAAAAGTGTCACTTCTCTGACTAGAGACATCATTATTTATTGGATACTCTATCTTTCCTTTGACTTTGATTGGAAGAATAATTCAATCAAGATGATATATGCCTCACATTTTGTTTATGGGTTTCAAGATCCTTCTTTGTTTCTGCCACAACTTTTTATTTTAATGTTTTCATTTTCTCCCTTGTCGGGGCAACTAAAAGACCCAGAGGTTGTTTCTCAGTCCTGCAATTACCATCAGAAAAAGGTGTTTTGGTACTTCACAATGTTTGTACTTTTAGCAGTCTAATACCTTCAGTCTATTGTACCTTCACTGAACACAAAGGTGTAATACCTAAAATGACAGATGCAGAACTGACGAAGGGTATTCCTATAATTGATGTGTGGTACCATAAGAAACAAAGATTAACCAGGAAAGCCTACATGCTAAAATGTATGATAAATACCTGGGACAAAAAACCTCATTCCATTCAGCATGGGGCTGACAAGTGTTTTCTCCTTCCCCAATGACTATTCTGTGAACTACTCAGTGACCTCAGTCCAGTCATTTGATAGGAATTGAAGGATGGGAATAGATCCCTAACTCTGGGTGAAGCTTTCCAAGGTTCAAATATCATATATGTTCTGGGACTTCAGTAATTATGTCATCTGTAAGGATCAACCCTTTTTCATTTCTATGAATAGACATACCACTAGCAAGGGAATCTTTGGTCTAAACATCAAATGAACAGATTCTATACTAGAAAAGGGCTACTTCAAATACATTTTTAAAAGGAATGTGGTATTCCTATCATACAAGTTTATTCTCACATTAGACAGTTTTAGAAAAGACCAAGTTAAAACTTACTAAACTCAAAAGTTGAATTTTGGAATGGGATTATTCTGTTTGGAGTGAAATTTGGGCTCTTAATATCCAAGATAATTATTCATACTAAATATACATTGATTTTTCTTTAATGTGCTACATTAGTTATAATTAAATCCTCAAAGAATTGCTTCATTTCAGACAAATTTGTCCTCCGTCAGGGAGTGTGTGTTCTGTACACTATAATATGATATAAAAATGGGTATGTTGTGGAAAGTCCTAACCCAGTCATTTTAAAAGCAGAAGGGCAACATCTGTAATCCACATAAATGAAACACAGATATCTTTTGCTCCAAATTTAATTTAACCTGAGATGGTCCTTTACTAAGAGCAAAATACCTTGGCTAGTAGCAAAAAATAGTATGGCTCTTCTGGACATTGTCACAACCATCTCACACAAACCCATGCAAGCTATACTACGACTGGAGCGAAAAACGTCATCAAAATAAAAAGTTAAAGAGCTTTCATATGGAAGCTCATTCATTGACTTCACAAAAACCGTAAGATTTTAAATGTTAGATATATTTTTCTAAACCCCAAGCCATCATTGCTGAAAATTCCTGGACTGGATCATTGATTTATATTGTGTAAACACATTGCACGTATGAATGGTATAACTGTTGGTGTCCTGTGTGAAATGGGTTGTTGATCTCAATCCAGTTGCTAGTAGACTAGTGTCAAGATCAAATGGGTATAGAGCTTCAGTCTGCCCCCCTTGTCAGTCAGGGATGTGACATAAGTAAGCTCAGGTACATAGGTGCTGGAACTAGGGGTGCTGCTACTGCACCCCCAGCTTGAAGTGATTTCCATCATATACAGGGTTTACAGTTGGGTTCAATGGCTCTCAGCACCCCCACTATAAAAATTGTTCCAGCATCCCTGGTCAGGTAGTATTGAAAATTCTGCATTGCTGCCTACTCATGGTCACATGCTGTATATAAATGGAGGATTTCAGTCACCAGGGCCATTAATTCACCTTCATGAGCATCATGTTCACTTTTAAAAAGTTTATAAATGCAAAGAGAGAGGGTTTACGTGGCACAGTGGGTTAGTATCCTAGGCTTTCCACTCCTAGAATTTGTTTCAAATCTTGCTTTAAAATTCTGGTTGGATTAGTTTAAAAATGGATTCTCTGTTCGGTGGAAAGCCACCTCAGATAGTGACAATTCAGAATGATATATTCCTGATGACTTGTTTCGCTAAGCTGGGGATGCTGCTTTATGCTGAACTAGCTGGAGTTTCTTTCAGGGCCTGGGGCTTTATTGCTAGATCCAGAAAATCACAGTAGTTGAGCCTAGATGTTACAAATTCATGGATTACTATGGTCAGCTATGAGCCCAAGGGGAATGGGCACAACAGCAGATGGAAGTGGGTATTTTTTTACTACATTGGGAAAAGGTGTCTCTGTGCAGTCCCATATTCTTATTAGAAGCAAAGTCATTGCCATTTTAAAAAAAATCATATAACCTTTCATCAAACATGACATCTAGCCCATGTTGAAGTAGATGATGCAACAATTAAACAGCCATTCATGATTTACTGTGTATATGAAACTTATGCAGGACTTCAAGCACAATACTCATTGGTAAACCATGCTACCTTGCTCTGCTTTGTTCATTATGTCAACTCCTGCAACCATTGGTTAAATTAACTTGCTATGTAATCACGACCATGCTGCACAGTTTGGAATTAATTTCAAGTAAGCTCTTTTTGACAGTTAAAATAATTTTGCAGGCTACATTGTCAGAATTTTCCTCTGCAAGGGTAATATTTTATGTGTCTCTTGAGTGTCCTATAAACTCCCACTCTTAATGCTGTTTTAGTGGTGATAGTGATGCATGATAGCATTGAAACAGCATGTGCTACTACAATGTTTTAGGGTTGTAAAGCATTTTTAAGCAGCATGCTTTGCAAGGCTAAGTCTAGATAGTGTAATATAGCACAGGCTAATCATATTGATCTAATTAAATTGCAGCTAGATATGTTGTTCATGTCATTTGTCTACATTAACATTATGTAAACCTATTCAGCTTCTCCATGCCTTTTATATACAGTACAGTATTTTCTTAAATACCTCTTTAGAATTTGACCAGTGTTGCTATGTTGTACATTCAGTCCTTCTTACAGGAACAGTAGAAAGAGGGTGGTTGGACGTCTTAAGGGATAGTAGTGGGGGAAGCCCCATTTTTTTAAAAAAAAATCTATAGCAAAGAGCTTGAGGTGCCTCTAAGACTTTTGTTTTAATTGGGACTTAGAAAATGTTTTCTTCTCTGATCACTTGTTAGATAGCATCACCTGTTACAAAAACACCAGAGCATCATTCATTATTAATTTTACATGCATCATTTTAGGGTCCAATTCAGTCCTATTGGTTCAGGAAGTTCAAAACCGCACCTTGTCACAGGATGGGCCTCCTTCACTTCGCTGCAAACAGTCCTCACATTCTCCCATGGCAAGTTGAACACCATGTGCTTTATTTACAGTGTGCTGTACAAGTGCTTGTCCCCCAAAACACAAAACTTTTTCCTTATCCATACACACAGGGTGAGGGGGGAAGAGATCTCATCTCCCTAAGATCCTGGGCTTCTCTAGCCCTTCCTTCCTGACCTTCACTTTCCCCTCCTTCCTCTTTCTGTCTCTCTTTTAACTGTCCCCAGCTGATGAACTGAATCACTTTGTTAACTGGGTAATCATCCAATCCTTAGCCAATGATATACCCAGTTTGGTCCATGTGGGAATGCTTGTCATGTGCATGGAGTGGTGAGTCAGTCTTAGGCTACTCATACTCTGTCATGCACTGCTTACATACTTATATCTTGGGCAAAGGGGTATGTGTGTGTATGGGATAGATTACCCCTGGGAGAAAGCAGGAATTCTCCCCACTGATTACATTGTGTTTGGATGCTGGCAAACCCTCGACATTGAGTTGGAAAACTCTTAAAGGCAGGCTGATTAGTAGAAAGCCAGGGGATGGCACCATGTCGGGGATAATGGCTGGCAATTGACTGGGATTCACAGAAATTGGGCTGCTAGGTTGGATCATTAGCTTCCCAGGGATTAGCCAGGTACTGAGAGGGGACGCGATGTGAATGCTGATCCAGTGCCCCCCTCCTCTCCACTGCTACTCTCCCACAACTGGAGATCTGTGGATGGGTGTCAGTTTTAAATTCCACCAGGGGCTCCATAAAAAATTGTTTGGCAGAGAGGGCTAGGGAATACACTGAGTCAACGCATCCCTGTCCTCCCTGACCATGGCCCTTCTTGGACAGCAAAGCCCACTTGTATGGCTGCCCTCATAACATTGAAGTTCCAGCAGCAGAGGGCAGTGCAAGCAGATGTTATTTCCAAGTTTGACCTAACTTAAGACTCACTCATTTGAATGTTGTCCGCACATATCGTCCTTTTAGTTTTTTCCTTCATTGTTATTTTAAATGATAGCACATATAAACTTCAGCAGGAGCTGGCTAGTTTCTAGGGTTGGCAGCTACAAGAATTCCTTCTTCTTGTCTCTGATACTAAGACACTCTGACCGCTTTTATGGTCTTGGTTTGAAGTTAGTAGGATTCATCTGGTCCAGTTGCTACGATGAATCAGCTGCATTGCTATGCAGGGTCATAGCAGCTGACGCCATGTCACAGGGAGAACATGACCATTTTCCTCCACAGCAACTTCTCCCGGAAACCTGTCCACTACCACCATCTTTCACAGCTGTTTATGCTGGCCCCGGTGTATTTTGCCCCATGAGTACAGTTCTATTACAGAAACTTACAAAATTGGTTGGAAATGAGGCGAGAGACTGAAATGTGGGTAGTCATTATACTTGAGCTACTTAAGATGTGGTCTATTTTATAAAATAACTTTCAAAAAATTTAAATTAAAAATATCAAAATGTGTAATTTATGAAAATTAAGCATTTTTAAATTAATTTTTTTTTGTTTTAATGCTGATGGTTTAAACCAGTGCTTGAGCTGCTGAAATGGAAAAGTGAGACTTTTTGCTCTCTGCCCTGGGTTGTCTGGTGGGTGTTGGAGGTATTTATGAAACCAGAACCGCATAAGGAAAACAAAGTAAGGGAGAATGGTATTTTTTAACTCTTATCTTATTTTCATTGGTGCAATATCTGTATCTATGTCAGTAGAAACAAGAACCTGAGACTTAAGTTGAAGAAACTGGTCGGTTCCAATTTTCATTTCCCTGAAATAAACATTGGACTAATGAAGCATTTAATAAAGTAAAATAATACTTTTAAAACCAATTTCAGTTAATTTAGCTTATTTTTACTAAGAAACTGAGTCAGAAGAGCCACCTACATTCCCAGTGTTAGCCTAACAGCTTCTATGCCTTAGGGACTTTCATTGCTATATTTAGGTAACTGTTGATGTTGTTGTTAGCAGAGGTTTCCCCTTTTTTTTTCTTCTTGGCTGTTGTCCTGATCTCACTTATCACTATCAACTTACAGCAAGCAGAATCCTGGGTGCATTGATAACGGAGGTCACTTGCAAAAGACTCTTTTTATAGTTGTGTTAAAAATAATGAGGATTTCCTTAACTCTAAAGTAAGGCCTCTAAAGGTCCATTTCAAATCATATGTATAGTATGACACCCATGTCTCTACATTCTAGGCAAATACTAGAGAGAATGATGTTCACTGTCCATGGCTGTGAGCCCTAACCCTTTTCCTCAGTACGATAGGTAGCAAAGAGATTGGCCCTGGTAATAGCAGCAGAAGACCTGTAGTGCAGAAAGGACCTAATAAATCAAATATTGAAGTCAATGGAAAAACTCCCACTGACATCAATGGGAGTTGTATCAGGCCCCAAAAGAGAGCAAGATGGGATCTGTACTACAGAGGAGGCAAGAGCCTCTTGGTCTGTCATGGAGAACAACAAAAAATGCCTGCATGGGATCTGGAGCAAAGCCAGAGAGAAGCTGCTGTCATCTCTACGCTGGTGTCCTTTCTTGAACTTAGCACAATCAGCTGATCTGCATGAATGTGATGTGTTTATGGCACCAGTTATAAGTGGGAGTGATAGTGGCCTGACAAAACCAGATGGCATATTGTACAAAAGCAGGTTGAAGGGAGTATGGGGATTCAGTAGAAAATCTTAAAACTCATTTAATCAGAGCTTCTCTTGCTAATCAGGATACTTTCTGAGAATCTTGGCAATTGTAGACTCTGATCACAAACCAGAGCATATGAAAGGGTCTCATTCATAAGCACTTTATCTTCTCAGGAACAAGTCGATAAGCCTTTATTGTTTAATTTTTCTTTCCTGGGAACTGGGCAGCTGACATTTTTTCAGAGTCCCTTAATTTGTAGGGGACTTTGCGGGAGTCACAAAGCCCCATTAACAGTATTTTTCATCTGGCTTTAGGAGGAATATATTTTAAAATGGGAAAAGAAAGAGACTTTGAATGGCTTCTGATAACTCTCAGTTTAAGCATGGCTATAAAAAGCAAATAAAAAGTCAATTAAAAATGGAATATTTCTCTTCCTCCCCACCCAATCTAATTTGTCACTATTTCTTGTAGCCAGGTGGAAACATAAGGCTGCAGGAGCCTGTTTCTTACCACAAAACTGGCTCCCATAAAGCATCAGAAACTGACATGGTAGTGGTAGACTAAATTTATTTAATTCCGACCAGCCCTCAAATAACTCCTGAGCGAGTTTTCTAAATCAGATAAAAATATGTAATCCAGAAGTACTTTCACAACCACAGAAGCTATTGGGAGTCAGGGAGAGCAATAAGATTCCATTTTTTTCTTGGGATTCAACCCCCAGTTAGCAGGACCCAGGAAATGCGCTCATTTTGTGTTAGAAATATGCATAGCCAATTATTCTAAAAGGTTACTAAAAATGGGCATGAAACACTTGCAATATCCATATTTGCATGTGCAAACAGACATATACATGTATGCATATATAACCCACTAGTGAGTGGGTTACAGGTCTTCCTCAGAGCCCAATCCACACAGGATAACTGTCCATTACAGCACAAGAAGCTTATGCTTTTAGCTCTGGGGGTCCGTAGTCAATCCCTGGTGTGTCAGCCAAGATGGAGGGCATCATATAAGTGGGGTATCTTCTGAGATTCAAACTGCTGTCGACCTCAGATGCTTGGAATGAACTTCCTATGATCAGAGGAAGTATGTACCTCATTGGTCAGTGTTTATGGCAAGTCCCCCTTTGTGCCCAATCCACAGAGGATAGGAGTCTGTGTAGCAGCTCATGGTTTTAGCTCTGGACATCCCTGTTTCAGTCTTTGATGTGTTGGCCAGGATGGCAGCTGTCAAACATACAAAAAAACATGCAAGCAAAGAATGTGCAAGCAGATGATTGCTTATACATTTTATACCCATATTTTTAGAGGACTTTTTAAACATTTGACCCATTAAAGTGAATGCTGTACTTACTTCACACTCAAGTTATAGATTTCTGCCTACTTAAAAATAGTAATTTAGTTGTTGTAAAAGTTATTCTTCACATCCCCTCCTATTGACAGAGGTGTAGCTATAGTATGCAGAAGTGGCTTCATTTTTGGGGTGGTTGAGTGATTCTTATACTGCGTTCAGAGTAGCAGCCGTGTTAGTCTGTATCCGCAAAAAGAACAGGAGTACTTGTGGCACCGTAGAGACTAACAAATTTATTTGAGCATAAGCTTTTGTGGGCTACAGCCCACTTCATTGGATGCATAGAATTATGATGATTATTTTGAGATCACATGGAAGCAATAGTGGTTAGAGCAAAGTCTGAACGTCAAGACTGCTAGGTTCTATTACCCACCGTTGTGCTGACTTCTTGTGGGCTCTTGAGGGAAGTCATTGACCTCTCTTTGCCTCAATTCACCCATCTGCAACACTAGGACTATAGTACTTATTGACCTCAATGAGCCAGAGTTGGATTAAACTCAATGAGCCAGAGCTGGATAGCTCCATGCCTAGGGCCCCAGCTCCTGTAGTCATATAAGTGATTATGGCCTGAAGGTAAGGTCAGAATCTCAGCTTTCATTTTTTAAAGTAAGTTTCTAGCCTTTCATGCCTGTAAAGATAAGCTTGAAAATGTGACCTGTGACTTACTAATGCAGTGATGTCTGACTGAGCCTGCAGGCATCCTGAAATAATAGCTATGAGCAGTATGAACTATCCCTTGCACCTCAGTGCAATGTTAACCTAGGACGCATTATTCTAGGAGACCCTGCCAACACCACACTGAAATGGTCTCTTGAGTGCAACAATAGAAGAGTGTAGTGTGACTGTCACACCTACCCCTGGGCTACCGTCTGGCTGCTGGGGTAGTTACCTATCTTTCCAGGTGGGGAGAGGTGACCTTTGCTGCTTCTAAACTAAGGAGGATCCATGTTGCTGCCTCTGCCTCAGTGTGTATGTGTGTGGGGGATGAAGGGCTATGGGTCACCGGAGGCTCCATATTGTGATGTGCTTACAGCCCCAGATTCCCTTAACTGGCCCTACATAGTTGTACCATAAGGCACTTTGAGATATTTGGATGAAACTGATATGGACATTTTGCTATATGAGTGCAAATAATTATTATTAAAAAGGGCAAAGGAAGCCATTGGTACCTTTTTTACTCTGTGTGTGTGTGTGTGTGTGTGTGTGTGTGTGTGTGCGTGTGTAAAGTTTTATTTATTTATTATACATGTTTATACAGCAGCTAACATAATAGCATCTGAGCTGTAAGTTTAGTGAAAAGTTCACAAATCCATATTTCACGTGAGCCATATGCTGCTCTGAAGGCACATAATTTACAAACCTTTTAAGTGATTGTGTTACCAACAGTTCACATTTCTGCTCTCAAGATAAAGCCTCAGCTCATTTCATCTGATCAGCATCTTATTCTTCAGGCAGGTGTCATGATTTCTCAATTTTGTCCAGATGGCAGCTGATGTGGAACGGAGAGACTGAGTGAATAAAAACAAATGCTGTGAGGAGAGCCTGTGAGTCCGTGCTTCTAGTGTTACTGCTAGCAACAATAGATTTAACGCAGCCATTGTTCATGATCTGTAAATTTATTAGACCTAAATGGTTAGGATTATCTCATCAAATTATAACCATTAGAGAATCTGATTGAAAATACCTCCTTTCCCCCCGTAAATATATTGCATTTGGTTCTAATTCATCAGCCTTTTGCAGTTCAACTCTTAGTCGTATGCATGTGTAGGTGTGTCTGTTCACATCTAGAGACGGTTCAGCAGTCATTCTTCCTAATAAACCTCTGATCTGTTGAAAGGTAACTACAAAGCTTGTAGCCAAGGTACCAGTGCAATGAGAGTTTCAATATGTGTGTATAAGAAAGGACTGGTCCCATGGGCTGTCTTGCTGAGCTTGTAGCAGCTAATTGGGCCTGTTAGGGTCAGCAGTTAGCTCTGAGCTATTCAGAACTCTTGACAGTGCCACCTTTATCTGTAAACCAGCTCTTCATTGAACAACAATACCTAGACAATCAAGGAGCTCACCTAGCATAGTACAAAAGCAGGCTGTGCTGCTCAGTGTAGGCTGAGACCTTTACTAGCCATGGAATTAAATCATTCCACGATCAGTCTTCAAGTCGAATGAAATACTGCTGGGTTCTGATGTACAGCACAGAGCAGTCTGTCCATTACATAACGACTAAAACATGTTTGATCCTTTTTTTTCCCTCAGGCTCATGAACAACTGGAAGGGCTCAAAGAATTCCTGTTTTCAAACAACTTTAAAAAGGATTCAGGATGCTGTGCAGTAGCTGTTAAAATGAGTCTGAAACATGTATAGAATAGGGCAGATACTTAACATGGTGCCACAGTTTATCTGCTAGATCTGGTGTATCCACTGTTATTTAGTACCTAGCTTTCATAAAGGGAGTCCAAATGGAAATTCCTCACAGGAAGCTGGATAGCGGCCACATCGATAAGCACTCAAACTGGGAAGCACCCTTTCCCCTTGTTTTCCATTTCTGTCATTTGAACATTCCCTTCCAGAAAAATCTATATCTTTTAGTTGTCTCTTAAACAGGCTCTTATTATGACACTCGTGGGCAGAGCAATTCACAATTTGTAAAATAACCTGCTGCCATGTCAGATTAGATTATGTGCCATCAAATTATTTAAATCTTCACAGTTACATTTGTTCCACAATCTGCTCTCTCTGTCTCGAGCCCAGTGTTCCTGCACTTTTACAAATTCTTCCCCTTTGGGTCACTCATTTTTTCTGGTGGCATAATTGACTTGGAGAACCTTTTATAAGACCACACAAAAAAGACAGAGGAGGTGCTCCATGTACATTTTATGGCTTTCCTGTCCAATGACTCTAATGTCAAAATTGCTACAACCTTCCAAGAGAAATGCTAAATCATAACGTGGTAAGAAAGGCACCCTCGACAGGTCTGCGAATGACAGCTCTATAATTTCAGCATTATTTGAATACAATGTAGAAGTGCCTTATATGTTTAAGCAGCTTCATTTTACATCTGCTTTTTAGAATAATTGATTCATACTTGTCTGCACAGGCTTTCAATAGTTTTTCTTTTCTTTCTTACTGTCTTTGTCTACCTCTGTTATTTTTTTCCTCTTTGACTCGCTTGAATATTTTTGTTTTGTTTTTTCTATAGTAGTTATTTTCCCCATAAAGATCAGAGAGGGTCAGATTGAATCTGTGCGAGGCTGAGCTAGTGCAAGGCTGAGCTAGTGGAACTGGTCCTATTTACCTTGATGCTTATTAAAGACCCTGCAGAGTGACTTGAGTTATTTATGTGTATTCTGCTTAGTTCAACTACAGATCAGAATTTGCTGAAGTTTACGGTCTTCTTTATAGCTCAAGAAATTATCATTATGATTATCAAGTACATAGATACCTGTGATCTGTTTTAATGCTGTCTACAAAATTCTTACTATTATTGTGAAAATCTGTGTGTGTTGGTTGGTTGGTATCCCTTAAAAAACAAACAAACAAAACAAACAAACAAAAAAAAGCCCAAACCAAAACAAACTTCCAAAAGTCCATGCTGACAACTTTGCACCAGGAGATAGTGACTTCAAACCCTATTAAAACAAAAAGTTTATATTCCTGTATTTTTTGCCATGGTGTTTCTGCACCATTGGGCTGACAGCTGAAATCCCGCCCCACTTCCTCTGTGTCTGATGTCAGATGCAGGTCAGCTTGGCTGCCAATGAAAGGGTAAGAGGAGCAATATAGACTGGGAAAAATGAAACATTTTGCAGTGTGACCAGGCCTGCTAAAACTGTGTGTTGTGTCAAAAAACTGAGACCTGGCAGATCTCTATGGGTGTAGCTTTGCTTCTCGTGACATATCCAAAAACTGTGTCTTGCTGGTTTGATGCCAAACTGCAACTGTAACTTTCATGGGTGACACACCACTTATTAAAATGGAATAAGGGCTGTGTTTCATCTAAAGGGCTAAATATGAAGGCACTGTAAAATGGAACTCATCCTGAAATCTTTGGGTGTAAATACCAGGGTCCAATCATATTCATGACTGAATACAAGTCAGAATATGAAACCAGATTGAAAATGACAAAATCACTTACACCTTTCTCACACCATCCTATGATTTTGCTGGTGGTTTTCCAAAGCAAACTGGCTGGAAAGCATGCAAGAGGCATCAGGGTCTTGATTCTGACTTCATATTGTTGTAAATCAGGAGTAGTTCCATTAAAGTTAATGGTGTTATAATCTAAATCCCATGCAAAGCAAAGTCAGAAACAGGCTCTTTTCTATGTTTCTCACTATGAAGTAAAAAGAAAAGGAGTACTTGTGGCACCTTAGAGACTAACCAATTTATTTGAGCATAAGCTCCAATGAAGTGAGCTGTAGCTCACAAAAGCTTATGCTTAAATAAATTGGTTAGTCTCTAAGGTGCCACAAGTACTCCTTTTCTTTTTGCGAATACAGACTAACACGGCTGTTACTCTGAAACCTGTCACTATGAAGTGTTTCTCACTTTGTTTCTCATATGGAACTGTATAGGAAGGAATGTGGCTGGGAGGGAAAATGGATTAGAATGAAAGAAGGGGAGAAAAAATCTTTGGAAAAATATTTTTGTAAGGTCTGAGTGTGCAAGCATTGTACAATCCTTCAGGAAGTGCTGTATTGTTTTTGTGACACAGGTTCTTCTCTTTGGGGGACCTGTTGTAAGCAGCAAGAGTGTTTGCTCTTTGCCTTCACCTCTCTAACTAGAATCAATTCTTGGGCTGGAGTTGCTTCCTGGGAACCTGGCTTTAGTGTTTGGATTGAGATTCCTGAAATAGGAGTTTGCCTGCATGCCACTCGTGACCTTGTCTGTTCCAAGAGCATTGTGTACAGTGTAAAAAAAACAAAATAAGTGGCAGTAAGAAAATATCCAGACTCTGTCACTGATTTTTCTTCAGTGGGAAATTGACCTGCAAGGCCCTAACATCTGCTACTCCTCAGCAGAGAAGCGACCACTGTTATTTTGAAGTGGGAGTTTTTGAAAGCACTCAGCAATGGTCTACATCCATTCCCAGGGAAATTAATGGTAAAACTCACATTGATTTCTATGGGAGCCAGAGCTGCAGAGTACTTTTCAAAATTCTACCCTTTTATATGTTGATTACTGGCAGCGTGGTCAGCATGGCACAGAACATGCAGTGTAGATCGGATGTAAATTTTCAAATGACTTAGGCACTCAGGAGCTTAGTTCTTATTGACAGTAACTTAGAAACTTTGGAAATATTATCCCAGAACTTTAAATTGTTTTGAGATCAGTATGGGGAAAGGGCTGACATTGAGCTGGGATGTATTGCCATTCTATTCTAGCTGACACATTAAAATATTGCACATGGATTTCCAGTATTGCCAAATGATTGCATACTTTGATTGTATTTTATTGAATTTTATCTCCTAAAAAGGCATCCAAAGCGAGGGGTGGAAACTTACTCAGTGTTTGTAAATCAATATAAATAACTTCAGTTCAATAAAATAAGGAAGAATTTGACTTCCTAAGTAGAAAAAAAATGTCTGAACTGAGCTTCATCCTTTTTCTCCTCTGCTTATTCTTCCTCGGTTATTAGTGATTCACCTACAATTTGTTACAGCGTATCCTGTTACTATTCTGTGTCCCCCAGTAATCACTCTTTGTCATAAATAGTTATTGCCAGCAGAGTTGTGCCCTCCACCTTTGGAGCTTGGGTTTCTACTTCAAAATCCCACACGAGAAGTTAAGCATTGGCACTCAGAAATACACCTACATCCATATGGCTGAAGTCTCTTCACTTCCCATTAATGAGCCCTATGTGAGCACTTTTTAAAATAGAAAGTATTCAGGGAATTTAAAGGGGAACCCAAATAAAAATGTTCAATAACATTTAGCTGTGATTTCAAATCTCCTGACACCCACTATATTTGTTTCATTATAAGTCTCTTCTACAAGCTATTCTATTAGACAGTAGATGTGAGAATAGACTGTTTCAGTGTTCTCTTCATAAGTTAATGCAGACATATGTGGAAAGACAATGCTGGTCATTTCTTTGTATAACCCTTCCTGCCTCAGTGCCTGATAACATTTGGTATCATGAAGATTGTGAATGTCATGAAAATATTGGGAAATTTCCTATGTGACTGTACCTTACAATGTATTGTATTCAAAACAAAATTCCAGAGTGAATTACCCCTAACAAAATATGTGAGAAAATGAAGTCAATGAACAAGATGGCAAGATGCCCAGTGTTGGGGCTTTGAGCTAAAACTGTGTACAGACTGGTGGAGCTGTGTGAAACAAAGATCTCTGTAGATACAGTCATAGCATATGAGACATATGGTTAGACAAAGCTGAAGAAGGAAATAAATAATAATTTGAAACAATATTGTAAAATTATGGACTAAAATGAGTGGTAATAAATTATTCTCTATTAAACACTGCAAAATATAGTTTCAGGATTTGGATATTTAGATGCTGATAAATTATTCAAGGGGGGGGATGTGTGTGTGTGTGTGCATGTGTATGTGATAGTCCTTGCCCTGAAGAGCTCTATCTTTTCACGTGTTGCACAAAAGAGCCCCAGTCTTGCTTAGAGCAGAATATTTATTTGTCCCTTCCCCTTATTTTCTAAAACGTAGTATATAACAATATTATATATGTTAATATGATTAATATTGCTATTCCATGTAGTATACGGCATCTGGTTGATCAGAGAGGCTACCCTCCTCACTTGCTCTGCTGCCTCTGCTGAATTCTGCAAGTGCAAGTTCCGTCTCCAGGAGTCTCTGCTGCTCTTCTCCCTTCCCAATGAGAAAGAGGCTGGGGACCATATTCCCAGCTGGCATAAGCAAGTGCTGCTTCCAGGTTCTTTCATGCCATTAGCCAATTTTTCTTTCTGAGTAGCTCGATGATAGTGAAGAGTTCATAGAAGTGAAGAGGAGGGAGTTGTGGAAAATTCCTAGTGTGTTCTGGCTGTATTTGAAACATCTTTAGGCTGAAATTCTTCTTTTAGATATGTCCATTTGTCTCTCCTTGCTGTGTTGTTGGAGAAAGGTCTTGGCAGATTTACACTAGAGTCAACACACTCGATAATGGGTCAAATTTCCATGGCAGTCATAGGCATGGAGTAACTATCAGCCAGTTGAGAACCTTAAGACCTGGGAGTCAGGTGAAGACCCCTGGTTGCACTACGGTAAAGTGTTTGGTGCCCTTGCCACCTGCTATTTTCTACGTCTGCTGCTGTTGCTGCCCAACTTGACTCCAAACTATCCTGGTGCTCTGGGTAATTTGGATAGCTTGGGAGCCACAGAAAGTCACAGGGATTGAGGGAGGGACCAGTGTTTCCAGTACTTGGGACAGTTTACTCCATAACAGAGGATACCACTCACATATTGAATGAGCCCAGCTGGGTCGTACACAATAACTTGCACCTTTTTAATATGCGTAATAAAGTCAATGAGAGTTCCACACATACACTGGAATATGGAATTTGGCCCCTATTATTAAAATTTATGGAGCTTTTTTAGTGCAAAATCATTAGTTTAATCAGGAAGCCAAGAGTTCAGCCTAGTGAAGGAAGAAGGAAAGGATTATAAGTGTAAATAATGCTGGTTAAGAGGTCTGGAAGATACATTCAAGCTAGCAATACTGCATGTAACTCATAGTCCACTGTGCAGCGTGAGCCAACATGTACAAAGGGCTGGTATTCTTGGACTGGGGCGGCTGACCTAGCCACTAATCTGATGTCACCATTTAACGGTATTACTGCACTACGCTCTCAAGAGAATCGGTGTACAATGGGTGTCGCCTAGCATCCAAGAACAACTTCAGTATATAATACAGATCACACAGTGGTCTCAAGTTTCAGTGAACCAATCGGGACACAAATTGTATGGTGTTCAGTGATCACACAGTGCTTAAGGTGCTTGCAAGAACTCTGATTTATTCTGAGTCCGGACTCCTAATTCCACAGTCAGAACTCTTAGTTCAACATTGTAAGGGAAAGGCCTTTAGGGACAAAAGAGGAAAAGGCAATAGTCCTATAAACAAAGAATTAATCTGTTTACCCATCAATGGTTTTGAGCAATTTTCTGACATGAGTTAAAAGATGTATTTCTCCCCCCACAGCTCAGCTTAGAAATCTGGGTATACAGTGGTATATGAAGGGTTTGTTTCCTTTATAAGAGTACTCACTGGAGACTTTGTTTTCAGGATGCATATTCTGTCTGGGAAGTGTAGCTGCTTCACCATTACTCCCCCCAAGGCCTGCTAGTTAGGTCTCGATGGAAAGTAGTGTTCAGTGCAATCATTCTATCGTGAAAAACGTGTAGTAGCAATAGAGAGTGCTACTGAGTTCCATCTTCCCTGATCTGCCCATCTTATCAGTTGCCCATTTTCTCAAAAAAATTCCTTTGGGGTTAATATTTTCCATGCTTGGTCTCAGTGTCAAAATAATTTTTAAAAAGTAAGTCTGAGCAAAATTAGTTTGGTCATTATTGCGGTGAAATTATACAAGTAGGAAAAACCCATATCTGGCTTATACGTTCTCATGGAAATTTTGGCACTAGCATAGTAACTCAAAAATGGCTGAGTCCAGAAACTTCAGACTTGGCTTGCTTATATTATCCTCAGTAATTAAGAAAATCAATTCAGATTTGAAGAAGATAATTTCAGCATATTTAAAATTCAGAATTAAAATGATAGTGTAATATTACCTTGCCAACACATGAGCACATGCTTACTTTTACTCAAATGAGCAGTCTCGACACGTTTTCGGGATCACAGCTGTTGTGGCTTATACTTGAAACAGCCAGGATATGCAGTATGGATAAACTAACACTGCTCTAGAAATTTTTCAAAAGTTTTCAATTTTTGAATGCTTGATATTTTAACTTTACTGTTGCATGAAGGACCAGATTCATTGCTACTGAAGTCAAACAAAAGACTCCCATTGACTTAAATGGGTGCTAGAGTGGGCCTTAACATAAGATAATTTTTTATTAAAGACATTATGCTGCAACATTGAACTCAATGAGGTTTTTTCCCATTGACTTCAGTAGGTGCAGGATTGGTTTCTTAATGCATATGTCTTTATAACACAGTTCATCTTCTGTGATGGTAATAAAAATAGGCTAAAGGATCATAACATCCTTGTACTTACTGTACCTCCTTTGTATGATATGTTGCCTCTGATATTCTTCTATTTTGAATCATAAAGTCTCTATTCACACTGGGCTCCTGTCCCATGTTAATTTGATACTCATATAATTTAGACAGAAAAGAGACTGTGATGTAATGTATTCAAAACTAGCTTTCTGCTATTGGCAAACTTGCCTCCACTTCTCACCTGCCTGTTACAGCATAACCAGATGTTTTGTAGTTCATGTCCCTCTGCACACCATTGCAGATACCTCTTTCTCCAGCTATCATGTCAAAGAGCCATCACTCTGAAATACATGAGGAATATGTGAAAACTGGGCACAAACCAAGTTAAAACAAAATTTTAAAATAGAGAACTCACTTTTTAAAAAGCACGAGGACCTATATTATAGCTTTTCATAGAACGGATTGTACTGTCTTGCAGACACAATAATGCATAAGAGTAGAAGGGGCAGGGGGAACAAAACTCAGACCAACCCTAAAATAATTAGAGGTTAATTCAAACAAAACCCCTAGATCAGAACACCTAAATATGTGGACATTTAAAATACAGATTTGAGGGGTTTTTTTTTTAACGTGTGCTATTTGTCTAAGATACTAATATGCCCCCTTCCATCACTATTGTATCTGAGCAGCTTACACTCTTTATTATATTTATCCCCACTACACCCTGGTAAGGTGGGGAAGTATTATTATCCCCATTTTACAGATGGGAAGCTGAGGCACAGAGAGACTAAGGCCCAGATCCACAAAGCTACTTAGGCACCTAGGTCCTATTTTTAGGCTTCACTGCAATCCACAAACAAACTGCTCCACTCCCACCTAACTCTGTAGGTGCCTAAATGCACTCAGCACCTATATTTCTGCCTGTGGGCATGCATCCGGACACCTTCCTCCCACTTAAGCCCCAGAGTGTTCCACAAACTGGGGGAAGTTAGACATTTATCCACCTAACTCATAGCAGTGGTGCCGATCCAGCCCACCTTATAACATTTAGTACTGCAGTTAGAGCACTTACCTGGGATGTGTGGGAGACAGTTTCAATTTCCCCCTCTGCCAGATCAGGTTTACCCACACCCCTCAGGAGAGTGCTCTAACCAGTGAGTTATGGGGTATTCTGATGTGGTGCTCCCTCAGTCTTTCGTGTTAAAGGTTCCACTGTGGCTAAATATTCTCCTGAGACATGTGGGAGATGGCTGTTCAAATCCTTTCTCTCCCTTAGGCAGAGGGGGAACTGAACCTTGTTTTCATATCTGAGACAAGTGCTGAAACCACTGGGCTAAAAGTCATAAGGTGTATAGCTAGGGTTGCCAATTTCCTAATCCCACTAAACTGAATACCCTAGCCCTGCCCCTTCCCTGAGGCCATACCCCTGCCCCATCCTTTCCCAAGGCCCTCACTACATTCCCACTCCCTTGGTGGCTCACTCTCCCCCTCCTCACTCATGTTCACTAGCCTGGGGCAGGGGGTTGGGGTGCGGGCTCTAACTGAGGGTGTGGGCTCTGGGGTGGGGTCAGAAATGAGGGGTTCAGGGTGTGGAAAGGGGCTCCAGGCTGGAGTAGGGGGTTGGGGTGTGGGAGGGGGTGAGGGATGCAGGCTCTGGGGTGGGGCTGGGGATGATGGATTTGGGGTGCAGGAGGGGGCTCCAGGCTGAGGAGTGGGGCAGAGGGGTTCAGGGTGTGGGATGGGGCTCTAGGCTGGGGCAGGGGGTTGGGGTGCAGGAGAGGGTGAGGGCTCCATCTCAGGGTGTGGGCTCTGGGGTGGGGCCAGGGATGAGGGGTTTGGGATGCAGGAGGGGGCTGCGGGTTGAGGGGTGGGGTAGAGGGGTTCAGGGTGTGTGTGGGGGGTCTAGACTGGGGCAGGAGTTGGGGTGAGGGCTCCATCAGGGGGTGCAGGCTCTGGGGTGGGGTGGGGATGAGGGGTTTGGGGTGAAGGAGGAGGATCTGGGTTTGGGGGGGCTCAGGGCTGGGGGTTGGGGCTCAGGCTTACTTCCAGCGGATCCCCGGTCAGCAGTGCAGTGGGTCTAAGGCAGGCTTCCTGACTCCATACTGCACCCTGGAAGCTGCCAGCAAGTCCAGCTCCTAAGCAGAGGGCGAGGCAGGTGGCTCTGTGCACTGATCTTGCCTGCAGCCATCGCCCCCACAGCTCCCATTGACCATGGTTCTCGGCCAATGGAAGTGCAGAGTTGGTGGTTGGGGCGGGGGCAATGCATGTTGCTCCGTGGCTTCCCTGCCTAGGAGCCGGACCTGCTGGCTCCTTTTGGGGTGCAGCACAGAGCCAGGACAGGTAGGGACTAGCCTGGCTTAGCTCTGCAGCACCACCGACCAGACTTTTAACAGCCTAGTCGGCAGCGCTGACCAGAACCTCTGGGGTCCCTTTTCGAATGGGTGTTCTGGTCGAAAACCGGACACCTGGTCCCCCTATGTATAGCACCAGCACGTCTTCCTCTGGCTGTTTTGTGTGGAATATGGCATGCACCTAACTCATTCTCACAAGAAATGACTTAGGTGCCTAAGCCATCTGACTCAGGACAGGGATCCCGTTCATGGATCCCAAGCAGAGATAGGTGCCTCTTTGCAGCTTTGATTTAGGCAGCAATCTTTCTGTGAGGGGTGGGGCTTAAGAGATATCCTTCTTGTCCCATTTCTCGTTTACTAGTCTAGGTGACTTCCTGCCTGGCATGCTGGGTTTTATGGATCACATTCTGAGACACCTACTCTCCCCATTCATTGTATAGGGAGCCTAGGTGCCTAACTCAGGTTTTGTGGATCTCATTGTTGACCCTCTGATTTTTTAGGCACCTGAAAGTTAGGTTTTGCAATGCTCAGCATCACAATGCCTAAGTCCTTTTGTGGATCCAGGCCAAAGTGACTTGCCCGGGTCATGCAGGATGTTTGGAGTGGAGCAGGAATTGGACCCAGAATCTTCCATGGCCCAGGCTCGTGTTCTAATCACTGGAACATCCTTCCTGACTGTTCATCTCTTCAAATAATATCACAATGTTAAGCACACAAATAATACCTACACATTGTAATCTATTATTTGTTTTTGAGAAATGGAACCTATCTGTCTATCTGAGGCAATAGAGAGCAAGTGGGACCTCTGACTGCCCTCATAGGAGTTGAGCCTAGAGTGAGGGAATGCCCTGAGACCCAATCAAAGGCAATAGGTGTTTGTGATGTCTGTTGTCACAGAGTAACAAAATGTGGCAGTTTTAAGCCTGTTTGAACATGAGGAGCACCAAACTATATGATGTGTGCTAACCTAGTTATTACTTTGTTATAGAGATTGATCCAAGCTGTGAAATTCAGATCAAGTTTGAAACATCCCCACAGTCTGAGAGGGTTTGGATGAGGGGTTCTGGCTCAGACCCACCTCTTCTTAAAATGAAGAACTCCAACAATCCATCAGGCTCTGCACATCCTGTGAGCATGGAATGGCTTAATTAAAATGAGATGTCCCAAAACAATTCAAATGCAGAATGAACTGAAAGCTAAAATGGAGCATTTAAGGGGAACAAACACAATTATATAAACACTGGCATGATTGTCCCATTTGTTTGTGACACGATTATGTGTGATGTGACCTTCCAGTCTCCCTGGGTGATGACAGACATAACAAAATAACCCAGAAGATGGTTTCCTGAGCACCAAAAGAACATTTTCAGGGAATGCTGGGTAAGCTTCACTTCTTTGTGGGCTACTCTACTCTCTGATGCTCTAACCCAGTTTGAATGGCCTGCATTAATCTTCATATTTAATGATAGAAAATGCAGTTTAACCTTGCTGTAAAGTAAGTATTTATACATATCTATGAGAGAAATAAAACAGCTTATTGATTTTATATCCACTTTCACTGCGGTAATTAAAATGTACCTTTGCAGGCTGCAGAGTAGTAGACTCTATGTATTAGGCCAAAGAAATGCTCTTCCATAGGCCTTCTTATATATTCCTGTTGTCTGCTGACATGTCATTGAACAATGCCAGAGGTTAAATACGCTTTTCACAACCCATCTTCTCCTATAGCCAAAGAGGCTTGTAGTCATCATAGTATATTGTAAAAATACTGGGTCAAATTCTACATTATATATCGTCACTGGTTTCACTGATGTTCAACATACAGTATCGATAATGGGGTTGCATGGGTATATTTGATTGCAGAATTTTGCCCCCCCCCCCCCCCCGTATTTACAAATAGAGACCAAGATTTTCAGAAATAGGTACTTTAATCTTTTTGTTCTCTGTTTGTACAGTGCCTAGCAAAATGGGGTTCTGACCCTGGACTAGGGCTCCTAGGCACTATAGTGATACAAATAAATAAACAATGGTAATTTAACATCCTTATTTAGCTACCCTAACCAATTAGTCTGATTTTTTTTTTCAAATCCTGAGCACCCAGCGGCTCCCAGTGACATCATGTGTAATTAATGGAACTAAGAACTGGGAGCTGCTGGGTGCTAAAGGCTTTTGAAAATCATGGTAATTACTTACAGTCCTTAACAGTTTGTTCATGTGGGGCAGTAATGCATGTGATGGGGGTGGAACTGTAAAGTGCAGCAACCAGTTGCATATTAATTGGCCTGTGTAGACCATGCTGGTTTACACTAAAAGTTCTCCAGTGAGTGGCAATGTAGTGCTCTTGAAATAAAGGTGATGATTGTTTCGACAGGATTAGGTTAACGTGCACTAGGGAACTTTTGGTATGTGTCAGCAGGCTCTACACGGGCCAGTTAGTGAACGACATATTGTTGTGCATTACTGTACCATGTAAACAAGCCCAAAGTAAGGATTTAGGACTTTAAGCACCCATTTTTGAAAATCTTGTCCTGAATATTTAGCCCACAAGAAGTTCTGGCTTCTGGGATTCTTAATTTATCCACAGAAAGATGGGTAATTGGTATGATCTGAAAAAGGCACCTTTTGAAGCTTTCTAGTATGAAATTTTCAAACCTTAGCAATAGCACTAAAAGATGACAATTTGTTCATTAGCTTATCACTTTTGAGTTAAGATTGCCCCAGTACTACTACTGAGTTCCCTTGTGCCCAAGCTTTGAAGTACATGCAGTACTGCCCATTATATGAGGTGTCCTGAGGAAAATGAGGGGTTCAGAACATCACTGTAAAAATGTTTATTCCACCAACATTTGGCTGAATATATGAACCGATATTGTAACAGAGTTACTGCTGAAAAGTAAAATGTCTGCCATGTTAACATAACTGGATAGTATTGCAGAATAGCTTTGCTCTGCCTCAATAAATTGAATATTCAGGCTTTCCTCTAGAATTGTCAGACTTGCTGGTGTATTGATTAACTAGGGAGATTATATCTGCACAAGACTTGATGCATTCTAAGATGAAATATCAGGAAAACATGCTACCTTTGGTTATGTACTGAAAAATAAAGCTGGCTGAATAAAGCTTAGTATAGTTTGTGAAAAATTAATGAAACACAAAAACTGAAGCCTAAAGATTTTTTTTCTGAACTTAAAAACAAACAAAATAAACTCCACAAACTCTAAATGAATTATTTTGAAATTTTTCATTTGAAATAATTATTTTGAAATATTTTGTTTAAGTTTTGTGGGGAAAAATCCAACTCATTCACTTTTTAAATTGTCTCTGTTTTTCCCCATTGGGAGGTTGAAGGGGTACAAAAACTGAAAAAAGGGGTGTTTGATAGGGTTTCTCCCAAAATTGCTGAAAACTTTTGAAATATTTCAGTGAAATTTTTAATTTAAATTTTTTTGTTGAAAACCAAAACTTAAATGGAACTGAATTTTTCTGTGAAAAATTTTCTTGTCAAAAACCCCATTTATTGTTGACAAAAATGAAAAGTGCAAAACTTAGCACAAAAGTGCCTGTAAAACATATTTCTACCACATGTGGATGTCTTACCTCCCACACAGAAACTTCTGAGGGGGAGAGGGAATCCGCTGCCTCTATAAGACCGTCCATTTCATCCAATAGAGTACACTATGTGGGATTGGGACCCATGATGGATGGGTAGGGCTGGTTGTGTTGAGGACCACAGTGAATGAGCTGAGAGCAGAGGTAGGCTTGCACATTGTCCTCCCTCTGGCTTAGTGGAGAATCCCTAGAAATATACATATTGCCTTCAGACCCACCCTGGGAGTCCCAGTGGCACCCACAGCATGTACTCAGATAATGCACCTCCACTTAACCTATGCTGACAAAGGCAGGGGAATGGAAATATCAGGTGCCTTCTCACACCTCCCCCAGCACCTAGACAGGCCTCTCTGTGAATATAGGATCTAGATAGTGGTACAGAGAGGAGATTTTGTGGGTTCAGTGGAAGGAGTAGGCTAGTCAGGATGGGTTCAGGACAACTGCATGTCAACCCCTCCCTAGTCCCATGGAACATTCAGAGAAAGCAATACAAAGGAGCCCACCATGGTGAATCCCTTGTAGAATGGTTAAAAATGGAAATGTGCAAACCCAAGAAATGGTCATGGGGAACACAAAGAGCTAAAGCTCCTTGTCATTGGTTTTAACAAGGAAGGGAATAAATGCTAGCTACCTTGGAAAATTAAAGTAAGTTACTAGGGAAATAACTTAATGCTGCTCTGCCCAGTAATAACTTGTTATTAGCAAAAATCTGTACCTCAGTGAATCAAAATATAAATGTTTCCATGAATGTAAGCATGTTAGGGGTATGTCAAATTTGCCTCTGACTGCAAGAGGATTGACAAAATCTGAACACTTCATTCTTCATACCCCTTACTACAAGTTCTGTTGTAAGTGTAAAAGCACAGTATTCCCTAATTTAGTATCTGCAGTTGTTTAGTCTCTTCATTTGTGGTTTCTAGTGGGGATGAGGTGGAAGGGGCAGGTGGAATAGGGCAGAGCACAGAATGCAAGGAACGGACAGTATAACTTATCTACTCACCACCCATCGCAGGGATACCCTCATCCTTGGGTTCATCCAGGGGAGACCTGCTGGAGGTCAGGCCTCCAGCTGTATGCCTCCCACCAGGCAGCC
Source organism: Natator depressus (assembly GCF_965152275.1). Classification (NCBI taxonomy): domain Eukaryota; kingdom Metazoa; phylum Chordata; order Testudines; family Cheloniidae; genus Natator; species Natator depressus. Next base: position 98,913,312 of record NC_134235.1, on the reverse strand, counting down.
CCCATCAGGCCAGGTCCTCCAGCTGTATGGTCAGTGGTTAGGCCTCTGCACATGTTACTGTGTGCAGGGTGCACACCTGGTGCACCCTGAAGATGTGCATTAACAGTTTGATAATGCACTTTGACCTGGTCCTCTTTAGTGCACATGGACCATTAGTCTGCGCTATGGCAGGCTAGTGTGGGACAGATCACACCCCAACTTGCTGAAAATCTGCCACCCTAGGCAGCTGCTTAGCTTGCCTATGCCTAGACTGGCCTCTGTGCATAATAGGTTCAAAAGAGCACCACCCATACACCTAATGGCATCTGCAGGGGAGAGGGGGAAGGGGAAAAGTCCCCCCTGCCCTCCTATTAGTTCCACCACTGCCCATGATGCACCATCAGGAAGAATGCGTGGCACATGGGGAAGAATGTGGCATGAGACACCCAAATGATACCTCCATCAGGCACTACAACGTGTCAGGTGAACATGGATTAATGTCAAAATGCCCCCATATGAAATGTTTTAATAAATCAAAATGCTTCAGTTCAGGTTGACCTGATCCAAACCAAAATATTGTGTTTTGATTTTCCTGACAGAAAATCAATTTTTGAGGGGACAAAATCAAAATTTTTCCATGGGAAAACTTCAGGTTTGCAGAAACTGCATTTTCTATTGAAAAAAACATTTACATGATAAGTTCCCAACCAGCTTTTCTAGTGTCTAAACTATCCATAAAAAGCTAGTTGTGTTGTCTGCAGCTAATTCACTGTCTTGGTATCATTACTTCCATCTTACTTGTGAGTCAGTTTTGGCTTGGGAGTCTAAATTAAGCAAAATTTTTAGCTCTAGATTACTCTTAATTTCTTCCTCTCACTCCTTTTTTATCATGCAGTAACAATTAGATTATGATTAGCCTAAATAACTGCAACGTGAAAAACACTTCAGAATATTCTATATAAATTCAGTTGTAAACGTACACGTTTTACCCAAAGGCATGTGCAGAGATTCAAACTCATGCATCAACATACATTCTTGTATGTATGTAAATTTAAAAACCTTGCTGGTACAATTTAGTGAGAAACACATTTCAAAAGTAGAGCTAGAAAGGAAAAACAAGAACAAAACTGTGATTAATAATGCTGATTACCAAGTCAGACTTCTGAACGGTACAATTTTCAGAGTATTTTTTCCCTAGTAGAAATAAGAAAAATAAGAGAGAGGAAAAAATCCCTGCCCTTCTCTTTCCCCAACCCCTCCCAAAAAACCACAAACAAAGAAAAGGTTGGTATATGACTAAAGCTGGCTAAACCTTATTATTTAGGTAACTCTAGGTGGTTTCCATTGGCCTTATAGTACATGCCACAGAACAGACATATAGTAACTGAATTGTTTCAACTTATCCAAATAACATTGAAATAGACTTAATTGTTGAGCTGCAGGAAAGACCATGTGTCTCCAGAGACTATTAGTGTCATTTTAAAAGCTAAATGTATCATAAAACCTGTCTTTAACAGAATAAAATTGTACAGACCAACACAATTTTAGTTAATGTTTTCCACATTTCTTGTAAAAAAAAGTGTTGGCTGTAAAGTTAAGTTCATAACATTATCAGGAATATTTCAATGCTGCGTTTTCCTGTGAGTTTGCCCTTACTCCCCCTGAGTAGCACCTTACCCTATGAGTAATCACATTGAAATTAATTGGGCCTACTTGCAGACCAAATTTCTACTTAATGTGAGTAAAGGTTAGAGAATCTGTCCCTACATTTCTTTTTTAAAATTACAAGAATATTTGCATAAAAAGACAGGACGAAGAGGATATTCTGATTCCACTTGATAAATATATCTCACTATGTTTGCTCTGTAATGTTGTTTTGTCAGAAAATTGAAACCTAACTCTACATAAGGAAGGATGTAGTACTATTTGGGAAGAGTCGTGAACTTTATAAGTTACGTTGATGTGGATTGCTGGTGGCATTTCGTCAGCAGTTAGATTTTTGGTGACGATGTTCTTTTGGGGTTCCTCTTTCTGATTTTTTTATATATATTTGAACGTTACATAAGCTATAAAGCTGACTGTTTAATAAGCTTTCTTTGAATAAAGGACATAATAGCAGAGCTATTCCAAAATAGAAAAAGTATAGAGAGTTTAAGCATTGCTTTTTATACTATCAAAGAGACAAAGGGATATCTCTTTCTTACGAAAAAGTTCAAAGTAAAATGGGGAAAAATCAAGAGCAGAGATAAATAGTGGATCAACCCTGAATAGCGGGAACAAATCTTTCTATTTATCTGTCTGATTTTTTTCCACTGGAATTGTATATCAACTATCAAGGAAGCGATTTCAAATAACTTAGGCTAACGTAATTGTTATTTTACAAGTTTAGTTGCTATGGAAATGCATGATGTAATCCACTGTTACCATCACAAGCCGTTTATTTTTTCATACCTAGACAGCATTTCCCCCCCCTGCTCCCCTTTTCAATTAGTCCTCTCCCACACAGGAGACAACTATCCTGTTTAATTTTTCTGGAAAAACTCAGAATCCAGACATAATTACCCATGTGTAGAAATACTGGTGCTTTTCCTGAAAAGTTAGATTTTCTTGCAACTGCTGCCATTCTCCAGCTTTTCCCATTAAAGCTATGTATGAATGGAAACAACTGTAATTTCTTCATTGCTGGCCATTAAAATGAACTTGAATCATGTAAAACTTCTGGAAGAGAGACATTATGGTGACTAAAAATATTGTTGAAGTCTAACTTGGGGATGATTTATTTGGTTCTGGTTTTGTGATAGGAAAAGGGTATGTGCTAACACAGCAGTCGATATTTAGAGTGAAATTCATCCTGTGCAGAGGTCAAATACCAGGTCTGTATCACTCAATTCTTGCTTCATCCCCATTTGAGGATTTAAGTAATGCATAGCCCTGATTCTCAGCCTGGGTGTCAATTTCATCCATAAAGAAGGAAGTCCATGGAAGCATGAAGCTAGAATATGTCCTCCACTCTTAAAGAAGAAAAGGGCCCCTAATTTTTCTGGGTTACTGATGGAACAGTATAGCGAGGATCAGTTTGCGGATATCTTAGAGACTATAGTGTATCGACTGAATTTTGTTAAACCTCATTTTCTTAGTAAGAAGGCTGTGTGATACAATCTGACAAGAGCCAAGAAATGCAAAGTTCACGCTGATTCTTTATTGCACATGCCAGTAACTTTAGGAAATTTGTTACCTGTCACATCACACCCTTACCAGACACCCCTGTAATACCTGGTCCCAGATGAATATGCTTAATGCACTAGCAGCTTTAACTCAGTTATTTCTTGCTTAGTAGGGTTGTGTCAAAAAGCATAATGCTACAGCTTTACCTAACAATTAAATATATGGGACTGGAGGTAGGCTTTGTTTGTGTGTTTTGAGACCTGTTTGAGACTTTGAAACAAAATTCTGAATTGGAACCAACATTTCCTACAAGTTATGACAGAATTTTCAGAAATTTTTCAAATATGGGAACATGTGCAATATGCATTTTTAGCTTCTTTCTAATTAAACAGCTGTCTTAAAGATTTTAAATCCTACAATCACTGACCACAGCAATCTATATTCTTCAAGAGAGTGAGAGATGGATTTTTCCATTCATCACTGAACATATGCTCCGCAAAATCCATGGTCCCATAACCAGGATTGTAAGATTTGGTAAACTTGAAATTATTTTTCCTACCTGGAACCCGCTATTTTGATAAGGTGACTCATGCAGGTCCTTCTTGCTCTTGTGCAGGAAAAAAAATCACATGGCACAAGTTTTTGTTCATTTTGTATTCTCTTTATAGGGGAAAATATCCCTCAGACTAGTGTGAAAGTTGATAAAACTACCAAAAGAACCATCTATTCTACAAGTACATCTTTTTAAAACAGTAGTTTCTAGATTCTGTAAAAATACTATGCAAATGTATGATCTCTTACTGGCTCTGCAATAAGTAGCTCAAAAGATGCTGTTGACAGATAGTTTTACAATCTACCAATCCATCAACCCTTACTCATGCAGGAAGTCTCATTGACATCAACGGGACCAAGCACAGTAGTTAGGACAACTCACATGAGTAAAGGTTGCAAGACTGGACCCTGTCATGGTGAGGTATTTTTGAACTGTTCACACACTGTGCTAATAATGTGAAAATTTACTGCAAGCAAAGCAAATCATGGATGATTTCCACATTTTGGTCACATGGTTTGTGCTGATTAGTGCAGAATCTAATTTGCTCTAATCAGTCCAAGGTGGATAGAATGTGAAACAGATGACCTTAGATTTTAAGAACAGGTAAATCTGCCTATTTGAGGTGAATAATAACATTTTCTACTGATAGGTTTTCACCTTGTCCCTTAAAATTACATCAGGTAACAGCTAAGAGTTACTGGTGCTAAAAGTTTGAATTCCCCTGTACTATATAAAAGCTCACCTTCTTGTCACTGCCAATTTTGAACCAGACACATATACAAAAACAAGACTGAGGTGCCTATTAAATACAGCAAGTTTTAATATACCCACTTGGGGAGAAAAATTCCACTAACATATTAGAAAGGAAAAGTACAAATCTGTAATATAGCTCTAGAGAGAGACTTTAAGTGAGGGAGGAGAATTTCTCTTCCATACATTCAAAAAATAGAGAAAAATGGGTAGTGGTATGTGTTTGGTGGTGGTGGTGGTTGTTGTTGTTTTGTTTGGGTGGTTTTTTTGAAACATGATCTACAGAAAAATATTAATTAAACGAATTAAAATTAAAAATTCAAGTCTTTACACCAGTCATCAGCTGGTGCCATGTGATTAGGCCTTATAAATATTTGTCTTTTTTGAGAGGTTATACCAGTCTGTAGTCTTTGCAGGTGTAATTTCTTACAGGGGAAGAAAGAATGTGGAAGTTTGCCTTCACTCAAACAAAGCTGATTCAGTATGTGTGGGAAAGCTATCTATTTTCCTCCCAAGACATATTTGGGTGAGGAAAGATCAAGTCATTATTCCTTTCAAATAAACAGAATCTTGTCATTATTCCTTTCAAATAAACAGAACGATCTATTCTTAAAATCAAAGGTGATCCATTTTATATCTCAAGAAATAATGCCACATTATTTTTCTATTAATGGGATTAACTACCTTTTGGTTAATGGGGTTAACTACCTGAGACTCAGAGATGCTAACTTGTACCTGTCCTCTTCCGAGGATCTCCAGTAATATTTTCTAAAATTTATTTTCCCTAGACCAAGCTGAAATTAACATGGGCTTCAAATAGTTCTGTGGAGATGTCACTTCAGACAGCACTATGGGTTTCAAGCAGCAATGTGAAGATGTCACTCCTCCCTTACTAACTGCTTCAGAAAAAAATACCCCTTTTGAGGGAACTGGCCCCATTCTTTATTACAAAATTGTTGATGCCCCCTTCAGTGGGCTTATCTTCACCAGCAAATTTACAAGATGTTAAAGGAGTCCTGTTAACTAACACCATGATGACCACACCTTTGCACTATGTATAGCATCGGACAAAGTCATGTTCAAGAGTATGTCAACTAGTCATGGCTAAACCCTGGCCCCAGTAGGGTTGACTCACAGATAGCTAACATGATGTTGATCGTGACTTATCTCTGTCTACGCTGACTGCAAGGTCATGGTCATTGTTGTGTTAGTTAATATGACTCCGCAAGGTCAGGTGATGACTTGACGTAATTTTCTAGTGAAGACAAGCCCATGAGGCAGCAGGACTCATACATCTTCACTCCTGACTTCCTCCTGTACCTCAAGCTTTTTTTGTGGTTGCATCTTTCATCCAATTCATGTTTAATAATGGCTAGAATGGTATCAGTCTCAGAACTAGTTAAAAAGCAAGAAGTGTTGCTGTAATGCTGAGAGCATGAGCCACAAGTTTCAGGCCAGACTGAATGTTTGTGGTTGTTACTTACTGTACAATCCTAAAATAAAATAAAGGTCTTATGATAAAAAGACAAATAAATCCTTATGTCTTGCTATTATAATGTCTGTTTCCATCAATTATTGATTTTTCAGGCATACCAGCATTCATTGTGCATAGATTTATATTTCTAACAAAAATCGTCCAACATGTTTTTCCACTGTTGTACTTAGTGTGTGATCCCACGAGTATAAATGGTGTTTGGTAGTGCCCCCTTTTGTAATTGCTTTAAATTAAGCAGTAATTAGAAGCCCACTAATTTCAGTCTAGTCCCCATGGGTCAGGACTGAGATCACTGGCAGAACAGTTAGAAAGCATGAATTACACATCTCCTGTTCCATGACGGCCAAGTTTGTATTGGAGGCAGGTCAATAATTTCTGCTACTGTCAGTGGCAGCCTTTTAAGATAGCACAAGGATGCAGACAGTGTTCATTCATTCTTAGGCAAGTGCTGGTACTGGGGACAAATTTTTCTAGTTGTGAGTTATAGAAAACCAGGACACATGAGATGGCATGAACCACTAGTCTCTGCTGCATAAGGGTTCTTTGGCATGGAGATGGAAGCCTCTGTTGGCTTGCTCCCCACTTCTGAAGACTGATGGGGAGGCCACTACTGCCCTGCTTTTCTTTTGTGCAGACTGCAGGATCCCTCCCCCCAACAGACTTTGTATCCATTCCTCTTAATTGTCTTTCTTCCCTCCTGCTGCAAGAGATATACTTTTTTCTGTGTCCCTGATTACAAGGAGCTATTTAATCAAGGCATGGGGACTTGAGAGTGAGTTGATAACAATGAGCTTTATTGATTGTCTGCCCTGAGTATTCATGCAGCATTGACTAAAATCTAGTCCCAGCATACAATGTGCTCTGTGTGAAGAGTTTGATGGGTTCTCTGTGGGACATTCTCCTACATGGTTGTTCCAAGGTTCTGTCTGGAATCTGGAAGGAATCTCCTCTTATAGTCCATGAAGCCAACTTTATTCTTAGAGAAGCTTTTTGGGCTTTGTCCAGGATCCAGTTTTTCTTGGCAAGGCTTCTAATTTTTCTCTTGGGAGCAGTGAAAACTCCCTAAAATGCCCTGCTCTGCCTTCTGGCTGAAGTATGATGCCTTTTCTTCCCCAGTGAAGTAGTACATCTGTGGAGCATAGAGACTAGGTAACTGGCTGTCATGTCAGGTTTCCTAAACATACTTTCCTGTCATGTCTCACTTGTTGGTTTGTATCAAAGCAGAGTCTCTGCTACTAGCTCCATTGCACATCAGGGTTAGAAAATAATTTCATTAAGAGGAAAAAAGTGTTTAGTTAACTCAAAACCAGTCTATTCCTCCAACTCTTCTCTCAACCCCCCACCCCCACCCCAAGACAGGCTCATGATAACACTTATGCTTCTGTTCCCCTTTTTGTTTTTTCCTACATCATAGATTCTAACTACTATGTTCTTTAATTTAACAGCTTCTGCTACACTGGGGAGAGTGTGTCCCCACACAACCACAGTTTTGCTACTCTGAAACAATTCTATTTCAGTAAATGTACAGGCCAGCTCACTAATGACTCAGTAGCTGAATTAGTGTGTAGGCATAGAGGGGTATCTGAATTTAATTGGGAGTATTCCAGTCAGAAGGAACTTGAGGGCTGCAATCTAGCCTTGGAGACTACAACTCCCATTATGCCTTGGGCAAGAGAGAGCCTTCAGATGCCAGGGGATGCAGGTAGAGCATGTGATGAGCTCCATCTGGGTGGGGTTGCTCAGATGGCCAAGGGAGTGGAAATTGCTTTGTGAAGTTCTGTCCAAGCCTGGAGCTGCTACTAAAAAGCTAGAAGCTGCTAGGTCTTTGACCAAGCAGGGAGCCATGGAAGCTATGCTGGGCTTCACTGGAGCCAGTGCAGAGACTGTTGCTGGGTCCAGAGCTGAGTGAAGGCATCCTGAGTAACTGCCCCCTATGTTGTTTGGAAAAGTGCTTGCAGGGGAAGGGGCATATCAAAGAGACTCTAAGGGGTTTCTCTGAACCTGAGAAGAGACAAAGTGATCTTATTGTCTAGGATCCAAAGTTACTGACCTCTGGTTATAACAACTCCCGTCTTCAGAGGGGTTGCGCAGCTTGCCGGGATCTCAAGTTAGATCTGCTCTGCCCCTTGTTGCCTTGGCTGGACTGTTTTACTAGACCAACAGAGTGCTGTACCCAGCTTCAAGATCTTCATGCGCGCCAAAGCGAGCATTTAGAACACTGACATTCGGAGGAGTGTACATTAAGGGGTGGGGTAAATGGTGCCAGTTTAAATGTAAGTTCATAAAATGTCATTTACTACTGTAAACTGCATTTAGTAATTGATTTATTGAAGTGGGGTTGTGACATTTGAATTAATCTCAATCTGTTATATCATGGTTTTTCTAAATTGTTAAGTAAACAGGCCTGGCCTTACCATGAGGCGAACTGAGGTGGCTGCCTCAGGTGCCAGACTGTGGCAGGGCGCCACTAGGACCCAGAGTGTAGAAAATTGTGTCTGCTGCTGGTGCATATGTATTCTCTCTGATCTAGATGCACAGAGATGGTGGAGTGCTGTGCTGGAGGAAGGAGGGCACAAGAGACATAACAGGCAGGCAAGAGAAAAGGTGAGAGGGAATAACAGAAAGCAGCAGGAGCTGCAGGGAGAGAGAGGAGAAGGAGCCTCTTATGTACCTCTCTAGCACCCTCAGGGATCTGGATTGATTAACACCAGCTTCTCAGGGAGCTTCCTGTTTCCTGCTGCTTCCCTGAACCCACTTGAGGAGAACAGGCAGTCAACTGAAGTAGTAGGAGCCAGTTAGGCCCTTAAGACGCTGATATCTTCCCTCACTCAGGCCCTACTACCAGCCTGCTTATTTGTCCCCTTCAATTGAGTGTAGAGAGCCACTATAGCTGGCACAGAACAGCAGTCAGGAGTGAAAGAAGAAAACGCCTCTCTGGGGTAGCATTCAGAAAAAGAAAGAAAGCAAAGGAAGCTTTTCTAACTAAGGAGGAAGGAGCTCTCCTGAGATACATAGACACAAATGTTCACGGTGAGCCTTCTGGCCCCAGTGAGGATGTGAGTGGTGAGGAGATGCCTGATCTTCCAGTTAGTCAGAGTGCAGCTACTGCTCAAATGGATGTACCCATGCACATTCCTGAAGAAAAGTGTAGATCAGAGAAGAGTATGGTGGAGGTGCAAGAAACAGCTGCTGCTGAGTTTAGTTCCTTAAGTCTAGATGATCCAGGACTGTGGACCCACTTGAACAGAAGCCTGAGGGACTTCCTTGTACTGCATGGGCCACAGCAAGTGAAAAATTTCATGTTCTCCAAAGACAATGAAAATAGAAGTTTCCATCCAACACATTACTGGTGTGAAAACCCCAATGGTGACAAAGTGGAGAGGCCATGGCTTATGTACTCTAAAACCCAGAATGCTACATACTGTTTTTGTTGCAAACTCTTCCAGTCGAATGTTCTAGCCAAACTGGGTTCTACGGGAACAAAGGACTGGAAAAATTTGACTAGAAATATGGCATGCCATGAGAAGGCAGCAAATCACCAGAGAGCATTCCATATGTGGAAAGAGCTTGAGATGAGACTAAGGTTAAAGGCCACCATAGATGATCAGCATCAAGAGAAGATTGCATCAGAGTCTCTTTACTGGCAAAATGTTCTGAAAAGGCTCATTACCATTGTGAGAATGCTTGCTACCCAAAACCTAGCACTGCATGGCACTTCAGATCATCTGTATGTGCCAAACAATGGAAACTTCCTTAAAATTGTGGAGCTGATGGCTGAGTTTGATGCTGTACTCCAGGAGCATCTAAGAAGGGTCACCACCCAAAAAATGTACATACACCACTACCTTGGAAAAACAATTCAAAATGAGATTATACAGTTACTGGCAACAAAAGTCAAATGGAATATTGTGGCAGATCTGAAGTCAGCAAGGTAGTACTCTGTTATTCTGGACTGCACACCTGACATCAGCCGTACAGAACAAATTACTTTAATGGTGCGTTTTGTAATAACAAAAGAACCTAGTGAAAATGTCCCTGCAATGGTGACTGTCAGAGAGCATTTTCTAGAATTTATTGTCATTGATGATACCACAGGAGCTGGTATGACAAACGTGCTTCTTAAAAAGCTGGAAGATACGGGAATTGCGATAGCTGACATGAGAGGTCAGGGCTACAATAATGGTGCCAACATGAGAGGAAAGAACAGAGGAGTGCAGACACGGATCCGAGAGTTAAACCCTCAAGCTTTTTTTGTCCCATGCAGTTCTCATTCATTGAACTTGGTGGTCAGTGATGCAGCAGCAGCTTCTAGTGAGGCTGCTGAATTTTTTAATGTAATTCAAAGCATCTATGTATTTTTGTCTGCATCAACTCATCGATGGCAAATTTTGAAGCAACATGTGGGAACATCTTGTCTGACACTGAAACCACTGAGTGCCACACGATGGCAAAGTCGAGTGGAGGCGATAAAGCCGATCAAACACCAAATTGGGAAGATAGATGATGCCATAATTGCCATGATGGAGGATAATGCTATGACAGGAACTGTTCATGAGAAAACAGTGGCAGAGGGAAATGGAATCACCACAAACATACATAACTTCAAATTTCTGTGTGGCTTAGTGTTGTGGCATGACATACTTTTTGAAATAAATGTTGTAAGCAAGATACTCCAAGGTGTTGACCTTGATATATCTGGAGCAATGGAACAACTGGACAAAGCAAAGTCATACCTACAGTCTTAGTGGTCAGATGAGGCATTTCAAAACATTCTGAAGAGTGCACAGAAGTTAGCAGAGGAACTTCACACTGAAGCTATTTTCCCACCCATTCAAGAATGCAAGAGTCACCGAAGAAGAAGACATTTTGATTACGAGGCACGGGATAATCCCATAAGAGACCCCAAACAACAATTCAAAATTGAATTCTTTATCCAGGTGCTAGATTGTGCAAGAAGAACATTTCATGCAGCTCAGGGAACACAGACGTATATTTGGGATGTTATATGATATTCCAAAACTCCTCACTATACCTGAGGAAGACCGTACACCAGCAATGAAGGGCACTAGAGACAGTGTTGACACACGATTACATACGCGATATTGATGCTAGTGATTTAGGTGATGAACTGAAAGCCCTTTCAAGATACATTTCAGCAGGATCAACTCCAAAGGCTGTTCTAGAATATATGTGCACAAATAAGTTGACCACCTCTTTCCAAATGCTTTTGTTGCTCTGCGCATACTTCTAACACTTCGTGTAACAGTTGCCAGTGGAGAATGCACCTTCTCCAAGCTGAAGTTAATAAAAACACATCTATACTCCACAATGACACAGGATAGGCTGGTCGGCCTTGCTCAATAGAGCATGAGCTGGCCCAGACTGTGAACCTTCAGGAAGCAGTTCAAATCTTTGCAACCAAGAAGGCACGGAAAGCACCACTTTGATTATTCAAACAGTTAAAAATGCCAGTGTTTACTATGCAGACAAGAAAAGTTACATTTGCTGTTCAGGCGTTTGAAAGTTAAGTGTTACTTAAAATTTCTGAACAAGGCATTTTAAGTTGTTAGTTCTCCTTTATTGGGGTAGGTAGCAGAGCAGTACCATGAGAGGAGTAGAACAGGAAGAAGGCAGAATTGAAAACTTTCAAAATTTTGGCCCAAGCGAGGGGACATGGGCGCATCATTTGAGTTCCCTTTCTCAGGTACCAAAATGTTGTGGGCCAGCCCTGTAAGTAAAAGTGTGTTAACTCTAATCTAACAGGATATTGGTTGTGTATTGTTTATAATTAGTTCTTTTGTACTATTAGTACCATTACAAATATTAGCTCAGGTTTATTCCTGGAGGCTCCCAAGGCATTCCTGTGAGTGTGTACAGGGCCAAGCCAGGTGAAATCACCACCAAGATTATATAAGTAAAAGGACTGCAGCAGAGAGTTTAATAGAGGATTCCCACCTATCCAACATTACCACTGGGATACTCAGGATCTCCTTTACCGTCAAAAACATTAAGCACCTGGGCACACAGGTGAGAGTTGCCTTCTCCTGAGTAACCCAAGAAGGCAAAGGGGGGCAGAGTTACAGCTGTTACTAGTACAACCATTTTTTTTTATAACCAACCTACTCCATTTTAAAAAAACAAAATAGTTCACTAGTTACCGCATTCTGCCATCTATCCAGTGAACAATTCTTTGGCTGTTTGTCGCTGACCAGGAATAGAGTAGAGTTGCCAATTTTGGTTGGATATATTCCTGGAGGTTTCATCACATGACATAATCTTTAATTAAAGATTAACCTTTAATTTCTGGAGACTTAAGAGCAATCCTGGAGGGTTGGCAACCCTATAATTGAGTTACTTTTTGGCACACCAACCTGGCATTGGTTGGCATGGGACAAAGTCAGTGGCCACCTAGGAATATCATTGTTATTATGCTTCATTGGATAGGCATTTGGCACTTCGCAGCAGCAGTAAGGAGAGAACTCAGACCCTCCCCCCCTTAGTCATATGCTCCTACATCTTAAGGTAAATGAGAGTTGCTGTTAGCAGTATAGGACCTATGGCACACAGATGAGCAACTCTGATTCTATCCAGTTCAGGGCATGTATAGATACACACACACCACATTACCAACCAATAAAGTACATTACATTGTATAGTCTCCAAGAGCTATTTTCTTGTTCCAGGAGATTGCTCTGAAACACTCAAGGGAAATATACCACATCTGCAATGATGACTGCTGAAATAGTTGAGAATTGGTTTATTTGGAGAGTTTGGATTGTTCTATAACTGTTTTTTACTCTGTAAATGCATGTGGAAACTTCTGAAAAATAACTACAAAACATAATGTTACTGAAAGCCATGGAAAAACCGGTTTAAACTTAAGACTCTGCATCTGCACTGCAGTTTCAGGTTTTAAACCCCAGTATATGTTTCAAACTCTGACAGCTTTCCTTTTCTGCTGCTCCTTTGCTCTGAGCAACCTTCTCTAGCCTGGCTTTAGTTTCCATCACTGTATACTAAATATACTAATGATACTGATTTCAGCTCCCCGACTCAGGGCACGTCTACACTGTCCTGCAGTTCCAACTAAGGGGTATGAATAGCAGTGCACACTTAAGTGCTTGCTACGCTGTAACTACCTGTGAGGACTCTGTGGGCATGAATGTAAAGGTTCCTAGTTCCCAGTTCCTGTCAGAAGAGGACTATGTTAATATGAAGCAGGAAACTTTTAGTTTGCACAGCATCCACACAGTGGAGTTACTGTGGAGCACGCACTTTGGCGCTCACTCCTATTCACACCCCAGTAGTACGAATGACGGGGCAGTGTAGACAAGCCCTCAGACTAGTCAGAACCTCGTCATTAACAGCGGATTCTCTGTATTCAAAATGGAAGGACAGCAACTTTACCAGCAACATTCCGTGTAACCTTGACAATCATTACATACTTTTATAGTCTTCTTTTTTGTATCTTATACTTTGTTCTAAAATTCTTGGGCTAGATCCTTAGCTGGTGTATGTTGGTGTAGCTTCATTGACTTCAATGGCGCTATGGTAAATTACTTCAGCTGAGAACCTGGCACTGTTCAGGAATCAGTGGCTATAGTTGTATGTGTGTGAACACAATGTATATGTATGTATAATGTGATATAAAATTATATTTTAACCAGTTCATACTTTTTGCTTATTTGTCAGATTGCCTGAATGCCAAGTCCATGGTTGTGAAAGCCATCACTCCAGAGAGCTGGAACATGTACTGCATTTCCAGAACAGCTCTCCAGGACTCTATGTACAGGTACGAAGCAGGGTAATATTAAGTAGAGTACATGGCCCAGATCATTGGGGTTGAGGAATGCATGGTAGAACTTGTGGGGATGTGGATGCAAAGGCGGGTTTAAGTTCCTGGGCTGGTTGTGTGCTAGTCTGGCACCAGAGTGTAGGTTAGAGCTCTAACTTGCACTGGTTGCCAGTGGCAACCAGAGATAAACTGAGGCAAAATGATATGAAACAGGCCCATGCCCTTTTTCCAAGCTGGCTGCAAGGAGCCATTATACTAGCTGTGTGCTACTAGAATATCCTCCTTCTTCCAGATGATTTGTCCATGACCAGGTACATTTCAGGGGTGCTTTGCACCAAGAGTGGGGCTGAAAAGTTGGACTTGTGTGTGTAACATAACTCATAACATGCCCATACCAATATTAGAAATGTAATTGAATCAGAGTCTTTCTGACCAAGAAGGAATCTTAGTGAAACAATTCCTTTAGGAGATTAGGAATTTTTAAATGGTTTTGGCCATGAGTTTGCTCACAGGTGTGGCATTAATGATGCTATTCTTTGCAACCACAATTTCCAAGGTATGAAATAAATACTTCTATATAGCCATATTATTAAACTAACTGACCCTTTAAGGGGGAAAAGGCCAGTTCACCTGTGATAGGCCAGCTGACTTCCAGTTGGACTGGCTCTTTGGGGGGGGGGAGGAGGGGAGGAGGAGGGAAGGGAGAGAGGGAGAAAGGAGGGCCTGGAGACTCAGGTGAGTTAGTTAGGAAATGGGCAGAGAGAGCAGACATGGCACTCTTGGTCCTTGGTCCCTGGGGCTAGGGAGACAGGCCAAAAACCGGGAGGCCTGCTCAGGAAGTTCCCTGGGAGGGGAGGCAATGAGAATGTGCTGAGGTGGGGGAAAAGGGCCTCCAGAGAGAATGTCCTGGGCTTGGGAGGTGGTGCTCAGTTAAAATCCTGCCGTAGACAGGATTCTGGAGCAGGAGCAGGAGGGATTGAAAGGCAAAAAGGAGGAAATCCCCTGGGAGCTGTAGCCTTGGGAGATTCCAGGAGCAGTTTTGTTGTTCTGCCTTATGTTTGGATACTAAAACTAGCAGAAAAGAGATGCTGGGTGTGTCAGTGGGTCCTTTGTGAGCTGGGGAGAAGGCCAGCTTGCTCCAATGTTCTATTCTGTATAGATTCTTACCCTGCCCTCATCACTGGAGTAGCTGAGCCCCTTCCAGCAATACAGTAAGCAATGTGACTAACATTAGTTCTTTCTTCATCCTCCCTGCCAGGGGGGAGAATTATGTGCAGCGTATTGCTTTGGTTTGGAAGGTTTTTTATTTTATTTATGTACACCCTGCTATGTGTTTATGATAGAAAAAGCAGGTTGAAGGAGTGTACCTTGCTATTGGAGTGGAAGGTGATGAAGTTTCTGAGGGTCCTTAGCTCTTGCAGGGGTTTGTTCCACAGTCTCAGCCCAACCCCCAGGCAAGCTCAATTCCTGACACAATCAAGATGATTCCATACATCCGCACTGTTGTGACTTTTGGGATGTCTGAAGGGTTGTGAATTAATGTTTAAATTTAAGGACCAGTACAAAAACCCATCTTTGAAGGGAGTCTCTCCCAGCCCAGCTTTAGAATCCAAATACAAGACTAAAACCAGGGTGATTTTTGCTTTGTCTTGGAAAAACCAAAACCCAGCAAGTGACATTTTAGCAATATCAAATCTAGATGTGGTTGCCAAATTCTCTCTCACCTTTTTTATTTTATTTGCTTGTTTGTCTACGTGCTCAATACAGTATAATGTTGATTAGGACGGGCAGATTGGAATCTAACTTTCATTCAAAACTCCAATTATTAGGAAGCCTTTTTTTGTTAAGTGCTTATAGATTCAGTAAACATTTTATTTCCATTTTCTTTGTTTCCCCAAGACTGGAAGTGAAAATACTGAAGTAGATTTCCATTGCAGTGGCAGCTAGAGACCCCAATCCATTGTTAGGCACTGTACAGATAAATAACAGAGAGAGTCTTTGCCCTAAAATCTAAGTATAAAACAAGAGGCAACTGGTGGCTACCGCAAATAGAGCAGGGGTGCATATGGGAGGCTCTGTGACCTAGTGGATAGAGCATGTTCAGGTAGGTTCTATACTTGTTTCTGCTGCTGGGTTAACTTGGGCAAGTACTTCCCTCCTTGTGCCTCAGTTTTCCGAGGTGCAAATGATACTGATCTCCTTTGTAAAGTGCTTTGAGGTCTACTGATGAAAAGTGTTAAATAATAGCTAGGTATTATTATTATTATCAGGCAGTATTTGTTACAGTCTGGCCTGGTCATGCCATTCTTATTCTGACACAATTTCCAGTGAAATTAAAAATGTAGAGGAAGTTTTGTCTGATTAAGGAGTGCAGGATCGGGTGATATCTGATTTAAATAAAACAAGGAAGTACGGCAATCTCATGTAAAAAAAATCTCTTATAAAAAACCATCTAGACTTGCTTTTCTAGTCTTTGGATAAGCTGTTGTAAGTGTCTGCATTTTTGGAAGCTTTTCTATGCTCAACCTCCAAAGAGTTAGGGGGCTTTCCACCACTACTGTTCTGCTTCCAGCAAAAAATAATTGAACTTTTTTTTTCTTACTTACTTTATCAAGTAAATAAGTTTGGAAAATGTTTTCCTTTGTAATCAGATCAGAGTGAGAATAGAACTTTCTAACATGCTTTGTATGCTAGGCATTTGTAATCTCATTTCAGAATTGAAAATTAAGAGCCAAATTCAGACCTGGTGTAAGCAGTTGCACTGACAATTCAAACTCATATCACCCAACCCCTGTCCTGTGGAATTTAATGGGTTAAGCTGCTTAGACATACTAAACTATTTTTTAATATGGTTTGATTCTGCATAAAAGGGATCAAACTGGGAGATGGGGTGAAATCCTGGTCCCAATGAAGTCAATGGCAAAACTCCCATTGATTTCAATGGGGCCAGGTTTTCACTCTTGGTGCCTAACTCAACTTTTAGTTCGAAGAGGAATTAAATCAGGGAAGTCCGATGGCATGTATTATACAGGAGGTCAGACTAGATGATCACTGGGTCCATTCTAACTTTATAATCTATGAATCTCTGGATCTTTACTGCACCACCCCCTCCTTCCAAATTATGGGGAACTCCAGACACAGACTAGCACCTTTATGGTTAAGACACCTCTGAGAATTGCCAGTATGGACCAAAATTTACTGTGTTATATTTATGGATCATTTTTTTTAGCCCAGATTCAAAGCAAGGATTTTTGTTTTTTTTGCTTTTTGTTAAATCTGGATATAACACAGTTTTGTCTTCTCACACACAGACAGTACTAAACTGTTGTCATCTACTTGCCCCCTGCTGTGTTAAAAGGACACAAGCAGCTAGAAATTGACTTTATTTTAAAAAATGAGTTAAAAGTAACTACAGGTAATCAGTGTTACCAACTCTTGTGACTTTATCTCATGATAGGTGGTGTTTTTCTTCTGTTAGAATTAGATTATCCCTTGAGAATCTCAGCTTTCATTAAAAAAGTAAGTTTCTGGCCTTTGTGGTTGGGAGGAGAAGCTTAAAAATATGAACCCTAAATGTCAATGCCAGAAGGCAAATAAAAAGACCCCAACATTTATTATTTTTAAGATCTGATGATTTTTAAGACAGTCTCTTGATTTTTTGGGTCATGACTTATGATTTTTGAATGCATACGGTTGTCAACACTGGGTACCAAACCTGCCACTGAGTGCCTCTGTCAATTTTTGTACTATCACAGTCACTTTTTAAAAAAAATTCTCTTCCCTTCTGTTGCTAAGTGAAAGACTCATCCAAACTAAGGAAACTGACTACACAGAAGAAACAATGAAGCCAAACACACACACAGTGCTGTCAACACACAAGTTAAACTAAAAATGTCTATATTTCTCTTTTCTATTATAGCAAACAAAAGTGTTGTTTAGAACAGCAAGTAAACAAACTACACATAAAGTATTATTTATTTTTTTAAATTGACCATGTTGCTAAACGCAATTGTGCATACCACAGTGCATTTCCTACTGTAGGTGGGAAAACAAAACCATAGAAATTAGAGATGGTGGAATCTAGTGGGTCCTCCATTCCCTGTCAACAGAGGAATGTTCTCTACAGTGTATTTTATAATACTTAAGGCAGAATAGAATCCAGCTTGTGCTTACATTGGAAAACATGTGGTTTTTGTCAGTAAAACCCCAGAACTTGGAAAGTACAGGTTTATTGGTTTAAGACATGTAAGGCATAGGTGCATTTTGGGCAAAAATCACACTTGAATTCAGTAAGGCCTCAAACTGTTCCTTTGTACTCATTGAACCCATTAATGGAAGATGAGAGTGTGATGGGTTGGACTCCTTGGGAAGCCACCTGTGCTGAGATACCACTGAGTCTACCTGTTCTGCCAGCATGGGCCCTCTATAATCTGTCTTGCTGAGCCAGGCTCTTAAAACCTACATGCACACATGCACACGCACACACAGAGGCAGGGTCACAGCCAGCTGCAGATCAGCTCTGGGAAGACTCAGTTTAAGGGTCTTGCTCCAGCACTAGATGTCCACCTCCCTTGGAGTGCAGGCCCAAAGATATATGATGAAATTTGCCTCCTCCCTCAATGTGGAGAGAGGGTGCACCCTTCTTTCCCCCTCAGTTAGAAATCACAGAAACGGGGTGTACTAATAAACAAAACAAATTTTATGAACTATAAAAGGCAGATTTTAAGTGGTAAAAGGGGTAACAAACAGAACAAAGCAGATTACTAAAATAGTTTCATTAAAGAAATTAGTTACAAATAATATTTCTCACCCTAGATATTGTTGCAGGCAGTTTGCAATGTTTCTGTGGTTAAGAGTTCCAATTATATTCCTTTTCAGACTGGACCCTGTCTCAGTCTGGTCTCCCCCTTTGCCTTCCCTTTTGCAGTCTTTCTTCTTGGGCAGGCAGGCCATGAGAGGAGGAGTACTGTTTGCCTTCCTCCCCACCCTTAAATAGGATTTACATAAGCCAGGAATCCTTTGTTTCCCAAACTTGACCCCCCCCTTCCCTTACAATGGAAAGTTACAAGAAGTCCCAGGTAACGTTTTAGGATCTGGTGACAAGACCACCTGACTCTAGGATCACAGCATTCATGAGTCAGTGGCAGTATGGAGCGTCCACAGGAAGGCCAAGCTTTTCACAGTCTATTGTCCTCACTAATGGATCATCTGCCCTGTCTGTCTTTTCCATTGTTGTACCTGAAGTGTTAGCAGTGGGCGTCACCCAAACTAGCATAGTTGAAATATAGATACATAGTCAATATTCCTAACTTCAGATACAGAAATGATACAGGTATACAAATTGGATAATCGCATTCAGTAAATCATAACCTTTCTACATGAGCCATCTTGCATAAAGTATATCTCAGTGATGTCATATTCATATCATAATCATACTTTCATAAAGAATATGGAATGACATGTCACAGAGAGTTACTCTAAAATAGCTAGAATAACTATTCTTGGATTCCTGGTTCACCTGCTGGGTGCCTGTCTCCTTGTCGTGCCAAACTGTTCTTGCCTGTTTTTCTTGTCAGTACCTATAGTAGCTTCATGTCAATAAGCCCTTGATCAGCAATTTTCATTTTCAATTTTTTTATGTCAGATGTGATTCTGGAGGCATTCTTTGAAATCTGATGGGCTAGCTGCTGCAGGCAAATATCTTTCCACTTATCTGCAGGACTTAATCCATTTTAACCACTGTAAACTTTTGTCATTTAAAGGGATACCATCAACTTGCCATCTGTAAATGTTGTAGCTACTGTTGCCTACAAATAATTCCTAAAGTTACTAGGTCAGAAAAGGATCAGAGAAAAAATGTTTTTCTCTGTTTTTTTTCCCAGTTAGTTTATTTTCTGCCTTTGACAGTACTTTGTTTATAGTCAATTTTATTATTTTGGAGATGGCTGGGCAAGAGGGTATTTACCGATGGCGGCAGCAGCAAAACTGAATCTGAAGATGCAACAGACAGCAGTGTACACAGAGAAAGAAAAGCGAGGTGGACATGCAGGCCTGAGTATAGCCCTGATTCTGCAAACACTTAAGCACACTCAACTTTACTTGCATGTGTAGTCCCATTGAAGATTGACTATGACAGGATCAGGGCCTGTGTCTGGGGAGGGTGCTGTCAGACCTGCAAAAAAGACTTCACAGGGGAGCAGACTAAAAATCCTTTCATTTATTTCAATGATTCTTTTTAAATGTAGAAGGTAGTATTTCAAGTTTCTATCAGCTACGTGAATTGTTTCAAAAATTAGTATACTTAAAAAATATGAAGCTGATCATTTCTTTTCCATGCCTCTCTGGGAAAAACTCCTGCTAACTTTTGAATCCACAGTAGCCAATAGTAGTATTTTATATAAAATGTCTTGCTATTGATGAAGAGAGAGAAAGCAACCAAGACTGAAATGAAAATGGTTTTTGATAGAGCTTTGTGAATCACAAAGGTCATTAGGGCTGTCTTTTTTTGCTTAGAAATTTGTTGTTGCTTTTAAAATTTGTGCAGAGTATTTTTTTTTTTTTTACCAGTGTTAAAAAAAAATCCTACTCTGACATGAATTGGCTGACTTGGATTTGCTGCATTTTTCCTGTCGTTACAATGTTGGGCCAAATTTACTGCTGTATAAGCACGTGAGACTTGATGCCATCAATCTGATCCTATTGTTTTTAAAGGTCTTGTGTGGCTTCTCAGCATCTGACTTGTTGCCTTTGAGCTTGGGAGAATTCTCCCCAGTAAGGACATCAGTGGACCTGAATATGAATTCAGCATGTTTGATATATGGCCATCAGATGGAAGCAGAATACATAGCCCATGTGTGTATGCTTGTTGTGTCTGTGTGTGCTTGGGGGGAGAAGGGAAGGGATAGAATCTCAAGGAAGCAGCAAAGAGGAGCAAGAGCAAACCTTTTCCCCCCTGACTTGAGTTGGGAGAAGATGAGATATGTAGCACCTGGGAACTCTGAATTTCTGCTGAACAGGGTCTGGCAATAATGTCATTTATTTTAACAAGGGGTGGGGTGCGTGTGCATGTGTGGGTAGGTTTTTTTCCATTTTTTTAAAGTGCAACTTTTATACTTCATTGCCTAAGTGCTACTTCAGCATCAGTTGAAAGTATATAAATAATATGCATGTATATGTTCATCTAAGACTTTGAAAACCAGTAAATCAAAAACCTTTCTTGGGCAGACTTTAATTCTCAGGGCAGGACCAGTACTTTTGAACCTCTGTAGATTATATAGACCTGTGGTTTTCCGTCCTTTTTCATTTGTGGACCCCTAAAATTTTTTGAATGGAGGTGAATTTTGAATTGGAAATCTTAGACATGGTCTGCAGACCCCTGGTTGAAAACCACTGTTCTATGGTGTAACAACAACCTTTCGCGGACCCTTAGACATAGTATGGGGACCCCGAAGGACCCAGGGACCACAGGTTGAAAACCACAGATTGATATAGGTGATGTTTGCCAAGATGGTGTATTTAAAACAGGTACCAGCTTTTTTACTGCAGTGCTGGGAGGGAGAGGGCTGGTCATGGCCCTCTCCTATCTCTTCCCCATTTGTTAGACTGGGAACAGTGCATCTGGCTAGCGATATGTTCTACCTTAGGACGGAGCAGAGTATGATTCCCCATTGCACAGGCAGCTGGGCAGTATACACTGCCCCCTCAATAGTCACAGTCTTCCCCACCCCACCCCACTGTTTAAAGGCTTTGTTCTGCTGCTCTGTTCATGCTGAGTAGTTGAGAACTGTTCCGGTATATAAGGTGCTGCTCAATGTGAGTCAGTTAGAACCCTGAGGAGTTAAGGAGATGAGGTTCTTATTTTGTGGAGCCAGAGTGAAAGAGTATATGTGGTTGTCTATGCTTTGTAGTACATCACAACTCTTTTGACCTTCCTTGGCTCCAACTGAATTCCCACTTCCCAGAGTTAAATGATACCTTTTGGCCCTTGAAAGTGCTTTATTCCTCTCTGAATGTGTTCTGGATAGTAGCCTTTTCAGGTCATTTGTTCGAATACAGCTTAAATCTTAGAAAATATGTCAATGAATTTCAATACTCAGACATGTAATTCATCTTCATACATCTCTGGTAATGCGAACACACCTGTGGGATGTTTTCCATTGAAAACATGAAGAGAGAACCTGTAATAAATCTCAGAGTGATAGCTTTATCATGACTGACAGAGCTCCTGGAGGCCTCTTCTTTATGAGTATAATTTGGGAGTATATAAAGGAGAGATTGATTTCCACAGAACCTTTTCTTTTCTCTAGTATTTATCCCTAGTCTATATAATCCTCCATCCCTTATATGTTATATAGAAGAAGAAGAATACTTTTTTTTATAAGTCAACATAGGTCAATGTGAACATAATATAATTTAGTACCTTGTAGATGGGTAAGTTCCAAAACAGAATGGTGTGCACAATTTACCAATGAGTTACTGTTACAGCTTTTCCTTGTCAGGACTTGTTGTTATTCTGGATCCTTTGGAAACAGAAGTTTAACCCCTTGAACTGTACCAGCTCACGTTGGAAGGTGAGGAAGAAATATTTTGAAAGTGTGTCTCTGGGAGTTACGAGAGGTGACTGAGCTGAGCCATGGCAACGTATTTTGTATAGGAATTCGAATGAAAATCACTTTTTCAGGCTGAGAAATTACAATCATTTTGCTCCACATAATGTTTAGCACTCAATATTTTCAGCAACTAGTAGCCAAATCTTTCTTGTCTTACTTGTATGAGCAGTCTTGTTGATGACACTGGGACTACTCATATGAGTAAAGTGAGAAGAAATTGACCCATTCTAATGAATCATCACAATATTCTTGTGAGATTGGATATGTATAATTAGCTCCATTTTATAGATGGGGAAATTGAGATATGAACATTGAAATAACTTGCTCCAGGCTTGTAGCCCACACTGAATCCCCGAAACCAGGCTGCCTCTGAATAACCTTTTCCACAAATTGGTTATGTTTGAAGGTCCTTGCTTCCCTGCTTTCTCAATGTCATGACATATTATACCATTCATTATGAAGTATGACGATGCATCACTGTGTTGTGTTACATGACTGCAATAATTCCACGTGATGAGTAGGAAAAGTGTTAATGGTATATTTAACAATTACATAAATGGAACATCAATGGAAATGAGAGGACTTGAGTGATCTACAAGAACACAGGTCATCTTCCTTCTATTAACTTTTATTCAGACCAAGATCAGCAATAGATATTTTTCATCCCTGCTCCTTTTGTTTAGGAGCAACACAAAATGAGGAGAACATAGCTCGATCACAGTGGAGATAACAATCCACAGTTCATTTCTGTAGACCTCAGAGATATATCAGATATTTAAAGGCAAAGGGAATTTAGGTCTAAGTGAAGTAAGAGTTTTGCAATGCAAACAATTATTTACTTAATAGTCATTTCCATTTAGAATATTATTTAAATGGGAATGTTGTGTTGAAAGTGTGACGTGATTAAACAAAAATGACCAGTTGATCAAGAGCCTGGCTTAGGTTACATCTGCCATCATCTCAACAGGAAGAATCTTTCTGTGTTCTTCAAGGATTTTATGCTCATCTGTATCACACCATGCAGATTACTTGAAGGAACTGGTTGCCAAACTTATTTGTGTGTGTAATAAATAAATATAGAATGCTGTGATTTTTCAAAGAGAAAATAAACAATCAAAGTGCTGCCGAGTGGCTGGTAGGGTGCAGTCAGATGCTGAGCAATAAGACAGTCCCATACATGCACCTTAAGCTTGATTTGCACCACCACAGTTTAGCTCTCATTTAGGCCTCTCCATAATTGAGGTTATTGAATTGTAACCAAATGTGTTATTTTGTAATATCGTGCTCTATTGGTACCTCACACTCCAGTGTGAATAAAGGACAATGCATAGCTTTGCCCCTTGCATTAGACGTGCACAAGCCATTTTCCTATGACAGTTGAGCTATGCTAGCTGATGTGCAGGGGGAGGGGATGGAGCTAATGATCTGGCCACTCCCTACCTCTAGTTTACATGGAATAGGTTGGATTCACTCATGGCACTAGAAGAAACTGGCACAGAACCCCAGAACTTGAAAATTCTCCCAGAAGGGATTGCAGGGTCACAAGTTAAGTGCAACCTCCCTTCGCATAAGTGTTTTTAGGCAAGCAGTATCCTAAAAGTTGGTAGCACTTTCTGTGAAAGGGACATGGCTAGGGCAGCTTTTAGCAGCCTCCAATGACAGACTGTTATGGAGTTCCCAGTGGAGATTAAATCTGCATTTCCTTGGCAAAACCCTGAGAGGAAGGCAGTGGTCGAAATACTGACTGTTGTCATTAGGGATAAATTTATTCCTTTGTTGGAAAGGGCTTCATTGGCACAAGAAGTTCCATTTGCCCCTCCTACATCACAGGGATGTATTGAAGCCAAGTTTTACTTACCTGCACATCTTCATATATTATTGAGGTAGATATGGACTAAACATGGTCAGGAAAGAGAAGACATTTTTTTCTACCCGAAGAACCATTCAGGGCACTGCACATATGGCAAAATGCTCTGTAGAAACGAAGAAAACTACACTGAAAGTAAAGCATTATGCAGTTCAATAAAAGGTTGCCCTACCCAATCAAACAAATACACTTTGCCACTGTGTGTAAAGAGGGTCTCTTCCAATATAGCTATTTCTATTAATGTATGAATCTTCTAATCAATATTAAACATTTCTTAGCTTCTCAGATCATGAGAATCCTCTCTTTGGCAGCTGCTGTAGTTTGTGGGGACTAAATCCTGATAAGGTGTAAATATGGCCTGACCTCTGTCCTCCTCTCCCCCTAAAAAGAAGCCAGTGGTGATAAAAGGTTAGATTTAAGACAAAATTAATTACTTTTTCTCATTGTGCCAAATGGGTGAAACCACAGGATCATTCCAAAACCTATGACTTATTAGAAGATCATATTAACATCAATCTTGAATTCATCCTGTGAATTTTGGAGAGGATAGGAGTCCTGTAATTCAATTTAAGCCTCAGAACAACCACTACCATTTAAATAAAAAAAATTGTTTACAAAAAAGGCTTTGTTCTCTCCAGGTTGGGTTAAGGACCATAAGCCTATGGAAACCAATTTAGAAAATGAACATGGCTGAATCTTCAATTTCGATTTTGTGATTATTTATTGTTTGTGTGATAACAGCAACTAAAGGCCCCAACTGGGTTCAGGGTCCCATTGTGCTGGGCACTGTAAATACACATAAACATTGTTTACGCTGTTACATGTAGCTACACGCCAGAGTGAAAAGCTGGCTGTGTCCATACTTTGGAATGTAGCTGCATGTGGCAGTAAAAGCCTCTGGTAGTGGGGAAAGGCTTTGGCAAATTCCCACTCCAGAAGCCTTTCACTGCTGCGAGGAAAAGCTGAGGCAGCGGGGAGGAAGTGTAGATATGGGAGGCACTGCTTGGGCACATGGGCAACTATGTAGGATATATACTCTAAGGTTCTGGTGTGTCTTTCCTCTACTTGCCTAAGTAGTGTCTCACCATCCACACTGGTACTTATAGCCATGCTAGGGGGATGTACAGTGTCTGTCCTCTACACACTGCTGTAAGTGTAGATATAGCCATAGTGAGACACAGTCTCTGCCCCCAAGAACATACTCTAAATAGACAAAACAAATGGCAGGAGAGAAGGACTACTATTACCCATATTTTACAGATGCAGGACTGAGACAAAGGGAGATTAAGTGATTTACCCAAAGTCACAAAGGCAGTCTGCGACTGTCCTGGGAGCTATGAATGCCAATGCGCTGAATCCAAGGCTGGAGCCTTAACAACAAGGCTATCTTCCTCTTGAGTATAATCTAACTGTATGTTTAAAGTTGTTTCAATAAGACACTTGCATATAGAATCATAGATGTGTAGGACTGGAAGGGACCTCAAGAGGTCATCTAGTCCAGTCCCCTGTACTCATGGCAAGACTAAATATTATCTAGACCATCCCAACAGGAGTTTGTGTAACCTGCTCTTAAAAATATCCAGTGACAGAGATTCCATGACCTCTCTAGGCAATTTATTTCCACAGTTAGGAAGTTTTTTTACTAATATCCAATCTAAACTGCCCCTGCTGCAATTTAAGCCCATTGCTTCTTGTCTTATCCTCAGAGGTTAAGGAGAAAAATTTTTCTCCCTTCTCCTTGTAACAACCTTTTATGTACTTGAAAATTGTTATTGTGTCCCCTCTCAGTCTTCTCTTCTCCAGACTAAACAATCTTCCCTTTTCGGTCATGTTTTCTAGACCTTTAATCATTTTTGTTGCTCTCCTCTGGACTTTCTCCAATTTGTCCACATCTTTCCTGAAAATGTGGTGCCCAGAACTGGACACAATGCTCCAGCTGAGGCTCAATTAGCGCAGGGTAGAGTGGAAGAATTACTCTCCTGCTAATACATCCCAGAATGAAGTTTACTTTTTTTGCAACAGTGTTGCACTATTGACTCATGTTTAGCTTGTGATCCACTATGACCCCCATTAATGTTTGTGTTCAAAAACACTTGATAATCACACTCTTTTTTGTAAATAGTCAAAATGTTGCTTGAGAGAGGTGTTCAGCTTTGGTAAGTTGCATAAATGTAATCAGAAGAATAAATTGGTTTTGTCTTCTGATTTAGATTACAAACTCTTTGGAGAAGAAACCATGTCTCCTTCTAGTAAGTATGAACAAATAATAAGAAATAACCCAAATTAAAAAGCTGAGTTACTAACACAGTATAATACTTCCAGAAGAACCTTAGTCAACAGTGAGTTCTAGTAGTTAAAAAAGATGGAGTAAATATAGCAGAGGCTCTGCCTTGTTTGAACTTCAGAGCTGCTCCTTGAGCTTAGTAAAAGAATAAATGCTTTGTGAATCTTTGACCCAGGTTATGGCTCCATTAGTGGCTGTGGCCCATTTTTAATTAGCTGATATGTGCACTATAGTTTGCTAATAAAGAGTGCTATGATTTTGCTGTAAAGTCCCACCTGAATGTTACACTTGCAGCGTCCAACATTACACCTTCTGGGCTCTTCTGAGTCATCTCCATTTTAAGTGGGAAAGCGTATAAGAACATCTGAGTTCAATGTAACAGACATCATGATAACTGGAGCTCTCCTAGCTGGTGCTGTAGCTCATCAGCTTTTGACAGATGGATACCCAAATTCTCCCTGTAATTAATTGTGTGCTAAGGGTCCATCAGCATGGCAAATGATAGCCCTAGGCCACAGATTACTGGCCTCCTCATGGCCCCCGAAATATTAGACTACCAGTGCAATAATTTCACTTTACAAATGTGAGCGTGTTTTCTGGTATTGAGAGAATAGGTATGTAGAAAGTCACCAAAGACGACAACAGACAAAGGTTTTCAAAGAGAATTATTTTTAATAAGTGAAAAGTAAACATTTAAAACATTTTAAATCACTAATTTCCTATTCTATATTTTATATGCTTGTCACAGCATCACTCAATAAGTGTTATCTACAGTTCTGTTGACCAGCTAATGGGGATTACAAATAGGGCACTAAAGTGTGTGTGTGTGTGTGCGTGTGTGTGTGTGTGTGTGTGCGCGCGCATTGTGTGTGTGACATAAAAATGAGAAGTCGCTAGGTTTTTTTGCCTACTTCATCACTGGGGAAAACTTTACAAAACACTTGATTAGGCACGTTTTTAAAATCCCTGTTTCCCAGTAATAAAATCACCATTGAAAAGGGGCGGTGGCAGACAGCTTTCTGAAATGTCTAATGAAATATAAATGTGAAGACCTTTGGCTTATGAAGTGTGGGACACTAAAGGGAGGGTTATCAATGCCAGACAATTTTTTTTCTAAATTCTATAGCTGTTCAAAGGAGTAACCAAATTCCTTCTCTCTCCCATTCTCCCCACTGTCTGGCTTCTATTTGCTTGTTTTACATAAGTTTCTTCCTCTGGGAAAGATAAACTGGACTGCTTGTCCTCCCATAATAATGTTGCATATACAGATTAACTAGGCACTGGATTTTATCAAATCCTAGGGGACTGCTTGTCATAGAGGAACACCAGACTCATGACCTAATGCAATTGGGACTGCCAGCTCTACTCAACTCATTAAGCTGACCTTCTCCTAAAATCCCCAAATGGGTGTGGTGTGCCCCCATGAGTGGGTAATGCTAGTGTAGTGTTCCTGTTACATTAACTGCTGTATACATCCAGCTATCATGCTGACTGGATACTAAGCACTTTACTGCCCATCTACCTCTAAGTCAATGCTATTTAAGGCTAATCACATACTAACTGCATATCCCAGTGACAAAGCTGCATCCCCACTCTGTCTGTATTGATCTCCCATCAGTCATTTGTAAGTGACCGTGCTAGACATGGCCCTTGGGCATTTTTCCAATACAAAAGCCACTTAACATTAAAATTGCAGGATTTCTTTTGGCTATTTTACAAGTCTTTATCAAAACCATTTAAAAACCTACCTTTAATCATAACTACTCTATGAATTTTTTTCACATTTGACCCATGATCCCTTTAAAATAACAAGAACATTTGTGCACCATAGTGCCCCTGCTTTGGGTTTTATTCATTGCCTGAGGCCAGGCAGAAGTGGTGAAAACCTACTGAAAAGAGAGCTTTTCACAGAAGCATACACATGTTTGCTTCATTCTTAACAACACTGTTAAAAAAGGCGATCAGGTTGTTGCTAGAGCTTTCCTATATCCTTCATGTGTCAGATAACAAACACTGCCTTCCTTCTTTTCTTTCAAATAATAGAGTCGTCCCAACCTCCTCCATCTTTCATCCATCCTTTCAGTTGCTTTTCCCTGCAGCACACCCTTTTGTTTCTTGGTGTGGAGATTGTACTTGTTTTGCACATACATGTGGAATGCCAAATTGATTCACGTTACTCTACTTTACCTCTTACACAATTTTAACAGAACATATAATTTACATACTGTTTAGATCACTGCTGGATTTGGCTGAGAGGCTTCCATAGGCATTGCCCCAGCCATGCAAGAAGAAAGCAAGATGCAGGAGCTATGGAGGCTGCACTTTTATTCACTTATCTGGGAATTACCTGTCAATAAATCATACAGTGAAGGTCCATTCCTAACAATTTCCACCTATTTGTGGAGGACTGCCCTCTGGGGCCCAGCCGGTTCCTGGAATCTCACCGTTGTCCCTTTGTATGAGGTTTAAGGTGCTAGGGAAAGGAGGTTGTCATGTAACAGCATAAACAATGTCTGCACTGGACACCTGCCAGCAGCTAAGTTACAAGAGCTTGAAACTTGCCTCCTGACCTACCCAACTGGCTCCTGGGCCTGCTGTGGGGAAGGCAAAAAATCCCACCACATCGCAGACAATCTGGTGGTGAGGGAAAAATTCCTTCCCAGTCATGAAAAAGGCACCTAGCGCAATGCCCACATCAGACCACAAAAACCCAGTCCTATTCTGATCCCATGCAGGGGGCATGGGTGGCTGCTGCTGCTCTGAGGTAAAGTGGGACTGTATTTGATGGGAACAGACTCTAAATACCTTCCCTCACGCAGGTGACAATGGGCCAGTAGCCCATCTGAGCCATCTCTGGTCCACCGCCTGGCTCAGACTATACCTCCTACCCCATCTTCTTAACCCCAATGGAGAAGGGAACCCTTAAAGGAACTCTGACCTCTCTTGTTCAAGCACTTACTTTTCAAACATTGCTCTAATCTAGTCCATGTTGGCCTGCCAAGCTGGTAGAAAACAGTTTGGTTGGGAACAGTGTAGCATTTAAGCACAGTTCCATAAGGTCTCATCCACAGTGAAACACAAACCTTTACTTGTTGAACTAGTTTGAAACTTATAATGCATCTTAGATGGGCTTTCTTTTATTTCAGTGAGGGGATTTGTTGGTATATTTGAAGGGCCATA
This sequence comes from Natator depressus, assembly GCF_965152275.1. Taxonomy (NCBI): domain Eukaryota; kingdom Metazoa; phylum Chordata; order Testudines; family Cheloniidae; genus Natator; species Natator depressus. The sequence goes on along the minus strand of NC_134235.1, from coordinate 98,883,635 downwards.
TGTTGAGTTGACACTAACAGCTATAGGCAGTATACCAAAGGACTACAAGACAAGGTGGGTGAGGTAATATCTTTTATTGGACCAACTTCTGTTGGTGAGAGAGGCAAGCTTCTGAGACTACACTGCCCATAAAGAAGGACTCAAGCAGGCACTTCTTCTTGAGTTTCACCTTATCTATTTTTTTTTAACTATTTTGATTTGTGTCTCATAAAATGCATCAGTTACATATATACTGAGACTTTCCTACAAGATGTTAATGGAGTAGTGTACAGCAAAAGGTCATAAACACTGTGACTGATCCTTTCAGAATAACATCCAGGAAAAGCTTTCCCTAAAAAAGAAGAAGTATTTATAGCAACAGTAGGAAAATACAAATGCAACTTTGGGGTCCATTTGTCTAAATCAATGGTTCTAGAAGCTTTTAATCAAGCATATCTCTTCTTAGGACTGAGGCTAACTTGTAGAACACCTCTCACTCCTACTCCAAATTACATATTTTCTGCAGGAAACAAAGTGCTTGGCTATCTGAAAAGAGATTAGGGATACTATACAATTGACAAGATTGAAATAAACTCACTTTTTAAGGTGATGCGTACAGATGCCCTGTTGCAGCCCTTGGGTCTGGCAGTATTGGTGTGCTCCTGTTGGATTTTAGCACTTTTACAAATTTGGTCATGATTGAATTATACATGATTCATAATTTATTGAAAAGATTTTTCTTTTCTAAGAAAAGATATGAAGATAAGCAAACGAATTGGCAAAGAAATATTGAATGGAAAGAGGTAATGGTGGGATTTCTAATGTATTTGTTCATGAAGCATCTGGAAACCCTAAAAGAAAGCTAGGCTGGGACACAACTCACAGCAATTTTCATTTCTTGGTGTTTGACAGATATTTCTCTATGTAACTAAAGCAGCAGTTCAGGGATCACAGTCTGAGAGCTGCTGGTCTAAATGCTTTCTGATACCAATGTGGTCTTGTGGTAATTCTTAGAACTGGGAGATAAGAAGGCACGCTCTAAGCCATACCAATTGAACTATGCACTAGCCCAACTTTTATACAAATATAACTCTTTAATTCATCTGGGTTTAAATTAAGCATGTAAATGCTAGTATTTAAACTCTGACTGAATAATAATCATTTTCCCATGTATTCATGATGAATATCTTTCCAGAAGGAAACATTTTTGGTACCTGTGTAAATCTTTAACACTAACCTGGGTATCTGTCCTCATTTTTTAAAAAACAACAACAAAGTTCATTACATTATATAAAACTTTATTAGTATTGAAAACATAAAAGGGAAAGGGGAATATAGGAAAGGAAAAACACCCTTACTAAATGTAATATGTAAACACACAAAATATGTGTGTACATACACATAAAATACAGAGATGATGGTGCACTATGAATTGCGTCTATGGCTGTTTTAAGATATAATTGTCTAGTGTACTTTTCTCCTTACAGTACATTTTTATGATTGAATTGACTTATGAAAGGAGTCAAATCAAGAACGCTAAATACTGAAGTCGTCATTCATGCAACAGATACAAGCAGAGATAGTGGGAGTTCATATTTCCCATGCCATCAGCTTCAGTTCTAATCTGGAAGGCCTACTTCAGGGGCTAGTTCAGTCTCCATGCCCATTCAGTCCCTTAATCTCACTAGATGTCCATTAGCGCTAAATTTGCATGTCTCTTAGGACCTAGACTGAAACCACTAATTCATTTAAAAGGGGCCATCAAACAACTGTCAGGTAGCAATAACTTTTGGACACTACTGATGTGAGCTGGAATTGATCCAGTGACCTAGAGGTAGAGAGCTCTGTATCTCATTACCAATTCCTTGAGCCATATAAGATTAGTTAAATTTAAAATATAAATATAAATTTATATATATATATATATAGTGACCCAAGATGATGGAGAGTCCCTCAGAGTTTATCCTTGTTCCAAACAGAGAAAAGGCAGGTCTGTGTGTGAAATGCTGAAGCTACAACTCAAAAAGATTCTAAAAGCAATATAGAAAGGTTTGTTTCCTCACTGAACAAATGGCTTCTGTGCATAAAACAATAAATGATATTAAAGCTGGTATGGAGGACTTCCAAGAGAGAACCTCAGAAAAATGCTGGGAGATGCAAAATAGGGAGATATAAACATCCGGGGAGATAAATGGATGGGGAGTCAGGACACAAAATAGGATGGGGAAAAATAAAAAGTTTTCGGTACAAAGAAATGTAAAGGAAACTTCAGGAAAATAGAGAAGCTGACTACCAGCATCATGCTGCTCACAGGTGAGCATTCCCTTAAGGAAACAAAGAGAAGCTCTTTGTTTCCTTAAGGGAATGAGAGAAACTTCTATGTCATCCCCATTCGAATTTCCTGGAAGTATTGTGGGGAAGTATTGAAGGAGTAAGTCTGCTATTCTCCCCTTAAAAATGCCAGGATGAATGAAAAGGGACTGTCCTCCTCCCTTGAAGAAACCAGAGAAGGCCTCTCTCAAGAAGATAATGGCAGGTAGGGAGGGTCTGCTCCCCCCAAATAAGTCTCCCCTTCCCCAATTCTAAGCATATCCATTTCTGAGTTTTATTTCTTGTCTTGTTCTTTTTCTTTAACAAAAGAATTAGTAAATTCTCATTACACAGAATCAGTTGAGGCATGCCTAAATAAAGTGCGTTTAGTGGGGTGTGTGTGTGTGCGGGGGGGGGGAGGCTGCATTGCATTAACATTCCTGAATACAAGCTTTTTAATGCGCTAATCTTAGGAGGACAAAGTCAACATTCAAATGGTAATTATTTTGAAAGTAAATTGATCAATTTGTCCTAAGCTCCATGAAGATGAACTGAGGTCAATCCACTTTGCCTATTAAGATTTTGAAGATATCTGGTTGGATTACTTTCACAGTTTTCCACTGGGATTTAAGGCAAGAAAAGAAAAGACTGAGCTTTAATATTAGACTTTAGGAAAAACAAACTTTTAATGCATCTGCAATCTGCCCAGTCTCAGCAAGCTGTCCATGTAAATAACTTCTCTGTTGTTAGCTTTTAGCACAGTAGCCCTCCCTGTGGAGATGATAAAATGGTTGCTAACTAAACAGAGTTGAACATGCTTGACTCTACAACCTTGGTGTGTGTGTGTGGAGCGGGTGGGTGGGACGTTAATGTGAACTGTTTTTAGTACTTGTGAAAGGTTAGCTGGACAAATATAACATGCATAGAAATGAGACTAAAAAAATTGGAAGTACTCTAGTTAAGCCACTCTGGCATTTCCAAACTCCACTCATAATCTGAGAATAGTTGATATTTTTATGCTAAAATTATCATCAATGAAATATTTAGCATTTAAATAGTAATAGGCTTAGGGTTAACACCACATTGAGATGAAGTGGAGGTTCATACCTCTCTTAGAGCTATTGTTTCTGTCTGTATGTAGACTCTAAAGATAGCACTGGATCGCATGAGTTCAGAAGTTTTCTTTGCCACCGTAAAGCTTAGAAGCTTTTTATTTTTTTTAAATGAATGATTCAGAAAGTGAGAAGAGTTGGCACGGCATGCCATGGAGTAGTGACTCAGTCTAATTCCTGAGCATGGGCATTCCATCAGCAAAGCAGGACACCACCCCCCTCCCCACACCCACTACCTCACATATTCTCTGGATGGACATCTTCTGGGTGGGTGGGGTTAGGAGGCCTGGATAATTCAGTCTCCCTAAATCTTTGGTGCTTCTTCTGACATTGTCAACAAAGGGTTCCATTTTTAGGCCTGTCTTTTCAATGTAAACTCCTGTCCAATAAGAATTAGACTGAGCCCTCCAACTCATAGGTTGCCTTCAAATGGTTATTTCTTTCACTCTTCACCAGTCCCGGGCAAGGTTTGAATCAGTGATATAACAGTGAATGTCTTTGTAGCTCCTACCAATTCCCTGAGCCATCCAGTTCCCTAATAAGATTGTATTCCTATCCTGAAGCCTGTGGCATCCAAAGAGGATATCACTGATTGTAATCTTAAGAATTTATCAAGAAAAGGAGTAAGTTTTACCATTTCTATTACCAATGCAGTCATTGGTCACAGGAGTGGAATAGCATTGTACTGTTATCTGGTCTTATAATCTTTGTAACAAAAAAGAGGAATAATAATTTTAAAGGCTCATATTTTTAAGTATCAGTGAACTCCTGTCACGGTCTCCTGTGTAATCAAGAGAATTGTCTTACATATTCATACTGAGAGAAGCAGTGTAGGTCTAAGGATTCAAGAAGCAACACTATTGATTATCCAGAGATCCTGATGCATCTCTACTTATATTTTATAAATCCATTCCATTATTGGAAAATCAGCCACTTGAGGATCACAGTTGTTGATTGCACAGGAGTCTTAGATTTCCCTGTAATATTCATTGGGCCTTCTGCAAATTCAAAAGTCTTTGGAGATATATAGAATGTACCCACAAGGCCAGACATATGCCATCTGTATGGTTGTATATCAAACTAATAGAGATCAGTGAAGGGATTCATACTTTTATTTAGGAAAGGTATATTTGTCAAGTATTATGTTGTTTTTCTAAAGAGACACACTTGGCAAAAACAAGGAAAGGAAAGGAAAGTGCCTGCCCTGCAGAAAAAGCAGAGAAGGAGCCTAGCTTTTATTGGAAGAAGACTTTGTTTAGTCTTACCCATTGTAGTGTATAGTAGTTTGTCTGGTTGCCACTCTTTTTTTCCCTGTGAGCTGGTGATGTGGGGAAGATTGAAAGTGATTGGTCAAAGGTCAAAGGTCAAAGTCAAAGGAAATAATACTGAAAAAAATATATTGGCGTATTAACCCTCACTTAATTATTATGATGCTTTAAGATGAGAGCCCTGTCCATTTAAGAGGCCTTCTTCTTTGCAGGGAACTTCCTTCCCTGCAGAGTGAATACTATTGTTTAACAATGAGTTCCTGGGTGGTTGGGAGGAGCAAAAAATAATAATCTCCCTTTTTGTAGTGAAAGACTTTTAAGTAGACAGGATTGTACCTTATTCTCAAAGTATTTCTCTTAATAGGTATAATAGTATATCAAATATTTTAAGAACAATGTGAAATTGCATAATTTCATTACTACTTCAGGATTGTTCTCGGCTAAGGTAGTTCAGACCTGGAGTTGAATTTCCACATTTACCACATACAGTAACTCCCCACTTAAAGTTGTCCCGATTAACGTTTTTCGTTGTTACATTGCTGATCAGTTAGGGAACATACTCGTTTAAAGTTGTGGGGGGGGGAGGAGGAGAAGGGGGCTAATGAACCTCCTGCTTGCTGTGCGGGGAGGAGGAGAGGGGGGCTAATGTCAGGGTGTCCCCCAACCCCCTGCTCCTGCACCCCACTTACCCCATCTTCCATAGAGCAGGGGGGACACACGACAGGGCTCAGGATGAAGGGAGCTTCCTGGCAGCAGCTGCCATCTCAGCTTGCTGATTAACTTAAAAAGGCAGTGTACTTAAGAGCGTACTTAAAGGAGCAATGCACATCTCTCTCTCATACACAGGCTGTGTGTCTCTGTCTGCCATGCTGTCTCCCCTCCCTCCATTCCTGCTGCCCTGTACAGTGTGCGGCTACATTAACAACAATGAGTTAACCCTTGAGGGCTCAGCCAATTGCTAGTTCATCATTTAGCAGTGAGACATCCACTGGGAAATATCCCACCCTCTGACTTCACCACCTCAACCAAGCTTCACAATCATCATCACTGTGTACCAGTATTAAATTGTTTGTTTAAAACTTATACTGTGTGTGTGTATATATATATATATAGTCTTTTGTCTGGTGAAAAAAAATTTCCCTGGAACCTAACCCCCCCTATTTACATTAATTCTTATGGGGAAATTGGATTCGCTTAACATCGTTTCGCTTAAAGTCGCATTTTTCAGGAACATAACTACAATGTTAAGCGAGGAGTTACTGTATAATTGTCCCTCAAACATATCCTAATTCTAGAAGCTTATTACCCAGAGTAGTTCCACTTAACGCAGTGGAACTACTGATACAAATAAGCACTGTGTAACATGACTTTGCTCAACAGAGCTTTCAATGTCTCTACTTCCTGGACTGAGCTTTTAAAACTAGCGTTCGGTGAGCCCAAACTCAACCTTTTGTTGATAGTAAACTGAGGGTAATAAATAAAGCAACACATAAGCATTAAGAGGGGTGGCAGTTGTGATTGTATCTATTTGCATTATCAACAAGATAATTAAAGATCCGGTATAGATCTAAGGCTCTGGACCAATGTGGGGCTGAGGTCAGAGCATCAACTTTAAAAACAAAACAAAACATTGAATAAGGCCTCTGGGAACCTTAACAACATTTAAATAAACAAATTATGTACTTGCTAAAAATAAACCAACATATTCTAATGCACATAGGGTCATAGAAGGTATAAACAGAAAAAAACTATTGGATCATTGAATCGTATCCTTGCCAATGCAGTGTACAGTTTTCCTAATATTATTCCACCAAATGAGTGAGCCAGAACAGGGAGCAGAAAAGGAACAAGAACAACAACCTCATCCCTATTTGCAGTTTGTAAAACAACAATACTACCTTAAAATTAAAACAAAACAAAACAATTAGAGATTCATAGATTCCAAGGCCAGAAGGGACCATTGTGATCATCCCGTCCGACCTTCTGTATAATACAGGTCATAGAACTTTCCTAAAACAATTCATTTTAAACTAGAGCATATCGTCAAAAAAAAAAATCCAACCTTGATTTATAAATTGCCAGTGATGAAGAATCCACCAAAACCCTTCGTAAGTTGTTCCAATGGTTAATTAGCCTCACTTGTTAAAAAATGCGTGCCTTATTTGCACTCTGAATTTGTCTAGCCTCAACTTCCAGCCACTGGATCTTGTTATTACCTTTATCTGCTGGATTGAAGAGCCCTTTCTTGATTATTTGTTCACCATGTACATACTTACAGACTGCGAACAAATTGTTCCTTAACCTTCTCTTTAGTAATTCAAAGACATTGAAGTCCTTGAGTCTATCATTGTAAGGCATGTTTTCTAATCCTTTAGTCATTCTTGTGGCTCTTCCCTAATCCAACACCATCCTTCTTGAATTGTGGGGACCAGAACTGGACACAGTATTCCCGCAGCAGTTGCACCAGTGCCAAATTCAGAGCTAAAATAACATCTCTACCTCTACTTGAGATTCCCTTGTTTATGCATCCCATGATCAAATTAGCCCTTTTGGCTACAGCATTACACTGGGAATGCGTGTTCAGTTGATTATCTAGCATGACCCCCAAATCTTTTTCAGAGTCACTGCTACCCAGGATAGAGTCCCCCATCTTATAAATGTCCTACATTCTTTGTTCCTAGATATATACACTTATATCAAGCTGTATTAAAACACATATTTTTGTTTTTGCCCTGCTTATCAAGTGATCCAGATTGCTTCGTATCATTGACCTGTCCTCTGTATTTACCACTCCCCTAATCTTTGTGTCATCTGCAAACTTTATCAGTGACTATTTTATGTTTTCTTCCAGGTAATTGATGAAAATGTTAATTAGCATAGGGCCAAGAACTGATCCCTGTGGTACCCCCATAAACACAGATGTTCAATGAGGATTCTTCATTTACAATTACATTTTGCAAACGATCAGCTAATTTTTAATCCATTTAGTGTGTGCCATGTTAGATAAAGTAGCTATAGTTTGAATGAATTGTGGCTCTTTTCATAAACCTTCCTGGATGACTGTAGTCATGGAAGGGAGTGTTTGGAGATGGGAACACATTCTGAAAGAAAAATCTCACTATTACAAAGGGTAGGGAATCCCACAGATTACAGAGAGAACTGAGTCACCTTGTAGACGTTTCTCTTCCTCGTGAATATGATTTAGAGTGTATGATATTTGCTTCAAAAGTCAGACTTTTTCATTCAAAATAATCTGACCAATTGTAAAAATATAGCCCTTTAAAAAAGAAAGAAAATTGCATCGAATAATGAGCATTATTATGGGAGAAACAACTGGGATTTGGTAAGAGATAGTTGATTAATCTAGGGTGGGAGAATCTAAATGAGACATGCAGAATTGTATTTATCCAAAGAATTTGCTAAAAAAAAAATGGAAGAAGAGAATAAAGTATCAACCTTCCGGGTCTCAACACACTTTGTGTCAGATGGAATGTTTATAAAACTCACAATAGCCTCCTTGGGTTTAGAAGCATAAGCACAGAAATGCAAAGTTCTTCTTTTCTTCATATCAGAACATCATCCCATCTTTCTATGAGTATCAAGTTTGGGAAAAGATGCTTGTTAGCCTGTGGGAAAGACGAAGGGGGCTACAGAATATATGGGAAAAAGTAGATGACAATATTTTTTAAAGTCTCATTTTTTTGAAACATCTCCTAAATATTCAGAGATTTTTGAAGACTACAAGCTGAACCAAGTCCTTTCTTGCATTTCTAATCTTTTCAGTCTATGAATACATCTGGCATATATTTTATTCCTATATTGCCATTCTAAATATCAGCAATGGAAGCAAGTTTCTAACATTTTCAATATATTTGTAAAGGATGTTTTCTGTTTTATGTGTGGGTGAGTTATTAATAACATGCTGCAAAGTTTTGTTGTCTTGTTGAACCTCTGGCAGAGGCTGGAAAACACCAGTTCATACGAACACTGAATAGCATACTATTTGGTTTCTAAATTTTCCCATAAGACCACAGCCAGGATAAAACCCCGATATGTCAACATCACTAAACCACCATCCTGTCTGGTACAATTGCCAGCCTCTGCTCCAGTGGAGCAGCAGTGGGAGTTGCAGGTTGGGATTGAGGTACACGGGCAGAGCTGTGTTAGGAAGCTTGCAGGGCTATAGTGACCAGTAACAAGGTAGCTGGTCTATCAAATGAAAGGGGACTCAGCTTTCCTGTTCCAATCTGTATGCTCCTGGTTGGGCCAGTTAAGAAGGCAGGGCAGCACCTTGTGAGCTATAAGAGGCATGGTGAGTAAGAGAGACAGAGCTGACTGGAGATGAGGAACAAGCAGGAGATGAGAGCTGCCAGAGAGAGATGGTGATTCTTGGGAGAGGGTTGAAAGAGGGGATTGCTGGCTGGCATCCTTAAGCCAAAGAGCCAGGGCCAGAGGCCTGAGAGAGCTGAAGACAGAAGGATCAGCAGAGGAAGATGCCCGCTGGCTCTAAGCCAGAGGATAGGAGCTAAGGGCCAGAGAGGGCTAAAGGAACGGGGAGCAGTGGAAGTATTTACCTGCTGGCATCTCCTTCCAGGAGAGCTGGAACCAGCGGAGCCATCAGAAGGCCAGAGGGAGTGAGGGATGCTCTCCTGGCAGAGAGGCTGTGGGAGTTCCCGCTGGGAAGGGCAATGTTGCACACCAGAAGGAAGGGTTGGGGTCGCTGTCCTAGGCAAAGGGACACAGAAGGACTGACAAAGAGTCCAGGTATGGTGAGAACGAAGCTAGTTTTTAAAGTCTACATGCACTGCGGTGATATGGATTATGTTTTGGGTCTTCTAGGGTATGGATTTTTCTACTATGTTTTGTTAAAGCATGGTTATGAACTTGATGTTAAGCTAGTATGGAGTTACTGGGGACCCAAGTGGAAAACGGAGGTGAGGAGCCATTTGCAGGGCTCCCCCAAAGGCACAAGGGGGCACCCAGGAGTAGGCCACAGGTTTACAAGGGCCAATCTTGAGATATGCTCAGCACCTCATCTTCCCCTTTTTAGTATCTTACTTTCATGAATATTACATTTCCTCACAAAACTCTATATTTTTAAAAAATGTGAAATGTGCACGACTATTTTTGTATCTCTTCTTACATCCATTACTATCTCCTGTGCTTACTGTCACTGCATGACATTGTTAATAGCACAGTTTGATTACAGCTTCCTTCTTTATTTTTTTTAATTTAGATGTTTGATGTTTAAGATTGCTACAGCATTAAGGCTCAGCAGAGGTCTATGACAGATTTTTTTTTAAAAGCATAAAGTAATACGAGGCAATTCTGTCCTAGGAAAAAAACAATGTTCCTTTTTGGCTTTGTGAGGTGCCAAAACAGGAATGATAGTTTTGTATTAATTTCTTTTTTGTTGTTTATTACACACAGTATACAGAGTGATTGTTATTGTTGTTTGTATTGTGGTAGTGCTTAGGGGCCTCAACGAGACTATGACCATGCTGTGCTAGACAAAGTAAAATCACATAGTGAAAGAGAGACAGTCCCTGCCCAAAGAGCTTACAGTATAAGCAGAAAAAAACTTGGAAGGGAAAATGGGCACAAAGAGAAATAGTGACATGCCAACATCACGCAACAGATTGGTAACAGAGGTGGGAATAGAACTCACGCTTCTTGACTTTACATCCAGTGCCCTATCTCCTAGGTCATGCATACCTTTTTAAGAAGTGCATAGAAGTGAATTAAATTCATTATTGTTTATATGTTGAAGGACATTACATGCACAAAGTGCTTTTAAAATAGATTATTTTTAAATTCTAGACAAAGAACATGATCCCTGCAGTGAACATCTTACACTCTTAAGATTTCCATTAATGTTAATGTTATCCTGAGAGAGGGAAGAAAGCAATAAAAGAATGCTATTTAAATAAAACTCTACAGAAGCTGTATTGTAAGATGACTTAAAAGATTTAACTAGTAGTGGCCAACGGTGACCCCAGAGAACAACTGAAATGATAATGAAAATTGTATTTACAATTGATGTTATAAAAACACATAAGTCTCAATTTCAAAAGACTTGGGCTCCTAAATCCCATTGAGTGTCAATGTAATTGAGGCACCTAAGTCACTTTGAAAATGAGACATAGACTCCTAAGTGACTTCGTCTCTTTTGAAAATTTCATCTTTTGTCTCCTTCACATAGTCTCTTTATCATCTTCTATTGTAATTTCTTGGTCTTTCTGCACGGGACACTTGCTTTTTATTTGTTTTTTCTTCAGAAATATCCTGCATTCAGTCCCTTTGTCTCTGATCATGCAGTGAGATCTGCACAGGCTTCCTGCACAGAGCCCTATAGACCTCACTGGGGCTCTGTGCATATGCGTAGGACGCACTGCAGGAGTAGGGCTATCGGCATGACCCAATCCAGTGGAGCATGTAAACATGTGAGTAGTCCTTTTGACTCTGGTGAGACTACTCAGAGGCTTAAAATTAATATGCTTGAGTGCTTTGCTGGGCTGGGGCTAGATTGCTCAGAACCCTTTGCCCCAAACCAACCTAATTTCCTTCTTTGAAAGGGTTATTGGAGTAGTGAAAGAGGGAGCAGTAAATGTGATATATCTTAATTTTAGTAAGGCTTCTGACACAGTCCCACATGACATTCTCATAAGCAAATTAGGGAAATGTAGTCTAGATGAAATTACCACAAAGTGGGTGCACAACTGGTTGAAAGACCTTACTCAAAGAGTAGTTATCAACGGCTCACTGCTAAACTGGGAGGATGTGTCTAGTAGGGCCCTGCAGGGGGCAGTCCTGAGTCTGATATTATTCAGTATTTTCATTAATGACTTGGATAATGAAGTGGAGAGTATGCTTATAAAATTTGCAAGCTGGAGGGGTTGTAAGGACTTTGGAGGACAAGATTAGAATTCAAAATGACCTTGACAAACTGGAGAATTGGTCTGAATTCAACAAAATGGAATTCAATAAAGACAAGTGCAAAGCACTAGAAAGGAAAGATCAAATGCACAGCTATGAAATGGGGAATAACTGTCTAGGTGGTAGTACTGCTGAAAAAATCTGGGGGTTATAATGGATCACAGATTGCATATGAGTCAACAATGTGATGCACCTGCGAAAAAGTCTAATATTGTTCTGGGGTGTATTAACAGGAGTGTCGTATGTAAGACATGAGAGGTAATTGTCCTGCTCTACTTGGCACAGGTAATTGGAGTACAGTGTCCAATTCTGGATGCCACACTTTGGGAAAGATGTGGACAACTTGGAGAGCATCCAGAGCAGAGGAGGATTAAGGTTTTCTGGGGCTCTGGGCCAGAGCAAGTGGGGGCCCACCGCTTCCGCCTGCAGTCCCACCCCTTTCTGCCCCTTCCCTGGGGCCTGTCCCTGTTCCACCCAGGGTCCCCCCATTCCACTGCAACCCCCAACCTATTTGCTCCTTTCTCCTCCCCCCTCAAGCACCCAGACCCCTGCTGCAGCCCCAAGACTGGGGAAGCTCTGTCCCTGCACCATGGCCCTGGGGCACAACGGGAAGTGAGAGCTCCTCCAGTCCCAGGGCTGCAGTGCTGGGGCTTCTCTCACCCTGCCCACCCGGCGCTTCTGCTGGAGAGGAGGGTTGTGTGCAGGGGATTCCCCTGCCGCCCCATAGCTTCTGCCAGGGGTGGAGTTGGCCACTGGGTTATTTCCACATCCCACGGCTTCTGCCGGGGTGGGAGTGCTGGGTTTTCCCTTGGCCAATGGCTTCTGCCGGGGATGGGGTTGGTGGGGGGCGCTCGGTCTTCCCCTGTCCCGCGACTTCTGCCAGGGATGGGAGGTGAGTGCTGGGTCTTCCCCTGTCCTGCGGTTTCTGCCAGGGATGCAGTAGGAGGACGTTGGCAGCTGCCCCGCCTGCCCAGTGTTTCTGGGAACTGGGGGCGTCTCCTGAAGCCCGGGTTTCCCCTTTCACCTCACGCTGAGGGCAGGGTTGGGGGGTGCTGAGGGCTGCCCTGCCTGCTCGGCGCTTCTGGGGACGGGGGGAGGGTGCTGCTGCTGGGAATTCCCCTGTTGCCCTGTGGCAGATTTCTGCTGGGGGGACACCCGTTTTTTCTGGAGCCCCCCAATTGGCAGGGCCGCCTGGGCACAGGCCCTGTGGGCCCAGTGGATAATCTGACACTGTCCAGAAGAGAGCAATAAAAATGATAAAAGCTTTAGAAAACCTGACGTATGTGGAAAGGTTAAAAAAAAAACTGGGCATGTTTAGTTTTGAGAAAAGAAGACTGAGGGGGGGACCTGATAACACTCTTCAAATATGTTAAGGGCTGTTATAAAGAGGATGGGGATCAATTGCTCTCTATGTCCACTGAAGATAGGACAAGAAGTAATGGGCTTAATCTGCAACAAGGGAATTTAGGTTAGATATTAGGAAACACTTTCTAACCGCAAGGCTAGTTGAGCTCTGGAATAGGCTTCCAAGGGAAGTTGTGGAATCCCCATCACTGGAGGTTTTTAAGAACAGACTGGACAAACACCCGTCAGGGATGGTTTAGGTTTACTTGGTCCTATTACAGTGCAGGGGGCTGGACTCAATGACTTCTCATGGTTCCTTCCAGCTCTACATTTCTGTTATTCTATTATTTGTATTTCTTTTCAAGGATGAAAAATATATACATGCTAATTGTGAGTACTTGCTCTTTGTTGATACTGCACTCTCAAAATTGTAAAGTCCAGAAAAATAGAATATCTCGGCTTATTTGTATACCTCCCTGTTCAAAATGTATACATATTTTCAACAATTTTATAAATAGGAAACTTGTGGTGTTTTATTTCAGAAACTTCACACTTATGTTTTGTGCTTAATTCCTGGTGTTCTTGTATTATGGTGATTTTTTCTGCAAAGACTCAAATATCTTACAAATTACACGAAGATTAAACTAGATATTGCTAATGTATTTTAAACAGTTGTTAAATTACCAGAGTTGGTTGATCCCTTCCTTGAAATTTGCTGATCCTGCCTTTAAATGCTAATCATGGCTTCTAGGTTATTATTTATATCTTTTAAATCTTTTATATCTATACATGGGTGCTTTTATGAAACCTGGCATAACTTATTCTAAGAACAAGAGCATATTTATATAAGTGACACTGGGAACTGACTTGGCAGGAGGCTGGCACTTAGTCTTAAACCCTGAACATTAGAAATAGGTATTAGGAACATCTACAAATCTGCATCACATTGTGAAAAAGGATCTTTTTCTAATTGTAAGTTTGTCAGCCTCAAAAGTTCATTAAATTGGTAAGAGTCACAAGGTTCATGAGCTGTGCAAATAAAATGAAGTTCTATGGGTGACACCAAGCAACAACTATTATGGACAGGAGATAAAGAATGCACTTTCAGTGACCAGGGTCTGCCAAGAGTTTCCTGGGAGGTGGCACAAGGAGCTTCACAGAGTAAGGTAGTGTTCAAGGTGAGTAAGGATGCCAGAATCTGGCCTTCATACACTGTGAGCTTGATCGTACTCCATTTAAGTCAATGGACACAGGGTTGATTTTGGTGGGACTGTTGGTGGAGTAAGGTGTTACGCAGAATGAAGGTGGCCAAACCAAGGAATAGTAAACAGAGTGTCCCACTGACTTAAGTAGAGGCAAAATCAGACTTGAAGTTTGCAGGGTAAAGCAGGTGCTTCACTGTACAAAGGATTGGTTCATTTCTGTGACCTGTCATTTTTTATTTTATTTATTTATTTTTAATTTCCCAGGAATTTATTGGGTTTTATTCAAAAATTTAAAAACTGGAGAAAATTTGGTAAAAACCAAAAACAAAGGGCAGTTACGGGGAGGCGAAGGAGGCAGGATACTCACCAGGTGACAGCTGATGAATCTTTCTGCTATTCGCAGAAGTCAGATGGTGGTGGCTGCTGGTTCCTGGCTCCCCACCCATCTCACTCCCCCACCGCAGAGAGGAAGCAGATGGGGCCACAATGAAGGGCTAGAGCCAAGAGGAGAGCTGAAGCCTGCAACCTGTGACTGCTGTGTCCCTCCCACCCAGCCCCCTCCCAGACAGAGTCCCGTCCTGACCCAGCGCCTCCTTCAGTGTGGTCCTGTCTGCTTGCTTCCCCTGCACACAGGCTCTGTCCAGCAGGAAAGCGGATGTGGCTCTGTGCCCTGGGGCTGGGCTGAAGGACTGGAGTCAGTAGGTGGCTCTGTCAGGCAGGGAGGCCATTACTCACACAGTTCAGTCAACCACAAAAGAAGGTGCATCATATCCTTCTCCATTCTCATATCATTGTTTAATAGCAAGTTATGGAGCTACCACAATCTCTGTGTACAGTACCTCTTTTTAATTTTAAGTTGAATGGCCTTATTCCAAGGGAAAAAGTGATCTAAATGTCATTAGCCCAAGGGAATGTAGGAAAATGTACATTTTGGAGACAGATCAACCTGTTAAGTACCGAAAGGATACCGAGAAGAAATTAATTAATTGAATTGATTCATGAGTCCCTCGTTTGTTATTAATAAAAGGTTGCAGAACAACATGTTGATGAGGCACAGTCATTCACCTCGGATTGGTATAGCGTAGCGTACATGGATAAAATTCACCTGAGTGCTGCAGATTGCACACCAAGACCATGTACACCACTTCTGACGTGAATTATGGGATCAGTGGGTCGTAAGTGGTCATCATAAAGCTTTGTATGTGTCCTCTGCCCTAGTGTGAATTTGACCCCAAGAGAGGAAGTAGGTTTCAGAGTGGAAAGGAATTGATCTAGTTGAGCTATAATGTCATGATCACTAGTGATGGCTGATTCCTAGTTGCTCCGTAATTCCCACAAACAGCTCAATTTTTCCATTTTCTGTCATATTATGATGATTGATAAGGGACACTTTTCCAGCTCAACTGTGTCTAACAGTATGTTTGTACAGAACCTAGCACAATGGGTTCATGAGCCTTACAGCATTACCAGAAGAAAAAGAAATGCTTTTTATACAGCTGTGTTTAGGAGCTGCTATCCCGTTCTTCAGGATGCTTCCTAGAAGTGCGTAGAAACAGAGATTTTATTTTCAGATATCAAGATGATAGTAGTGTATATTAATTAACTTTGCAGAATTTTCAGTTTTGCTTGAGAAATAATATTTTTCTAAATCACTTTTAACATCATTTGTACAAGCCTCAGAGGGTTCTAAAACTTTTTTTCATCTTTAAATGTTTCCTCATGTCTACATATGATGGAGATATGCTATAACATGTCTTAGCATATTATAAAAATATATAAATGGGTATGTACATGTTATGTTTTATTTTTATTGACAGAAATGTCTTGTGGCAGTAAGAACCAAGGTGTTTGGTCTTTTTTTTTTGATAGTTTAAAATTTAAGTCAACCTTTATTTCTACTCTGTATGTTCTCTGTACTTTATATGTATATTATGCTCTTCATTACACTCTGGTTGCATTTTATTATTAATGCATTTGCTCTGGTCAATTTTAATACCCCAGCCTGGAGCTCCCTCCTTCATCCCAAACCCCTCATTCCCAGCCCCACCCCAGAGCCTACATCCCCAGCCGGAGCCCTCACCCCCTCCCGCACCCCAACCCGGAGCCCCCTCCCACACTTTGACCCCCCCATTTCTGGCCCCACCCCACACCCCAACCCCCTGCCTCAGCCCAGTGAAAGTGAGTGAGGGTGGTGGAGAGTGAGCGATGGAGAGAGGGAGGATGGAGTGAGTGGGGGCGGGGCCTTGGAGAAGGGGTGTGGCCAGGGCATGGCCTTGGGAAAGGGGTAGGGAAGGGGTGTTCGGGTTTGTGCATTTAGAAAGTCGGCAACCCTAGCTGCAATCTATTCTTTTAAATAACAGTGTTTGTTTTTTGTTTGGTTTGATTTTGAGAGCACCTTATTTACTTGACTCTCTAAAATCCTTGAACCTGGCAACCTTAGCATTGGGCACTAGGTGCAGTGGGCTGACATGGCCTCTGCACTATGTAAACCCCATTTTGCAGAAGTAAATGTGATTGAAGTGGTTGCATAAGCCTAGTGCTAGCCCTCTACACTGGGGAGAATTTTGCTCTCTATGAAATAACAAAGAATTTAGATTTCTCCCCCCTTTCAGCAATTATTAATAACAGTTTTTCTGAGCTCCTGAAGTTGTGCCTGTCTGAATGATCCAGGAAGAGTAGGAATACTCTAAGTTCTGGGAGAAGATCAGGTCATCAAGAAGAAATAGAAAAGACTCACAATATTTTCAGGACCAGGATTGTTGAAAAATGTTCAAAAGACCTTGAGGAAGGGGAAGAGGGAGGTTGGATTACCACATCAACTGTTACATCTTCTAAGACTACCCTTCTTTACTCTTTTCCACAAAATCAGCTCTCTCTAGTAACCCCTAAGTTATATCTGTTGTACCAGCTCAGCCCCAAGCCTGCTCTTCCTCCTCTAGCTCCAAAGATGCTCTAGTAAGTAACCTTTAGTCCAACAGAATAAGCTACTAAGGGCATTTCTGAATTATGTAACTCCTGAGAGATATACAGAAAAAGAAATGGAGAGACTGTTTGGTCCATGGAAAAAGCTCAGAAGCGTCATTGTATTTCTGTTTACTGCTTTATTCCTGATTTCTAAAACACTGGCTGGAGATTGTAAGAGGGCCAGAGAGTGTTGGAAGTGATCCTGGGTAGTCAGTACTAGTTTAGTGAGACCAGTTAGGCCACAGAGCATTGCCAGATTTGCTCCTCCCTTAAAAAAATTTGAATCTATATTTAAATATCCAGAGCTGACCATTAAAGACATCACACAGCTGACAGGAAAGAGAGAGGGGCAAGGAGGAAATTAGGGTTTCCAACAGAAGGGAGGGTGGGACAGCACCACTAAAACAAAAATCTGGACTTTATGGCCATAATTGTCTGGCAATGCAAAAGTATTACTAAAACCCAGGATTGTTTCCAATGCTACATCATATCCACTACTGCTGCCTGCCAGTGTGTTAGCAGTAAATCTGAAGAGCCAGGAAAATAAGTAGAGCCTGTCTGCCTGCAATGAAGGTCTGGACTCCACGCTGCAGCAGTGAATGCCTTTTGCAGAGAATTAAATTATCTGCTAAATATCTAAAACATTCCTGTGAGAGTAAAAGCTCTTTGCTTAATTTCTGGGAGTGGAAGGTTGGAGAAAGCTGGGATTTGAAGAGAGGAATAATCTGAGGGTATAAATGAATAGTAAAGAATTCCTGGAAGGAAAAGGACTGATTGGCATTATTACATCTGGTTCTCCCAGCAGCCAGTCCAAACCTGGCAAGAAAGCATGTTTTGTGCTTTTCTTTCTTCTTGGGAGGCATGAGGGCTCTTATGCCATGCCCATCACTGTGTTATTTGAATATAGTAACAAATAGTTGCCCCTGCTTACCCCTAAGAGGAAGAGTCTTTAGAGAATGAAGCCAAGGAGAGGCTGAAGCAAAACACAAATGTCATATTTGTTTTGTGAAAAGGAAAGAAGCAAAGATCTGACAGGTGGCAGATCCACAGGCTTGTGAATTCAAACGGAAGATGCAAGAGGCATCTAAAGCAGAAAGCTTGGATTCTACCTTATGTACAACCAAGTGCTTTTTGTTGTTGTGTTTTGTGATGATAGTTACCTTCTCTTTGCCATCTGGTTATGAGTTCCTCCTTGTGTACTAAGATTAGGAATGGTCATGTGGTTTGGATAACATGAACTAACTTCACCTCCTCTCAACCCTCAGACTGAACCTTTGGGACGGTTTGAATAAAGGTCTGCTAATAGGGTGATGAAAAAGGAAAATCCTTTTACTTGTCGGTTTTTTAACATCTCTGACTTCAGCACACAATTTAAACTACTGTGCACTAGTGCTCATTGCTTTTTGAAAATGTGGGTGTAGCCTCTCCAACTGATTATTTTCCTCGGATTTAATTAATGATGATAATAAAATACCTATTTATATTAACTGTTAATATACATCTGGGTTCCATCTCATTTTGTAGAGCTAACTTTCTGCTGGAATAACTCTGTCAAAGTCGATGAAGTTATGCCGGCAGAAAATGTGGCCCATAATATTTGATGAAACTCATAGAAAATAAACTAGTAGATGAAAGCCCATGCTGTCAAAAAGTCATGTGTCTATAAAATAAAATAAAAAAAACAAAAATGGCTGAAAAAAAATCCCAGTGATGTTTCAGTCGGACGAACTGTGGCCAAGTAAGCCACCATCTGTGCAGTTTCCCTCAAACAACCAATGAAACTATTGTATGCAGATTAGCTGTAGAGGAAGAGTGATGATTGGTTGAGTTACCTCTGATATCACAACGGTCTAGGACTGTTGGCTTGGCATGGCATGGTTATACATGCTTTGATACTAGAGCAATGTATAAAACATTTAATTTGTGAATACCTGGAGGATGAAGGGGTAATCACTAGCAGCCAGCATGGATTTACTAAGAACAAATCATGCCAAACCAGCCTGATTTCCTTCTTTGATAGGATAACTGGTTTGGTGGATAGAGGGAATGCAGTGGACATAATATACCTGGACTTCATCAAGGCTTCAGACACAGTCCCACGTGACATTCTGATAAGTAAGCTGGAGAAGTGTGGGCTCAGTAGAACTACTATTAAGTGCCTACAGAGTTGGTTAAACAACAATAAAGAGTAACTGTTAATAGAATGGTTTCAGAGTAGCAGCCGTGTTAGTCTGTATTCGCAAAAAGAAAAGGAGTACTAGTGGCACCTTAGAGACTAACCAATTTATTTGAGCATAAGCTTTCGTGAGCTACAGCTCACTTCATCGGATGCATCCGATGAAGTGAGCTGTAGCTCACGAAAGCTTATGCTCAAATAAATTGGTTAGTCTCTAAGGTGCCACTAGTACTCCTTTTCTTTTTATTAATAGAATGATGTCAGATTGGAGGAAAATCTCAAGTGGGGTTCCACAAAGATCTGTTCTGGGTCTGGTGTTGTTTAACGTCTTTATTAATCATCTGGATTTAGGAATAGGAGCATACTTACCAGATTTGCAGATAACACAAACCTGGGGGAGGGTTGCCAACCCTTTGGAGAATAGAGGTAAAAAAAAAAAAGGGATCTTGATAAATTGGAGAACTGGGCTATTGAAAACAAAATGAAATTTAACAAAGACAAATGGAAGGTGCTACACTTAGGGAAGAAAACCCAAATGCACAAATACAGAAGGGGGATAACTGGTTTGGCAGCAGCACTGCTGAGAGGATCTGGGAGTTGTAGTGGATGACAACCTCAACAGGTCAACAATGCAATTTTAGGTTGCATTAACAGAGACATAACATGCAAATCACAGGATGTGATAGTACTTCTTACTCAGCGCTGGGTAGGCCTCAGTTGGAGTCCTGTGTCATGTCCAGTTTGGTCACCAATGTATAGAAAGGATATAGAGAAACTGGAAAGGATCCAGAGGTGAGTGACTAAAATGATCAGAGGATGGTATGCAAGCCATATGAGCAACGGCTGAAGGAACTGGGTATGTTTAGTTTGGAAAAGAGATTGAGGGGAAACATGATAGCATTCTTCAAATACTTGAAAGGCTGACATAAAAGAAGAGGAGAAAAGTTGTTCTTTCTTGCCACAGAGGGCAAGACAAGAGGCAATGAGTACAAACTACTGCATAGCAGACTTAGATTAAATCTCAGGAAAAACTTCCTAATTGTAAGAATAGTAGGATAATGAAACAGACTGTCTAGGGAGATTGCGGAGGCTTCTTCATTGGAGGTTTTGAAAAGGAGGCTGGATAGACATAGACATCTCTCTTGGATGGTTTAGACACAACAAATCCTGCATGTACACACAGGGATAGACTAGATGACCCTTGCGATCCCTTCTAATCTTATGGTTCTATGATTCTATGCCTTACTGTGGTTGAAAGCCCATGCTGTCACACAGGTGCAATTCATAAAGTCAAAATGACCGAGGACTTAAAAACTAGATGGTAAAAGACTGCAAAGCCAAGTAATAATTGAATTTGGTAATATTCTAAACAAAGAGAGCTCTAAACCATGCTTGTAGGTGTTTCCATTGCTTCACACTGACTCAGCAGACATTCTGGACTTCAGAGTGACACCCAGACAGAATGAAAATACTGGAATCTTATTATATAGATGATACCTTTTTAACTCTACTGTTCAAAACTTAGTATGGTTGATTTTTTTTAATATGAGTACGATGTATGGGAAAAGGCACTGCCTGAAACCCGGAACTATTGAGAAAGGTATTTATTAAGTATTTTACTTAGTCAACATTCATTCAAATTATACTAATACTTATATTTCCTCTTAGAAAATTTTCTTTTGAATAAATTTAAAGAGAACTTTCCCTGGAGAATGCATTAATCACAGAACAGAGTAGGATTCTTCGGAACGTTGTAAATTATTAGAAAAGGGATTTCAATGAAAGCTGCAGTTTTGATGATGTCCATGAGAAGAGAAATGTTTTGGGCTAATTCCACCCAATTTAGTCTAACAGTGTCCCTATGAAGGTTCTGTCTGTACAATTTTTGTGCGTGTGGATGTTAAGATGTGTATCACTTAGATAGGGGAACAGTATTCCCTTGAGGTGACTGGCTTACACACATCTTTATTTAAATTTTGACTCAAATCATCATTTTTCAACCAATTTAGGGGTTATAATATCTGCAGTTGACCTTACATTACAACCTGTGAACCATCCTGCTTAATGTGAAATTACATCATGTAAAAAATTCCCTTTTGTCCATTATCCTGGTCATGGCATTGACAGGACTCTCAAAGAGTCATGGGACTGTAAATCAGAAAGGGAACTAGGAAGTGAGAAAGGTGGGAAAGATAGTTTTAAGGCTAGTGCGGTGATTCCTTATATTCTTAATGCCACTTCAAGATCAATGTGAAGAATGGGCATTAGGTGTTTCTTCCTGGCACCAAGTCAAATGCAGAATATTTTATGCAAATTGAAATATCCTATTCCGAGAAATAATAGATCTGTAGTGATTTCATTCCCATGTTAGAGCGGGAAGGTTTACGTTGAAAAGATGGTTTGGCCACAACCACTGCCACTTGTTGAGCACAGAAGGAATACCGAGAAGAAATTAATTGTATGGCATTAGCTAATAGCAAGCAGCACATATACTAGAGGGAGGTCACAGACAAAAATTTGATAAGGTGTAATTGATGGTTTAGATTTGCTTAACTAGACATTGAAAATTATGGGAGAAAATGAATGTCAGAGCAGAGGGAGTAGAAGTCAGAGCTGAGGCATATATCGTACTGTTTAGTGTGTATGTGCACCAACACCCTGTATTGGAAAGCATGTCAGGCCTGTGCTAGTGTTTCTGCCCAGTTTAAGGGAATGCACAAAAAGCTAGGCACATAACCATGAGTGTGAAAAGGAGACAAAGCTAGGCACATGATCATGAGTGTGAAGAATGAGAGCTACTAGTAAAGCTGAGTTTGCATAATGGAGAATAATGGGAGATGAGCTATCGGCCATACTGGGGTTACTGCCTGTTGGAAAGATGGGATGTTTTAGAGAGAAAGATGATGAGTTCAGTCTTTGCCATGTGTCACTGTTACCGCTGCACTGCTACCTCATTTCTGATCTCACTGAGTGTACTCCCTCAGGTGTTTGGCCTCTTGGCCTTACTTGTCCTGAGGTGGAGTCTCACAATTCTTCCACTGTTAGACTGAGATTCAGGAACACTACTCCCTATATATCAATTGCTTATAATCTTGTGGGCCCGACTGGGTTCAGACACATGCTTGATCCTCTCTTCAGGAGACTGTGATCAGTGATACTGACCAGCAGCCTTCTTAAAACAAAGTGTTTTATTTAGAGGTTGGAACAAAGCATCAGAGAAAAAAAAGGACTTAAAAATTTTAAAGCATCCTACACGCATAGCTTCATGTGACCTTATGCTCCACTCCAAACAAAACTACACGCACCTTTTCCCCTTCAGTTACAGGAACAGAACTGAACTACCTCGTGTTCTGTGAGAAAACAAAGATCCTTCTATGGACCTCTCCCACCCTGGTCCCAGCTGACAGCATGCCCTGCTGTGCTTCTGGCCCACCTGCCTACCTTGAGTGAGACTGTGTCTGACTCTTAAGTAGAAGAGAGGCCCTGTTATTCCAGCAGAAATCAGTTACCCTATTGCTCAATGGTATTCTTCATTTCAGAGTCCAGGTGTTAACTATCCAGTGCCTCAGACTGTTTTTTCCTCCCTGATAGGTCAGAGGATCCAGTCAGGTTATATCATGGAGATTGCCCCAGTCTCAGCTACTCCATTGTTTGGATGGTTGAACCCATTCAGTTTGCAATCATTGGTTTGATGACTGTGTCTCCTCTGTATGTAAGGGTGTTTGAAATTGCCTGAACAGGTGGAGTGCCCTCAGTCCCTCATGTTTGCTTACAAACAAACTTAGAAATCAAGCACATAAATCACATTTTGAATATAGATCAAAATATATAGTTAATACAGAGACATCTATGGCTATCTATTGTCACATTGTGTTTAACAAATAACATTTGGCTACATATTCTGTGTATCTGCAATGCAGTGATGGGCTGCTGTCAACATTTTAACTAAGGCCCCTCCAAGAAAATTCCCTTCGTTTGTGATAAACCTGGATAGCATGGGTTTGCAGAGAGAAGAGGTGGCTGACTGGGGAATGTAACCATTTGTTTTCTCACTTAAGCAAAAATGCTTTCTCACCTCACCAAGGAGGGAGGCAGAAGCACTCGTCAAACACACTGAAATTAAGCTGTGATTTTATAAGAATGTTTATACATTGCTCTCAAACAATATACCAAGTTTATAGATAGTACTGCACAGAGCTCAGCTCATGGAAATTGAAATGGTGGATGGATTACAGATTTTATGCAGGGGTCCTTGCCTGGGACTTTTTTTTTCAAAACATACCTATTTCTATTTGGTGTAACCTGGTCCATTCCAAAAGTCCCAAAATTGCTTTTCAGCAGTATTTTTAATAGGTGCATGGATTCTGTCTAGCAGGGATGGTTTAGTTGTATTTAGAGAGGGATGATTCTATCAGGCTTCCCTTCAGTTTGACAACAGAACTTTAACAAGAGATGCCTCGGAGAAGCCTACAAGAACACATCCAACCATGACTGCTCTCAAGGGTCGCTCTTTTATTAAAATCTGTATATTTTATTGTTGTACTGAATCAGACGCAAGGTCCATCTAATCTGGAATTCTGTCTCCAACAGTGGCTGGCACCAAATGCTTTGGAGGGAGGTATAAGAAACCTCACAACAGGCAGATATGAGATAATCTCCCCCCCGCCCCATGGAGGTGTCATCAACTGGCTTGTTGGCTTTCCCCCTGGTATTTAAACACAAGTGTTTTGTCAGTACAAGATGCCTTATTTCTCATGATGCGGTGTGCATGGAAACATAGAGAAAGATTGTTAATGTTCTCTTTGAATACATTTTTATGGTTTTAATGCTTTTGCCCCGAGAGCTTGATAGGGCTCTACAGTCCCTCCACTAGAGTTGGATGGGAAACAATCTTCCCATCCTGTGAGAGTTTACAAGATTTTGAAGTGTTTTTCCATCCCAACTGGGAACGAAAAGTCAAAATCTCACAATTTTTGGCAAACTACCAATAAAAAAAATTAGATTAGATTGAGTCAATCAGACCATTTTGTTTAGAAAATTTCCAAATTTTTCATTTTGATTATGATCTTTTTAATTTGTTCACATTTTTAGTATAAATTAACTAAAATTTCAAATAAAAAAGTAGTTTTAAACCAGAAAATAAAACTTTTTGTTTAGAAAATGTCAAAAGGAAGACATTTCAACACATTTCAGACCTTTTTTTAAAAAAAATTCAGAGTCAAACCAGACTCTTTCCCATGAGCATTTTCTGTTTTGGCAAATTGGCAATTTCTGATGAAAAAAATATTGGAAAATTTCTTGCCAGCTCTACCCTCCACCTTCCGGCCATGTGCGTGCTACCAGGGGCCTGCAGTTGGCTGCCCTGTATGTCAGTCTGTTCTGTTCATGTCACAGACCCCTGAGTAGCCAGATCTTTGGAGTCCTGAAGTCTTTCTCCTCTGTGGAGCTTCCAAAATAGCAGGGGATACATAAACATGTGCAAAGTGAGTGTGAAGTGTTATCAAATCACACTACATGAGATACAAGGCACTGGAGTATCCACTGAGGTGCAGCTTCTTTGTGTTGCACCATTGCGTCTTTTGGTCCTAAAGCCGGCAAAGCCATCCATGAGAGGATCATTTCTAACAGTACAGAATCAGCATAGCAGTTCCCATATCCTTCCTCTCCTCTTTGCTGCTGGTATAGGGACAATTCAGGGCCTCCGTATGGTCTGCTGACCCTTGGCTGCCATATCTGCTGCTTTGGGTCATTGGCACCTAGTATTAGACTACTCTAAATTATGCCTGGGGACTGGCCCAGTATCCCCCTCCCACCCCCCAAAACAACAACAACAACAACAAACCTTGTGCTTTGAACTCCTTGATGAAAAACAAGGATTGGAGATAATGTTCCCAGACTACAGAGCATGCAAGGCAGTGGAGAATCAGGTCTTATGCTTCAGAACAGGGAAACAAAATTGAAGTTTCAGTGTGGCTGAAGAGAAGCACCCCCACCTTCTATTGCAGGGATCCCACCTAGCCAGCAACTGAGAGACTTGGGCTGCCAGACTCGAAAAGGCACCGGAAAGCAGACTTTGAGGGCAAGAACAATACGTGAGCAGGAAGAAGAGAAATGCAGCATTGTTGAACAAAGATGCATGGACAAAATAATTTCAAATTCTCTGGAGAGCGCACATTTAATTTTACTATGGCTAATGAGTTCTGTAGTATTTCTGCTTTAGGCAGCTGCTCCATAGCTCTCTCAGTTTCTCAAAAAAAAATCTTTATCCAGATGATAACATTTGCTGGAATGTATAGGTGCCTGCAACGTCCAATCTGTCCCCGAGGCTAAGTATGCTCCTAAATTAGTAAGCAAATTAGACACAGTTTGTACTGAAGGGCACATTGTGCTTTTTGTATTAGTGTATCTACACAGGTATTTTCTGTCTTCATACAGTACACCCTCAGCTAAAAGTCTAAATTTTATTGAAACACAGAACACATGGTGTCATTTCAAGGACAATACAAACGTATCGTGAAAGTTTCAAAAATGCATTTCTTAGGGCTGGTCTTCACTATGGGGAGATTGATGCTGATGCAATTGATGCAGCAGGGGTCAATTTAGTGGGTCTCGTGAAGACCCACTAAATCAACAGCAGAGAGCTCTCCAGACGAGCCTGGTACTCCACCTCTCTGAGAAGAGTAATGGAGGTCCATCGGAGAGCGTCTCTTATCGGTGCAGTGCAGTTAAGATACTGGGCTAAGTCAACCTAAGCTACTTCAACTCTAGCTATGTTATTCATGTAGCTGGAGTAGTGTAACTTAGGTCAGCTTACCCTTGTAGTGAAGACAAGCCCTTAAAGTAGATGTAAGTGCTATATGCCAGTTTTCAACTGACAATGAAGAATGGTTTCTAGTTCTTCATTCCTGGCCTATGGTTACAGCAAGTCGATGTATTCTGTTCTCCCCTTCACTAGTGTAAATCCAATTTAACTCCAATGAGGTCAATGGAGTTGCTCCAGATTTCCATGGGTGTAGCTCAGAGAAGAAAGAATTTGGCTATTTGTCTTCAGTCTCAATAGTCTGAGATCATTAATCTCATCAGTAAAACAGGAGTTGGAGTCATGTGAGTAGGAGAGAAGGCAGATTATGAAAAAAGCCGGAGCCACTTCTCTTCTACTTTATAGAATTTAGAAGGTGGATGGGGATGACTTACAGGGAGGATATTCCAGTGTTATTTGTATCCTGGGGCAACCATGAGGTTACACTTCCACAGCATGCTTTCAGGAATTTAACTCACAGGAGCATATTTGTCTGACGAAGTGGTAGGGAACCTGGGTATGTCAGACTCACTGATGTCAGCAATAATCTGGTAGTGAACAGACTGAGAGAGTATTGTAGTTAATGATGGCCCCAGTATGTCTTTGAGCTAGCTAGGATCTCTTTTATATTCAGTGAGATATAGTTACTGCTTAAATAAACATTTATATCACTAACTGCCGTACCTGGTGACGTATGATTGTTTTGACCTCTTAGGGGAAAAAAGGTTAAATATAATTACCTCTGTTCTTAAATGATAAAAAAGTGGTAACATCTGTGCACACTGCTGTGTATACAGCAATAACAGTCGAACGTTAACAATAACACAATGACCCACTCATGTGGATGTCATTGCCTTTACCTGAGCCTCTCCAGCAGCTAGGAAAATAATTCTTATTCACCAAAGACTAATTTTCACATTTAAAAATCTTTATTGTGGGTCTAATGCAGTAGAATTGCCTTACACAGTAGGAAACCCATACTTAAGCTGGTCGTATAAGTACAAAGAAACGCCTCAAGTCATGATCAAGCTGGGCGGTAATTCAGGCTTCTGCAACTACCAAGTACAGTCAAAGTCCAGCAGATGGCACAAGGCATCTCAGAATGAAACTGAGCATGCTCCCATTTCAAACTCTTGTGAATTGGGTGGAGAACAGAAGTCACAATAGGGAAATCGAGTCTTTTTTTTTTTAATTGAATCTTCACCCACTTCACACACATCCCCCTCCTGAAATACTGTGTTTATTGTTTTTTATTTTATTGTTAACTATTATTATCTATTGTTTAGAGTAGCAGACTGGTAGGTAGGACTACTACATGCTGTTCCAGACTCTGCCATTCACTCAGTCTGTGACTTTGGAAGGGACATGTGACCTTTCCAGGGCAGCAGGGCAAAGCTGTAATACTTTTTGGTGACCCAGTATTGCCAAATTTAGCTGTTCAAAAATCATGGGTTTGGCACCCCAAAATCAAGATATTTAGAAAAATAAGAAAATTTGGGTTCTTTTGATTTGCCTTCTAGTTTCTTAGCTCTTAGGATACTTGTATTCTAGCTGTTCACACCTGTGAGGGTTAGAAACTTACTTTTTTTCAAATGAGAGCTGAAATTGTCACCTAATCACTTGCCTCCAGGAGCTGGGCTTTAAGAAAAACACCAAATATTGCAGTACTCACATTAAAATCATGAGAGCTGGCAACACTGGTGACCTGGACTATATATATGCAAAATATACAAATGATCATTGTAAACTTCACAAAACTATGCACCTAAAATTCGCTGCTGTAGTATGTATAACAATCAGTGGGGTTGGATTACATAAGGAGTAATTTGTGGGAGAGCAGATCTGACACTGTACTTTGGTATATCACCAGTTCACTACCGTGTAATACCTTGCTTTTTACATCTATCACCAACATGTAAGAGAATCAAATCTGCACAAGAATAAAGACTGAAAATGAGGAAGCTAGTTAAAAGGAAATTAAAAGGAACAATCACAAGAATAAAATGCCTGAAAGCTGCATGGAAACTATTTAAAAACACCATAATAGAGGCCCAAACTAAATGTATACACCAAACAAAAAACAAAAACAGTAAGAGGACAAATAAAAAAATACCACCATGGCTAAGCAACAGAGTGAAAGAGGTGGTTAGAGGCAAAAAATTATTTTAAAAATTGGATGTCAAATCCCCATCAGGAAAATAGAAAGGAGCATAATAAACTCTGGCAAGTAAATGTAAAAGAATAATTAGACAGGTCACAAAAGAATTTGAAGAACATACAGCAAAAAACACAAAAAACTAACAGCAATTTTTTTATGTACATCAGAAGCAGGAAGCCTGCTAAACAATCAGTGGGGCCACTAGATGATCAAGGTGCTAGAGGAGCACTCAAGGAAGATAATGCCGTTGTAGTAAAGCTAAATGAATTTTTTGCATCTGTCTTCACTGCAGAGGCTGTGAGGGAGATTCCTACACCTGAGCCATTCTTTTTACATGACAAATCTGAGGAGTTGTTCCAGATTGAGATGTCAATAGAGGAGATTTTGGAACTGATAAATTGAACAGTAATAAGTCACCAAGAATTGATGGTATTCACCCAAGAATTCTGAGAGGAACTCAAATATGAAATCACATTCATACTAACTGTGGTACATAACCTATTGCTTAAACCAGCCTTTGTACCATATGACTGACAGGTAGTTAATATAACAGTGATTTTTTAAAAGGCTCTAGCAGCGATCCTGGCAATTACAGGCTGGTGACAGATTGGCTGAAACTGTAGTAAAGAACAGAATTATCAGATGCATAGATGAGTACGATATGTTGGGGAAGAGTCAATATGGCTTTTATAAAGGGAAATCATGCCTCACCAATCTACTAGAATTATTTGAGAGTGTCAACAAGCATGTGAATAAGGGTGATCCAGTTGATATAGTGTATTTAGACTGTCAGACCTGCCTTTGAAAAGTTTACAGGGAAAGAAGAGGAGGCAGAAAGGGCAGGGACATCAAAGGGGCAACAGCCCTGCATCAAGCTGTGTCCAAGAAAACATGCAGGAGACTGAAGGAGACTGCAAGCCCTAAAACTGAGGGCTGAAAGACTTAATTAGAGGTGAGGGTAGATCCATCAATAGCTATTAGCCAAGATGATCAGGGATGCAACCTTATGCTCTGAGTATCCTTAAACCTCTGACTGCCAGAAGTTGGGACTGAATGACAGGGGATGGATCACTCGATAATTGCCTTGTTTGGTTCATTTCCTCTGAAGCACCTGTCACTGGCCAGTGTTAGAAGACAGGATCCTGGGCTAGATGGACCAGTTATCTAACCCAGTGTGGCCATTCCTACATTCTTATGTTCACACAAGTTGGTGGATGTTGAAACATCAGGAGACAGGCCAAAAAGCTATGCAATGTATCATTTTTATATCAGCTTCATGATTTTTTGGGGATGATCTGACTCATGATTTTGAGCTCTAAGTAAGGACTCGTGATACTACAATTGCTTCTGTTGACTCACCCAAGACAAGGCAACCCTTTGGCTCTTCAGTGGAGAGTCTTTTTCTTTGAATCACGAGGCTCCTGATTATTACCTCAGCTGAAGTAATGTGCAGGAAATGCACACATTGGCCCAAATTTATCCCCATCCAAGGAAGAGTAATTCCATTTAAGTCAATAGAACTGTGTCAACTCAGGCCAGAGTTGGAAGTGGATTAGTGAATCTTCTGAGAGGAGGGAGAAACAACTGAAGGGACTGACAATGAGAGCAGAGATGTTGAAGGCAGTTTCTGGAGAATCAGGAGGAAGCAAAATTTTAAAAAGAAACCCTTTGAATAAAAGGTAAGATACAATGGAAAACTTAGGAAACACAGAAAGAGAAGACATCTGCAGTGAGCAGGGCTAGTGGTGAAGGAAGAGGAGACACTAAGAACTCTTGAAAAGAACTCCTGTAAAAACTAAGCTAAAAGGATGTTAAGGAATCATTAAGGAAGGGATATATAATAAGACAGAAAATATTGTATTGTCTCTATATAAATCCATAGTATGCCCACATCTTGAATACTGTGTGCAGATGTGGTCACCCCATCTCAAAAAAGATATATTGGAACTGGAAAAGGTTCAGAAAAGGACAAGAAAAATGATTAGGGCTATGAAATGGCTTCCGTATGAGAAGAGATTAAAAAGACTGAGGCTTTTCAACTTGGAAAAGAGATGACTAAGGGGGAATATGATAGAGGTCTATAAAATCATGACTGGTGTGACGAAAGTAAATAAGGAAGTATTATTTACTCCTTCTCATAACACAAGAACTAGGGGTCACCACATGAAATTAATAGGCAGCAGGTTTAAAACAAACAAAAGGAAGTATTTCTTCACACAACGCACAGGCAGTCTGTGGAACTCTTTACCAGAGGATGTTGTGAAGGCCAAGACTATAACAGGGATCAAAAAAGAACTAGATAAATGGAATGGGTAGGCATTGGCCACTGTCAGAAGATAGGATACTGGGCTAGATGGATAAATGGGATGAGCAGGCACTGGCCACTGTTGGAAGCCAGGATACTGGGCTAGATGGACCTTTCATCTGACCCAGTATGGCCGTTCTTATGTTCTTAGGATGCATTATTAAGTATGCATAAAAATTGGAAATGCTGACAATAAAGTTGCACGTGCACCCTTGGCCTTTCCAGCTTGTGCATATGCATTACGTTATAGCCTTTGATTACATGTTTTCCATGACAATGCACACTTTTTCACCTCAAAGCTAACTTATCCACACATGCATGAGAAGTGCAGTTTTCTTGTATGAACACATTATTAGCTTAACCTCAAAAAAGTAGCTATCTATTGCCTATAGTCAGCCTGCAATTTTCAAAGGATCATAATTTGGCCAAATCAAAACTAGTTTTCACCAGAATACTCATAGGCACTTCCTAAAGTGGACGATTTCAGCTTACTCTCTCCAACCTTTTTGGCTTTAGAGCTGTTCAAAAAAAGCTTGCAAGAATTCTGAATTTATTTGTTTATTTATTTTTACTCTTTTCGGACTTTGTAATGGCTGTGCTGTTTTTGCTCAAAGTTTATATACACACATACAAAATTTACTTTTAAACAGAGACCAAGCTTGTAACATTTCAGCCTGAAAGGCATAAGTTTTTGAAATTTCTAAATAAGACAAAATCAGTGTTAGAATGAAACACTTATGTAAACAACTTGTTATGGTTACTGTTTATTCTGGTATAATAACCATACATCTGATGGATTTAGCTGTTTTACATTATGTATAAGATTTCACATCTAGAGATCAGGATCTGTTGACCAGCGTTATGTATGGGCCTGATCCAAAGCCTATTGAAGTAAATAGGTATATTGTCATTGACTTTAGGGGCTTTTGATGAGGTCTTCAGGGAAGCTTCTGAGAAGCTCAGTGTAGGACTTTTAAAAGATAGTGGGTGAAATCCTGGCCCCACAGAAATCAATGAAAAATCTCCCATTGATTTCAGCACATCCAGGATTTCACCCAGTGTGTGAATTCCCTGATGCTTTGCAACAGCAGATAACTAATACTGTTCCCAGAATTTTGCACACATTTCACCTGATATGATTAACTATGCAGATACAAAAAGCAGACATACTCTATTCTGTTTTGCTAGGAGCAGCACAATACAAGGTTAATAAATGGAAACAAAGAGACAAAGGCCCAATCCAAAAAAGCATTTTGGCACATGCTTAATTTTAAGCATGTGAGCAGCCCTGTTGTAGTTCTGTTGTACATTGGGGCTACTCACATGCTCAAAGTTAAGCATATGCTGATGTGCTTTGCTGGACTGGGGACAAAATCAATAGGGAAAGACATTTAATTTTTAAGTTTTTAGGAGGGTATTGCAGACAATAGACCATTAAAAAAGGCCATGTCTACACTACAGACTTTTGCTGGCATGGCTATGTTGATTAGGGGTGTGATGAGTTGTGACCCCTGACTGGCACAGCTGTGCCATCAAAAGCCCCTAGTATAGACACAGTTATATCAGAAAAACGACACTTTTACCAGCATAGTTTCTTTCCCTTGGGAAGGACTTGAATAAACTATCCCAGCCAAAGTGCAGCTATGTCCATACTAGGAGTGCTTTGCCGGTATGGTATCCTGGTATAGCTATACCGGCAAAGCACGCAAAATGTAGACCTGGCCTATCATAAAATTAAAAGCTGTTAGGAGCACCTGATACTGTGTCCCATTGTCACTTTGTCTAAATGCAAAGGGATCTATTCACCTCCCCACAGAATATGCTTAGTTCCAATTGATTTAGGATGTTATGTCGATCACTCATATCCGGTGGTGGGAGAATAGAATTGCCCTTCACTTACACACCATTTTCATAACAACAATGTCCACCAAATGCACTCCAGTCTGGAACATTACCTACCATTTCTCATGGAAAATAATGCCTGTGGCATGTGAGAGTTTTCAAATAAGATAGAGAAGGGTAGTTTCACCATTTGATGTTACGGTGTAGGTAGAGGAGAGAATTAAAATTGAAAAATTTCAGCCCTCAGGTCAGCAGAGGATTTTTCTCTGCTCTTTCTTCCCAT
The DNA here is from genome assembly GCF_965152275.1 of Natator depressus. Classification (NCBI taxonomy): domain Eukaryota; kingdom Metazoa; phylum Chordata; order Testudines; family Cheloniidae; genus Natator; species Natator depressus. Next base: position 98,850,954 of record NC_134235.1, on the reverse strand, counting down.
ATACTTTTAGATCCCATTCATCTCAAACTGCAGAAAAGGCTGTTGTTGCTTAGCTCCTAGGTTTTGGTTCAATAGAGATGGCAAAACCAAAGAGATTGTCTGGGTCTTGTGGGAAGAGGGGGGTAAGGTATAGTATTTATGTACTTATTTTGGCCCCAATGAAATGTGCAATATGTTATTTGCTTGTTGTGCGGAGGAAATAAAGCACAGTCACCCTCAAATGGAGAATTACAGTAGCAACAATGTATCAAAAACAATTAACTCTGGCTATCACAGATGCCATTACTTTTTGGTAAAGAAATGTTTATCCAGCAGACATATTATTGCCTACAGTGTCTTGGGTGGGGCAGTAGGGGGTGGGAACTATTGTTGCTGGGGAACTTGTGGCAAATATAAAGAGCTGCCACTGGCCAAATAATGTGCTCCTAGAAAAAGGCATGGTCCATTATCCCTGCTGAAAACAGAGTGACAAATTACTGTAAAAGTACTATACGACAACTGAAAGAGGCCAATAATGTCATGAATTTTACAAGTACAGTGAACCATAACAGTATGTTCTAATACTACCCTGTGCATGCTAGAGTGCCTTATGGTATAGTTCTTTCTACAACATTCGCAATATAACCAGTGTCCTTTGTCAGAAATGTACCTCAAATTAGGATATCTGGAGAGTGCGCTCGCTAAGGCCTGGGAGACACGCTGTCCTACTTTCAAGAAGCTACACAACAATTTGTAAATAAGACATCAAGGCTCTGCTTCTGATCTCGCCTGTATTAGTTTTACATTAGTGTAACTCCTTTGAGTAACATGAAATTACTTCTGATTTATACCATAATCAGGTCCCAATTTTCTCCTGTGAAGATTATCTCTTCAAGCCATTTCCCGTGTCTCATCCATGCCCTGACCTGCTGATGCTGCTTCTCTTTGATGGCATTAGACATTACATATGACCATATGCATATTCCACAATATAATAATATCTTCCATGGGCATACTATGTTTCCCTCCATCCCTAGGAGGCTCCCAAACACAGGAATGACCTTACCTGCCATTAGAGAGACAAGATGGGTGAGATAATACCTTTTATTGGACCAACTTCTGTTGGTGAGAAAGACAAGCTTTTAAACTTACACAGAACTCTTCTTCAGCTCTGTGTAAACTCAAAAGCTTGTCTCTCTCACCAACAGAAGTTGGCCCAATAAAACACATTATCTCCCACACCTTGTCTCGCTAATATCCTTGGGCCAACACCGTTACAACAACACTGCATTGCACTGCACTGAAATGCAACAACCACTGGGATGGAATGCGGAAATTGTTTAACCAGGCACAACAGCATTGCTGAATAGCTTAGGAAAGAAAATGATTGAGAATACCATATCCAGCTGAAACTTCAGGGTGAATTTAGGGAGGCAGAATGTACAGGAGTTAACCCAATTCAAATTTGGATTGGATGCTAGGGAAATCATTGCACAACGATGATCAAAGGACAGAAAAACTGCAGATAAGGGCTGGTCTGATCAAGACTTCTAGGGATATCTTTGATTTAATCAGGAGACATGATATTCCATCAAGGGTTACTTGTAGGAGATGTTTTACTAATAACAGAAAATCTTTTAATTGGCATCTTACAATGGGTTATTATGCATTTCCCAGTCAATATGCTGAAGGAATAAGGATAAAGACCTTAGCTACTATTGAAAGCCCATTGAGCAAGGAACATTTTTTTCTTCCCTACTAACTTTTGTGTATCTACTACCCCTTTGAAAGAAATTAGCTTTGTTAGAGCTCACCCAGTGATTTATCGGTGAAAGCCTTGTATAATTAGATAGTTTCTGAAGGAAACATTTTAGAACTTGAAGGAAACTAATAAAACTGTATATCTGATTCAGTGATTCATTATTATATGAAAGATCTCCGTAGAATTATAACAATAGTTGTCTTTTCTACTGTATAGTACCTTCCATCCAAGGGTCTCAAAGTGTTTTACAACTTTTGGACTGATTCTCTTGTAAACTAAGACTACTTTACACAGCTCTGACAGTGGGTGTAAATGCCAATCAGACACACTGAGTTTACCCTCACAACCCCTGTGCCAAGTGAGATAGTATTATTAGTCCCGTTTTATAGTGAAAAACTTAAGAACAAAGAGCTTATGTGACTTACTCAAGGTCACGCAGGATAGTGGTGGGACACAGCATGAATTTGGAATAAAACCCAGGTCTCCTCACTCCCCAGTCTTGTGCTCTGTGTGACAAAGCCTTCTCAATGGCTGAACAGTCTGTAGCACAAGACGTGGTTTGAGAACTAGAAATGTCTGTGTGGTCAAAGAACCATTCAAGTTCAGAGATAGTAGTTACTAACATTTGTCGAATTAAAGATGTATGTTAAGAAATTCAATTAATCTGTCCTGACCTCCATCCCAAATATGTGTTTTATTTATCGTCTATATTAATTTGTAATTGGTTTGTTTGATATTAGACTCTATTTTCATTTGCTTTCCAAAAGAAAAAAGGGAGAGATAACATTAATTTCCTGTGTCAGCGGAGTGACATAGGACAGGGATATAATCTTTGAAAACAATTGCAGTGGAACAGGGGTACAATTTTTTGGAACTGTTGCCCAGATTGTGTCACTGAGTCCAATAAATAAAGATCAGTCTCTTCCTAGATTCAGTTCCTTCCTAGCATTCATGTGTATTCCACAATAATACTGCCTGAGAATATTTAGTAGGATTTCCAGGGCAAGGTTGTGTAGCTTTCAAAGTGTTTCCCTAAATAAGTCCTTTTATAGAAGGACCCATTGGCTCTTTTTGGCTTTTGAAGCAGTGCAGCCTGTTGCATTCAATTTCTTATTGGGACATCAGACTTCCTGGGTAGAGGAAGGCATTGTCCATTGGTTTCACCCTTTCCTCCCCCTTTCCCCACAATGTTCTGATGTTCTGTGACACAGAACTGTCCTTTAGAATCATTGGTGTCGTTTTGAAGATCATCATAAATTAAGAATTATGTGTATGTCAGAAAATGATCCAGGATCCCCGTGCACACACTACAGCACTTGTTGTGTCTAGACATTTTAAGAAATATGGCTCAGCCTTCTGTTTCCTAACGTATTCACAGCAGGTACTTCAGTGAACTAGAATTAGATCCAATAAGGTTAGAAACTGGTAGAGCCCTGGAGGTTCCTTTAACTGGGGTGCTAAAGTTTTGTTTCTTTAAATGCTAAGGTAGAGAAATCAGGAAAGGAGAAAGGCAGGTGTAGCAACAACAGCAGCCCTGCTGGCAGAGCAAACAAAACTGCCTTGCATGTATCACTTCCTAAGCAGTGGAAAACAGTGAACAGATTATCCTTAACAATGCTTTCTTTAGTTTTTTGCCGCTACCTATACACTAGATCATTATTAACTAAAGACAAAAAAGTGAAATGATCAAAACAGACATATGTAACATAGCTTCCTCCTCCCTTGATTCACCAGTTGTATATTGTACCATAGCTGGCCAGAGCTACACAGATACAGAGCACGTGTGAACATCTTAAAGTGTGAACTTCTGGAAATTGGCTGTATAACAATCAGCTTTATATCCTAAAAAACTGAGTTGTTAATGCAAGTTTCAGTGCTTGTTCAAAGTGTGAGACAGACAATGAACTGGACAAAGACTCTTCACAGATTAAACCAAATTCAGAATGGCAGCTAAAGTAGGTCAGCAACAAATACTCTTGCTGACTCTAAAGCAGACCTGGGTGATCTGTATCAAGGGACAGAACATTTACCCATTTGTCCCCACGTCAAAAGGTATGATGAGCTGAGGCGGAAATGGTCACCCTAACAGTGATTCTAATGTGGGTAATTAGTGACAGATTATTGGATTAAGATTGGATGTAAATTTTCAGTCCTTTCTTTTCTTTCCAGATTTATTTTATTTTTCTTGTCTTCTTTGTCTCTGGGTAACCATAATTGAATGCATCTTTAAACTGTAAATTGTAATTTTGTTGTCAGCAATAGAACTTTAATTTCACTTGATTATTAGAACATTTCTCTGCTAGTCTGTGCATTTTGTTAACAAGAGGGACTTGAATCAATTACAGGCCTCCCCCACAAAGCTGAGGACTGCTTGAACCTGTTTCAGTGCTCATTGTGTTTCATTTGCTAGCAGAAGAAGGAGAGAGTCTCTTTCTGTCATCTCTTTTTCTCCTCTCTCACTCTCTCTCAGGCTGCGACTCATCAAGGGCATGTAAGCATGTGCCTAATTTAAACAAGAGTGGTCCCACTGATTTCAAGAATCAGGATCTCAAGGCACATCCTATCTGTGACATGTGGGGTTATGGCCAGGCTGACTTGTATATGTTGTCTTATTTGGAACTACAGTAAAAAAGGAAAGATCTGTGTTTTTACACCCCTGTATGAACAGCTATTTCTATAAATAAAGTGTTGCTCTCATTGTTTGCTATTGAAAGACACAGGACAGCAAATGAATGTAGAAAAAATGGAGGGAAAATGTTGCAAGAAATGTCCCTTTGGGAGGAAAAAGGGGGGATTTAAAACTGCCTTAAGGCAATAGCTGAGGATTCCTCTAGTGTGGGGCAATCCTTAACTGGTATAGGTATAATCAGTCCCACAACAGCATGGAGGCCATATGGGGCAGGCCTGTGCACAGTGCACTCAGTTGATCCTGTTCAGCAGAGTGGCTCCTTGGGAAGGAGTCCTCTGGAAAATATTGTATGTGGTGGTGTAATTAAAGATGGTATCAAAATACTTATACCCAAGGGGATAGAATTGCAGTTGGACAGGCAACCTTAAGAATTTAACATAGCTTGTTTTTATTTAACATACGTTTTCAAAAAGTGATGAACACATGCCTCAACTGAATGATCTCACTGCTGTAGCCTTTATCTTTCCCTCCTTATCCCCTCTCTACTGTTCTGTTACTTCATCTCATTGCACTATGTCTGAAATCTTATCATATGTTCTTCAGCCTCTGGACTTTTAATCTGTAATGTATAGTGTGCAACTCATTTTTGAGGGCTAAACACCAATATACAATAATAGAAATTCACAATGTGAAAAATAAATCTGTAGTAGGAATTGGAAGGGAAGGTGATGCGGTTGGATTTTTCTTCCTGACCTCATAAAATTATTCTATAAAAGCATAGGGATGATGTGATCCTGTGTACGGTTGGTTCAAGGAGGGTGGTCAAAGGGGCTTTATTTTTCTACTCGTATCTCACAACACACCACAAATATGGTGTTATTAATCAGTGCCACCAAACCCTCTGGCATCTATTGCTTAAGTAATAGTAGTTACTCTACAGTAGGGATGTGCATCTGCAGTACACATCTCTGCCTCTTTACCTCTTGTGCTGCCTCAAAAGGAGAGCAGAATCAGGTAACCTTTCCAGACCCATGTGAAAAACAATAAAACCTCATCAAGCCAGGGCTTGGTTAAGCATTTATACTTGGTGCATTGTAGAATATTACTTACTTTATTACATGATTTCAGTGCCAATCATTTTATGTGCTATTCCAGTGTGGCACTATTTAATTTGTGCTCTCTCTCTCTCTCTCTTTTCCTCTCTGTATTTTCATCCTTTCTAACTAAGATAAATTCTAAACAGTTGAATCCAGAATCAGTCCCTGGTGCAGTCCCAAAAGTTCAAGTTTGGAAGTTTATTTCAGGCACTGTAAATCACTATCCCTCTGTAAGCATTGCATATGGGACTGCGAGTTCTTGGAAAAGCTTAGTTTTGTCTAACTTTATTTATGAAGATAAGCTTGGTGGGAAAGAGTTTCTGTTTTGAATTGTGTGCATTTTACAGGGCATACCAGATTCTGTAACATTCGCACCTTAGCAACCAGCTAGTGGAGTTCCAGCATGTAGAAACCACAGTTCACACCAGAGAATGAGGTGTGAATCCCCAGGACTCATTTCTGGTCCCATTTATGACTCAGTTGATAATCACATCTGTAATGCATACCAACATTTCAAGACAGAGGAGGGTATGCATCCTGTTTTATTTGGCTTGGGATATGTCACTCAGTGATTGACATCATAGGTTAGCCCCAATCACTTGAGCAGCCAGCAGTCATAGAGATCTTCAGGACATGAGGAAAAAATGAGCTTTTTCAAGTAGAATTTTAAAAAACAGAAAGAGTAGGAAAACTGGAATCAGATTGGCTTTGTACAATAATGACTGAATAACCAAGACAAACACCAAGAATGCAAAGAACACCAAGGTACTTCAGCCAACTCAGAGATCCAAAGTTCAGAAACTGACCCAAGGCCACGCTTGAACAGAGACTAGCAGAGAGAATGATGCAAAACTTTCACCCAGAAATTTATCAGGTTTCATTAAAAATCCAAACCTCAGGTTCATCAAGGTTCTCTCAGCAAGTGTGGGCCAAATTTTTGAGTGAACGTACGCTGATTTCTGCTTTCAGGTGAAAACCCTGCAATCCTTGCTGTTTTCACTTGGTTTTGAGCTGGTACTGAGCAAAGTATAGTGGGTTTGTCCATTTTGTTTTGAATTTGGCTGTTTGTTCAAATCCAAAGCTCAGTGAATGCCAACAAAAACTCATGTTTTCATGAACCTACTCCATCCAAATCCACTGAGTTTTGCTCAGCTCTATGAGCAGATGGCTACATTCAATCACGAGACTCACCACCCATCCTGATGGAGAGTGGAAATAACGTTTTTTCCTTACAACTCTTTCTGCTGGTTAATTTAAGATGTGTCTTAGGATGCCTTGAAGTTTTAGCTTCTCAATGCTGTAGTGTAGCAATTAAAACAATAATACATGATAACAGACCTCTGAAATGCCATAACAGTTTAAGATAGGACTATTCAAGTTTGCCTCTTCATAGTAGTTTGTTGCCTTGAATGTTATATCTTTGATGTTGCTTTGAGCATCCTGATGTAACAACTATGCCCTAACTAGGTACTCTTTGTGTTACTTGCATAAGGACCAGCCACAGCTACAATTCCTGCTCCAACAGAAGCACAAGGACTGTTTTCTCCACATGTCCCAAAGAGGACAGGAAGAGATGAGATCATGGCCCTGCCCAGGATGTGTTCATCAGAAGAAGCACTCGCTTTTATCCTAAAGAGTAGTGAAGCTTATATGCACCTTGTTGGCTCCAGGAAGTTTGGGAAGGAATTGTTCCACCCTGAGGAACAAACTGTCTCTATGCACCTTCCCCAACCCAGGCTGTTCCCTAAAAAGGCATGATTTAACCCCAAGCCATTTTTTCACAAGAGGAGAGTGAAAAAAATATATATATAAACAAAATTGAACAGACCTACCGATGGAATCAGGATTGGCTCTTTTTCTAAACGATAGACTCTAGGAATTATTTTGGGGAAGTTCTGTGGCATGTATATACAGACGGTCAGACTACATGAGAACAACAGTCCCTTTTGGCATTGGACTCTATGACGTTGCTAGGGAAGAACGAAAATTAATCATGGAAATAGTCCTTAAGAGTGTCAGAAGGCCTTTAACCAGCTTAAAGCAACACTCATGTCTGACCCTGTGCTAGTGTAAGCGGGGGAATAGTCCCGCTATTGTGGGGAACTTTCCTGGCTTCTGCACTACCCCGGTGAAGTGGGCCAGCGAAAGGATCTGAGTCCTCGCTCCCACTTCCTTTACCCAGTGGCCTCCCTGCCCTTGAGGACTCCCCTTCCACTCTCCTGTCTGGCAGAGTCCTCGTAACCCCAACAAGGCTGGGCCCAGGATTCCTGGGGGGCTCGACCCCCAACCCTGCTGTGGTCACCTAGGACAGGGGCTAGAGAGTCCCCACTCCGGGGTACTCTCTCTGCACTGGCACTTCTCTGACCATTACATACAATTTGAAGCAAATGCAAGTTATTTAATCAACAATTAATTTTAAAAAGAATAAGGGAAAATGGGAAAGGTTAAAGGAAACACATCACCCCGCTCTGGGGCAGGGAACATCACAAACGGTGTCTCTGGAATGTCCGGGCAGTTCACAGTCTGTTCCTTGTAAGTCCCAGGCCTTCTACTCAGGCCCTGGCTGTGCTGCAGGGATGCTGTGGGTTGGACACTTGCTCTGGTGGTGGCCACACGCTCTCAGGCTTTAAGTGGTAGGACCCTTCTTCCCAGTGTCACCCCCGCCCTATCGGGGTTACGATCCAAGCCTGACCTGCAGAGCCCCTTGGCTGAGGCATCTCCCTGTGCTGGGCCTACTGCCCAGGGTCCCCCTCGGTCTCCCCAGATGCTCACCGCACCCAGCTCCAGACTGCTCCAGCCCCAGCTCCACCACTCGGTCTCAGCACTGCTGCTGCTGTTCTGCCTCCAGCTCCCTGGGCTGCTTCTTTGGCCCCTCTGCCTCTGGTTGCTGCAGCTCTGCTCCCAGGACAGGTCTGCTCTGCAGGCTGCTTCTGTGACTCTGCTCCCAGCACTGACCTGCTTCCTGGGCTGCTTTTCTGGCCTCTCTGGCTCTGGTTGCTGCAGCTCTCCTCCCAGGGCAAGTCTCCTCTCTCTGGGCTGTGCCTCTGGCTTTGGGGCTGCAGCTGTGCTCCCGGGACAGGGTCTGCTCTCTCTGGGCCTCGCACAGCTCTGCTCCCCAGCTCAGCTTGGGTCCCTGCTTTCTCCTTAGCTCGGCCCCACTCTGTCTGACCCAGGCAATTCCAGCTTACACGGAGGACGGGACCTCCCCAGAATCAACTGGTTAAAATCATCTTTGAAATGTGGAAAATATTGTTAGTTTTTATATAGTCAGTAGTATATCTAAAGGTACATGTGTCTTATTAACTCTGTTTTCTCCTGGAGCTCCAGGAAGAAATCACAGCCGGTGTAGAACTGGCTGTCCAACACTATCTGTGATTTGGGGGGCGTCTCATAAATATAAAGGGAAGGGTAACAATCTTCCAATATACAGTACTATAAAATCCCTCCTGGCCAGAGGCACAATATCCTTTTACCTGTAAAGGGTTAAGAAGCTCAGATAACCTGATTGGCACCTGCCCAAAAGGACCAATGAGGGGACAAGATACTTTCAAATCTGGGGGGGAGGGGGAAGTTTTTGGTCTGTCTGTTCTATGTGCTTGCCGGACACAGATCAAGGAAGCAAGCAATCCAACTCCATTAGAATTAGTAAGTACTAGCAAGGGAATGCATTAGCTTATTTTTGTTTTGGCTTGTGATTTTCTCTGTGCTGAGAGGAAGGTGTATTCCTGGTTTTCTTTTTGTAACTTTAAAGTTTGGTCCAGAGGGAAATCCTCTGTGTTTTTGAATCTGATTTCCCTGTAAAATTATCTTCCATTCTAATTTACAGAGGTGCTTCTTTTACCTTTTTTCTTTCTAATAAAGTTCTGTTTCTTTTATAATCTGATTGGGGGTTTTTTTGTGTCTAAAAAAGCCCAAGGTTGGTCTGTGCTCATCTTGTTTATTCTCAACCTCCCCAGGAAAGGGGGTGCGGGGGTTTGGGGGGATATTAGAGGGGAATAGGAACTCCAAGTGGTCCTTTCCCCAAGTTTGTCAAAATCACTTGGTGGTGGCAGCGTTACCTAATCCAAGGTACAGGGGAGAATTTGTGCCTTGAGGAGTTTTTAACCTAAGCTGGTAGAAATAAGCGTAGGGGGTCTTTCATGTGGGTCCCCACTTCTGTACCCTAGAGTTCAGAGTGGGGAGGGAACCCTGACACCTCACGACTCTTATGTTAAAATTCTTTTGGAAGAAGATAAGGGGAAGATTGTTTTAAATATATCACTCAGGTTGGGATCTTTCTTCTATATGCTAATGCTTAAATTATGCATGTTTATCTTATTAGAGCAGCATTTATATCTTATGGATTTCTGAAAACTATTTTTATTTCTCCTTTTGGACCCAATTTTCAAAGGTGCTGAGCATCTGTTGTGAAGTGCAGAGCACCTCACATCTTCTGAAGTCAATGTGAGTTGAGGTCACGCAACCTCCCATGATTAGACACTTTGTGACTATGTAAGGCTTTCCTAGCCAAAAGAATAGTTATTTTCATGGCATTTATAACGTGTCTCCCAGAGTTTCCTTTGCAGACTCTTTCTGCCATCTTTCTGAAATATGAGGAAATTCCAGCTTGCTGTTATGATGACAAAGCCCTAGACCTTTGCCATTGTAGCCTTCGATATTACAAGACATACCTGAGAAATCAGTTTTCTATTATTTGGTTGATTTCATTAAAACGTTATGCTGTAATGAGCATGAAATCTCAAGTATGGTTTTCTTACTAGTGCTACTTAGGAAGAGCATAGAAGACTGCTTGCACATTTGAAGTCACTAATGGCTTCTCGTCCTTATTCTCCAAAGAAAATTTTTTGAGGATTGTCTAATTAAATAATTGCTTATATGATAAGTACTCTATTTGTTAAGTTATAATTGTTAACAATAAATAAACACTGTTGGTCAACGTTTAAGTCACAGTGCACAGAACAGAGCAATATTCTTTGAGGAGGCAGACATAAAAAGGGGTTAGGATTTCTTGTGATCTGCACCATTCTCTACCTCCTGCTTGAACTCCCCACGCTTCTGTTCTCTCCTCTTTATATTTTTTGCCCAACATGATGTTGGGATAGTGTCTCTAGACATCTGCAATGTCACTGTACAGCAGGGTTGTTTGAGGCCAGCCCCTCATCTGGTATGAATTGGCATAGCTTCCCTGAAGCCATTTTTACATTAGCTGAGGATCTGGCCCTTTATTTTTTTCTAATCTCCACTTCCGAAATGACTTTCTGGCAAGAATATTGGCTGGTTTAAGGCAATATGGGCTGCCTTTTTAACATTTCCTCAACAAGGGGATCATAATTACTAGTGTCTCTATGCTTGGGATTTTTAAGGTACATCAACAGTCTTACCTCGTTGATGCCTCTCTTTGATAGAAATATATGCTTGTGATTTACCAGAGATCTATTGTTTAGTGTCTTCATTGAATATCTAATTCTGAGAGATGCTTCTGTGTTTCTCTGAGTGGAAGATTTGTCCACCTCAGCCTGAAGCGGGGGAGAGAGGCTGCTAGCTAGATGATCCCCTTTATGATTGACCAGGACCAGTTAACTCCATTTTAAACATGACTTGCCCTGTGTACCCCAGGTGCAAAGTTCTGTTTAAAACTGTGTTAGTTAAAGTGTATCAGCTAATGTTGTTTTTTCTATATGCCCAAAGAGACAGTTTTTTTCTCAAGCATCATCAGCAGGATATTTTACTGAGTTCCAGTCAGTGACACCTGTGCAAGCCCATAGATGACAATGGGGTTGCACATGTGTCACTGAAGTCTTAATTTGTACAGCGAAACCTTTATTGCTGGTGATGAAGAAAGAAGGAAAGAACCCCGTTTGATTCTTGGATCCCAGTAGGAGTTTGCAGTTCTTACTGTCGCAAGACTGAATGAAGCCAACAATTTATACAACTTGCATTTTAAAGATATTTGTTGTTGTGAGGCCTGGTCAAATGTAATAAAAAATAATAATCACAGTGGCCTGTTTCTCAGATGCAGCCAAGAAACACACAGTGCAACTTAATCAGCAGAATGTACATGACCATTTTCATAAAATTCTGGGCTGGGTATGCATCAGTCCAATCCCACAATATATGTTAGAGAAGTCTGAGGGCTGCTCTAAATATGTCTGCTGCTAATGCCCCCAAGGAACCATTATGCTATCTGGGGATTTCCAGGGGACATGGAAACCATGGACACATGCATCCTGTTACGAGCCTCATCCCCTCTGTGCCAGCTTTAGGTTTTGTGGTATAAGAACTGTTTCACCAGCTCTGTGCCACCAGAGGAATCCTCAACATTGGGGTGATCCTCCTGTTGCTAGCTATGCTACTTTTAGGGACTACTTCATGTCACTAGGGTGGCAGGCAAAGCAGCCCTAGGATTGGGGTCAAAGTCAATAAATTAGATTTTAAATTTGACATATTATCATCTATTTTCAGCATAACTGTTTTATGTATGAGTCCTCCATTATTTATCTAATCTTCCTTTTCCCACTTCTACCAGTCTGAAAATACCCACCAGTTTAAAACTGTAATGATTTTATATACAAATGAAAGGATATGCGTTCTGCTCATTACATGTAAATCTTATTAGCTGCCTTCTGCCAGAGTTTTGGTACATGCTGTATTTGACAATTATAGTCAATAGTGTGTGTGTGTGTTGGGGGGTGTGTGAAATAAATTGACTATAAATGACTATAAATAAATTGGCCAGTTTTTTAAAATATGTTCATTATAGCATTATATCTAGTGGAATCACACATTTCAATCTGATTTATGGAAGTTTATGCTTCCTCGGGTCACTTTGGTCTGAGCTTTTGTTGGGCTAGAGTGTTGTATGCTGTGTAGTGTAGCTGTTGTCAGTTGCATAACTATTAATCTGCAAACATGAACATTAATATAAGGCTCAGCCTGAGTGACAGCTCTGTATTGAGAATCAGTCTGTTTAGCTGGCTGTGTGATGTAAGTAAGGATGACTAAGCCATGCACATAAACAGAATTCACCGTATGATATTGTTTCCTTTGCATTTTTTCTAAATCTTTTGAAGTTGAGGAGGGAGAATGACAGAGTGTCTGAAAGCAGCACAGCTCACAGCTCAGCAGTCAGTCAGAGTTTGGGCTTTGAATTACAATATCTCTGCCAGATGGACAGAGATACCTATGAGGATGCTAGGACAAGATGCTTCCTCGAGAGGTCAAGTGACTCAGTACATCTGTAAATCGAAAATTAGAAACCTGAAAGCCTAATTGTTGTCATTTCTAAAATTTAAAGAGATAGAAGTGATTTTTCCTGTTGCTTTTTCTTTTCTTCACTGGAATATGGATTAGAACCATAGTCAGAAGTCTCATTTTTTCTTGTCAATCAGTAAGGGCAGCCAGTCAGACCTCATCAGTGTAATAATGGATGTTCAGAGTGAATTAGTTACCCTAATAACATTAGAGGTGACACTAAAGAAGGGAGGGGAATACTTTATGGTCTGTGGTGTATTCACTTCTGTGGAGATTTGTCCACATCTGGAAAAGAGAAGTGTTTTTTTTCCCTCCGTTATGCTCTGCCAGTTCCAGCAGGAACTGAGGTAGCGAGGTTGCCCCTGAACTGGTTGTGGTCTTGCCTATGCATGACAATGAAAGCTCCCCAGTGTCAGCGTTATTAAACAAGAAAAAACACTTTTTATTTTCTACTCTCCTCAGTAGCTTCCTCCCTGCCATTAGCTCTTTATACTTGACATTGGAAGTAAATGAGAATCATTCAGAGTATTATTATTATTATTCTTTATTCTTTATTTATATTACAGTATTGCCTGGGGGCCTCAATGGAAATCAGGACCCCATCAAGACAGGCATTGTAAATATGCATAGTAAGAGATGGTTCCTGTCCCAAAGAGCTTACAATCTAAACTGAGTAGGGCCCACATCAGTGGGGTTGTGGTGGAGCTAAAAGAAGCCTCTACAGATTTGCACATGAGTGGTAGGCGAGGGGGAAAAGAATCAAAATTATTAAATGCTCAAGCAGCAGCTTCAGCTACAGTTTGACATGGACTGAAAGGGGAATGAGGATGGATTAAATAGCAGCTGCTTGTGTTTGAATATAGATGTAACAGCAGTTGCTGGCGACCTGTGAGGACATGTGGCAGAACATAACAAGTTTATGCTCCCAGTTATGTGGACATACAGAGAATGAAGTCTAGTAACACTTTAAAGAACATCAGCACAAAAACCAGAGTTAGAACTGACAAAAGAGATCCAGACAGAGAGATCAAGCATCAGCTTAAAGGAATCAATCTAAAGATCAAAGTGTTTCAAGGGATGAGAACAAGCATAAATGGAAAAAGTATGGAGGTTTGACATTTTATCTGACCAAGGAAGTTTCATAGAACTTTCTGATGGATACTTCAGAAGGAGGTGAGAATGCTGGCCCTGATTCCTAGCTGCACCCAACCTCTACCAGGTACAACAGGGGGAGGTGGAGGGGCAGAAAGAACTGGTTGCGTATCCCTGCTCCTACACTTCTGCACCACCACCCTTCCTGCCACTGCCTCCCTCCAGACTGCTCTGAAATAGGCTGATTGGCTATTGCCCTCAAGGGCCAGCACACTAGCTGAGAATAATCAGTGTTGTAGCTCTCCAGACATGCCCTGTACACCAGACCTGCCCCATAACTAGGGGCTGCCGGGGGATTGTGACCTATGAGCCAAATACTCTGGTTTTGTGTCACTTAAGTTCTCCACACGTTGGGGAAATCCCCACCTGGCAAGATCTGCAGGCTTTCTGGCCTCTTTGCAGCTCTGGAACAATGCAATGACGCCAGAACAAAGGGGTTAATCTGGCCCATTGTCCTTGGACCATTTATCTTATAAGGGAGAGAACTGGCAATCTGTTTGGTAGCAACATGACACACATCTAGGAATATGTTTTTGAACACTGTGCAGATCACAATTAAAAGGAGTCTGGTGAACTTACTGTGGTCCCTTGTGAGCTCTTGTCTAGATCAGAAAAAACGTGCATGCAATCTCTGCTCGGAAGAGGTTGAAGGTACTTATGTTCCACATTGACATACACTGTCAGGACCTTCTGGAAAAGTTTGCATTTCACCTGGCCACTGGGTACTTGTCTCACTTGTGAAAACCTTCCTGTATCAAATCCAATGAAAACACAGAAACAGAATGTCCTATTAATTCATCTCTAGGCAATATCTACAAATAGGACAGACTAAATGATATTAAGCAGTCACCAAAAAACTCAATGGAGAAGATTTCCAGAAGCAACGAGTGGTTTTTGAGTGCCCCAGTTGCTGAGTGCCTAAAATGAGACATCTTAAAAGGGCCTGGTTTTCAGAGGGTGAGTAGTCAGCACTTTCTTAAATGCTCAAAATCATTAGTCACTTATGGAAATCTTAGACGCAGTTGAACAGTATAAAGGTGATTAAAAGTAACTCTTACAATTCTAAAACAGTCACACAACATTTTTTTTTTAAATCGATCTTTTATGTCTAGTTTCAGTTAGGTAGTTTTTATGCCTGAGATATAAACAAGAGTCTATAATGTAAACTCTAGAAGCCCTGTAACTAGGCTATCAGTGTTATGAATGATTTTTATCAGTTAGTGTGGGGGAAAATACAGCACAAAAGAGATTTGAAATTATACTTTAAAATAAAAGCTGTGAATATGTTCGCCAATATTTGTGACCCGTCTTACTCACTTTCTGCAAACATGCATGTGACTGAATTTTTGTTCACAAGAATGTTGATACAAGAATTTTAAGTATTGCACTGGAAGCAACTGGAGGCTTGTGTGGCCTTTTTGAAGTCCATTTGTGTGTGGCAAGGGTCATTTGTTCAGGTCAGAGCCAATACTAGAGGGAGGATGGCTTGTCCTTAAAGTAGCAATCCAGGATTGAGATATGGGTTAAATTCCTGACTGTTGCACAGAATTCCTGTCACCTTGGATAAATCACTTATCTACACTGTAATTAGACACCTGCAGCTGGCCTGTGCCAGCTGACTCGGGCTTGCAGGGCTCGGGCTAAGGGGCTATTTAACTGAAGTGTAGCTGTTTGGGCTTGGGCTGCAGCTGGAACTCTTCCACCTTGCAGTATCCTAAACCCTGGGCTCCAGTCCTAGCCCTAATATCTATACTGCAGTTAAAAAGCCCCTTAGCCTGATCCCCAGAGCCTGATTCAGCTGGCATGGACCAGCCATGGGTTTTTAATTGCCATGTAGCTATACCCTCTGCCTCAGTTCCTGATCTATCAAATGGGGATAATAGTGCTACCTGTTTTCCACCCTTTGTCTGTCTTGTCTACTGAGATTGTAAGCTCTTTCTGCTGTGTAATGGAGCCCTGCCATAAAACTAACAACAATGCTATGTGGCTTAGGGGACTAAAGACACGGTGCACATACTAGATCACAAATATCAAATATTTCTAGTAAACAATTCACAGGCAATCCAGTGATCCACTATTGCGAATAGCAAAAGAATTTTTAAAATATCAGTATGTACACAACCAGTTTGCAAAAAGGACTAAAATCACAGTCATTATGTGTTCTTCACCCAACTCTTGTATCAATATAATTAGATATTTTCTTTTCCCAACTGTGTTAACTTTTTATTAGATTTTTGTTTACTGGACTCTTTTTCTGACAGGAATATTTCTTTAACCAGAGTGAGTTACAGAGAGAAATTCTCCACAGTGTTTTCTACCCCAAATAGTAGTACACTCTTCAGCCTTGGAAAGTAATGTACCAGGTCTGGAAAAATGTTGGTGTACTTTAGTGGTTAGAAAGCTGTTTCAAATTGAGTGCTTTTCTTCTCTGGTGTAGAATAGTAAATATTGCTTTGCAGAAACCTTTGAATAATTTGAACTGTAGGAATGTCTGCCTCAAAGGAGCCATGTATTATGCACCCATCTTCTTGTTTCAGTTTTCTTGTCGTCTTCTTAGGGGTAAGAAGGGATCATCATAGTGAAATTTGCCTTTTGGAGTGTGGGGTATGTCAATGAAACAGCAAATAGTGTGCAAGCTGAGAATATTTACAAAGTCCGTAAATATCCTGCTTTGCAGCTACCTCTCGGGATCCCCACGCACAAGTTGTGAACTTTCAGCCAAAAGGTCTATAGGCTATTTTGTAATGAATTGTTATTTTTCAAATAATTTTAAACAAATTTTGGTGGTCTATTTAAAGTTGTGTCTCCCAGTAGGTGGGCAAATTCTCATCAGATGGGTTCACAGACAGCTCTTAACAGTTTTTTTCTTCTGACAATAGCAACTTGTTTTGCACACCAGTTTGCCATTTTATGTTCACACACAACATATCGCCCAGATTTTTAAAGCAATTTGGGCTTTGCTGTGCTCAGCATTGCAATGCCTAACTGATTTAGGAACCTAAATCTCTTTTTTAAAAAAAGGTATTTAGGCACTTAGGAGCCAAAATCTCATTGGGAGTTGATGGGATTTAGAGTCCTAAGTGCATAAATCATTTCCAGAAATTAGATTTAGGTTCTAATCTACACTGAGTAAAACAACACTTACATACTTTTAAAAATCTGGGCTCACATGACTTCTCTTATCCC
The DNA here is from genome assembly GCF_965152275.1 of Natator depressus. Taxonomy (NCBI): domain Eukaryota; kingdom Metazoa; phylum Chordata; order Testudines; family Cheloniidae; genus Natator; species Natator depressus. The sequence goes on along the minus strand of NC_134235.1, from coordinate 98,833,898 downwards.
AGTGCAATATTGTACCTGCAATTCATTAAGGCTAAAAATTCAGCCCAGTTCAGAGAGCTCACACAAGGCTTAGCACTACTTAATTCCCACTTAAACCCTCTTTACGAACAGTCTAAACAGGGTGAAACTAGAAACTAGAGCCCAGGATGTCTCTGCTATTTGTAATAGTGATTCTTTTGGAATACACCCACTGCATATATAATGGGACAACAGGCTGGGAAGAGTACCATACATAGCGGTGGTTCAAATGAACAGCTGGAATGATCGTCAAAAACTTTAGACTCTGGCAACTAAAGTAAAACGACGACTATGAGTTTCCTGGGTAACTTGCCAAGTGAATGGCAATAGGACATGAATTACAGCTGGAATTATCATAAAAAGTCCTGGCAATAAAATTAAAAAGTCCACCCATTCCTGCCTCAGGCACTTGCCAGCTGAGTGGCAACTCAAAGGAATAACTGAAAAATATCAGAAAACCTACTAACAAACCTGATAGGGGCAGCCCACAACCACCTTGAAACAAGTTAACCAAGCCACAGAATTATAGCACTTTTACTATCAGCATACAATATACCAGATGCATCCAGCCCTTGACTGAGGAAATGAAGGAGAAGCCAGGAGAAGACCTTGCCTGAGTTTACTAAAGAGAAGAAAATATGTCTAATAATGCTATCATACAATTATGCTTCTGCCAATGTTCAGAACATTCTTGGGCAGAATTATTCATTAATAACACCATATCAGTGCTTGGTTGGAAGAATAAGCTCTGGCATGTCCACTTCTTCCTTAGCCAAGTCACCAGTGATCTGAAGATTTTGGGTTACAACCTCAGCTGGCGTAAATTGGCAGGACTTCACTGAAATCAATAAAGATATCATTGACATCAATAAAGTCACACTGATTTACAATAGCTAAAGTTCTGACCCTCTACCTTCTTTTAATCTCCCTCTCCTCCCCCTGGCCCCGCCCATTCTTCAGTCAGGGGCTATACTATATAATCACTGATTAGAATTGGGAATGTTAAATTAATGATTTGGTATGTCCATGGATTAAAATGTAGTCTATATAGAGAATATGGTCTTCCTCTGCCCTTTAGCATTCATTTAACATATAGCTAATGCAATCTGCTGCCATTGTGATATGACACATTGTAAGGTCGTAGAAATATAATAAATGAAAGACTTTAAAAAAGTGCACCCTATATGACCTAGAAAAAAGGATGTACAATGTTAGTTTTTGATAGTATTCATCATGTTATTGACCCTATATTGAGACGTGTTGAACAATCTCAGTGTAATTAAGGCACAGTTTACCTGCCTCAAAATGGCATCAGGTTACACGGAGTTAAACAGAATGCCACAAATGTAGCTGAATCCCAGAGAGCCTTTACTACCTCCACTAAAATATGAGATCACTACTCTATATGTTTCAAGCTGAATCATGACAAATATTTTGTGTAAGAGGAGACAGTCGTTCGTACTATAAATGTACCATTATTTCAGCCAGCATGGAACTGGCATTCTTTTTTAAAATGTATTCCTTAGCACAGGGTTAATCCTACAGTTAAGCAAAATTATCTCTAGGCTAATTATGGTTCTGGAGTTCAACATTCAACGTGAATAGCAAACAAGAAAACAAAAAGGTCCTGGGTAGCAACATGGATAACATGCACCATACATGATTCTTAGTTGTTCTAATACCCTTCTGCTATGGCTGACTGTAAGCGAATTGGCTGAACAGATTTTCCAGATCCCTCTGAACATTCCTAAATTACTATATTCACCCAATTACAGCCCTCAGGGGTCACATTTCATTTTCTGAAAACTGGTAACAGGCCACCAAGGCTGATGAAATGATGTGGGTATCCAGGCAACTATTGTGCAGTTGGATTAATAGAGCAAACACTTGTGTGGCATGATCTCACATGCTTCCAAATAATCTGCCTCAAACTGGAGATCATAAAAGTTTACCTTATAGTTACTTATATTTTCAGTCTTGTATTTTCCAGATGACAATCTTTATTAGTACTTCTTATTATCCCCCAGTCCCAAATATAATTTATCCCTTGGTATATATACATAAAGACATGTAGAGGTAAGGGGATAGAATTCTGCTATTTCCTCTAGAGGCCTTTTCTTCACTAAAGCTCAATACTGTTCCACTAGGCCAATTAGATATGGAAGGGTTTCAGCTTGCTTTTGGATATTTAAAATGGGTAGTATATATAACATATACTTTAATCAAGGATGTAGTCTCACTCTTCGTGTGCATGTGGGTAAGGTGAAAAGGGATCAGAGGACATATACATATTTCTCTTGTTGTCTGAAAAATGACAAAGAGATCTCTGAAATCCCCTAGATCTTTATTGTAGTGAAATAGATAATAGCACTTCCTGTTCGTCTGGTGCCATTAGAGAACATTTTAAAAAATGTCGACCCAAGCAGTGGCACCAGCATCATAAACAAATATACAACCTAGTTTCCATTGAACAGTTACATTTTCTTCTAACAATCAATACATGCTGGTTAGCAAATGCTGGAGAGACAGCCAAAGGGAAAAAAATGTGTGTAGCTGTCACATTCCCTCAAGAAAATTTAGCAGCGAAGTGGCTGTGAAGAAAGCATTGCATCTCATTGGAAACAGTACTGTGTTCCAGTTCTGTCCAACAGTTTAGAGTACTCAAGGAGTTAATGGAGTCCATAGTGGAGTGTTTGCTTTCTTCTGTTTGAAATCAAACATCTGATCTTTATCTGAGGTGACAGGTTTAATGCCTTTCTTCTCTGATAAATTTTTAGCCGAAGAGGAATGCAAACACATATATCGGTGTGGTTTTATAAGTGCTCATCTGAGCAAGCCAATATTGGCAGCTTGTCCTCTAATAAACAGCAGAACCATGAGCTGGTGCCACTTGCTTAAAAAAAATTATATCTGTACATCATTTACATGGCTTTACTTTAGCTCTGTCAGGGGTCAGGTACTTTGACAGAGCTTTAGGCAGGGAAGAGTATCACCAGGCAGAAATGCTGGAGTATTTCTTTTCTCCTTCTGCTTCTTCTTATTTTGTATTTTAAGTGAATTTAATGTTCACAAAAGATGGTCAACTGGAGAATAAAATGCCCAGTTTATTCACAGAGCAGGAACAGCGGCAATGAAAGCTTTCCCCCCACAATGCCCCACTAATGTATCTCAACCCTAATTGGCAGAGGCTTCCTCTGGAGTAGTTCATTCTCCATATGCATTCTATACTCTGCTTTGTGAGCCTGTGAACAGGTCTGCAGATTAGTGCCAGTTGTAACTGTGAGCTTTGTCATGTGGGTATGGATTCACTGTAAAAGAAGGATTGAGATCAACAACCCATTTTGTTTAGGCCACTGAAGATCTATTACATGGTAATAGGCTTCAATCATTGCCATCCTGCACCCTCATTCTTCTGAGTACAGGAGCCAGGGTGGGAGGCAAAGGTGACTTTATGCCACCTGCACTTTCTTGGGGGAGCCAGAGGGGAACTTATACTAGGACCATGAGCAGCTGAGAACAATAGATGTGCTAGATGCTCTTCCCCCCTTCATGCTGGCCCAGACATATCACCTATATTAGGGGCTGGAATCAAAGAACTCAAACCAGTTGAGAGGGTTCCTGTACTGGAAGCATTTCTCCAGGAGCTGTTTCCACTAGCTTTCAGACCCTATCTACCACTGCACTGGAGAAAAAAGGGCAGATCATGATGGAAAATCGAGTCCTTAGGTAGTTTTTGAATTGGGTAGTGACAAAAGGCTGTGAACCTGTCAACCTCCTGGAGCCATTTAAAACCAGGTGTTTTCTAATCCATGAGGCACATAAAACAAATTCTCCTTCATATTTTAAACTATATATGAGAATGAGTGCATACAGATGTATGAATGAATAAAATAGAAATGTATGGTTGGGTGATAACATCCTAAACAAGAATTAAGAATTAGTCTAATTCTCCTTACACCACCTTACACTTCATGTGATCATTTACACATGTATCTATAGAGGGTATAAAATGCCATCAGTTCAGCACAATAAAATTTGACAACCACTTTGCACTCCTAGTGCCCAGATATAAATGAGCAAAGTAAAAAAGCAGAAGAGAATCAAGGTTTTTCAAAGTTCTGGTTTGGGCCCAGCTCTAGTTATTTCAGACTTGTTGCATATCTAAATAATTCATCTTTTCCTTCATATTTTCTCTCTTTTTTGTAGTGGCTTCCATTACACATTTGCTGTCTGTCATTCAAGTCACTTGGGCTTGGTCCATGATGTGACCAGCGGAGAGATGATTATAGACAGGTGCTGTGAGCACTTCTGTTTGAGGAACTGCATAACTCATAAGCATTTCTGGCAACTCTGAGATATTTGTAATGTTTAGCAGTCTCTCTCTGTGCTATGAAAGTAAGCCATCATTTTCAAATGTGATTGTTTTTATTTAGGTCCCTAAATATGGATTTAGGAGCCTCACTGTGGGAACCCAAGCTAGAAAATCTTGGCCATAGACTATAAGAATTAAAATGTTGTTTTTAGACAAATCCTTGAAAAGGTTTTATGATGATTATGAGAATTCCCAGATTTACCAGGCGATCAAATAACATCCTTACTTGAACAGTTCTGTTAGACTTGGTTGCTCAGATACTCTGTGATGAGTGGGGCATAAATGCTTAGATGGTAGCTAGACAGAATCTAAACATAAACTTCATGATTGTATTTTACAGGTCGTACAATGTCACACCAAAAGCACTCACACCAGAGTATCAAAGTCGCACTGACAGTCACCTCATGACTTCACTGTCACCAAAAACAGGACTGTTGTGGGGAGAATTAGGGGATGGGGTCTGAGAGACAGGTGCTGCCTGGGGAGGAAGAAATCATTAGGGACTGGCTGGAGTTGATTGTATTCGCGGGGGGGAGAACCATGGTTGGAAATTAGGTTCGTAGGTTCTGTGGTGGAAAGAAAGAATAGTACAATGGGGGCAAAAATGGAATTGTTTGGCTAGGCTAGGAAAAGATGGTGAAGGTGAATGCAAAAAGGAATGGCAGAGAAAATTGTGAATGATTATAAGGGGTTGTGCAGTAGAGGAATCATAATTCACTGCTCCAGGGCTGCGTCTCCATCTCCTGCTCCAATCCATCTGAAGGAGCAAAAGGTGAGGCAGATTAGGATCTGCTGGAGAATAGCTAGTATCTTGAAGTACTACTGAGTCTGCTGTAGGCCTTGTTTGTTGGAACTTTTCATTTAGTCATTTTTCATTCAGTCAGATGGTGTGTTTCTAATATACTTGTTATTCTCCCATTCTAAAGTGAATTCCCTGAACCTGGCTCCATGGTAGGTTTCAGAGTAACAGCCGTGTTAGTCTGTATTCGCAAAAAGAAAAGGAGTACTTGTGGCACCTTAGAGACTAACCAATTTATCTGAGCATAAGCTTTCGTGAGCTACAGCCCACTTCATGGATAAATCTGTTGCTAACATCCCAGAGAACCTGTCCTGGTATATGTGAATGCCTCCACCTTTTCCCAGGCACTCACCATCCAGCCCCAACTTTTTGGCCTACCATGGCTACAACTCAAAGAGAAGGCCGTGTGGTTTAGTAGTCTGTGAACAGGAACTCCTGAGCTTTTAATTCAGGCCCTGCTGCTGACTTACTCTGTCCCCTTGATTGAGTTCTTTTGGCCAAAATTTCCAAAATAATCCACTAATTTTGAGTGTCTCAGATTATGGGTGTTCTTAGCTCTGCACCTGAAATCAATGGGAATTGTGGCTGTCTGGCAGCTCTGAAAATCAGGTCACAGATGCTTCACACTGAGCACCCAGAAGCAGAAGCACCCTAATTAGTGGACAATTCTGAAAATCTTGCCCATATCTTCTCGGACTCAGTTTCCCTCTAGCACAACAGGGGTAATGAGACTACCGTGAATGGTTGCTTTAATACAGTGAGTGGAGAATGCTTGGCTATGGCTCCCTGCTGGCAACTCTGAGTAGTATTTCCTCTTTCTTAATTATTAGCACCATTATTGCCTGCAGCTCCAACCGCTCTAATGTCCCCAGTTGGTTCAGTCAGAGTGGGTGTTTTCTGAAACTCAGATTTTACTGTCTTCCTTTTAAAAAAAATAGTCACAGCTGAATTTACATTAAAGAAACTCAACCCACAGATCAGTTCCTTCAGCATCCCAGGAAGATACACATTGGTGACCTGACGGCAAGGGTAGTTTACTTAAAGAAGAACTAGAACAGTGGAAACCCTTCTTATTTCAATTATGCATGTATTATCCTTGAAAAATAAGCCCCTAGATGTATCACAATTTGAGAAAAATTGGGAGATAGAGAAGTTACTGATTGGAACCATGGCAGTTCACAGCAGTAGAGGATTTGGCCCAGTGAATCTTACTCATTTGCTGATGCAGGATCACATCAGTTCTTTCCACCCAGGCCTCTACCCACCACCCTACTACTCCCATTTTAAACAGAATGTTAAGGACTGAAATGCAAGTCAGGGTTTTTTTTTTCAGTCTTATTCCCACAGACTTGGAGCCAAGAGTGAGTATAAACTGTACCCTGACAGCACATTGAAAGGATGAAGTTACATAACTCTGTGAAATGTTGTCCCCGATTTCTTTTTGAAGGAAGTAGGTTTAAAAAATGGAAAAAGGCAAAGAAAATATACAATATATCTTAGTGCAATCTGAAAACTCCACACCAACCCACACAGTTCACCCCACCTTCCACTTAACGTGTGTATAAACATTCACACTCCTGCTACTTTCCTCCAGACACCCGTGACATTAACTAAAAGAACACAGATCTACACACACATACACAAACACAAAGAGGAAAGGAAAGAAAAATACAGGCTTGCTGACTGACATCTAAAAACTTTGTTGTCTACCTAGAAACATGGTAATTGACATGTCTACGACAGGACTGCCTGACCACATGGTTTCCAAACAATTACTTTCCTCAGCTGTTAGATTTTCAAACGTGATCTATAGAGCCATGCTGACAGTAGATTTTCTGCCAGCAATAAAGGTGGCCTGATTCAGAGAATAATTACTGTATGCAAATGAATGTGATTTTCCTCTGCCCTTTTATGGATGACTCCGCTTTGCCATTCATCAGGGCCACAAATTTCATTTGGTAGGAGACGGATTTAAAGAGACAGGCGCCTCTGGAGCTTTGTCTTGGACTTACTAAATCCAGGCTTAAGTGTCTTCATAAATAGATGTGCATATGTTATAAAGGGGCTGGCAGATTCTGACCTCCTTATCTATGTATTATTGCTTAGAAAACTACTGAGAAAACATCACACTCTCTGGCCTTACAGTATATGATAGCTTTCACTGCTTTGAATAACAGTCTCTTCTCAAAGCAGAGTTATATGTGGTTTAGTATGGCCTCTGGTGTGTTTCTCTCTCACATGGACTTTTATTATGTTTAAGTGTGTATATGTCTGCATGTGGGGTGAGGGAGGGACAGAGAGCTATATTTTTTCTGACTGCAATTAATTAATGGCTATCATGTTCAGAGATGGCATCAGTGCAGTAATGCCAGAAGCTGCAATTATAGCAAGAGCACTTCTTCACATTGTACTGTCCAAATGCAAAACACCTCGTGCTGATGAGAAAGAGAATGTCCCACGGTCTTGGTTCTTCTGTGTCAATCCTGGTCTGATGGAGTGCTGAGTATCTCTGTGACAGTACAGAACAAAAGCATGGTTTTAGTGTCTAAGCATGTGCTCTCTTTCTCTGTTTATGCATACTCGTAGACATGGTAAGTAGGTAGGTAAGTAGAAGTCAGTGTATTGTCACTCCCTGATGTTGGGCATGAGAACATGATGGTGTACTCACAGGAAATCTGTAGTACATAATGTGTCATTGTTAAATATCAACTTCTGCCTTTGCTCCCAGCATGTGGTGTGTATCCTCTTCCTTCGAGTGTGGAAGAAAGGAGAATGTGAGTGTTATAAATGGAACAGGCCCATCTGTCAGTGGGCTGTCTTGTTACTCATATTGTAACAATATACTGATGTCAGTAGATCCAGAACACTTTTTTCCCAGTGTCACTCAAAAATAGAGAAGAGAGGCGGTGAAGTTTTTGTGTACACGTACAGCATGCACCACTAGAGGCCGTCACACACTTCCCTAAATAAATGCCAACTACAGCATTCCTTTTCAGGGAGAACTGGGAGATGGGACCTTGGTCGTTGGCATTCCCTCATCTAGGTATTGATGCTTGAGTTAAGTGACCAGTCCCTGGGCTCAGATAGCTGTGCAAAGTATTTTTTCAGTAGCAAAGGTAAACCAAAACAAACCAAAAAACCCAAGAAAAATAAAAACTCTTTAGGCCCATTCATAGAAATAGTAAAAACTGCCTTTCACTTAGGGCGTGGCAAGGCATGCACCAAAGCAGAGACTGGTCAGAAATGCATTTTGTTTGTATGTATTCTGGATCAATCAAGAGGAGCTGTGTAAAATACCTGCAGTGAAACCTGAAACCATGGAACACCCTTGCTTTCTATTTCTGTTACAAACTTGAAGCATAGACCAAGTTCACTGTTAGTTTCAATAAAGTTCATTAGCATTTCAGACAGAGGTGGGCCTGAACCAGAATCCGAGATCCAAACATCCCCAGCCTGTGGGCCAGATCCTGATACACAGATTTGACTTCAGTGGAACAGCTCATGGAGTAGGGTGTTATTCAAGTTGAGTAATGGTATCAGAATCAGGCCTTTTGTGGCTTGGGGTAATCTCTACTTGCAAGCAAACTTAGCCCAGTTTTGAGTGAACCTGCGGCCATATAGGTTTTCCATTTAAATCAAGTTACAGTTATGGTTTGGAGGCAAAGCTGGGTAAAATTCAGTTCTGTTAAGTGACCCAAAATTAAGCTTTGAGGCTCAGAGCTAAACCTGGAAGGTAAAGACCCCATGAGCCAAAACTAAAGATGTTCACCTAAAGCCCTGTGATGTGACACCTATGAGCTTCACACAGGTCTGATTATCAAGCTGCACTTTACTCAGGTAGCACGTGTACTTACAATGAGGAGAGCAAGGTTGCTATGGGCATTAGCAGCAGTGCTAGAGAGATATACTTAGGTAGCAAGAGGAAGTTAATTATCAGTAGCTAAAAAGTAAAACTTTCTAAAATTACTGATTATGTTGTTCCTGTGTTTGGGAAAAGAAAACCAGTTTAAAAAATGTTTCTTTGCTCTGGTGTGGAGGCAGGATTATAAGTAGCTTGTGGAAGACAATGAAGAAGGATAAAATTATAGGGCTTTTATTTCATTTAGATGAAAGAAAAACATGGACAAATATAATGAAGGAAGCGATCAAGAAACCAATTCAATTAAAGGAGAAAATAATTTTCCATCCAAGCCCATGCATTCCAAGTATTGCTTGTTTAAAAAGCAGTTACTCAAAATTCAAGTATGTTCAGATCCAGGGCTGTGGTTGCAGAGATAGAAACCAGCTATGAAATTGAGATTCAGATCTGAATATCCTGGAAGTCCAGTGTGCTCAGATCCAGTGTTCTGGTTCCAGTCAAGCTTTGACGCGGATAATGATAATCTGACATTATGATATGTTAGTAATGAAAATGATTCAGTCAGGAGGATGATTCACATTCACAACTTGAGACCTCCATCATCAGCTCATCCGGTTGTTAACTCTGTGCCAAAGATAGTAATGGGTTTAGACTCCTGCTGGGATTTGGTATAGCTTTGTTGTGTTACTGTGGGTGGAAACTGGTTTGAAACTGATTACATGTTTTATAGCTGTTACAGTAAACAAATGAATACAGTTTAGTGTTGTGCAGAAGTATCCCAAAACTCCAGTGGGAAAGCCCATCAGAGGTTAGTTAGCTAGTACCCTCTTAGCATCCGTCCTTCCTTTCACTTGTATAAGGGGAAAAAAGTAACAAGTAGAGCTTGTAATTGTCCAATTAAATCACATGGTATTTGGTTTCTTCCTTAACTGTCTGACCTCATCTTTATAAATGGCAACCAACCAAAAGGAATTTGATCCCATCACAAATAGACAAGGATGTGAGCAGTGCCAAACAGAAATGGGATTCCGATTTCACAAGAATGCTTGTGTGTATTTTCTCCCACTACTTACTCATCCCTAGTAATAAGATAAAGCATGAGATCTTCCTCTTCTTGAGTATGGGTTTGATCTAAATGAAAGAGGTTTGATTTAGCTATGAGGGATATTACTGCCTGTTTACCTCAGTCCTGTTTCACCGTTGAACACAGCAGAGGGGTTTAGAAAGGCCATTAGGTGTGAGACACACTCAATGTTTTTCTTTCATGAAATTTTATTCTGTCTTTGACATTTTTTAGATCCCTGACTTGGGGGAGGGAAGAGGGTTTGGTGGGGTGCCTGCAGAATCCTTCCAGCTGGTGGCTTCGCCACAGTGGAATTCCTATCAGCCACAAGGTGCTGCTCCTTCAATAAATTTTATTTTAACAAGTGCTTAACCATAGCGCTGTTTAAACAAAGTTTGTTGAGGCTGAGCAAACTAGCAGCTGGAAAGATATCATGGGGCATCCTAGCCGTCCACTGGAAAATCCGGGTTGGAACCTACAAAATAACAAAGGTAGGATGTAGGGAATGGTGTGAGAACTCCAGAGAAATGTTTTGAAATATATTTTTTTCTTCCTGCAGAGGTCTACAAAATCTTTAGGGCCTTGTGAAGCTGATTAGCCCAATGGTAAAGGGGAGGCTTTGGGAGAGGAAAAAGGCATTGGTTTCAAAGCTGTTTTTCATTGCTGCAAAAATTCCAGGCAAAAAGAGAAAGTTGACTACAAGAAAGAACAGGTAAGAGTTCAGAATTGACTAGATTTGTTTGGCTGTGAGATTCTTTACATGGCTATAAGCCCCTTCCACTTATTCACCCTGCTCACGTCATGCACTCTCAAATATAACTGAAATGTAGAGACAGGCCCTAAAATCTAGATCTGGATTTTGCATTCTATTCAGTTAAGCCTATTGCAACTATTATTTATTGATGACAGTGTCCACTGTAGGCCAGGCACCTACCAAACGTTCAGTAAGGAAGGTCTTTGCTGCAAGGAACTCACACCCTCAGAATAGACAGACAAGAAGACAGAGGATAGGAAAAGAGGAACAATAGGCTATTTACATACAAGACAGCTTGACTCACAGCATGGCAGAAGTGGGTGTTCAGGAAAGATTTAAATGGGGACAGGGGAGGGCCTTGCAGGTGAGCTCAGGAAGGTTATCCCATACATACAGAGTTGTGTGAAAGAAGCCAAGAGGTGATTGTGGGAGAAGCTGACAAATAGGCAGACAGGGCTGCAAACGCTGGCAGAGTGTGAGTTCATCTCTATAAACAAACACCCTTGCTGTGATCCTGTTTTTGAAAGATGGAAAATTTATATGCACTAAAGCAAAATTCACTCTGCAGCGTAACTTTTGGTACTGAGATTTCTATGAAATTTGAAATGTTCTGTTTTTTGCTGAATTTTCCCAAATGAAGCCCAGCTCTTCTCCTTCTGTTACCCACAATTCCTAACATTTCCCCCTCCCTTTTCAAATGTCCCAAGCTCCCCCGCATTCCCAGGCAAGTGCTTTGCCAGTTGAGGAGCAGCTATGCTACCTCAAGCCAGAGACTTTTTTTTATCCATTACCCATAATTCTTTAAAGCGGACAAAAGATTTCTGAAACACACACTGAGACACACCACAGGAGAATAGTTAAAAGAAAATAGAGCATCTTTTCAGTCAAAACATCCTGCGGTATCTCCACATAATGCTTCATGGCATATGACAGGAAGAAGATGACATCTCTCAGCACTAGTCAAAAATAAAAACCATGTCAAGTAAGAATTGCCTTTGAAAAAAAAAACTGTAGATGATTTCCATGGTCACACATTCTGGAAATCTGCCAAAAAGGGAAGGGGGTGCGGGGGGGGGGGGAAGGTTATTGATTTCCTCATCGGGAATGTTATATAACCTTCATATTTTATTAAAAAATTTTACTCCCACTTTGTGAAAGGCCCTTTAACATTTTGTCATTTTGTAATACAATAGTTCTCCGGCTCTTTCTAGCCCCTTCTCCCCTGATGTGCTCTCTCAACTGTCGTTATTTTCTTTCCTTAAAAAATACTTCTGATAAAATATTTGTAAGAGTTAAACAAAAGGATGCACTTCAGTGCAGCGTAAGTTAGTACAGCGATCAGACAGTGCTCAGAACACAGTGACATATTTCAAGCAAAACATGGGAACGCTTCAGTTAAGAATCTTATTTTTTCCTGAGACGACTGTTCAAGGTCTTTGTTTTAAGAACACAAAACATTTTTTCTCATAATAGTAGATTCCAGCTGTAGGATTCCTCAACTTTTCCTTCCCCTGTCCTTCTCTTTTTCCCTCTTCCCTCCCTTACCCTCCTCCCCCCATGTCTCCTCATGTACACACACTCTCTAACTTAGTTTTTTTGTAGCGGCTGCCCCAGAAGAAATGCTATCCAACAGACCTGGTGCCTGTCACCGCTTCCCATCACATGCCTGGTAATTAAACTCTGGCTGATTTATTGACTGACAGCCAACAAATCCCAACCCAGTTTTTATGATATACATACTTCCCCAGGCTAAATTCACTCAAACAACAGCCCAGCAGAAAAAGGGGAGGGAGAAAAGAGTGAAAAAAGCAGCACAAATGCAGAAAAAAATCTGGTATTAGTAGATGAAGGGAGACATTTTGCACAGAAAAAAACTCAGTACAACATCTCTTTCAAATCCAGACTTAGGTAGAGAGAGAGAGAGAGAGAGAAAAGAAAGAAGTAGTAAACATCATTACTTCAGCTTTAAGATTCATTTGAAATGTCTCACGTACAAAAGAGCTCTGAAGGGGAAAACAAGACGTGCTTGCAGCTAATATTACAGTCAAGTTCCAATTTTACCTAAGGGAAAGCAGCTTTATTAAAAGTCATGACTGAAATTGTGTGACAGGTGCCAATATTCTCCACCCTGACAGATGTGTCAGTTTGCGAATGCCATTTTCTTGTCAGCGGTCCCTAGATGGAGTTGCTCCCATCACCATTTGTCTCTCTTCCAGCTAGATCACACATGCCCGTCGCTTGCCTCCAAGCTGCGCTGCGTTGTTTGATATGTGGAATCTTCACAATGAGACTTATTAAAAGACAGTCCATTATTTTTATTTAGAGCATTTCCAAAACAAGCAGAGCGCGCACAGAGATAATTTTAAAATCGTGTGGCGGGTCATCTCCAGGCCAGAGCGGTTCAATTTGAAATGCATAAGAAAGCAGTTATCTCCCCCCACAACCCCTCCCCATACCTCAGTTCATAATGAGGTTGATATGAGTGACATTTAACCCTTGAAAAATAGCCCTTAGCGTCTGTAATAACTGTATTGCCGTATACTACAGAAGCAGTTCAACATGAAGGATTAATTCTGCCCTGATTTTCCCTAAATCTTTTTTTTTTTCCCTTGCTTTGCGTTCTCCTATTTTGTTACAGGTGGGCTTTCACATTGCAGCAATAGATATAAAATACTCTTGATCGGCTGTATTTATGGAGCCTTTTCCTCCTCCTGTTGGTTTCAAACACAAAGAAAAATGGTATCTCTCAATCCTGCCTGGTATGAACAGCAGGTAAAGCTGCAGCAGACTCCTCTTCAGCCTCTGATGGAAAATTATTACAGATGAAATGATTCTGTAATGGAAATGGTAATAGGAAAGTTTCATTCTAAAGGATGTTTGTGCTAACACGAGAGGCTGTAATATGTGATGGATTTGGATGCGGGGACAAGTGTGACCTCAAACTGAATTTTACTTCATCATTTCCAGATGGGAGAGGGGAAAAAAATGGAGAGCACTTCCAAATTGCCAGATCAAAGGGCTTAGAATTCAAGGTCATCAATAGGTCTGCTTGTCCAGCACTAGGTGGTACAGTGGATTGCTGCTCCAGCATTTCTTTTCTAGAGACATGGCTTTAAATCCTTCTTAGGCCACAAATGGAACTGAGTTGGGTGATCACTCCCTGTAAGCATTTGTCCATATAAGAAAAGAGGTGGGGTCTAGGTTGTGGCTAACCCTTTGTGGGTGCACAAGTTGGGAATAGTGTAAAACAGCTTTTACCTCCCATTAAGAGGAAAACCACAGTCCTTGTTCTTGTGCTGCCTGAATGCAAAAGACTGGGAGAGTCTGACTCTGTTAGCTGCACCAGAAACTCCATATGGGCCAGGAGCTGAGCCTGATCAAAGGTGTAACAGTGGCCACTGTACTTCAGCTCTCCCGGAGGCATTGCACCTACTGGTAAAAGCCTGCAGGTGGAGTGCTTCTGTACATTCCTACTGTGGTTTCTGGCTTTAAAATCACAGAGTTCTTAAATAGGCGGAATTGTCCCTAGAATCTGGAAAGAAAGAAAGAAAGAAAGAAAGAAAGAAAGAGCCACACATGACAGGTGGTAGTCATGTTGCTTAGTGCACTACTAGAAGGCACTCAGATATGACTTTGATGTGTGTAGTTATAAGACCCTGAGTAAAACAGAATAGAAAAGCTTGAATATTAGGGCCAAATAATGCAAGCCTTACTCACGAGTTGTTCCATTGCACAATCAGGCCCTACGGGCTTCCAGGATGCCTGACTAGAACCAGTGACTAATCCTTCATTCACTTCCATAAGCACGGTCTGAAGTCAACCACAACACATTATAAAACAATGACAAAATGATATTTCCAGATTTCAGTCATGAACTGGAAACTGGAGATGGACTGCCACTGGAATATTTTTCCTCCACTCTTCCCAAATAACATCTGCAAAGCTGAACCACCATGCTGGGAGCAACTCCAGAAGGCATTACATCATGCCCCAAACAATCAGTAATTCTGGGGTAGCCAGGGGACATACTTTACTGTTTCTGTGCTATGGTGTATATTTGCATTTCTCTCCTAAGCATGTCCACTGGGAATAGTGATAGACAGGGTGGGGGCAGAAGGAGTGAGTGTGTGTGTGTGAGAGAGAGAGAGAGAGAGATAAGCATGCAACTTGTTTGCCTGATTTATTTCATCCTATTGTTTAGTTGTATAAAATGTGCCCTTTCATATGGCTCGGGAAGGCACAAGTGTGTACAACTTAACCAAAACACACACAAATTTGCCTTTTTAAGCCAGAAGAAGAAAAGCCAGGTCCCTCTCAAACACCAGAGAATAGAGATTGTTTTGCTCTAAAAGTCAGCAAACTTTTGCTTCATCACACCGCACATGGGAGAAGAAACGAATTCCAAACCTGACGACCCTTTACTGAGGACACCCTGCATCTCTGGCCAGCAGATTTTAAAATCAGGTGAGCATTAGTTTGACCACCTCAGCAGCCTATAACAGCTGTGGCAGTTCACAGAGGCAGCCGCTCAGGCAGGACCAAGATGTGTAGGCCTGTAAAAACCCAAATCAACACCTAGGAACCAAATAACAAGCCAATGCAGCTGGCAGCTACTGACGTGCATCTTTGTTCCAGTTGGCAGCAAAATCTCACTGAGAACAAAGAAAGTTTATAAAACTGTGGGCACTGTCCTTTTTATTTGGAGGGAGGGGAGGAGATTATTGCCCATCCTACGCTCTCTAGGCAGGCATTTGGGATTCATGAAGAGAGATATGTTTCTGTTCAACAACTACAGAATGTTTCCGAGCTGTTTCCCTTCCTCCACCAATTGAACCCCCACTTTTTAACAGATTTGAATTGATAAAGTTATCCGACAATCCCTTCACCATTCCTTTTCTTTCCCAGCTCCTCTCTTTCTTCCTCTTCTATTCTTTCCTGACCCCCCAAGCCTGTACTGAACTAATCCAAAGCCATTAATGGAAAGCCCCAACTTTCTGTTTTAGGATTGTGTTCCACACGCATTACCATCATATCTGAGCATCCTGATTGTGCCATGGAGGCACCCACGGTGACAATTCTCTGGTTTAAAGAAGAGTGGCCTAGTAGCAGGGCATTTTCATGAAGGACTTTTCACATTAGAACTTGCTTTCTCCTAGTTCCAAGAGAATCTTCATTTTTAATCTTTGGAACACACTGAAAGGTACACTTATTTTTCCAGGCTTTTCTCAGGCTGAGGGAATGATTGGAAGAGTTGTGGCATCATATTCCTTATAGTTGGTTTTTATTTGTTATAGATGTATGGCCTTATTACAACATTATTTTTGTAGCGTTAATATATTGTTTTGTTATAACACATGCAGCTCTGTGGTCTGTCTAGTAGAATCCTTGTACTTTGGATTTTGTATTAAGGTATGTTTTAATATTTGCATGGTGCCTAGGCACTTTATTAAATCTGAAGAAATCTATTTCCAGTCCTTTCCCCCTCTCCCGGTCAATCTTGACCCAATCCTTATTCCTGCTGCTAATTATTATCAACTAGAAAGTGTTGCTGCAGAAGGTCACTGTGTGACATGACCCCACTCCGACTTATCTTGGAGTGAAGCTGGATCGCACACTAACCTTCCACGACCACCTGAAGAAGGTAGCTGCCAAGATGAAGACAAAGGTCAACCTGGTCTAGAAACTGGCAAGCAGAAGCTGGGGAGCATCAGTGTTATGGACATCAGTGATGGCCGTGTGTACTCCGTAGTCAAGTACCGTGCACTGGTGTAGAGCAGAAGTAGCCATACTCACCTTGTTGATATCCAACTGAACACTGCAATGTAGTAGATCACTGGAACCCACAAGTCGACCCCAATACCTTGGCTGCCAGTGCTGTTGTGCATTGCTTCCCCATCCATTCGCCACGGTGCCACAACCCTTCGGGAATTCCAAAAGATAGTGGAAAATGAATATTTTCCCATCCACCGGGAACTTAACAATGCCCCTTACTGTCTCTTGAAGTCGCATAAGGCCTTTTGGGCCCACGCATTTGACCTTCAACAATGCAGCTTCAACCCTGATGAAGCTTGGAAAGCTGAATGGAGTTCACAAGAACTCAACAAAGAAACACCTCATGAAAGACCCAACACAGAAGATCCCTAGCTTCGGTCTCCCACGAAGCTTATGGGCAACCCTAAACTGTATATGCACAAACCATGGCAGATGTGGATACTTGCTGCACAAATGGAAAATTAAAGACTCTCCAGTGTGCGACTATGGTCACCCAGAACAGACCATGGAACGTATAACAACTCAATACCCGATTCACAAATATGAAAGAGGCATCACAGCAATACACTCTGCTACTCCAGATGCAGTTATTTGGCTTAACCATCTAAATTATAGTTGCTCTACATTTACATCCTCCATACAAAGAAGAAGACTATCAACCTGAATGGTAGCTTTGGCCTAACAGACAGGCTAGAGGTCACACTGGCTGCCATTCCACCTCTGAACGACTGCATTGTGCTCTAGGTCAGCATTTTTGCTGCACAAATGCCTGTTAATTAGTTAAGGATACTCAGTCCTTTGCTATGGCTGTTGAGTGGGGTTATGAAGTGTACGTGTAAACCATGCTAGAAGAGTGTGGATCTTTGTCTCCCTCTGGTGGCTAATCCTCATAAAAGGTTTGTGAGGCTGCCACTACTTCTAGCCCTTTAACTTGTATAATTAGGGCTGCTAGCACTGAAGGTGGCTCATTTTACAAGCTGTTCACCCTGAACTACTGCTGTTGCTTTGAAGTCACCTCCTTGAATTTATGCCACCCACTGTGACGTTGTAGCTGATGTCCATAGATGACTGTGCTGTATTCCTAACCCAATAGCACGCAGATGTGAGCTGCATTTATTTGACTTTGAGTTAGTTTAGTTTTCTCATTTTTCCAAGTAGGGCAGAGTGCCAGCAGAGTTGATTGACTAAGGTCCCATTTCTGTAAACATTTATGCACATGACTAACTTCATTCAAGTGAGTAGACTGATTAAAACCACAGCTCTTTCCATATGAGTAAAGTTATTTACATATGTGTTTGCAGGATCAGGACCTAAATGTACACAATGTATGTAACAAATAGCAAGAAGAGGATGTGGTGAAGGAGGACAGTTGCTAGAGGAACAGCATTGACTTAGGCCATGTAAAAATCTACCTATGTGAGTAACTTTCCTAAAACTTTCCTTTCACATACATAAAGTTACAAATATGCTTAAAACTTTTCAGCTCTATGATCTTAGGTTAGGCATCCCATTAGTTCAGGGAGCCAGGGTCTCTTTTAATACTTGATTTGACTATAAGTGAAGGTGCTTTTAATTGCCATGCCTTGTTGATATAAATTATAGTAAATTGTTCACATTATTGATATCAAAGTCATGTTAATCTCATGGGATTTTGTAAGCTTTATCATATACAAGCTCACCAGAGTCATTCTTGACAGCAAAAAGTAGCTTTTCACACTAGTGAAAATGGAAATGCTGCCTTCACAAAAATGAAAAGGCAGTTTTCACCTGCAAAATACTGGCTTTCAGCATGTGGGAAAATGGATATAATTCAGATGGAAATAATTCAAAGGAAAACATTTGCTTTCCGTAAATGGCTTCATCACCGGTAAAGATCTTTGCACAGCTCTATTTACCTCCATAGCATATTGGCAGGGACTTTGAGGAGTGTGTCCCCTTCCTCTGGAGCACTGAGCAGGGATCATCTGTTAGGACTGGGTGGGCATATCCCATATGATTTATATCCTGCTATTGCTGGTGGATAGGAGGGAGGGAGGAAGACAGTGGGCACATTGATGGAGCTTGGTCTTTCCTGTCTTCTGTTTCTGTGCCTATGACTTCTGATGCTGTAGTGTTCAAAGTGACTACATTAAACAAAACTGCTGACATCTCTGTTGGCAAAGGAACACCCCTGTTTGGGGGTGTCTGATTTTTTTCCCCTGTACCAGCTTAACCCATCTCCTCTTGCAGCTGTGATGTAAGGGAAATGTAGATTGCTGTATGTGTTAACACTGTTGGCTTTTATCTCTCTTTTTTGCAATCATTTAAAAGGATAACACCTTGTGTGAGAAACAGCTGTTCAGATGTATTTCAAGTGAAGTAACGCTGTTTCGTGTACTTTTTTTTTTTTTTTTTTGCTGAGATTGTATGTCTTCAGACCCCTCAGAAAATAGATATAATGCCCAAAAGGCATTACGTTTTTAGTATCAAGGAAAACTGGTAGTTGTTTTTTGTTTGTTTGTTTAGAAATCCTCACTGATAATCTGCTGTGACAGATTTAGAGGGTCCATTCAGATGGACTCCTTCTAACAAAGGTCCCAGTCCTGCAACTGGATTCATGCAAACAATGCTACTCTCCCTCATGGATTTCACTGCATGGATCCTCATTGAAGTCATTGGGGGTGTGCTCATATTAAGCTAGTTTCAGGACTAGGGCCTAGTTAGGCTACTAAACAGGTATGTTTTAAAATCAAACTGGCCAGAAGTATGTATCTTAACCACAAAAGATGAGATTATTTCTACAAGATTCTTTACTTGGAAATAAGCAGAAAGTTATACTAATTTCCAGAATGGTGTGCTCTAGTTGTATGAGATATGGAACTTACTGAATGTTGATTGTGCCTTCCTATGGTATCTCATTCACAGCTGCAAAGATGGCAATAAAAAGTTATCTAATGAAGCAAGACAATAAAAAAATAAAATCCAGACAAAACTCTTTGAGACAGTGAAGCTAAGGCTGGGACGCCACAATAGTAACTTAATGGTCAAAATGGACAAAAATATTTATTTAAATGGCCAGGAAGATTAGTATTATGCATAAACAAAGGGAATTCAAACATCTGAAACTATAGTAGTTCATGGTTAAGATGCCCAAACCACCTTAAATCTGTCCATGTACAGACAACCTGAGAAAATCTGAGAGTCAGACTATCTTACCCATCCATTACAAACAGTGTCTTCTTATCAGTGACCACAAAAGCTCTGTTGACTTCACTGGGTTTGAATGGAATGAATTTGGCCTAATAAATCTTACTAGCACCCATTCCTTGAAGTCATGGCCTAACATCTGTCTCAGGTTCCTTTTAAGTTTAACCTTAACTCTGAATTTCCTGGCTTATAATGCTCATTTTTTGATAACTACAACATGCTTGTAAGGATTTTAATATTTCAGTTACTGATCTGTCACTTCTCACAATATTTCTGTGACACTGAAAAGCTTCTTTTGGTGATTTATAAAGGGATTTTCGAATTTATTCTAGTATTTCTTTCCCCCCAGTGGTTGTACATAGTAAGTAAAGGTGGCTTTAAAGGTGAAGAGATACAAGAATAGCACCAATAAAATGTTTTTAAAAATCTAAATAATTTTCTAAAAGCTCTTCTCTAAAATGTAGCAGAAACAAATTATGTGGTGTGTTGTTCTGTAACTTGTTTGGGAAGACTTCAGTAACAAACACATAGTTTGTCACTCATGAGTAACATGGCCACCATCAACTCATCAATTTACATATATATCCTAAAATGCACCATACATATTAGTGCATAGAACATGTGATAGTATAGATAAATGTATGTGTTACATACACACAGAAAACTATGTTAAAAGAACCTTCGAAGTCAGATCCCCAAAAGCCTGGAAATGCTAGAATTGAGGTTGCCTGTGCAACCCTAATGAGGCCTGCTTGAGTGTATGCATTATGATACAGTCTTTAATTACATGATCACTTATTGTTTTTTCCATAGGATGCCTGGCTTACTCAGTGCACTGGATGGATGGTGCTCACTTAGTGAGCAGCTATTCAATATTTTGTTTTCTCTTTGTTGCTCAGTGTGTGGCCTGTGCCTTATTTACTGCATGCTATTCAAACCTGTTCTGAAGATAGGAATTATTCATTTCCTTATGGGCATTTCTGTGGTGCTCATCACTTTAATAGACTCACAGGGCAGGTCTTCACTACCCGCCAGATCGGTGGGTAGTGATCGATCTATCGGGGATCGATTTATCGTGTCTCGTCTAGACGCAATAAATTGATCCCCAAACGTGCTCCCAGTCGACTCCGGAACTCCAGCTCGCGAGAGGTGGAAGTGGAGTCGATGTGGGAGCGGCAGCGGTCAACTCGCTGCCGTCCTCATGGCCAGGTAAGTGGACCTAAGATATGCCGACTTCAGCTACGCTATTCGCATAGCTGAAGTTGCGTATCTTAGGTCAAACCCCCCTACCCCAGTGTAGACCAGGGCATAGACTTTAAAGCCAGAAAGGACTATCGTGATCATCTAGTCTGACCTCCTGCACTTTGCAGGCCACAGAACCCCACTCATCCACTCCTGAAATAGACCTCTAACCTCTGGTAATATCTGAGTGCTTCACAAATTCGAATGAATTAATTTTCATGACACCCCTGTGAGGGAAGGGGTTGGTATTAAACCCATTTTACAGATGTAGAACTGAGGCACCGAGGAATTAAAGTCAAAAGTACCCACTAACTTTGGGTGGCCAATTTGAAATGCTGAACCTGATTTTTCAGAGTACACAGCATGCTACAGCACTTTATATGTTCAAAGACACTTCCCATTGACTTCAGTTGCAGCTGTGAGTGGTCACCACTTCTGTAACTCCAGGGTCCCAAGTCAGGCACCCAGAAAATAAGTGACCATCTGTGAAAAGTGGCCAGCATCACATAGAAAACTCTGTGGCAGACCCAGGAATAGAATTCAGTTCTCCAGGGCAGCTTTCAGATGCTTTAACCATGAGACTGTCTTTTCTCTTCCTGAAATCTCTTCACTCATTCCTAAGGCTCCGTGCTTGTCATTGAAGTCATGGATTCTGTTACTTTCAGTGGCTTCTTCAGCAGCTGGTGTGCCTGGCCCTGGGGCCACCTGAGCAGCTCGGGCAGCCCCCAGACAAGGTGCACTAGCTGTTGCTGGGGCAGGCTCAGGCCCCCTCCCCCAGCAGCAGGAGTTTGGGTGTGGGGGGCTCAGGGCTGGGGATTGGGGTGCAGGGAGGTGCTTACCTGGAGGGGAGGTCCATCCCCTGAGCCCCTCCCCCCAAGTTTTAGTCAGGGATATATAGTAAAAGTCATGGACAAGTCACGGGCTGTGACTTTTTGTTTACTGCCTGTGACCTATCTGTGACTTTTACTAAAAATACCCATGACTAAAATGTAGCCTTACTCATTCCCTACACACCATCGAATTTCTACAACAAAAGAAGCAGAGGTCTTACAGCCAACAGCCTCCTGATTCATTCCCAGAACAGGTCCATCCTGTGCATTGAATGAGGCAGGAGTCCTGTGGAAAAACTAGTATGCGATCATGTAATTAAAGACTGTATCATAATGCATGTGCACAAGAGGCCAAATTAAGGTTGCACAGACTCTCCTGCCCACCTCTGGCTCTTATCCCCTGGGCATTTGGATCTGATGATTTCCTTTTCCATGTTGCCTGGGCCCCCGGGGGAACAGAAAGCAGTGGCAGAACAGGCTCGCTGATCTCAATTCTGGTGTGTGGCCGCACCACAGCCTGAAGCAGTTGCAAGCAACCATAACAGGGAAAATCTGGGTTTGCCCCAGCCTCTCGTCTGGAGAGAGCATCCTCTGTTATTTTGTGGGGATGGCAAATGCACAGTCTGGTCAGCACTAGGAACTGTGGAGTAATGGGCATGCTCAGTGACAGAACAAAATTTTGTCCTGGTGCCCCACTATGTCCACATAGTTTCCTGCATAGTTGTTCCTCACTGAGCTCACTCTACAGTTCCTCTTCCAGCTACTTTATCATTACGGAATCTACAGCCCCTACTCTAGATGCCCTATGCCCTGGGGAATCTACGTCCCTCAGAAAATGATTTCGCCTTCTGGGTCTGTCAGGCTCCTTCAGACACCCTGCTCAGGCTGCTAATGCCCATTTCTGCTCCTTCTACTTAGATCCTTTGTTTTAGAGTAGCAGCCATGTTAGTCTATATCCGCAAAAAGAACAGGAGTACTTTTGGCACCTTAGAGACTAACAAATCTCAAATAAATTTGTTAGATCCTTTGGCGGCCCTTTTGATCTGTGCCTTAGAACCCAGTTCTACTGCTCCATCCTCTTCCAACTTCCTTTCTACTGTTCCCTGATCCTGCTGTTGCTTTGTTCTTCTGCCAGTGTAGTGGAACTAGACCCAATAGCCTGTCTACTGAAGAGCCAGATAAGTAAGGTTGTTAAGAGACAAAGAAGTGACTAGGGGAAAGCAGTTGGAGGGTAGTACAATGACTTGAGGGAAAAGAGGATAGTCTAGGAAGAGTGGAGTGGCTGTTGCAGGGGAAAGGGAGATACTGAGCTAGAGTGGAAAAATGGGGTTGAAGTGGGAAACCTGGGGCAATGTGGCATACCAAAAATAAAGTGTCTTTCTCTTCACTAAAGTCTACTGAAAAGAGTGTTGGACAACAATATGCCATAATCAGACTTCAGGTCTTCACTCCCAATTTACTTCAGGCCTGTCACTTTCCATCCCTGAGAATAATTAAGTTTATAAAGAGCCTTAGGCTCATTGGGCTTCTTAGTCATGATAAGTCTTATCATGGTCCCCCACAGGGCTGGCTCCAGACACCAGCTTTCCAAGCAGGTGCTTGGGGTGGCATTCAGAATGGGGCGGCCGTCCGTGTCCTGTGGCGGCAATTCGGCAGCAGCTCCGCTGCTCTTCCCGCCGCGGTGGCTTTTGGGCGGCAGCTCCACCGCTCGTCTGGGCGCGGTGGCAATTCTGTGGCGACTGCTTGGGGTGGCAAAATTGGTAGAGCCGCCCCTGCTCCCCCATCTCTGAAGCAGCACATTTCTCTTGTCCTGTCCCAGGAAAGAGTAGTGTTCATAAGGCAATCGGTTGTAATCCAGTCAATTTTCTTTTGTTGGACTTAAGCCATAGTGCAGTACAACCTCCAAATGGGTCACTGACAGCGTTACTCCTACGACCTTGAGGTTTTGATGTGTACCTGTGCCTTTGAGTGGAAGTGTGAAGATTTTCTTTATGGCCCAGTTTGGAGACATGGTTTTCATAACTTTTCAAACAAAGCAGCTCATTAAGGGTAGTTCTCTGTTGTGCTTAACATCTTCAACTCCTGTTCTCTTAAATGGAAGTTGAGGGTGCTCAGTATCTCCTGAGAGGCACTGAGTAGGCTGCAAATCTTTAGCCTTAGGCCCTAAATGACTTCTGAGAATAGTTTCTAGGGCTCATAGACAATTTTCGAAACAACTTTTTTCAGAAAAGTGTTTGCTTTCCATGGAAAATTTTGACTTTTTATTAAAAAAAAACAAAACAAAAAAACCCAAACCCCCAAAAATTTCAGTTAGGAAATACCACCACACTGCCTCATGAGAGCTGTAGTTCAGGTACCATATGCCTCCCTTCTCCTCTGTCACTGACTTTGACATTTCCTGGCCTGACTAAATCTCCCATGATACACCATAGCTAGGGGCCTCCATGATGCACTGTCTCTGCTCAGCAAGAGAAGAGACTGTGGTGAATCATGAGAGAGAGAGATATGTAGACCAGCCAATAGAAGACCCTGGGGGCATGAGGCATTCCAATTACAATTCCTATGAAACACGGCAACAGCATTTCTGAATCACAGTTTTCCATTTTGGCTGAAAGATGACTGTTTTCAGTTTTCAATGTTCAATTTTTCACCCAAAATAAAAAATTTTGTGGGGGAAAAAAATCACACTTTCTGACCAGCTCTAATTGAGTTAAAAATGCTTAATGTGGATTTCTTGATGTTATTAGACATATTCATTGAAACAGTCACTGTTGTTTTAGATGCAGCAATGTGAGCTAAACCATGTCTTTCTGAAATTGGTAGTCAAACAGAGCCAGCTTTCTGGCAACTCCAAGATAAATTATAATACTTTTTGCATCTTTTAAATAAAAATATTTTAAATACACTAAATGAATATCCTGTCCGTGGAACACTTGATGCTTACATTTAACAATGGACATCTGCTCCCAAAATTACTGCACTCTCCCACCCCCACTTCTCCTCTCCTTTGCCCTGGCTCCTCCTGGACTAGTCTGACACACCACCCAATATTGAAAAATACTAATGTAAGTGATTATTATCTTAACTTAGTTTTTAACCGTTTCATATTGTTCACATTGGATTTAGAGTGTTGTTTATACTCATAATAATTTGTGGAAAACTCCCTGGAATCCTAGTTGGGTATGTATTTTTATAGTATTATTATTTATTATTTGTATTGCAAGTAGCACCTAGGAGCCCTACTAATGGACCAAAAGCCCATTTTTGTTTCATTTTGAGGCCCCAATAATCTTATTTCCCTATAAAGTTTATGAAAAGAAGAGTAAGATGTGCTCCAAGCTTTTTTGTCTAATACAAGGTCTTTCAAGTGGTCAAGATACAAAATCCCTGATCCCAAACCAAGCCTTATGAATCAGATTCTGCATCAGATCCCATGCTGGAAAAGTTCCTGTTTTCTGGAGCCAGTTCTAGTGCAGCCCAAGGTGGAGGAAATCTCACAAGAACAGCTGATCTCATGAGACTTCAAACCTTTGAGCCAAAATCTTGAGAAAACAGTTGACTAGGTTTCAGTGCCTTGAAACCTGAGCTTTGATTCAGCCCCAAACCCCAGCCTAGTGCAGATCAAAACACCTCCTTCAAAAACTTGGGGCGGATGGAGGAATAGATATTTGTCCCCTTTCTCATTTCATTCAGAGCAGAGTTTTTGACTCTTCCGATGTTTCACAACCTGCACCTCTCCTCAGATGTGATATCTTAGGGATACATGCATTCCATTTGTTATTACAGCTTCCATAGGGAGCAAAAGGAATACAAGACCTACTGCTGGAATCTCCAAACACAGAGCATATACTGTAGTTGTGTTACTACCTCAGCTTTCTAGCTGCATTTTATTATCATTAATATTCAGAAAAGAATAGAATGCTAAGCTTTTACTTAAGTCTTTGATGGGTCAAAGCTGTTCTCCTAGAATGGCCCTGACATCTCTCTCCCCCCACCTTTCACGCTGCCTAGCAGAATCTTCTCCAAGACTCCTTGCCGGCCTTCAATAAGGACAGTATGTGTTGTGTAGCAGCTGCAAAAGGCCTCACAAATGCTGGCTGACAAGAAGTGACAGCTCTGTATATCTCTCAGTGGCACTGACAGCTGACAGATGGATACCACTCACACACAGAAAAAAAGCCCCCAGGATGATTCGCCAACATTACTCTCTGTTCATAGGGGCCACATTTGATTGAGTGCTGCACAGAATAATAAACCCTTGTCGATCCGTTGCAGAGCCAGTTTGCTCACAATGTCCTGATTTTTTTCCCCCCATGAAACACGTACAAACATATAAACCTAAGCCTTGCTTTGTGGGTTTTTTTCCCCCTTTGTTTTAGGGGGAAAAGAAAAGCTACCTAGCTTTATGCAGCTGCTTGTTAGAAAAAGAGAGCTATCAGTATATAACCTAGCAATACCATGCTATGGTTTTGCTCCTTGATAATTCCTTCATCTCCCCAATCTGTTTGTTATTATCCTTCAGATTGTTTTTATTCCTTTCCATAAATCAGCCCATCTTTAAAAGCATTGCTGGTTGGTTAGTCGGAAGACAGTAACATAAAACTGGACAAGGATGCATGTTGATGCAAAAAGCAAGGGAGGGAGAGAGAGTGATAAACAAAAAGAGACATCCATCCATATGGATAGATGGATATAGACAGAGAAGAGGAAAAAAGGAAACAGAAAGAGAAGGTTTCTACAATCATAGTAACTGAAATTTTCCCAATATGTTTCTCTTAAGAGTTCTGAAGAAGATGATTTCTCTAGCTTGTGCTGTATCTCTTCTCTTGCACAAATTGCTCAATTATTTGTACCCCAGGAGGTAGGTAGTATTGCCAAAAGTCATTTTCTCTTGGGAGAAGGCATTCTCTGCGGTTGGACTCTTGCAAAACTGCAGAATATAACTTGAATAGAAGACACACGCTTAAGGTTAGAGACTCAGCAACCTGACTGAGATAAATGAGAAGAAAGAATTCATTTTCCTATGGGATGGTTAAAGCATTTAATAATAATGGTAATTCTTCGCACTATTTTTGGGTGCTCAGAGTAAGTCACACAGGGCCTGATTTTTAGATCCTCTGAAAATCAGGCACCTCAGATTTGACATCCAGAAATTGAGACACCCAAAATCAGTGGACATATCTGAAAATTTAAACCAAAGGGTTTAAGATTTTTTACAGTATTTAGCCACCTAAAGATGCAGATAGGCACCTACTAGGTTTTTCAAAAGCACCTTGGCACCTAAATCCATTGATTTCATAAGGAGTTAGGCACCTAGGCACTTTTAAAAACACTACTAGGTGCCTATCTTCATCTTTAAGAACCTAAATACCTTTAAAAATGTGGCCCTAAGAGATTAGCCCACAACCAGTCAGAGACAGGGCTGGGAATAGAAAACAGTTGTGAAATCCTGTCCCCACTGAAGTCAATGGCAAAATTCCCATTGGCTTCAGTGAAGCCACAATTTTACTGACGTCACCTAATTTACAGAACAGGCAGTGGACTACCTGTTAGATCGCTGTGCTTTAGTCTTTGGCTAACATGGTGGAATCAGAAGCGGAGGCTGTCTGACCATCATTAGAGGGAAAGAGGTTTCAGTCAATTAATTTTGTTTAATGAAGAAGGCTTTTTTCCTTGGAAATAGTCTGTAGAAAAAAATAAATAAGTGGTGGGGTAAACTACTGTAAGTATTTCACATTTATAGAAGTGTATATAACAGATGTGATACACAGCCATTAGTGTATGGGCTACGGTGCTGTATGGCAGCATCACCACCAAGGGAAGGTAGCACTAAGTTGAAGCCATGGGTCCACAGGAACCCTACCAATGGAAGCTGCCCAGAAGGTGTACTGAATCATTACATCCTCAAGACATCCTGGTCACCCCCCACTCACCCAGAGCCACATGTTTTGAAGGCAGCTCTGATGCCCACATCCCGAGGTTGCGCTAGGGGAAGCCAACAATACCTAGGAGACAATGAGGCCCATTGTGTCCGTAGGAATGCACAGTACAGCTCCAATTTTCCAAACATGACAGAGGGAAAATCAGGGTGTTCTGTAAAATTAGCCAGTGGGATTAAAAAAGCCTGTGGGTGCCCCTAACCTCACAGAAGTTTGAAGAGGGGTCTTCCAAGAGTTTGCATTCAAGGGCCTACAAGTCTGGTATGCAGTGTGGGTCTCAAGCCAGCCTCCCCAGCTACAGTCCATCATGAGCATAAACTCTGAAAGCTCCATGCTCTTTAGTAAAGGGAGATTATGTAAAGGCAGATTCTACTCATAACAGTTAAAGGCCATATTGAGAGCAGGCCTTGCACAAGTGGGCAGGGCAGAAGGGTGCATAAGAAGCCTGTAACCTTGTCTGACTGTGCAAGAGTCTCCTACAATAGCAGTCCTTGTGGTCACTGTACTCTGGGGACCACAGGAACTGCTTACTTTTTCTCACTCTCTCCCTTCTTGTGTGCAAAATCCCCCAAAAGGGGTGGAGATGAGCAGTGAGGAGGTGGGATCATGAACCCATTCCCCATTGGAGCAGGAAGAGCAATCTTCTTGGAAAAGATTGTGCACTCCCAATATGCCTGGAAGAGCCCAAGGAGAAATAATTCCTACTTAAGATATTAACCTCTCTAGTACTCATCCTGTGGCATTGTGACTCCACCCCCCCCCCCGCCCTCACCCCCCATGCAGTGCTTAGCCCTAAGAATGAAATGCAGTCTTGGCAATCTCATACCGACAACACAAACATCAAATCCAACCAATATCAAATGAAAGGCAGTTAATGCAGAGACAAATAACATCATTTCTTGAAAGAAAATCTTTGTTTTACCTTTCTAAAATGGTCCAAAATTTTCTTTTGAATGGATGCCACAACCCATTAAGGGAAGGGAGGGGTGTTGGTTTACCCTTCACATGTGACACAATAGTCCTCTTTTATATCTTTCTCAAATATACAACTGAAGAAACATTATATGTTAATATTTTAGCTAACAGTAGCTATTCTAGACATATACATGTGATAGCTACATGACTTCCCCAAAGTGGAGGGTGGGAAGCTGTCTTTAGCATTAGCAGGGTTTGTAGATTTGTCTGATACAATAGATGCATGTGGCAGAGAAAACAGAGGTGAAGTGTACAAAAAAAAAATTCTGTCAGTATCCTACAGGCCAAAGGATTGCTTGTAGATAATCATGGATTAATTGTGAATGTAAAGAAAGAGACACTTTTTTTTATCAAAGCTGTTGCCTCAGGGTAAACTCCAGTGCCACGAAAGCCGAAATGTTTTCTTTTATCAGAGTTCCTTTTCTGGCACCTGAAATTATTTCTTTCATGTCTCATAGTGAAGAACGAAGGAGCACACAGCTCCCCAGAGATGAGCAATTGTTACCATGGTCTCATAACATATTGGCAGCCTATATGGCATCGTTGAACACCTGTCACTCAAAGAGAGCTAAATGCAGATGTGGCATGAAAACGTAAGTTCAACCACTTGGAAGCTCCCCGCCCCCCCCCCCGTCCTTCCCAAAACACATACGTACACACATGCATGCACACACACACACACAAACACACGTACACGCACACACACAGACAGAACCTCCACTGCCCCACAATATGTGACTGTTTTTCAGTCCACACATATGTGAGTGCATTCAAACGTTATCAGCCTGTTTAACGCAATGAACCTGCATTAGCATTTCTGCAGGGCAAACACAAGTAAGCAGAAATGTGCTGCAAAAAAATGTTTCATACAAATTCCTTTGCCAGTCAGGCAGAGAGAGGTTGCAGCACATAAATGAGCCAATTCCCTTGATCTGGAAGTGAACTAAGACCTTTCTAATGAAGAATCCAAGGGTGGGAGGGCAGAGAATGGAGGGCTTTTTATTTAGTTCCTGATTCTTTCAGGCTTTGAGCAACTCAAGCCACTATTGTTCTAAGAGAAGGAGAACGGGGGCCAAGTGCTGAACAGTGACAATCTGAGACATGCAGATTGAAATTTTATTTTAATAAAAAGATTATGCTCTTGAGATTGTTTGGGCATTGTCAGTTTGATAGTCCTGAGCGTTTTAGGATTCATATATTGGTAAATGGAGCAGATATGCAGAAGGAGATTGGTAGGAAGTCAGGTATATAGAATGGGATGTGGAAGAAAATATATTTATCTTGTGTATGTTTGTGGAGGGGGTGGGGTTTTGAACACATGTATATGTAAGGATAATGTGTAGGTTGAGGTGAACTGGATTTGCCCATGTGAATGATCTAACATTTTTGGCCAGTGACATAGAATATATAGTGCAAATGGTAGAAAATGCTAACTTTTTTTTTTTAAAGCAAATTTCCAATTTAGCTTCTAGGCTAAAGCAAACAGTGCACTGTCATTTTTTTAGAGGGGAAATATGACAACGAGCCCAAATGCGTTCATCTTAGATTTGTAAATGCATCGCTTTATTGAACCATTTGTCCATTCTTATAAGCTGATTTATAATAACTGTAATGTGATTCATCATGTCATCTTGTAAATAAATGTGACACTTCATTAAACACAGTAATCAAATTTAAGCAGTCCCACTTTCGTGTTAACAACTGAGATCTTTACAATTCTATTGCTCTGGAGATACTCCTACCATGCATCAAGGAAAAGAAAAAAGAAAAACAAGTACTGGTAGATTTCTTATGAGATGGTTAAGAAATAAATATATTTTTAATAAGTAATGAAAACAAATTAGTAATTGTCAGAAATTTACTGTAACCAAGTTTTTACAAGACAGTCCTGTTGGGGTGTTTTATGCTAATAAGGATTGGACAGTTGGAACATCTTGGAAAATCTGTTGTAGGACTAACAAAACGCTTTTAGAGCCTGCATTTCAGAAGGAAATTTTTCATGCTATTTTTGTATTTGCCATCTGGAATGACATTGCAAGCTGGCAAACACAAGAATAATGTGAGATATTTCCATCACATAGAGTTACTTACGGATTCATCAGGGAATGTAAGCATCTGAACATCAGTCAGATACCCATAATTATCCCAACTTTGACCTGCTTTGAGGGATCAAGCAGCCCCTGAATTAAAATTAGCTTTTCTTTTAGTTTAGAAAATGGTTGCATACATCTCAGGAGTGATATGCAGTGAAGTGAAGCAAATTTCAGAGAAGAAAACTATGACTGAAAAAGTAACGTGCTGTATGAATGTACACTACTGGAAATATCTTTTATTTATATCTTGGCTCCTAAATGATGGAATCCACTATTTCAATGTTAATTCTAGATTGTGGGTCAGATTCTGAGCTGATGTAAATCATCCTGGCTTCATTTACTTCATTAAAACTATGGTGATTTCCATAAGCTGAGGATTTGACCCATCTTCCTTAACTATACTCTCAATTGGGCAACTTTAGGTAAAATGCTAACTTTCATAGTCCATATCTCAGATTGGTAGTATTCTAGTAGAGATCACTGAATGCAGAAGCAGTAAATTCAGGGTTTCAAACTGAGAATTTGGAATTTTTTTAAAAAAGCAACACCCCTTTTCTGCTGATAAATGTGTCCAGTATTTCAGAACAATATGAAGCAAAACCCCTGCTTACCTTCATGCTATCCCAGGGTTCTCAAACTGGGGGTTGTGACATAGATTGTGGGGGGCCACAAGGTTATTACATGGAGGGTCATGAACTGTCAGCTTCCACCCCCAAGCCCCTCTTTGCCTCCAGCATTTATAATAGTGGTAAATATAAAAACAATATGTTTTTAATTTATAAGGGGGGGGGGTCATACTCACAGGCTTGCTGTGTGAAAGGGGTCACCAATACAAAAGTTTGAGAATCACTGTGCTATCCGTTGTTTTACTCTAAGTTAGGGATATTCTAACAGTTTACCTAGATACTGAAGTCCACTCAAATTTGGGGCATAAAATATCAAATGAGACTGTGCTGTCTGAAGTTCATTTTCCAGCTGTAGTCTCCTCCTTTAAACACTGACTTAAGGAGCAGTTTTTTAAGTAACAATGGATTTCACCACAACCCAAGATAGCTAAATAGAGCATTCTGAGTAGACTGAAAGGGAGCAACAGATACAATGAAATAAAGGGCAAGGAAGCAGCAGGAGTTTTGAAAGGTAGTGCATGCTCAGCTCCGAAAATGGAAAAGCCCTTAGTAAGGACCTGTTCCTGTAGGGTGCAAAGCAAAGCCAATCCTGATAGAAGCTATTGAAGGGGACTTGCTACCTTTCAGGAGGTGCCCAGTACCTTGCAGAATCCATACATTAAACATCTAGCTTAGTATTCTTAGTGGGAGAATGGAGGGGTTTCAGCAATTGAAAGCAAGAGGTTGGAGAACAAAAAGGGAAGGGAGAGAAAAGAGGGGAAGGAAGTAGAGCAAAAGAGTATGGGATGTGATGAGATAGCAAAATGGGAGAGAGATTGGACCCTGGCTCCTATCTTTCTCAGTTTTCATCACAAAGCATATTCAAACAGCGTGCAAAAGGAATATGCTTGCAGAACTTGAACAACGTATTAGAAATCTCCTGTGTAGGCAGAGTATACAGCATTATCCCTATTCTGTAGATTGCAGCTAGGGTCGATTGTGGGCTGCTGCAGTGTACATATCCCATGAAAATACCTGAAATAGGGAAGTGATTATATAAATGAAGCGGTGGTCAAAGGTCTATGAAATCCCATGTGATGGACAAATCTCACACCTGATAAAGGTAGGAACGGGTTAATAGTCTGTCCTGGAGGCTGAAACTGGCCAGGCTTTCAACTCCTGCCAGTAATTTCAAACCTGGAGGGAGTGTTCTTCAGACTGAGATATGTAGGAATGGAGAAAGTAAAATTCAGAGCTGAGCTGCCTTGACAGAAAGAGTCTGGATTTGAAGCAAAATGGACATGAGGGGGAGTATGCTGAAGATCCTGTAGCCAGAGATGCTCTGAACTGCAGCCAAAGCTGGGGAGAAGATTTGAAGTGATCTTCATTGTCTTACTATCTACTAACTTGTTAAGCAAGACAAACCCTAAGAAGGGAATTGACAGTGTTTGGAGTGTGTCTTAGAATAGGTGGGAAAGCTACTTTCACTTGTATAGCACCACATTGACACACTGGAACACTTGAGTGAGCATAATGGAAATTAGTTTTGGGCTGTTTTAAATTATTCTCCTTGTAGGTGCTTGATGTGGTAATGCCCATATCACTTGTGTTCTGTATTGAAAAAATATAACTCCAGGAAGCCTTTCATCAGCAAATTGGTCTGGCTTCAGCAGCAGCAGTTTTGTCTGTAACCCCATGTAGTTGGAGCTATACATACTTCTTGTTAGTGACACTTCCTACCCTCCTAAGTAGTCCTTCCTTTCTCTCTCGGCTGTGACTGCCATGTGTGGTTGTACGCTATTTGCTAAAATATAAGGCATCCAGTATGGAGCAGTGTGAGTTTAGCTGGCTTCTTGGTCTTGCCTTTGAGCAGTTACTATGAACTCTCCATCATCCTGGCATGTTGTCATGTGCAGTCATTCTGAGGCTGCAAAATTGCTATAGAATAACATGACCATTTTGCAGTTACATGGAAAAGCACCCATTCCTTTTATATAGTCCCCACTTCTCCAAGCCCCTGCTCTATGCACTGTTTGTTTCCTTTGCTGTGCTGAGGGAGCATTGATTACACTTACTTTTCAGCACTTTGAAAATATTTGGTATTGCTGTGCAGTGCACTTTATGTTCTTATAGGGAGTACAACCCCTGGGCAGCTGATAACAAAATAAAGAGAATGAGCCCTAATACAGAGATTGTATTGAAGCTGATTCTAAATGTTATTGGAGTAGTGGTGCCCAGGATAAAAAACAGGGAGGATTTAATGGGAGTTAAGCTAAAGAGAGAGAATGGGGCAACTGAGGTAAGTGTAAAGGAAGAGAGAGAATTGGAAGGAAAGAGAGAGGGGGAGTTTTGGAGTAGGGAGAGAGGCTGGGTCTTGGTAAGATAGATGGAAGTGTTTATGGATAAACCTTCGAATAACTGGGGAGGTGTGAAAACCAGGGAGAAAGATGGGGGCTTTCTAGTTGCATTACTTGAGGTTTGGAGACCTCCTTGCAAGTTTTAGTGTTAGTAGCAGAAGACTGTTTCTGGAGAGTTTGAAACAGCTTTGATGGTAGACACATTTCCTCATAAAAGGGCTAAAGAATGGGAAATGGACTAGTAAAGCCAACATGGTTGAGAAATAACTTTGGGGTCAGAAAGAAAGCCTTTGGGCACTCAAGTTAAAGGGTCCCATGTCACAACAAGGACTGTGAAGTATTCGTTTATGTATTTTCCCAATTATGTAGGTAAACTAAGGAGAATAGATACAAGCCATCACTCTATGACAAATGCACTGATTATAACAGAGAGGAGGAGTGGTAAGAACCTATTGAGGAAATCAAACTGTTAAAGAATTGCTCATATTCCCAGCTACACGAGAATACAATTTTCCAGCTATATGATGAGGGTAAGATGTATTTAAGAGGAATTGAACCATATGTGATCTTTCCAAGTATGGATGTATCTTTGGGGCTTGCGTTCTTGGTGGCCTCTGTAAAAAAAAAAATTCTAAAATGTTATGTGAAAAAGAAAAAAGAACAGACAGGATCCCTTGAGAATGTGAGGTGAGAACTGGAAAAGTTCTCATAGGTAGTTATTTACCAAATAACACTTACACCATATCTTGCAGACATTTATGCCATTTAGACATCTTCTGAAGAGAGATTCAGAGTTTCAATGGGCCCTTCAACAAGATTCTGCCTTCACTAATGTGAAGCAACAATTTGCCAATGCAGGCACATTGTCGCATGAAAAAAGGTAAATAGATGCATCCAAGTGGAAGTGAAGAGGTGTGCTACTGAAAGAAAGGATATTAGT
This sequence comes from Natator depressus, assembly GCF_965152275.1. Lineage (NCBI taxonomy): Eukaryota > Metazoa > Chordata > Testudines > Cheloniidae > Natator > Natator depressus. Next base: position 98,799,094 of record NC_134235.1, on the reverse strand, counting down.
CTTTTATGCATCTAGGTCTCTCACATCCAGAAATAAACTGTGCACAGATTCAAAAAAAGAGATGTATGCAGTTGTAAGAGGCTATGATTGCTTCCATCAGTGTGAGCATTGAAGAAAAGTTAGAGAAATCTAACCATAAGTCCTCAAAGGCAATCATAAAGAATCTTGCAGCTGCATTGCTAGGCTACAAAGGATGATGTTGTACCTATAAAATCCAATATTATGGCTAATATCAAAAAACAGGAACTGCTAGACCAGTCACTGGTCTATTAAGCAGATTGCTTCTTGCAAGGCATGAGAACATGGAGCAGTTCTTGAAGTACAATTAATTTAGTCATGTCCAGTTTACCTGTGTCTGAGAAGAAATTGACAGAGCTTTCAACGAGCAGTGGGGAAATATCAAAAGTTCAAATATTTTAACAAAAAATGGAAAATTTTTTTTGTTAAAATGTTTACTTTTTTGTTTTTAAACATTTTCAGATATCTGGTGACATCTAAGCAAGCTTTTGTGTTATTTACATTGTTAGAAATTAAAACAGTTGATTGGCCAAAAGAAAAAAAATGTTTGTCTGCCACAGTGATGGAGTTCTGGACATTCCATGAGGAACTAACAGTTATGGATGATCTGATCTTTAATGGTGAAAGACTTGGAGTACCACAAATACTGAGGTCTGAAATGACAAAGATCATTATTTTAGGACACATGGGAATAGCTGAGTGAAACACAGGGCCAGAGATTTGCTGTTACAGTCTGGAATGAATGTACAAATTGAAGAAGTGGTAGAATGTCCAGTTTGCTTGAAGCATCCCATGCCAAATACATGACTCCTCTCAATGTGCCACTTTGCCCATGGCAAAAGGTGACATCAAAGACCTTTTCACAGCACACACTTTTCATTATCTGCTTGTTACGAATCACTACAGTCTCAATATTTTGAGATGGAGAGACTGAGAAATGCAAACATTCCACAGTGATCAGTTAAGTACAAAGGCATCTTTGCCCAAATAGCTTTGATTTTTATCACACCACACTAGCCACAATCAAATCTGGCAAATGGAGAGTAAACTGTGAAAATCCCACTAGGAAACCCAAGAGACATTGTTAAATAGAAGTATAGGAATTATACCAAATAATGCTATGGGATCAGATGCTTAGCTTTGTGATTCATTGTTTCCATTTGATTTATTTTTCCACAAATCAGCAGTTAAAGACTAATTCCAGCTACAGTTCAAGACAATCTTAAAACTAACCAGAGCACCAGGCCAGATATTACAAATGGAACCTACTGCCTCACCAATTCTCCAAGTCTAGGTGAGTGAGTATGTAGAAACATGATGGTCAAGATGGCCATACCTTGAAGTCCCCCTCCACACACATGCCTTATTCTGTAGTTATTCCACCTGGAATATTCTGCCTCCTTTCTTCCCCCCCCCCCTTTGAACCAACTGCTGAACAAGGCTGCATATTCTGCATGTGGCTTTATGTTCATTAAATCAGTGACTGGCACTGTTCCACGTCTGGCTGCTGAAACGCTGAGAAATATGGTCTTAGACCGACTGAATATACATGATGCTGTCAAACATTGCTGCTTGGTGGCATTAATATTACTATTATTTATTATTTACATATTTAATGACCTTATTGATATTATGCACTGTTAGCAGTACTAATTATAATACAATAAACATAATTTATAAACATAGTTTATAGGGATATACATAATCAGCCCTTAGTGACAATACCTGAAACAGCTGTAGAGATATTTTTTTATACCACACACCATTTTAAATTGCTATCATTGTGATATAAGTCTGTTTTGATAATTTTATGCATCAGCAAGTGACCTATATAGAATCATTTTTGTCTTCAGCTGAGAACTGATCAAAGCTATAATTATGGTGTGATTACCTTGTTTTTAACTGAAGTTAGGGAGAAAAAAGACAAAATCTCATGTACAGAAGATTATGCAGGGAAAGACAATTCCAGCTTCCCTGACTGCATGTTACTTCCTTATCTAATCTATAAACCATTTCCTGAGGCATGTTGACTGTCGTCTGAACACCCATGCAATGGCCAGTATCTTCCAGGATTTGGCATAATGTTCCCAAAAGTAAAGTTTGGCCAAAAGTGTCCATCTTTTATGTTTCAATTTAGGCACCTAAATCTATATTGATAATATGGCAATTTCAAGGGAATCTTTGTAGGGCTGATAGGAGTGAGGGAATTCATTTGAGTCAGATCCTACCCATAACCTGCCAGCTCCTGCTGTGGCTAACCAACTGTGCACCATTTCTTCCTGCCTCAACCTGTGGTGAAGTCTCCAGGAAGACTAGGAGATGGGAGGAATGACTGACTTTTCCTTAAGAGAAGGAGAAATCTGCATAGGCAGGAAGCCCTCACATGCCTGGTTTTGGGGAACAACCAGGTCCTTTGGTATAGATGAGAACTATAATTGTAACATTACACATCACTGAAAATGATGAGAACCGAAGGCTTTGAGGATCCCTTCTAACATACAATAGTAACTGATTAGTAAGGGAAATCAGATATGACTCAGCACCAGTCTGGCATTTGCAAAACTCCAAGATATTAATCAGCTTTTGAGGTTGTAATGAAGTAGACTGGCTCTGATACTGATGTAGTGATGGAAAAATCCCAGTGTTGAAACATATGAGGTGATGTTTATACCCAAGGGGTAACCTGAAGATTTGGAATATTCAAACCAGACCCAAAGACAAGTTTGAGCTTATGGTAGTTACTGGTCCTATAGAAGCTCTCTTCGTTGCTCTGGGAAAAACCTGGAGAGTCTATCCCTGCCAAAGAACAGTAGCTATTCTACTGGGGCTGAAAACCTTATGTCTATTGAAGCCTCCTAGGACTCAATGAGGACTCCAAGACCAACTGCCACACCTGCTCATAGAACTCAGACATGAAATCCCCACAAATGAGGTCTACATACTAGTAGGAACATAAACTTCTGAAAAGCACAGGAAATAGCAAGATGCTCAGATAAACCAAAGCCTGCATTTGTCACTTTCTACAAGGAAATAAAAATGAAAATATCGCAGCCATTCTCCAGAATCTTCTGTGTAAAGTTGGAAGATCAGTGAGTACCTGGGTAGAGCCAGCCATACCAAATGTGGGATGGCAACATTATTCAGGCAAATCTTGAGGATATTTGCCAGATTCAGGTGATGCATCATGATAGAAGTGTGAAGTGTACAAGCTTTATACAATTGCTTTGGTGTTGCTCAACCAAGACCTCATACAGGGGGAATCTGAATGACTTTTTCTCTCCAGGCTACCTCAGTATAATGTTTCACAGTGAGAACCAGGAAGATTTACAAATGAAGCCTATAAATGTGTGCCTTCAGCCATTCTCTAGGCTTATTTCCTTTAAGGAGGATACTACTCATAGGTATTTTTAAGAGCACTAGCTCAGTTCCTTCATCCATCCCCTTATCTCTCGGTATGGAGCCATCTTCCATTTACACTGACAGGAAAAAAACAATAACAAAAACAAGGCATTTGGTGTAAAATATGCTTGACAGATAGACACTCATTTCCCTGCCCTTGGGTAAAAATTTACACAAACCCATGAATGACAGAAAATGCTTACTACAACCCTCTCCCCTCCCCGTCCCAAAAAACCCAAACCCAATGCCACTCACACAAACCATAACCCAAACTAAAGCTAAGAATGAGGGACACTTTTCTAAGCCTAGATGTGTGCTGTGGAAAAAATGTTTGTGTATGTTTGTTCTAGTGAACTCTTGTTAGCAAAAAAAGGTGTGTGAAGTGAGAAAGCATTGTAAATATAGCCCATGCTGGATGTATTCACTTGACAATTTTGAAAATTCTTTGTGAATTTTGGTGTAAACCAGCTAGGGAATCAAAGCCATATGATCTGTCACGTAGCAAGAACAATGAACTGTGAATATCTAATACTCAACATTAGTTAAAGTGAATACTCACAAACAATCTATAGGCTGAAATATGTTTGCCTAAACCATTCAGTAACTGTAAATAATGAAGAGACAAGATCTTTTATTGGACCAGCTTCTACTCAGGAGAAAGAGAGACAAGCTTTTGAGCTTACAAAGAGCTCTTCTTCAGGAATAATGAACACATTCATAAAGATATGGAGTCTGTTTGTGGGACATTCTGGAACATTAATAAATAGCAAAAGGGGTTAGATTCTAGAACTGATTTTAAAAAAGGGGAGTCATTTTTTGTAAAAATGTTAATAATTAAAAAAAAAGCCTGCTACCAGCTCTACTACATTAATTAAGAAAACTTTTCCCCCTTGGAATAGTTTTCACCGCTCCACCTGCTACTACTGACATCTAAACAATAAAAGAAAAAAAGAAAAAAGACAGGGGCTATGCTACCATCAATGCTTTTATGGACTTGGGGCATTTCATTCTCCACCTACTTCTGCTTGTGCAGAACCTATTTTTATCTATTTAACCAGGATAGTTGTGGATATATAATACGTCCTGTTTTCTGTACTTTGGGGTATAACTCCATATGAACTTATTTTTTGCTCAGAGTAGGATGATGCGGATTGCTATATACATTATGCATAAAGGGTGAAAACCTAGCCTCACTGAAGTCAGTGGCAAAACTCCCACTGGCTTCAAAAGGCCAGGAGTTACCGATAATATCTGTTGTAATAAGTAGGCCTACAAATTTACCCTAATTGTTGATTATATTGTAAAAAGCGAATATAAGTTAGTGACATGTCACAATAACCTATGTGACGGGGCAAGGCCAGATGGCTATAGTAAAGTAATTGGAGTCAGATATATTAGCCACAGGCTAAACAAATCCCTGTTACCAGGATAAGCAAATGGCAGCCACTCCAGGTCAGTTAAGACACCTGGGGCCAATTAAGATCTTTCCAGACAGTTGATTGGGACACCTGAAGCCAATCAGGGGCTGGCTGAAACTAGTTAAAAGCCTCCCAGTTAGTCAGGTGGGTGTGTGTGTCAGGATCTGTATGAGGAAGCTGTGCTGTTGGAGAGACTGAGCAGTACACACCATATCAAGCACAAGGAAGGAGGCCCTGAGGTAAGGGTGAAGTGGATCTTGAGGAAATGGGGGCTGCTGTGGGGAAGTGGCCCAGGGAATTGTACGTGTCCTGTTTCTAAAAAGTCAGCTATGATAGCTGATACTATCAGGGTCCCTGGGCTGGAGCCTGGAGTAGAGGGTGGGCCCAGGCTCCCACCTTTGTTCCCCTCCCCCATCCCTGATTAATCACTGAGACTGGGAGACAACAGAGACACTGCAAGGGAGAGTAGCTTCTCCTTACCTCCCTTGCTGGTTTATGATGAAAATGGCTCAGTGGGCTATGATCCTTGCCTCTAGAGAGAGAGAAGAGCTCCGTGGAGGGTCACAGTGACCCTTTGAGGCTAGCAAAATCCACCAGGAAACGCCGGACCCACAGAGACAAGGACAGAGCTTTGTCACACCTATAACAATAAATGTTATGTCATGATAACCTATAACAACAGTGTTAAAATCATGCCTGGTAAACAAGAAAAGTGTAGAACCAGAAATTTGAGTGTCGGAAACTAGGCCTAATTGGTAGATAAAATAATGAGGGGCTTCCCACCATTCCCTTTACAGGTCCTAAAAGAAAGAGACTTTGGGGAGAAAAATTGTATGCTGGAGTGAGTGTTGCCATCATGGCTGACACCGCCACCATATCCTGGGAACCCAGGCCTTCATAGTACTGATCCTGAGACATCCTGACCAGGACGGGCCAGAGAGAGGGACCAAGATGACATTGCCCCCTCTCCAGCACATCTCAATTAACTTCTTCTCTTTTCCCCAAAAGGGCAGTTATTACCATCTTCATTACCATAGAAGAGACTGTCAACCATGGCTTTTTTTCTTCTAACAACTTTCTCCAGCTAAAGGGAAAGAGAACAAGGAATGTTAAAATGGAAGCCTTTTAAAATACTTTACAGTTCAAATGCTAACTGTTTTACCTTCTTTTCTTTTTTAATGATGTGTTTGCTATGGTACTAAGCAGACTGAGTTCTCTCTGTATACCAGACTTGAATCTTGTTTAACATTGTTTAATATTGGATAGTGACTGGGTTATGTTAACACCTTTGGCCCATATATTCCATCTCAATCAATACAAAATGTTTCTTCAACCAGGGAAAACAAAGAAGAACAAGCTATTTAAAAATGTAGCCAGATTTATACCAGTAAACACACCATTCAGCCTGGTACAGTATTTTCAACATTGATTCTAGGAACCAAAACAGGGAGGGAAGAGAGAAGGATGAGGAAGAAAGCTGGGGAAGTAAAGAGAAAAGAAGAGTAGAAAATGAAGGCATGGAAGAGGGAGAGTAAGAAGGAATATTGAAATGAGTAGGAGAAGCACCTAAGAGGACAGACCAGATATAGTGTAGGCCTCTTTTATGCTGTCACACAAAATAAGCATCTTGATGGATTTACAAACAACTATGGATTCAGAAGTATGACTGTTTGGCTTGTGACTGGTGCCACAGGCTATTCCACTAATTTGAGATGCTAAATATAAAATCAGCATGGGAATAAATGACATTATGTTCAGTAAAATAAATATTTACATGTATGGTATGACTTTGTTCACTATAAAAATAAGGACCAGAACAACAGGGAACAGCAGAGGTATGTTTTACAGTACTCAGAAATGTAGAGCACTCTTTCAATAACACCCACAGATGACAATATCAAATAATTAGGTATAAATGGCAAGTTTTTCTTAACTACAACTTGCTTGGCATAATTCTGAAAACCAAAATCTGGCCTCCCTCCCCTCTACTGGGAATTGCTAATTTATGAAGATTTCCACCTGTGATATATGCAGAAGTAGCTGTGAATGGAGCTGGATATAGTTGAATATAAGTGTAATTATATGTAAGTACTATAATTTTATTACCATGATGCGATAGCTATTGATTACAGATAATCATCTGAAGTCTACAGATATGGTTGTGTAAAGCTGATAGTTGGTATCCTCTCTTAGGTGACATATATCTGTGCTGGTGGAGGAAAATGAAATCACATTCACATTTTGAAGCATATATAATAGTTTTGTTTAAATAGGAATCTTATACACAAAGGATGAATACTTTACTCCACAGTCTGCACAAACTGCAAGCTTAAAGTCAGGTTTTTCTCTGAAAAGTGACTGTAAAAATGGCACTGCAGGGTTCTTTGTTTAGTGTTTGTCAATGACTCCAGATCAACTATGCTCAGTTCACAGATAAAAAGGTTTATTTGTTCCAATTAAAACTCCACCTAGGATCTGAAAGCCAAGCTGGTTTCTTTCTTGTTTATGCATCATTATTAGTAACAAAGACTCTGGAGAGAAAATTCTGCTATTACTTACAGCCTGTACAATCCCACTCTTAAGATTTGGCTCTCAGTTCCATCTGTACAACATAGTTGTCTTTCATTCAAATCATTATCTGGGTATGATTTTGCCCTGCAGCTGAAACTTAATTAATCATCAAGGTTGGTTGAAACGTTTTGAATTTTGTAATTATGATTTAAGTTTTTTTGTGGCAATTTTGAATGTAAACGTTTCAAAGACATGAAAATGTTTGAGAAAATGTTCATGAAAATACTATGCCATTTTCAACCAGTTCTAACCTTCTGTTATTGTTCTGTTAGCCAGATTAGGATTTAGATTAGCCTCCTATAAATGTTCAGGCTATGCCATGCTAAGAGAAGTAAAAAGTAATCGAAAATTATTTTTGTTATTCAAGTCAGCAATTCTGACCCTGAACACAAAGTATTTACATATATGTTGAGTAAGAAGGTATCATTTTTTCATTGTCACTTTTCAAACTATACTTTAAATATTCATTACTGGTAGGAATTTGGGAAAGGGGAAACACACAGACCTGCAGTGTTGTTCTTCATGGTTATCTGCTGAGGTTTTCAAGGGTCCCTGGACACATAAGATTAAATGCTGCCCTGGCATGTGCAAATCTCTCTGAAGTTAGAGAAGTGCACCTGTAAGTGCCAGAGCTTCATAATTCCATAGACTTCATGACTTCAGATGGCGTAGCCTGTTGTGAAAAAAATAAAATCAATACAAGACCTAACGTGAGCCAACAAGCCTGGGAAAAATGTCAAAAAGGTCAGCTCCAGGAATGCTAGACAGCTACACAGGGTCTAAAGCAATTCTGAGCACCATAAGCCAGATATTAGCACAGGATCATGGACCACTGGATCACCTGGTCTGGATGTCTAGTGTGTGTGTGTGTGTGTGTGTGTGTACACATATTGGCGGATGAGGGGTGTAATAGCTATGTAATAAGGTGCATTTATCATGTAACTTTGATTGCTATACCCACCCTCCTGCCTATTAATTCATCTCATTTAGGTCTGCTTCTAAAATCCTAAACCTCTCAGCTGCTTAACATAGCCACCATTAGGTGTTTTTTTAAAATGTCAGGGAAAATATTTCCATTTACCCACCAAAATGTGGAATCCACCACCTCCACCCCCACATGCACACCCAGTGGCCTGAAGTGTAGGATAAGGTAATTCAGTCCTGGACAAATGACACATTTAATGTCCAATATCTTGCCATACGGTGATGGATGTGGGTGTCATGTACCAATGGAAAGGGCAGAGTCCCAGCTTTCAATGGGGATATACAGCACTTCCTTATATGATGACATTATTATGTAATAAAGCCAGTTTGATAAATTTGTATGTGTTTCTAAAATTTATTCATTATAATTTTCCTCTTCTCCCAGAGGCTCATCATACTGAAGGATATGGATATGATCGGGTATGAAGAATAGGACCCATGAATTTTTTAAAAACTTTGTCTAAATTAGTTTTTCTCTAAAATACTTGACATGTGCACAGTACGTAATGAGGTAGTGTGGGATGAAGATTGCATCGGTTCGTGTTTGAGATCTGTGTAGCACACTCATGCTTTCATCACTTGTGTGTAATGCATTCATCTTGAGCTCCTGCCAGTAAAACCTTGATATTACACCACACCATGATGTATTTTCAGTACGTCTCTTTCTCTCATGTATTTCAATATATTGCATATACATACACATCTCATCTCAACTATCTATGTGTGGGTGTGGAGCCGGTGTATGGAAACTATTTTAAAAGGATTCTCCAAGTGTGGGAGTTAGAACCCTGTGATGCAAGGAAATGGGAGACATTTGATAGGCTTGTGTGTAGGAAATGAGGCTTGAAAAGCAGGACTAAAATGGATAAAGACCTTGTAGCCTCCCTCTCCCAAGAATTCCAAGAAGGTCCTAGAAAAGGGCCAGATTTTATGAGTAATTTTGTTCAGTACTAAAGGCTCAACCCTTGACAGCTCTTTGTAGACTGAGGTAATTTTAGGGTACTTTTGCTATAGGTTGTTTAGAATTATTTTATTCCCTGCCTTTTCTGCAGCTGTAGTGAGTGAGTGTGCCCTCTACCTGTAGAGTAACTGTACTCAAAGAATCTCTCTTTTGAATCTCTCTTTGCCCACCACAAAGAAGCCTGGCTCATTACAATTAGTTACAATAGATTTGTAAAATGCCCAAAACAATGGGGTCCTGACCTTGGTTGGGCCTTGGCTCTACTGTACTACAAATAATAATAATGGCTGATTCCTGTCATGATGACCTGCCTGGAAGCACAGTCCTTCAAGGCACAAACTGTCTGCTGAAGGTGGTGACAGTCTTAAAGAAAAGAAAAAAACCCATTGCTTTTAAAAACTTCCTAACTTCTTAATGAGACCAGGCAATGGTAGAACATGAATCCATTCCCTGAATGCTGTTGCAACATGGATAGGAAATTGTACTAACCTAACCTATTCTCCTTACCGCCTGCAGACTGCAATGGTGGAGTCCTCCTGGATTCATCTCACACTGAAAAATCCAGTGAAACATCTCCTTTGGGTTCCTAGCCTAATTAGAATATCCTGAATTCCAATGTCAAAACCTGGCCAGAAGTCTTAAAGAGAAACTTCAGACTTAATAATGAAATTAGAATAACCGTGCAGCCACTGAGAAGCTCTTCACATTTGTGTGTGTTTTAAGGAACCTGTTAAAGTGATGAAGCTGTTCTTTTATTTCTGCTTACAGATTCTATGGTATTGAATCAAATGTAGGTCTTGGAATCAGCATTCAAACCTGTTCACGTGGTTTACTTTTCGACTGTTACATTTAACTCGTTGGAACATACAGATGTGCTAAAATGAAAATATGGTGGGTCTCTTTTATGTTGCTTTTTTCACTAATGCAGTGCAAGTTGTGGAAAGGATCACATAATTGACAAATACAGTCATGTTCTTGAGCAGTAAAAATCTAACAAAATCAGGAGATGGGTCACATAGAAAAATCTGGGGGAATCTTAATATGTGTCTCCCATCAACAAATAACTGCTGGTTGTTTTTAAATGCTGGGTGTTTTTTTAAACATCGTCTCGATTTTCTCTGCTTGTAGCTGCTATGTGCAATGCAATGTGGTCAGGAAATATTTCTTGAAATGACCATCCCAAGCCTTAGTATTAACTTTCTTGCACTATAATGGCCTCAATCCAACTAAGCATTTAAGCATGTATTTACCTTTAAGCCAGTGAATAGTCTCATTGAAGTCAATGGGATTACTCATTTGCTTAAAGTTAAGCACGTGCTTAAATGCTTTTCCTGGATTGGGTCAAGAATTGCAGTTGCAAGGTGAAATTTCCAGCTCGAGTAGACGTACTTGTGCTAACCTTGATTGAGCTAACATGCTAAAAATTGCACTGTAGCCATGGTGGCACAGGCAACAGCTCGAGCTAGGCACCCGCGTACAATCCTGCCACAATCCTAGGTACATACGTGGGCAGCTAACCTGAGCCACCATCTGTGCCATGGCTAGCCTGCTATTTTTAGCACACTAGCTCAATCCACACTGGCATGTATATGTCAACCCAAGCTGGAAATTACACCTCCTGGTGCAGTGTAGACATGTTCAAAGTTGATATTGTGGTTCTGATGTTCACACTCTGAAGAGTACACTGGGATGATTACATCTGCTTTAGCAATATAAGTGGACCAAAGACGATCAGCAGGCAAATATCAGTTTAATATTTTACAGCAGGCATCCACTCCAGTGCTGGCTTTTTCCTTTTAAAATTCCTCTTAAAATGTTTTATCCAGGCCTCTTTTTATGAGATGTTAATAGAGTCTTTGAAAAACTATGGGTTAGTTAAGAACTTCCCTTAGATGACAGTGTCATTACTGTTGGGCCTGTGCTGCTCTTTTGGCATTCATCAGCTGGAGGCAAGTGGGTTGTCTCATGGGGAGTTGAGAACTTGCAGGTTATCACTTTGATTAGCTGCTTCAGGCAACTGGTGGTTACTGTAATTGCCTCTGCAAGTCTAAAATGAATATACATTTCCTCTGACAAGGAAACTGTGGGAATATATGCCGAATGGAAGCTTTAGGTACCTATAATGCCATGGAGATCAAATTAAAAAAGGAGAGAGAGAACCTGTTGCTATAGTACTTCATTAATTAAACATCGATTTAGAAAATACCATGGCATTGACAGGTTTGGGGCTTGGCTGCTGATGCTGTTTGGCAGTGACAAATCTTCAAGTGGGTTAAAATGTAAGTTTCATAGAAGATAATGTGGTAATTGGGATCCTGCCTCTTTAAAAGATTAGCCTAAATTAGTGTGCACAGTCAGTCTAATGACTTAAGTATTCTTTTTGAGTAGATCTTTTACAGTAGTTCACTCATTAGCAGCCAAGTGTAGGAAGTGCTCAAAGAAGCAGGGAAATAGTGGGGTACTCTGAGAATATTGTAGTAGTGCAGGTTTGGGTTGGAGAAAAGCACCTGAGGGAAATGGGAGAATAGGAGGGAGCCCTGCAGATAAGATCCAAACAGATCTCTACATATCATGTCCTGTCTCTCTCTCTCTCTCTCTCTCCTTTCCCATTTTGATTTACGTTAGCTTTCTATTTTATTCTTTTAATCTTAGCATCATTCATTTGCTTCTTCTTACGAAACTTGCTAGTGCGTATTTCTTCAGGAGATGTGCCAGTATTGGGCTTCAGCCATGGAAAAAGTGCAGGAGCTCAGCTCCTGGCAGCTCCAGTCCACTTTAAACATTGACAGTTCGTGAACTGAAATGTGAATTCCAGAATAAGCTGTTTCCAGAGCTGGCTGGCTCACTGAGGTTCTGGCAGTCAAAGCTTACACAGTGCACTGTCCAGAATCTAGAAAATTCTAGAGAAAGAAAAAGAGGATACAGACTGATAAAGTACAGAAGGGTTCTTCTCGTACCATTTAGCCAAACTTGTTTATATCAAATGAACCAGCTATCTTTAACTTGCATGGCCACCAGTGGAATCATTATATAACTATAGACAGGCCAAGGACTCTAGTTCTTGATTTTGGCTCATTCCAACTCAAATTGAGCTTTGCATGAAGGTTTGTGTTGATGGATTCATTTCTTTTTACTCATCCCTAAAGTAATCTGACCTTTCACAAGTATCACCAGACACTTGATAGCCAAAGAAAAAAATGCATATATTGACCAGGAAATCCAGTGGGCCAAGTTCTGTTCTCAGTTACATCAGCACAACCACTCTGAAGTCAATGAGGTTGCATCAGTATAACTGAGAGAAAAATGTAGCCCAATACATTTAGGGGTAGCAGGAAAATAAAATTAAAGACTAAGGAGTACTGATATTGTCTTCCCTGTTTGCAAACATGTCTGCCATTAGCGCTGCTGGGAAGAATAGTGGAGGTGGGAAGGAGAAATAATATGTCCCTAAAATTTGCTTTGATTTGAATTTCTTAAGTCAATACATCATTTTGGGAAATTACCCCATCGTGTTTTCACCATGGGAATGGCAGATTCCACTTGGGAAATTTAGAAGGGGGCCTTCATTAAAAGTGTTATGTTTCCAAAGATTTTTTTTTTATTCAAGTAGAAGATTCAGTCTATATTCTCTTTCCCTCTCCTCTTTTCAAGAAAATGAGTTGGCTGTTTGGCAGTCACGTTCTATAGGATAAAAGTGGTGTGTGTGCTTTTCACACATTTTCTGCATAAATATTTTGAGGTGCCTGTAAAACAGGACAACTCTTTTTTTTTATTCTTCATGAATCAGCCCCTATGTTTGAAACAAATCGTTGCAGCAACAAGGAATGACAGCATGACAGCCTGGTAGGTTATTAATGGGAATGACAGCCTGCAAATCAGAAATCATGGCAGTGCATCTGTATGAACGGCAATTTGTGCTCAGCTGAATAACCAGGAAACCCAGAAAATCAGAAGAGGTTGGGGGAGAAGACGAATCAAACATACATTTTTAGATATCCCAAACTACCTGAAAGTAATTGGCAAGGTGGGGAAACGGCAGTGTTCAAAAGTTTGCCATGGCCAAATATTCAGGTTCATGTCAGCCTATTTCTATGTACATCCAGAATCTCGGACTGGACAAAAGAATGAAATGAGTGAAAGAACAAAAGTGCTTTTCCCCCTTACTTTTCTAAAATTGGGAAAGCGCACTTGCATCCCATCTGATTGCTTTGCGCCAGATTACTAACTAGCGTTGTTTCAGAGGCCGGATGCAGACCTGGGTAAGCTGAAAGATGAAAAAATGTGCAATTTTTTGGTTAATCTCAGTGTGATTCATAAATGCGGTTGCATTGCCTTGTCTATCCTTAGTTATTTTGTTCTGTATCAGAAAATAACCTTTTTATTTCTTCCCTAGGACGCAGTGGGAAGAACTGGTGCAGGTTAAAAGGTGAGTCTGCAGGATCCCAGGGATATTTTAAATCTAAGTTCATGAAGGAATGGGGTATTGCACTACAGAAGTAGTCGTACATTTTTTAACGTAAGACACAGAGGTTTCATTATCTTCCCTAAGGACGTTTAGTGTGGCTCCTCTGCATATCATTCCAATCCTCTTTCCACTGCTCTGGAAATGAGGGTATCCCCAGCTGTCTCTTGAAGGGTCTGTTTCAACACCTCATTCCTCTCTTCCCGGGCCTAAAGATTCCAGCCTTTTTTTTTTTTTTTTACTTTTTTTTAAAGCTTTTGATCATTTTTGAGACTCAAACAATAAAACTTACAATAGAATGTATTTTAATGCGAAGTAGAAAACTTTGGTATCTATCTCTGTAATCTTAGGGTTGCTATTGTTCTCATCATGCATTATATTTAGACCCTGAGAAATACTCAGTCACAGTGTTCCAGATACCCACAGAGACCAGCGAGGAAAGAATATTTTCCTGTGAGTTGGTTTGATTATTATTTAAAATAGATTCTTTTACTTGGCATTATCAAAAATGCAGTCTGTGAATTTCATGTTTTAGTTTTCTTTTAAATAGTACAGTAGCAATTCTCCATCTCGTCTTCATCAGCCTGTGTTTGATTTGCACTAGAAGTTAGTGTGCTGCTGTGGGTTATGCTCCGAGCAGTGCTATAATTTTGCTCTTCAAGTTGAGAAAAAGCTCATGCCTTTCTGAGTAACTTAAAAAAATAAAATAAAATAACCAAAAAGAAAAGCCCCGAGGGCTTAAAAGCATTTTTATGTCAATTCAAAATATAAACAAAAGCGATTTCAAAATGGAGTATCAAGAAAAATAATCCTCGTTTGTAATTGTTACACTAAAATTGTCCACTATGATATGATATTGTGAAGACACCCATGCAAATATGGGTGAAATAAAAGCAGACATATGCTAACGTGAAAGAATGAAAATTGTTCATAGTAAGTTATGACCCATTTGGAGAAATACAGCCAGACATGGGAATACAATATCTCAATCCATGTGTAGAGCAGATATTTCCTTACCCACATACAGTTGTTACATTTGTGTAGCGCCTTTCATCTAGAGCAGTGGTTCTTAACCTGGGGTGCACGCACCCCCTGGGGGTGCAAGACATGCCAGATTTTTTTAGAAGGTAAATCATTGAAAATACAAATTAAGCACAGGCACGTAAGTACAACTACTTTGTTTCATCAAACCTACGTATTTATTACATTATACATTTTTTAACGATTACTGTAATATACAAACAAAAATATATCTAGGTTTAAAGAACTGACCTACTTCAACGCTTTTTGATAAGGGGTGCGAGAACATATTTTGAGAACCAAAGGGGTGCAGGCTGCAGTAAAGGTTAAGAACCACTGATCTAGAGGAACCCAAGGATGCGTGATGTATCACCAGCAGCAACCGGGATGCGTTTAGTCTTAAATAAAAACTTTCCCACTTGCCTCGGAATCTACTCATATATGTTTCAGGTAAAGAGTTTATGACTATTTGGCACTATCAGAATCATTTCAGCTCATCTCTGAACATCTTCCAGTGTCTAACTGAACATAAAATAGCCCCCAAAATCATCTCTACTCAAACTTTAGAGAACATAAAAATTATGGAAAATAAATTGTCCTTTTTTTGTTCATCTCTGATGGAAATCAGTATTGTATAGTGCTGAATATGGGACAAAGTACAGGATAGCAGGGATTGTCTTTCATTTTTGTTTGGAGAGTGTATTTTTACAAATCTAATTCAAGTCGATAGTGACAAAGCTGTAACGTGACAACTAGTCGCGGCTTATGTGAAATGGATGAGTGGTCTCACTTGTGCTTCACTGAGAGAGGCAGTGTTGCCTACTGGATAAAGCACTGGGTTGGGACTCAGGAGGCCCGGGTTCTCCTGGCCAGTCACCTTGCGCTAGTCACTTCCCCTCTCTGTTCCTCAGTTTTCTCCTCTGTAAAATGGGGAAATGACACTGCCCTCCTTTGTAAAGTGCTTTGAAATCTACTGATGGAAAGCACTATAGAAGAACCAAGTATTATTACTATTATTTATTAGAATGAGTAAAGGAAAGGTGATGGTAGCACAAGCTTCCTCATGCTGGGCTGTGAAAGACCCTGAGAGCTATATTCCAGAGGTGAGGCTAAAATCCGTCTCATGGGTTTTCAGCCTTAGCTTTCACCTGATCGTATCTGGCTAGAGAAGTGGTCTAATGGGCTGAATGCATGCCTGGTAGCCTAATTTGACTCATATTTTACAGGAAATGTGCTGTGTAGTGATATGAAAAAGTAACTCTCTAGAAAAGCCAAGTCATTTTATTTTACTTTTCAGGCGTTAAGTTGCTTCTTTATTACCAATAGGACAAAACTGCTACTTAGGTCTTTGTTTATAATTTTCAATATCCAATGTATCATGGACTAATCTTCAGAGATTGAGGATGTGATTAATAAAAGAATGAATCTAGCTGAGTCTCAATCTCTTTCAGGAACGCACAAAATGGGAGGTAGTACAATGGAACCTTTAAGCATCTAGCAGACTCTAAAGAAAGACAGACACCACAGGCATTATTCAAGGTCCACCAGGACATAAAATTGAATCTGGCAGCCCAGTAACATAACTAGAGATTAAGTAATGCCGGGTCCTCTCATCCTTAGGGAGCCATGAAATACAGACTCACAGCAGATCCTTTCTCTGCTTGTGGCCTTGCCAAATAATCCTAATAAAGGTTTTGTCGGTGTCCTCAAATATCTTTGATGGAAGATAGTTGAACAAATAGTAGATAAAGAAAGTAAGCTGCTGTGTTTATATTTATGAGATAAATTCTCACAGCTAGAGATGGGCCTGAATCAAAACCATAGATCAGAACAACTCAGAATTTTAAGAATAGTCACATCCAGATTTGCTGCCAAACTTTGTACTTGACCCATAGCTCTAACCAAAACAGAGATCCAAAATTAACAGCTCAGTTCATTCTCTGTTCCTGATCCAGAACACAGGATTGTTCCATGTATGGATTTTTTTCTTCCATCATGACCTCTCTTCCCTCCCCCCTTTTCCTCTTTTCCATAATACAGATACATACTAGGGTTAGGAGAAATGTGCTTTTATAAATTTTCAGATGTTCTAATGAAATTACATTTTTATGCCAAGTCGGGATCATGATAGTAGTTCACATTCAGAATTCAGTGATTATTCAAGAATGGAGTTGGTGAAAAAAGAAGCTGGAGATTGGTGATAGGGGGAAAGTCTGTAAGATATCTTACCCCAGTCTCCATAAATCTTGGCTGCAGCTTGTCATGAATGAAAAAAACATATTAGACCAGGTTCTTGGTCCTGCTTTGGAGAATCTACTTGGAGTCCTCATTGGCTGCAGAGCAGGTGTAGTTGGCATCTCCAGTCCTAGCATTCCTTCAGCACCTGGCATGTTCGGAGCAGTGTGTTCCAGTTCTTCTCAGCTAGTCGATAGTCACTTTGGAGACCACTGTCAACTGTGCAGTTTAGAAAAGCCCTAACCTGTTTTAACATGTGCTTGGGTGGAGCCAGGCAGATAATCAGGTAACCCTAATTAGTTCTCTGATGGTCCCTCTGAGATGTACTGAGTACATCTCATCTTTAGCAGACAATCTGGGACATTGCATTTCTACCTGTCCCCATAAATTAATAGTTAGCTGGAAATTGCCAAAAACCTGTTATCTAAAAATCCTTCCTTTGGCTATATGGAAGAAGGAAGGTCCAGTGGTTAAGATGCTGACTTGGGAAGCTTGGGTTCAATTCTTGTTGCACCCCAGACTTCCTGTGAGACCTTTGACAAGTCATCAAGTCTTTCTATGCCTCAGTTCTAGATCTGTGTTATGGGGATAATGGGACTTCCCTATCTCTCAGGGGTGTTGTGTGGAATAATACATTAGAGACTTTGAGGCACTCAGATACTGTGGTAATGAGGGCCAGATAAGTACATAAAATAAACAGGTATTACCTCTGTTCTAGGTTGGACTCAGGTACAGTTATGATTACAACTAAACGGAGACTCTGTCCTATAGAAATATGGATGAAATTGCCTGTCTTCCTGAGCCTCAGGGAATTTGAAAAGTGATTTTGGGGTTCAGTACCAGAGGCTTCATAACCTGCAGCATCCTTCCTAAGATATGGCCATTATTTCTCTGAGAATTATGGATCTACTCGGGGTTGTCCTGCATTAGACCATAATTACCATCCACTGACCTGATTTTCTCAGCAAAAACATCTCATTTTATTATCATTTCAGTCACCACTTTCTTGTTCAGTCTCCAGTCCTCTAAGCTGCATACTGTACCTCAGATCATAAAGATTTTAAAAAAAAATTTCTTGGCATTATCAAAAATGCAGTCTGTGAATTTCATGTTTTAATTTCATTTTAAATGGTACAGAAACATTTTTTCTTTTTCCTGTGTCTCTGATAATGTGTTATGGGTTCACTGTGTACCTTGCTATCTCATTGTACATTTTTGTTTTTGTTAAATGTTTTTTATGATATATAAATGTCAATAGAGCTTTTTAAGTTATTGCTTAAATAGGATATTTAAGGATATTTTCTTCCCAGACTTCCACTGGTGTTGATGAAGACTGGGAACAGACAAGAATAGAGAGGAAAATAAGGCTTGAGGGAAGCGGAGGTAGGAATATATGCAGCTGGAAGACTTTCTGTTTCCTTCTCTAGAAGCAGATTTCATACCTTCTCTTTAACTTGATGTACTTAGAAATTAGTTCTCAAAATCCAACAGGCCATGGATACCACAAGCAAGGTCACTGATGTTTCATAAGAGTGAAATTATTATGACTTCGGAATCTACAGTGTATTCTCTGACTTCTGAAGTAGTATTTTGCACTTATATGATGCCTCTTATCCCAGGATTTTAAAACACTTTGCAATGACTTATACTTTAAATATGAAGAAAGTGAGGCACAGAGAGGTTAAATGACATGTCCAAACAGTGAGTCAGTGGCAGAATAGAGATCAACGACTGAGACAAGCGAATGTTGCTGCTGATAAGGACCAGGAGAACTATATGGCAGTGAGAATGCCACATCTTGTGTTGCTTTCGTATACTGTATATGCACCTAAAGACCTTTCAAAAGTGTTATCAGCCTCAGATGCAGAGGTATGTTATCTGACTACTGGTGTACCATACTTGCTGCAGATTTCTTGTAGGCAGAGACATCTCTGGAACTGAATAGTCTCTGAATAAAGAAATTGAACTGTGTGATTGTCAAGGTTCCTCCCTCACTCTGAATTCTAGGGTACAGATGTGGGGACCTGCATGAAAACCTCCTAAGCTTACTTTTACCAGCTTAGGTTAAAACTTCCCCAACGTACAAATTAATTTTATCCTTTGTCCTTGGAATATCCACTGCCACCACCAAACTCTAACTGGGTTTACTGGGAAACGTAGTTTGGACACGTCTTTCCCCCCAAAATCCTCCCAACCCTTGCACACCACTTCCTGGGAAAGGTTTGGTAAAAATCCTCACCAATTTGCATAGGTGATCACAGACCCAAACCCTTGGATCTGAGAACAATGAAAAAGCATTCAGTTTTCTTACAAGAAGACTTTTCATAGAAATAGAAGTAAATAGAGGTAAAGGAATCATCCCTGTAAAATCAGGACGGTAGATACCTCACAGGGTAATTAGATTCAAAACATAGAGAATCCCTCTAGGCAAAACCTTAAGTTACAAAAAAGACACACAGACAGAAATAGTCCTTCTATTCAGCACAATTCTTTTTCTCAGCCATTTAAAGAAATCATAAGCTAACACATACCTAGCTAGATTACTTACTAAAAGTTCTAAGACTCCATTCCTGGTCTATCCCCGGCAAAAGCATCATATAGACAGACACAGACCCTTTGTTTCTCTCCCTCCTCCCAGCTTTTGAAAGTATCTTGTCTCCTCATTGGTCATTTTGGTCAGGTGCCAGCGAGGTTACCTTTAGCTTCTTAACCCTTTACAGGTGAGAGGATTTTTCCTCTGGCCAGGAGGGATTTTAAAGGGGTTTACCCTTCCCTTTATTCTTATGACACGCCCCCCAAATCTCAGCTAGGGTGAAACACTGGCTGGGATTTCTTCCTGGAGCTGTAGGAAAAACAGAGTTAATAAGACACATGCATCTCTAAATATACTATCAAGTACATAAAGACTAACAATATTTTCCACATCTCAAGGACGATTTTAACCAGTTGATTCTGGGAAACGTTCACGGGAGAGTGCATCAGCCACTTTGTTAGAAGCTCCTGAGATATGTTGGATGTCGAAATCAAAATCTTGGAGAGCTAAACTCCACCGAAGAAGTTTTTTGTTATTTTCTTTGACGGTGTGAAGCCACTTCAGTGCAGCATGGTCGATTTGCAGGTGGAAACGCCGTCCCCAAACATATGGGCGTAGCTTTTCCAGAGCATAGACAATGGCGTAACATTCTTTTTCACTGACTGACCAGTTGCTTTCCCTCTCAGACAGTTTTTTGCTGAGAAACACTACAGGGGGGAATTCTTGATCAGGTCCTTTCTGCATTAAAACTGCTCCCACACCACGCTCGGACGCATCTGTGGTTACTAGGAACGGTTTGTCAAAGTCTGGGGCCCTTAGTACAGGGTCAGACATGAGTGTCGCTTTAAGCTTGTTAAAGGCCTTCTGACACTTTTTGGTCCACTGAACGGCATTTGGCTGTTTCTTTTTGGTTAGGTCTGTCAGTGGGGCGGCGATTTGGCTGTATTGCGGTACAAATCGTCTGTAATAACAGGCCAAGCCTAAGAAGGATTGAACCTGTTTCTTTGACTTTGGGACAGGCCACTTTTGGATAGCATCCACTTCGGCCTGTAGGGGGCTGATAGTTCCTTGACCCACCTGGTGTCCAAGGTAAGTCACTCTGTTTAGGCCTATTTGACACTTCTTAGCCTTAACAGTTAGTCCTGCCTCCCTTATGCGCTCAAGGACTTTTTGTAGATGTTCCAAGTGGTCTGCCCAGGAATCCGAAAATATGGCCACATCGTCAAGGTAGGCGACTGCATATTCTCCTAATCCCTATCTCCCGCTAGGAGACCATCTACAAGTCTTTGGAAGGTGGCGGGTGCATTTCGCAGCCCGAAAGGGAGTACATTAAATTCATACAGCCCGAGATGTGTGGTGAAGGCTGACCTTTCCTTGGCAGATTCATCTAGCGGTACCTGCCAGTACCCCTTGGTTAAGTCCAAGGTAGAGATGAACTGGGCCCGTCCCAGTTTCTCTAATAGTTCATCTGTGCGTGGCATTGGATAGTTGTCTGGGCGAGTTACAGCATTTAGCTTACGGTAGTCCACGCAAAAACGTATCTCCCCATCTGGTTTGGGAACTAGAACCACTGGAGATGCCCATGCACTTCCAGAGGGGTGGATTACACCCATCTGTAGCATGTCCTGGATCTCCCATTCTATAGCAGTTTTAGCTTGAGGAGACACCCGGTAAGGTTAGACTTTAATTGGGTGAGCATTACCTGTGTCAATGGAGTGGTATGCCCGTTCAGTCAGTCCTGGGGTGGCTGAGAACGTTGGCGTGTACCTAGTGCACAGCTCCTTGATCTGCTGTTGCTGCATACGCCCAAGGGTCATGGAGAGGTTCACCTCTTCCACACCACCAGCACTTTTCCCTTCATAGTAGATACCTTCAGGCCACTCAGCGTCATCTCCTCCCTGGGCTGTAAACTGACAAACCTGTAATTCTCTGGAATAAAAGGGCTTTAGAGAATTAATATGGTACACCTTAGACTTTCGGTTGGAGGTGGGGAATGCTATGAGATAATTAACAGCTCCCAGGTGCTCCTGGACCGTGAATGGCCCTTCCCACGATGCTTCCATTTTATGGGCCTGGAGCGCCTTTAAGACCATGACCTGGTCCCCTACTTTGAAGGAACGCTCTCTAGCATGTTTATCATACCAGGCTTTTTGCTCTTTTTGAGCATCCTGTAAGTTTTCTTTAGCAAGGGCTAAAGAGGTTCGGAGGGTGTTTTGTAGGTTGATTACAAAGTCCAGAATGTTAGTTCCTGGAGAAGGTGTAAATCCCTCCCATTGCTGCTTCACCAACTGTAATGGCCCCTTAACCTCACGGCCACATACAAATTCAAATGGGGAAAACCCTAAACTGGGATGTGGTACAGCTCTGCAGGCAAAGAGCAACTGCTGCAACACTAGGTCCCAATCATTGGAGTGCTCATTTACGAATTTACTTATCATGGCCCCCAAAGTTCCATTAAACTTCTCCACCATGCCGTTTGTTTGATGGTGGTAAGGAGTGGCAACCAAGTGATTTACCCCATGAGCTTCCCAAAGGTTTTCCATAGTTCCTGCCAGGAAATTAGTCCCTGCATCTGTGAGGATGTCGGAGGGCCAATCTACCCTGGCAAAAATGTCTGCTAGTGCCTGGCACACACTTTTAGCCCTGGTGTTGCTTAGAGCTACTGCTTCCGGCCATCGGGTGGCAAAATCCATGAAAGTCACTATGTACTGCTTTCCTCTGGGTGTCTTTTTCGGAAAAGGACCCAGAATATCCACAGCTACTCGCTGAAATGGAACTTCAATGATGGGGAGTGGCTGGAGAGGGGCTTTGACCTGGTCTTGGGGTTTTCCCACTCTTTGGCATACTTCACAAGTCCGGACATAGGTAGAAACATCCTTGCCCATTCCCTCCCAGTGGAATGACCCCCCCAAATGGTCTTTGGTCCTGTTCACCCCAGCATAGCCACTCGGGTGATCGTGGGCTAAGCTCAAGAGCTTGGCCCGGTATTTAGTTGGAACTACCAACTGTCTCTGAGGATGCCAGTCTTCCTGGTGTCCACCAGAAAGAGTTTCCTTGTATAAAAGTCCTCTTTTTACAACAAACCTGGATCGATTAGAAGAGCTGAGAGGCAGTGGGTTGCTCCGTGCCGCCGTCCAAGCTCTCTGGAGGCTTTCATCTGCTTCCTGTTCGGTCTGGAACTGTTCCTTTGAGGCTGGAGACATCAGTTCCTCATTGGATTGTGGACCTATGCTTGGTCCCTCTGGAAGCGATGTAGGGGATGGGGCTGTTTCCGTTGACTGTGATCCGCTTTCCGCTGGTGCACTATGTTGGGATTCAGGCTCCGGCTGAGCCTCTTGTGTACGGTTATGGGCTGCTGCCAGTTCAGGTTCAGTGGGGCCCTCTGGTGTGGAGGTTGCAAGTACTGGATTCAGTGCTGGCAAATGGTCTGGTGCTGGTTGTTCCGCTGGTTCCGGTTCTGGGACTGGTTCCGTCTGGGTCTCTGGGACTGGATCCACTACTGCTGTTGCAGACATTGGCCTGGGGTCCGGGTCCATCACCTCTGACTGGGTCCTGATAGAAGTTTCCAGAACAGAGCTAGGCCTCACGGCTTGTTTAGCTACGGGTGACCGTTCCCACCCTCTTGGCCCGCTTCACATGATTGGCCAAGTCTTCCCCCAACAGCATGGGGATGGGATAATCATCATAGACTGCAAAAGTCCACGTTCCTGACCAGCCCTGGTACGGGACAGGCAACTTGGCTGTAGGCAAATTGAAAGAGTTGGACTTGAAGGGTTGAATCGTCACTTGGATCTCTGGGTTGATTAAATTGGGGTCCACTAAGGAAGCATGGATAGCTGACACTTGTGCTCTGGTGTCCCTCCACGCGGTGACCTTCTTCCCGCCCACACTCACAGTTTCCCTCCGCTCCAAGGGTATCTGGGAGGTATCTGGGCCTGCGGACCTCTGGTGTGATTCCGGTGCAATGAACTGTAATCTGTTGGGGTTCTTGGGGCAGTTGGCCTTTACATGCCCCAGCTCGTTACATTTAAAACATTGTCCAGCTGACAGGTCACTGGGGCGAGGTGGGTTGCTGGAGAACGGGGTGGTGGGACGATAAGGGGTCTGGAGGGTTCTTTGGGAGGTAGGTGGGGCTTTGGGCAGCCCCCGGTAATAGGGTGTGATCTGGGGTTGTCCCTTCTGGTCTTCACTCCAACTGCGACCAGTTTTCTTCTCCTCTGCCACCTCCACCCATCTGGCTCCAATCTCTCCTGCCTCGATTACAGTTTTGGGCTTCCCATCTAGAATGTATCTTTCTATTTCCTCAGGAACCCCCTCTAAGAATTGTTCCATTTGCATTAGGAAGGGCAAATTTACTGGAGATTCAACACTTGCTCCTGATATCCAGGCATCCCAATGTTTCACAATGTGGTAGGCATGTCAGGTAAATGACACGTCTGGTTTCCACCTTAGGGCTCTGAACCTCCGACGAGACTGCTCGGGTGTTATCCCCATTCTGACTCTCGCCTTGGATTTAAACAGTTCATACTTGTTCATGTGTTCTTTAGGCATTTCAGCTGCCACCTCAGCTAAGGGTCCACTGAGCTGCGGCCTCAGCTCTACCATGTATTGGTCAGTAGGGATGTTGTACCCAAGGCAGGCCCTTTCGAAGTTTTCTAGGAAGGCCTCAGTATCATCACCTGCCTTGTAGGTGGGGAACTTTCTGGGATGGGAAGTGGTACCTGGAGAAGGATTGCTAGGGTTTGTTGGTATATTCTGCTGAGCCTTTACCTTCTCCATCTCCAGTGCATGCTTCCTCTCTTTTTCCCTCTCCTTCTCCTTCAGCCGCATGAGTTCTATCTGTCTTTCATGTTCCCTTTGTTTTTCCTCAGCCTGAAATCTGGCTAATTCCAGCTTTTGTCGAGCCGTGGATTTTGTCATCCTAACCTCTCTGTTTTTAACTAACTTTACACCCGAGGTTTAGAAATAAACAAACAAAACTTGGCTGTAAAATTTTGCTGTGCTGGAATAGAATACCTATTCTTTGATAGTGATTGTCAGCCTACAGAAAAAGACAATTCCCTTTGTCTCTGCTCTGGCCCCAAATCAAAGCAAAAAACCTCCAACTACTTGGAAACCTGCTTACCAGCAGACCAAAGGAAAAAAAATTCCTTTTCAAACTTGTGCTCCTTGTAAAAAAATCAAAATCCTAAAAAAAAGCCCTTGCCACTTTTGTCTCCAGGCAAATGGGTAGAACACCCCCCCATTTACTTTTAGGGGAAAAAAACTTGTGGTTTACCAAGACTGTAAATTTCCCTGCAGGAGGTTAAGTACCCTGCCTCCAGGCAAAGAAAACCTGCAATTCACAAAGATAATCCCCTTTTGTCTCTCCTCTGGCCCCAAAGCAGAGAAAAAACAAGCTGCTTTCAGTTTCAACTGCTTTCTGGACCTCCTTTCCAGCAGCCCCAAAGGAAAAAAAATTTCCTTTTTAAAATCTGTATTTCTGGTTCAAAAAATCTCAAATTGATGTCAAAATGATTTCAGGTTAATCCCACCACACTGCCACCATGTCAAGGTTCCTCCCCCACACTGAACTCTAGGGTACAGATGTGGGGACCTGCATGAAAACCTCCTAAGCTTATCTTTTACCAGCTTAGGTTAAAACTTCCCCAACGTACAAATTAATTTTATCCTTTGTCCTTGGAATATCCACTGCCACCACCAAACTCTAACTGGGTTTACTGGGAAACGTAGTTTGGACACGTCTTTCCCCCCAAAATCCTCCCAACCCTTGCACACCACTTCCTGGGAAAGGTTTGGTAAAAATCCTCACCAATTTGCATAGGTGACCACAGACCCAAACCCTTGGATCTGAGAACAATGAAAAAGCATTCAGTTTTCTTACAAGAAGACTTTTCATAGAAATAGAAGTAAAGGAATCACCCCTGTAAAATCAGGATGGTAGATACCTCACAGGGTAATTAGATTCAAAACATAGAGAATCCCTCTAGGCAAAACCTTAAGTTACAAAAAAGACACACAGACAGAAATAGTCCTTCTATTCAGCACAATTCTTTTTCTCAGCCATTTAAAGAAATCATAATCTAACACATACCTAGCTAGATTACTTACTAAAAGTTCTAAGACTCCATTCCTGGTCTATCCCCGGCAAAAGCAGCATATAAACAGACACAGACCCTTTGTTTCTCTCCCTCCTCCCAGCTTTTGAAAGTATCTTGTCTCCTCATTGGTCATTTTGGCCAGGTGCCAGCGAGGTTACCTTTAGCTTCTTAACCCTTTACAGGTGAGAGGATTTTTCCTCTGGCCAGGAGGGATTTTAAAGGGATTTACCCTTCCCTTTATTTTTATGACAGTGATGTAAGACGTTCAGGAAAAGAGGGAACCTCTGATTGTTTATTTCTTCTGATTTTGCTCTCCATGGCTATTTTATCTGAGTGAAATCTGTGTGCAATGCCCTTACCTCTGAAACACACAGAGAGCCCTAGTGATGTACCATTTGATTCCAAACTGCTTATTTTTATAGCACTCACCAAAGTGTAGAACTGGTTGCGGATTTTTCCTGGGAAAGTGCCGTTATGTCAACACCGAAACTTTGGATGGAAATACACAGTTCTGACTAGACTTTTGTTGGGAATGTTTCTCAGCTGCAGTATGGAATTTCTGGCCAAAACCAGAACGAGAGGCAGAGCAGCGACTTACATTGGGTCTCCCACATGCTAGGTGAGTGCTCAAACCCAGAGCTATTGGCTGCCCAGGGAATGATCTCTTGCCTTTTTTTTTTCTTCACAAAAAGTTTTCATATTTCACTCCAGTGTGGAATGAAAACAAATTTCAGAACCTGAAAATTTTTCGTTAAATTTAATTCTTGTTTTCCAGATGGCCTTACTATTGTGCTAGGGAATTTGCAGGAAACACATAAAAGATGGGTCCCTTCGCCATAGGGTCACCCATGTACTTAAGTGCTTTGCTAAATCAGGATCTAAACAATGAACTGCACAGACAGTGAGCATATATAGGCTTGGAAGGATTAGATTTTTATCAGTTAATGTTGGTAAATGGCTATTTCACCTAACACACACAAACCAATTATAATAATTGAAATTTACAGATAGGCAAAGTAAAAAAAATGCTTCTTGAGAACTTATTAGAGTTTAAGGTGGTTTACTGCATATATTTTGACATGTGATATTGACAATTCGTGTTTTAACTGTTTTTATTGTCTGACTCCTCACATACTTTCCCACAACTGTGAAAATGTAAATTGATAACAATAAAAATAAATATTTAAAACCCGTGATTGTGCAACTGTAAAAAATTTAAATTGGTAAAAATAAAAATTGCTTAAAAATAAACATTGATATTATCAGTGAAAATTTTTAAAAAAATGAATTTTGCCAAACCAAGTATATAACTTACACTAAAAATATAGCGGGAGGAACGGACCTGGGTTACAGAAATAGCATTACATGGTTACTCGGTGTAGGCACATGAACATCGGAATAATTCAGTTGTCGTGCATCTCTTACTTTTTAACAATGCAAATTTTTCAAAGGTGATGCGTTGCTGAAGTGGTTTTTGAGTAGAGACTGGAGGCTTTATGAATAAACTTCGGACGGGCATTGCAAGCAGAAGGACAACACAGAAGAAAGCAAGGAGACCATAATAGAAGGAGACAAAGGTGTTAGAAAGCTGGTATCATTAATAGAGCAGAGCAGGTTAGAGGTAAGCACTTTGCTAAAGAAAATATGGAGAGGGACAGCACATTCAGAGATAGTGCAAAAGAGAGTGGTAGATGGCTATGCTGTATTGTTTAAATGTAGAGAAGTTGCATCAGTTTAAATGTGTTTAAAACCAATCTCACTAAACTGGTGCAAACCCCCAGTGAAGACACTTAAATTGGCTTAACCCTCAATTAAACTTGTTTCACTTAATATAGCAATTTATCAATGCAAGAATTAAATGGTTTAAGTGCATCAATTTTGCAGTTTAACCAGATATTTTAATTTGATTTAAACTGGTGCAACTTTTCTAAAACAGACAAGCTCTTTATCAGAACAGAAGGAGTCTTACTAGGGATGAAATTGCTGCAAGTTAGATTGATGTCTAAGACACTTTTATTCTGAATGTGATAACTGCTTGGTTACGCTGTGTTGCATCCCACTATTTAGCTCTAACCTACTGAGAAAAATGGACTGTGTTTCGTACTCCAATCAGTATTTTGTTCATTTTTGCTGTGTCTACTTTCATTTCCTGTGTCTTTTTATTAGGTGGCATTAAAAAAGCAGTCGTTTTGTTGTGGTTAAATGGCCTCCTCCTCTTCCTCCCGGTATTTCACTGATTCCAGTGTAATTTACATCTCAAAAACCTTGCTCATTTGCTTTTACCTACTGTGACTTGAGTAACCAGAGTCCCTGTCATCACGATCTCTATTTGAGGCATTCCTCCATCTTTTTGCCTTGTCAGAATGTTTGTCTTTTCTTCTCAGCAGTCTCTGAAAATCTCTTCACTGGTGTTTGAGTTTTCTCAGATCTCCTTTCAATAGCCCAGAGAACTAAAAGGCATCTTCTACACCTTAACCTCTCCGATTCTCCCATAGCCATTGAGTGTGTTATGTATATCTAACTCCGGATCGCTCAGGGCATCTTGTGAACGGTCTCTTAAGGGCTTTGCATTTGTGCTTGTAATAGGTTCCCCTCTCGACCCTTTGGACTACCACAAATAGGCTGAAGGCTTCCCAGTTTATAAGCACCAGTGTGTTATTTACTGGGTTCCTGTCATAAATATAAAGGGAAGGGTAAACCCCTTTAAAATCCCTCCTGGCCAGAGGAAAAATCCTCTCACCTGTAAAGGGTTAAGAAGCTAAAGGTAACCTCGCTGGCACCTGACCAAAATGACCAATGAGGAGACAAGATACTTTCAAAAGCTGGGAGGAGGGAGAGAAACAAAGGGTCTGTGTCTGTCTATATGCTGCTTTTGCCGGGGATAGACCAGGAATGGAGTCTTAGAACTTTTAGTAAGTAATCTAGCTAGGTATGTGTTAGATTATGATTTCTTTAAATGGCTGAGAAAAGAACTGTGCTGAATAGAATGACTATTTCTGTCTGTGTGTCTTTTTTGTAACTTAAGGTTTTGCCTAGAGGGATTCTCTATGTTTTGAATCTAATTACCCTGTGAGGTATCTACCATCCTGATTTTACAGGGGTGATTCCTTTACTTCTATCTACTTCTATTTCTATTAAAAGTCTTCTTGTAAGAAAACTGAATGCTTTTTCATTGTTCTGAGATCCAAGGGTTTGGGTCTGTGGTCACCTATGCAAATTGGTGAGGATTTTTACCAAACCTTTCCCAGGAAGTGGTGTGCAAGGGTTGGGAGGATTTTGGGGGGAAAGATGTGTCCAAACTACGTTTCCCAGTAAACCCAGTTAGAGTTTGGTGGTGGCAGTGGATATTCCAAGGACAAAGGATAAAATTAATTTGTACATTGGGGAAATTTTAACCTAAGCTGGTAAAAGTAAGCTTAGGAGGTTTTCATGCAGGTCCCCACATCTGTACCCTAGAGTTCAGAGTGGGGGAGGAACCTTGACAGTTCCCTTCACCAATTCACCAGTACAATCTTCTGCATCAACATACAATTAAAAGTAAACTTCTACCTCAGCTCACTTTTTGGGGAGGGACAGGACAGATTTCACCATCCTGAGATCCTGTTTCACCAGGCCCCTGCCAGCCTTTCCCCCTTGCACTTCCTTCTGGTCCTCTAACTGTTCCCAGCTGATGGGTTGATTCTTCTTATTAGCTCATCCACCTCCTACCTAATTAAGCCACTGAGCACCCATCCCCCAAACTGGATCCACCCCGAGGGGAAAAGCTAGTACCTTCGTGACCAGAGTGCTGGGTCAGCTCTAGGCTCCTAGCACTCTGTCACAGTGCTATTAGTAGATGATATTGTGGCCCCTGCTCTTTCTTGGTGAAGAGCAGATGACACAGAAGATGGCAGGAGGGAGGGGAAGAAGCACAAATCAGCAGTAGGAATGGAATCCATGTGAGCTGCTTTCTGCAAGACAGATAATAAGAATATAATTCTCCCTTACAACCAATGCATACTAGAGATGGACAGAAGAAGCAGTGCTGATGTTTTGGCATTGCAGCCTTCATTATCCAGACTTTGGTTTAGCAAAATAAATATGTGGGAATCTCTGATGCAGAAGATTTCAAGGGAAATTATCTCCATGTCACTCATATTACAAACCCCGGTCTACCATGGGTGGTTCAGATTTGAGATCCATTTTGGCCAGACCACTGAAGTTTGAGGGCTCACATACGCACTTTCTGGTTTGTAGTGTTTCTTTAACAAGCAAACAAAGTTTTTGTTTTACAAGATTAGTACCAAAATACAGGGGTGATCAGATCTGGATTCCATTGTATCTGAAGCACCAGCATTTGCGGACTTGAGATTAGATTCTGATTTTTGACCAAGTTCTAATGCTGACAAATAGGATAAGATGACAATGAGCATCTTGGACAGGAAAACTTCTGTGTTTGGAATTAGTGTGAGGATTCATGGTCCCCAGGTAGCCTTTGCATCCTGGCCACCACCTACTGGCTTGCTAGTGACAAGTGGACTGAGTGCCTAATGGAACCCTGACCCCACCAGAGGCAGAGCCCATGGGAGTCCTGACTGGAAAAGTGTCCAGCTCACCAGTTGGTCCAACTGTACTACTGAAGTCACAATGGGGTATAGAAAGGTGTCTGTGCAACTAGGTGAATTACTGGCTGGTTGCTACATCAGACGCTGCCTTCTTGTTTGACTCTTGAGCCCTGCTTCCCTGCCTTGCTCCTGGTTCCAGCTTTCCTGAACTATTCCTGGTTCCTGCCTTCTTCCTGATACCTGCCCTGGTCTCTGACTCTGGTTCCAGTTCTGACCCTTGGCTTGACTCCTGATTCCAACTCTGATGTGACTTTTGGCTTGACTCCTAATTCCAGCTCTGGGTCTGACCACCCAAGTCCTGGTCATGACAATTAGGATGTTACCTTAAATGATCAAAGTAGACATCTCCTGGATTTAGCTGTATAGCAAAGAGTGTGCTTGGCCATGACCCTTCCTGACCATCATCCTTTATTATAGGGCTATTGTCTTTCCCCAGAACTATGAAAATTCAGTGCAATGTTCTATTAAGCTTTGTAGAACAGTGGTTCTCAAACGTTTGCATAGCACAGACAATATTTTAATACAGATTGTCTAATGAACCATGTAAATGCACAGTCCTCCCTTCCATCTCATTTGTGCTCGTATAACATCCCTGTAGCAAATACAGCAATTGCTTCCATGGTAAAGTAATATTAGGAAAACATTTAATTTATCTGACCTGTCTTTAATGGGAAGTAGCGATTAGAATCAGAGGAGAATCCATCACTCTTACCAGTCAACTTTCTGCAGACAACAGCAAGTGTTCATGCATCAGAGTTTGGGAATCTCTGATGCAGAAGAGTTCAAGGGAAATTATGTTCATGACACTCATATTACAAATACTGATCTACTCTTTAATTCAGTTTCTTTTCTCTGTACCAACTCATTTTTCTGTCTTTAACTTGCAGGTTCTCTCCTCTCAAATCCTAAGAAACTATGAACACTGTTATCTGGTTGCAAAGTTTACTCTGTGCCTATCATTGTGCCCAGATTGTATCTGTAATTTTTTTAATTATACAAAATATCTGTGAAATACAAATATAGATGTTAAATTACAGTGATAATGGGAAATGAGGTCAATATAGTAAACCAATATCTTCTAGACAGATGGTGAAGAATAAACTATGGGAAAATAATTGTTGATGAAATAAGATAATTTTGTTCTCTGGAACATAAATATAAAAATCCCATAAGCAGCAAAAGTTGACTCTAACTATATATTATTGATAATAATACTTAGCTCTTACTGATTTAGAGCCTAATCCAATGCCAACTGAAGTCAGTGGAAAGACTTCCATTGACTTCAAAAGTCATTGGATCAGGACAAGAGTATTTTTTCAGGGTATTATGTAAACATTGTCTAACAAAACATGTGGGGCTGTATTATGGCCTTTTAACCACAGGCCCAGAAGCTGGCATAAGGTATACTGGTAAAGCAGTTATACTGGTATAAGTACATCAGCTCTAGGGCTTTTGTTAGCATAGCAATGTTGGTAAAAAAAAAAAACCCACACTCCTAACCAATGTCTACCATCAAAAGTTTTGCCAGCATAAGTTTATAGCTCAGGCCTAAGTGATTTGCTCAAGAACCCACAGAGACACTGGCAGAGCCAGAAATTTAATTTCAATCATCTGAGTCCTAGTCCTGTACCTTTTCCACAAGACCATTTTTCATCCTATCCTACAACAGCCTTCTGAGTTAGGAAGGTACGAATTATTAGCCCCATTCTACAGATAGAGGAACTGAAACCAGTGGTTAAAAGACTTTCCCAAGGCCCCAAAGTGAGGCAGAGCATGAATTAGAAAATAAAAGTAGCTAGTTCTCAACCCACTAGACCATGTTAGTCAAAATAGTTTCTTATTCATTTATCCCAGTAGTTCCTGGTCCAAATAGTTAAATGAAGCTGACTGCTTGAAGGGATGGGGACGAATCTTGGTCCTCTAATCTCTGTGCCCATTGGGCGTTGGATTGCATAGGAGCACTCCTGAGACCAATGCTCTTGTTGCTCTGACCAAGACCAGCCTAATGCTTCTGACATCTACTCCACAATAGTTGCATGAGTTGCTCAAATAATCCATGTAGAGCTACAGACTGGGTACCACTTATTTAAGGTGTAGTTACTGTCAACAACTACCATATATATTCATATGAGTCTGTCACTAGCAACTGCCAAATTCTAAGCCTGTCTCAGGAAGATACTGCCACAAGGCCAAGAATCATGCCATTTAAAAATAAATTAAATGTGTAAACACATTCCTATGCTAATTGGCATAGATATCCCTTTTTTCCAATTAGAACCAGGTGTTCTGAATAGCATAAATCCCTTTGATAGTTTCATTTGGTTTGATACTTAATGAGTTACTTTCCTGAGCAGTCACTGCTCAACACTTAACTTTTTAACTTTCCTCTCAGGTAAGTGCCATTAATTTGCAAGGTGATTTAGAATGCAAATCATGAACAGTGCTCAACACTGTTAGCTCTAGACCTTTATGAATCAGGCTCCTATACACTTTAGTCAATATCTGTATTAAACACTTATTGACTGAAGTTTTATAGAGGTCTTATTCACAAAGGATTAGTGCTCCTATCATGATTTTAGATCTTTGTAAAAACATGGCAGTTGGGTTGCTTGTGCTTGACTAGGTGTCAGCTCCCTGACACCTCCGGTCTGTTAGCCACCCAAATAATCTCCTCTGGGCTATATCAGCCCTTATTTTGCCTTGAAGGTTAACAAGAGAGGCACATCAGTCCCCAAGACCCTTTGAAGCCTTCTCCCTTTAGAGTTCAGCCCCTTATCCACTGAACATGCTCAGTAATACCAGATATGCTGTCCCCAATGGAACAATGTACCAGCTCAATTGATTCAACTCATGATCAGCTCCTTGTACAATACTACAGACATATGTTTATAGTGAAAACAACCATAAATGTATTATGAAATATCGAGATTTAAGAGAAATGAGTAAGGATAATGGAAACCAAAGGGTTACATATCAAACAAAATCAATACTCGCTTTCTAGAGACTAAGCTTAATATATCCTGCTAACTTCCTATCTAAAGCAATCTTATGTCACCCAAAGTCTTTTTCATCATTTCCAACCAAGGCTGGCTGGGATCCTGTTTTCATTAATGTAAACATGCTGTCCAGTTACTTCTTAGGTGCAGGATAAAGGGATACCTCCTTGCCTTCTAGTTATAACCCCAAAATTCATTGTCTGTTCTCAGAGACAGTAGAATCCCCAGCACTTGTTTTTCTTGTTGATTTTACATCCTCCTGTTGACTTCATATATAAATGACTCCCCATTATGCTACCTTACAATGCTTAATTTACATATGGACTGATAGAGCCAGGTGAATCAACATCCTTTGTGTGGCAGAAACCTGTTTGTGAACTTGGCATGGATTCAGACTTTAGGAACAGATTTTCATTATACACACAACATTTTACATATTATCTGTATGTACATTTCACAATGATATTAATGATCATCATGATCCTGATTTTCATTTAAAATCTTACATGACACACTTTGGTGAAACAGAATGTACATAACAGAATAGGATCTTCTCTTACCCCCTTTATCAGTAAGGTTATGTCTACACTGCACCTTTGTCATTAAAACTTTTGTCGGTCACTGGTGTGAAAAAACACGCTCCTGACCAACAAAAGTTTTAACAACAAAAAGCGCTGGTGTGGACAGTGCTATGTTGGTGGGAGATGCTCTCCCGCCAACAAAGCTACTGCCCCTCATAGAGGATGGTTTGAGGGCAGTATGTGGCCCTAAAATGAACTTCCAATCTGTAAGAGCAGTTAGCCTGTGAATAAAACGGTTTGCTTTAGCTCAGTTCAACTTTTGTGCAAAGATGCAGGTCAATTCTTATTTTATCTGCACCAGTTCAACCATCCACATAATATATTATGCTTTTGGTTTTGAAAGCAGAAATAACTACATCTATTTGCCCTGTAATGACTCAATACATGGCCCAATATGTAAATTATCTGCTGCTACACAGTAATTAGATAGTCAACAATTCCTATGGCATCGAGAGAGATTTAAATTGGATCCTTTTAGAGTAAAATAAGTGTTGCCCATAATAGGCTATCCCATCCCACCCCCATGTTTAAAAAGCTGGCTAGTTGAAGATTTAAACAGCATTAGGTTTGGCATTGTGTCACTATTGTGTAAATCCTTGTCAAATATTAAATATTAGAAAAATGTGTCTGGGGCATACAGTATGTGATTTATGTGACATAATCAGCAAGGGCCAGGTTTGTCAGCAGCAACCTATAAATCTGAATCATTCCACTAAATATAAAGAATATTTGGGGGGGGGGGGGGGGGGAGATTGTTTTTCTTTCTTATACTCTGCATAGTCCAGACTTTTCTCTGTGTTTAGGCACCCTACACATGAAAAAGTCAAGCCAAGCCCTGAGGCTAAGTGTAAAAAGACGGGGGAAGAAGGTTCCTCTTTTGCATTAAACCAGTATTGATAACATATATATATATCTGACAATCTGAGTTCCAGAACATGCATATATATATATATATATGCATGTTCTGGAACTCAGATCGTCAGATAAAAGTAATAAAAATATGTCATTTTTTCTAAACATTTTTATGTGTATAACAGTCTGAAGCTCTTTCAGCTACGAAGACTGTAGGCCATGTGGACTTTTGAAAGACTTGCATATATATATATATATATAACTTCACATCACTCAGCATTATTCTTCTGGGACTTTCCAAACAATTGTGTTCATATAAATCCCCAATGCTTTGTTAAAAATATATCTATATAAAAAGTAGCTAATAATTTCCTTCCCCTGCCACTAAACATATATATAAGTTACAGCCAGAAGTTATTGCTTGCGTTCTGTACTAGGAAATACAAAGGCAAATTCAAAAAAGACCTGGTCTCCTTTCTTTCTTTAAATTACAATTTATTGCTTTAAATCATAAAAATAAAACAGTCAAATGTGGCATAAGGAGACTCTCAGTTGAAATAAAAGAAAAGGCAAAACTGAACTTCCCATAAACCCAAATCCCATAAAGCAGAGCTTTCTACAAGACCGTAATTAAATAAGCCCTGAAGGAGTTGCAGGGGGAGGGATAAGTATATGTAAACTTTCCAACATAATAAAAAAAACCCAAAACACTATTATTATTTGATTTGATTTTTTTTAGCAAAGAGAGAACCGTGTGTGTGTGTGTGTGTGTGTGTGTGTGTGTGTGTAAAAACTATACCAGCTGCATGTGAAAGACCCAACCAAGGTATGCAATAACATACAGTGGAAATTGTAATTTAGAAAGTCTAAAGTTTGGTAATAACATTGTTTAAAAACATATCCACTAGGGCTGTCAAACAATTAAAAAATTAATCGAGATTAATCACACTGTTAAACAATAATAGAATACCATTTATTTGAATATTTTTGGGTGTTTTCTACATTTTCAAATATATTGATTTCAATTACAACACAGAATACAAAGTATACAGTGCTCTCTTTATATTTAGTTTTGATTACAAGTATTTGCACTATATAAAAACAAAAGAAATAGTATTTTTCAGTTCACCTAATACAAGTACTATAGTGCAAACTCTTTCTTTATTATGAAAGTTGAACTTACAAATGTAGAATTATGTACAAAAAACTGTATTCAAAAATAAAACAATGTGAAATTTTAGAGCCTGCAAGTCCACTCAGTCCTACTTCTTGTTCAGTCAATCACTCAAACAAGTTTGTTTACATTTTCAGAAGATAATGCTGCCCGCTTCTTGTTCACAATGTCACCTAAAAGTGAGAATAGGTGTTCTCATAGCACTGTTGTAGCAGGGGTTGCAAGATATTTACGTGCCAGATGCGCTATAGATTCATATGTCCCTTCATGCTTCTATCACCATTCCAGGGGACATGCGTCCATGCTGATGACGGGTTCTCCTCGATAACAATCCAAAGCAGTGCAGACCAACACATGTTCATTTTCATTATCTGAGTCAGATGCGACCAGCAGAAGGTTGATTTTCTTTTTTGGTGGTTCGGGTTCTGTAGTTTCCACATCAGAGTGCTGCTCTTTTAAGACTTCTGAAAGCATGCTCCACACCTTGTCCCTCTCAGATTTTGGAAGGCACTTCAGCTTCTTAAACCTTGGGTCAAGTGCTGTAGCTATCTTTAGAAATCTCACATTGAAGTACTTTCTTTGCATTTTGTCAAATCTGCAGTGAAAGAGTTCTTAAAATGAACAACATGTGCTGGGTCATCATTCGAGACTGCTATAACATGAAATATATGGCAGAATACGGGTAAAACAGAACAGGGGACATATAATTCTCCCTCAAGGAGTTCAGTCACAAATTTAATTAACACATTATTTTTTTAATGAGTGTCATCAGCAGGGAAGCGTGTCCTCTGGAATGGTGGTCGAAGCATGAAGGGGCCTACAAATGTTTAGCATATCTGGCACATAAATACCTTGCAATGCTGGCTACAAAAGTGCCATTCAAATGCCTGTTCTCACTTTCTGGTGACAATGTAAATAAGAAGTGGGCAGCATTATCTCCTGTAAATGTAAACAAACTTGTTTGTCGTAGCAATTGGCTGAACAAGAAGTAGGACTGAGTGGACTTGTAGGCTCTGAAGTTTTACATTGTTTTGTTTTTGAGTGCAATTTTGTAACACAAAAATATTTTACATTTGTAAGTTGCACAGTCACAACAAAGAGATTGCACTACAGTACTTGTATGAGGTGAATTGAAATATACTGTTTCTTTTGTTTATCATTTTTACAGTGCAAATATATGTAATCAAAAATAATATACACTTTGATTTCAATTGCAACACAGAATACCATATGAAAATGTAGAAAAACATCCAAAGTATCTAATAAATTTAAATCGGTATTCTATTGTTTAATGGTGCAATTAAAACTGTGATTAATCGCAATTAATTTTTTAATCGCGATTAATTTTTTTTTTAGTTAATTGCATGAGTTAACTGCAGTTAATTGACAGCCCTAATACGCACCTAAGAGGCATGTGCCTCTTCGATACTATGTAAGTTCAGGAATACAGTCCCTATATCTTTCTTCCACAAGTTTGTCCTCAGAACCAACATCTGAGACAAGGTGGTGGATTCACCTGAGAATATCTACCATCCAGAAAGTTCTTGGCTAAATCATAATCTTGAGACAAAAATGTGTCTTCATCTCAGGATTTTCTTGCTTGCTGGCTCAGACAGAATGATTCACATAATTTGATATGGCTATTAATTTTGTTAGATGACCAAGTAGGAACTAGGGAAGGGCAAGCCAGAACATGAAGGGCATACAGTTTGGTTTTGGATAACCATCCAAAAAGCTTGGATGCTTACCTGAGGTTTGTCCAAGATAATCATTGGTCTGGAAAATTGGACTGGTAATCTCACAAGAAGATGCTTTCTCATGATAATTTGGGACTTCAGCATCCAGGTGGCAAAGTAAATGAAGAGGTGTTAAAAAATAAAGGGATGTTAAATGTTTTTGACCTTAAAAAAAAAAAAAAAAAAAAAAAAAAAAAAAAGCTTGGCTTGGGCACAGACCAAGTTTTTGATTGGTTGTTCGAGAGGAAGAGGCGTTCCTAACCAGTTCATTTCTAGTAGCAATGAGGCTTAATAAAAATATACAGGGCCTTTTTCTTTTCTCATTTATACCAGTATGTATCAGGAGCAATAACACTAGTGTAAGACATGTGTATATGAGAGCCCATTCAGTTCTTAACTGAAATTCATATCAAGGCTTGCCAATATTTACTGCAAACTTTACACACTGACTTAATGACCCAGAATGCTAACTAATGTCTCATTGACAGGATACCTGATAAGCTGCAAGACAATGCAGAAAAACAGAAGTATCTTGAAACAGAGGTGTGCATGGTGAGCTGTATGTACAGATTTTAAGGGATACTAAAATATCAGTGGTCTTAGAAAATAAACCTTTTTTAAGCTGTTCTACTTCCACCTGTGACTAGATGTGCCCCAAGCAACCAGCATGTCCATTCATGGGGGTAGGAAGATGCATTTTGACATTATTTCAACGTTTTGTATTGATTTTTTTCTAAAGGAAATTTAGTTGAAATAGGCTGTTGGAAAATTTTTGATCAGCTCTATTGCTCAAAGTGGAGTTTCCTGGCTATATAAGAGAGGAAACTTCCTCGTGATAGGCCCTCAACTGGAACTTACAGGTCCCCTTGGTATATAATAGCCCAAATCTATTAGACTTAACAGCAGCCCTGGAAGGTCATCTTAGGGTTATGTGGACATTTGGAAGGTGAAGATTCCATTTTGGGAATCTGGAGGTTGGGGTGACCTTGTTCTGAAGTGTGTTCTTGCTAACAGTGGTGTTTCTTGGGGGTGAGGGTATTTGTCACTGTTTTGTTTTGTATTGGTTTTAGTAGAGATGGTGGAAATTTTTAAAAATTATTTTGCAACAGTTGTTTCAATTCACAGGGCATGAAACTGACCCATGTTTTGGTTTTATATGTTTTTATTCAAAAATTTTCATGGAAATTTTTAATAAATACAATTATGGACATGTTTTGTTGGTAATTTGAATTCAGTAAATAAGTATGGGGCCACAGGGTTCCTGTATTAATGAGTCTCTCTAGAGGAGTTCCATGGAAAGGGAAGAATTGGGTAGACAAAGGAAATGCAGTAAAGCTAATCTGCCTGGATTTCAGTAAGGCATTTGATACAGTACCACATGGAAAATTATTTGTTAAATTCGAGAAGATGGGGATTAATATGAGAACTGAAAGATGCATAAATAACTGGTTAAAGGGGAATCTACAATGGATCATACTGAAAAGTGAACTGTCAGGATGGATGGAGGTTACTGGTGGAGTTCCTCAAGGATTGGTCTTGGAACCAATCGTATTTAACATTTTTATTAATGGCCTTGGCACAAAAAGTGAGAGTCTGCTAATAAAATTTGCAGAGGTGTAGTCAATATGGAGGAGGACCAGAATATCATACAAGAAGATCTGGATAACCTTGTGTCATAAATATAAAGGGAAGGGTAACCACCTTTCTGTCCACATGCTATAAAATCCCTCCTGGCCAGAGGCAAAACCCTTTCATCTGTAAAGGGTTAAGAAGCTAAGATAACTTCGCTGGCACCTGACCAAAACGACCAATGAGGAGACAAGTTACTTTAAGAGCTGGAGGGTGGGAGGGAACAAAGGGTCTGTGTGTCTGTGTGATGCTGTTGCCAGGAACAGAACAGGAATGGAGTATTAGAACTTGTTAGTAAGTAATCTAGCTAGAAATGTGTTAGATTTCCTTTTGTTTAAATGGCTGGTAAATAAGCTATGCTGAATGGAATGTATATTCCTGGTTTTGTGTCTTTTTGTAACTTAAGGTTTTGCCTAGAGGGATTCTCTATGTTTTGAATCTGATTACTCTGTGAGGTATTTACCATCCTGATTTTACAGAAGTGATTCTTTTACTTTTTCTTTAATTAAAATTCTCCTTTTAAGATCCTGATTGCTTTTTCATTGTTCTTAAGATCCAAGCGTTTGGGTCTGTGTTCACCTCTGCAAATTGGTGAGGATTTTTATCAAGCCTTCCCCAGGAAAGGGTGTGTAGGGCTTGGGAGGATATTTTTGGGGGAAGACGTCTCCAAGTGGGCTCTTTCCCTGTTCTTCGTTTAACATGCTCGGTCGTGGCAGCATAGAGTTCAAGGATAAGGCAAAATTTGTACCTTGAGGAAGTTTTTAACCTAAGCTGGTAAGAATAAACTTAGGGGGTCTTTCACGCAGGTCCCCACATCTGTACCCTAGAGTTCAGAGTGGGGAAGGAACCTTGACACCTTGAAAACTGGAATAATAAAAATGGGATGAAATTTCGTACTGCAAAATGCAACATCATGCACTTAGGGACTAATAATAAAAATGTTTTCTATAAGATGGGGACTTATTGGTTGGAAGCAACAGAGACCAAGAAAGACCTGCATGTATTGGTTGATCACAGGATGCAGCCATGCAAAAGGCTAATGCAATCGCAAAAAGCTAATGCAATCAGGCAAGGCATTTCCAGTACATATATGGAAGTGTTAGTACCATTATACAAGGCACTGGTGAGACCACCTCTGGAAAACTGCATGCAGGTCTGGACTCCCATGTTTAAGAAAGATGAATTCAGACAGGAAGAGTGCAGAGAAGGGCTGCCTGGATGATCAGAGGAATGGAAAATCTGCATGGTGAGGGGAAACTCAAAGAGCTTGGCTTGTTTAGCAAAACCAAATGAAGGCTGAAGGGAGATATGATTGCTATTTATAAATACATCAGAGGGATAAATACCAGGGATGGAGAGGAGTTATTTAAGTTAAGCACCAGTGTGGACACAAGAACAAACTGGATATAAACTGGCCATCAGAAGTTTAGGCTCAAAATTAGGCAAAGGTTTCTAACCATCAGGGAAGTGAAATTCTGGAAGAGCCTTCCAAGGGGAGCAGTGGGGGCAAAAAACCTAACTGGCTTCAAGACTGAGCTTGATAAAGTTTATGGTGGGAATGGTATGATGAAACTGCCTA
Organism: Natator depressus; assembly: GCF_965152275.1. NCBI lineage: Eukaryota > Metazoa > Chordata > Testudines > Cheloniidae > Natator > Natator depressus. The sequence goes on along the minus strand of NC_134235.1, from coordinate 98,758,241 downwards.
TAATAGCATGTAGCTGATCTGCCACTGCGAGCAGAAAATATCTGCAATGGCCAGTGATGGGACACAAGGGCTCTGAGGTACTACGGGGAATTCTTTCCCAGGTGTCTGGCTGGTGGGTCTTGCCCACATTCTCAGGGTTCGACTGATCACCATATTTGGAGCTGGGAAGGAATTTCCCCCCAGGTCAGATTGACAGAGACCGCGGGGGAGGGAGGGTTCACCTTCTTCTGCAGCGTGGGACGTGGGTCACTTGCAGGTTTAAACTAGTGTAAATGGTGGATTCTCTGTAATTGAAGTCTTTAAATTATAATTTGAGGACTTTAGTAACTCAGCCAGAGGTTATGGGTCTTTTATAGTAGTGGATGGGCAAAGTTCTGTTCCCTGCAATGTGCAAGAAGTCAGACTAGATGATTATGATGGTCCCTTCTGATCTTAAAGTCTATGAGTCGATCAGCTGCTGGATTCACTGATCTCCCCTCTACAAAGTACCAGTTTATGCTATGGATAGAGCAATAATGCCCCATGTATCTGAAAATACCTTTTGGGACTTCTCTTCATTATAAAATCAAGTGGTGTTAAAACACAACTTTGAGGAGTTGAATATAATGTTCACAGTCAGTATAGACAGGAACAAGTCACGTTTAATATTCTGTCAGCTGAACATGGTTAACAGTATGGGTCCATTAAAGTTTACCCAACACAATGTTAAACATTATAATCCCTGTCTATATTGATTCTGAAGTCATGTTTAACATCATGTTAACACAACTCCCCAAGACAGAATTCTAACACTACCTAATTTTCTAATGAAGACAAGCCCAAGGGCAGGAGGTTGTGGGGGGCCAGAGGCAATAAAAGCGGGGCCAAGAGATCAGCATGGGAGTAGGTTAGGGTCTGTGAGACTCTTTCTGGATTCCAATTTTACTGACAGTTCCTTTCCCCTTTTGTGCTGGCCCACATTCTTCCCACCTTAGAAGAACTGATTACTTGAATTGCACATGTTGTAACTCAAGGAGTTTCAGAGGGAAATTCTACCCTCTTGTGAATTCATCTATCGGAGGGTACAGTAACATGAGACCTGTAGTGTCCTTTATGGTACAAAGGTGTTGGGACTTTGAATATAAAGAGGACTCTTAGTGAAATGGCAACACACAAACAGGACTCTTTCGTTTCCTTTGCTATCCAGCTCCTACACTAGCTAAACACAGCCTGTGCTGACTGAGAGCATCAGGTGGGGTCTTTCTGGACTGGAATGGAAGAGACAGTTGGCTGCATTGCATGGTTAATGAACAGAAATATCATAATGTTTTGAAATATATTCTAGAAAAGATAATTTTCTTTTATTTAACCTTGCCCTGACAGTGTTGTGTGAAGCCATTCACAATGACACTGTGCTGCTGAATACAAACCAGAAAGTCAAATTGGCCAGAGACAGATGTGAAATTGGCCTGTCATTTGGAGTCCAAGTCGACAGCATACCTGGTGAAAAGTAAAGTAAGCCTTTTAAAATATTTCAGGTTTAGTAATCTAAGGTGCTGTTAGCAACACAATATTTTGATGAATATGATTTTTTATCTTGACAGCATCCCTTTAAACAATGCAAATAATATGTTAGACCTCATGGACCAAATTCTCCTCTCAATTAAAGCCCTGCTATTATTCCAAAGTATCTTAATTGGAGTTGCTCCTGGATTTACACTGGTGCAATTGAGAGCAGAAATTGACAAGGCAAATTGAGAGGCATGCTGAAAATATGTATTTGTTCCATGCTGTAACAGTGGCACTGTGCTTAAGCACCATATTGTTATACTGCATGGACTTTGAGCTGAAATGAAAAGGAATACAATTCATCTTCAAATTAGATTGCAGGGCCGTGTGTGTTGTCAGTTTATCAGTATACCAACAAAATTGAGGCTGTTGAATGAAAGTGGCTAGGTGACTGTATGCAGCTGTAAGAGTCAGCAAATATTGCAGTTAGCTGACTCAGCCAACTGCTTCTTGACACATCTCTATCTTTAGAATTATTGACACATCTCTAGTCATACGGAACTGATATTTAAATGTTACCCTACAGTCTGACTCACATAATGGCTGCAGAATTTGTGTCTTGGGGCAGGTTGAAGGATTTGTACATGAATTTTTCCTGCACAAATTGGGTTTTTCATTTAAGATAAAGTCTAAAATGCCTTGTAGTTGATCTTGCATTCTGATTGGCTGATCAATTTTAATGAATGGCCTTAAGTCATAATAAAACAACATATTTTGCACTACTTCATCATGGAAGTATCTGTTCACTCTCAGATTAGCTGCTTCCCCTTGCCTCTTAAGAAAGTGTTATTTCTTTGAAAACAAACTGTAAAATTTTACTGTATTTCTTTTAAACTTTAATGCTTAACATTATTACAGTAGGTTGCAGCAGGTTATTTGTGTGATGTGTTGAGTTCATGCTACAGAGCAATGAACTATGGGTATTTTCATACAGTCGCAAGTTTTTTAAAAAAAAAGTATGAAATAGCCCATTACACGTCCAGACCAAACCTAGACAACATTCCTATGCTGAAATTTTTAACTGTCATCCCACCCTCCATCCCCACCCTGGAAAAAGCAAAAACAATGTAGGCACAACATTCCTAATTTCATATTTCCTTTTCAAATCTATTTTATAATATTCATGACTTCTTCAGAACATCCTTAGTTGTTTCATAACGACCATTTAGACATTGTCTAACCCTAGTGATTCAACCTAGTGTCATTTTGAGTCAAAAGAATCATGACATGTTGCTCATCTATATAACACAGTGCCATTTTACAGAGTTTAGGTTTGATATTCTTGGCTAGGGCAGAGCTATTGGAGGGACGCCATAGGATGCCAACTGTAGAAATTGCCTTCCAGCTCAAGGGTCTATGCAGATCCCTGACTGAAGTGTCTATGACTTCCTCAGACCATGTGAGTGTTTGGAGAGGTGCCAGATTATCTGAAGATGTTCAGTGAAGTATATGAATATGTAGAAAATTATACGTCAGGAAGGCGAGCTACCCCAAAGGAGCCAAAGACACAGCCTGCAGGCTTCCGAGGGAAACTGGAACTAGAAATAAGATCCAAACCATATATATTCACAAGCTTCTAACATCTAGTTGGATCCAAAAAAAGGTTTTGTTTTTTTCCCTTTTGGATCTTCATTTGCTGAGAGTTGAATTCATTGTTATTTGTATCCGAATATGCAGAAAATAGTATTTTTCTTCTTTCATTAAATGACTGCTTTCAAAATACAAAAACTGATTCACAACATAGATTTGTTATCAACATGCAGTGGAGGCAAAAACACAACAAAATGTATACACTACAAAATGTATGTATTGTGGTTAACAATCTGACAAGCTGGGAAATTTCCCGTGCATACCTCAGTCTTCAGTAAGTAGCACGTTTCACCAGAAATACTTTGGTCAACAAATTTGTACTGAAATAAACCTCATGAGTTGACACTAAGTTAATTAAAAAGTGATAAATCTCTCTTTCCCCAGTCTATCACCTGGGTTTTTTTTTAAAAGAGAAGCTTCAGGTTCACAACATTAAGTCACATCAGCAGTCACTTAGGAACACAGTTTCCTTTTAATTTTGTACTCCTGAATCATATTCTGTAAAGGTAGATTTTTTTGCTTTTATGTGTTATAAATAAAGGGCCAGATCCTCAACTCATGTAGGTCACCATTGTTCCATGGAAACAAATGTTAATTTACACCAGCTGAGGCTCTGGCTCAAGATATTTAATTGGTTTGTAAAATCCTCAACTCTTGGGATGGGTTGTATATACAGTACTCTAATACCAAACTGTCCAGTGTAAACTAAAATTGTACTTCACCATCACCACTAGGAAACAGCAATAAACTTCCTTAGGAAAAATCTTGATCTGTGTTAGGGTAATTATCGTCATATTAAATTTCCCCATATTACAATTTTAGGCTCAATCAGGGGTTCTCAAACTTCATTGCACCGTGACCGCTTTCTGACAACAAAAATTACTACATGACCACAGGAGGGGGGACTGAAGCCTGAGAGTGCCCAAGCACCGCTGCCCCAGGCAGGGGACGAAAGCCTGAGCCCCATCACCTTGGGCAAGGGGGCCAAAACCCAAGGGCTTCAGAGGGTCCTATAAACTAAGCCCTGCCAAGGCTTAGTTTATAGGCTCTGGGTAGGGGGGCTTGGCCTCGGGTGGTGAGGCTCGGGCTTCAGCTTTGGCCCTGGGCCCCAGCCAGTCTAACGCCAGCCGTTAAAACAGGGCTGCAACCCACTTTGGGGTCCCGACCCACAGTCTGAGAACTTCTGAGCTAGATTAATGAAACTAGTTTCTTCCCTCATGGATGTTTATATGTGACGCTCATGCTAATGACAGTGAGAGTCTTAAACACACTAATTACAGTGTCGAGCATGGTGCAGGTAACTGATAGCTGAGCTTCTCCACACAGATGTGCCAAATGAACCTCATTCTTGAGCTGCAACACTTTCCTGTGGTTACAGTGCTTGGATGCTATAGGAATAGCTGGTGAACATGGTATTCTGCAGCAGCAGCAGCTGGGCTGAGTCTGGGCTTCTGACTCCAGCCCTGGGAGGTGTGGGGGCTCTAGTCCCCTATGGGAATCCCCAATATAAGCTCCTCTGTTTTCTATTCATTTTCTGATCTTTGCCCTCAATGCTAAATCAAGTTGGTAGAGCAGAAACCTAGGAGCCTACTACTACTTCCAGTATCAGTTTTACCTTCAAGATCAAAGCTGGTGGACCTGCTCTCCAGAAACCAATCAGGTATCTCCTTCCAGGAACTGACCAGATGACTCATTCCTCATTATGTGATGGTGACCTGATAGCAACCCTTTAACAAATTCCCACTGATATATGCCTCTTCACTTTAAACGGCTTTCTGCACTTTATCTCTCAGTGTGTACCATGGCATTAGGAACCATTCTCCATACCTGGCTGTAAGTTTGCTCCCTCCGTGCCTGACAGGTCTTAACAATTCTCATTGGTAAATCTGGTTGAAATATTAATTGCAAATACTATTGATTGTGACATTAGGGCTAGAACCACAAAGGAACTTAGGCATTTCAAGGCCTAACCCCATAGTGTAATCCTCGGCCCCCAATTAGGGCTCCCATTGTTATCCATGGGGAGAGTTAGCAGCAGGACAGTGGGGTGGGAGGAAGTTTTGTTTCATGGTCTCTGTGTGTATATAATGTCTTCTGCAGTTTCCACGATATGCTATGCATCCGATGAAGTGAGCTGTAGCTCACGAAAGCTCATGCTCAAATAAACTGGTTAGTCTCTAAGGTGCCACAAGTACTCCTTTTCTTTTTTCTTTGCACCCAAGAAAGAGATCCTCGGAAGCCAGCAAGCTGAGAGGGGAGCTGCATAAGATTGCCAGGACTGAAGTGCAGAGGAAGGGGGTGGGGCTCAGAGCCAAGAGTCACAAAGGTGCCTAATATCTATTAATCTGAGCCTGAGGTGCCTATCTCTGATCAGAATTCTCAGCTGTGAACACTCCCCTGGAATTAGGTCCTTAAATCAGATCAGCCATTTCTCATGAAAAACCAGAAAGGAGTCCTCTCCAACCCGTTACTGGCAATAGCATAGCAGCTAGGTACTCATCTGGGATATGAGAGACACAGACTCAAATCCCTGCTGTGCCTGATTTGGAGCAGGGACTTAAACCCAGGTCTCCCAGAATAAAGATGGGCCCTAACCACCAGGTTATGTGGTATTAATGGGTGGGACTCTCTCAATCTCTTCTGTTGGAGCTATTCCACTTTGTATAAGTACTTAACTATTCATGGGGCCAGAGCAAGATGAAAAGAGAGAGATTGACTATGGCCCAGTGGCTAGAGATGGAGGAGAATCAGGTTCAAGTCCCTGTCCCAGTGGCCATTGGGACCTATTGAGGAGAGAGACAGGGGAATGCCTAGTTTAAGCATGAGCAAAGGCTCCAAGGAGTTTGTAAGATGTGGAGTGGTATCAGGATTGAGGTGGCTTTAGGCTGGTATGCTATGGTGCATGCCTAGCAGCAGAAATTTAGGTAACTACAGAACTTTAGGCATCTACAGGGTTAGGTGGCAGCTGCGTGGTGATTTTGAGAATGTCAGTGGTATCTAACTGTTGCATTTAGGCAAAGTGACAAAGGTACAGTTAGGCGCTTAAAGTGTCTTTGTGGATCTAGACCTTACCCCCTATTTCTCTTCTTTAGTGTGAAGTCAGATTTCTACAATTGTAATTTCTAGTCAGAATGTCCTAAATATCATGCTGTTTATGCAAACCAGTTTCAGGTTAAGAATTGCTGCTGAACTGTTCACTATTTCTGTTGTGTGACTGGTCATCTAGAAAATGTATTGTTTCTGCTCCCTGAATGAATAACTGAAACTTTTAAAACAGAAAAATAATAAAAACCAAATTACCCATTGACAAGCTTCCAGTGCAAATTGACAAAGAAGCATCATGAGTAAAGTTTGGATACGTAGGAGTAGAGTTGGTCAGGAAATGATTTATTTTCTCCTGAGAAACAGTTAGATTAAAATGATTTTTCTTTAGTTTATGTTGAAAAAGTTCCTGAACATTTTTTGTTTTAATTGAAAGACCAAAAATCACCCCCCACCCCCCAAAAAATGTTAGGTTTCAATTTTTTTCAGTGAAAACAGAATAGATTTTTCAAAAGATTTCCATTTTGTCACAAAGCCATTTGCTGTCAGATAACATATTTCAGTGGAAAGTTTTCTACCACCTCCATTTTCAAGATTCACAAATATTTTCATAAATACCCAATGGCTGTCAAAATACTTGAGAACTGTACATAACATGACCCCACATATAACTGTGCATCGATCCTCACTGCTATTATGCCCAAATAAACTGGTAAATCTTATTCAACCAGCTCTTCCCACAGGAATGGAAGGAAGTCTCCTCAGTTGCACAGGAAGCGCCACGTTGAAAAATATTTGCATAAGGGTTTTGAACAATATTGAGTAACAAAACTGTACAAAACCAAATCTGCTTTGAATTACAGTAATTACAGAACTGTTATAGTGCTAACATTTATCAAATTAAATATTTACTATAAATAGTTCATCTAGGTGTAGCTATGACCCAAAATAATTGGACTGGAATCCTTTTGAAAACTGAATCTCAGACTTTCATAGTTATCATTAACTATATCTATATGTACAGAGAGAGAATATTGGAATGGATAACCATATAGGATTTTTTTCAGATTTCACCTTTCTTGGCTTCTGGTACCACATACCCAAAGTGCACTTTTTCCAGAGACGTTTTTCAGTAGATATTTTACCTGTGGGACAAATGCATTTTGTCAGCGGCCTATCTACTCATTACCTACCTAGAATCCTACTGGTAATCAGCTTTTTAAGATCACACATGAAGACAAACACTGCAATAGGTCTTTACTTCTTTTTGCCATATGCCTGTTCATCACTTGGTTCTATTTTCATATCAAAGCAAAAGAAAAAAAAATGACAGCCATGGCAAGACAGGGGTCTCAACTACTGTGGATAAATCAATCCATCACACATACAAAAAAAAACCAATTCTGCCATGAAACTTAATCACTAAAGGTCATGTCGGGGAGTGAGGAACAGATTAAATTAGCATAGTATTAGATATGGAAAATGATTTCTGTCAAAATCATCTTTACCACAATTATAATATGTTAATTACGTATTTCATTAAGGAAGTTGATTATGGTTCACAGATGAAATCATGCAGACGAAGACACCTGGAAGGAAGCACTAGAGCCTGAAGCCTCTCTCTCTCTCTCACTCACACACACACACACACACACACTTTCTCGCTCACGCTTTAGCAATTTCACTCAGGCTCACATAGAAGAGCCTTTGTCAATTTTCTTAAAGGAGTATCAAGTTAGTACAGGAGGTCAGGGAAGGGGAAAAAGACTGCACACACCAAGAGATGAGTATATAGCATTTTTGTTCTCCCTCTTTAAGTGCTCAGAATAAGGGTTGGTTTATAACATCCTCTTCCTTTTTTAAAGTACCTGTAGCTTCTAGCACTGTGTGCAAGAGACTTCAGCACACACTAATGGATCTGCAACTGTTTCTTTTTCACAGGGATATGAGCATGCTGAAGGTTTTATTCTAGCAATTTACAAGAGGCATAGTCAACCATATAAATACAACACATCTAATGGGGGTGACAATGAGATAGGAATCTGCACAGCTTGGGTTCCACAAAACAGTTACTACCGTCAGCAATGTTACGGGTTAGTTAATTTCTCTTGTTTCTTTTCCATGTAGTTATTTGAACATGGTGAACAGCCCAAGTCTTTTGGTATTTAAAAGCAGCACCCAATAAAACATGTGCACCCCTCCTCATTTTGCTTATATAACTCTGCAGCTGAATCTAAAAGCCTTTAAAAGTACCCTGGTCAACACAGAGGTGGTGGCAGGAATTTCAGAGTATACGTGATGGTGACAGAGAGGGAGGCAGCATTGGTTAGGTAGGGAAAAAATAATGATCTTGGTCAATTCTGACTCAGGTAGCAGCAGAAGTGGAATGAAGAGTGATACTTAGTGCCACAATGTAGGGAGATTATATGTATCCTTACAAAAAACGGTCCCCGTGATGCCCCTGGGAGTGAAAGCGACTGAGTTTTAGTCAAATATAATTACCTCATTGTAATATTTCCTAGTGAGTGAGAATGCATCGATGCTTGTGTGCCCTTGTGCTGATAGATTTTGCCACACAGAATAATCATTGTTGGAATTAAGCATAATTGTCAAGAAAGACTTGGTCATCATGAGAGAGACCGTCTCATACAACTGTCCTTTTGCTTTCCAGCAGTAATTACTTTAGTAATTAATCTCTGTCATTTAACTGTATTACATTTTGAAAAGAGAAAATGGAAGAAAGACCGGTTTCTGACTAATTTACATCACAGTTTAAAATCCTAGAATAGGGTGAATGAAGTGTCAACGTTAGCCCTTTCACAGATTTCTAAATCGGTCTCATTCTAACATCCAGTAGGAGCCGAAATAAGGGTAGGTGGCTAACGTCAACCCCATAAAATCTGCTTTGCTTGAAAGCTTTCAGTTCTTCACACCAGTTCTTGCTGTTGTATGTAATGGTGAACAACACACTGTGCATGAGCACTGATCACTTTCCCCTATTTGCTGCTGGTCACAACAGTAGCTTCCCATAAGGCAGCACCAGCATTTGTTAATGCCAACCTCATAAAGTAAAACCAGTATTTCCAAAAGTGGTCACTGCTTTTGAATGCCTTCATTTATTGGTGTGACAGTGGTTGTGATTTTAGATATGTTGAATGCCCATAGTCCCAGATGAGTTTGATAGGCGCTGCAAGTGCTCTCAACACCTTTGGAAATCGGGCTCAAGATGGGCACCCAAAATCAGTGCCCATTTTTGAAAATGATGGCCTATGCAAATAAAGGTGTTATTCATGCTAACAGTCCCTTTTGCTGTTGTAAGTGGGACTAAGAGAGTAAGGATTAGCCCTTGCAAACAAGGGCTGCAAGGCTAGGCCATAAATGTTGTCCAAGACCTACCTAGCTCATAAAGGCCAAATCCTGCTTGCTTTGAAAATCAATGAGGTGACTCACATGGAGAAAGCAAGAAAGAGTTGGTTATCAGTGCTTTCCCCTTATTTCATATTTTTTTCTTACTAAGGGCCCAGTCCTGTTCCCAGTGAAGAGTCTGAATGAGTTTTTCCATTAACTTCAAAGTCACTGAGCCCTAAATTTCCCTTTGTTTTCAAATGTCAAATTCATTGTGCCTTTAATTATATCAGATTTATACTATGGTATATACTAATATGGTTTACTAGATAGTATAGTGTATTAGTACTCTACAGTATATTCACTACTATACATAGCATACTATCTAATATTTTAGATATACTATAATTATATATTTGTTTAAAAATACCATTTAATTTGTTTTAGTTGGTTTCAAATTTTTTTTATATTTGGGTGAAATTGTGTGATGACAATTTTCAGCATATTACCCTGAGCGGTTCTGTATATTTCTACCCTCACAAAAAAAATCAAGCCAATGAATCAATTCAATGATTTCTGCATCCAGCTAAAAATTGTTGTTTTTAAAAAAAGATTCTCTTTTGTAAATTATCTGGTAATTTAATGTCACTGGTATGTAAAATAATCTCCAGCAAATAAGATGAACCATGACACCTTCAGCCTAATCGTATTCCTTGGGAGATATACTTAGAAAGAAATATTTGCAACTTTGAATCTTCAAAGACCAAGGTCAATGTGAGAGTCATATTGTCACTGGCCATAAGAATGCCCTTTCTCCACCTCATGAACCATGAACCTTCCTCACCCCTCTTCCGCCCATACAGTTGCTAGCCATAATCTGGGGAGGGGGAATGGAGACTGCTATTCCAGACAAGCACCACCATCAACACAAGCTTCCACAATATGGGGCACTGAGAGGACAGGCTCATGTCTCCACCAACCACTGGACAGTATTGCTGGCCGGGGCAAGGGGTAAGCATACATTGTACCATTTCAAAGGGTGGCAGAACTACTGCTCCAAGGCCCCTTACTCAGCCCCGTCTCATCCCAACATGAGACCATGGGTTAGGGCTACACTCTGACTCTGAGATAGTGTCAAATTCTGTTCTAGTGAAGTGGCACAGCACCTTAAAAACAGTGTAGATATGGTTCCTGCCTTAAAGGGCTAGGATCTAAACGTCCGATGTGACACAACAAATGAGGATGCGGATGAATGTGGGTGACAGTCATAGGCTGAATTCTGTTCTTAGTGCACCAATCTAATTGTAACCCACATCCTTCTGCACCCCAAACCTACCTCATTATTTGTCACTCCACATTCATGTCACAGCTATTTTTCACATTGGGAGCTCTTTTGGTTTAGACAGTCTTCCTGCATCCTTTGTGAAGCGTTGCCTAACAACACCTTTGTGTGCTGCAAAATAAATAAATACATAAATAATCATCAGGTAGAATTTTCAGAACACAACAAGGCGATTTGGGCTTCTCTGTGCCTGTCACTGTTGAAAATGGGAGTTAGGGTCCTAAGTCACTTGGTCATTTTAAAAATGTTGCCAGTTGACTCTATTCATTTCTGTGACTCGCCATGGTCATCCTCAGTCTCCATGGGAGTTTAGTGCCTGAGGGAGGATTGCATGATTTGCTCCAATGTTGGTTCAAAAGTCATACACTAACCAGTTGAGGCATCGTAGTGCATATTATAGAGCAAATCTTGCTGTCATTGCTCAAGCAAAACTCTAGCTGAACTCAATGGTAGATTTTCCTGAGTAAAGACTGGGTATGGTCTTCAGGACTGGGTCTGCTGAGTATGTGGGAAAGCAGCTGGCACAAATCAGCATAATTCTACTGAAGTCCAGCCCAGATAATATATTTATCTGAGTACGTAGAACCTTAAGGGATATGTGTCTATATAAAATCAGGATAGCTCAGAAGTGAATCACAATTTTGGTATTTTCTCTATAACCAAAAACACTGTGAATGTGATATAGAACATTTCTAGTTCAGTTGCTATGTAAAGAAACATAGAATTAAAGAAAAGTAGCAGATCTGGATAGAGTAGTAGAGGAAGGAATCAGTGGTGACTGGGTAACAAGAGAGTCTTTAATGTGGTACGTGAGGAGGGGGAGGAGGAGGCGGATGAAAAGAGCTATGGGAGAAAAAAATGAAACAAAGGTGATTATAGTAAACAGTTATTTTCCTGTCTCTGTCCCCCAACTGCATCCAAGCCCCTTTTTGAACATTCTCTTTAGAATATGCCCTTAAACGTCATGAGGCTTTCAAGTACAGCCTTATAG